>NC_134700.1:249266038-250466038 GCF_043290135.1 Rhipicephalus microplus | reverse complement strand
TATTTTCGGTAGTGAACGCAGAAACTCGAGACGAGGGGTGGAGAGCTGAAAAACGCGGAGCCACGAGAGGAATAAAAACAGAGTGGAGCTCATTACGCAGGCATCGAGAACTTCACAGTGGCTGAAATACATATTCATGAGAGTGTTCATGCCACCAGAAAAATCTGTGCGTTCTTTCGAGAGCACGACAACGCCTAACGACGTGGCGTGTCATTGAAGCTCGGGGTACGGCATAAGAGGCAAAGGAAAAATTTCATACTGCGAAAACAGTGAACAAGCTCAAGCGCATACGCGGAAAAGAAGAAAAAAAAAAACGTCGATGCAAAATAACTTGGTGCTCGGCTTTACGCTGGAGTCCTTAATTTTCTTGTTCCTCCGGTACGATGGATCGCAGCCCAAGTGGCAGTTTGCAGACTACTCGTTTTCTTTGGACACTCCTTTATTGCTGCTACGTCCTCCCATATCTCAGCCTTTTGCCTCATGTCACGAACATGCCTTTTCGTTCTCTCCTCCCCCTTATAGTCAAAAGGGCTCGGTAAAATTCGTTAATTTGTGGCATTATTTCCTCGCTTGAAACGAGTGTTCGCGAAGCCATAGAGAAAAAAGCAAATCAAAGCACACGTAAAGTGCATAAGCACAAAGAGAAACGTTCGCCATGAACAAAAGCGCACATGCTCGCAAAGAAGCCAGAATTGGGTTTACATGCGAATTCCCTTTCTTGTTATTTTGTTTTAAGAGTGTGTCGCCTGCAATGAACAGCTTTCAACTTGTCGGCTGCTCTGGACGACTGAGCGTACGCCAAGGTAATGGGGGTAAGGATAAGAGTGAGGACGACGTTTGAGAGGTGGAGCACAGACTCGGCCGTTTACGGCGCAACCATCGTTAATACTTACACGATTCGCACTTGACCTCTCTCGGCGCAGCACTCGAGCCCGTCGCCGAAAGACTGAGTGCTATTTCTAATTACTCGCCCCGCCGCGGTGGTCTATTGGCTATATAGGTACTCGGCTGCTGACCCGAAAGGTCGCGGGATCAAATCCCGGCTGCGGCGGCTGCATTTTCGATGGAGGTGGAAATGGTGTACACCCGTGTGCTCAGATTTGGGTGCACGTTAAAGAACCCTAGGTGGTAGAAATTTCCGGAGACCTCCACTACAGCGTCTCTCATAATCATATGGTGATTTTGGGACGTTAAACCCCACGTATCAATCAATAATTTCTAATTACTCGCGAAATCATTCCGCACCAGAGCAATGGGGACCGAAGAAGGGAATTTTACGATGTGGCAAACAATAAGCGAGGCTCTTCGAACGATATGCGTTAAGAGATGGCCGCTCTCTATGATACTCGTCTCTGGAAGATAGCTCAGGCGGGTCTGTGTGTTTTGTTAGGCGTCAAAATATAAGTCCTTTGTGAGAGTGAGCAGAAACTTTACGCTACATGAAATAAATGAGGTCAGTTATCAAGAAGCCTCACATTATCAAAATTGTTTCTGTCTGTACGACATCCTATAACCATTGCCTTATCGCACTATATATAGCACTGCACTGTCTTTTCGTGGAGCGTGACAGAGGTGTTTCAAATATTCTTGTGGGACATGTGTTTTAGACAGTCCATGGCCTCGACTTTTTTTTTTTTCATGTGCTACAGTTTTTTTTAACTAAGCATACGAGAGCATTCTCCACCTCAAAGCCAGAAGATGGACGAACGGACGGACAGGATCAATAAATAAAACCGAAACTGCAAAAGAAGTCGCAGCATAATCAGCCGAAGCACGCGCGTTGAAATGTAGTACGCAGTAAGGAACAGTAACGAAGGAACAGTATGCCGGTGAAGTGTTCCTGTTCACGGGCTCTTACTCCGCGTAATGGCCGCACCCGTGAGTTGTTACTGCTGCGTGGTTCTTCATCTGTTGTGTTGCTGCGCCCAGAGTTCGCTCAACAGATATTAACCAACTAGCCCACCTTTCAATTCCTTAGCACCTGTGATTTGCGGCCCAGATCTCGAGTGGGAAAGCCTATATGCATGTATATACAGCCAACACTCGGTTATCAAGAATATATAAATAAATAAATGAATAAATAAATAAATAAATAAATAAATAAATATATATATATATATATATATATATATATATATATATATATATATATATATATATATATATATATATATATATATATATATATATATATATATGAGAGTAAGGAACATAGAGTAAGGAATATATATATATATATATATATATATATACGCAGTAAAAAGAGACATGTTTTAATGACAGCCCGCATTCACACATACCATATCCGCAGACGCGGACCTTGAGTTTGTTTGAGGTTTAGGTTCCGTTTATTAGTGAAGCTGCCAACTGCATCCCCCCTCCCCCGCTCCCTCCTGTGGCTCCTGCCACAGTGAAGAGGCGACAAAACGCAAGCATTGATCTTGTGGAGCGTCGAGCGCAATGTTCTCCGGTCTGCGCTGATGGAACTATATCCGTGGACAACTTTTCTGTGAAAGCCACAGAGAATATCGCCCGTGTCTCACCGCTAATGAAGCTAAAGCTCCGTGAGACTATTAGCCTCGTCTTCCATTGTGGTCATGACATAAAACGGTTGCTATTATCGAAACACATGTGAGGACACACAACAAAATGTTTTTGTAGTTATCAACTTAGGCATACGATAATATTAAGGTAAGAGATGGGTGAAAATAACCTACCGAGAAGATGATTGATGAGTCGATTTCTACTAAAATGTGCCTATAGATGTTGGGGCTTCTGAAGTACACCTATAACACAAGGGCACATTCCTAGCACTATATGTCCGAACAAATAACCCATATTAAAATGATATCGTACCACCTGTAAGAGTATGGGTGCTTGGATACCCACACTCTTACACCCAGTCGTGATGATTCGCTTTTTTGAGATGCGTGGATCTCTTTGCTATGTCACATAAAAAAATATCAAAAATTGCTCCTTTTTTTTTTTCTGCTGCTCTTTGGACAGGGCGCACTCGCGCGCCTTTCTATAGTCCGGCCATGGCACTTCACGGGAGTCAGATATTGTATTCCTTCTACTTTGTGCGTCTTTGCTTTGCAATATTGCGCCTGTGAGAAAGTCCAGCCTTTGGCGTGTGCCTCGAACGCTGAGCATCATGTGCGTCGATATGCAACGCTGACTGCGTGTTGCCATCACTTTCTGAAGTGGCAACAGACGTACGCTAAGCCGGACTACTTCGCCCGTATAGGAGTGCACGTACAGAAACTAGGTCTCTGAAGCTGTTCCCTTCATTGGCGAGAACAATTTGCCCCCGCAATTATAGACCGCAAACCATTTACAGAACGAAGTACCCTCTCGGACCATCCTCATGTGCATCGGAGGCTTGCAAACAGATGCGATTATTACTATTGTTTTCGAAATCAAGTGGTAGATTGCAGTCTTGCGGAGGAGGAGGAATAAACTTTATTATAACAAACCAGCAGTTTTAGGCAGCCGGGCCTCTGCCTCCCATAAGGGGACATCAAGGGCGAGAAGCACTTTATTTATCCCAAGAGGAAAAGGTGCGGTGGTGGAGGCAGCAGAGAAGTTATACCCGGCATAGGTCTTCGCTTCGGTCTTGGCCCAAACCAGGATCTGGTCTTTGGAACTCGGGCGCCGTGCTGCACACAGCAGCCTCTCACTGTTCCTTACTGTTAATGTGCAGAGAGTATTTGGTGGGTTCCGAGTAGATCCCGCATGTTATGAACAGACATGTAGCGTCCCGCGTCTCTTTCTCAGAGCCCCGTAGCGAATATGGCGTGTGTACTTGTAGTGCTTTTTTTCTTTCTTTTTCGTTCAAAATTCGCGCACTTCACAATCATTTGGCACTTCACAGAATGAATTTAAAAGCAAAACGTTGTCTACAAGGAAGCACTCCCACGCGAGAGCAGCATTTCCCGATCCGGCTTTGGTAAAAGTAGTTCGATTTCTTTCGACCTTTCTTCTACACGTGGAAACACGTTCCACAAGCAAATCCTCTTCGTGCAAACAGATCAGGGTGGCTTTGCCTTTCGAGACGAGCCTATAGGAAAGAAAAAAGACAGCAACAATACATCCGCGCTTTGTTTTTTTATTTCGTTTTTTTTTTTCTTCTCTTGATCTTCACCGTGGCTTCCAGTGCCTCCAGGGCTCGGGACGCGGATCAACACTCGGGCGCGGACATTTGTAGAGATCCCAGGAAAGAGGCACACTGCATGTATGTGTGAAAAATCATAGTGAAAAATCAACTTAAGAAAAGAACCAAAAGCGTCCGCTTTGTTTGTGTAAGGCCGACATTGACAGGCAAACAAGATGGTAGACGTGTCATACAGTGGAATGGTAGTTCTTTTTCCTTATTTTTCAGGTTTTTGAAGAAAAGATTTTGTCCTTTAAAAAATATGTGCGGCATGCGTGGCATGCATTCAAAAGTTCCGAGGTATTTTGCCTGCAATAAATCGTACACCAGCACAATTTTAATAAACAAGTTGGTGAGCCTGCAGAACGCTTAAGTGCGCCGCTGTTGAGGACATAGTAAATATTCACATAGCCTGTCATCATTGATGCAAGGTAGATATTGCAGCCGATCACACTATGTCTGTTTTCCTTTGAAATTGATGCTACGGTGCCTATCATTTTTATGTGTATATTTTTTATTTTGTATCGAGTTAGTAGGAAAGTAATTGTCAGACACTTGAAACAGACATCACAAAAAACACACAAGAACATATTGAGTCGCATTGTACCATCGGCTTGGCATGCTTCTTGCCACAACATATAGCGTTCTCTTCACCGCAAGATAATTGAGTACGTTCGGGTGAGTTTCTTGGTAGGTAGCCTAAATGACCGCCTAGCTAGCCAGGCTCCCTATTTCTTAACTGCAAAAAGCACCATCTACCAATATCTACCAAGACGCACCTTCGAGGCAAATTATACCATCATGAATTTCTTTCTTTCTTTCTTTCTTTCTTTCTTTCTTTCTTTCTTTCTTTCTTTCTTTCTTGCTTTCTTTCTTTCTTTCCTTCTTTCTTTCTTTCTTTCTTTCGACACAACACAGCACTGGTAAAAACGGCAGAATATTTGAGAAGCCATGGATGCGAATAGCGTGGCGAACGGCCGGTACGAACATTTTAGCGGCTTATAAGGCTCACGGTGGATTGCAGCTGCCCGCATAACGGCCGCTTTGCGTACGGTTTCCTGCTATTCCCGCAGTCGAAGCTAAAAGGATCGGCGAAGCCATCGCATGAAATTTGCTGCTTTCGAAGCAGTGCTCTCTTTAGGCCTATAAGTGAGCTCCTATATATTTGTTAGGGCACTCGAGTCGTTCCTCCGGCCGCGTGCTGCAGAATAGAGCGAATTGAAAGAAAATGGCCATCAGCGTTTATTGACTCTTTTACCATTTTGCGTGTTACTATTCGTTTCATGCAATGCAGACACTATATTTTCCGTTTTTTTTTTCGGTTGTCGCACAACTCGGGAATACGCGCTTGTGAATGCCGTTCAAAGCAGCATTAAGATCTTAAGGTAGTGCATGACGTAAATCTTGCTGCCTTAACGATTGAGCTGAAATACTGGTGGCCCACGTAATATAGAATTTAGTCGCATCAGAGTCCTTCAAAGCAGTGAGTGACTCTGGTTGCAGGTTAAGGAACTCCAACTGGTGAAAATTTCCGGAGACATCCTCGATGGCATCTCTGATAATTATGCCGCGCCTTTGCACGTAAAACCCCACCAATTGTACTTACTGCTGGTTTATAAGCACGGAACAAAATGTTCACCTGTCTCCATGATTAAATGTGGTCCAGGCAAGGTGGCCTGGTGACTACACGGTGAAGCGTTTGTGTATGCGATGATTAATTGCTTTGCTCCGAGTGGTAGGGTTATCTCGCATACAAGGATGTTTATGCTGAGTGTCTTTTCTGAGTTGCATTTTTAGAGGCCGGCTGTCCTCAGAGCTGTGCAGTGCTGCTCCAAATGACTCGACAGGGATTACTGCAGTACTACAAAACGTCGATACAAATGCCGTGCATGCGTTAAAACCAAGTAGGTGCCCTAATGGAAAACGTTGACCGTTTCGAGTTTCCCGATGAGGATTCGTGAAAAAAATAAGAGAAACAGCAACAATAAGAAAGAGCATTGACAAGGACAGTCCGTGTGCCTGTTCGTGCACTCTTTTTTTGTACCGTTTTTTTTTTTTGCGCAAATACTCATTCACTATGCAATACTAACTCTCCCAACACTCGGTTCTTCGTGTTTACCTCAACTTGACTTACCGGTTTGTCTCCGTTATCGGAAGGTCAGCGTAGTACGCAAGCCCGAGGAAAAAGTCTCGATAGGTATCTGACTGAATCGGCCCTTTACAGACCGCAATGAAGGAATGGTCATGTTTTCCTTGACGCAAGAAGATTTGCACATTTTACATGATTCCCACATATCGTCACGTGGGGCACGTAAGTGGATACACGTACGACGTGGGAACAAACAAAAGATGCTTTATTCGGAGCGAACTTGTGCCCCGAAAACGAAAAGCGTGAAGCGAGAACGAAAAGAAAGATATTGCGCTATCGAACGTGTGGTCGATAAGTAAGAACAAATTTTGATGATGCAACGAAGTGACGAAATAAAGTAAAATTTATTCATGCTTCCTTTATTTACACACATGCGAACACGCGCGCGCGCATGCACGTACACGCTACCTAGAACATGCAGAAAAACTGCCCCTACTCATTTGCAATGTTTCTGCTGATTTATTGTACCATTTCTAACATGTCTTCATAGACACGTAGTTATTGAGGAGTGTGTATGTGTTGCTGTGTAGTGTATGTTATTCAGCACAATGTCAGGGTGATGACCATTGCAAGAGAAAACAAAATCTTTCGTTTCACAAAAATCTTTTGTGACCGACACAAGAAGTGGCGTTTCCTCTTTTGCTCTGGCCCCACTCGCACTGGTGCACATTCCCTCATATAACTTGGGGCCTGGGAAAAAAGGTTAGTCCTGAGTCTACATTAAAGCCTGTAGCACCCGTGGTCACTACCTCTGCATGGCCTGTAATTGAATCAGTATATTTGGTAGTGGTTCTTAAATATTCTAGCGTGAACTAAAGCTCACTCCCTGAAAACCATTTAAGAAATCACATTACCGTACGTGTCTACAGACATCTACATTTCAAGGAAACATATTAGGCAAAGGTGCTGGCGAGACTGGCGCAGAATTATAATGCCGTAATAATGTTGTTGGAACAGTGGCAAGAAAATACTAAGCACAAAACCGATGCACTAAGTAATGCAACTGCATTTCTTGCGTTTTTTCTCAACCAAGTGAACGGAGGTAATGCAAAAAAGAAGTACGCGGTGCTAATCGCCAATAGCTAATGTTTACCGACAGTGAAAGCAAAACGCCTGTTCTAAAGATGTACTACCATGCATGTTTAGTAGTTCAATACCAGGGCTTGTACGCCAACAAGTCAGAAGCGCACATGACACCTTTGTTTTAGAGCAAGAACGGAACATGATGGAGATGGTGCCATTGGTTGAACTTCGAAATGTGTAGTACGGGCACTCATACCTTCGGGTCACGAAGAAAACTGATGCCGACGTCAGCTCGACGAACGACACGTTCTCATTTCGTTTTTCGGCTCTCCTTAGGGAACGGGAACACTCGCAAATTCGGTCCATTCGCAGGCGACGATTCGCGACGCAGCATCTTCCAACAGTTCGGAATTGCAGCCATACACATTGCAAACATCCAGTGCACAAAGCGCATCACATATCCACGCTGCAGTTCATGGGCATAAAAAAAGTACTGTCTGCTCGAGTCACCAAGAAGCACACCAGCGCGCCACGAAAACGTTCGTCAGGCTTGGCAATTCGTGTCTGTCGAGCGACGAAACCAAGCGCAGGCACGTCTGTGTAAAACACGGTGGTCTAAACGGAGTGCATGTTGTCGAAGCTCGTGGCAGAAACAGTGAGCAGACTTGCAATATCTAGGTGACATTGCATGGGGTCAGTTACCGGCCAACTATCATCTATCGCGTGTTAGCGTCCTCTATCCCGCTTTTGGTAAAATTTAGGGTGTCGCCAGTATGGCCGTAAAAAAGTGAAAATTGATAGAAGACACAACACACGACTCACGCACTGTTAAGAAAGTGTAAACAAAAGAAGGCTGTATTTAATTAAAAAAACTAGGTTACAATTATTACTCGCGCAACCGTTCAATTCCGCACATCGCACAACGCACAACCGCTCAAGTCGCTCGCAATTCGCAGACTCCTGTTCGCTCGCCGTTCTCGCTGCGTCTCTGGCTCTTCCCGCGCTTTCTCGCTCTCCTCTCTCGACCACAGATCCGAGCACACATACGCGCACGCTGACACAAACGCGCACGCACCACACACACACACACACACACACACACACACACACACACACACACACACACACACACACACACACACACACACACACACACACACACACACACACACACACACACACACACACACACACACACACACACGCACGTGCACAAATTGTTCCACGAAGCCAGTGGGGGAAGTCCGTCGCTTCGCCATTCGGGGAAACAGAGTCGAACGTCCCACAGGCCACGGATGCACAAAGCGGCATGTTTCCATCTTCTTGCACTCGAACTGGCTAGGTGCATTAAAGCGGGCCGCCGCCTTTGTGCTGACCCGGCGCTTGCAGGTCTGGGAGGCTCGCCGATCGCTGTTGCCCGTAAACAAGCAGGACGGCCCCCCCCTCGAGTGACCAACGGACACTCGCACGGCACAACACACGCAAAAAGAAAGAAATAAAACAAAACTTGGAAGATTTGAGGCAGTCGCGTACACTCGGTCGTCCTGACAGTCATTAACGTCCTCGTTAATGGAAAAAAATCATAAACAAACCCACACGCCAATACACAAACAGAATTGTTTCCTTCGTCGAAGAAGACAAGAAAAAAAAAACTGTTTAAGTACGCACAGTTCACTCGGTAAATCCTGGCACACACTGAAGTTCTCACAGACGCCAACGCAACTAAGGCGCACTCGCATAGGGATGGGTCTTGGCGCAGCTACGGGCCGAACGTCTCAGTCGCTGCACCTCACATTCGGGGGCGTCCGACTCCTCCGCAGACTCTCCGTCGTCATCAAGGTGTGAATGCGTATTGGTCGTTGTCCAGCACTTCAACTGCGACACGTGCGCAGTGGTCGCGAAGCGGCTCGCCCTTGTTTCGTCAAGGTCGGCAACTCGATACGTGTCAGCTGGCAACACTGCCGTGATTACAAGGGGGCCCCTATATTTTGGCTGGGCTTTTGCAGGCTTTCCCGTCTGTTCTGGAGCCCTCGTCATGAAGACCACGTCACCGACACCGTACATTTTAGCCGGGAAATGGCGCTTGTCGTAAGCGACCTTCATCTTCTTCTGCTCGCTCACGAGGCGCTGCCGTACACGTTCGCGCAGCCCACCGGGCTCCTCCCACTCTGACGCTTTAGATTCAACCAAGCGCTTCAGTGTCACGCTGTGAAATTCCGGTCGATAACCGTGTAACGTCTCGAAGGGAGTCTTCCCAGTCGTCTTGTTTACAGCGTTGTTCAAGCTGCACTCTGCCTCACTGAGCTTTTCGTCCCAATCTCGCTGCTCTGTATCGACCATCGATGTAGTAATGACTGGGCTCGCATACTCGGAATGTGTCTCAGTTCCGATTCCCTCTCTTTTCCGCTCTCCGACGATGTCATGTATAGCCTCTCGCTTTGCTGCATTCGTGCCGTAGGGCCAAACAGCCACGGGAGCGCTACCAGGTATCTCCTGTATGTCCATCGAAAGGGCAGATGTGCAGCCCAGTTCGCTGGGATTGGCGGCGAAACAATCCTGGTACTCATTTAGGGGGCACGCGAGCTCACGACGCTGCTCCTCTGTTACGGAGGGGCCCATTTTAATTTCCTCGCACCCAATCGGCCATCGCGCCTCCGTAACCAGAATTCGTTCTGGCTTCGTCGCGCTGCACTTCTCTCTGCACTCATTTATTTCCTTCATCTCGCAACCCGGGATGTCCACCTCTGTCGCGTGGCCAAGTCTTTGTCCTTTACGTAGAACCACGTCATCATTTCCGCTCGTAAACACCGGCACAGTAACCTCTCCGTCCTCCATGTCAACAAGAATTTCGCACCCACAGTTGTTGAATAGCACTGCACCAGTGACGTTAGACTGCGATGACAGTCTCACCCAATTTATAACATTGGCCTGCAGTGGGGTCTCTTCAGCAGTTTTCAAACGTAATTTCGGACATGAAACAAAGGGTTCGAGATGTGAGAATGGGCACTCGTCTCTATGCCAGAATTGCAAGCTGCCGCCCAGCTTAGCGTAGGTCACATATGGCAGCTCGGTAAACGTACGACCGACAAGCAAATCGACCGACTGGGCCTCGTCGGGTACAACAAGTATCTGTATATTCTTGCCAACGACGCCATCTATCAGCAAGTCAGCCCGGCACCTGCCAATCGCACGAGCAGCTGGAACTCCCTGGCTGCCGAAACCATACAGAGCTGTCGCATCTTCCAGCACTTCCGCTCCACACCGCACCGCCGCTGATTCGCGCAGTAAGCAACCGGAACTGCCTGTGTCTATCATGCCAATCAAAGTCTCATTGCCATTCCATTTAACGTGCTTCAAAAGCACGCCAGGGTCAATTTTCTCTCCAGACACAGCGTTCGTCTCATTTCTGGGGCCTTTTGCTTGGCAGTGTTTTTGGGTATGCCCAGTCCTCCCACATTTTAGACATTTTTCTATTCGTCTTTCCTCTGGGCAATCCCGCGAAATGTGTCCGAATTTAAGACAATTATAACATTTTCGCTCACCGTTCTGAGTTGTGATAGGTGGTCGCTGGTCCCGCCTGTCGTACCCGAACGCACCCTGCAGCGGTGCCTTGGGTGCAGGTTGCATACGAGGTGCATCGCTCGTCGCTCTTCGCTCAGCCGCTGTCCCGAAGCGTTCCCGTCGCTCACGGTCGATCCTCTCGAATTCCTGAATGTCGTGCAACAGGTCATCCGCGTCTTCGTGCGACCTTCCAAGAAGCATTGTGCATAACTCCCGCGATCGGAGACCGATCAGCACCTGCTCCCTCGTATCACAGAAATCTAAGTGCGCCTCTCTGCAAAGGCGCACCTTCTCGTGGAAGTACGCAGCCGTGTTCTCATTTCGCTGCTGCATTCGCTCTTGCATACGCCTCCATCGCTCCGCCGCCCGTGTCTGGCTGAAGAAAGTCCGCCCGAACATCCGCTCGAAATCGTCCCACGATGAAATTTCGGCAGCTCTTGAACGGTACCAATCTTTTGCGGCGCCGACCAGGTGACACTTGGCAGTTTCGAGCAGGAATGGCGTTGGCCACCGGTGAAGCGTAGCCGTCTGGCGCAAACCCTCCATCCATTCCCGGGCTGCTGACGCGCAACCATCACCGGAAAAGTCTGGAATATTCCTGCTCAAATCGGGCATCACCTGAAACGTGTTGATGGCCGCCTGGTGTGGAGCCCCCGACGACTCCGGCTGAGGCAGCCGCCGCAGCAGGTCCGCCAACAAGCGGTCTTTCTCGCGCAAAGCGTCGAAAAGTTCCCGCTTGGTGAGCCCAGCACAGTCGTCGTCATCACGGTGACCACTCTCCCCCGGCGATGATCCGTCCAGCATGGCTGATGTTAGCTCTCTGGAAAAGCACGCTCACTGGAAGTCCACCATTGCTTTGTTCTCGCTCCGACGCAATCGCACTCCTCACTAAGATTTTTCAAACTCGTTCCGAACGTTTTCTAAAATCGGTCAAATCCCACTTCTGATGAATGTTAGCGTCCTCTATCCCGCTTTTGGTAAAATTTAGGGTGTCGCCAGTATGGCCGTAAAAAAGTGAAAATTGATAGAAGACACAACACACGACTCACGCACTGTTAAGAAAGTGTAAACAAAAGAAGGCTGTATTTAATTAAAAAAACTAGGTTACAATTATTACTCGCGCAACCGTTCAATTCCGCACATCGCACAACGCACAACCGCTCAAGTCGCTCGCAATTCGCAGACTCCTGTTCGCTCGCCGTTCTCGCTGCGTCTCTGGCTCTTCCCGCGCTTTCTCGCTCTCCTCTCTCGACCACAGATCCGAGCACACATACGCGCACGCTGACACAAACGCGCACGCACCACACACACACACACACACACACACACACACACACACACACACACACACACACACACACACACACACACACACACACACACACACACACACACACACACACACACACACACACACACACACACACACACACACACACACACACACGCACGTGCACAAATTGTTCCACGAAGCCAGTGGGGGAAGTCCGTCGCTTCGCCATTCGGGGAAACAGAGTCGAACGTCCCACAGGCCACGGATGCACAAAGCGGCATGTTTCCATCTTCTTGCACTCGAACTGGCTAGGTGCATTAAAGCGGGCCGCCGCCTTTGTGCTGACCCGGCGCTTGCAGGTCTGGGAGGCTCGCCGATCGCTGTTGCCCGTAAACAAGCAGGACGGCCCCCCCCTCGAGTGACCAACGGACACTCGCACGGCACAACACACGCAAAAAGAAAGAAATAAAACAAAACTTGGAAGATTTGAGGCAGTCGCGTACACGCGGAATTCGATAAGACTTACACGTGATCGTTTAAGACAGCTACCATGAGCACACATAGAAATTGATTGATATGATTGATTGATATGTGGGTTTAACGTCCCAAAACCACCATATTATTATGAGAGACGCCGTACTAGAGAGCTCCGGAAATTTTGACCACCTGGGATTCTTTGACGTGCACCCAAATCTGAGCACACGGGCCTACAACATTTCCGCCTCTTTTGGAAATGCAGCCGCCGCAGCCGGGATTTGATCCCGTGACCTACGGGTCAGCAGCCGAGTGTACTTAGCCACTAGACCACCGCGGCGGGGCAGCACGCATGGAAAGCAGAAGAAAAAATTGGCCTCGTATCTGCATGTTACACCGCAAATGTCGTCGAAAGACGGGGAGAGTGAACAAACCGTTTATTTGATGTTCTGCGCAAGAAAATTGGTGAATGGCATTCTGGAGGCGCTGCGTAAGAGTGCCCCGAGCGTGCAGCGGAGGCGAACGAGCGCATGAAATTACGTCACACGTGAGACATGAGTGATATCTGGGAGTTATCTTGAAAAACGAAGAGCGCGCGCCTATCTCGGAGGTGATAAGGTGTAGAACGCAAGGCGACGGGTAGGTGCCACCACCTTCGTCTTAGCAAAGCGTTGGAAACACTTGCCTTTTCGTGCAAGCGTTGCCTGGTCAGCGCAACGTGATGAACGCTACGGTCCTTAGAATTACTTATGCATGCCTTTTCCAGAAAGAGACACACATACAAAATATTGACTTGTTGCTATGGGGCCTCAGATATGTGGAGTAATTGCTTTTTTTAATATACAATCGCATAAGTATGAACGCCGAATTTTGAGCAATACTGGTAGTCGCTGCGGATGGGTTCGGCCGTTTGGAGTATCGTTTGGCCACTTTGGTGCCGTTTAGGGTACCGTTAAGGGCGAACAAACAGACAAATGTACAGACAGACAAACCAAAATTTTTGCATCGAATGTCTACAAGAAAGACTATGGTCTTTAAAAGTGGTAGGCCCTTATTGCGCGATACACCGCTTAGTAATACACACGTGGCAACACTGTAAGTTCAGGTACCAGGCGAAGATAGGTATCCGAAAACGCCGGGCGCTGGCCGTGGTGATCTTTAGTGGAACCTCGTGTTCTACGTTGACACTAAGCCCGTACTTTGGATTCTTATAATGATATCGTTGTTTTTGGGCGTAATTTACCCATTATTATGAGAATATAACTTCACGACATGCTTTGCATGATAAAGCATCGCTCGGCCGGTGTGGTTCAGACGCGGTAATTGTTAGCTGTGCCTCGCCCTCCGCTTTTTTCTTGGAAGCACCCTTTAAACGCGAACGTTCTGGTAAACGGACGCGCTTCATGGTGGATGCGCTGAGTTCCTTGATGACTCCATAAACTCCCCAAGTGGTGCATTAAAAGCAATCTGCGGCCGCGCTGCCGTCGTAAACTCAGCTTGCATTGTGTATACCGGCTTCCCGCTGGCGCGGCTGCTGCTTTGTCAAGACGGAATGTGGAACTTACTCTTGTATTTATAACTTTGCCGTCCTACAAGAGATAGAGGAAGCTGCTTTATGGCTCGATCTTGCAACATCTTTTAGGTTGACTGTTTTTAGTCGAGGAAGAGCAGCGTTAAGTGTCCCACTATTTGGGGCCATGCCGCCTGTGGTATCGAGGAAAGAACACAAGAAGTATAAGAGGACGAATAGAAGAAGGCGACAATAACGATAACGTACTCGTGCTTTTTCCCTTGTCGTCAGTTCCCTGCGAAATATATTCCCATGTGCTTGACGCTTTGTGAGAAGCGTAACATGCGATAAGGTGTTGCCGTGTGCAAATATCGAGTCATGGTGATTGTGGCGTTAAAGCGAATGTATCTGATGACTCATCGAACGAGAAATTTGACTGTCGGCATCGGGGACGGGCTATGCGCAAGATCATCACCATCACCATCTTCATCATCACGGTAATACGTCCCCCATACAATGTCGCGAAGACGTCACAGATCGCCAAAATTTCGGGCGTCACTAAAACGCCATGTGACGAAACGCAAAACTCAACAGAATGTGACGTCGCATGATGACCTCGTCACATGACATCGCAGTTTGGTGCAAAGTGCTTCAATAACGAAGGCAATGTAAAACAGGTCAGCTGCCTCCGATTTTCGAAGCGTCGCAAAGCCACATTAGATCCAGAGAGCTTTCGAACGGTCGCGGGGCAGGATCAAAACATCGACTGATGAAAAAGATCGCTTTCGCTGTCGAGTCGTGCATAAATGACTCTCTCAGTTTTTTTTTATGCATACCAATCATTCGGCACAGTTAGTCCTATTTTATTTTTGCACGAATATACCATCAATTGAGTCTATGTAGCTACAGAATTTACTTACTGGATGGCAGTGTCACGATAATCTCAGGTTCTGTTTTAGAGCAACTGGTAAAATCTTGGAGCATGGGCAACGCGAATGCGCTATACTGCACCGTTCGCATCACTTTCTAATACGTTTGCCATGCTTCAATTCCCGGTGGGTACCTTAGCCGTGCTGTGATGGAAAGAACGCCTGTGCTCGCGATGTTGGCCGACATGTAAAACATGTAGGCCGCCTACGACGACTACAGTAGTTCACGTGCCCGTAAGGCGATATGCACATGAAGGTATGCTTGCACTTTGATGATGGTGCTAGTGCTACTGATGGTGATCAATTATGCTTGACCACTGTATAATCGATGGGCCTATAAACATCCGCTTTTTTTGCGCGATACACGTCGTGTTATGTGTATACGGTGCGATTTTACTATTCTGCTTCGCAGAATTATACGTTTGCACGACTTCTTTCTCTGTATATGACGCCTATATATCAGCTTCTTTTCTAGAATAGTTTCAAGCACTGGCAGGATACATCTGCTTGCCACGCAAAAGGCCTGTGTTTGGTTTAGGTTCGGACCCATCATTTTTATTATTCCCATGCACCACGACATTTCGCTCGCAGTTAGCGACACCGACGCCGCGTTTTCGCAACACGGCCTGTTTATTAATTCTGGAGCCCTCCACTACAGCATCTTGTGGTTTCGGGACGTTAAACCCCACATATCAATCATAAGTCTGTTTAATTCTATCGCGTTAAAATCAAATGTATGCTCCAAGACTTGCTCAAATTGTGATGAAGATCCTGAGCACACAAGAACGGTGGAAAACGAATAAAGCGCTTGTAAGCTTTGAGCCGTAATTTGTTCTCTGAATTAAGGAGTAAAAATGTAGGTACATAAGTCGGAAAGCGATATATTGCACACGCTATACTGGGCAACAGTTAGAATTACAGATATAGGATTCGTATATTCTGCATATCTTTACGTACAGAGCACCGAAATAAAATCCTGTGGTGCCGTTAATGAGAAAAATACGTTTTTTTTTTATGCTAGAACAATATGGTTACTTTGGCTGCCCAGAGTGACGCTCATCATCATACTCATCAGTGACGCTCACCACGCAGACTATTCAGCTGCGTTTAGACTTTTGTTTTTAGTTTTAGAAAACTGGGCCTACTTTTCAGGACAATTGTTAGGTATTTTCTTCAAGGGGTATATGACTGTCAGTCAGGCCGGTTGGATGAAGCCGGCCGGACAGTCATCCCCTCAAATAGAGGCGGAACGAGTCTCGAAACGTAGGTCCAGTTTTTAATATAAAAAACTAAAGGCTAATCGCGGCTAGACCCAGCTGGACGAAATTCTGTAAAATATATTTATGTTCCTCATACTAACGCTGCGTGCTGTTTTGTGTGCGAGTGTTATATGTATCTTTCTTGTTTCGTTGTCTATGCGGCGTGCAGACTGCATTTTCACTGCCCGAAGAGCCATGCATGTCCAGTGTTTGCTCCCACATATACTTTGGACGCATCGTGCACAGCCGTCGTCGACGTGCGCGCACGAGGAAAGCTGTGAATGCCGAGAGCTTGGGGGGAAAGAGGGTGGAGAATGACCTGGAAGTGGAAAGAACGACGAAAACGTATGTAAAGGGAGCCAATGAAAAAAAAAAAAAGGAGCAAGTATGTGTAACATGCGGAAGAGGAACGTGTAACTGTATCTAACTGCCTCGTGCACTCGCACGTCACGCCGCGATTCGGGAATGCAGCAAAGTCATGCATTTCAATTGTGTCGGGCGTCCCGAACATCCCTGCGCTCCCTTCTCTCGTTCCTCCTGGCGCTTTTCGCTGATGCCGCTGCTTCGCCCCCCCCCCCCCCCTCCAGCGTGCCGGAGGACAAAAGAAAAAGAAAGGTGCACTCGATGGCAGCAGCAGGGCGGCTTGAGTGCCGGCTGTAAAAGTCACTTTGGTGCAACGGCAGGCGGGTCGATGTCGAGTGAGCGGAGAAGTGAACAAGAAGTGACGCGAGTGAGAGAGCGGCTGGGCGCCTAGTTGGCGCCGGCACGCGGCTCCCTGCGACGGCCGTTCATATATTATGCATGCAGTTGAGTTCGCGAAACGTCGACCCCTCACCTGCCCCCCGTCCCTGCGTCCAGCTGGTGTAGTATTGCCCGGAGGTGGTGCGCTTCCGCGAGACGTCCCGCGGGCTGATCTCGACGCGCTCAGCGAAGCCCCGAGTTCTCCGTCACGGTGATAGGCACGCACGCTTCTGCGAACTATTTTCGTGCGAGCACAGGTGGGGCAGTAGAGCGTCCTCGTGCGTCTCTTTAAATTCACCTTTCATTACCATCGGCTGTTCCATTATACTCGGGCAATACTCTTGATAAGAAGGGTTTATTACACCGTCCTAGTACAACCACGCCTGCCCTGAGTACGCCTGAAACACACGTGGTAGGGAAGGAACGCGCACTCAATTGAAAGTGATTCGTTTTGCGCGTATCCACAACAAGGCGTTGCGAGGTTACGCAGTACGCACTTCACGCGGCACATAATATTTCACGGGATGCGATGAACGTACAGTTTCATTCAGCTTCTTGTTATTATTATGATGGTTTGCAGTTTTATTCTAGTAAAAACTACTCTTTTTTTGCATACACAAGTTCTACAACCTTCTTTAATGCTGTTTATTGGCGGTGCAGTAATAGTTGCTAAGTTGCTGAAAGAGTAGGAACAGGAAACATGCCCACAGGCATCGGGGCTGTGTAGAACCGCAGGCGCACTACAAGAAAAATATGTTTTAATAAATAGCTATGAAAACTATGAATATTTAGTAATATAAAATTTGAAAAGAATGAAGGTGTTGCATATAATATAGTATATTACTTGGGACTCTTATTACTTTAGTGATGGTAGCACGATCATGATCATGCGTTGCAGTGTTAAACATGCACGCAGTCTAGTATATTCCACATTCTTTTTGTTTTCTGTTTTTTAGAGGGAGGGGGGAGGACTTAATTTTCAATGGTCGTAATAATTCTCTTTTTATTTCTGGTGTTTTCCAACCATACAACCTAATGGCTGCTCGAGCTGACAGCCTGAAGGAAGAGAGGACGCTCGAAAAAGCAAAGGAATCGTGCGTAAGCTCTTCTAGTTACCGTAGAAAGGGTCAGCATCACGTGAATGGGTAAATTTCTTTCTTGCATGAAAGGCGTGGTTGCAAGAAAGCGAACTTTTCTTGAAACCCACTGGCTTACCCGAGCAGTACGTATATATCTGTGCGCATCTTCAGTAACAGCGAGACTTTCTTCCTCTCAGAAACAGTGATCCTTCCAAACGTGTGGAAAGTAATCTCACTCACTGCTGTTTTTTGTATGCGCTGTTCTCTCGTCGGAACATCCCAGTTCGTGGACGTTGTCTGAATCGCATGTACGCGCTGGGTAATTACCGACTTCGTGTGCAAATCCGACATTGCCTTTCATATTGGTCGAGAGTGTAAGGTCGGACAGCGCCGCCCAGAAATTGCAGAAGTTCGAGAAGACGCAGCGCTGTAGCTCTGGCCTTGACCGTTTGTCTGTCGTTTATTTTGCTTTCCTTTTCCATTTACGGTGATTTACAATGCAGATTTGCTGATGAGGACACTGCTCCTACGTAGCGCGTATTTCTTGGACTAGTCCGACAATTTCTATGCATGAGATGCTCCTACCGTTCTTTTCGTATTCCTCCTAGTCATGACGTAGGTTACGAAAAGCACACTGGTTTACTCGTTTGCTAAATGCGAAATATGGCATTCTTTCTTCCCTCTTGACGGAAGCCTATCGAAACGAAAGTTCTTCGTAATACATCAAGCGCCATCAGGCTGAACTCGTGAGGTGTAGCGTATTCACGTTTCATTGCTTGTGATATTTCGCCTCTGTTCGAAAGGTCTTTTTTGGAAGAAATATACTTTCTTAGTGCGCATTGAACGTTTCAGAAGGAAGAAAGAGCAGAGAGGTGGAACAGAGCACTCTGTCCTATCTCTCTGCTTTTTCTTCCTTCTGAAACGTTCCCTGCGCACTAAGAAAGCATATTTCTTTCAAAAATGCAATACCAACCAGCCCAAGTAGCCACCCTTTTGCGAAAGGCCGTGCTCTTCAAATCTGCCGATTTTTTTGTATTTTTTGTACTCGTACGAATCGCGGGCTGTTTTTACTAGCAGGGCGATGCAAGTACTCATATTTCCTCAGATTTTTTATTACTGCGTACGCCTAATGTCCTGCCGTGTCATCACTGTATCGTTTTAGGGTATTTTTTTCTTATTGATGTCACGACGCTCGTCCGTATTTCATCTATCACTTTGTAGTTACGTGTCCGAGAAGTGCTCGTGCGCACTTCTTTTAAAGCGCTTATGTGTATAAAAAAATACCAGCTTAAAAAGAAAACGAATGGTGCAGCATTCTTCTTCAGGCTACCAGGTAGCTGTGTATACTCTCCAGAAAGTGTGGCAGTTTGGGCTAGTTGGTATGACATGATTATAGTTATAGCGCTATAACTATCGTCATGTAGTCTCCAATTGTTTTTCTCGCTGTTGCTGTTAATATTAAGACATATAAAAATATTCAATTTAATAATACTCTCTGGTAAAATTCTATCGTTCTTGTGAAATGAAGTAGCGCAGATAAAACAGGTTACCCCCCAGTGTCCGTAAGTTGCGTTGCAATTTGAATGCTTTGACTAGAATTCAGTCTTGCACTATAGTGCCGGCCGTCCGATGTTCTGGACGTTGTTGACGGCTATATTTGCGCTCGCGGCGGTAAGGAAAACGAGGGAAAAGAGGGCGAGAAGGGGCATCGGTGATCGCTCTTTGTCGCACGCACACTCTGTATACAGCCACGCGGTGGAGAGCGCTCGCTGTGCTTCTCCATTAGGAGCGGCCGTGCATCAGGACCACGGCCATGACAAATGACGGACGGCCCGCCGGCCAGCCAGCCAACGGTTCCAGCCCGCCGCCCATTGACCCGGGTTGGCCCCAGCGAAATCTGCCGGCTTGCATTTCCTCATCCGATGACCTTTCCTTCGCTTTTCAATTCGGAACGAGACAGCCTGTATATATACAGCTGGCGCTTTCTCGTGTTTTCTTATGCTTCTACTGCATCATTGCCATCCCCATATCCTCTCGGGGAAGCTTGGTGCCCCCATTTCCTTCAGCGAACGACGGATGAATTGAAACAGAGGCAGGGGCTCTCGTTCACTTCTTCCTATCATCACTGGGTCTGTGGGCGCAGTGAAAGCGCACTCGGGATAAGTTCACAGTCCAGCACCATTAATATAGGCAGCCCGCGTCCATCTTCTACCCACTGGTTGCGGCTATCGCGGCCTTGTTCCAGCGCGTACGCTATTTACATGCAGGCGCAAAACGGGTGTGGTAATGCGCTCAGGGGAAGGACGACGGTTTCCACTTGGTGTGCTATAGGCCCTCAAAAACGCTTGAAACAGTTTGGGAATGAAAATCGTACGACTAACGTTTGCGTCGTCACATATACAGGGTCCACATTTCAAGAAGAGAGCGAGGGGGTTTAGGGAAAGCTCAGTCTGCGGTCGTTTGATTAAAATGAAAACCGGTAACTTAGTTCGTCCGAGAGCAAGAGTCTTCGCCCGAAGTGTGAGACCCCTTGATTAACAAAAGTTGAGGGCCCCGGCCGCCACCCGATTATTGTCCGGAAAACAAAATATCAGTTCGTGTGGTAAACCTCGCATCTTGCATACTGAAGCTGACGGAAAGTGCGAGCTTTTCCGGAAGATATTTTTCGAGTTCTTTCAGGGCTTTAAAAAAAGACGCCGAGTTCGCGCGATGAGGTTATGTTTCGTCTTGTCGACACTCTGCCCGTCGCAGTATTGCGAGCGATTTATGCAAGTACTCGGCCCATCTCTAGAGGCTGCTTGCACGCTTCGATGTCACCACAACTTATGGGCTGCAGAAGCTGCGTCACTTGGTAGACGCTGAGAATTTTAAGTGTATCTACTCTTCTGCTGGTGCACACCTCAAGCATGCTGTTATCCACAAGAGTACCCTTCTTTTATGCGTGGTAATGTTTGGGTGGTTTGGGTTCCTCTCAGCTGCACGAAACTGCCTGCTTCGCGTGTATCCGAGGTAGAGGTCGGGGATCGATCCCCAAGTCGTCAAGCTGACGACGGCGACACCTAACGATCAGCGGGCGAGTGAAACAGCGGCAGCTCAATGGGAGCCGATTTGCTTAGTCACGTATACAGCCAACTGTGAGCGCGTAGCTGTGACAAATGTCACCTCCGACATGTGCCGCCGGCACGCGAGGGTAGCTCAAAACTCACAAAAGATAGTTGTCAACCAATGACCATGATTGCTACAATGTTCTTCGAGGTCCGTCGCATGTATACTTTAGTTGCTTACAAAGAAAATATGCTTTGCCGCAAGTTCTCAAGGGTGTTGCTTTCATGGGCGTCCCCGGCTAAGAACCAAAGCGTAATTTCGATTAAGGCATCGGCTTTAGCGCATTTCGATATTTGCTTATATATGTCCACTCGAAAAAAAAAACAACTGAATATGGCCAAAATAATTTTGGAGCTTCCCCCGGATCATAATTAAGGTCGTTCCGATGCTTTGGACGTCGAGCTTTAATTCCAGTTGGGATATTCTTGCCACGGCGGGAAGTGTGCAAGTTTTTTTTTTCTTTTGTCGACGTCTAAAATTGTTGTGTGGTATTGTCGATATGTGACGGACGCAGGTGGAGTACAGCTCGTTGGTGGCACCAGGTTGCTTGTAGTGAGCTGTTCTGAGACAACTCAACGGTTGCACGTTTCTTCACGGCTGTTTTCTCAGCTTCGTTCATGCGATGGTGTGGTAAGCCCAGATGCCCGCTCAAAGAGCTTGCAGCGCTGACAGTGCGAGCAGCGCAAAACCTTCACTCTCTTGCAGCTGCTGTCCACTTCGTGTCTTTTGTATGTGTTTATTTCTTCGCACCACAACTTCTGTGACAGCTTGTTTGCCTCGCATGTCACATCCCGCGCATCTTCTGTCCCGTTGTCTCGTTTACTGAATTAGCGACATCTATAGTCGCTGCAGTCTGCTGGTCGAGTTTTCGGTCGGCTACCGCTTTTGTCAGGGGTAGTTTAATTGTTAGATGTGACGAAATGTAAGTTTAAGGGCACGTTTTCTTCGTTGGACGCAATAATAAATGGAACTTACCGACAATGATGCCTAGGAAAGTATAGGCGATGCGATTAGAAGTAATGGTAATGTAAATTTGAAGAAGAAATAAAAACGGACGAAAGGATAGCCTGCCGCCGGCCAGGACCTAACCTACGCCCTTCGAATAACGCGTCCGATGATCTACCAAATGAGTTACGGCGGTGCATGGTCACCTCCCGTCAACTTTATAGCGTTATATCTGCAATGAAACATGGTATTGTCAGTCAGCGGTGCTAGTAGCTATTACGACGGGTGGGAAACTTTTTTTCTGTTGTTGTTGTTGTTGTTGTTGTTGTTGTTGTTGTTGTTGTTGTTGTCGTCGTTGTTGCCTGTTGGCGTCGCGTAACACGTAGTCTTATTACGAGCTGGCAGCGGTCCCTCACATACTGTATCTGAAGGCATCAAGTCTGCCAGAACCCTCGCTAGTGAAAAAGTGTTGTCGTCTACTTTTGTTTGTTCACATTTACGTTACAATTACTACTGACATTTCCTATACTTTTTTTACTTCATTATCTGTTATCATTGATTTATCTGCGGGGTTTAACGTCCCAAAACCACCATATGATTATGAGAGACGCCGTATATATATGGTAGGCCTCCGGAGATTTCGACCACCTGGTGTTTTTTAACGTGCACCCATATCTGAGTACACGGGCCTGCATCATTCTCGCCTCCATCGAAAAAGCATCCGCCGCATCCGGGATTCGATCCCGCAACCTGCGGGTCAGCAGCCGAGTGCCTTAGCCAGTAGACCACCGCGGCGGGGCAGTATTTTTCGTGTAAAGTGGCTTCGGAACTGCCCGAGAAGCAGTGAAACTTTTTTTTTCTCTCTCGATTGGTTCAGGAAAGGGCCCTCTCACATTGATCAAATGACTTTAGAATTGCTGAATTTCACTTGGAGCACCAAAAAATTCTCCCACTTTAATTACACTGGAGCGATTGCGTGACCTGGCCGCTTTTCGGTCGTTGTTGCGATGCTTCAACCAGAGCGCTTTCACTTGCGTTGGCTTGGCCGTTTCGGTGGTTTAAAACGCGTAATTGTTTCGTCGTACTTTATGTGCCCTCCTTCTATGATGACGAGGCACTAACATTTGTCTGTGTTCCATGCACCTGCTGCTATTTTGAGGCAAACTGTATGGCAGCATCTTTGATGTGTTGAAAACTTGCTGTGCTGCCGCATGATTGCCTTGCAAACGATGCCCTTGTAGCGGCCACTTTTTTAGACATTTTTCATCTCATTTGTTTCGCTCGTGCACTCCCACGGCGTGTCATGCAGCAATATTCAGTTGGCGCCATCGGATATGTCTCCGGAAACTGATCCGCCGTTTGGTCGTATTGCGTGCTTTTTCTGACCTTCGTCGGGAGCATCTTGCAGTCCATCTCGAAGGATCTGATCAGCCTACCCGATTGAACGTAAGTTTAAATGAGCGGTATATTGCAGAGCAGGGCCTCGAGCCCACTTTCTCCACAGTATGTATGTACACAACGGGTGAAGTTTAGTTCGAAAAAGAGTCCGACGTCTGAAGATGGCGGCTTTTGACAGACCCGCCAAGGGTCAAGTTGTGGTTCCTGCAACCTGATGACCCGAGGGAGCTAAGAAACTTTTCCGTCCGAGATTGCGCGTGGCTCTCCTTGTTTCGTCGCCTTCCGGCCAATTAAGCTTCGCTCTCTCTCGAGAGTGGTCGGACGTGTACCGCAGAAAAGGGTCACGCCGGCTTTTCTGTCTGCAGCCCACGCTGAGAATTCTCGTAGGGGCGCGTCGTTACTTTCGCGCCTTTTTTGTTTTCACCCCGATCTTTGGCTGGTTGTTTTTGTCGTGCAGTGCGTGCCGCTCTGTATATGTGCTTCGTTCGGCCTCCACCGCGTCCTCTTTTGTCCCAGCTCTTCTTCGGTCGTCCGCTTGGCGTGTCAGCTGCGCGCCGGAGGATATTGGACGTCACGAGATGGCAGCTTCGCCCCAGATATAGAAGCCAAGGCGTCGAGAACGCCGGGGCTTCTCTCTCCTTTCTTGTCGTATTTTCTTTCATCTCTCGTTGTTTGTATCCGCTTACTTTTTCATTCGTGTCAAGTTGTTCTTGTTTTCTATATAGCACCCTTAGTCCTCCGCACCCGGGATTATCCCCATTCCAGCGCATTCCTTTCAAGCGTTGCCCAAGCCACGCGCCTGAGCAGAGCTGCGGCACTCCGCATCGTATCGCCTTCCCTTCGTTTCGTCGATGCAACCTAGCGGCTCGAACTGCCAGTTCGCCTTCCTCATAAGTAAAAGGAGACTCCTTCCTCGCAATGCTGAACGATGATTATTCGTCTCCTTTTTTCCGTCTCTGCCGCCTCTGACTGCGCTTTTTTTCGAGCCGTTGGTTTGTCGTCGTATTCGTCGAATACGCGCGAAAAGGATGGTCTCATCTTTGCTGGAGGACTTGCGAAACCACCGCTGTCGAGTCTGTCACCGCCAACGCCGTCTTCCATTGTACCACGTATGTACTAACACGTACAAATCTGCTTGGAGCGATTACGCCGCCCCTTCGTTTCTGTTGCTGCGTCAAATTGATGCGCTTTTGAACTGACTGCCTGCCGCCTCTTCCTCGTGGCTTGACCTCCGAGTATTAGTATTTGTTTCTAATACAACGTATATGAAATAAATATCAGCTCTGCCAACAGCCATCGCCGTGGGCGAAATATCAGGTGGTCCAAAATGACTGCGGATCCAAAACTGAACGGCTTCTCTCTTAGATCTTGTATTGTTTGTAGATTGAAATAATGAACAGTATACTTTGTCAGGAGTAGTATAACACGTAGCACCTATGCGACTGTCAGCTTCAGATTTCTTTTTTATTGTAAGTTATTTCCAAAAAAATAAGTGCGAACACAATCATGTAGGTGCATATAGTCCACACACACGCATGCTTCGCTAAATGCAAATGAGCTCTCGTCTAATCAGTTACCTTGTTCGTTCCCAATTGTTTCCCTTGATTTCGGGCTCTTTTTCGTTTGATACACGGAAGGTGACGTCGAGTCGCGCATAGCTCCTCACTCGCCTATATCTTTCCCAAAGCGTTTCCGCACTAAATGTCGGACCGCCGTGGAAAAGCTGTTTAATTAATTGAGAACACAGAGGTAATGAGGCGCGAGTATTGTGGCGTGCGTCGGCTCGGCTAGATTCGGGAGCCTCTTTTTGATTTCTCCTCAGCAGCTGTTGTCATCGTTTCCTCCACTCTCGGTGCTTCCGCTGCTGTAGCTGCTTCTATTTTTTTTTTCCTCGCAAATCTCGTTAACCGCCGAGTGGTGCTCGACTCGACCGGTCACCGTCTTGGTCGTCGAATAGAGCTCAATTTATTTTCTGCTCCGTCAGCAGTGCGCAACGTTCCCCGCTGCGTTGACCTCCTCTCTGGTTTGTGAGAAGATTGACCAGAGATTGTATTACTTGTTTTGTAGTTTCCTACCCCGTTTGCAACGTACGTGCCCTCATAGACTTGTCGATACATTCATGGAGTATTTTTGTAATGTGCGCAAATTTAGGCTTCTTCATATGTGTTTTTAATCGCTGCCTCAACGAATACGAAATCTTGTTCCGTCTTTGGAAGCATTTCAGGTCGTCGAAAATTCTTCAGAGTGCTGAACGGTGGAGTAGCCCAAGATTGCCCTAAAATACATAAAAAAAGAAGTCTGAGAGTCGTGCCTGCTTGGCTCATTTGTCCCAGTGCAAAAAGATTATCGTAGTAAGGATACGTACATGATTCCTTGGAAGAAGTTTATTCGGAAAAAGGAGAGAGAAAGAGATGAAAAGTAAAAAAACACTCGGAAATAAAGACCAGATGGACAGCAGCTAATTTGTTGTGGTCTACAAACAGCCGGTACCGTTTAGTGAAGAAGTTGGCGATGCAAACTTGTATGGTAAAGTGGAGTTCTACAAACAGAAATGCGCTCCTTCCGTTTATCTCACCTTTTTCGTCCCGTTTATTTAACAAGCTAGCGTGTCGCGAGGAGGTGGTATGGAGGACTACATTTTCATGAGTGCTCTTAGTTTATTTATCAGAGGATTTGCCACTCTTTATCATTTCGCTATTTCGGGCCCATGAGAGCTGAGACACTACGCTCAGGCTATTACTACGACAACAGCGAGCGCTATTAAAGAAAAAAAAAAGGACGCACGAGTTTCGCCTTCAACAGCAGAACACGATATCGCAA
Organism: Rhipicephalus microplus; assembly: GCF_043290135.1. Taxonomy (NCBI): domain Eukaryota; kingdom Metazoa; phylum Arthropoda; class Arachnida; order Ixodida; family Ixodidae; genus Rhipicephalus; species Rhipicephalus microplus. Next base: position 250,439,619 of record NC_134700.1, on the reverse strand, counting down.
TCCGGCCCCGTTCGTATCGCCCTCTCAATCGCTAGGCTCGCTTCAGTTTTAGGCTTATGTCTCAAGCCTATCGCAAGGGAACGAACGTCTATGCACGCAACATTGGGTGTTTCAAACTATCCTAAAATGCCTGCTGCAATCACAGTTGCGAGGTGCCCGTTACGCCATACATCTTCCTTTTGAGAATAAGCGACGGGCCCACTGCGCGTTCGGCAACGCACGCGAAACTCTGCAGATGCTCAGTTTGTTGATAGTTTTGCTGATGATGATTGTGAAATATGCTTTAACGGTGCCTAATGAGTGGCGGGCCTTTAGAACAACCGCCCGTTGCGCAATTCACATGCTTCAACGCATGGCGCAACTATTCGCTTCTGTTTCGGAATATCCCATGCGTTAAGAAAATAAACTCTTCCCGCTACATGCACGGCTGTAATTAATTAGTTTCTTTTCGAAGCAGTGTCAAGCAAGGACGTCGCTACGTCGTAAACCACCTGCTTCCTTTGTAGAAGGTGTCGGTTCGATTCTCACTAGAACCGAATATTGTGATTGTTTATTTTACTTTAGTCTTTAGATTCTTTATTTTACTTCAGGAATTTAGACTTGAATACGCTGCTCGGGAACATCGTTTATTGGTTGTGCGTTTGTACCATCTACAATATGACGGAAGATATATGCTCACGAGGGCAAATATTGTTAAAGCCACTAGCTTAAAAGAAATGGAGAATACAGAAAAGCAAGCTCGATCACCGCGACGGACGTCGAGAAAGCTCGCCGAGAGACCCCGACAATGCCTTATTGCTGCGGGAAGCATTCGGTGTTCGACCTTGCAGGTTTTCCATCACCTTCAAAGCGCGCAGGAAGGAGAACTGCAATGGACTCCTTGAGATATCCTCGTCGCTATCGTGATCGTTAGATTTCCTTTCTCCTCTTGTCCAAGGATGTCTGATTCTTATCGGCGGTTGGAGAGACGAAAGGAAAATGTACTAGTGCCTCCGGATCTATATGTGGTGGAGCGATGGAGCTACGGCCACTTCGTCTTTCGCGGTTGCCTTGAGTGGTGCGCGGTGGCTGCAGTGGTGTTCTCTCCGTCCACCACTAATAAGTGCGGCCACAATCGGCAGCACTTCGGGCACTACCGTCGTCGTCGTCCGTCGTGAAGACGCGCTCTTCTCCGCCGATTCACGCTCGGCTGGCCGCGTGACAGCTGCCGGCTGGACCGACGCTCTGCTGGCGTTCCTAATGCCTCGCTCGAGCTGTCTTTTCCTTTCTCCCTTATAGCGGGGATTGATGCGCCGATCGGAGCTATACCGAGGGAAGCGGAAACTTACGCAACCGGAAAACGGAACTCTCTTTCACCGGGGGCTTGGCTCACCCTTTTGCTGCCTTTCTTCGAGACGCTCGCTATCGTTCTTGCGGTGTACTCGTGTTCTCCGTATAGTTCGCACCCACGAGTGAGTACTTGTGTGCGGAATCTGTTGTGTGCCTTTGTCCGCACACACGAATTGACCACCGCACTGTGTGCTTCGTCCTTTGATTTGCGTTATTGCTGTAATATATCTTTTGCAACTCTATAGAAAAGATTCACATGTGGAGGCGGTCTTTTGTTTCTATAGTGTAAACGTTATAATTAATATAATGTATACAGATTACATCACCTTCATTAAGCTTGACCTCGCGTCACAGTTCCCGTGATTAACTCTGCTTGCCTGCACTTTGCTTATTTTTAATGATTGGTCGGACACGCGGTAGTTATATAGCTTTCTATGTGTACCGCGAAAGAACCGTAGTTTTTTTTTTATGATGAAAGTTAGCTTTCGGCATAGCCTTTGCATACAGAAAACGTGGGAGATATAAATTACGCCGAATTGACGAAAACACGTGCGCGCGCAGATGGAAATGCGTTTGAGGACAAGCAGTAAGCTTCTATGAGGGGGTTATTGTGTTCAGAGTGGCGATATTTTAAGATCGTTCTAAGTGTGTGTGTGTGTGTGTGTGTGTGTGTGTGTGTGTGTGTGTGTGTGTGTGTGTGTGTGTGTGTGTGTGTGTGATTCGTTTGTTTGTGTGTGCGTGTGTGTGTGTGATTTGTTTGTTTGTTTGCTTGTTTGTTTGTTTGCTTGTTTGTTTTTGTAGCACAGCTTGTGCCAGTTGTATTAGCATGCATCGTGAACGTATTTACAGCGCAACACCAGAAGAAAAAAAACACAGGACAGGGAAGGAGCAAAAGAGAAAGAAAAGACGGCGCTTAGCATGCTTCTCGCTTGGCGTATTATGGCTCTCGGCTTACCGAATACAGCTTCAACGTATGGTTTCCCGGTTTGGCCATGGACTGTACCAGTGGTGGAATTTAAACGGAAAGGCGGGGAACGAGACAAGTAAAATTCAAAAGACGCGCTATAATTGCAAGCAGCGTTCAAACTCGGTCTAATGTTTTTTTCGAAAGCTGGTTTATCGTATAGAATGATACTACTGCGTACCAGCACACTTTAGCGCAGGCGTCTGTTGCAATTTTTCTCTTGCATTTCGCCGTCCGTTTCAGCGAACTACGAAATGCACATTCGATGTGAATTTTAGCCGTTAGTGTACTGCGTTTTATTTACTGGCAATGATTACAGATGCAGTATGAAGCATATAAAAAGACAGAGTGGAAAACAGGAGCATAGCGGGCGTCGAAGCTTCTCTTTCCCGCGCTCTTCCCTGCCGTGGTCACTCATATTGTGGATGCAAACTGAGCATTTTCCCGCCCCCTCTTCGCCAAGCCTCACAACCACTTGCACCTAAACAAGCTACACCGGCAACAATGCCCGTCCTACAGCTGTGATAAAACGCCGCCTTTTCCCCTACATCCCCCTTTCTCAGGACGAAATCCTGCCCATGGCCATGGCTACTAGCCTTGAGCCGCACATATCGAAAGTGCGCTGTCCATCGCGTGGAAAGCGCTTCAAACGCCCTGCTTCAAAGCGACATCCCAAACAGTCGATAGTAAATTATAGTAAGTAAGAATAAATGAAGAGAGAATAAAAAGCAAAGGGGTACCGGGAAAAGTATAAAATCAGGGCAGGCGCTTCGATATCGGCTATTTATGGCTTCTCTCCATCTGCCTGCCATCGGGAGCTTTTGTCGCAGTGCCGATGGGTCGAAACCTTTCGACGTGCGTCCGGCCGTTGCCTTCGCTCTTCTGGGATCGCCCTTTGCTTTGCTTTTATTACAGCGAAAAATCGCACTGGAACAACCGCGAGTGGCCGAGGAAGCACTCGGTGGCGCGATGTCCTCATTATTATTTTTTTTTCATTTTTCGCTGATGTCTTCCGCAGATCTTAGAAAGCGCAAACGACCGGTGTGAATTTATGGCTGGCATCAGCGTTGGCTAAAGCAGAGCTTTGTTGGTGGCTGCCATGGAGCAAAAGTGAAACATGCGCCTCGTTATACAGGCAGTGGGCTTGTTTTTCGTGTGCGTCGGGGAGCCTCATGTGGGAGGATCCCCGATGCTCTGTGCTCGGTTGCAGCTTTTCAGCTGCTGTTCTAGTTGTCACGTAGTCATAGAGGCTTGTGGCGAGCTTTGGGCTGGGCGGAGTCTGCGTGACGCGCCTCACTATGTCGACGGTGCCTTCAGTGTGCATTACAGGCGTAGAATAGGTTTATAAGGGCTGGTCGCTGTCTGACGGGGCAGGAACAAAATACGTGCAAATGTTTTTTTTTCGACGACTTCTCTTGCTCTGCCGCTGAGTAATTATCGGTAGAGACGATATACGTATCGATAGGCGAGCGTATTGATTTGTCATTGTTTGGCGGTCAACCGCGATTAAATAACTGACGTACCGGACACCGCCCTTTGTCGATTCCCCATTGGTTCCTGCGTTGTTCCTAGGCGTGGAAGAATGGTTATGTTTGAGGCCTTATTGAATCCGACTTGAATAACTACCAAAGAGAACCGAATGGCCATTTTAAAAAAAACGAAAATTCGTTTTCAACTGCGATGTAAAACGGTGTTTTTATTTTTGTATGTACATTTTTAATTTCTCTCATAAGATCATAGTTTGCGAATCTTCTTTTTTTTGTATGGCAAGGCCAAGTGCATAGTACTGAACGAACAAACAGTTCGTTTCAATTCTTTGAATTATTTTTCAGAGTTCGGTTATTCGCGCCATAAAAGGGTTGCTTTGGCTTCCCTTACCTATGTTAGGCGTATTCAAACGTGGAACTTCTGAAATTATTTCTTATAGCATCTGGCTTGAACGTTATTGAATATTGGCTTCGATTTAATGTTTGATTGCGTACGCTTGGTGGTATCAATAATTAGAAAAAAAATATGCTCGTACTTCTGGATACCGTTCATTCTATTCGAAAACCGATTTGAATAGATAATTATTTTATTTTTATTCATCCTGCTTTTATATTCTCAGACCACGTAGTTTTCTTCCATTGCCGATTCCCTGCAGTATATGCTAGTATATACGCTGCGCGCATTCTGCATCTGGTGTCTTTTTCTTGAACTTCCTTGCATCGTGCGTTAGTCACTGTACGCCGAGATTGTTTTTTTTTTCTTTCGGGTTCTATTCAGAGGCTAGATTTGAAGGTTGTGCGTTCATATCATGTTCGCAGTCACCAATTCTGTGGCGTGTGAAGGAGGTGTTAACGACGAGTCATAATAAATAGGAGTACTTACTAGACTGGAAACTCTAGCAGGTGGCCTATATTCATGAGCAAAAAGACGTTTTGTAAAAGCATCGCACGGGCTGCTTCTGTCTTGAGCCACGAGTTCTCTTTCTCTCTTTTTCTTTTTTTAAGCCATGGTCTGGTCCCTATGAGAGCAGCCGTTATCGCCTTGCCTTTGCACGGCGATGCTGTTGCACCTCTGTACTCGATATCGTATATCTGGTCACCGGCTCTATTAGTTTTTTTATCGCCCGTTATTTCTCTCGCTACGTAGACTAGCGGCAATTTAGAGGAATTTACACCAGACCGACGTGCCTCTGCCTTCTTAAATTTCCATTGCCTCCCTCTAGACGTATGACACAAAGTACAACGCGGCACGTCCCACATCCTAGGCAGCAGGAGTTGCAGTATAATAGGAAAGTGAAAATACGTAAACATTGATAAAAGTTCACGTGAACATTTTGGTGTTCTTAAAAATAATATTAAAAAAAATCATCTGTTTCATTTTTATTGAGGTGTGTTTTTGCGGCATAGCACAAAAGCACTGTATGGAAGTAAACTTTAGATGAGCGAGCAACGGGATTGTGGGCCTGTTACTTCATTTTTATTAATAAGTCAAGCCGCCTAAGTAATCATGCGCAAAATAGGCAGAATCTTTGTTTAAAAAACGGCTGTGGCGGCTGCATTTCCGATGGAGGCGGAAATGTTGTAGGCCCGTGTGCTCAGATTTGGGTGCACGTTAAAGAACCCCAGGTGGTCGAAATTTCCGGAGCCCTCCACTACGGCGTCTCTCATAATCATATGGTGGTTTTGGGACGTTAAGCCCCACATATAATAATATAATTTGTTTAAAAAACAGCTGAAAACAGTACTCTCCGATAGTAAAGCTTTTCACAGCTCAATGTTGTAGCCCATATGATTCGGTGTCACGCGTTTCTTATCGTTACTCCTTCACAGTCCACCGGTGTGCACGACAGACGTCTCGTAAGGTTCTTGAGAATAGGAGCAAACGTGGGCTAGAGCTGTTAGGTATGTAAATGCGCATACTCCTAACGATTTCGCGTTTTATTTTCTACAAAAAGGACTTTCCGTTCTGAACTCACACAGTTTTTCTTTATATATATATATATATATATATATAATGTTTTTGTGTGTTTGAGTGTTCATTTGTTCGCATATGCTGCGTACGTTTTTTTCCCGCACAATTCCAAAAATAGATATACGTATAAGTAATCCCCTTTTGCACATACCAAAAAAAAATACTGTAAAAGACTCATGTGAACGACACAGGTGGTCGTGTTGGAATGAACATATAAGGCTTTGCTTGCTTCGTTTTGGTGGCCATCTGCCTGGGTTTTTTTTTTTGTTTAGCAAGTTGAGCGTAGGTACCAGGACGTAAATTAAACGAAATGGCAAAATCGCCGACTTGGTAATTTCGCTGTCTTTTCACATCGCTTTTGTTTTGTTTTTGAAGTGTTTGTTACAGAAGTGTACATTTGGGAGGAGGCTCTTATCAGGCCGTTGTCGGAGAGACCCGAACACAATAGTCGAAGCATATTGGCAGGTTCTCCTTGGAATGTGCGGGTTAACGTCTAACTCCTTGCGGCCGGGGCTTTTCTGCTGCTTCGACTTATGTATGTGGACGTATACCCACGTGGCTGTAGAAACACGTACTTAGCAATGATGCAGCCGCATTGGACAGCCTCGCGGAAGAGGCTGTGCGGTGCTGTCTTCTAAACGTGAACCAAAGCGCATCGTGCGCAGCGAAGCGCCGAAACAGCGTCGAGCTTCGCGTCGCAGCGACGCTTCTTCTTTGGCAGTTCGTGCCTCCCTTTAACGAAGGTGCGAAGCCTCGTCGCACCTCGCTCCTTTCTTGGGCGTCGCGGAAGCGCCGTGCTTTATACGAGGCGCGCTCTCCTTCGCCCTCCTCTCATTGTCGGCGCGGGAGGGCAAACAAAGCGACGCTAATCGGATTTCGCTTCTCGATGAAAGCCTCCCCGAGCGTCTTCGCTGCTGCTCTCGAGCAGGGTACATTGCCGCCTTTACTATGTGTGCGCGCTGAAATTCGCGTGCGTACAGTTTTCGAGGAAGCCCCTTCATAACGTCAGCGCTGTACCTGGCGTATACGTGCAACTATCGTAAAGCTGCTGCCCGAGTTTCGCGTTATGATTTAGTTTACTTTTGACATAGTTTCGTTCAGTCTTCGTCTCCACTATGTTTTCTTGTCGTGATTTTGTGGCGTATTTTCGCTTTATTTCTTCGCGCGTAACGATTTCTTAAAAGGTTTCTAACACTTCCTTGCCGGTGCTTTGCTTCTACGTACCGCTTCTACTTGCTCAAGCGTTCCGAGTTGTTTTTAAAAAGCGTGCGCCTATTTTATTCGTTTCTTTTATTCTCGCGCTTTGCTTTACAGTGGCGGCGTTTCATTACAGCTTCGTACGGCAGCCAGGGCTTAAACTGAGTGGCTCCTTTCGAACAGAGGCCGAAGCGAGGGCGGGTAGCGCGATATACCGTTACGACACGTAGAAACAAACTAAGCAAATGTGAAGGCTCAAAAAAGCGAATTCGTTCTTCCCCTTAGAAGCTAATCACCTCGCAACGAAGCGCGCACTTCACCAGCTCGCCTTGGGAGTTACCACCCGGCTGCTCGTGGTGTTCGTTTTTCCTACGGTTGAAGGTAATGAGCCCTATCGACGTCGACAGCATGGGTGGTCGCTGGCAGTTCAGCGCAATGGTGGCACGCCTTTCACTTTTGCCTCGCTCCCGTCTCAGAGTTCTTGTTTAACCGTGCATGCAAGGTCTAAGAACTCCTGTAGATGCGTTCTGCATGCACAGCCTGGAAGGTGTGCCCTTTTGCGCTCAGCCCTTTCACGTTTGGGCGTAGCTTTTTTTTTCTTGCACAATGTAAATATAAAAGTGTATGAGAGGCTTCCGAACATGGAATCGAAGCTTTCAATGTAAAAGGTGTCCCGTCCAGTGCGCAAACTCGTGGCGTCGAATAATTTTTTTTCTTGCTAGCATCTCCTGCTTTGCTTTGGAGACGTACTTAGAGAGGGTGTCACCTGCCATTTTTGTCCGTGTTTAGCTGATAAGCGTTGTTGCAAGCTACTTTCGAACGATGATGTCTAACAAGCAGAATGTATGATGTATCCCCGGGGGCAAGCCGGCGAGGGGAAGACAGAAACTTAGGTGGGCAGCTGAGATTGGGAAGTTGGCGAGCATTAGGTTGCAGCAGCAAGCACAGGACCGAATCGACTGGCGGAACATGGGCGAGGCCTCTGTTCTGCAGTGGGCGTAGTCAGGCTGATGATGATGATGATCCCCGTGGGCTGCTTTTTGTGGCTCTTTCGTATGCAGTATAAATAACCAACGACGTACACTTCCATTGCGGTTTTGCAAAATGCTTGATACCCGTGCTCTTAGATTGAGGTGCGCTTGAAAAATCCAGGGATTATAAGTTTCTAGAAACCTCCAAAATGACATCTCTTATAATCGTATCGTGGTGTTGGAGCATGATGCGCCAACAATTACCATTTTTTTATAATCATGCGTTGCAGATATCATCGTTCGGTTCATTTTAGCTGCAGGAACCTTACATCTTGAACTTGAATTCAATACAATAGCCGTCGTTGTAGGTGTAGTTAACAAGGACAATCTGAACTTTGGATCAAAGAAAATAGAGACCTATAATAGAATCAATAACTGGAAGGTAAGGGAAATACGTAGGATAGTTAAATCAACGTGAAGGTGCACCTATTTAAGATCCATACAATTTCGCGCCCGCGTACATGAAGCGGCAGTCTTTCTTCACTTGCCCAGGCCGGAGCTTTTTCCTCTGCTCTTCCCGTATTTCATGTCTTTATTTCGCATTGTCACTTCAACTATAGACATCCCGTGATCGTGGTGGAGCCGACCGTTCGCATTATTTCCATATAATTAAGTTGTAAGTGTGTTGTTTCCCGCGTTCTCTCGCTTTATCATTCTTTTATGTACACCTCACACAAGATCATTATCCTCCTTATCTTCTTAGCCTCCTTATAATTTTTTCCTACGCAGTTTAAGGTATACTCGTGTGAACAGGGCGAATACAGTGGCGTAATGTGTTTCAGAATGTTGGCAGAAATTTCTGAGCTAAATCGGGTATGAGAAATTCAAATAAAATTTTATTGATGTGATACTGTGACGTGCTACTAGCCGTACCGAGGCTGCTCTGTCGCTCAACTACTTCTGTGGCGTCAACAGGTGCGAAGCCACGCATGCTGAAGATTGAAGCTCTGCAGTAACCGAAACCCCCTTTCGTTTCTTGGGGATTTCCTGTGGATGCTGCCCTGAATCAACAGCCTGTGCAGCAGCTATGAGCAACACCGTTCATTTTAACTTTACCGCATTCGACACCTTTCTATCATGTCTCTGTGGATCCTTCAAAATCGTGGAGTATGGGAATATAAAAAAAGCACTTCTGCCGACTTTACCGTTCTTTTTCACTAACTTTCTCTCTCGCATCAAGAAGAATAACTTTTATTCAAAATAATGATGAATTTGTGAGCACTAGTTGTCGTGGTAGCCAACGGCAACACCAGCTAGGCAAGTGGACTTGTATTCTTCTAGGCTGCAGCTGGGAAGAAGACAAGTCCGCAGGTTGAAAAGTTGCAGCGACACCCCGTGTTAACAAATTTTTCTTATCATCAAGCTTCCATCTCCCCCTGAACATCTGCCATTTTCATCTTCTAATCAAAAATAAGAAAATCTGAAGTATAAAGGTTTGTAAAACGCTACTGTTTTGATTGTTTACTTGAAATTAAACATCCAGGTGCCCTTGTGAAGCCGCGTGTGTCATTCTGAACCGTACACGGAACGCCATTTTCCAATGTCAAATATGTTGGCTTATCACGAGAAGCAGTACACTTGCCGTGTTGGTTTCGACGCTATTTGTACACAGTTCGTGTAACCGTGTGGTGGTCGAATCCTCCCGAATTCCGAGGTATCGTAAAGCGAACGTCGCCCGCGTGCGGAGCATGGTGGCGTGGGGTGCGGATCGGGCCGGGAGTGACGGTGGACGCGGGTCATTTGTGCGCGGTGTGCTCAATGCGTGGGGGCCGAGCGTCACTTCATCGAGTGCAGCTTGTGTGCAGCGGTTGCGGTCGGAGCTCATTATTGAACTCGCCGGCAGAGAGGAGAGCGAGGGAAAAATGGAAAGAGCGAATATTGCGATCGCCGGAGTTATAGCGCTGCTTCTTCATTCTAATGGATTTTGGACACTTCTACTTCTACTTAGTTTTTCGTTCTTTGTTTTCTTTTGTTGTTGTCAGCACTGTTTCTTCTCTGCTTTAAGATTAGAATGTGATACGACTGAAAGAAGAGTGTCACTAATGTTTCTAGCGATTTGTGGTCTGCATGAAAATGTACCGAGAAACGGTTAATGATTTGTAACTTGATTTGTGGTTGAGCACACTTCAACAGTTTCGCCTAATTCATAAAGGGAACCCCGAATAATCTCGCACGTGTTAAAGTTCTGTGTATTCGACGCACTGTATGGACAAAGTAGCGCTCACAGAAAACTGGCCTTCTGTAAGACGCTGCACTGGATGAAAAGTATAGGAGACATGCATTACAGTTTATGCTGACAGCGTAGTGTCCGTCTGCTCCTGCGTATGCTATCCGAACTCTGTAGCGCTGCAGTTCTCTGCGATCATGAACCACCCACTTTGTTGTTCATTTCTTGCAAAGCTATGCACCCCCTTGTATGCATGCCGGGCTATAATATTTAAAGTCTTACATTTTCCGCAATCTTTTACAGGACACTTAAAAGCGTGAAATGGGTGCTTGAAGACAACGACATTGTTGACCGTTAATAAGGAATTTAACCTTGCTAATATTATACAGTAACATTAACTTTACTTTGAACAATGATGATGGCATAAAGATGGTGGAATGACCACACCTACATCCCACGGATCGCTGTCATGGTTCATTAACAGGAAAGATTTCTCCTCTGCCGTATGGTGTCTGTTGAGAGGCACAGCATAATTCGCTATCAAAATCGAAACCTCTTTCAGCATTCACGTTATTAATAATTAGGTAAACACTGAATGTGTTTTACGCGATTCATCAGTGTCGTGCACGTCGTTGCTTTCCTTACATTGGTTGCAGGCAATTGATCCGAGATTCGCTGTTTTTGTTATTTCCCTTAGTCTCTTTCTTTTCTTCCTTCGCGGTGTGTCATGCTTGACTGCCTGCGCATTTGCACTAAGTTCTGCCCACGGTTTTGCCTGTGCCCGTTATTCTAACGGGGAAAACCTCGCCTCATGTCACCCGTGCGTGCTTTTATTCGGCGCTTGCAAGCATCACTGTACCGAGTTAAAAATGGTGACGGGTAAAGCCACTCCGTCATCAAACTTTAAGTGCGCTTAGTGAAACGGTGTTTCAAAGACATTCAAAGTTCCTCTTGCTCCTTACGCGCTTCGATAACTTTGTACATGGTTCGTTCTCCTGTTTTTTTTTTTTTCCTTCTTCAGTTCCATATCCTTTTTTTTTTTTGCCAAGAATGCCGTGGAGCGCAAACGTTCTGTTCTCTTCTCTTGCAACAGCGTATCACACAGCGTTTACGCGCGGTAGTTGGTGCACACAAAGGGCAAATTTACCGATAACAAAATAAGTTAGATGTAAAATAGGCAAAACAAAAAGTGATAGAGGTGCTTTGGTTTCTCTGGGGCAGACCTGCTGCTGTGGTGGGCGAAGGCGTCGCTGTAGTTCGTGCGTGAAATGCCATCACGGCAGCCAGCCATGAAATCAAAAAGACACGTAGAAATTTTAAATTTTGGTTCGCTTTTTGCGGGAAGTGTTCCCGACTCTAACTTGGAAAAGATTATCTCTTGCGTTGTAAAACGTAATCTCTTGCGTTGTTGTTGGTTCGACACACCGGAAAGAGGCAGCTGGTGGAAAGTTTTAACCTCTATGAATAGATCGGTCATTGCCTTCGGTGTTGGTGTTAGAACGTGTGGTCGGAATATTGGCGTAGCCATGTAGCCGGGGGGGGGGGGGGGGCGGTTACGCCTAGGGGCTTTAGTTACGCCCGTCCCGTTAGCGAGGTTTTCGAAATTTGCATGTGTATGCATGCACGCACTCAAACACACGCACGAGCATTCATAATACGTAGCTAAACCCCCTTCTCCATTCCTCCCCCTTTTTTGAAAAAAAAAATATCTAACTACTACTCTAGGTCTAAGCATCTTCTGTGGTTCGGCCCATTTGACCAGCTTCACTTGGATGTCTATGTGGTTGCCATATTATTGTTTATCATATAGAACTCTTCCTGGCTTACGGCAACGAATCAGTGCTTCGGAACAACATAGATGTGTTCGTTGGTAATGCATTTTTCCTGACGCCGCATGTAATGTACGTGTATACGGCCAAGTCCAGCAGCGGTGTAGCATGCTTCGCTCGTGAATGTGTGAATGTCTGTAAACAGAAGGTTTGGGAGAAAGCATTTCTATTCACGCATACATAAGAACTTTGTGCACAAGTCCGTTCGCTCACGAATGCTTCATAGCGGTGGTCTCAGGCTCACTTCACCTCGGCCGCAGACAAGAACTGTAGCCTTCCGCCAGGGCTGAGACAGTGAAGAGGAATGGAGTATGAAGGAGGGGGGTGGGGGGAGGGTTTCGTTTGAACAAAATGTCAGCGTACGTTCCCACTTTTGTGAAAAAAATATTAAAGTTATAATTATGCTGAGCACATCAGATGAAAGTCCTGGCCTTTTCGTCTAATCCCGATTTTGTCACAAAATGTATTAGCCATTAACCATCGATCTGCAACTCTTTTATTTCATTATCTGTGTGTGGTTGAGCAAGTATGTTTAAATTCATTTCAGTATATGAAATTTCATTGATTCCTCCTTTGTATCGCTTGAAGGTTATGTGTCAGGTTCGCCTTGCTGTGTTATTACAAAATTGCTGCTGACACAGTCACTAGCGCACCTTTTCTGCACAGTACAGTACTGATGTTATCAGTCAACAGTGTACATATTGTCACGTGGTCGGGCAGTGCATATGAACCGGCCACATGAAAAGAAAGAATCGTGCGTGTCATTACCCTATGCACAAATAAATTGGGGGCACTGTGAAACTTTTCATGTTAGTATGTCTCGCGCTTCTCGTCCGACTTGTCTTGCGGTCCCCGCGCTCCACCCATTCTTCTCATCTTTTAGGTTAATTATTAATTTATAAAGTGCACACATTAGAACTACACTAATTAAACAGCTGGTAGCATTCATTGAGTGGCCGAGATACAGCGTCGGTTTCTCGCGTGGACAGTATTCTCAGAAAGAGCTTCGTTGCAGCAATTACGGTAACAGAAGCGGACACCGAAATCTGTGCCTTGCAGCCATCGAGAGCCTGGACGCCCTGGAGGTTGTTTTGGTCGTTTGGGTCGAATTGCGAAAGACACCTTCCCAGGCTGTGCAGCCTCCGGTGCAGGGAGCATCAAAAGAGCCCCAGTTGACCTTCTTGTAATCTTCGGACTGAACACTGCACAGAGGCAGCGTCCAGGCGAGGCCGCGGTTCGCCTTTATGGTTTTGTGAGCTGAGCGTGGTCCGGCTGTAGGGGAGGCTCGATGACCACCGCAGCTGCCGGTGCAATCGATGACGCTGCTGTCTTGTGAGGCAGTTCGTTTGAGCGCGCAGAACATTAAATGTTTAGAGTGGAGTTTGTGGGCTACACTCGTGCCACCTGACAGAAGCGATGTGCTTTGGGGTTGTGGTTAATTTAGCCGCGTGCAGTTAAGGTGTGCATATACAGTCACTACGTTGTCGTGCAGCGTGGTTCTCAAAGAGAGAGAGAGAAAGCAAATGTAATTTCTCCTTTGTTCCATTTTATGCCAGGTAGAGGTATTTACCTATAATCGCACAGAAGCGCCATTTCATTGAAGGAAGTGTTCCTAGTCGAGTAAAAACATCTTACAAAGCAGAAAGAGATGAAATAGAATATGTTAGAAAAACTGACAGGGTAGTGTACTTAAAAGGGTTTGACGTTTTTGGGTAAAGAACTACGTTTTACAAGCTATGTGGTGTCAGTTAACCTCATTCTTGCTTTTGAGGTGAATTTCAGTAGATTGCCCTTCATTATTTGGCAGTGCCGGGCGTGTGTGATTCACTAAATTTCTATTCTTCGGCAAATATCCTCTTCTTGAGGAGACTTCCCTGTTGGTAGGTGACCTTGGTGTACATGTTCTTCTATATGACACCAATGCTTTGTTTTCGAACCCGCTAAAAACTACTTTGATGGACGGGCGTGAACACCTTTCTCATGGACGTAGTTTACGCGCCAGCACTTTCCTCTCATAAAACCCGCGCCTCAAGCCAACGAAATGTCTCCTGAAGCCACATGCTTGCCACGCAGGAGAGCAGTCCTGCTATAAGGGTGCCATCCGGCTTTTTCGTTCTGCCCAGTAATAGGCGAGCGCATGGCGGCGGCACTTCCAGGAACGGCACCCCCGTGTATTTGCTCTGCTTCGAAGAAAAGAGGCGGGAAGCCTCAGTGCCGGAAAAGAACGTCGGCCGCTATGGACCCCGGCTGCCGGCGTTGTAGATCGCCGGCGCGACACATGCATGTGTCTCGGGCTATGACCTGGCCGACGGCCGCCGCTATAAATCCCTTGTTTAGCTTTTTTTTTTTTTCGTGCTTCCCGGGAGGCTCTTTGTGGAAGTAAGGCCGCACTCGAGCCCAGGCCTTGGCCGAGGTCTAAAAATGGAAACAACCGATGCGGGCCGTGTCGCATTTGATGACCCCCATCCTAAGTTTTGTTTTTTTTCTGCAGCGTTTGACCTCTGGCCCACCGCTGCTCTTCTTCATTGAAAGGACGCAGACCTATATACGCACATCTAGATTTACATCGACCGCTGTATTCGTGTCGCTTATGTCGCCTGCTGCGCTCTTTGTGTCAGCCAGCTACGGCGATGCTTTTGTTCCGGCGTGTCGCCAAGCTCTGCAAAATGGCCCTTGCCTCCTGCCATCCTCTCGCTTTCTTTGTCCTATATCTATAGTTCTAACCGTGTCGTCTTTGTTAGGCGCTTTCACGCGACTTGCTCTCTAGAGGCGTGAACGTACAGATATATGCTACGCTGTGGCTGTTTGGAGATATCATTGAGCATGTGATTGCGTTCGTACTGAAAGAGCGCGACCAACGACTGAAGTGAGTGGGTCATGCGCATGAAAGATCGATGCGCGACCGTTTACCTTTCGTGGCAATTTTTCCCTGCAGGTTCGTGCTCGCGTGGTAGGAATATTCGCGGCAACGAAGGTGCATTACGCACATGTGTACATAAAAGTGCTGATTTGATAAAAAAAATTGAGAGCATATTCACGGAGTGAATGGTGGAGAGTGGGCGAAGCATTCGTCCGTCCATTCGTTCTTGTTTCCGTCCGTCCATGCGTCCGTCTGTGTGACCGTCCATGCGTCCATCCACCCGTCCGTGTGTGCGTCTGTTCGTGCGTCTGTCCCTGCGTTCGTCCATGCATCCGCGCCTGCGTCCGTTCATGCGTCCATCCATGCATCTGTCTGTGTGTCCGTTCGTCCATCTATTCAACACTCCGAGTACCACCATCTCGCATCTTTTCATCATATATTCCTCATCCAGCGGAGATTCCAAGGACTAAACGAGAGGTGGCACACGCACACTTTTTTACGGCTTGCGCTTCGGGTCTACTTCCCACCTTCAACCACCTCGAGTTCATGGTATATACTAGTTCACTGTATTCATGGCACTGCGGCCCAACGCTCGCTGAACCTTTCTAAAACCAAAGAGGTTACGCCCAGCGAGTATAACGTAGCAACCTTTTCCTGTCAGATAGTGCTCAATGTACATGCTAATGGGAAATGAGAGGCAGGAGAATTCGGCTTTTACTTTCTTACGGCTTGCTCTTCGTATCTACTTCCCACCTTTAACCACCTCGAGTTCATTCATGGTATATACTAGTTCATTGTATTCATGGCACTGCGGCTCAACGTTAGCTAAACCTTTCTAAAACTAAGGAGGTTACACTCAGCGAGTATAACGTAGCAATGTCTCCTGAAGCCACATGCTTGCCACGCAGGAGAGCAGTCCTGCTATAAGGGTGCCATCCGGCTTGTGTGTGAAAGTAGGCATGCTGAGCATGTATTTTTAGTTTTTGGTCGATTCGTTGGGTTAAATTTGAGGTCACTGCGGTATAAATGGTGTTTCTTGAATAAAATATTCCAGTTGCTAGTAGCGCGTCGTCCCGTGTACTTCTTCTCTGTTGTGTGTCGTTTTGTTCGCGCCCCTTATCATCATAACGTAGCAACTCTTTCTTGTCAGATAGTGCTCAATGTACATGCCAATGGCTGCTAATGTGGATCGCAGCGTGCGCGTTAACTAAAAGCCCAATTCTCCTGTCTCTCATTGCCCCTTAACAGCCATTGGCATGTACATTGAGCACTATCTTTTATTGTTCAACAACGCACAGAAGAAATCTCTCACCAACATCACCTTGGAGGTCAAAATGTTATACTTATTACATACTACAACAGCTATGAGGGACGAACGGGTGCCGTTATAAGGTGCTTCGCCCCTAAAAAAACTCTTTGCAGAGCTTCAATTACGCTGTCCACGAGGGCGAGCTACCGCCCAGCACAGTCTGGAACGTGCTTCGTCCCCACATCATTCATTGTAGACTAAAAAATTATAAAAAATGGAATAAAAAATAACAGCGCACCATAAACGGCTTCTAATTTCGCGGACCATGCGTGTTCTACAATATAGCAAATTTTCATCGTTATGCCGGCTAGCAAATTCTCGTTTTTCGTTCCTCGTTTAGCGGCTTAATCGAACGCAGTGAGTGTGATGGCAGTTAAGCGGACGTTAAGTGATCGATCTCCGATGAACGTGTATGCGCGTGTTCTTTTTTTTTTTTTTTTTTTGAGGTGGATAGATTTGGTTGCGGGAAAAAAAGTTATAGTAGTTAGCCTGAGGTGATAGCCCAGCGCCAGCGGTGCGAGTTCATTTCTTTTCGAGAAGTCATATGTAATGCCGCTGTTTCGCTGTTGAGTCGGAAGCGACGATGTATGGGAGCAACGGCGATTTCTAGCTGGTGCGCCTTCGCAGTGTCGCTTCGAAGTGCTGGCTTGCGCGTCTCACGGAAGCTGCGCCCCCGCTTACTCGATTGTTTAATATTGAACGTGGCGGCCGGTTGGGTAATGGCATCTTATTCAAAGGCACACACGTAACTGAGTTGGCAACCAATAGTAGTGGCCCCGCCGCGGTGGTCTAGTGGGTAAGGTACTCGGCTGCCGATCCGCAGGGCGCGGGTTAGAATCCCGGCTGCGGTGGCTGCATTTCCGATGGAGGCGGAAATGTTGTAAGCCCGTGTGCTCAGATTTGGGTGCACGTTAAAGAACCCCAGGTGGTCTAAATTTTCGGAGCCCTCCACTACGGCGTCTCTCATAATCACATGGTGGTTTTGAGACGTTAAACCTCACATATCAATCAATCAATCAATCAATCAATCAACCAATTGGAGTGACGGCGTTGTTCTGAAAGGGGTGTCAGAGATACACTCCGCGTTTCGCTGAAACAAACAAGGACGAGCATGCTTGCGAGGTAGACAAATCTGATTCAGAGGTAAGCTGCCAAATCATTTGTGGCCTTGCATCGAACGCCACAAACCTTGTTGAAAAAAATGGTCCCTATATATTTGTGTGTGAATTAAACGCCGTCAGAAACCTGCGGAAGGTGCGTGTTAAACAGTGCACCGTGAATACTGCTGCACTGAACCACGCTTCTCTTGTAACAGCGATCTCTGAGCATATAGAAGTGTACAAATTGGGTACGCCCACACCGTACCGCCTCCCTCGATAACGTGACATGTGTGTACCTTTCTGAGTGGCTTAACCCTTGCCCTTTCCTCTCCTGTGAAATAATTGTAGCAAGTACTGCTCATAACAATAAAAAATATTGCATATTCACGGAGTGAATGATGATGTAGCAGTTTGCGCCAGAGGCTAAATCCGGTGAACCTTGAATTCCTTGTACTTTTGCTCAATCATTGCAAATTAGTTTTGCGTCAACCCGCAAGGGGAAGGAAGAGTTCAGAAAGAGATATAAGACAACTACCCGTTTGTAGCACGAGGCCACAAGGAAATCTTTACGGCTTTCTAAGAAAGGAAAGCTTCTTAGTTGCCGAAAGTATCGTTCTATTTTTTTGTGGCTTCGTGCTACAAATGGGTGGTTGTCATCTTTTTTTTTTCTTATGCCCAGCCATCATCACGTAGAGGCGTGACACGAGAGTTGTGGTGTGATTGTATATACATGTTATATACACAATGTTTATTATTTACATATCAATGTACTATATAAAGATATTTACATACTGATGAAGTATATACATTTTGTTCAAGAACTTATTAATGGGTCACATAAGCTCGGAGGAACGTTTTCCTTTTAGTAGAACGGCTTTGTGATCCGTAAAGTACAAAGCCAGAGTATCTTGCATTATTGAATGTAGTGGAAAGATCTAGAAAGGTCCTCACGGCGAGCCAGTGCTGCAGCCGCATTGTGAGCCCTCCGCGCCGCCACCTTGGCTTCTGTGGTGTTCATAGTGGGCAGCGGTATCGACGCGTACTGAGTGACTCCCGACGAGAGAGAAAGGAAGCGCGCCGAGAGTGAAACCATAGAGCACGCACCAGGAGTGCAGCGAGCGTCGCCTGAGCGGTGGCGCGCCTTCTAGTGAGTGCTCTTAAAACGAAGAGCACAGCTGCGCCTCTAGCGGGAGCAATGGGCACTAGCGTACACACCGGCGCACCGACGAGAGACACCCCCCCCCCCCCCCCCCCCCGCCAGCAACAGGAGCAAGCTCTTAACATGCAACGTTTACTGATCAGACGACCAGCAATCGATTTTTTTATTTTCATAGAGAAAATAAAACAGTGGGCACTTTTTGCAGGATAGTGCAATATAGGTGACAGTATTCGCAAGAGGAGTAGTTTCGTTTTGAGTGACGTGACGTGTTATACGCGATGGGGAATTTATTGGAGACGGTTTATCTGGATAGTGCCAAACACAAGTGCGAAAATGACGTGTAGTCGGACTGGCACCTTCTTCGCGCCGCCATAAAAAAGGAAGATTGGACATGTGAAAACTAACTCAGTTTCACGAGTAGGCCGTGTCCTTGTAACGCGAAGCGTGTGTCGACTGAATTATGGCGGCATGCAGCGCGTTTCTTTCGTTCTTTTAGATGCGAAGCAGCTCTTAGACTCGTAGAGTTTTCTAAATATACACTAGAGGGAACTCTGGCGCTAGTGTCTATGGGAGCTGCAACGCACGGCGCTTCAGCGACCATTGTAATGATGGGTATTACATGGATTCGCCTAGTTGGCTAGATGAAGGCGTGTTATTCACGTGGCGTATGAAGTCTTTTGCATTTCTAATCCATAAGTGTGGGAACAGCGTTGTCTGGAAGCCAAGAGACGATTCTTGTGGTATATATCTGCAACCTCAGAGAATGCGCAGGCCACCATCTGGGGAAAGTGTGCATTTTCGATAGGCTATATATATAGCGCATGTATATGCATGCTGTGCTTTAGCGCACGGCCGGCATTCGCTTACAACGGCCGCGCCAAAGAGGAGCGGCTCTTGTCGTCGGGGATGGACCGGATGGCGCCATCAGGGAGGTCGTTACTAACGACGCTACTGTCACGCGGCCGCGTCAGTGAAAAAAAAAAAAAACGATAATGCGACACTTGTTGAAGAAGCGAGCGATGAGGCTCGTTTATCTCAAAACCTAACCATAGCAGCGAGTCACACTCGAATGCCGCCATATAGTCGTTTACTACATAAAAACAGATACATTCTCCGTCCTCTGCCATCTGTACCATCAGATAAATTGAGTATGTGTCCCATCCAATCTCATTTGCTCATTTCTGTGATGTCGAACCTTTAACTTGTGTTTCAGATGGTTAGTGTACACATACAGACGCATGTTCGTGTCGCTGGTTTTGAGTCGAAAATTTGACTATCCTTTTCATCAGCGATACTTATTGTCACTAGTTAGTCGAAGAACAAAGTTTCCTAATAGCACATCAGAGTGAAATCTGGCTCTAGTGAGTATGGGAGCTTCTACGCATGGTGCCTTAGCCAGCATGGTAATGATTGGTAGTAGAACACTGATTTCCCTGATCTTCTTTCTTTCGGCTCCGTGTGGCCTGACGTCGTTCTGACCCAAAACGAAGGTCAGCAAACGTTAAGCAGTTATACACTTCAGCACAGTAATCTTTCAGGCTCACCACTTCAAATTGGCTCACAGAGTTCACAACGATGCACTTTTTTTTTATCCCCGCCGTTCCCCCGATGGCTGAACGATCGCAGCGCCAGAATTTTCTCTAGTGATTGTTGTTGGAAATTCCATGACCCAAAGTTAGTATTCAAAGTAGAAATGACGAACTTTTAGTTTTCAATATGTGCGGTGTTTACATTAGCACGGAAAACGTTCTTAAGGTTCGAAAGGAATCCAGCTCGTCCAACTGTCTTAGCTAGGTGACCGACAAGCCAACCGCTACTTTACTGGTGGAGGTAATATTTATCTTGGATCGTAAGCGACCATATTCTTTGAGTTGTTCGCTTAAGTACCAGACACATTATCAGCGTTATTATTCCGTAACACTATTGATCGCGTTACGAGGCAGGAGTTAGCTTTGTGCACTACACAATCGCATATGTGTGACATCGCGGGTGTACTTTCAGTCGCCTCACATCGACACGGCGTAGCTTACGATAAATGTGTTTTTATCTCTGCAGAAATAAGTTTGCAGTGTTATTGTACCAATGAAAGCGGATGCCTCGCGAAGTGCATTTGGTTCAACGCGACATTGTTTGGTTCAACATGCGTAGTAATCGCACTATGACGACTCCACGTTATCGATGACTTTGAACATACGTTCGATGCGGCTACCACTTGAACACTCCTCTTTTGGTTTCTCCATGCGGTGTTGGACAGCAAAGCGGTTGTCTCTTTCCCGTTGACTAGCATCAGTTTAGTACTATATGCTCGTCAAGCAAGTCAGCGCATGACAGGAAGGGGATGATAGGAGCCTGCGAAGAAAAAATCGATAAACAGCGGTTGTGCGCTCGGGTTGTTGACTGAGGCAGATATGTTGACTTTGACGACGTCGTCGCATGAAAATTACTACTGGCACAGGAAAAACATTATGCGGGGCTTCACGTACGCACCCCATCGGCAGCCTTCTCTCTTTGAAGATAACCTTGCCTCGCTCCAATCAAAGTACTGCTATAGTGCTCCCCGTCCCTGCACTGTCTTGAGTACACCGCAGCCCTGTCTCTTCTACTTCGCAGGTGTGGCTTGTACTTACAAGCGACCGAGTGTCGAGCTCGACTCGTAATGAGCTCCGGGGTTGAGTGAATCCTTTTAACCTCTTTCTCTTCGTGTGGCCCTCCCTTCTTGTTTGCAGGACATTGCGCTTTCTGCTCACTGACACCTCGCCCTGTCGGCGCTGACGCCTGCTCTTTCGCGGCGTGAACGAGTGTACTGGCGGAACGCGTCGATATTCCCTGTTTTCCCATCGTGTGTATTTCCACGCTTTTATCTCGTTCTGTGAGGACTGAATGAAACCTGTGTTGACAACAATGCTGTCTCCCCCCCCCCCTTCCCGCGCGCAACTAAACGTGTATCTTTATACCGTAGGATCGTTCAAATGCGCGTGTCACTGTATCTTGTTTCACAATAGCGTGTAACGGTGTGAAAACTACCAAGAGAGCTCGGTTGTAATGTAAAGTCATGTACTACGTGACCCGCCAATTCTCACACGTGCCATCTCACACTCACACGAGCCTGCGCGTGAGAATGCGTGACGGGTTGCAATTGAGAAACCTTAAATGCAACGGAACGAAAGATGTTAAAATGTTGGGTATACTAAGCTGTGCAACACAGTTTGCAAGTAACAAACTGTCTACTTGTTGTTCAACTTGAAGAAACATTTGGCATGTTTACTGATAAGGACAGTTATAAGGACACCGAATGGCATTCTCCGTGCAAGGCACTGATAAATACATTCTTTTTTTTTAATTAACATATTTCATCGTGGTTAACAGTGCCATGAAAGAATGAGGGCAACCACTGGCGTAAACCGAATACACTCTTCAGTTTAATCAGGTCAATTTATCCAATCGTTACTAGTGATGGTTGAACAGCTGCATGATTGCGGCCTTTGCAGGCGGCCGCTTTTCCCTCCTGTGATCTTTTCGTGACGGGTGAAGTGAAGGCATCGCCCTCATCCCGCGGCTCCTGCCTCGGTGGCCGACGAGCGTGTCGAAGAGCGGGTCGGGTATGGAGGAGGTGGAAGAGGAAGCCTCTGACGCAAAGCCGGAAAACAAAAATAACCAATAACGTCGCGAGAAGCAGGGAGTGTCGGGGTATACGGACGGAAGATGGATGGATCCGCGGAGGTCAATTTCGCGTTTGTCAGCACCGGCGCTACGCGCCCTGTAAAATAACCCTTGCCATCTTCGGTGGTCTCGTCCCTTTCTGTGCTTACACCGCCGCCGCTTTGGAAGGCTGACACCACGGACTCACGGGGGTGCTCCTCCCGAAGGCGGTTCGTAGCGCACCGTTGCTTCGCAATTAAAAGTTCCGGTGGCTGAAATGAAGGGGGACACGAGCTGCCTCTTCCGAATTTGTGCATAATATGTAGCTGTTGTCGCACGTGCATGCTGCATACCTGCGTTGAGATTGCCTAACCTATACAAGCGTCATCTGTAAAAATTCTGAGATTGACGAGCCATCATTGGACCATTCTAGAATTTCCTTGTTTTCGAACACAATAAGTGCTACGCCAAAACACCCATTCTTGTTGACAGCTTTGAGGCAAATTCCTCTGTTATTTCGATTGCTCTCCTGCTGTCGTTTGCTACATGGTGTTGATTATTCTCTCCTTCACCACATGGATATTGTGCGCTGCTGTAGGCTGTTACTTACTTTGCTCCTAGTTTTTTTTTTTTTTTGCTAAGTTGCCGCTTTTTTACAATGACTCAACCAGTAATCAATGTATGAATAAAAATGTGGTTGATTAAAGCATCAATAATTGGCTTGACATTATTCGTCAGTGCCGTGTGAATTCCTTTTTTTTTTTTTCGCCCCTGTCTGGTGAGTGTCAAAATAGGAGAATCATCATGTCGCTCTTCTTATCTCCGTAAGTATTCACGTAAATGCGTGAGTATAAGCAAGGTTTATGACGTCCCACTGACGTATACCAGCGCTATTAATTCGGGGCAGAATTAGTGAGAGGGAATCTTGGGCTGCGCGGCTACGTTTTATTCCGGTGAACATCTTAGTCTGAGGTTGTTGGATCTACAATATTCATGATTGTTTTACCGTTGTAAACTTCATAAATTGATGTCGCGCTTCTCTTCATTGCTTCTTCAAAACTGCAAGTGAGCTTGCAATATTTCTTCCACGTTTTGTCGCCCCACGCTTCGTACTTCTGCAGCGTCATCACTTCGCTTCGTCGCCGCTCTATTTTTCATGATCTTGCAGTGCCTGTCTTTGTATAACGGAGGTGCAATACCAGTTCCCGGCGCAAGACGTCTTGAGCATCGAGACACAGACCAATGAACCCGTATTTTATGTGTCGCCCGTCGTGCAACGTAGCGTGATGGGATGGTTGCGTTTTGTTTTAGAAGGTTCGTTGCTTAGGGTGGTGTACAAAGCTTTTTTGTCGTACTGAATGCATGGTTTAAATGAAACTGGAATGTTTCTGTTCGCGCAACAGATGAGTGTGAAGATTGAAATATCCTTGTTTGCCTTGTCGTTGGATTGAGCTAGCAAGCGATTCTATACGCTTGCCGAGAGGACTTTGGTTTCAATGGGTGAAGTCTGGGGGGAGGCCGGAATAACACGGCGCAAGCGCACTGCGGAAATGCGTATTCCTAATGATAGGGGTATCAGCAGTGGAAACCAATGGAATCCTCCTAGTTGTGTGGCCCTCATTTCTCGTCGTCTCGCTCTCGTTGCCCGAGCGAAAAACCAGATGGTGGAGCTTCGCCGCTGGGCGGCGGTGTTGTGCGGGAGAAGTATTTGTGCAGGGAGCCTCGGTTCCGCCGAGTCAACATTTGGCAGAAGCCAGACTCACAGCCCTGGTCCCCACTAGCACGGCACCGACCCCGGTTTCTCTTTCTCTCTCTCTCTCTCTCTTCCATCCACCGTGGATTTTCCACCAACGCACGTGAAGGGAGAAGGACGCGATGGAGTGCTCTGGGAGTTCTCTTTGCGAAATGGAATGGGCTTGTCTCTGCGCTTTCACGCTGCACAAAGTAACGCGAGCGCGTATGCGTTCGAGCTGTGCAAGACATACGCCTTCGAAACTCACACCGTTGTCACGTGTGTAGTGCTGCGGAAGCTTGCATGTGGAGTGAACTTATCGGAGCGTACGTTACTGCGTGAATGCGGAAGTTCGTGCGTTGCACTCTAGCGTTGTTAATCAGTTTGATCGATATGTGGGGTTTAACATCCCAAAGCCACCATATGATTATGAGAGACGCCGTAGTGGAGGGCTCCGGAAATTTCGACCACCTGGGGTTCCTTAACGTGCACCCTAATCTGAGCACACGGGCCTACAACATTTCCGCCTCCATCGGAAATGCAGCCGCCGCAGCAGTGATTCGATCCCGCGACCTGCGGGTCAGCAGCCGAGTTCCTTAGCCACTAGACCACCGCTGTGGGGCAGCGTTGTTTATCGGGTTGGTCTTGCAGTAAAATTTGTTTGTCGGCACTTCGTGGGTTACTAAAGCGGGCACATTCGTGGAGGATTTGCTGGCGTATGGTTTGTGATTCCAAAAGCCACTCATTGCATTTTCCAGTCAATATGGAAAAAAAAAAAACAAGAGAGAGAAAGTCTCTCCGGATGTCCTGTGTGTAGTACTGGTGCTGTTATTCAGCCCATTAGCATACTCTTAAATAGCGTCAAAAATTTTTTGTGTAATATACTGCCGCGCACCAATGCTGTTCTAACCTCTCTTTATTATTGTTTTTTTTTTCTGTGCAGGTAAGTGCTTGCGACCTTCGTGCGCTACATGGACGGAGCCTCACTCGATACCGCGTCGCTGTAATATGGGGCAAGTGTATCATTGCTGAATTGGTCACGTGATTGCTTCTTATTCTGGTTTGAGTTAACGAATGCTGTCTTTCAGCCTGTTCTCATTCTTGTTTGTGCTGTTGGTGCTGCAACGTACAGGTGTTCATATTTTTTATAACACACGAGACCCGTGGCGGGTTGACCGATTTGTTTTGCTTTTTTCAGTAATCCGGTGGCCTAAAGGTATTTCATGATGCATTGAACATCATGTCGTGCTATTTATGCTTGTTCCTGCTTTGGTTAGGATGGGCCTAAACGAGAAACAACGGGCTTAAAAAACGAATGAATCAATTTTTCTTATGCTGTGTTTGCAAAAACATTTGCCGGCCAGCAATAAGTCGTGATTTATGACATTTTGGCAGGCGCGTCTGCTTGATGACGTACAGTTTTGTGTAAAAAGTTTTTTTTTTTTTGGTCCCAGTTAACCATGGTTTTTGAAGCTGTGAGTCGATATTATTACCTTGACTCGCGCCTGACAAATGAATGCATTTACGTGTTAGTGAAATCATAAATTGCATGAGGAAGGAAGTTTCTTCCATGTCTACGAGAATTCGCTAAATCTTGAGCTAACATTAAATTTTGTTCATATTCACTCATAAATATTGTTACATTGCCTGGTCGGGGACTGGCACTTTTATCGTTCGGTGCCGAAAGGATTCGACCCGGTAGTGGACTTATGTTGTGTGGTATCTTTTTTTTATTTATTTAAAGGTGAAAAACAAGCTTACAACAACTTGAGAAAAACCAAAGTTTATATGTCAAAACCCAGTTTCATGATTGTCTCTCAATTCCGGCTTCTCTTGCGTCACTTTTGTTTTCCTTTGCAACTGACCCAATGTCATGTTTATCTCGGCTTACAAGGAAGAAATAGTATACATGCAAGACAGAATGAAAGTTGGAATGGATTTCTTGTTTTCTTGAGTTGCGAAGAGATGAAGAAGTTTATGGTAAATCTGACAGTGGAAATTACCGCCGTGGTGGGTCATTGCCATAAGTGAGAAAGGACGGGTGGGAGGGGGGGATGACAGACACTTCGTTGTGAATTGAAGCCGACTTCCGTTTTCTGACCTGTCTTCCGGAAAAAATGTCTCTGCTTGTTTCTTTCACCAGAGCTTCCACTTATATTTCGGCGTCATGTAGTACGCTCTCACTGCATCTTCAGCGCATTTCCTTCTGGAACTCGGATTAAGAAAGAAAGAAAAAATGTTGGATGTCTCAGTTCCGCGAAATTATTTGCGTTAATTTCGATACATTGTTCATTTTATAAGAAGAGTGCATCTGAGAATAGTTTGCTGGAACGGCGAAGTGCCAAAGCAGCTTTCCTTTAGGGAAAATAATTTTGTTGCGGAAAAGCAGCCACGATTTTTCGTCTCTGAACAGTCACCTCTCTTTCTCGTTGCCGTTTGCCAGCCATCCTTTAAGATCTGTGCGACTGAACGCTTGGCCCGTTTTTCTCTTCTCGAATTTTCTCGTAGCACGGTAGCATGTCATACGGCACGCGCCTGTTGTTTGCCACTCTTTACTTTTATTCACGGTCACTCACTCACAGCGAGAACTTCGACACACTCATTGCGATTCGTCATCGATTCCCGACTCCCTTATCTGCAAGCTCGCATCCGGAAGCTTCGGAAATAATTGTTATCGCAGAGTTGTAGCGAGCCTTAATCCATTCTTCCTGTTTTTCTCTTAGCTACGTTTTCTTTCTCAAACATGATTTTTCTCTCTCTCTTTCTGCCATATCACAGTGTTGCCAATTTCTTTGGCAGTGTTATCGTACTGTTTTTTTTCTTGAAGCAAGGTTGACCATGGATTGCTGGTTTCACGAAATAATTTTTTTTTGTTTTTACCCTCGTTGACATTCTCGAATTTTGTTCCTCAGCCAGAATATTCTCTTTAACCTTTTTTTTTCAGCTCTTCATGCTTCATTCAGCTATTGTACTTGCATTTAATTTCTGATCTCAGCTTTGCAGGCATGCTGTTAATTAGGGCGTCTAGTGAACCGTTAACGAGACTGCTCTGAATTTGACGAGATGTTTAACTTTTCGCATGATATTAAGAAAATTGTAACACTCCGAAAATTTGAGGGCGTTGACGTTTTATTCCTCCGAAGGCCAGCTTATGCTTGCTTCTCGAATGTGCCGATCGATATGTTTGCCAGACAATACTGTCGTTTCTGTTAAAGCTGGAGGTATAACGTATTGTGACTGAAAAGAAAAACTATTATTATTGCGGTGTCGCCAGCATGCTGGTAATGC
Source organism: Rhipicephalus microplus (assembly GCF_043290135.1). Lineage (NCBI taxonomy): Eukaryota > Metazoa > Arthropoda > Arachnida > Ixodida > Ixodidae > Rhipicephalus > Rhipicephalus microplus. The sequence goes on along the minus strand of NC_134700.1, from coordinate 250,412,556 downwards.
ATAACTGTCCTCGTAGCTCAAATAAAAAATACGTTGAACAACAAAAGGGAAGAAGACAAACGCTAGTTTTTAACAAAGTTTATTTCGGAGAGTGCACTATACTATATACTCTCGAAACGTAAAAAACTAGCAGTCATTCCTGCGTTAAAAAGAAGTGACTTTCCGGAAAATGTAAGGTGTTCGCGCATGTCTCTTGCGTGCTTCTAAAATAACTTCTTTTTTTTCTGCATTTTGAGAGCGTATCTTCGTGCACTCTCCGATATAATCTTCGTCGAAAGTTAGCGCTCCTCTTCGACCCTTCTCTTGCCCTGTGGAATTTTCTTGCGATGCGTGAATAGCTACACAGCAAACACAGCGTGTGTGCGTCACTCTCCTTTGTTTTCGTTTTTCTGTAGCGCCGAATTTCTTCCAATTGCGCCGTGGCCTCCCGCTGGGCTTGCGGGGCAGTTATAAGGTCGCAACGCACCAGGACGCGAGTTAGATTGCCCGCCGTGGCGGCTGAATTTAGGTATGGGAAAGCGCAAAACACCTGGTACACGTAGTTTGATTTAATTGTAGGGTACACATTAAGGAACCTGAGATGTGTGGACTTCATCGTTTTCACTCATACCCACTATGACGTACCTCATAACCATGTCGTGATTCACGCAAAAGCTCAAGCATAACGTTCGTAGTGCGGAGCACGTTAGGAACCAGTGCTGTCGTACGTGTGCCGTCATCGTGTCAGTCGCTGGGCGCAACGCAGGTAAAACTATTCTTATAGCATATATCCATCTGTAGCATAGGCATGCATGAATATGCTACGGCAGCAGTAAAGTGTAGGGAGGCTGGGGAAGAGCGATTTGAGCTAGAAGAGGAGCGAATTAAGGCGGTATAAGAGGAAGGGAGTATACTCTCATTGTATGCTACACTCCCTATTCCCGCTTAAAGTACTATACATAATTAGAAAACCAGACCAAACCAGACGCCAAGTGGAGACATGAAATGTTACTCTTAATCAGGTCCTGCAGGACCTGATTAAGAGTGTACTATTTTATATCACCGCTTGGCGTCACGCACACAAAACAGTGTTTGTAGCATGTTTGAAAAAGCGCAACGAAAAAAAAAGCAGGCATGACGTTCCAGTAGTCTTCTTGGCATACAACAAACTCACGAAGCTTTGTGCGCGCATTTTTTTTTTTTGCAAGAAAAAGCCAAGCTTCTACGCGAAAAAAAGCACGCTCGGCCAGTTCTGCGTTCCATGATGGCCGTTGTTTATGAAGTTTTCTGGAGCGGTGGCAAGTCGTACGTATATTAAAGAACCCCAGGTGGTCAAAATTTCCGGAGCCCTCCACTACGGCGTCTCTCATAATCATATAGTGGTTTTGGGACGTTAAACCCCACATATCAATCAATCAATCAATCAATCAATCAAGTCGTACGTATAGGCCAAACGGGACGCTATGTTAATGATCGCTTTAGGGAGCATATATTGTCAATTAGGAATGGTGTGGGTTCACACCTGCCGTTCTATTGTGCTTCGTGCGGCTGCGCACCACTGTTCGGGAGAAACTCGTGTGATAGGACGAAGCATGGAAACGTTAACACGTGAAGTACATGAGGCATATCACACACAGATCAAGGGGAATGAATGCGTCAGTGTCCCTTCGATCACTTTGCACAAGAATGAATGTCATGTCTATACGTAGCGCTGTGTGGTAGTTCTATTATGTGTCTATTTTTTTGTTTGTGCGGCCCCTCTTTTTTTGCATGCTTCCTCACATCTCGACGTATTCACAACGCACGTAGTTTCATGCGCATTCAGGGTCACACACTGGCATTTAAGTCGTCACCATTACCTCGAGTGAGAGCACATAGGAAATGCCTTCCAGATCACATCGTATCCATCTCTATTCGTGAATCTTTTCTTGGTGACCAGATTTCGTTGAGTTTTGCTATTCTCGGGATAACTTTGTTGCACCTTGCTGCTTATCATTTGTTTGTTTGTTTTTTGTTTCTTTCCTCGTTCTTTTCTTACTTTTTGTCTGTATTTTTTGCAATGTGTATACTGTAGCCCCCCCCCCTCCTACTTAATGCCCTTTAATGGGCCTGTAAGGCATTAATAATGAATAAATAAAATAAATAACTCGTCCGTAGCGGGACCATTTTGAGCGGCGATTGTGCTTCCCTACACAGCAGGGTTATTTCGCAATGTTGCTTCTATCATCAGGGTCGTTTCGCACGCTTACGTTTTTTCCATTCACCGGGCTGCCGCAGCAAAAAGCAGAGTCGGATTCCGCTGCGCACCGACGTGTATTTTACCGCCGAACTACATAGCTCTTGCCGCAGGTACCCTTCGATACAGCAGCAGCAGCAGCCGACGTCATTTGTCACCAGTTCGCCCGCGCGGACCCTGTGTGCGGGCGGCCCAACCGCGGCGGTGCATGGCAGCCGAACAAATCGGGTTTTCGTCGCCGCCGTTTCTCCGCAATGATCGTTACGAGTTGTTCCTGTCAGCGGCAATTTCATAACCCGCCCTCCTCCCCTATTCGATTGCTCTTGGATATGGTGCCCTGCTGCTGCTGCAGGCGCCGTTAGGCAGCGAGCCGCGCCGGTCCGTGGGGATCGTGTGTTGTATGCTATGCAGATGGGAATGCGCTTTGCTGACAATGTATTGTGGGGTATACCCGCACGACGCAACCATGCGACCTAGTACGCTAACAAACATTACACGTAAACGCTGAAATTCTAATAATAAAACATACGGATATTGAAGGATATTATCCTCTCGTCCATATTCATATGAACACTCGATATGCACAGCTCATCCCGAAGAGTTTATCTGGTATAACCATTAAAAATCTAGCTCCCACCTTTATCCAAGTTTGGTGTGCTTGCTGGTGGTGAGGCCTAAACACGGTGTACTGCAAGGAAAGAGCTCATCTCAACAGCTTCGTCGTAATTACCACAAAAATGTTTTTATTCACCCGTATTGCATCCTTGAGTAATCTTTACTGTAGCCTATGCGTACGCAAGCGATGACTAACAGGCATTGAGGGCAACATGTCGCAAAGCAGCTGTAGAATTCGTAGCCTTTGCAACTATTGTCGGCCTCGCCGCGCAAGCTTTTCTTTTTCTTTTTTCTTTTTTTATAAAAGGATATCGGTATCAATTCACTTGTATGTCTTCGTTTTATGCCACATCGTTTTGTCGAGCTGCCTGTTTGCACTACTCCGCCGTGGTGGTATATAGTGGCTAAGGCACTCGGCTGTTGACCCGCAGGTCCTGGGATCGAGTCCCGGCAGCGGTGACTGCATTTTCGATGGAGGCGAAAACGCCGTAGGCCCATGTACTGAGATTTGGGTGCACGTTATAGAACACCAGGTGGTCGAAACTTCCGGAGCCCTTCACTATATGGCGTCTCTTCATACGGTGCTTTTAGGACGTTAAATACCAGATATGAATCAATCAGTCAATCTCATCGCACTACGTTGTCTCACGTATACGGAACATGCACTATGTGGTCACCGCCATTTCGTTGCGTGCCCCGTGTGCGGCTTCTTTACAAACGTCCGCAACAGGTGACAGAGCGGTGACATAGCGGTGAACGGGCTCAAAATTGTCGCCAAGGCTCTGAATGGAATGAGAACACTACGATGAGAGTTTGAGGAAAAGGGGCCTGCCCAACAATGTATCTCCTGATCACAAAACGATGCACGGAACGAGGCCTACGACGAAGAAACGCTTTACAGTAATATCATGCTGGCCACATACATGTTTTCCTATTCTTCCTAACTCACTTCGAATGCGTCGGTTTCCCATGACGCCGCGCTGCGAAGCGTCGCCGTGACAACGTTCGCACCACAGTTTAATTTCTTGTTTATGGCAATCCAGTTTTTCTTTCTTTTTTCACAGCTTCTTCGGCTATACTATTACGTCTCTAGGCACCATGTATTGAAGTGAATGTATTGAAACGTTATAGCGTATGCGATTGAAGCAGCGATCATTTAAGTGTCTTCTGCTCTTGAGTCTTCGTCTGAATTGATGTGGTTTGCGTAACGCGCATGGTTTTGTTGTCTTCTCTCTTTTTAAGAAAAATGTTATGTGTGTCGCAGTCGTTCATTTATCATCTCGCGTCGTAGTCCTATCAGGTCCCGGACACTCAGCTCTAGTTTCGGTTTCAAGAAACGTGCACGCTCGTACCGGTTGCCGAGTATCTTAACATCTGGTCGAACGGATTGAGGTTCATGTGGATGTTCGGGTTTGTTGCCTTTCGCAAGCTTTCACAAGTACATAAATCTTACACCACCTTAAATAACATTTCTTTTGCTTATATGTATTCTTTATTTCTTATTTTGTGAGTTTTAAATCAGGCAAAAGCGTGGAAAGTGGTTGACTTGAGTTCGCAGCGCTCGCCTCCGCTCCTTGTCGCCGCTCGCTCAGCGATATTACAAGTTGGATCGCACTCGGTTATCTCGCTCGGTTGACATGCTAACTACGGGAAAGATAAAGGCGGAAAGTTGGTGCGGGCAGAGAAAAGTAGCGGCAGTGAGTTACGCCGAGCAACAGGTGCCTAAATCAGGGAACACATGTTTTTCGCGGCTCTGGGGTGTGTTAACCCGGGGATTTCCAGCTCCGCGAAGTTTCTAAAGGTTTCCTAGAGGTAAGGGTGAGCACATGTATTAGGTCCCATTATTTGAGCAGGTATTGATTTTGCACGAGTACATGAGTCAACCCTAGTTCTCAGCAACCCTTACGGACTGACAGAATTGCAGTGTCGCTGGACTAAATGATCAAGATGGCAGTCAAGCTGCTGTCGGCTGAATGCGTTTGATGAAACTTGCGTTGGCTCGGCTGCATGGTTTTTCCTTATTTTACTTTTGGCGTGTCGTTCAAATGATGTCGAATATAATTATGGGCTCTTTCCTGTTCATGAAATTCTTGTGGCCGTGGTTTGAAACTTTGTGAATCTTTACCTCTAATACTGTCGCTCAAATACATGTGATATACTAAATTCTGTTAGAAATTATTACAGTGAATGTCGCTAGAGCTAACGTTTTCACAAGTGCACTTTTCTTCAAACTAACGCTGTCACCTTTCCGAAACACTGTTTTGTGTGACGTTCTCTCTTGAAAAAATTCCGATCGCTTTAAGCCTTTCCGTGCCTCTGAACTTCAGTCTCGTTTCATACTAAAGTTCTGTAATAAAACTGTGTTCGCCGCCATAACAAATGCGAATTAGTCAAGTACGACGCGTTCCTTCGTGATTGTTCATAATTTTTCCACTAGTTCGGATATTACGGGTTTAATGTTTGCCCGTTATACCCATGTGCCAGTTGCAAGTTAAAGCTATTTTTATGGATTGACAATTCACACAACGTATATGTCTGTGTTTTTTATATGAAATGTGCAATAAGAAGTTTATTTCATTTGTGCTGATTGAATTTAGCCTTATTGAAAAGTCGGTAAGCTTAACACAAAAATAAAAAATAGCGAAAAAAAATTATGAATGGGTGCATCGCCCAAGCAGCCAGCGAACCTAAAAGAAGGCACGAGAACATTCCGCTTGCATGAGAAGTAGGAAAGGACCGCTCCCACGCCAACCTTCCTCCTCTCAGTTTTGGGAGCGAAGCTCCCTCTTTGCCGTGGGTCTTGCGTCAGCGATATATGTTGTGGTCGTCGTCGTAGTAGTAGGTAGCCACCTCCACGGCCGGACTAGAGGAGCGGCACGTGCGCACCCTTTTCAGTTGAGGAGGGAAACACGCGTGCACGTTAATCATAAATAAATGTATAGTTGTTTGCGATAAAAATAACTTACGGGGACGAGTGTTGGTGAATTAATCTCCGGTAAAAGTTGCCTTAACTTTGATACTTACTAAACAAAAAAAGGTAGCATCAGAAGGGTGCTAGATCACTATCTGACCAGAAAGGGTTACCTCGTTAAACTCGCTGGGCGACGCCTCTTAGGTTTTAGCAAGGTTTAGTGACGTTTGGGCCGCAGTGCCATGAATATAGGGAACTAGCTTATGGCTATGAACTAGAAGCGGTGAAAGGTAGGAAGGATACACGAAGCGCAGGCCGTGAAAAAGTGCGCGAGTGCCACCTTGGAATGTCCGCTGGATTGCGGTACTTCTATAGGCCAAATATATGATGAAAAGATGCGAGATTGCGGTACTAGGAGTGTTCACTAGATGGACAGACGGACAGACAGACAGATTCACGGACGGTCGCATGGATGGATGGATGGACGGATGGACGCAGAGACGAACGCATGGACGAACGCAGGGATGGACGGACGTATGGACGCACAGATGGACGGACGCATGAACGCACGCACAGAAAGACGGACGAACGAACGGAAGCAAGAACGAACGCACGGACGGACGCTTCGCCCCACACATTATCAAGCACTCCGTGGATATGCTGTGATTTTTTTTGTCGTTTCTTTCTATTTGGTGACCTCACCAGTGACGTCATGAAAGAAATGTTCTGTGTGTCATTTATTTCTAGTCAAATGCCCGGCAGCCGCTAGTGGTAATATTGGCGCTGGCGCTGCGTATCAGCATGCGAGACCGCGTACTTACCTGGGAGGTATAGGGAGGTTTCTGCTGTGTGGTCATATTGTGAGCACAATATTTTGTTCTACATATAATCATCATCACTGTTTGCCTATTGTTCATTCTGAGAATTGGTCGGGGGGCTCTTCTCATTAAAAAAGCGTCGAGGCTGCATTGTGACGTTGTCTTTCAGAATGTTCAGCTGCTGGGTGTGGGCTCAGTATTCATAATACATATAAAGGCACTATGTGATGAAGTTATATCACGTCGTCACTGGTCTAATTGCGATGACGCCACAAAATTTTTCAAACTGTGACATCATGATGACCTCGCAACATGCCTCATTGGTGGCGTCATGCGACATTTTGCCCGGTTCTCGTGAAGTGTCATCGCGTCTGGCCAAACCTCGCGAAGTCTCTGCACTCATAAGACAGACAATGTTTTCGTCTTGATATTTCGTTAACGTTCTCTTTGCGCCTTTGGAAATTATAACGCGGATGTCTTGAAATTCCGTGGCTTGAGTACTCCAGTCCAGTACGTTTATAAACACGAGAACACTTTCATTTAGAAAAAAAGAGAAAAAGAAAAAAACGTTGCCCCACGTTCATTTCGGTATACGGTAAGAGAGCCTACTCGATAAATGAAACACCCCCCCCCCCCCCTTATGTTTTTTTTTTTTTTGAGGGGGGGAGGGGCACACCAAGTGTGCAGCTCAGCGACGGCAACACAACAGCACGCTACTGTAAACGCTCTTTTTTGCTTGTTTTTTCGAGCGAAGAACTTTCACTCTCGTATCGGGAGCCGAGGCGCTCTTCGTCTCTTTGCGATCCGGCATTTTTTGAGACTGCTCTCGCATAATACAGTCGTGAGTCTGAAGTTTCCTCCACGGCTCTCCTTTTGGCGAAACGATTTTCTTCACCCCGTATAGCGAATTTGAAAAGCTTCGGCTGCGCGGTGTGGGTTATCGATGTGCTTAGCGTAGAACGCAGCCTCATAGCGGTGCGCGAAGGTGTGCAGAGTCGTTTAAGGGACACGCCTGAGCGGCTTTGCCCCCGTTATGCAAATGAGCGGATTTTGCCAAGGCACGGGTACGTTGGCAGCGAAGCTTCGCAGTCGCTTCTCCGGTTCCCTTCGCGCATTTTTTTTAAGCGCTTCCCCTCTCGAGTTTTGCCGTTTCTTTTCATTCAGGCCTTCTCTGCAAGATAGCGCGTGCTGTCTTGCCCTGGTCACCATTTTTGTGGCCACGGTTATTTTGTCCTTTAGTGCGAGCCCGTACCCGCTGTCACTTTTGTCGCTTCTTCGATATTAGCGTTGGAGAGCTTTGCTGCTTGTTTCGCCGCGTATTGTCTGTGTTTTACACATATGGAGGTGGTGAAGTAGATGTCGTACTTATTTATTTATTTATTTATTTATTTTTATTTACACAAGCTGCAGCCCTACAGTCGACATTGTAGGGTTGTGGGAATGTAGTATATCGCATGTAGAAAACAGAAGAAATGAATCGTTTCAATGGCAATAGCCGAGTCATTGTTTGATAGACGGTTGGTCGTGCAGGCCGGGGTGTCGCAAGACTCAATATATTAGTAGTGTACACGTACGAGTCAGTCAGAAAAAAGCATGGTCTCCAGCTATCAATCTTTGTCACCAATTTCCTCCTGGCTTACTTCTCGGAGGCAGTTGAGTTTTCCGGGGTCCTCGTTGATGCCGGCTACTAATGTTCGAAATTTGAAAATAAAATATGCCTCACGCTGTTCGCGCTCGCGTCTGTTTGAGAAACCGGACTGCAAAAGAGTTACGCTGATATTTTCAAAACTGTGGTTTGGCAGGCGCAGATGTCTAGATAAAGGTAGCTTCGGCAGTGAAGTGGCGTGGTACCGGTGATTATTGAACCGCAGCCGAAATGGCGTGTCTGTTTGGCCGATATATTCTTGTCCGCAGATGTTGCAATGTAGCATGTATATTACGTTACTGGAGTCACAATTAAGGCTTTCAGTTAAGCAGAATTTGAAATCCGAGAAGTTCGCTTTGGATTCACGTGTTGTGAGCATCTGTGGGCATACCTTGCATCGAGCTTTTCCGCAGGGATGGCACCCTGATTGCAATTTGGGGGTGTTTGTTTTTGCTCTGACAAGAATGTCCTTCAGATTCTTATCCCTGCGGTACATCACGTGAGCTGGCTTCGCGAAAATAGAAGTTAGTCGTTTGCTTTGCCTGATTATGTTGAAATGGCGGGAAAGTATGCTGTTGATTCGTGGCGCTGATGAGGAGTAAGTTAGTAGAAGGTTCGTTTGGGAAGTTGTTTTAGATACTCTGTTTGGTCCCTTAATTATATCATTCCTGTTCACGTTGCGAGCACATAGTATGGCATCGTCAATATTGTCTTCCGGATAATTTTGTTTCAATAAGGAATGCTTTAGGTGTTCCGTGTGTCTGTCAAATTCCTGCATATCGGTGCATATTCTTCTGTACCGGTAGGCCTAAGAATATGGAATACCCGTTTTGCAATGCTTTGGGTGGCTGCTGTTGAAATATAGGTACATTTGACGGTCTGTAGGCTTTTTGTCGGTCTGAAGGCTTTTTGACGGTCTGGAGGCCAGCGATGTCGCCACTACCACCAGCGAGGCCAGCGAGCCAGCGAGTCTCACCAGTGAGTCAGAGATCGGCGGCAACGGCTTGCACGGCAAACTCCAGTGCCAAACCCACTCAACAACAGGGAGCCGAGGGACACAAAGAGCCATCCAGGGTCCCAGCAGTGACGACGTCGCCACTCCCACCAGCGAGGCCTTACAACATCAGGCGGACGAATGCGGCGAAGACCAAGGCGGCGGCTTCCAAATGACACGGGGAAACAAAAGGTACGGGCAGTCTTAAACACGCATGGTCCCACTCATTTCTATCGATTAGGAAAATCATTGAAAAGCGGGTGCAATACGAAAAACACGCAGAACAACTAAACAAATATCTATCTCACGAAATTGCACCTAAGGGTCTCCGCCTAGCCTGCAACCCCTCAATGTCTACACTAAGTGAAGCAGAAAGGGGGAAGTGGGAAAAAATATTACTAGAAGCGTCCTTGCAACTGACTCGGGTCATTGCGGACCATTGTGAGCGTAAGGCCGCCGAACACAGTGTCACGGAGGCCACCCATAAATTGGTATCTAATCTCGGAGAGCATGAGGCAAGAGAACTGGAAAGATATGAACTAAAAAAGAAAGGCGAAATTTCAGTAGTAAAAGATAAAAAATTCAAGCGGGACTGCAGAAGCTCCACTGCTCTGTAACAGGAAAATAGGAATGAGGCCGTACAAGAACGCCAGGGACCACCCCTACCACAGCCTAAGTTCGAGGAGAAAAATGGGAACTCGAAACTACAGTGTAATCCTAATCAAAACATCCTTACTCTCGAATATGACGCTGACAATCCCGTGCCACGTGATAGCCAAGAACAGCCGAAAACTTATGAGGAAAATGTCCTCAATCTGTCAAACACAACACTCACACCCGCTCAGCTTCAACTTTTGTCGAGAGGCTTAACCTTTTGTCCATCATCCGGACATGAATTTGAACTGTACCAAGACCTCGATAACTTTGCGCGTAATCTCCGCCTCTGTGAATTTTTGCATGATCGCAAGGACTGTACGGACGAGAATAGATTGATTGGTGGTGACAAATCATGGTGTCCAGGTGAGCAGAGGGACAAACACCTCGATATGTATATATCAGCAGTTCAAAAGATATCATCAGAGCGTATGAAAAAAAATCGGCCATTTCAAAACAACATATCAAAGTCAGAACGAAGGGCACTCGATGAACTACGAAAAAACACTGGAATTACTATCAAACCGGCTGATAAAGGGGGCTGCATAGTAATTCTAAACACGTCGGACTACTTAAAGGAATGGGAACAACTATCAGACACAAAATTCTACAACGAACTTTCAACGGACCCGACTCCCGAATTTGAAAGGGAGATAAAAGTAACTCTAAACAATCTCCGCCGGGACGAGAAAATTACCGGCAAAATGTTAAAAGCGATGTTACCGGCCCATTCTGTTCCCGGTCGATTCTACTTGCTCCCCAAAATACACAAGGCAGGCAATCCGGGATGTCCGATAGTATCCAGTAACAACACATCAACAGAAAATATATTAGAATTCATCAATGCCTCAATGAAAAACATCCCCCCAAATTTTCCCTATTACCTAAAGGACACAAACCACTTCATCTGCGAAACTTCAAGTCTCGACATCCCAGGCGGCAGTTTTCTGGTGACCATGGACGTCTGCTCACTGTACACCAACATACCCCACCATGACGGAATAGCGGCTATGGTTTCTGAATATGTAAAATCTGACTCATCAACTAGTGTAAGTGTCGAGGTACTGTTTACACTTCTTGAACTTGTACTAAATTATAACCATTTTGAGTTCAATGGCAAGCATTTCCTTCAGGTCAGTGGCACTGCAATGGGCACGAAAATGGCCCCAAACTTCGCGAGCACCTTTATGGCTTCACTTGAAATCTCATTCATTGAGGGACGCACCTTGAAACCTTTCTACTACAGAAGATACTGAGACGATATTTTTATGATATGGAACCTTGATTAGGGAAGTCTTTTCCGCGTCATAGAGGATTTCAACAAGTGCCACCCGCCAATAAAATTCACGCACAAAATTTCCAAAACTAGCATTACCTTTTTGGACGTCACTGTCACGGTCAAAAATGACCGATTGTCAACAAACCTTTACAAAAAGCCTACAGACCGTCAAATGTACCTACATTTCAACAGCAGCCATCCAAAGCATTGCAAAACGGGTATTCCATATTCTCAGGCCTACCGGTACCGAAGAATATGCACCGATATACGGGAATTTGACAGACACGCGGAACACCTAAAGCATTCCTTATTGAAACAAAATTATCCGGAAGACAATATTGACGATGCCATACTACGTGCTCGCAACGTGAACAGGAATGATATAATTAAGGGACCAAACAGAGTATCTAAAACGACTTCCCAAACGAACCTTGTACTAACTTACTCCTCATCAGCGCCACGAATCAACAACATACTTTCCCGCCATTTCAACATAATCAGGCAAAGCAAACGACTAACTTCTATTTTCGCAAAGCCAGCTCACGTGGTGTACCGCAGGGATAAGAATCTGAAGGACATTCTTGTCAGAGCAAAAACAAACACCCCCAAAATTCAATCAGGGTGCCATCCCTGCGGGAAAGCTCGATGCAAGGTATGCCCACAGATGGTCACAGCACGTGAATCCAAAGCGAACTTCTCGGATTTCGAATTCTGCATAACTGAAAGCCTTAATTGTGACTCCAGTAACGTAATATACATGCTACATTGCAACATCTGCGGACAAGAATATATCGGCCAAACAGACACGCCATTTCGGCTGCGGTTCAATAATCACCGGTACCACGCCACTTCATTGCCGAAGCTACCTTTATCTAGACATCTGCGCCTGCCAAACCACAGTTTTGAAAATATCAGCGTAACTCTTTTGCAGTCCGGTTTCTCAAACAGGCGCGAGCGCGAACGGCGTGAGGCATATTTTATTTTCAAATTTCGAACATTAGTAGCCGGCATCAACGAGGACCCCGGAAAACTCTCCTGCCTTCGAGAAGTAAGCCAGGAGGAAATTGGTGACAAAGATTGATAGCTGGAGACCATGCTTGTTTTTTCTGACTGACGCGTACGTGTACAGTGTCCTTTCTTTCTTTTTTTGTTTCTCTTCTTTTTTTCCTTTTTTTTTCTTTTTTTCACATGCGAATACAACCTTTTTTTTCTTTTTTTCACATGCACATACAAAGTGTTTAAGTTTGCCTACCACTTGATGACCATTGAAGGGAAACGGACGAAGATAAAGGTAAAGAGCCGACCGACCCATTAAGGGGGAACCCTTTCTTTACGCACGCCGTCACGGACCCTCCCGCCACCGCGGCGACAATCTTGGGTGGCCCGACACACGTCGAGAACTGAACAGCACGTGATAGGAACCGTATGTGGACGTACACGGACAGTTGGTTTCGTTCTCAGTGTTGACAGTGGTTCTTCCTCTTTTTTACTTTCTTTCTTTTCTTTCTTTTTCTCTTTTTTGTTTTTTTTCTTCCCCCTTTTTTGTTTTTTTTTTCTTTCCTTTTTTTAGTTCCCTCTCACTCTCGCAAACATCTTTCAAGGCGAGAGGGACGCGGCAGCAACGAAGTTTGGAAGTTCATGTCAGTATAACTCATCCCCTGGTGAAGGGAGGACCCCTCCCGAAACTGTTGGGAAATAAATATATTTAACCTTGTTGACAACGCTCCCGTCGTGCCATATCCTATACCTTCACGAAGACTAACTGGCCCATTGAATTATTACTCCCACTATCTTCTTATTTTCATTCCATTGGTTGTAATAACTTCCCCTGTACATTCCTTCGCATTACTGTCTGTTAGATCTCATTCATATTGTGTTAAAACATGGAAAAACTAGCCCTTAGCTATACACTTCTTTCCCTTATATATATATATATATATATATATATATATATATATATATATATATATATATATATATATATATATATATATATATATATAAGAAGGAGCAAGTAGTTGGAGAAGCAAGTGCACTTGTGCTTTGTCGCCTTGTCCCATGTATGAGTAGCGACTTTTTATGCCCTATTAGGCGTAACACAAGGCAAGCCACAATCTTTCTTAAGATCGAGTGAGCTTCTTCCCTAAACTAATTTTATGAGGGCAGCGACAGAGCAGTCTTTGCAGCTTTGCTTTTTTGTTTGTTTTTTAAAATAATATTGATGCCTCTGGTGTAGGAGTTCGCCCACTGAGCTCTTCCTGGACGTCGAAATTCGTGGCTTAATTTTCGCGGATGCGTTTCTTCTTCTCTTTCTCCCAATTAAAGCTAAGCTCATTGCTCCATTGCTGAAAAAAGTTCCTTTGTCTTCTCGTCTATGCTGCGATTGCTCGGCTGTCTGGCGAGATCTGAAAGCTGCTTCCGCTGATGGGGACGGCTCTTTCATCTATTATGCATACGGTCGGTTCGTTCCACGCTCACCTGCAGCCTGCTGTATAGGCAAAAAAAAACTAGTTTGAATGTATGCGCTGCCCATTGTAACGTGAGCGAACGGACGAATGAGTGCGCGCAGCGCAGTCTATTCATCTTAATTACTTGCTAGCGCATCGACGGAGTGAATAGTCTTTCTTTCTCTCTTTATCTGATTGAAAAATGGACAGTTCCGCGCATTTAATTGCGATAAATATGTCTTCATTCTTGGGGAAGGGACAGTGTTTCTTCAGAGGCTGTTTTTCCTGAGTTCCGCAGCTATGTGGAGCCGGCTGTGTTGGATATAATCCTATATGGGCAGCACAGCACAGTTGTTTTGTTGAGTGTGCCGGAGTTCATGTGAAGCGCTGAACCTTCCAAATGGTCGCACATGACTATGTATTGTCACATTCATTCCTCCAGTTTTGTAATCGCCCCGTCACACTGTAAATGAATCTAAGCGCGAACCACCCTTTCACTGTTCGAGAAGTTTCAGGACTGTAGCAGATCATTTTGTTGAAATTACGCGCTCTACGCGAGCAATACAGATTATTCAGGAACCTGCGTGGACGCTGGCGATAGCGCTGGAATATTTGACGGCACGTGTATAAATGCCGACGTGCTTTACCACTAGTCAATTGATCGACAGCCGATGCTCTGTTTGCACTATTATCAGTGCTAGTGTGTATCGCTGTAATTTGACTTTCTGTTTACCGACCACAAGTTTGGCCAAATCAACACTCATTTGGACAAGTTGTGGCTACATTTGTCAGCGTCATGACCCAGTGACAATATGATCGGCATTGTACAGTTAGTTCAGCTATTACTCCGTGGTGTTATACTCGTGGCTTGAGAGCTGTGTGTTGAGCTCGATTATTGCACTGTCTCAGTTAACTTCGTGCGAATGCTCTTGCACATCCTGTCACTGTCGCTCGTAGCGAATACTTGTGGTGGGGATGAGACACGATACCAGTCTCTCTGCTTGTTCAAATTCGGCTTTGTTGATCATGTGCGGGTTTTTTACTGAGAAAAAAATCAACATGGATCAAATGACAGCGTGAAAAACCTGTCTTTCTGAAGGATGGAAGTGAATAAGTGGCACCGCTTATAACTCATAATTCATAACAGCGAAGATGTCTAGAAGATTGTTCCTTTTACACCCGTACAAAGAAAAAAAACTATCATCATCATAAGCGGATGTGCGCCACTAATTCATGCGGCTTATCAGAAAACTTTAATAGTCGTAAACGAGTTTATTATACCGAAATAGGTAAATACCCTTACTCAAAACTTCAACTCAAAAATTAAGAAGGCTAAGCTATAGCTCATCAAATGTTTGCGAATCACAGCGGCGAGCCGGACACCCTGAGTGACGAGAAAACCCTGAGTGATGAGCAACACCCTGAGTGACGTGCAACGAGACAACACAAGTGAACGGGATATAGCAACGGCGGCTGCTGTTAGACCCCCCGAAACGATGGAAGGCCTATACGCTATCCACGACTTGTCTGTGCGGTGCTTGTGAATCTTTAACTCGAACCTCTCTGCGCTGAGAATCGGCGTAGAAGCAACCTAGAATTACCTATAGGTGAAGCCTATAACACAGATCAGTCTTCGGAATCGTCCGCTCTCGGTGTTTCCAAGTCTGCGCTGCTTAATAAGCTTCGCTTTTTTCTTTCTGATCGCGGAGAACTGAACATTGTCCAGCTCTCTGACGTCACAGCACTGATAAAGCCGGCCCAACTGGATAGTCATACGAATATGCAACATCAACGCCGTCGCCAGGAGCCTTAACGACGTTGTCGCTGCACTTAGAGGATGCTAAATGGTCGCGCAAAACCATTGTGCTTCCTCTCTCTGAGCGAAGGCGCATCGTGTGGCGATGCGAGCCGCTGTCCTTTGACGCTTCTGTGTCCCGCGTAATATTTATTGTTATGGGAACAAAGGATGCGTGCCCCGTCGCGGGCCTCGACTCACTTATCCAGCAGTCACGCTTCTGATCTTCTTTTGGAAACCATTGAATTGCGGGAACGTGGCGTTTGTTTCTCGTTTGTGATTGTCTGGCCGCCAACGTGGTCCTTCCGATAGCTTTTTTCCGAGCACACACACACACACACAGTCGGCCTCTCCGCATCATTTGCCGTGTACTCCGGGTTTTCTCCTCGGTCGCGGTTAGTACTCTCACCCGTCTGCCAAACGCGCATCTAGATCTGGTGATGCGGGCTGCTGCCTGGGGCGTGCCATTGTTCTTTCACTTTCGGTACACGGCTCTCTCTTTCTGTGCGTACGGCTCACGTCGCCGAACGATTTGCAGCATTTGGACGCCGTTCCCCGCCTCTTCTTCCGCTTACCGTGACTCCCTGCCTCCGCGTTCCTCTTCTCTATTTTCTTTCCTGACTTAGCGAACCGCATGTTCTGCAGCTCACGTCCAAGAGGCGTGCTTTTTTGCGTTCTTAGAAGGTTTCATGAAGCAGCGCGCTACCAGATAGTGAAAATGGTACTGTGTGGATTTATGTTCTTCGCACCAAGAATAGCCTGAACGGTTTTGTGCAATACTGAAACCACATACGTCGTATTTTAACAGCGAGGATGTTTATCAAATCGTTCGACGAACCAAAAAGCGATCATCATGAATGCGTATGTGCCACACAAATATCTCACTATTCATTATAGTGCACAAAAAAACAACAACAAGAAAACAGTTAGGCCAACGACCAATGGCTGCGAAGCGACGACAGAGAGCCGAAGACCCGCGGCTGTGTACGTGCAATGAGTGCACATATACAGGGAATGGGAAAGGCAACGGCGGCTGCGAAGGCATACACCTACAACCACACGCCCGTAGATCTACGAGAGCTGCGAACACTTGGTTTCAGTGCTAGCTTCGGGATCTGGAGTTTTGCACATAATGCAAGTTGTGTCTTTGACTGTCTGTGATTTAAACCGCACCCCTCTGCGGTGAGAATCAACGTAGAAGCAACGTATAGTATACTACCTATATAGCTGAGGCCTATAGAAACAACCGCTAAGCAACCAGATTAGTCTTCAGAATCGTTGAGTTCCGCGCTGATTTAAGACTTTCACGCCTTAGCGCAAGCTTGGTCAGTTTGTTCTCGCCCCCGCTTGGTTTTGTTAATGGTATCATTGTTGAGGTATATTGCCGCGCTATCGAATTTGTATAGAAATCTGTGCCTTCTGGCGAGCCAGTATATCTGCAAGTGTACGTTCCCTGACTATATATAGCTCACACGTGGGCGCGGGTTTCGCCCCGGCCGCGGTGTTGGCGTTAGACGAAATGCTTAAGTATCGTGTGCTGTGTGATATCACTAAATGGTAATGAACCCCAGATGGTCAAAGTTATCCGGGACCTTCCACTAAGCCTGCTATCAAAGCCCGAGTCTTTTTGGGACGTTAAACCCCGTCAACCAAGTCAAACCACTTGGGGCTGTATCGTGGTTTTCTATTGTGAAACGAGTTCCACTATGCTGTTGGCATTCACCACATGTGTTGTGGGGGACTTATTTTGCGTAGTCGGCTTACCAGTATACTTAGGTTTGCAACAGGCGCTAAAGCATCGACAGCATATATATATATATATATATATATATATATATATATATATATATATATATATATATATATATATAAACTCATACTGGGCTAAACATAAACACGCTTTTACCTTCAACTTGCCTAGTCTTCAGTGGCACATAGAAACGCGTCGATGTGCGTATATTTCCATGTTCACTATGGCATCCTCGTGAATCAAATTCGCGTTCCCATTTGTTCTGGAACTTCCTTGCGCAGAAGTGGAGCATGCCCCCATTCCTAGCCACTCGTCGCTTCGACGCATTGCTCCGCCCACAGCAGTGCCTGATCTGTCCGAGTGTACGCGGGAAATAACAGCCGCCTTTCTTCTGCGGTCCTCCGCTATGATTTCTCCAGTGCCAGGCCAATCGATGGCTCCGTTACACTTGGCTTGCGTTCCCCCATTCTCCTTGAGCACGTCTCTGGTGGCACAGCGTCATCGGCGAATGGAAGAAAGTTCAAGTCGTCGCTGCTTTTTCTGTTTGGTTTGTTTTTGCGAAATCAACTACTGCGACCGTATTTGCGCAGCCATTGAAGCAGCAGCGAGGACGGGAATTCTGGGGGACGAGAAGCAACGCTGAATGGTGAAAGTGGGCGAACAATCGATGTGAAGTATAATAGTGGGACGGCAGCCATTCATTTGGTTTGAAAGCGTTCTCTCGCCTCGTTAGGCATGAGTTTGCAAGAACGTACCGTTTTCGAACTTATCGGAATTGCAGCCATCGGAATCGAAAGCAAGGGAGCTGGGTTCGATTCGCAGCGCTGCTAGGCACGCACTGTCTTTAGTACCTTAAGCTACACAAGCCAGCAATATCGCGTGGCTTATCCAGAGCCGTGTTGCGCATGGCCGAGGCACAGTGATGTCACACTGCGCACAGCTGGTGTGCTGGAGAAGGCCTGGAGGCTCCTGGAGTGACGTGTCAATAGTGGGCTGGCGTTTGACCCGCGTGAGCTTGCTCGCTAGTCTATCCATCTATACGTCGTTCCTTCCGGTCGTCTGTCCCTCCGTCCGTCCATAACTCACGCTACGAATATCCTGGCATAGCCGAGCTAAGCCACTGCTAAACTTTTGGAAGGGGGTGGGGGGCGGCACCCTGACCTTGCACTCGGTTCCTCCGCGACGCTGTGACGCTGTGAGGTGTATTTTCTTATTTTAAACTATACTATCGTCTTTGTTTACACGTGTAGTGTTTTGCTGCTGGCGTGTTTTCTACCAGAACCTATGTATCTTTGCAGCCACCTTTACACATTTCAATTCTCAGTGACTCGTGCCATTTCTTGCATATCATGTAATGTGCTGCTCGCTCTTTGGGCACTCCGGCGCTTAGAGAATGCTGTCGTCGTTACAAGAATCATCACCTTTGTTACTTGTTTCAAATAAGCTTGTGCTTTTTCTAATAGCGAGCTCACACAATATCGGAGAGTGCATTTGGCGCAAAGCTATGTGTTTCGAAGAGGTTAGTTTTTAATGACGACGTTTTTGTTTCCTGCTTGGCCGAGGCAGCAAAATAATTAAATCGGCATCTTCGCTTTCATGACAGTGATCAATCTTCTCGCGGGGACACGCCATCAAATTTATATCGTGCCGATGAAAGTATCGGCATCTATTCCAACCAGCTTTCCCGCGCGTGCGTATCTCACGAGTTTCAGTCATGCTTATTTCTGCCAAGCAATAATGGCCATTGTGTTGCGTCAGAATCTTTAGGGTGCGGCAATTCACACTTCATCGCTTTCATTTGCTCTTGAAGCCGTCGGAGCCGTTACGGCGAGGAACCAACTGTGCATTTGATTAGTTTCAAACAATCGAGCGCAATGAAAAAATGGTCGAGGGTGCGAAGCTGCATTGTTGAGTGGTGATTCTCGAATTTGTGTTTGCTGTATAATTCTGTCTTATCCGCTAATATTCGCTATCGGAAGTTCTCGCTGGTTATGATGAGCTCGCGATGGCGAGCGTGACTATCACCTTAATGCGCGGGAGTACTTTGCGGGAAGCACGACGCATTCCGTTAGTTATGCGTAATGTCTTGATGGGCGGCTGTATTTCCGTAAGATTTTGTGTGCAGATGCCGACATGCTATAAAATACAAGCTGGTCTCACATTAGGTTTTCATTATTTGGCGGTGCCATTAGTTTCTCCTTTACATCGCCTAGTTTGCCCTGTCCTGGACGTCAGCCAAGTGCGTCTTGTAATAGATGCCGTGGATCTGTGCTAGCTTGCCTCTTTATCGATCTCTAAGTTATGTTTACCTGGTAATCATGCTCTTAGAACAGCATGTTGTCACGCAAGCGTAAACATTACTTATTTTTGATCTTCTGTGCAGCATGTATGCATGGAGTTGTTTAGGCTCGCATGCCTGGCGTTCTTGGTCTTCACGTTGGTATGTCAGTGTACTCGTGTTTCCAAAGGTGTTGGTTTCTACGCACTGCACGCGGTTCGCGTCCTCGTGTTATAGATACAGGGGAGCCTGTATACACCAGCGAGCACAATTCGCCCGCAACACCTACCGCAACCGCCACTGGCTACACCGCCGACTCGTCGGTTCACGCGCAATAAACCTGACGCGCGCCTAACGTACGCGTTGAAACATGTCCGTACGTCTTACTTACAAGGCCTACGCCAGCCATCGATTTAAACGAGTCTTCCACCGCTCACCGCATCACCCGAATTAGCGCCAATTAACCCGTGCCACCTGTGCGCAAAGCTGCTGCTTCGCAGTCCGTCAGGGTTCCGTTGAGGGATGTGGTCCATTGTTTTTTTTTTTAGGCATTCTATGTTGTGTGCGAAGACCGCACGTGATAAACTCGTGCTTTTACTGTAAGAGGAGCAGAAGTTGCGCTGCTGCGGATTGTCGTGGTTGTTTCACAGCCGACTTTCGACACGCTGTAATGGGGCGTCGAGGGACGACGCTGCAGCAGCGCTTGTTGATGTTGTCGCTCTGCTTGCTACTGCTAGATTGACGGATACTCGACCCGTGGCTTCTGCAGGCTCGAAGTGTTATTTTGGCACCCAGCTTGCTCAAGTTGCGTAAGTTGCAGTCGAGACTATAGTTGTGTGTTCCCGCCCCCCCCCCCCCCAAAAAAAAAAAAAAACCCTGTCTGAAACGCTGTATACATCTTCAGCTCTGGTCACGTGTTTCCGCTCTGTTCCGTGGCACTTGCGACATTTTCTTTTTTTTTTTCTGGCAACTCTCATGTTAGCCTCAAACTTAGAAGTATATAAGGAAAATGCGTTGCTTTGAAGAACTGATTGTCACAACGTGCACAGTAGCCGCCATTAGGGTCTATATTACTAATTTCTCAACCATACCCAGCTTGGATCTAAAATGCCGTGATCATCAATGTTAGCGATCCGCCTTGGTCGCTTTAGGAATCTGCTTGATTGCGTTTTTCTGCCTAATCTATCACCATATCTTGACATTGTGTGGTGCAGCTGTATAGCTGAAAGCATTCCCTCGCTCTGAACATCACTGCATGTGCAGTTTGTTCCTGGTGTGATTTGCTCCTGCTTGACATTGTAGTGTTAATAAACGAGTTACGCAGCCAACAATGCCACGCGAAGGGCTAAAACGGCAGTAAAGAATGTGCAGGTCTCTGTCTCGAGCGGCTTCTACCTGAATGATAGCGGAGGAGCAATCCTTGTAACGCTTCTTCAGAAGATCATCACTGCGAGACCATCTGTACCAAAAGAAACGAGAGTTCATTGCCTCTTTCACTCGGTGCTCCTGTCCGTGACATTGACTTCGGGCTCTGCGATATATTTAGCTGTGCGTGGGACGAGGGAAACTTCTTGAGCGCCCCGTATATCCACCTGTCGTCCTGAAGTCGAGGTATGGCGGCGTGACAACGCGTGCTTGCAGTCGTCCCGTGTGGTCTGCACGTGACTTTGTCGTGTCGCCAGTCATCGACACGGTTTCAACAATATTGCTTCTTAAGTATGAGCGTGGTTTTAAGCAGTATGTGGACGCTATGGCTTCTAAATTCGTTTCCAGCAAGTTTATGCAGAATTTTTTTTTTCAGAAATTGTGCGTTGTCGTTCTGTGACAACTGGGCTTTAACGTAATGCTTCGTGACGTTAGCGCGTTTTCTTTTTCTCCTTTTTTTTTGTTTTCACGCACACTGCGTTGTACTACACAAAATTTAAATGCAAATAAAAAAGCAAGAATACCATGAAAACTGCTTTAGCCAGGTTTATAGTTCAGGAATTGTAGTCATACCAACAGCAAGAAATATTCATTGTGTAAATCATTTAAAACTCCGCTGCCACCACGTAGTTCGTAGCATCAAACATTCTTCCCTCATTGAGTTACGGTGCAGCGTGCACGAGGTTATTTTGAAGAGGTGAATGCTAAGATTTCGTTCTTGCTTTGTTCGCTGGTTTTCTTGTTTTCTTTCTTGCATATGCCCGCGTGCGTACTTGCGCTGGAGTGCGAATCTGCATGTTCTCATTTCAGCAGTCTCGTTTAGCAAAAGGTTCTTGCGAGTGGTAGTAATCATAATTTTTTTTCTTTTGTCACTGTAGTCCTATATATTATTCAGAATCGCCTTGAGCTTGGATATGCAACGATTGATTACCTAGCAGAGTACTCTTTTGTCGAGACATGCGGAAAGTACGGGTCTACATATTTTTCTTAGCGCTATCCTAACTCTTCACTAAGGGGGATGTGGCGGACATAAATAAAAAATGCAAATGTCTTTGTTTTGGGACATGCTGCGAAAATGCTTAACGTGCGCAAGCAAAACATGCTCACCTAAATGGGAAAAAATTTAGACGTTAGGATATTGGTGCGCGGCTGTTCAAGGGCAGCTAATGCTGACACTGTGAAGCGGTGCGTTGAATTGCGTGCAAGGCTTTCTTTTTTTGAGAGCGATTGTTCTATATGCTTCACGTTTCGGCCTCTCTGCCCTGTATGTAACTTTTTGGAGGGGAATCAGTGTTCAGTGATGCGGGAAAGAAAACGTATTCAGTATATATCCCACTGCGGAGCCCGCAAAGCCGTGATTATGCCATCCGCCTTTCTCCGTCTATACCTGATGCTAGCGCCTCCAAAGAGCGTATTTCCATGATTCAATATATTTCTCCGAAGCAGTAGAAGAAAAAAAATTGTTTGATAAAATAATTGCTTCGGCGGCGTCGGAGACCGGAAAGAAGACTGGAAGCCTCGTTGGAGCGGTGCACCGCGTCGCTGAGGAGATGAATGGCTCCTTCCTGGCGGGGCTGTTTGTCACGCTCCTTTTCGAGAGTTCGCATCCGGAGGAAGAAGGCGGGCAGGTGGAGGGGACTTGCAAGGAAGTTGGCATACAGGAGACGCTTGCACCACGTCGAGCTACATAATTAAAACAAGGAGGAGATCGGTCTTAATGCGGTGGTGCTCCCGCAAAGTTGAGGACTGTCTTTCGCGCTGCCTATATGCAATCGTGATCTTCGATATCCTTATATATGGGCCTTATCTTCCGCAAACCACCGTCGACGGCGCACCTGAGAAAAGCTTTCAGGTGGGGGCCATCAATCTTCCTCGCACAATGGGGCGCTTCTCTCGCTCGTCGCGGCTATCTTCGGGCCTCACCTTCCTTCGCGATCTTCACAGACACGAGCGCCGTTTCTAACGGGCTTTCGAATCACCGCTGTCGTGTAACGTACGGCAAACGCTAGGAGATGCCAGATAATGTAGGGGTCTGTCGATCCGAGCGAGAATCTTTGTATTTCGAATACACTGAAGCCATTTTTTGCGTGCGTGTGTGTGTTGAGGTTGTTGCCCGCACGTGAGCAAATTTAAGCTGATTGATTGATTGATTGATTGATTGATTGATTGATTCATCGTTTGTTCGAAGGACTGAAACACCGTTAGCGTTGACTGGAACACTGGTAAAAGCCACAAATGCCTTAGAGCGTTCCGCGCCATGCATTTGCGATATCGAAAACCAATACAATCACAACACATTGTTAAGGCATTCGTTGGGACTTTATCAAGCTCGTTTAGCATTTCGTGTGAGTTTCTTTTGCTTGTTTATGATCGTTAGATAAAACGTGGGACCCTTCTGAACGAAATTCCTTGCCGATCTAGTTGCGTTTACAACACCCTCGAATGGTCACTCCGGAGGCATGAAACGTGGGCATGATGAGTAATGCGATCTGGTGAATTCCCTTTGGACAAAAAAGTCAGGTGAGCCATGTTTGTCAGATATAACGAGAGCAAGAGCTTCACTGCGAGAAAAAAAAATTTAAAGGTTGGCAAGAAAAAAGAAAAACAAGGGGGGGGGGAGATATATGGATATATGAGTCGTCTGCGCCGTTGAGAAGTGATTTATTGAATCTTGCGACAAAGCATCGAAAGCCGCTTTTCTTTTGGTTTCTTTTCCTCATTTTGTCAGCTCTATCAGCCCTGTGGTTCTACACATGTGTTGGAGATATTGTATTCTCTCTCTCTCTCTCTCTCTCTCTCTCTCTCTCTATATATATATATATATATATATATATATATATATATATATATATATATATATATATATATATATATATATATATATGCATTCAGAACGTGCCTAAACAGCTGGTAGCTCGTATTGTCTATCGTTTTCTACGTGTGTCGGTGAACTTGTGCATCTCCATTTCGTATGCTTGGCCGCTAGCATCATTACACGTGTTCTTTTCCGTAAGTGGTCTAGCAAAGATTGCGTATCCGTAATCGTCACTGCCGATGGGAGCGAAGCCGAAAAGCGAGGGAAAGCTTTCGATCGTGTGCAACCGTTCGTTCACGTCACCATCTTTTTTTTTTTTTCTATTTCCCCTATCTGGTCGATGCGTGTGGACTGCTCGACGCGTGCCGGTATCTCGAATGAAAGCTTATACGCGTTGCCTCTTCCCGGCACGAGATGCATAATTGACGCGAGCAAGCCCCGGCTGTCGTTCGCAGCAGTGTGTGTAAGGGCAGAGTGTGCACCCTTTTTTTCTCCCTTTTTTTCACGCCGCACCTCGCGCGGTGGTGGTAGTGGTTACAATGAAGAGGAAAAAGGCACCTAATTTCTGTCTGCCTTCAGGCGACACGGCGCAGTGCCTTATAGGGGTGGGGTGAAGGAGGGATAAAAAGGATAGAAGGAAAGTAGAAGCAGAAGAAGACAGCCAACGAGAGGAAAAAGAAGGAGATAGGAAAGTGGGGATCCGGTCGAAGCAGTCCAAGGGCGGGGTGCCACAATGCGAGAGCTACACGGCGTCAGGAGACCGCGGAGGGCGAACCAGTCGGCGGGAGCTACGCTGAAGTCGGAGATCGCGAGGGCACAACCGTCCAGCTTGAAATCCTGCGAGCGAATCCCCTCGCGCGGGCCTCTCTGACCTGTCACGTATCTCTGCAGCGCACCTTCTTCCCGCGAAAGGAGGGACGCGCCCACTCTCGTGGGATCACACTGGCCTCTCTGACCTGTCACGTATCTCTGCAGCGCACCTTCTTCCCGCGAAAGGAGGGACGCGCCCACTCTCGTGGGATCACACTTCGCGCCTTGGGTCGCATCGCGTTTTTTTTTTTTTTTCGCCGGGGCCGTCGTCGCACGCCTGCCTGTCATTTGCGTTTGCTCCTTCGCTCGCTACCCGAAGTTTTTCCCATGGAAGAAATACGCCCACTCCGGCCGTTCGTAGCGCTTGTAATGCGCTTGAAAATTTGAGCTGAATATCCACGTAGCATGGCGAACGTTGTGCGACGGTGAGCTGTACAGCAGTGAATAATAATAATAATAATAATAATAATAATAATAATGTTTATTTTTCTTCAATAGTTTGTTGAAGGACAGCTGCAGGTAGAAGCTGCTGTCCAAAAGAGGCAGCTTGACAAATATAATAATTGACATTATATAATAATCTTGAGACTTAAGTTAATCTATGATCGAGATGGATCCTGATGACGGATACCAACAAAAACGAACCAATGTAAAACAATATTTGCTACAGTCAACGTATGGCTGCACATTTTTTGAATTTTATATTTTGTATTTGTGGGTTGTCTTGTCTAGTTTACATATTGTGCGATCGCATTTGTATCGTCACGTTTCGCATGTACTCTTGGAACGGCTCCTTTTGTATTTCTTGAATGATCAGCCTGACACGAGTTAATTGTCTGGCAGTCAATAAAAGCTATACTTACACACCTTTTATCGACCATGAATGAGGCGTGTCTTGTTCTTCTCGTTTCCGTGTGGTGTTTTCATCACTTCACACGAGGGAAGCATCGACAGCTAAAATACTGTCCAGTACCGGTGTCACACGGGCATTTTCGATTGTGAGCGGGGCCTATCTGTATTAGGCTCGATCCAGATAAAGTGTTGTTACACGGCCACCTTTAATCGAGATCAGCCCAATCGGTGTCGCCCAAAGCGATTGTGATCAGACCCAATCGGTGTCTCCCAAAACGATTGTGTTAGTGCATCGTGATCTGGCTCGCAGATCGCAATTTTACAGGCGTCTGTGCGAAGCTGGATAACGATTCCTTCAGGCCGTTTAGCAGTGACCATTGCTGAACGCGGTCGAGAGATCCGATCTAGATTTGCCCTAATCGCGGTCAAACGTGCCCGCGGTATAAAATTGTTCGTGCCGCTGCACACCACAAATCGATGGTGAATGAACAATCCGGTAAAATATTTTCGCGCTACGTGCTCAATTCGACTTGCGCTTATCTTTTGTCATTAATTATTGTTCTATGCGGGGCCATAATTGTACCTCCCTGTCTGAAGGAGTCGGTGGTACTCGCTGCCTTCGATCTTTCCATAGACGTCCATAGATGCCACTTGCCGTCTTGCGTTCCGGTTCAGCGCTCGTGCATGATTCCATGCAGGCTGGTTGCTGCAACAAATCATTTCACCGCAATGTTGTTCCCTTTTTTTTCCTCGTTATTTTCGTCTCGGACAGCTGCGATGCGCTCTCTGCTGCTTTCCCTCACAATCACTGGCATCGTCTGCCTTGTCCCTCCGAGTCAATTGATGCCCGTATGGTGAGATGCGATGTCCCGCCTCCTCCACCCGTGACTGGATGCTGAGGGGCGCAGATCGACGCTCCTTCGATTACTGCTGTCTGCGTCGCGTTCTCCGGAACGAACCTTTCACGATGACGCCACGTGGTGCACTCATCCGAGGCGGAAGAACTGCAAGGATCGTTAGCGGCTTTCACTTTTTGGAGCGACGTCGTTGTAACTGGCACGGCGGCGGCGATGCCTAATCGACGGTGTTGAACAGAGTGAGACTCTTGCGTGACTTAGATAGCTTAATGGCGAAGGGCAAAGCGACGCACGGATTTCCGACCTACAGAGTCCGCGGTTTCGTTGTTTCGTACTTAATGTGTTGCGCTACAAGAAAGCGACTAAGTATGCAGCCGGAGGAGGGAACAAGAAAAAAATTGTTTGTTTGTAGAGATCGTTTCATTTTAACCTTGATTCTTTAATAACATTCTGTCGTTTGTTGCCGTTCTTGGTTGTTCTTCAGCAATGTTCTGCCATCGTTCTTCCGTCTGTTGCCTAATTTATCCCTTTTGGATGGTAGTTTTAAGGATTGACGTTGTACTTTTATAGGAAATTTTTACCTTCAATCTTATGAACTTTCTTTTCTTTATTCCGAAATTTTCATAGACTCTAGTCTCGGTGCGTGTGAATATCCTTTTTATTTCTACACCACTTTTGATTCATCATTTGGTGACCAAGAAATTGAAGAAGTCGTGTCTTATAGACATTCAAGTTTGTGACACGGGGAAAATTAAATGCCCGGGAGTAAACCACAAGATACCATTTTCTTAAGGCACGGCCGGAGAAGCCAATGAGCATGCTAGTTTGCACCTTTACCTAAAAGATACAAATACGTACAGATACTTACAGATTGTACAGACACGTGCAAAGTTCGGAACATTAACTGTCTATCAGTTTTTCCCGAATGAGAATTCACTGGCAAGTTCGTTTCCCACAAATTATGATGATGACGAAAAACTTTATCCAGAGACAGGCGGAGCCCTTGTGGGTTGACCGGAAAAATCTTCGCGGATGGTCGAGGCCCCTCGTACAAGGTTTCGCTGGTTTACGTCATCCTCTCTGCCCTTCGAACCAGCCTGATGTGGTCGTCGAGGACCGAGCTGGACAGCAGTGTCTCCCATAGCTAACTCCCGGTGTTCATTATTTGTGGTGTTTTAGGTTGCGTAGCGTGAAGCCCCACGTAAAGTGGTACT
The DNA here is from genome assembly GCF_043290135.1 of Rhipicephalus microplus. Taxonomy (NCBI): domain Eukaryota; kingdom Metazoa; phylum Arthropoda; class Arachnida; order Ixodida; family Ixodidae; genus Rhipicephalus; species Rhipicephalus microplus. Next base: position 250,385,182 of record NC_134700.1, on the reverse strand, counting down.
GGGCTGGTTTGGCCCCTCACCATGAAAATTCATGCCTTTTGGCTATGGGGTGCATGCAAGTGAGCGTGCGTAGGTATTAGGGGCGAAGCTCCTTAAGGCGTGGGTCTGTACATCTTCCGATGTTGTAAGTAACCACCGGTGGCACATACCCGCTCGGGGATGCGTAACGGGAGGTGGTGGTACTTGAAGTGTTCACTAGATGTACGCATGGACGGACGCATGGACAGGCGGACGGACGCATGGATTGACGCGCGTATGGTCGCGTGGTCGGACGGAACCACGGATGGGCTGACGGGTTATTATTATTATTATTATTATTATTATTATTATTATTATTATTATTATTATTATTATTATTATTATTATTATTATATAGTCGTTCTACCTATACGATGGTCTGTATACTGAAATTTTCTTTGTCTTCTTTCGGCATTTGGGAAGGCAATTAAAACAACACTGTGACCACGATAAGAGGAAATGATATCGGTCGGCTTACATTTTCTTTTATCGTGGTCAATGGATTAAGTTAACTGTCTGCATGTCTGTTTTTGACCAGACGGTTTTCCGTCCAACTATCGATTCCTTGATATCTGTACAAGCAAATTGTGCACCAGGTGCGCCAATTCTGATCTGTAGAAAATCCGCGCACTTTGATGCCGAAGGGATGCTTTGTCTATTGCATCAATGCGTAAGGATGAAAGTGTTTCTACAGGCTGCTTTTTAGTCTTATGACCGTGCCGATCGCTGTACGCGCCCGCTACCTTCTTGCTCTTTGAGATGGTGCTGTATCCATGTTAGTTGTTATTGCAATATGTATTATTGATATACGCGGCAAAGCTATATATTTGAGAGAACAAAAAGAATTGCGGCGGAGCGTTTTCATAATGATGGAATTTGTTGCGTAAAGCACAACGCATGCTCGACATTCCACAACTGTGAATTCCTGTATAAGTGATATATAATCACTGGTAAAGTGAATGCTGTCATTGGATCAGCAGCTCGCAATGAAATGCAGGGTGATTAGGTGAAGTTAAAAAGGCAAAATAGTAAACATTGGAGAATGAAAACAAACACAATTAATCCATTCAATAATTCATTCATTTATTCATTCATTCATTATATAACCTCAGAGGTCCCATTTCAGATATTACATGAGGGATTGGGTGATAGTATAGGGCTATTAATGTAAGGGTAGTTATAATGGGATGGTTTCGATGAGCAGCTTGAATGCTTGGGTGTAGATGATTGTGGTGACTTCGGTGGGCAGGTCATTTCAGTCTGGGGCTGTGCGCAGGGAAAACGATTGGTGAAAGGTGACAGTATGGGCTTGCACTAGATAGACGGCGTTACAGTGACTGTGGCGGGAAATCCGATGGGCTCGTCTGACGTATGGGCTATCTGAAGGTAAGAAAGGAAGAATTCATGATAAAGGTTAAGACTTGCCACTTTGCGGTATTTAGCCAGGTCGCATAAGTTAATCTTTGGTTTTAATACATAGTTCAAGCAATGCTGTTTAATGAAAAGCCTAGCCTATGTGTTTCAACATCGCCGTTCATTAGTTAAACTGATTTTGTTTTGCCAAATGAATTTGGTGTGCAAGTCGCCCTACATAATACTCGCATGTGCTTACGTGTCATCTGCATTTCGGGCATAATCATTGCGATACTTGACACGTTCTGTCAAGTGAACACCAAAGAATACATTTTTCTCTCTTCCTTTTTTATTGCAGGTAAGTTCAAACGACAGTTCGTTTCATTTTTGAGATTGGGGGATGCCCGGCTGACCTGGCAATACCGGTGACGTGGAGTTCGTACAGGTATGCAAGTCTTGTGTCTTCAGTCAGCCAGACGTTGGTACTCAGAAGTGCCAAGGTTTCTGAGTTGCGTGTATTTGTACCCATCGGGTTAATGGAAAGGTTTTTGTTGTGCGCTAATCAACGGTGAGTAAAGCAGCGCTTATTCCTGTAGAAATTTAATCATCTTTGCTTGTGTTGTTGATATTGCACCAACAGGACGTTTCAGTCTGCTTATCGCGAGCATATTGTGGCGCACCCTCACAAGATATATATATATATATATATATATATATATATATATATATATATATATATATATATATATATATATATATATATATATACACCTAAGGGCTCGTTTTTCCGTGTTTTAACACAATATTAATGAGATCTAACAGACAGTAATGCAAAGGAATGTACAGGGGAAGTTATTAGAACCAATGGGATGTAAATAAAAAGAAAGAAAAGTGGATGAAGAAATAACCAGCCGTGAGCATGTGTATATATATATATATATATATATATATATATATATATATATATATATATATATATATATTGTTGGAGTAATAATTCAATGGGCCAGTTAGTCTTCGTATGGGATATGACACAACGGGAGCGTTGTCAACAAGTATAAATATATTTATTCCCCAACAGTTTCGGGAGGGGTCCTCCCTTCATCAGGGGAATAATATATATATATATATATATTATTCTCCCACTGCGGCAGTCGGGCCTCCCACATTTCTTCCCTTCTCGCTCTGATTATCGCGCTTTCAGGCTATCAAATTTGACTAAAAAAATGCTCTTGAAGGACGACTCTGCTGCTGCTACACCTTGTCGTCGAAAAATGGGAAATTCTAAAGATGATGGTACCTCGCAGTGAACTTTCAAAGCTACCACACATCGTCACTTCTAGGATATTTTCTGTGCCTAGAAATGGTGCATTTAGGCAATATCTCTGCCGCTACGTCAGTAAGCCACGTCGCACATGATCATATGATCATTCTGTGCCTGGGAACTTGGATTTCCCGTTGCACGCAACTAAAGCGCGTATATGCGCGATGCTCCACTGTCGTGGCCACGACCGCCCGTCATTTGTCACGTCGCTGTGATGCCTAGCGAGCCCTCATGTAGATCCACGTGCTCTGCGTAAATATCCTCAGCTGCCGCCACACCGAGACACCACTCGCGCGTAAGCAGCTTACGAATTTTGTTCTCGGCCTCTCTTCGTCGCTTGTAGCCCAGGATCGTGCTTTTTTTACGCGCCCAAATCCCTGCCCGTGGATGTTTACGGTCTGCTTCGCATCCCCGGCCCACCCGAACGAAAACTGTGAGCACCCCCCCCCCCCCCTAGTAGCCGCTTGCTTCTGTGCGTGGTGCCCCACTCACTACACTATACTTTGCTCCGCTCTCGGCTGTGTGCTTAGTTTTGGGCTCCTGGCTGAGTCGCGTTATCTACGCTGACTTGGCGCGTGTTAAGCTTATTCGGTACTGGAATGAGGTCATTATGGCTGCGACGCTTTGAGCATGCCTGCGCAATTTTAGGGGTCGTGATGCGCCGGTTTTGAGCGGCAACGTCCGGAGTTTGTGGCGTTTAATTCTTGCTCACAGAAACAAGGGTATAAGGAGGCTTTTCAAGTTGCCCGCCGTGCACGTTCAGTTCTGTCTGTCGCGACGCGCCGGTTGCGTTGTTAGGGCATTCTGTAGGCGGCAATGATTACCAGAAGTGCTTCGCACTTCTTTAACGGATGGCGTTAAGCCTGTCGTGTCGCATTTACACACAAACCTGAAAGGCGAGAGTGCTTCTCAAGTTGTGCAGGCTCGTGGTAATCGTAACGAGTTTGGATGCCTCCTCTCTGCCTGGTCGGCGACGCTGCAGTGGTGGTACGTAGTGGTGGTACGTAGAAAAAACTCTGGATCATTCGCCACTCCCAACAGTAGCGTCGCCATTAAGCAACCGCGTTTTCATTTTATTTCGACCTTCAAGTACCGTGTTAGAAAAGCCTTACATCTGCTTCGTCACAGTCCACTGCCCATTCTCGTACGCAACGTCAATAAACTTGGGAGACCGTTTTCGAAGCCATGGAGATAACATTGCAAAAGGGGAATGGGACGACCTCCTGTTGATCTGCAGTTGAATGTGTTTATGTCAGGCGTTGTGGTAGCACTGATCACGTTGCCTCGTATTGTGGTGAGAGTGAGCCTTCATAGGTAGGGGAGGCCTTCTCGCGCAGCGAGAAGCGAGGATTCGCTCGCAGGATTTCAAGCTGGATGGTTGTGCCCTCGCGATCTCTGACGCCAGCGTAGCTCCCGCCGACTGGTTCGCCCTCCGCGGTCTCCTGACGCCGTGCAGCTCTCGCATTGTGGCACCCCGCCCTTGGACTGCTTCGACCGGATCCCCACTTTCCTATCTCCTTCTTTTTCCGTCACTTACCTGTCTATTTCTTCATCTATTTTCCTTCTATTCTTTTTATCCCTCCTTCCCCCCACCCCTATAAGGCACTGCGCCGTGTCGCCTGAAGGCAGACAGAAATTAGGTGCCTTTTTCCTCTTCATTCTAACCACTACCAGGGAGAAGCGAGGGCGGAGGATGCCGAGGGCTGAACCTTAGAGAACCGCGCCGAGATTGGCTGTTGGTGAGGCGCGGTGGAGTGTAAAATAGCGTATCGGTGTGAATGTCGCGCAGTTAGCGCTTTCAAGATGGCGAACCTATCTCATTGTCACGGTGAAGAAGGCGCCCGTCAGCGAGCGTTGACGCGAGAACGGACATGTGGTCGCTGAGCCAACTGTGATGTTCGTGCTAGAGAGCCAAGCTTGGCCAACGAACAAAAGACTTGAAGAATATACAAGTACGATATAGTCTTATGGACGAACCTAAGCTTCGCTGTTCCGACACTGTTCGCAAAATGAAACTGGCTGGAGGTTTTTCAAAGAATGAGAACTTGACTGAGAAGTATTTGCGATTTTTCATATTACTTCATCTTTTGTTTTTTGCGTACATTTGCTGTTATTGTCTATTCTTCCAGCGATTGAGGCTATGCGGTGTAATTCTGCATACTCATTTATGTGGTTTTATGTGACATAACCACGATATGATTTTGAGGCACCCATTTCGCTGTTTCGAGGCGTCCAGTGGCTTTGCTGTTCTGAAGTATAAACAACTACGAGCAACCCTGTTCAGCCAATGTCCCTAAATTAACAGTGGCTGTCCATGTCACTGTTTATTTCTTGCTGAACATGAGGGTAACAATGTCCGCGAACCGTCACCGTCACTCATTTCTTCTAGACACGATCTGCTCTCATCCAGCGGTCCTTTGCGTTCATCATGATGGCTGCTGCAACGGCAGACTGCAGGCATTCGGCTTCTGTCTGATTGTGGGACTCCTGCACCGCCCTGGGTCTGAGGCTGCTCTTTTATTTCTCGCGTGGGGGACTTCCAGGAAAAGAAGCGGCTTTAATCAACGAACCTCTGCCCAGGGTCTTAATTGACGTCTCCGGACGGTGGAACTGATTTGCGCGCGAAGAAAGCAGTGTGTAACAACGTAAAAAAACGTGGTTTTCGGTGGGCTCCTGTGTTATCGTAGAAGCGTAGCGAGTGGTATCTTTTATTCAATTCCTATTCTCGCTGCGTCCACTCCTCTCTCGCGCATACCGTTCGGTCACTGACCAAGACCTGCGATTGTTTGCCCTCTGGTTTTTTCGGTTTTTCTGAAATTTTGTGCCCTAATTGTAGTAGAAGCACGGCTCAGTCGACGACAGCTACTTTGTTCGCGCGGGCACTGTGCCCGAGGTGTTTTTTCATGCTTGGAGGAAAGGTCAAGGGCTCTGATGGAACTCAGAATTACTTACTACGTCGCTTGCTTGATGAATTAGTTTCCAAGGAATTAAATGGTCGAAAAAGCCTTGTCTACTTCACAACCGAACATAACAAGAAACGCAGGAATCCCAATGTTTTGTTTGTGCGGTACTAATTTTATTACGTGCAGTCTTTCAAACTGCCCCACTACAATTGGCATATTAACACATATGCGTTTGTGGTATAACGGGCGCAAAAAGAAAGATGAAGGTAGGAGTGCTGGGATAAAAATGTAATATTTTTGTTTAAATAAAGGTTCTATGGAGGCACGATATGTCGGTTTGAAAAGAACTGCAATAAGCACTTGCGCTCACCTTCAGTGATCACAGGCTAACCGAAATGGTTCGGAGGGTAGTAGCTATTCACCCTATAACACGCACATGCACACACACACACACACACACACACACACACACACACACACACACACACACACACACACACACACACACACATATATATATATATATATATATATATATATATATATATATATATATATATATATATATATATATATATATATATATATATATATGTGTGTGTGTGTGTGTGTGTGTGTGTGTGTGTGTGTGTGTGTGTGTGTGTGTGAGAAAGAGAGGGAGAGAGAGATGCTCCGCTTACTCGACCATTGTGAGTTGTGGTTGGCGTAGTCCTGTACCTCCTAACGGGATATAAGCTCCTCACTGGTGGCAGCATTTTCAGATATTGCGTATACTATTGCATCTGTATATCGATAACAGAGGTTGCCTTTGACCCATACTGTTAAAGTTGCAATTGGGCCGTTCACGCGTGAATGGAGGTCACATCTCTTCTTTAGCAGTTGCTCAAGGGTTTTGTCTGCATTAGTAATCTGACTGGTGATACAAACCGATTGTCGCCGCTGTTGCTTCGAGCGTCTGTAAGGGCACGGCCACTAAATAAAACAAAAAAGAGGTAAGGGCTGTTATTGTGTCGGAGACACTTCAACCACACCGACAGTACCGGCCATTGTGCCTTGTCGAGCCGTGAACATTTTTTTTTTTTTTTGTTCCATGTCGCTCCGTCGAATCGCAGACGAGCTGCGGACTCATGCCAGGGTGTCGACTCTGGGGCTCTACTCGGTGCGTTGGAATAAATGGGGCCTGCAGTCGCCCTCGGCTTGCGTGCAAAGGACCCATAAGTACGAGAACTTTAACAGGCGCTCTAAATAGGGGCTACTTGAGGCTCCGTCGTCTACACACTCTACGTCTCCACGTGTTTGTGGGCATTTGTTGAAATGTTCTTTTACGTCGTGCTGCTCTAACGAAGCCACTTCATGTTGTGTCGTTGTTCGGTGGTTTTCAAATTTTATTTGTTTTTTTCTTTATTTGTCTTCACATTGAGGCATTGCCACACTTTACTGTGCAATATATATATATATATATATATATATATATATATATATATATATATATATATATATATATATATATATATATATATATATATATATATATATATATATATAGGAGATAAAAAAATTAAAACGAATGAATTGGAATGTGGGAGCTGCTTGAAAAGGCAGGAACATTTCTTTTCTTGCTCGCAAGTGGTTTCTCTCTGTATTTCTTTGCAGAGTGTATTGCAGCACATAATAGTCTATTTCTTGTGATTTTTCATAAGCTATATGGCTTTCGTCATGTCAATTAAGGACTTTCGCATTAGCTATTGGGGATAAAGCCTGCTCGTGCAACTCTTGTGATTTTCAAAGTTAATGAAGGAAGGATATGTAACCCTGAAATATTAAACGAGCGAACGTAGAGGCGATTGGCCAGTTGTTAAGAAAGCGATGCGTGTTTGTTATCTTCAACCACAGGACTTCATTTACCAGTCATTGCTCTAAGACAAAACCTATAAGACATATGGCGATCAACCGTTTATACAAGGATTTGTTAGTTATCATTAATTATGCGCATCAAAGTACTGAGCTTGTATTTATTTATGCTACGCTGGCCTTGATTCTGCGTGATTTATAGCTTCGTGTTGGGTAACAAAAGTGAAAAAAAAAAACATTTGGCGGCAATATTTTTACAATGGTAGGCACTCCAACGATGTGCGCGCAGTCGCTTGCAAACATAGCGTTTTCAAAGTAGCCGAAGCCGCCGTCGACTATACGCGACGTCAAAGCGCTCTCGTCAGAACAGCGGCTGGCGACGACACGTGCGCCCCGTCAGGCTGCGCGTGCCGCCGCCTTGCATCCGGTCCAAACACAGCGTCAACGCTGGTCGTCCCTGCACGGATTCGTGCGGCATTGCTTCTTCTCCCGAGACGGGAAAAGAAGCGACGGCGTCCGAGGGGGGTAAAATGGCGCGAGCGCTATTTTGAGGTGACGCCTCCGGAGACGGGCTCAATGGATCACTCGCGGCTTCTCGCTTCGAAACCGCCGGATGAAGGTTGGCACCGTGGAATCGCAGCCTAGAAATTATGGCTCAGCCTGCTCCGATCAGAGACGTACGACGCGCAGCGAGCCTATGGGGGACAGATGACAGCGAAAAATAAATACAGTAAGCACACAGAAGCGCCATGGTAGTGAACGCCGCACGTCGGTTTCGACCGTAGCCGGAGGTAGGGAGACTTGAACGCGCTGTCAAACGATGAGGGATCATCCCTGGGGCGCTTCGTAGTCGCGCAGGCTTGAAATGCCAGGAGCCTCTCCTCCTTCGACCGTATACCTCAGCACGAGTTGGCAGCTGTCGTAGCAGCCTTCGACGCCTTTTGACGATGCAGGTTCTCCCATACGCAGACACAGACTTGAAGGCGCGTGCGTATCGCTGGCACGGATGGTCATGCTGAACGTGCAAGGAAGCCATAGGCAGTTCTGGGAACGCATGGGAGAATATAGATGGCGCGTGTGCGTGCCTTCTTGTGCTCGCTAAACCCGCGAGAATTTCTCGAGTATATAGGCGCAGGAACGTGACGCCGCCACGTCGCCAGTACAGCCTATATTTAGCACCCCGTATAAGAAAACAGCATGGAGACGTGCTCGGTAAGGCACAGTCGCCTCTTCCCGCGCTTGCCTTGAACTTGAGATCGGCACTCGGGAACCGGCTGTAGGTGGAACGTTACACGGGACGTCCGTCAATGCGCTTGACTGCGTCGGAATGCGATGGCGCGGAACGCAGCGTACCACTGGCCGCTGTCTGACTCTACCCGGAGGTGCGACGACTTGGGCAGAAGAAAGCGCCTTCACGTGGAACGACAAACATGGCGTCGGGCTCTTGGGGTCGCTGAGTGGAGACGTATACGGGCGTGCCTGTACGTGTCGCGTGGATGCACTGAAAGCGCGCGCAGCTTTCCTTCTAGTAATTTCATTCTGTGGCGTCATTCGATGCAATTTCAGTTCGCAGGTATTTTCTGCACTTGCCTTCGTGTACGGCCTGTAGTAGCACACAATAAGAAAGATACCATGAACCGAAAAATCACAAAAATGGAACGCCATTGAGTTAAATTGTGGCGAAATGAAAAATATACGGGACGCGGGCCATGTCGCGTTGAGGCCCGCGCTGCATGTGCGTCATCTCACGAACCAGTGACCCACGGTAGTTTTTCGATTTTGGGTCTGCTCTGCGCGTGCGCCGTGGAGCGGCTAGCCATTTTTTTTTTTGTTCCCCTAGCTCCTTAGGGCCTGAATTCCAAAGCTCTCCAAGTGTTTCGCCGCAGTGTCAATTCGTGCCCCATACTTCTATTGTGACCTACGGGGCGCCCGTGCTCGTGCGGTTATTTTCAGGGGGATTGATTGTACGTCTTGTGATTCTACCGTAAAGTTTACGCCGAAGCTATACATGAAGGTCATTTTGCTCGCTGCAGGGGCCACGTATATGAAAGGAGCGAGGTGCCTAAGACTTGTATTGTGACCTACAGGGCGTGGGCGCCCGTGCTCGTGCGGGCATTTGTTGGGTGGGCCCGGTTTGTACGTCGTGTGCTTCTACCGCAAAGTTACGCTGAAGCCATAGACCGCACGAAAGTCACATCTCTCGCTGCAGCGGCCTTGTAATGAATGGAATGAGCTGCTAGCTAGTAGAGCCAAAGTAGGGACTAGTTGAAGTAACAAGCGTGACAGTTATTAGTTAGTACTAGTCCTGTGTATACCTGTGTGTTCTTTACGTGCGTCCTATTTTTGGGGCCTGAACAGCATGCATCAGGTGTCACAGCTGTTATTTCGCGCTCATATACTGTGGGTGTTATTTCGTGCGCCGTTTGTGCTTGAGCAGTGGACTTCAAATTTCGAGCTACTTGCCGTTCATTATGTGGCTTTCCAGACTGTTGCTACTACATTCATTGCTCCTCGTTTGCGGTGAAATTGTGACCTTTTTTTCATTGTAATTAACGTTAATTATACTCAATTTATGGACATATAGTAATTACAGAATTGAAGCTGATTGTGGTGAAGCAGAGTTTGTTTATAAAATAGGTCTCTTCGTACCTGTTTGAAGACATATGTTCGCCATTTTTTCGATCAAATGAATAGATTTCTTGTAATCAGTCCTTTGAAACAGCGAAGTTTCGGAAGTGTTTACCGAGAACCACAGTGCATTTCAGCCACTTATATTGAGGATAGATTTAGCGACACTTCCTGACCTCTATGTTCGAACTAAATATATTTTCTCAAAGTACAGACATATTGCTTGCATGACAGCACACCGTGTTAAAAAGTTATGCCAATTTCACTTCACTTCACTTCACTTTTATTTTCCTTAAAGACCCCGCACTGGAGGTATTACATAAGGGGTGGGGTTAACACACATTTTTTTACAAAATAGTGGCTACATACATTTATTGAAAAACAGCAGATTTTAGTTTTACCGAAAATGATGATGAGCAGGTGGTTTCGACGATATGGCGGGGCAGGCCGTTCCAGTCAACTGATGATCGACAAAAGAAAGATGCAGAAAATGTTGTAGTGCGGCTGCGTGGACGAGAAACTTGCAAGTGGTGCCCTGTGCGCAGCGATGTGCGCGGTGGCGGGGCCAAAATATATGGGGCATGATGAAGCGAGCTGTAGAAAAACTTGTGAAAAAGGATTAATGAATCAATGCGGCGCCGGTATGATAGCGTGTTTAAACCAGACTGTGTTTTTAGTAATGATATGCTGATGTTATAAGAATATGACGATTGAATAAACCTTACTGCGCGATTCTGAATGGCTTCTAGGGTATTGATAAGACATGCTTGATGAGGTGACCATATGGGAGAAGCGTATTCTAGTTTCGGGAGGACGAGTGACTTATATGCTAGAAGTTTTACGTGGCGTGGTGCATGACGCAGGTGGCGTTTTAGAAATCCCAGGGTTTGGTTGGCCGAGGCGGTAATGCATGCTATATGAGGCGACCAGTTTAAGTCATGTGAGAGTGTGACACCAAGGTACTTGAACGTATCCACTGTTTCTAATGAAGTGTTAGCAATAGTGTAAGGTGTGTATAATGGCTGAAGACGGCGAGTGAAACATACTACCTTGCATTTGTTGGGGTTGAGGGTCATCAGCCATTCGTTGCACCAATCCTGAATATTGTTGAGATCTTCTTGCAGAATAGCGTGGTCAGCATTGTTAGTGATTGTACGGTAGATGACACAATCATCTGCGAACATTCGGATTTGAGAGGAAACATGTAGAGGGAGGTCATTTATATAAATAAGAAACAGCAGAGGGCCTAAGACGCTGCCCTGTGGAACGCCAGATGTTACAGGGAGGGGGGCGGAAATGGAATTATTGATATGTACTGACTGTGATCGGCTAGCAAGAAATTCCTTAATCCAATGGAAAATATCGGGATGTAGATTCAACTGAGAGAGCTTAAGTAACAGCCGTTGGTGGGGTAACTTATCAAAAGCTTTTGCGTAATCAAGAAAAATGGCATCTACCTGTTTGTTAGTATCGAGGTTGATGTGCAAGTCGTGGATGAACATGGCAAGTTGCGTTTCGCATGAGAGGCCCTTCCGGAATCCATGTTGAGATGCGTGAAAAAAGTTGTGCCTGTCAAGAAACTGCATGATTTGCGTGTAGATGACGTGCTCCATTATCTTGCAAGGTACACTAGTCAGGGAAATCGGTCGATAGTTGAGAGGAGAGCTTTTGTTGCCTGATTTGAAGATTGGAACGACCTGCCCTTCCTTCCAGGAGAGGGGGATGCTACCGGATGATAAGGACTGCTCGAAAATAATTCTGAAATAGGCTGCGCAGATGTTCTTGGTGTTTTTTAACAGTTTGGTATTGATATTGCTACGGAGAGGAAGAAAAGGAAGAGGTGCGACTGACAGGCGCGCGACTGGGCCAATCAGCCATTGTGTCTCTTGCCTGTAGTTTTTACTCTGCAAATACATCTCGCTCAGAAGCAACCAACCTCGTAACATATTGGTGGAGGTGCTGGGTAACCATCAGGCAACGGAGCTCCGCAGCGGACGTCGCATCGCCCTTCCAGCCATGGCCAATGCTCAGCCCTCCGCGTCAACGTCAGCGTCTCCGACGAACATGGCGTCGCAACCGTACGTTTTCACGCCTCTCAAGGATCCCGGTACATTCTGCGGAACCGATGGCGTCGACGTTGACGATTGGCTGGCCATGTTTGAACGAGTGAGTGTGCCGAACAGATGGGATCCCACACTTCAGTTGGCTAATGTGCTGTTCTATTTGAGAGGCACGGCCAAGGTGTGGTATGAGAACAATGAAGAAGAACTCACAAGCTGGGACCAATGCAAAGCAAAGATGCGGGAGGTGTTTGGCAAAACCGCCAGTCGGAAGATCGCCGCCAAAAAGGAATTGGCCTGCCGTGCCCAATCCCCTACGGAGTCATACCTCGCTTACATTCAAGACGTGCTGGCCCTCTGCCGAAAGGCCGAAAGCGACATGACAGAAGGTGACAAGGTGGGACATGTTCTGAAAGGGATTGCCGACGACGCGTTCAATCTCCTGATGTGCAAGGGCTGTTCCACCGTAGACGCGATCATCAAAGAGTGTCGTCAGTTCGAGCAAGTGAAAAGTCGCCGCATTCTACAAACATTCGCTCGACTCCCAAACACCGCTGCAACATCTACTTGCGAGGACCAGTCAACACCACAACGTGCATCGCCGCCGGGAGACCTTACACGCATTGTTCGTCGTGAACTGGAAGCTATGGCGCCCTCGGCGTTCTATTCGCGCAGTACCGATGCCACTCCTGTTACTGTTCCTCTTGTTCAAGCCATCGTGCGCCGGGAGCTTGAAAACATCGGAGTGCATTCCGTGTGCCATGTCACCGCGCCTAGAGTCAGCGAACGCCCTTTCGTGATGCCCTTCTCCGACCGACGGTCTTCTCCACGTACTCGCAACCCGGCTGAGTGGCGAACTGCAGATGACCGCCCTATATGTTTCAACTGCCACCGCGTTGGACATATTGCCCGTTACTGCCGCAACACATGGTCCTCGGCACATCGCGCAACGACCAATACGACCCGTTTCGACGATACCGCCCGCACCTTTCCACCTGCCGAAGAGCCCAATGCCATTGACCATTCTCGGAACACTTGGTACAGCCGCTCGCCTTCACCACGTGGGCACCAGTCTCGATCGCCGCAAACACGTCGCCCATCGTCCCGTTCGCCGCAGCCACGGCGCTTCTCGTCCCCCGTGGCTTCCGGCCGCGTTGTCTCGGAAAACTGAGAAATGCAGCCCCCGGAGGTGGTGCTGCATTGACGACTTCCGCAGCAAATCCTCTTTCCGTTCCCACCAGACGAAGTGTAATAGACGTTAAAGTAGACGGCGAACCTGTACAAGCACTTGTCGACACCGGCGCAAGCATTTCGGTCATGAGTTCAAGCCTACGCACACGTTTAAAGAAAGTTCTGACACCAGCGGCTGCACAAATGCTCCGTGTGGCCGATGGCGGCACGCCGATGGTTCTCGGTCTGTGCACTGCCCGCTTACGTATAAAGGACCACACTACTTCTGTCATTTTAGCCGTGATTGACCACTGCCCTTATGACATTATCCTAGGCCTGGACTTCTTGTCGAATCATTCTGCTCTGATCGATTGTGCTACAGGCGTTCTTCAGCTAGAGTTGCCTCAGATAGTCGCTGACCCCCCCACTGCCCCGCCGCGCCTGTGCTCTCTTCAGGATGTGCGGCTGTCAGCTCAGGCAGCCACCTTCGTCGTTTTGACCGCACAGCCCCAAGTTCCCGATGGTCAATATGTCCTCCTTCCTCTCGCCGACGTCCTCTTGAGCCGCAACATTGCCATTCCCCATACGCTTGTGACTGTTACTGACAATTGTACCTCGCTTCCACTTCTCAATTTCAGCTTGTGCCCTCAAGTGCTTCCTCGTGGCATGTTCTTGGCCAGCGTATCTAATGCTGACGAATTCGAAATAGCAGCGCTCACCACCGAGATTGATTTACTTCAGTCTCCAGTAGCGAACAGCACCTGTTCTCGGCCAGATCGTTTCTCGAAAATGATTGCACCCGACCTCAACCCTGCGCAAGCCAATGACATCCATCGCCTTCTCGCGTCATATACCGACATTTTTTCTTTCGACGACAGACCCCTAGGGCAAACATCCACTGTTCAGCACCGTATAAATACTGGTGACGCCAGTCCTATTCGCCGACGCCCCTATCGTGTCTCCCCCACTGAGCGTAGAGTTATCCAAGCAGAAGTGGACAAAATGCTCAACAAAGGTGTCATAGAACCATCAAGTAGTCCTTGGGCCTCCCCTGTCGTCCTTGTGAAGAAAAAAGATGGTACCTGGCGCTTCTGCGTTGACTATCGCCACCTAAACAAGATCACACGAAAAGACGTGTACCCGCTACCACGCATCGATGACGCGTTGGACTGCCTACACGGGGCTACATACTTCTCGTCTATAGATCTCCGGTCCGGCTACTGGCAGTCTGACAGCCATGACGCTGAATCCCGTATGTTCGTGCTGCATGACGGCATCCTCTACCGCCGCAACGTCACCACTGAAGGCCCTGAGCTTCTGCTTGTCATCCCTCGTCATCTACGGCCTGCCATACTTCAACAACTTCACGACGCACCAACAGCGGGACACCTCGGCGTTTCCCGCACATACGACCGCGTGCGACGTCGATTTTTCTGGCCTGGATTGTACCGCAGCGTACGTCGATATGTCGCCACTTGCGACCTCTGCCAGCGCCGGAAAAGACCTTCTTTGCTGCCAGCTGGATATCTTCACCCAATTGAAGTCCCCTCTGAACCATTTCATCGCGTGGGACTCGACCTTCTTGGCCCTTTTCCGACGACGACACTAGGAAATAAATGGATTGCCGTCGCCACAGATTATGCGACCCGTTACGCGATAACAAAGGCCATGCCAACCAGTTGCGCCACTGACGTCGCGGATTTTCTTCTTCATGACGTCATCTTACACCATGGTGCACCCCGACAGCTGCTTACGGACCGCGGCCGCTCTTTCCTGTCCAAAGTTGTCGATGACCTCCTTCGATCGTGTGCTACAGCCCATAAGCTATCTACCGCCTACCACCCACAAACTAATGGCCTAACTGAACGTCTCAACCGCACGCTCACAGAGATGCTTTCGATGTACGTCTCCGATGATCATCGAGACTGGGATACAACGTTGGCCTATGTGACCTTCGCATATAACTCCTCTCGACATGACACTGCGGGATTCTCGCCTTTTTATCTTCTATATGGTCGCGACCCCATATTGCCATTTGAAACCACCTTGCCTCTCGTGCCATCTCCTTCCGAGTACGCGCGCGAAGCCATTGATCGGGCTCACATGGCTCGTCAAGTTGCCCAGTCTCGCCTCACCAGGTCACAGGATATGCAAAAAGCCCGCTACGACCACCGGCATCGAAATATAACGTTTGCCCCAGGTGACCACGTGCTCCTCTGGTCACCGTGTCGCCGTGTAGGTCTCTCCGAAAAACTTTTGTCCCGATACGCCGGACCCTACCTAGTCTTACGTCAAGTTAGCGACGTAACCTACGAGATAGCGCCATTGCACTCCAATACGTCACCAAGTTCGTCACTAGTTGACATTGTCCATGTTTCGCGCTTGAAACCCTACTTCTGTCGCACTTCTCCGGACTCTCGCCGAGACGGCGCTCCAACGCCCGGGGGTCCTGCTACGGAGAGGAAGAAAAGGAAGAGGTGCGACTGACAGGCGCGCGACTGGGCCAATCAGCCATTGTGTCTCTTGCCTGTAGTTTTTACTCTGCAAATACATCTCGCTCAGAAGCAACCAACCTCGTAACATATCATCTGCCCCTGAAGTTGATGAAAGTTTAAGATTTTCAATTATGGCAATTATTCCTTGTTCGCTGAATTGGATTGCTGGCATGACACCTTGGACAGGGGGTGGGGGCACTGGTAGAGGAGCATCAGGTTCAGTGGTAAATACAGATGAAAAAGCAAGGTTAAATACATCAGCACATTCTTGCTCAGGAATCGCAATGTCGTTATGGTCGGTAATGACAACAGCAGTAGGTGGCTTGGGGTTTAAAATTTGCCAGAATTTTCGGGGGTTGCTCTTGAGTACACAGGGTAAGGTGTCATAAAAGAAAGAGTGCTTGTCATGACGTATAGCTGATAAGTAAACTTTCTCAGCTACGTAATATTTTTCCCAGGCCGTGGTACAATTTTGTTGCCTTGCGAATCGGTAAAGTCGTTTTTTCTTATTTTCTAGAGATTTTAATTTCCTATTGAACCAAGGTTTATTGCGGTTAGCTTGTACTGAAGTAACTGGAATGTGGTTGGTGGCGAGCTCAATAAACTTTTGTTGGAAGATCGACCAGTTTGCATGAAGTGTGCGGCTGTGAAAATCGGTGCAAAAAGTCGAGTAAAAAGCGATAAGTTCGTTGTTTATGGCATCGTAGTTGCCTTTGCCGTATAAGCGTATTGTTTTTCTCCACGATTCTCGTTTCAGCAAGGTAAAGCTAAAGACTGCGTGGATTATTTTATGGTCGCTAATTTCGCGGAGGTAAGACATCGAAGATAGGCTATTTGGACTATTGGTTAGTATAAGATCTAAAACGCTGGCTGAGCCATGCGCAACGCGTGTTGGTTGTAACACAAGCTGACTTAAATTGAAGTTAAAACAGAGATCGAGGAAATCATTATCGGCTTTACTCAGTGATGAAGGCGGATTACTATTCCAATTTATGTGAGGGAAGTTAAAATCCCCAAAGAACAATATCTGAGCGTTAATGTATTTTGTCGTGAGTGTGTTCAAGACGCAGCTAAGCTTTTCAATGAAGTCCGTATCTGTTCGCGGCGGGCGGTAGCATACACCAAGTAAAATAGTATGAGGAGAGGAACGGAAAAGTAGCCATAGTATTTCAAGATCACTGGGTGTATGAACAATGGTGCAAGGCAAGGTATCACTGACGGCAATGAGCACACCACCACCTCTGGAGTTCTGACGATCTTTGCGGAAAACATGAAAGCCCGGTAGGTCATCCATAACCTCTGCGTCGGATACGTCGGCAGTAAGCCATGTTTCGGTAAGTATTAACAAATTACACCCAGACGATAGGGCAATATTACATACGACGTCGCGTTTAGGAAGAAAACTCCGTATGTTAGTAAAAATTGCTGAAATAGCAGTGCTTGGGCGTATTGTTATCGAGCGCTGTGATGGCTGTCGATGATGTGGCAATTGCTATCTGATTTCTTTAACACGCTTCGCTGCGTCATCGTACATATACTTCGCGGATCCTATGTACAGGGTTTTATAACGTAGAGAAAAGGCGACAGCTTTCGCCTTTGCAAAAGCAAGAAGGTGTTTCCGGGCATTTTGTACTGCGCGGGAGTAGTCCTGACCAATTCTGCAGTTACTGCCTTTGAGCTTGGGTCCATTAGACAGGATTTGTTCTTTGGTTTTAAAGCGAGCAAATTTCGCAATTATGGGGCGGTTACGGCTAGTATTGTGGCGGCCGAGACGATGCGCACGCTCAATCTCGTCGGGATTCACAGTTAAGCCCAACTGATCTGAGCAAAGGCGAATGATTTTTTCTTCTATCTGAGAGGCAGATTCCGATGCGCCAGGGTCGGGAATACCGAAAAAGATTAGATTGTTACGGCGGGCTCGATTTTCGGCGTCATCAATTCGTGCTTCTATGTCTGAGATTGCCTGGGTTGTCTCGGCAGTAGTAGACGTGATGGTTTTGACCTGTTGTTGCAGGGATTCGATGCGTTGACAGTGGCTCTCAACGATATTGATTCTTCTGCTAAGTTCACCTATTATGCTGCTATTTTCGGCGAGTTCGGTTTTTAAACCCTTCAGTTCGATTATTAGCTGTGATTGCCCTGCTGACAGTTTTTGCAATTCGGTTAGTATAGCGTTAGATTCAGGGCCGGGGTTAGTTTCAATGTCGCCTGACAGCAATAGCAAGGCACACAAGACATCAATACACTCTACAATAATGGATAACAAACACTGGGGGCTCGGCAGCAGTACCAGAAACAAGTCGCTCGATTTCTTAGCGTAAAGACTCAAAGGTCGACTAACCTGCATATTGAAAAGTAGCAGCTTAGGCAACTGTCCCGTGGCACAGCCGCCGAGTTCACAGTTGGGCGCGCGAGGGTGTCGCTCCTTTATAGCCGAAGAGGCGATTGACGTTGCTGACATAGGCGTATCCCAGGTGGCAATGGTGACGAAATCCGTGTCAGGGGCGGTTAGCTTATCATATGAGAAAGCAACCGATATACGGCCAATGCATGGTTCCACACAGGTTGAGGGTGCGTGCGGGATGGCCAGTATGGTAGCGGGCAGAGCTGCGCAGATCACTGCGATGGCGACGACCTGCATATTGAAAAGTAGCAGCTTAGGCAACTGTCCCGTGGCACAGCCGCCGAGCCCACAGTTGGGCGCGCGAGGGTGTCGCTCCTTTATAGCCGAAGAGGCGATTGACGTTGCTGACATAGGCGTATCCCAGGTGGCAATGGTGACGAAATCCGTGTCAGGGGCGGTTAGCTTATCATATGAGAAAGCAACCGATATACGGCCAATGCATGGTTCCACACAGGTTGAGGGTGCGTGCGGGATGGCCAGTATGGTAGCGGGCAGAGCTGCGCAGATCACTGCGATGGCGACGACCTGCATATTGAAAAGTAGCAGCTTAGGCAACTGTCCCGTGGCACAGCCGCCGAGCCCACCAATTAACGCTGCCATGCTTGAGTTTTTGCATCCTAATCTGCGATGTTGTTTCTAAATAGCTGGGTCAAAGCTTCCTATAACGATCCTTTTGGAGGGCATGTACTGTTGAGCTGCCGGTTTGTTGGCATTGCTGTGGTGTAGATTCGATTTTAGGCTTCAACGAGACTGAGATTGATTGTTGAACAATGAGCGGCCTATCTGTGAACGCATTGACGCCGTACGGCGCCTTCAATTACCGTCGACCCGCTCGTCGAGGTTTTCTATAGGCGCGCCCGTTTTGTGCGTTGCTATGCTTCCGATAAGGCATTGGCCTCGGAACACACACAAAGCACCGATCGATTTTGAGCTCCGTGAAGGTTTGCTGTGTTGAGTTTTCGAATATCGGGAATTAGGCGCTTTTCTATCACTCACCATTCATTGACGTGGCACTATACTATTCCTTGACTTGGCACTATATAATTAACTGAATTGATTCATTTGGAAGTTTTTGTAGCGACTAAGTTCATTTATTTCAGTGCGTGGTTTGCAGTGAATTTGAACTCATGAAAAGTTAGTATCGGACGCACATGCATGGAGAAACCTGAATCTATCGTTTCTCATCGTCCGAAGAGCAGATTTTACGCTAGGCGTTATACGTAGAACTGTTGTTTGTAGAACTTTCTTACATAAACTTCCATTTATGTGAACTCTCGGCAAAAGTAGTAGTAAAAACTTCATTGATGATAAGTTCTGTGTGCAAGCGAGTGGGGTTCTCAGTCCAGGGCTTCACTGACCTTTGCGGCTTGCTTGGCTTGGTCGAGATTGGCCAGCTGGCTCCTGGGATTCCTGCTAGAAAGCCATGTATCCCACTCCCTTGTCCGATATGTTGTTTTCAAAAGGGGAGAATTGACGTTCCGGGGATGCAATTCGCATTCCGACGTAATGCAGGCGGCTATAGGCTGTTTCTTGCACCAGCGAAGGCTGTGCGCGTACGTTGTGTAGTTTATGTGATTGTTTCCTTCTATGAGAGGGCATGGGTTAGTTTTTATATGACGTCAATCGCCCGCATGTTCTGCTGTAAGATACCAGGATGTAAACGGCTGTGTTTAGTTCGTTCTCGTTTTCGGTTTTCTCAGATGTCACGTGATGTGGTAGAAGATTCATCTCTTGTAGCCACATGGACGCGAGTAAGCCGGTCGGCCCTTTTTTGTCCTAGAGTCTCGTGTTCGCGGTGCACCAAAATATTGCACATGGATTTGGAAGTTCCTTCCCTGAGCATTCTCAACACCGTCCTTGGAATCATCCCAGCCTCGAAAAACCCTGCAAGCGTTAGGGATTGCGATGTTTGGCTGGTGCGTTTGTCGTTGCTTTTTTTTTTTCCCGAGTAGTCTTATTGTGGGTGTTTCCAATAGAGCACTCCCAATTTAGCTGCACTTCTTAAAGAAGAGAAATCACTTATATGAGATGTCATCAGAAACAGTAATGAAATATTGTAGTTATGTCTTCATTGTTGGCATGTCGTCGCTTATTATGTCTTCTCAAACTGTAAACATTCGCTTCTAACGTAAATATGCATATGCACGCGATATATCTTCCTAACTTCGATTTAAATGAAATATAAGCGCTTCGAATGAAACAGGTCTTGCACCTCGGATGTCCCTTTCCCGCACTCAAAGAGCATGGTTGCCCCTTTATACCAAGCCTTCAACTTGGGCCCATGATTTAAAGGACGGAGAGAAAAATACAAAGCATAAAAAGCAGGTTAAGCAAGAACTTGTTCATTGCTAGTAAGTGCGTTGCTGTATTCATCGTTTTGAGTCTTGTTAAGCAGTATGAGTCCCCACAGAGGTCGGCAACTAATAAGCTGCGCACATTCATCTTCCCTCGTCTTCTCCGACGCATGCTTAACAGCAACGGCAAAAGGAGAAACGACGGATAAATTTTTCCTTCTCGCTTTTTTTTCCTCCCCCCAAATGTGTGTATCTCTTGCAATTTGTCTTTCCCCAAGAAACAAGCAACGCCCTCGCAGTCGAGAGGAGGGCTGTGCTCTTGCGTATCGTCGCCGTTTAATCCCCTCGAGCCTCGTCCGCCCCCAGCTCGTCGTTTTTTGCTCCATTCCGGCTCGTTTCGCAGAGCCCCAGGACAGGGCTTTAATTTCGAGCGCCGGGCACCGCACACACACGAGCGCGCGGGCTCGACGATCCAATTTGTGCGCGGCCTGATGCGAGGAGCAGCAGTAGCAGCGTTTCCATAGCGGCTGTGCTTTCAACAAATGTTCTGGCTGCTTTCTTAGCGGCAGCGCTGTGCACTCCGGTCGCCCTACTCGTTCACGCACCGCCTTTGTGCCCTCCCCCGTCGGTCTCTGGTGCTTGGGGCCGTGGTCTTAGTGTTTGCGCCAGACATTTCGTTACACAGGTTTCCAACTTTGGTTCGGTGAATGATTTGCTCTTTTTCCTCGCGTTGTACACTCCTCTTCAAAGCAGGAAGGTGTGGTGACAATTTCTATTTCGTCGGGTTCTCCTTCCGTATCATCTCAAGAGCGATGCTTTTTCCCGAAAGCTTTGTTTGCAAACTCTAATATTGTTACTTAATGGCATGCGACGTTACCCATTTGCAAAAGTGGTTAGATTCAAGACTTCAGTCTTCAGGGAGACGTTTAAATCAGCCAAAAAACCTTGTGTTGGGTATGTCTCAATGTCACCCATGTGTGTACGGTGTCACCAGTCGTTGGCAGCGCCTCCATCAACAGCGTTTGCAACCTCTGTCTCAACAAATATGATTACTATAAGCTTGAGTTTCGGGCTAGTTGGTGCAGCAGAGCTCCATGCTTCAAAGCGCAAGGAACGAAAACGACATTGAAAGTCAGTGTGTTCATGTGCGTCAGCGCTTTGCCTGTTTTTCTGTGTCCTTCTCGTTCCTCACTATGTAAAACAACGAATTCGCAACAAAGTCGCGTGCTGGGGTCACGCGTCCACACTTGCGCATACACATCAGCTGCGCCCGCTGTTTTATGTTCAATGCGTATTTCTTCGTTCCTTCTTTCCTAAAAAAATTTGACATTTTTTCAAAGGAGCGAAAGAGATAACCGAGAATTGTGTGGATTCCAGGCTCATTTCGACCGGTGACCGGTGGTCAGCCACCTATATACTCAACCACTAAGCCGCATGAAACATCTTCCTACCTCTTTTTTCTGCAAATTTCAAAGCCATTATGCCTACACCTCGGGTACAAGAAAATAGCACGGATACTTAGGCTGCGTTTCATGAATGGGGCTAGGCAATATTTCTGCGTGCTTTTTAATAGCGTAGTCCAAAGCGCTACGCTGAGTATGGTGTACACACAGAACAGGGGGTATCAATACAGTACTGGATGTTGAGCGCTCATGTGCTCTCGGCCACAGGATGCTGTTGCACACCGGGAAAATTTGACTAAAAAAGCATTGTAAGGTAAGCCGTGAGAAAGAGAGGGAAGGCGAAGAACCTGATTTTGGTCGAATCAAATGGATGGTATGATGGGTGGGAATCTGGAATGTTAAGAGGGCAGGAGTCATAAAAAATCGTAGCATATCCACGGAGTGAATGATGATTGGTAGGGCGAAGCGTTTGTCAGTCCGCCCGTGTTTCAGTCCGTCCATCCGTGTGACTGTCAGTGCGTCCGTCCGTCCGTGCGTCTGTCTGTCCGTTCGTCCGTGCGTCTGTTCATGCGGCCGTCCCTCTGTCTGTCCATCCGTCCGTCCATCTACTGAACACTCGAAGTACAGCCATATCACATCTTTTCATCGTGTATTCATCATATACAAGCGCCGCCATCTAGCGGACATTCTAAGCACCGCTCTTTCGGGTATGTGCCACCGGAGGTTACGCACTACAATGAGGGACGCACAAGACATGCCATAAGGAGCTTCGCCCTTAAAAATGGTGGCTGCCTTTTTAAAATAACAGAAAAGGTGGAACGTTGAGACCGAATAAAAACAATCCATCACAACTTGTAGGCTTCCTAAGTTGGTGCTATTCTAAGGCAGGCAACGCTTTCTTTTTATCCAGATTCTCATATATAGCGTGTGATTCTAGACCTGTACGCCTCCTTCGCCTGGCTGATACGAGAGGCCGTGATGAACGGAAACGAGATCAGCGTGCGAGATATCGATAAAGAATAAAGAGCATTAAGTTGTTCTGGTATCATCGCAGTTGTTATTTGAATTATCTATTGATATTTGATGAGTCTAGGTCTTATTCATTTTTTTACTTTTTGATAAGAACAGATGTCAAGGATGCCTAAACGGTGCGCTGAGCTTAACAGTAATCGACTACACGGTTTCGGTGCTACAAAATAAGATAGAATTAGGAACATTTCGAAAAGTTCGAATACAGGAAACGGGAGAAAAGACGCAAGGTGCACGCTCTCAGCACTTTCCTGTTGCCGGTGACATTTGAGAGTGGGAGCGAGAGATAAAAGTCGAAAGCAAACTCGAGAGACTTTCTCGAGCAGCCAAGTTGCCTCCGTGACCCTCTCTGAGATCGCTGTGTGCACTCTCCGAACGGATGTAAAACATTCGGCTCCGCCTTCCGAACGAGAACTGCTGCAAAGTTCTCGCATTCCCATTCGGATGCGGGTGAAGACGAGATGTCCGCCCCCGCCTTCACTTTTTTCCCCGACTGTAGCGCTTTAAGGACGTTTTTGTTTCGTCCTGAGTTGTCCGTTTACAGCACCTTAAGACCCCCTTTTTTATTGTTTCTGCGCTTTTGTGCGGTTCTTGTTTTACCTTGCAAAACTATGTTTTCGCCCTTTAGTTTCCTTCATGGTTTCTTAGATTCTTCAGCTTTGTGTTTTTGTCATCGTGCACGTTTTAACACTCTCTACCTCGTATACGTTTCTTGAATTCCTGAACTGATCATATATAGTGAATGCAGCCCATCAAATTAACTTTGTACTTTGTAGAAATGACATCGAGAAAACAGTTGTAACATATGTTCAACGAGTACGAAAAAAAGCAAAGAACGAATATTAAAACGCTTACTGTGTACCACGTGCGTATCATGTCACATGTGTGTCATGAACATTACCAGCGTCGCTGCGCTGTTTGCATTTTAAGTTGTGTCGCGGGAATGTCCCATTATGTTCAAGTTTATACCCCCCTATCCGCTTGTATATTCCAATATTTTTGCCTCACTACAACCCGATATTTACGTGAAGCATGCACAGCTCTTCACCTATAATACTACACGCACCCGATATACAGCTTCTTATCGACGAACGACGAAAAACCAACCTGCGAAAAATGTCAAGAACCGTGAACAGTTAGACACATGCTGATCTCATGTTCACAAAAATATTTCAGCTAGCTATACGAACAGAACAAGACTATCCACCCTTACTCTGCCTCTTGGAAACGATCCTCTTGTGATCCTCTTGTGCAAATGAACCTTTCTTTCTTGTGCTGAACATTTTAATAGGACGTGGCTCTTTAAGTAAGCTGTCAAATGAAATCTTTCACTTTTTACTGGCGAACACCTTGCGTCTTGCTCAACATATCTTGAGCCGCTTTTGCGCCATCAAACGCAACATGACCGACTAACTATATTTGTAATGTGTGCTTTTTTAATTATACGTTCACTGCTTTATAAAACTGTTACGCAGAGAAGCACACTCTGCATCACGGTGAAGCCTACCTGCTGTGCAGTGCGGTATATTAGCAGTGAGATCGAGACAATGACATTAGGAGCTTAGTAGCTGGCATACCCGTCATGGTAGTCTAGTGCTTATGGTGAGTGCTAAACTGCTAAGCCGAAGGTTGCGGGATTGAAACATGACCGCGATGGCCACATTCCCGATGGCAGCGAAAATGCTTGCGGCCCGTGTACTTGGATTTAGGCGCACGCTAAGGAACCCCAGGTGGTCGAAATTTTCGGAGTCCTCTACTACGGCGTCTCTCATAATCATATGGTGGTTTTGAGACCTTAAACCTCAACAACAAATATAAATAATAAGGAGTGAGCCTGGAAGTACGATGATGGCACCTTTAATAATAAAGCTACTATGCATGCTGATCAACCACAATGACAACGTGCGCTCATGCCTTATCTGTGTATATGTAGGCATTCCATATATATATATATATATATATATATATATATATATATATATATATATATATATATATATATTGACACACCTCGATGGGCGCATGAAGAGGAAGAGGTGGAAGTGGTCTGGCTCACGAGCAGCGCGGTCGCCGGTTTTCTGGCTCTGAGCTGTACCGATCTCAACCATTTCCTGTAAATAAACGCGTTCCTTCGTCACAGTTGTGGTGGAAGGTGCTGGGTAAGCCAGCTACTGTCAAGCGAGACCGGAGAGCAGCCGTCTACTAACGACGGAACCGCAAGAGCACGAGCTTCGCCGCAGCCGTCGACTAGCGGGCTTGCCACCACTACCTCAAGATATGAACTTGGACGGAGACATCCAGCAGCCGGTCGCGAGGGCGCCGTCTTTCCACTACCGAGAGCCACGCACATTTACAGGAAAACCTGGCGATGACGTTGAAGAATGGCTCAGCCACTATCAACGGGTGAGCCGAGCCAATGGCTGGAATGCGGCCAGCCAGTTGTCCCACGTGGGTCTATTTCTCGATGGCAGTGCTTTAGTGTGGTTCGAGAATCACGAAGACACCTTGACAACATGGGACCAGTTTATGGAGGAGATCAAGAAGTGCTTTGGCGACCCTGCGACGAAGAAGAAACGTGCAGAGCAAATGTTGTCGCAGAGAGCTCAAGCTTGTGGTGAGACATGCAGAACCTACATTGAGGAGGTACTGAAACTGTGCAAATGTGTGGACACCAACATGACGGAAGAGGACAAGGTGGGCCACATTCTCAAAGGAATTGCGGAAGACGTCTACCACTTCCTTATCGGCAAGGAGAGTCTTGAGTCTGTGGCCGATGTGATTGGGCACTGCCGAACGTTTGAGGCCCTGAAGACTCGCCGCATCACTACGAAGTTCGGACGCCTTGCCAATGTTACGACCGTCGCCACTGTCGATGTGTGCCAAGACTCCGTGCCTACCGACCTTTCGTCAACGATTCGCCTCATTGTACGTGAGGAACTTCGTCGTCACCTTTACGCGCCCTTGAACGCCCGAGAACCACCGTGCGATACACCGTCCACAAGTATCAATGCTACGAGTTTCGAGGAGCGCAGCTATTCCAACCGCGGCCCTCAGCTAAGGGCTCCACCACCGGCGTCTTCTTATGTAGAGCCGCCTTATGCTCCCCACAGTCGTTACGGCTACAACAGCCATCCACCTCCTTTTGCGTCTCAGTGGGAACAGAGCGCCGCGTACCCTCAACATCCAGCGACGTTCCCTATGCCCCGTGAACGGCCCGTCTGCTACCAGTGCGGTGTTCGTGGACATATCGCCCGATTTTGCCCAATGCGACGTAATCCACGTTCGACATTCCCTCAGAGATCCGCGACGTTTGCACAACGAAGCCAACGGCCTGACTACACCTACTGGCCCCCCAACCCAACTGACGAGCGGCACGCCTACCAGCCGATCAACCGGAGTGATTCGCCCGGATCTGTGCGCAGCTTAACGCCGCCCACCACCCGTCCACCTCGGTCACCATCTCCACGGCGCCGGTCACGAATGTCGTCTCCGCCACCGGGAAACTAGCCAGCGCGGCCGACGGAGGTGAGGTCGCTGGACGTACCGATTTTCATCAAAGAATGCCTCCACCAGTTTCTATGCTTCAGAATAAGGTTCAGGTACTTGTTGACGACGTTCCCACGATGGCATTGATAGACACTGGCGCAAGTGTTTCCGTGATGAGTTTAGTTTTTAAGCAACGACTAGGCCGTAAGGTTATGTTTCACTGGGACAAACCTGCCACATTTCGGGCAGTGAGCGGCGCATTCTTGCGTCCTGTCGGCGTCTGCACTGCGTCTGTTAGTGTTGCCGGTAAAACGTTCAAGGCGGAATTCACAGTACTGGCTCAATCAACGCATGACGTTATACTTGGCATAGACTTTTTGCGAGAGTGTCGTGCGACCGTGGATTGTGGAGCAGGTGAGGTTCTGTTGTCTACTCTCGCCCAGCAGCCTGATTGTGAGAAAGGTAACCTCACTGTAGCTAAAGATGTACTTCTGCCAGCGTGGTCCACGGCCAGCGTACAAGTGACCACTTCGGAAACCAACTCGAGTTTGAATTCACGTGACATAGTGATTGAGCCGTTGCCTGTAGCTTGTCTCAAGAAAAACATCTTTGTACCACGATGCATTGTATCTCTCGCAGACGAGACGGCTCAATTATGGGTGATAAACAGCTCACCCGAGTCGGTTGTACTACCGGCTGGTATGCGCCTTGCCCTGTTCGAAAAGCAGAGCAGCACCTGCATTGGAGCTTTAAGCGATCTTGAAAGGGCGGGTCCGGAAACTTCTGGTATGGAAGCTGAATTTTCAAAAATGGTTAGCAAGTCCATTTCCTCACAGAAGCGCAAAGACCTGGTTGCACTGCTGGCGAGACATGCTAAAGTATTTGATTTTGCACGGAAGGTGCCTAGGGCTCAGATACCGACCACGCGCGCTCGTCACAAGATCGATACTGGCTCTGCTCATCCTCTCCGACAAAAGCCCTATCGCGTGTCCGTGTCCGAACGCAAAGTTATTGCTGAACAAGTTGGCGAGATGCTAGCCACTGGTGTAATTCAAGAATCGTCAAGTCCGTGGGCTGCGCCTGTTATTTTGGTAAAGAAAAAAGACGGGTCCTGGAGGTTCTGTGTTGATTATCGGCGTCTCAATTCTATAACCAAGAAGGACGTGTACCCCCTCCCCCGCATTGATGACGTAATTGACTGCCTTCATTCAGCTTCCTACTTTTCTTCGGTAGACTTGCGATCCGGGTATTGGCAGATTCCCATGGATCCAGTTGATAAAGAGAAGACGGCTTTTGTAACGCCAGACGGTCTATTTGAATTTAATGTTATGCCGTTCGGCTTGTGTAATGCTCCGGCAACATTTGAACGCTATATGGATACCGTCTTGAGAGGTCTTAAATGGGAAATTTGTTTATGTTACCTGGACGATGTGGTTATTTTTGGACGAACTTTTGAAGAACATAATCATCGCCTTGACGTTGTTCTAACATGTTTGGAGAAAGCCGCCTTGACACTGAACTCAAAAAAATGTCGTTTCGGTGAACGGCAAACACTGGTTTTAGGACACCTTGTGGACAAAGCTGGTGTTAGACCGGACCCGCAGAAAGTGGACGCCGTCAGCAAGTTTAAGCAGCCACAGTCTATCCGCGAGCTACGAAGCTTTCTGGGCCTATGCTCTTATTTTCGCCGCTTTGTACCTAATTTTGCTGAAAAGGCCCAGCCACTGACTGACTTGCTGCGCAAGGACGTCCCTTTCCACTGGACACCAAATTGTGAGTCAGCGTTTAAGCAACTAAAGTTCGCTCTCACTTCCGGGCCAATACTATGCCACTTCGATCCCTTTCACGTGTCGCAGTTTATGCTTCGGCATATCATTCTCCGTCATGGCCCTCCACGAGTCGTCATTAGCGACCGGGGACGTCAGTTCGTCGCTGACGTCGTTGAAGAGATCCTACGCCTGTCTGCCAGCCAATTCCGCCACGCAACCCCGTATCACCCCCAGACGAATGGCCTCGTAGAGCGGACCAACAGGACGCTAACGAACATGTTGTCAATTTATGTTGATGCCAAGCACAAAAACTGGGACGAAGTACTGCCCTATATCACATACGCCTACAACACCGCGAAACACGAGACAACAGGGTATGCGCCCTTTTTCCTGCTCTACGCCCGCTCCCCCCGCAGTTGCCTCGACACCATTCTGCCTTTTACGTTAGATGTGGAAACATCGGTTGCCGAGTCACTATGCCGCGCTGAAGAAGCCCGTCGCGTCGCACGCCTTCGAACCATTGCATCTCAACAGCGCTCCAAGACCCGGTACGACGCCCACCATCACTCCGTTGCCTACACAAAGGGTGACCTGGTGTGGTTGTGGACACCTGTCCGCAAACGTGGTTTATGCCAAAAGTTTCTGGCCCACTACTCCGGACCATTTGTAGTCATTGACCGTCTCAGTGACGTCACATACGTCATCTCCGGCGTCACAAGCAATGGTCGGCGCTCTAGCAAGACACAGCTGACACACGTCGCGCGCCTCAAGCCATATCACCACCAACCTTCCTATTGACTCGCCCAGTGGGCATCGTCTGCGAACGGGGGAAATGACACACCTCGATGGGCGCATGAAGAGGAAGAGGTGGAAGCGGTCTGGCTCACGAGCAGCGCGGTCGCCGGTTTTCTGGCTCTGAGCTGTACCGATCTCAACCATTTCCTGTAAATAAACGCGTTCCTTCGTCACAATATATATATATATATATATATATATATATATATATATATATATATATATATATATATATATATATATAGTCGTTTTTATTGATTGCTTTATCGGACAAGTTCGTACATACCAATAGAACTGCACGCACCTTTAGTGTCGTGGAAGAGGCGCGCGCATCAAGTCGGCGCATTCCCGGTTCGCGTCGTTCACCTGACGTCGGATGCCTCAGCTCACAGTGTCCTGCCGGGAGGGCAGTGGCCACTAGCAGAACCTTTTCTTTGTGCACGCGGCGTTCCATTTCTTCCATTTCCGCTGGGAAATTACCCTTCCGCGAGACAGAGCGCACGCAAAAGCGAATCGGGCACTTTCGTCGCAACAGCGAGCGTGTCCGAAGTCGTAGCGCGTCCCTTGGTGCCTTTCTTGCGATTCTTCCGTGCACAGCAGCCGTGTGTGTCTCTTGACGGCATGCAATAACCTGCCTCACTGTGTTTGACTAGGCGCCGCGTGGATGACTATTTTTTTCTTGTTTGTTGTTCGTTTGTTGGCACAGCCAGCAAGAAGAGGAGCCGCTACACACTCTTTTTCCTTCGCACGTCATTCCGTTTTTTTTTTTTTCCTTTCCGGTCCTGCTGCCTCGTTTTTTTGTCCAGTTCGCAACACACAAAGCACGCGCATTCCGGGGCAGCAGACAGGGCTGCTGGGAGTCGACGTTGACTGCAGGAATTGCGGGGCGAGAGATGCGGCTGAGAAAACGGTGGCGAGTGGCTTAATTAAATGACAGCGCTGCAAATGCGTGCGCGTTTGTCGACAACGCTCGTAAAGGACACTTGGTGGAGAGTGGGTTGCTTGTTTCTCCGCCCGCATCTCTGCCCGACGTGTTAGCGCCGTCTTGAGACGATGATATAGCACTGGGAACGAGACGAGAACACACAGACACCGCGGATTGTTTCGAACAGCGTTGTCTTCAGAGATGTACGAACCAGCCCGATTCGAAACGCTAATGGCAATGTCCTGTGCGATAGGTTGAGTCTTTCTCTGATTTTCATTTGTTATTATTCCACGCTATCCCTCCGTGGACACGTATAGTTCCACCTCTCTTCGTTCGAGCTGATGCATGGATGCTACGAATGAGTTTTATTAAGACAAATCAAATGAGTTTTTACAAGCGTCTATACAAGCGTTACAAGCGTCGTTATTATAGGGTGGTGTCAAGTGTGTCACCACGCACACTTCAGTTTATGGTAAGCGACCTCCGTGGATAATATCGAAATGGTCGCTCAAGCTTCTTCAAGTTAGTATGCTATTTTTGGTAATCTAATTAGCTGAGTGTCTGCACCCCACCTCAATTGTATACGGTAGCCAACCGAGCGAAAGCTTTGTTGACCTTGGTCCCTGCCTTTCTCCTTTGTTTCAGTTTTTCTTTAGATCTTGAGGCTTCATAATTGTAATGATAAAAGCTCTAATGAAGTCAAGTAAAGGTCTAGCAAAAACTGGCTTTGGTTTTTGCTCTATTTCTGCTACAACGTGTAAGGTCGCGTGTTTGTGTCTTTACTACGGCTGCCGCGTTTTCAAGCGTTCGCAGGCCGTACGTTATATATATATATATATATATATATATATATATATATATATATATATATATATATATATATATATATATATATATATATATATATATGAGATCTAACAGACAATAATGCCAAGGAAGGTATAGGGGAAGTCATTAGGCCGATTGTATTGTAAATGAGAAGAAAGAAAAGTGGGTGAAAAGATAACTTTCCGTGGGCAGGATCCGATCCTGCCCACGGCAAGTTATCTTTTCACCCACTTTTCTTCTCATGTACATTACAATCGGCCTGATAACTTCCCCTATACCTTCCTTGGCATTAGTGTCTGTTAGATGTCATTATTATTCTGTAAAACACGAAAAACAAGCCCTTAAGTATACACTTGTTTCCCTTATATATATATATAATAAAAGCGAACTTCAAGCGTGTATTTTTTTACACATTTTTGAGCTGTCGACGGCTGAATATTGTAAATCTTAAAAGATGAAAGAAAGTAGTTTCCTCATCTCGTCACTGGACACGCACACTCTGGTGTGTCAAAAGTTTTCTCCCGACTTTTCGCCCCCTAACGTTCCTTGACGTGAAGTGTGCTGAGCGGAGTGCAGAGAGATGCAGTCGGCTTTGCGCATACGTTTAGGCGCAATGTACTCGGAAAGGACGCGTATTTCTTTTAATTTTATCTTCTTTTGCTTGAACTTCTCTCTTTCTCTTCTTTTTTTCATGTCCATCACTGTCTCGCACACACTGATGCGAAACGCAGGACGCCTTCGTAAGCGTTCTCCTGCATGCATGCCACGTACGTTCGACTTCCTATCGAAAAAAAAAGTGACAAAGGTGCACTCAGAAAAAAAAATAAAGAGAGAAAACATAACAAAATGAGCATGGAAAAATAGACAGTGCGATATTATTTTGTTGAGTTCCGGGAACCGGTTGCGTTGTATGAGAATATAGCGCTTCGACGTAATCTGAAATTTCCTCAATTTGTAGGAAACCTTTAAAAAGTTGATTTCCCGGCGTTATTTGCCGGCTTTGATACTGACGAAAGCGCTAAATCTGCGGGGAGTCATGATACGGGAGATATGGCTAGAAGGACGTAGGTTTCTACGTCACTTCTTGCGAGATTGTTATATTTTTGCATATTTACACCTTGCCTTCTTTCTTCCGTCACCTTTCTTGTTCCTTTGTCGCCGAAACGCTCGTCCTGTTGCAAAATTTTCAGCCTGTTCACTTATTACACAAAAATGAAACATGGAAGTGGTATTTTTGGGTAATAATTGGCCGACTTTTGTTAACGCGTCTTTTTGAGCCCGTTGCGTGAGATAGTTTTCAGTGAGATGCGAGCGAAACGAAAAGAACACTCCTTTTGACTTCCTCTGTACTGTGCGAATTGAATGCTGTTAATTATGTAGATATATATGGCTGTTAAACTGTGCTTGTACCTCCGTGTACATTACAGTTGCTTGAATGCAGGCATTGAGAACCGATGCCGCGCTGACTGCGGAAGTTTTGAATTTGTTTATTGCGACAAAACTGGCCCTTAATATGTAGTTCTGGATAGGTATACGTTTATTATATGAGGACGGGGACTCGCTCTCTGAATTTCGTGCCGATCGGTTGTGCCCCCGCGATCTCCGACGACAGCGCTGCTCTGGCCGACTAGGCTCGCCCTACGCCATCTCCTGACGCCGACAAGAGTTCTTGCTGAGTGGTGCCCCGTCCTCGGACTCCTGCGACCGTGTCCATCTTTCCTGTCTTCTCTTTACTTCTGTGTGTCGCTGGTCCTTAACCACACTCTCTCATTTCTCATGCCTCTATCTCTATACCTTTAATCCTATCCATTTAATTCCTCCTTACCCCCATTCCTCGTGAGGTACTGTTGAAGTGTCGCACTCTGATTCAGAGAGTTGGGCTCACTTTTCTCTTCTTTTCTCTTTTAAGAATCACATAAGTATATGAGGACGGTAGGGGGCCTGCGTTCTGTATATATATATATATATATATATATATATATATATATATATATATATATATATATATATATATATATCTTGGAAACACTTTTCACACGTCCTTGCATTATGCTGCAGGCTGCGTCCCTCTCTTCTCCCCAACTTCGCACCCCAAGGACTTTCTGTAGGGAAAGATCGATGTGTCGTACATCTGTACGTACCGGGACTTGGCCCGCGCGGATAAACCATTGCCGTTTCGAGCGGGGCTGAAAATAAAATAGCGCTGTATACAGACAGGGAGCGAGGGAATTCAATAGTGCAACGCCCGCCGTATAGTTCTCACACCTCCTCCTGGTTCCTCTGTGACACATCTCTTCTTCTTCTCTTTTTCGCACTTTTTCCTCTTCTCAACCACATTTCTTTCGTTCGGTGTCGCTGTCTTGTAGACCGTGGTACAGTGCCGTGTTCATTTCTTCTTTCTTTATTTTTATTTTATTGCGCTCTAGACATGCCACGGGCTACATAGCTCAACGCCTCTGAGCGTTCCTCAGGGCCTGTCGAAACTTTCAGTGGCGACGGCCAATCGAAAGATTTTCTTTCACGTCGACTTCTTTTCTCTCTTTATTTCGGCTGGTTTGTATCGGCGCGTTTGCCGGCGCCTGCGGGGGCGCTCTGTATTCCGCCGCTCCTTTGGATTTTTCCATCGTGACGATGAGAGCAAAATGGCAAAGAGTTGCGCCAACTCGCAGATCGATTACGCACATCTTTTGTGCCTCGTGCACTTAAACATTATCAAATCGAAGAAGAGAGAAAAATAACTGAAAATGAAAAAAAAACAACGCCTTGAGTGAAGTCATCAACCTTCACAACTTGATTTATCTTCGTTTCGTTTTTCGTTTAGGTTGCGAATGTTCATTTGTTCATCACAACACTTGCTTCAGTATATATATATATATATATATATATATATATATATATATATATATATATTGTAAGAACAATGGCGCAAGAGCAAGCCCAACCGAACCACCCGCCGCCAACCCTAGCCCGGTCAACAACCCCCCTCGGGAGCCTCCAATGTTCTCCGGTCTGCCTGGCGAAGATGTCGAAGACTGGCTCGACAACTATGACCGCATAGGTGTCTACAACAACTGGAACGAGGCATCGAAATTAACACGTGTCCAGTTTTACGTCTCTCAGGTTGCCAAGACGTGGTTCCTAAATCATGAGAGCGACTTCCGCGATTGGTCTTCCTTCAAAGACCAGCTCCGACGCATTTTCCGCACACCGACCGTCCGTTCAGAAGTTGCTCGGAGGAAACTGGCAGAACGCGCTCAACATTGCGGTGAGTCCTACACTTCCTCTATTGAGGATGTGCTTGCACTTTGCCGCCGTGTCGACGACACCATGCCAGAATGTGATCGTGTCCGGCACCTTCTCAAGGGTATCGGACCTACCGCTTTTAACGCCCTCGTCGCGCACAACCCTTCGGCGGTTTCCGACGTCGTCTCTGTATGCCAGCGGCTTGATACCTTGCAGTCAATCCGCCTGCGACCCGACTTCTCTGAGAACCCCCTGGCAAACAATATGGAGCTCCAATCCATCATTCTCTAGTGGCTAAGGTACTCGGCTGCTGACCCGCAGGGCGCGGGTTCGAATCCCGGCTGCGGCGGCTGCATTTCCGATGGAGGCGGAAGTGTTGTAGGCCCGTGTGCTCAGATTTGGGTGCACGTTAAAAAACCCCAGGTGGTCGAAATTTCCGGAGCCCTCCACTACGGCGTCTCTCATAATCATATAGTGGTTTTGGGACGTTAAACCCCACATATCAATCAATCCAATCCATCATTCGAGCCATAATTTGTGAGAAATTGCAAGCCTACAGTTTACCTCTTTCTAATAACGTTCCCGCTCAACCCACCTCTAGCAATCTGCGTGGCATTATTAGGGAAGAAATGTCAGCGTTTCAAAGTACCCACCGTGCTCCGCCATGCCCCCAACCAGCTTCGTATGCACAGATCGCTTCAATGCAACCCTCGCCGTCTCAAGTACCACCACCTGTGCCTGATCACGAACATCTCGCACCTCTAGTCGCCCGGCCACCGAACCCTAGCTACCATTCCTCCTGGCGGGCCCCACGGCCTATTTGCTACTACTTTGGGATTCGAGGACACATTTCCCGGGTCTGTCGACGTCGGCAGCAAGATGAACGTCGTGGTTGTGCCGCTTTTGAACGAGACGGTACATGTCACACACACACACACACACACACACACACACACACACACACACACACACACACACACACACACACACACACACACACACACACACTCACACACACACACACACACACACTCACACTCACACACTCACACACACTCACACACGCACACACACGCACACAGTGAGAGAGAGAGAGAGAGAACGAAGAGTAAATAAGTGCATCTATGCATATCCTAAACAACACACAAGAAAGAGCGAACCTTCGTCTTTTTTCCCCACTTGCCAAACCAAGTGAGGATTTTGATGGGAATTCGAGCGTCAAACTGTCGTTACACGGAGACGGGAACAGCAATGGAAAAAAAAAAATTATTTGTCGCTTCATATTTTCACTCGCAGTTTGCCGTGTTGTTTATTGTTACTTTGTCTTACACTGCTTGTGTTTTTTTTCTCCCAGCTGGAGTTTCTATGTGGTGTTTTTTTACACCACGTGGTATTTATTTCTTTCTGTTAAAAATACCGAATTTCTTGGTTGGTTTGTTACCATTCAGCGATCGTTTTGTTACGCTTTTTTTTGTAAGCTATATATAAATTTTGTGCCCTTTCGAGCGTGTCTGAATCTGCAAAAGCAGGCGGGTCTGTATGCTGAATATGAGAAAATAGCTTAGTATATACACGGACGCGAGCGTGCGTTAGAAGGTTGAACGGCGTTGTGACGCCAGCTGAAGCGAGTGAAATGGTGATGCGCGGCCAATATCGAACTTTGAAATGCCGCTTGCGCCTGCGTAAACAAAAATGCACAACTCCGAGCAAAAAGGCTTCCTTGGAGCGGTGCTGCCATGAGCTCGACGAAAGGAACTACACGTATTGTCACGCTAGCAACTGGCCGCAATATTTATTTAAAATGAAAAGCTACCACACTGAAACACACCGGGCAAGGTCATTCATTCGCGTATTTGTTATTGGATGGTTGCATTGTAGCTCTGACCAAAAGAGCGAGTTTGCTTAAGCTTTATTCATATTGTGGCACGCATTCCTAAATTTTAAAAGATACAGAACACTGACCACCGTTCGTGGATTTTAGTTTATAATTAGTTCGTGCCCTTCTGTTCTTACGCGTAACCTGCTTGTGTATGGTTGATCGCCGAGATTGCATTTTCGAATACACGAAAAGCTGCGTTTGTACAGGTTTTTTTTTTGTGTGTGTTTGTGGCTTTATTGCTTATTCCTAACCATAGTTCGCTTCTTTTACGGGCAACATCAGTGACGGCAGACTCCTTTCACCGGCGACGGTGTTTCTTGTGTGCACCGTGAAAGAGGTAATGACTTGACAACCTATATCGCAGATTTTGCCACACTTCTCGGCGGGCCGACCTCGGCATCTTGCCTTTTCCAAAAAAAAAAAAAAAAAGTTTACTATGCTAAAACAATGAATCTCGTTAATATATTAGAGAAATAACAATCTGGCAAATTGCCAGATGCTGACGGGATAAACCGAGGCCATGACGACGACGTATTGATCGGAACAGTCACCACATTCAAACCGAAATAGTCGCATATCCTTATAGCCGCATGCTGCCGTTTGCGATCGGTGCAGTCACTGAGTTTCAATATTTCCCTCGGTCATTTTATCATATTGGGCTCAAGGAATCATCACGCTATCTGGCGTGGTCCGATGCCGGGTGGCTTGCATTGAAAAGGATGAATGGGCGTCGTTCGTGGTTATGTTTTCTTCATTTGTAGTCATTCGATCATTCGATGAACCAACGCTGGGAAGCTCGATGTTGCAGCGTCTCGTGACGCCGCTCCGCCTGAGTCTATTCGTGAAGCCGTCTCAATGGCGGTGGACAGAGAAAATAAATCAAAGTAATTGGCAAGCGCGCACCGCTTGCGCAAGAAGCCTTCTAAGGAGAAATGGCAGAGAGCCATAAAAATAGTTCGTGCATTGCCATATTTGATTTTTCCCGAACTCTGTGTTCTAGACGAAACGCGGAAAAAGTGCATACAAAGTCTGACGCACTACCAGTGCATCATCGTAAAAATGGCAGTCTCAGATGTCTAGACAGCAGTAAGACAGCTTGTATTCTGAGACACCGTCGAGACACAGGAAAAGGAAACACGAACACAGCGCAAAAACAAAGCGATAAAGGGTCCCAGTATTCCTTTCCCTCGCGAAACTTATATTCCCCTGGCGGATTAAAACTGGCCGACTTTTTCTACGCAATACATGTCCATTCATCTTGAAGTATTTGCGCAGACACGCGTCGACAATGGTGAGACACACAAACAGGCGCAATTTAGCAACCGGTTTATTTTTTTTTTTTTTGAAAATGTTCACTTAAAACCCTCATATCTGCGCAATTGTCAAAAAAAGCATTTGAACTACGCAAATGACACAAGTTCTGATTGCATGCTCAATGAACAGACGACAAGAGCGAAAGTTCTTTCGCAAGCAACGC
This sequence comes from Rhipicephalus microplus, assembly GCF_043290135.1. Lineage (NCBI taxonomy): Eukaryota > Metazoa > Arthropoda > Arachnida > Ixodida > Ixodidae > Rhipicephalus > Rhipicephalus microplus. The sequence goes on along the minus strand of NC_134700.1, from coordinate 250,347,848 downwards.
AACCGATGGGTGATTGATTGATATGTGGGGTTTAACGTCCCAAAATCACCATATGATAATGAGAGACGCCGTAGTGAAGGGCTCCGGAAATTTCGACCACCTGGGGTTCTTTAACGTGCACCCAAATCTGAGCACACGGGCTTACAACATTTCCGCCTCCATCGAAAATGCAACCGCCGCAGCCGGGATTCGATCCCGCGACCTGCGGGTCAGCAGCCGGGTACCTTAGCCACTAGACCACCGCGGCGGGGCATGGGTGGCTGACACACCTTTCTTTCAGCTCGTCAATGTAATAGGCTTCCATTATCTCTCTCGAAGTTCGGTTTCGATGCCTATGTTATTTGGTGGTGTTATTAAAACAAGGCGTGCATGCGCACTCATTGCAGTGCATGCATAGCTGTAACTGTGTAGCAATGCTAAATATGTCGTGCTAAAGAAAAAGCAGTGCTATAGATATCTAGGGTCTGAAATGCCGCCCTACTACACATTATAGCACTGCATTGCAATGAGTGCGCATGCACGCCTTGTTTTAATAACACCACCTTAGAAAATAGGCATCGAAACCAAACTTCGAGAGAGATAATGTAAGCCTATATATATATTACGTTGACAAGCGGAAAGAAAAGTGTCTTAGCCACCCATTGGTTGCGTTGATTGAGAAAGAACTTTCGCTCTTGTCTTCTGTACATTGAGCATGTAATCAGAACTTGTGCCATTTGCGCTGTTCAAATGTTTTTTTTTTTTTTTTTACCAGATTGCATTGACCAGAGGTTGTCTAAGTGAGTGTTTTCCAAAAATAAACGATTCGTTAGATTGCGCCCGTTTGTGCGTCTGATTTTCGTCCCCGTGCGGCTGCGAAAATACTCCAAGATGAATATGTTTCAACTAGGCCGAATCGCAGTTTTGCTTCAGTACATGTCCGGCGCCTATAGAAACCTTCATTGCTGGCTCTAACGTATAAGCACCGATTCACTGCTCCCTCGCGTTGCTGCTTTTGCTTACGCATTTATCTGTCGCCAAGCTGGAATCTTGTTCCCGCATTTGCAATGTCTCCGGTGTCTTCGTGTATAGGAGGCCTGTCTCTCCTTCAGCGCAGCTTAAGTCTACCGTATAACTGGCTGCTTATCCGGCAGTTGCCGATATTAGCCAAGACGAGCCAAGTCTCCTACAACATTCATGGAGAAAGCCTGCGGCAGAGGTGCCCCTTTCGATGTTCGACCATTGGAAAGAGTGGTTGTATGAGCACTTCTCTAGTGATGATAATTGACCAACTTTTCAGCCAGCGCTCTTTTATATCACCCACATGCTTACGTCTCATAACCTTTAAATGTCACTGTGTACGCGTGTGGAATGGAATTGATGCGATATTTGATTGGTATCTGGAGTTTAACGTCCCAAAATCACCATATGATTATGAGAGATGCCGTAGTGGAGGGCACCGGAAATTTCGACCACCTGGGGTTCTTTAACGTTGCACCCAAATCTGAGCACACGGGTCTACAGCATTTCCGCCTCCATCGAAAATGCAGCCGCCACGGCCGGGATTCGATCCCGTGACCTGCGGGTCAGCAGCCGAGTACCCTATAGCCACTAGACCACCGCGGCGGGGATTGATGCGAAAGGCAGTAATGAGGAAAAAAATTTGCATGGACATTATTTGCACCATCTCCAGACTACACACAGCAGCGGACAAAAAGAATCTGCGCAGAGTGTGGATAACGGAAGAACAAAAAATAAAAATGGAAAAGGGAGAAATTTAGACCACTTCATGCATTTCGGGAAACTGCACGCATGCATCCCAGCTGTGTCCAACGTATGATGCCTATTTTTGGTTCGGAGCCGTGCGGGATCGCAGAAGTGGCGTCCAACGAGCGCATCCTACGCGGCGACTGAAGACAAATGGGCCGCCCGTGTCTCCCTTCTTACTTGGGCGAACCATCCGTGCGACCATGGTCCCGCAAGCCTCGGCTCAAATGCACCGGGGCGCCGTTCCCGGAATGGCCTGAGGAAGAGGGAGACTGGACTCGCCTATCGCCCTTTGCGGCGAACTGTTGGGTCGCCGCAAGGCCGCAGCCCATTGGCATCGTTCACGCCCTCTGGCCGAGATGGAGCACATCCTCCCCAGGCCAGATGACCCCGCTTCTCGAGTGTGTCCGTAATGTGCGCTGCACGTTCGTTCTTAAGTATACCAGTTCTTGAGGATGTTCTTGTATGTTGTATACTTAAGTTAGAACATACAAGTGACGTCCCCTATGCTTTTAAACAAGCTTGCTCGTAAACAAGGAAAGGTTACGAATGATCAGAAGTAACGCGTTGTTAAGGCTTCAAGTTTGCTTCTGGCACTGCGTTTGCGGATACATCATAAATACAAGAATATGTTGCATCCCCTAGAGGGTAGGTTGTTCGGAATTCGTTTTGTAAATACATTCACATTTACGCGTGATGAGCAGATGAAACAAGAAAGGTAGGTAACAGGTTTTTAAGGATAAGTCTTATTTGCTGTCCTGCACAGTTTCTACGTACACATTTTTTATATGCACGCGAAATACTGTTCATCAATCTGTAATAGGGCCTTTTCGAAACGAAGCATTGTTGTCAACACACTCGCCGCCTAGTGAAAGTGAAAGCAAAGCTTTAGAAATGAAACCGGGAAGGTTTTACATTACAGACCAGAAGCAATGCTTGCTTCATTGCGCCCGCTTGTACGCCCAGGTGTGTTATATGCACTTGCGAGTGCTCAAGGTTGAAGCTGAAGGTAAACGACGGCACTGAAACTTTTCTAGTCAAGAAAAAACTATACCTCGTGAACCGCTTTTAGCCTGATATATTCACTCGAGTATGCAAAGCCAGCGAGTTAAAAAGTTTCCGTGAGTCGTTCGAAGAAAATAGCGTTGGTGAGCACCAAAAGAAGAATACGCAAGAAACGAGCCCGAGAACATGCAATCTCGCCACGACTGGCGTTAAAGCAAAGACAAGCGATCGACGATGAAGACGGGCTGTACTGTCGCACCCTTCACTTATGAACGCCGTCGTGCATTGATTAAAAAACGCTAGATGTGTGAGCAGAACACTAACGGGAACAGGGGTGCCTTATAATTAAAATCGACTAAGCCTTCGATTAAAACCGCTTAATGCAGACGGTGTGTCTCCCCGTATAATGTGAAAAAAAAAATGGGGGAGAAGTCATCCCCGTGCGGAACTCCTTGGCAGCCGTTTGCCTCCATCGTCCATGCAGATGAGGCGGAAGAGCAAGCGGCGAAGAGACGGGGAGCAAGAGGACGTGAAGACGAGGCGGACGAGGGCATAATTTGATATGCGGTGCCGTACTCGGAGCCCATTGCAGCGCGCAGCGCTTATGGCCGTTGTTCATCGATTTGGGCCGTTGTTGATGGAGCACCGTGCTATCTGCGAAGCACGTGGTGGTGGAAGCCAAGGCGCGCCAACCCACGCTCGGCGGGAATGGACCGTGTAGTGCATGCCTCCCGAAATCTGGCCGCGGCTGAGTTTCTCTTCCTTGCCATGAAGTATACCGTCTAACTATTTATATTCATACTGCATGCTTCATTTTAGCAGCCAGATATCGCGCGGGAAAAAAAATTAAGTGGCCGCGTGTATTCTTCCCAGCTGGTCTTACTTTTTGGAAGCTATCGGTCCAACTCGCGGTGGACTGCCTTAACGTTCAATTTTCTTATCACGCAACTTCGACACCCGTAAACGCCACTTGCGCAAGCTTTTGTCGTGTCACGTCAAAATATACACTCTTACCGAATAATCGCCGTCATGATAATATAAAACACATGCGCTCCAATACGTGGAGCTAGCATTCTCATGTTTTCATTAAGGCAAATTTCCTTCATTTTTTTGGCCCTAGTAAACCCCAACTGCTTGTTTCAGAGTGCCATGAAATCCCTGACGTTTTATTGAGCATGAATACAATTGAAAGGAAGGGCACGGAGTGGCACCGACCCAGTTTAAGAAGCCATGCTTTAAGGCATTGAAGATGCATCATGCGCTTGGAGATAATATGACATGTGGAGTGGGTATGTAGTATTATCACTCTACCTGTGTTAGAGGAGCACATTCACCAAGTTACCGGTTTGATTATAATTTAAGACGCTGAGTGAGACTATGCGAACGCTCGGTCGTACCACTATAGGGAGAGAGAACGACCGAAAGAGGAAGGATTGTTCGAGGTCACATTTCCTTTTGTTAGACATAGCCTTAAAGAAACAACAGACAATGAATGATATGAAGGAAGTTATAAAGTACACCGCTTGGACGTTTCTACAGCAGTATTGCAATCCTGCCGTAAACACAAAAAAGGCAAGGGGATAAAAAAAATCAACTTGCCGAAGTGTAGGGACCAAACGTAGAGCCGACGAATAACGCTTCCGCTATCTATACTTCAGTTAAAACATACAAGTGACGTCCCCTATACTTCACATAGCTTCATTGTTGCATCTTCGATGGAGGCGAAAATTCTGTAGGCCCGTGTGCTGAGACTTGGCTGCACGTTAAAGAACTCCAGGAGGTCTAAAATTTAGGAGCCCCCATTGCGGCGTCTCTCAAAATCATATGGTCGTTTTGGGACGTTAAACCCCGCATATCAATCAATCATGCTTTATGGTTGTTGTTTTAGGGGCGAGGCTCCTTAGGGTGTCAGTCGTTCCCGCGTAGTTGTAGTAGGTTGTAGTAGTAGCCACTTCTAGTTGGTTTTAAGAATTGCTTACTAGATGACGTTGTGGGTGTATGTCCTTGGAAATAATATCACTTGATGGCGTTAGTGCTTTTCGTATATGAAATTCACAGCATATTCACGGAATGATGAGTGGGGCGAAGCATCCGTCCGTCCGTCCGATGTGTGCTCTAGTGTGATAGGATCGGACAGACAGACAGACAGACAGACAGACAGACAGACAGACAGACAGACAGACAGACAGACAGACAGACAGACAGACAGACAGACAGACAGACGGACGGACGGACGGACGGACGGACGGGCGGGCGGGCGGACGGGCGGGCGGGCGGACGGGCGGACGGGCGGACGGATGGACGGACGGATGGACGCTTCGCCCCACTCATTATCATTCACTCCGTGGATGTGATGTGATTTTTTTTCTTTGGGTAGGGATGACAATCTTTTTTTTTTTTTTACTGGGAATTTACTGCAGTGCAGTAGAGATCCGTGGCAGTTTTAATGTATGGACCTCCGATATCGAGTAAAACGTCTTTTTCGGCTTTTTGTCTCTTTCTGAACATTTTTAATGCCAAACAATAAAAGCAGTTCAGAGACTTCGCACTGCTGCTATTAACTTTATTTTATAGAAGTGCCGCTTGACTGGCCATATTGTTGCTATTTCCTTCAAGTAACGGCACTCCTACACAGTGACGCCGAACCGTAAACACCGGAGCGACGTGCGTTTGGCCCAACGCCGCTGACCTTTGGAAAGGGGCAAACAAAGTCGCAGAACGGAGTGCGCCTTCACTTTCATATACTTCTTCGCTTTCTCGCTTTAAAACTTGTAAGTCACTCGAAGGTGCCTTTGGGCGAGGGCTTCCTTCGGGGCGAAGCGATCTCGGCCCGTTTCCCATCCGTGCACTCTCGAGCCACTTTGCGCGGCTTAGCTGAGCCAGTGTTTGACTTCAGTTTTCCCTCGAGCATTTTTTTTTGTTTTCACATTCGCTGGGGTCAACAATATCTCCGCTTTTGTTCTCTCGCCTTCGCCGCTTTTCTTCAGTCTGCAAACAACTGCAGTCGGGGGCGTGTGCAGGGCGTGCCCTCAATGCTTTTTTTTTTTTTCTGTCGATGAATGGGTGGCTCAGCGTTTTCCTTGTAGGCGGAGGAAAAAAAAAGGAAACGTTTGAGATAAGTCTGCCCGGTTAGAAATAAAATCTCTCGAAGCACTGCCTATAGGTCGCACTTTTTGTTATTGCGAAGGAAAAGTGGCTTCTTTCCGGTTGCATAAGAGGATTGAAGGAAGCCTGATTATCAAGTGTCGTGCTATTTTTATTTTCGTCCTTGAAAAAAATTTGTCTCGCTTTAGAGTGTGTGTGATCGCCTCTGATTTTTTATTGAACACAGGTATGCCTAAGAACCGCGAAAAAATGCGGGGAAGTAGCAAAAACAATCATATATCCTGTGTATACATTTGCTTCTTGCTGGCGTTTCTCGTGTTTCTTAAAAAGGAACTGATTTCAACTAGTCCAAATAGCTTTATTTTAAATGTCCGTATTATTAGAAACATCGGAACCTTAATAAAATAGAAATGAGCACCATTTGACTGCTTTGTTCAGCTTCTAACTTAGCCCATAGTCTCTCTACATGAGGCGTATAGTTGTTTCGATTCACTTATCCTTAAAATGACCAAGCAATTTCTTACAAGCTGGTGAAATTATTACCTGTTGAAGACCATGCGACGCAGTGCCGCGGATTTATGGCGAACTCTATATCGCAAAACTTCCAAGGCTTCTTTTCATGTGATTAAGCGAGACAGCTAAATCTTTTTGAGAGAGAGAGAGAGAGAGAGACTTTATTAATTTCCGGCAGATTACTGGGATGGGCTCCCACCTAGGGGCCAACGGAGAGACCGTGTCTCCCGGCAGCTTCCTTGGCCTGCTGGATCGCCCAAAGTTGTTTGTCCAGGCCCGAACTGAGCAGCGCAGTCTGCCAACGCATCCTATGGGAATGTCCAGCATTAGTCAGAAATCTTTTTGAACTTCATTTTTTTTTTGAGGTATTCAACCTGACGAGCGCAGTGCGTAAATTGCAGACGAAGGTTCGAAGAACGGAGGAGACGCCCGATGCCGCTTACTTTCTTGCCTGTGGAGCGCGAATGAACTTTACGCGTCTGTGCGCTACTTAGCTGTGACTGACGTCGTGCAAGGCTTTCTTCGCATGCCCCCACAAATGTGTGAAAAAACTCAACATTATGTTTTGTTTCTGGGGTATTCCGAAGGCTTTCTAAATAGTGGTGGTTTTAGGAGAAAAAGTTATACCATGCTGCTAACGCTAGGAATTGCATACTTGCCCGTTGTTTAGCTACCTACCAATGACGCTATACTCACTTCGTACTGCTGCGTTTTTCGATTGTTTTTTTTTTTTTGCCGGTAAGTGCAGCACTTCATTCGTATAAGGGAAAGAATGGCGTGTGCGCTTATGACGTTGGCGTAGGTACGTTCTCTCTTGTTTTCTTCACTGTGAGGTTGCTCAGTGTATTTCTTTGTTCATGTGAATAACTGACTGCTTTTGAGCTGCTGAGGTTGTGTTTTGTAACCGTTCTATCATAGAGTGAGGGCGTGATTGAACAGAAGGACGGCATGGTGCCACACGGGATTGACAGAAGCTATCTTGAAGGTCAAGACGTGAGAATAGCCATGAAATGGGCATAGAATTGATGGAGGCCCCTTCTATCGACAGAATGGATACAATACGGTCTCCGGACGACGTTGATTGTATTTAAACGTAAGCGCTTGAGCGCGCAGAATCTGATTGGCCTGTTTTGCGCCGGGCTTTCACCAATCCCGTGCCGGAAGTCACCGCCAAACCGGTCAAGGAATTTCGATACCACTTAGCGTCCGCCAAAGACATTAACGCAAATAATTTGGTAAAGTCATCCCGCTTTGAAATGTCAAGCTTTGAAAAATAATGCCAGTCAATAGTGGTGTTGAGCTGTATCAGTTTTTCATGCGCTAAAGGCCTTTCTGCGTTCTCTCAGCTCGTCTGGTGGCTGTTTTTCTGTCGTCCTTTTTTAGGGGCGAAGCTCCTTAGGGCGTGGGCTGTGCGTCCTCTGTATGTAGCCACCTCTAGTTTAGTTCTTGCAGTGTTCACTAGATGACGGTACCGTCCCCTGTATGTAGCCACCTCTAGTTTAGTTCTTGCAGTGTTCACTAGATGGCGGTACCGTCTCCTGTATGTAGCCACCTCTCGTTTAGTTCTTGCAGTGTTCACTAGATGGCGGTACCGTCTCCTGTATGTAGCCACCTCTCGTTTAGTTCTTGTAGTGTTTACTAGATGGTGGTACTTGTAGCTGATGATGAAAAGATGCAAGATGTTATAAACTAGAAAGCGGTACTTGTAGTTGATGAAAGACGCGAGATCTTATAAAATAGGAATGATGTCACATATGGCGCGTGTCATTGGTTAAAGGCAATCGTTCGATTTAGTGCGGCGACGTACGCTAGGGGGAGCGATGTAATAAAATCGAGTGGGCAAAATGTACAGACGATTCATGGTTTACCAGGTTTACCTCCGGAGCTTCGCCCACTCATCATCATTCACTTCGTGGATATGGCGGAATTTTTTTCGACCTGTGCTGCGTTTTATCGGAAAACCATTGTATCTATGCGTATTGCAAACAACGCGCCCATAATGCCGGTTCTGTGTCTGATGTCGGCGTTGTCGCTAGCGTGTTCGTCGAGTCGCTAAAGGGTAATTTTCAAAATACTATGATTGGCTTTTCTTCGCTTCATCGTTGATTCCATCGGCGCAGTGTTCGATAGCTTCGCGACCTTCAACATACTTTATATAATACTGTGTCTTGGTTCTTATTGACACGCCAATTTCTTGAATATTCCTGACTTGTCAGGTTGTCGAAAACAGTTTCGTGTGCACTCACTGGTAATTTGTTCTCGATTTACCGACGATCGACTTGACAACGCAGATTGCGGTATTGTACACCGTCAGAGAAACAGTAAGCGAAAAATAGCGTTGGTAGACATTGTTGCTGTGAATAGTCAGTAAGCGTGAAATCTGCACCTAAAAATGGGCAAGTGTGTTGCACAGTTTATTGCAAACGCTCAATAGTGTACATACATTAGCGGGGCTGGTGCTAGTCAAGCTACGCCTTTTCTCCCACCCTCTCTCATCGTCTTGTTGAAAAATAAGGAAGGAAAATATGAGGCAAAGAACGGCAAGGAGGTTAACCAGCCTATAGGCAGCCGGTTTGCTACCCTGCGCATGGGAGGGGGATGGGGGAGATTAAAGATAGAGAGCAGAAAGGGAAGAGAGAGAAACGGCGCTCATTCGGCAGCACACGCGCGCACTCAGTCATATTCCAGTCTTGTCTTTTGCGGTGTGTGACATTGCTGTTACAGCCGCTTGTTCAAGTCAGTGTCGCGTAGGAATTTCGATTGATTGATTGATAAGTGGGGTTTAACGTCCCAAAACCACTATAGTATGATTATGAGAGACGCCGTAGTGGAGGGCTCCAGAAATTTAGACCACCTGGGGTTCTTTAACGTGCACCCAAATCTGAGCACACGGGCCTACAACGTTTCCGCCTCTATCGGAAATGCAGCCGCCGCAGCCGGGATTCGAACCCGCGCCCTGCGGGTCAGCAGCCGAGTACCTTAGCCACTACACCACCGCGGCGGGGCGTCGCGTAGGAATTTCAACAGAGCTTTTGTCGCCTTTTTGTTGCAATGTCTTCGTTGAAAAATAAAGGATCTGTTATTACGTACGAGGTCCGCACGAGTTCGCGGCAGTGGGAGCAGCCGTCTGTCAAGCGTGCATAAGGTGTTTTATCGAACGCCTTGTCGTGTTGCTCGCGTACTGCTTGAATATGAAAACACACGAGTCTCTCTGCTCACGAGTGTGTATCCCCGTGGAGGTGACACTGGTCTGCAGACAGGCTGCCCGCACCGGCGCATTCCGTCTTTGCACGTTGGCTCTCTCGCGTATTCGTTCTGGTGTTGGCACACGTGCCCTTCTCTATCCTCCTATGTCGTGCAGCTCACAGCGGAATTGTCTAAGAAAGCTAGAAAGAAGAAGAATATGCGCAAGTTGTTGCGAAGCGGGGACACGCCAAGTTAAACGCGCTCGCTGTACCAGTCACTACCTTAAAATGCATGCGGCCTCGGTTGAGCTGGTCGCGTCACTCGCATAACTTTGGCTCAAAGGAAGATAAAAACTATAGGGAGAAACGGGAATGAAGCTTAAACGCGGTACCTAGAAAAGAAATGCCGGTCTCTCGATCGATAAAGTTGGGAGCGGCGGGCGCTAGCTCGCCTTGCTTTCTGCACATTATGCATGCATTGAAGCCCGGTGAACGTCGACCCCCGTGGCCCCTTTGCCCATCTCCCTCACTTTCGCCACGGTGCGCGACACTTTCGCTCTGCGGGTGCCCATCAGGAAGAACTTCACCCGCAACAGCCCGTGCCTTGGGTGAAGAGGAGTGCGTTTCCGTATACTCTGAAGAGCGCGAAATAGCGGAACTCCTGGTCGGCGTCACATGTGGGGGAGTCACGTGACCAGAAAAGAGACGTCGCGTTTGACGTCATTGGTAAAATGGCACTTAGCTGTTTTTTTTTTTCTTTTAAATATACACTCCCGCCACCTAGCTTGCGGTGTTCCGCGGAGCTGGCATGTAATATCACTGAGCGAAGGGTAATTGTAGTAAGATTTCGGAGAGAGCAGAAATTCGGGGGTACTTCTCGATCATATAGCCGCGCAACTGCCTCGAAGTGGTTCGTACGATAAGGCCTCGCCTTCTGATCAATGTGCAGGCGAGCGTGACAGACGGCTAACGACGACGACTGACATACAGCGGACGTGGGCACCCGAGTGCACTCCCGAGACCGAACCGAAGCAGCTACTAAGGTCCAAGAGAGCCGTGTACACTCGAATGGTCGCTGTCTTTTACGTGGGCACGCTAATGCTCTGACCAACGTGTGTAATACGGTTCGTGTGCTTGGTCTTGGCCTTCCGCCTGTTTCGAGTTGCATGCAGTGTACGTGATACCCGAGATATTCGGGTCCCGCACTGCGAACATAATTACTGTAGCTTCTCAATGGCGCTTACTTGGTCGGGGAAGCCGGCTTCATGCAGTCATCACAAGGAAAAATTTTCTTTCTCGAACAGATATTGTGCACTTAATGAATGAATGAATAAATGAATCTTGTAACCAGAGTAAAGGTTTTCGAAAATTGTAACCAAATACATGTTACTTTCTCGCATTATTTTTCCTTATCTATTAGGTGCCTTCTTCCGTTCTCTCCGCTGTAGGAATGAGAATGATGTTTGATGAAGTTGCGCACATGCTTCGCAAAAACGTGTCTGGTATACCTTCAAATTTTCTGAGAGAGAATGGCTTTTAGGTGACAAGAGGCGCTACTGCATGGAGAAAGATGTTCAGATGGAAAGGTTTTCCGGCCAGGTTAACCGCGCATGTGGCGTCATCGTTGTAGTCATCATCATCTTCACCACCACCACAGCCGCCGTCTATTTCTTCCGGTTAAACTACAGCTTTCGTTTCTTTCGTCACTCTCATTTAACCAATCCCGATTACACGTCTTTGAAGGCGCTTAAGAAAGTAGCTCCGAGCTGGTCTCGGTGCACTTTATACGTTAGTCGTCTCAGAGGGAAATATCGAAGCGTGGTATAGCTGGGCAAAAAGAACCTGTTTCTCCCTTTACTATATTGAAAAAGCTGCCTTGAACGACTCGCATAGTTTTCATCAGTGCACAGTTTGGGAGCACGGGGAACAGAAAAACAGTGTTCTGACATCCTGTTTTTACTGAGTAGTGCACCTTGTGGGGGTACTGACACTCTCCTGTAAAGTTGTTTGTGCTGCGTGTCATACGTGTCTCGCGCATAAGGCGTATTTCGGGGTCACGGCTATTCAGCGATAGGTGGCGTTGTGTACGCGAGCGGTGAAAAATCAGCAGTCAGGAAAAATCAGCACCCAGGAAAATCAGCAGCGGGAAAAATCATCAGTCATGATTTTTAATGAAATTGAAGGTAGTGAGCTTAAAATACAGGAGGTCACGCTAGAGATAATAGATAAATACAAATATCTGGGCGTATGGATAAGCAATGGGGCCGAGTACCTAACGGAACACGAAATAAACGTGACGTATAAAGGTAGCATGCAGCAGTGATAAAAAAATAGGGCACTGTGGAATTACAATAGGTATGATGATGTGAGAGGAATATGGAAAGGGGTCATGGTTCCTGGTCTGACGTTCGGCAATGCGGTCTTGTGCATGAGATCAGAAGTTCAAGCAAGATTAGAAATTAAGCAACGTGGAATAGGTAGGCTTGCCTTAGGAGCTCACGGGAATACACCGAATCAGGGAGTGCAAGGTGATATGAGATGGACATCATTTGAGGGCAGGGAAGCTAGCAGCAAGGTAAAATTTGAGAAGCAATTGAGAGAAATGGGAGAGGAGCGTTGGGCTAGGAAGGTATTCAGCTACTTGTACAAGAAGAATGTCGATACAAAATGGAGGAAGGGAACCAGCAAATTGACTGGTAAATACTTAGAAAACAGCAGGGGGCCAAACCAATAAGAGTTATCGATTAAGAAGAATCTTATGTGAAGGAAGCTGAGACCGATGTGTGGAGAATTGGCATGATTAAGAAGTCCGCACTAGAGATCTATCGAACTTTTAAGCAGGAAATTGCCAAGGAAAGGATCTATGATAATACTCGGGGTAGTTCTCTACTGTTTGAGGCCAGGACGGGAGTATTGCGAACCAAGACATATCGGGCCAAATATGACGGGGTAGACACGGTATGCAGTGCGTATGAAGAGGAAGAGGAAAGTGCCGAACACTTGATAATGTTCTGTAAAGGGCTTCACCCTATAGTTCAGGATGATGGCGCAAAGTTTTTCAAATCACTGGGGTTTAGGGACAGGGAGGGCAAAATAGACTTTAAGCGGGTAGAATTAACTAGAAGGAGGTTATCTGATTGGTGGGTAAAGTCAATGCACAAGTGAAAATTAAACCCTTCACTGCAAAGTACGAATCCTCAACCTCACTATTTAAAGGAAAAAATAAATTTAGTTTATGGTTCATTAAGTATTATGGCTTGGTGGCGCTAGGCACCGCCCGATCTAAAGGGTACAGCCATATTTATCCATCCATCCGTGATCACCGCTATCATCATCATCATCATGGTTGTTAGAGTGGTAGCGCCGGCAGTGACCCTTGTCGGCAGACAAGCCTTGGTGGCAGTGTGCAAGAAATAAGTCGCTGTCTTTTCCGCGTGGCGGCTGCCGCGAACGGTTGTCTCTAGCGTGGGTGCCCGGTGCGTGACACCGCGGGTTGCGCGTCGGGGGCCCTCGTGGTAAGCCAAGCGTTGGCGACGCCGCCTTGGGTGTGTTGTGTTTTTTCATGCTTTGGAGTGTATGGTAATATTGTGTAAGGTTGCTTAGCGTGTGATCGCGATTGATGTATAATAATTCGGCGGACGATATCGTCGTTCCAAATTTAGTTAATTAAATGTGTGTATCGTTTGATTTGGTCCGACAGCGTCTGTGGTGTCTGTTCACTGCAAGAACGTGGTGGTGGCGATAACAACTCCCAGACCCCACAGCCTACAAATACAATTTTTTTTCTTTTCCACGTATATAGTATTCGTGATTCCCAATAGCATTCGTTCTCGTGGATAGTCTGGTCTGCGATACAGCCACTCCTGCGTGTTGTACACGGCGGTCCATTAGTTGAAGCTTCGAGCTCTCGGTGTGCTGCACGAAAGTGCGCAGTTGGTGTGCGCTGCTACGGTAAAGTAGGGGAGTTACCTCTCACGTCCTTACGCTGACAGGGGCGTCGCTTAACGATCGGAGGGAAGATGAGGTGGTGGCACCGCCGGGCGAACCGATTTGCCCGGCAGCCATGCGCGGCGAGCGTGCCTGTGACAAATGACGCATCGGATGGCCGCCCCTGCGGAACGCAAGAGAGCTGACGACGCCGAAGAAACTTTTGCTCCTTCGCGCAAGCGCGTGCACTTCTCCGTGCTTTTGCATTTCCCTTCGGCTTTTTGCAGCGACTATTCGACTTGTATGTTGCATTTCAGGCAGTGTGAGATTCAGTGACCTTTCTTTTTGTCTTGCTATTAATGTAGCAGAAAAAAATGGCCCGAATCTACATGTTACGCTGTAAATGCCGTCGAAAGACGGCAGCCTTGCGTCTGGAGAGAGTGAACAAAACGTTTTCTGCGCAATAAAATCGGTGAATGCTATTCCGAAGGTGCTGCGTAAGAGTGCCTCGAGCGTGTAACGGAGGCGAACAAGTGCATCTATAGCCCGGTAGACACGAGCGCCATCTGGCAGTTATTTTCGAAAACGAAGGCGTGCGCGACCGCGGAGAAAGATGCGTGCCAGTCGCGGAGGTGATAAGGTGTAGAATGCAAAAGCGACGGGCAGGTGCCACCACCGTGCCGTCGTAACAAAGCGTTGGAAACGCCTTCTTGGGCATCCTGTTGCGCGGTCAGCGCAGCGCGTTAAACGCTACAGTCCTTATAGTTACTTGTGTATGCTTCTTCTAGTATGAGGGCACATATACAAAACATAGACATGTTGTTATGGCGCTTCAGATATGCGCAATATTTGGTTTTTCAATTGACAATCGTACAACTATGAATGCTAAACCCTGAGCAATATTGGTGGGCGCTGCGGATGGGGTTGGCCGTTTGGTGCCGTTTGAGGTGTCGTTAGGGCGGACAAACAGACAAATGTACAGACAGACAGACAGACAGACAGACAGACAGACAGACAGACAGACAGACCGACAGACCGACCGACCGACCGACCGACCCACCGACCGACCGACCGACCGACCGACCGACCGACCGACCGACCGACCGACCGACCGACCGACCGACCGACCGACTTTTTTCCGTCGAAGGTCCCCAAGAAAGACCATCGTCTTTTAAAAAAGAGGGGGTCGAGGGGAACAAGCCGCTGGCTTTTTATAGCTATACTTGCATTATTCAATAAAAAAGGTGGTGCGGAAAGAGCAGAAAACATGGTGAAAGTACCAGCAAACGCTGCACTCAGTATGACACACGAGCACATAGCGGTGGTTTCAGCAAAATCATGAGCGCCAGAAACACCGCTTAGTTATTTCATGCAGTTATCTTATTTGCATTGAGACGCGGTGACTTTCAGCGATGTCCACATTTCAGTATACCAGGCTTTTACTGTTTCCAGCCGTGTCGCGGATGCTGTGTGCCTATAACAACAGGGAGTCACGAGCGTTCGCCCTAAGCTCCATTGCTTAATAACCTCGTCGTGACACACGGACACCTTCGCCACGAGGTAAAAGCAGGCAAGGTGTTTAGAAGGCGATGAACTCCGATGATTGAGATGGATAATTGCAAGCACACCAAAGTTTAGTTTTGTCGGGTGCTCTGAAAAAGGCTGCTTATTTTTTTTTAATTTAGCCCTTAGACTTCTTTGAGGGATAACATTGTTCGACGGACGGATAGAACGAAGCGCTGTAATGTATAGGGGATTTTTTTAATGCGAAGCATTCATTTGCGTACTGCATTCATTGCAATCACTTTTGGCGTCTATCTGTGGGCAGGTATGTGCCACTTGTATGCGCGCATGTGCCACATGTGATTAGTATCTGCCCAGGAACGACGAGAACACACAAGGGTAATTTTAACGCGCCAGCGTTACAACTGACATCGGCAGCGTTGATCTGACGAATGCAAAGAATGTCAGGGTCCCAGCAGAAATCGAACCCCAACATTCTGCGTGGCAATCAAGCTTGTGAGCTGCGCCAGGTTTCGGAATTACTTTTCAAATATACTCCAATGTTCATGAAACGTTGATTGTAGTTACAGTGCTGGCTTTACAATTTTATTAACATTTTGCACTCCTGTGATACATCCGTCACGTCGGGTTATCGTAAATAGTAGTTAGATGCCATGCGCTGAAGTTGATTTGTGTAGCAGTATCCAGGGCTACCATCTTCATGAGCACCAGTGCTTCATACCTGCAGCTTATCGCTTTGGTGTTCCTAATACTCATGTTCCTGCTTGGCATCCTTGCGCAAGTGCAAACAACTGCATATAAACATCTAGAATAGCTTAGCATACGTATGTGCGTGAAATATGTGTAGTACATTTAGCGTCTTTTCATAACGTATCACTCAATAAACGAATTACAACATGGCCACCTTCCCTCCGCATACTTCGCAGAACGTTGATTGCCTAAGTACGTCCAATCTTCCGATTTTTTTCTCTTAGAGAATTACTAAAAATTACTGAATTTGAATTTGTGTTCGCTAGATTCTACGGGCAAAAAAAAAAAGTCCGCACTCCCAATTACTGCTTTCTGGGGGTTTGAGGGTTTTCATATCTAACGCAAGGTCTCAATAATTAACGTATGGCTTAGATTATCGAGGTGCTCATGGCGTCTTCACCGAAAGGCTGTTGCATCTCGCCGATGATTTTGCTTGTGTATCGCCGAGCTTTCAGCAAGTTTTCATACACTATCGCTGGTCGACTTGTTCCCTCATCTACGGCTTAACTTCAGATTAGCTTCTACCGATTAGCTTCAACGAATTAGCTTCTGTAGATTAGCTTCTATACAGATTCTACAGCCTCATCTGACAGGTTGTCACTGTACACATCCTCTCTCGTAGGAATCGACACTCTCTGGGGACGTGAAAGAACTAACGCGTGCGCATGACGGTATACCCTCCCTATATGCACGAAAAGAAACCTGCCGCACTTAATTGGTTTACGTGCAAAAAATAAAATGCTCGAGGCTTTTTGAACGGACCTCATATAGATATGCGTCCACATTTATAGCGCAGCACGGCGAAAGAACGCTTTCATTGCGACACAATGTTGTGCATTGTTAATCAGTTTTCTTATTCCGCGAGCCGCTCAGAGGTTTCCAGCTGCTGCGTATGCAATCGTTCAGCTTTATTTATACTGCACTTACGTAACTCCGCGATTCAATTAGAGAGCTGCGTTTCGGCACTGCTATGCGAGCTCAAAAGCTGTGAACTCCAGAGTCGGGGATCCGTACATTGAGCGATGTACTTTAGCAGCTTGTTCATTGAGTTTTGTTGAGCCTGGTTTCCTTTGATATGCAGATAAGCTGGTAGGCCGAGAGGCTGCTTGCGAGGATCTCCCTTTATGTCGCTTCTACATTTGTGTAGTTTTTAGTTCGATGTACGCGTTGAGCTTTCCGCCGCACTTCGCCTGTAATGTGGCGTAGTACTTTAAAAGAGAATCGCTGATTTTGTTCCAGACGGCGGTCGTGGCTTACTTCTGGAAGCAGAATAAAATAAAGAAAAACGAATGGTTGTCTTTTTATATTTAGTTGCACAATAAACTTAAACAACCAAAAATTATACCGAAATAACAACGACGCTAATAACGGCTTTGCTATTGTCTTTCGAAATCAATCAATAAATGAAATACGCTGACTTTTATATTTGGTGTTGTGCACTACCTGAATACGCTGTTTCAGTTCGTTGCTGTGCACAGCCTAATGTGGTCATGTTAGAACTTCAGAAAGTTTTCAATTCTGGTATTTTGGTGAGTGCACTGTTCAACATATCTTGTTTCGCGCAATCACCGCGTAGAGGAAGACCCCAGGTGTGCGTGAAATCCCTAGTGAGCCTTATATTTAAAGTCTGTGGTCTCCGGACATATTAGTCGATGGGCACACACGCCCCATACGTTGACGTCGTTGTAGAAAACTTTCTGTCCGGTATTGTGCGCTTAACCCTGCCGTGTCCTGCCGCCTCCTGCAATTAAGCTGCGCCCCCGGTGTTGTGTATACGCAGTAGTTTTGCTTATACTGAATGAACAAAGAGACAAAAAAAAGGAAAGAAAGAATGCCGCGTGGCATCTCTTTCCGCGGATGCTTTCTGCGTGCATCCCACTCAGTGCGATCCACCTGGAGGCCGCGTCAGTGCCGCAGTCTCTCTCTCTCCCTCTCTCTATTTCTCACACACACACACTCTCTCTCTGCAGCATTGGCTCCGTCACTGCTTTTGTTTGTAATCGCCTGCCTGGCAATGCTTTATTTGGCCGTCAACCGCGTGTACAGCCCTCTTCTACGCCTCGCTCGGCTTGTCCGCTCCGGGGTGTCAGCTGTTCGCAGGTCTCGGGATATTGGACGTCACGATATGGCAGCTCCGCTCCGTCGATAGAAGACGCGGTGCGACGTCGAAATCGCTGGCGTGCCCGCTTTTGGTGTTTGTATATCGCACTTTTTTTTACTTTATCGTTTATTGCAGTCATTGTTTTCTTTCTCGCATCTTTCTCTCGGCCCTTGGCGTTTTCTTCTCTCACCGACGGAGTCATATGATTCGAGACGTAGCTGTCCGGCATAACCGTCCTTGCGCTTCTCCCGCTTGGTGGAGCATCGTACGCTCTCTCCTCGCAGCTCTCTCGCCGAGCGACAGGACCCACTTTCCCTTACAACGTTCTTCCAAGGTGCTTCGTTGTTGTTGCAGTTTTCTTCTTTTTTTCTTCCTCCATATTGGCACGTCGTCCGCGCTGTGCCGACAAGACGCGCGTGTTCTGTTCTACCTTCTTGGAAGATTGTTTCTGTGCTGGCCCGCTTTTCGTCGCCGCCTCCGACGGCTCGTTGCTTTCGGCGAAGCTCTCGCTCTCTCCTCAGAACGGTTTCGTCTTCGCCCCAACTCTAGCGTAACGCCGGCGCGCCTGTGAGCGACACTCCCGTCAGCGCAAGGCCCGCTGCGCCCGGCTTCCCCGCCGTTTCGCTGCCGTCGCTACCGGTCCGCAGACTACGCGCGTGGAAATTTTATTATTTCTTCGCATCGCTCTGACTGTTTTAATATTGGTCCTATGTTCACTTTGAATACACAAAGAAGTATATATAATTGCTTATATTTCGCTATGTCATTATCTGGCGATGCTTAACAGTAAGCAGAGAACCGACACGTAGTGCTTCTTCCAGCGAAAATTGATAAACAGTTTCTAAGGTCTCTGCGTTTTTCTTAAGAACGGAATTGCTTTTGTACATTTGAACTCCATTAAGCACTTTGTCGCTTTCCTTTTCTCTACCATCGAGCGGAGCGAACTGTTTCTCCGACATTCATCCGTTATGTGTTAATTTTCTGACGCCAACAAGCTTCAAACCTGGCCTAGTTGCTGCCGCACACGCACCTCGTTGCTGCCGACGCCTCCGTACAGTTCCGTGTTTGAATGTAGGTTTTAATACAGCCAGTCTGAATGCGGATTTTGATAGCCTCTAGAGCACGTGCGTAACTTCGAGAGGGCTCTTTTTGTAAGCACTAGAGCTA
The DNA here is from genome assembly GCF_043290135.1 of Rhipicephalus microplus. Taxonomy (NCBI): domain Eukaryota; kingdom Metazoa; phylum Arthropoda; class Arachnida; order Ixodida; family Ixodidae; genus Rhipicephalus; species Rhipicephalus microplus. The sequence goes on along the minus strand of NC_134700.1, from coordinate 250,328,825 downwards.
TTCTAGGTAGGTACCGCAAGTTCTTTGGATTCTTTTTGTCTGGCTGAGGGTTGATAAAGAAGCCGATGAAGAATATAAACGGCCGCTCGTTTGGGATGAAGGATCACCGACCGATGAATGACGTGGCTCGCGCTGTTGCACATGCATCTGTTGTCAGTTTTCACTCAATCCCCGCCCTCTCCACGTGCAACGTCATCGAAGTAAAGGAATGTGTCTCTCATATACTGGCTGCTATTATTTTTTTATTGTATTGTTATCCATTTGCTTTATACCGAATACATCGAACAGGTTGCAACGAGCGGAGCATTTCTCGATTAGTTTTCTTTGCCAATGATATCTCGCCTGCTGTTGCCTTCGACAAACTACCCAGTAGCGGACAGCTTACCATGAAAAGAACGAAGTCGTGGCTTGTCCTGGTTTCTTAGTCCGTTGTCCGCTCCGACGTTGTTTGTTGAAAATTGATTACCAACCAGGACAGTTTGAAAAGTCTTCTACACTCACCATAAAATATATGCCCCTGAAAGTTTCGTATGCTATATAGGCAGTCTACTCGTTATGTTTCTTATGTTTCTTTTCCTACCATAGCATAGCGTGTCGCTCAGGATGGTGGTCGTAGTCAGATCTTCATTGTATCGAGAACAAGAGCCAGTGGTCGCCAGTCGCGGCCACAAGATGTACATAGGAAGTTTCAATACACGTACCTTCGCGATCAAAAGTATGCGAAGTACAGGAGCGCGTGCCGAAGTTTCCATCTGTGCTGTCTTGTGGTGAGCCGTTTGCTGTAGAGAGTATTTCTGTGTCCGCGCATTCGGCGGTGCAATGCTGTGGACAGCAGAAGACTCGCCAATGAACGCCGCAGACCGCAATTTTGGCAAGTGTGCCTGTGGCCTGCATACTTTTGCTCAAAAGTGTATATTCTCAAGCCCCTACATTCATAGACTGTCTCACACGCTCATGTACAAGCGTGTATATTGCCACGGTCGTTTGCTATCTTCACTTTTGTTTCATTCGGTTTTGCCCACAAAGCCTGTCAGGAATGCTCAGCGCAAACGGCGCCTCGCTGTTCGAGAAGGTTCGCGATCATTTTAGATCGCTCTGTTAAGATTGCACGCGAGACGAAAACACTCGAGATCATTCATGAGCTTGCGCTACGCCCAGTGATAAGACTGCAATATTCGACGGCACCTGCATAAATGCCGACGAGTTTCACTGGTTGTCAGTTGATCGACTGTCGACGCTCTGCTCGCCGCTATATCAGTGCCCGTGTGTTGCTGTAATCTGACCTTCAGTTTCCTGGCCACAAGTTCGGCCGAATAAATAAATTCATCTCAACATCGAGTCTTCTCCCTTCGTCCATGTCATGACCCCGTGGCAGTGTGAACGCTGTCTAATGAAGGTGTGCTGTACTGTCACCTTTCTGGCGGCACAAGTGCGACCGCATCCGACACATCGCCGTGCCGCCTACTATGCACTCTTTCTATATACCCGTCAAACGCCGCTCTTCCGATCACATAACTGGCTCTCTCAACAATCCTGTGCTTGCGTGCTGCCTTGTTTCACTCGTTGTCTTATCTTCTTTTTTTATTTCGCGCGTGGACTGGTGCGCATATTTTTGCTCGTCAGTGAAGAGGTATTCTTAAACGAGGCTTCGACTGACGTGCCTATTGAAATATTTGTGCCTCGAGTACTGGTTCTCTTGCCAGTGGCTTCTCGAGCGCGCATCCGGTGTCGTCAAGTGTCGCACCAATGTCCCGCAGACAGTGGACGTCTCATTTTATAGACCGGATGGATGGGTGGATTGATATGGCTGTATTTACCCTTTAGATCGAGCGATGGCTAACGCCACCAAGCCGTAATTCTTAGTGAACCAAAAAGTAGATTTATTTTTTTCTTTAAATAGTGAAGTTGAGGACTAGTACTTTGCAGTGACGGGTTTAATTTTCACTCGTGCCTTGAATTTAGCCACCAATCAGATAACCTCCTTCTAGTTAAGTCTACCCGCTTAAAGTTTATTTTGCCCTCCCGGTCCCTAAACCTCAGTGCTTTGAAAAACTCTGCGCCATCATCCTGAACTATAGGGTGAAGCCCTTTACAGAACATTATCAAGTGTTCGGCAGTTTCTTTTTCCTCTCTACACGCACTGCATACCGTGTCTACCCCTTTGTATTTGGCTCGATATGTCTTGGTTCGCAATACTCCCGTCCCGGCCTCAAACAGTAGAGAACTACCCCAAGTATTATCATATACCCTTTCCTTGGCAATTTCCTGCTTAAAAGTTCGATAGATCTCTAGTGCGGACTTCCTAATCATACACCCTTTCCGAAATTCAGCTCCACCTATCGAATGAAACGGAAAACGCATTTTTTCCGCCATGTCTTGTTCACCCGAGGGACGCTCATTGGCGTATACCGTCCAAACGCGGTACACGTCCTGCAAGAACGCAAGCGGTGTCCGTGTGCGCCGCTGCAGGGAACGCTCGTCGGCGTCGCTGGGACACACAGCCCGCCAGCTCGCACGAGTGAACAAGATATGGCGGAAGAGCCATGTTGCCAGACTGAACTTTCTGAAGGGTTTATTGCACAGAGACTCTTACCAAGGCTGAAAAAAAAAAAGGTGTGGGGCGTTCCGATAATGCACAAGGGTTAGCAGGTAATCCAATATCCGACAAAGTGGCCGATGGAGCAACTGGAATAAAATGTTCAAAAAGAAACAGAATCAGTGATCTTTTTTTTTTCGTTTCAGCCGCTGCCTCTGTTCCAGGACTAATCACTTCACGTCCCTGCTGCTCGAGCACTTTGCGAGTCAGCCTTACAGGAGTATAGCAGCGCGCGCTCATGCTGTTCATTAGCTCGCCTTTTCGAAGGTAATGAGCCCAATAGAAGCCGATATCTTCTATATAGTCGGCCTTATAATTCGATGCCGGTGCGTGTCGTATGGTGTGTCTTGTTCTTGCAGCTGTTTGTGCAGTACAAGCACACAACTGAATTAAGGGTGCACTATTGCCTGCGAAGATAACCCAAGGGCCTTGCCGGATTTTTTTTTTTTTTCAGGGAAAGGTGTTGACACCCTCCTCTTCGCCCGCTCTTCTGGCTACGTCAATGGGCTCCGCTTGTAGATACATTTTTGTTTGAAATATTTTGCTTTCAAGAAAGCTTTTCAGCGTATAGTGTGGTATTCTGGAAACATTCAGCTTGTTACATTAGTCTGATTTCTGGCTTTCTCGGCGTAAACGAACGCTGATTCTTGAAATTCTATAGGTCTTAACTATTCACCCTCGACCATTACAAATAAGAGAAAAAAAGAGAAAGAAAGAAACAGTTGCGCAGGTGTTTTTTTTTTAATGTTTGGGAACCATAATAAATTAATAGACATGCTTGAACGAGTAAGAATTACATTCAGGCAATAAAAATATTCATGCTTTCTTTTCGCCTCTGCCTCTGTCACCAATAGCGCTTAACGCAGAGCGATGCATTAACTGAATTCAGGTAGAGCTTACAGCTTTGCTTGGTTACGCGCGTGTTACCGTTCTTCCAGTTTTCCGATTTTCCAACTGACCATAGAGTGGGTGTTAGTGCAGGAGAAGCAGAGGAGAGAAGCGATGCTGTGGTGGATACGGGTCATTTGTGGGCTGCGTGCTCGGAACCGCTTCATCGAACCGTTGTGGCTTGCGTGCTGCGGTCGTGGTCAGAGGTCATTACTGAGCACACGAATAGATGATTACAAAAATGAAGGGTCGAACACGGTGGTCAAGTATATATACCGTGACATTATGCGTTTTTAATGCTTTATTTATAAATGCCACAGAAGGATTCTCAGACGAAACACGCATTCTATTTTAGGTGCAGAATAGTTGTCCCGAACATTACCAACGTTTTGCGGCCCGTATAGAAGCATGTATTCTTGTGTGTCTTTGCTAGTGTTTAATGTTACTGCTTTGCTTTCATGTGATTATAACATTGTACAGATTCGTGTCGTTATTGTTAACTCAACGTACTTTTGGGTTGAATGAGTGTGCGTGGGCATATTTCTTTTTATTTAAAAGTCAATTATTACTTAATATCGCACTTGTGACGAGAACTCGCAGGGTGATTCGACGCCGTAGTGGAGGGCTCCGGAAATTTTGACCACCTGGTTTTCTTTTAACGCGCACCCAAATCTGAGCACGCGGGCCTCCTTCTACACTACAAGAGGGCGGCTCTCCGCGAGGCGTTCCTTCGAGTCTGGGGCTACGACCCGGTCGAAGGACGCAGTGTCTTCTTTTTCTTTATATTTCTCGCGCCTCATCGGTGTCTTTTCTTGGAGAAAGGCTCACGACCCATCCGGAGGAATGGTCTAAATGCGTACACGAGCAATGCCCATGCGCTGCATGGCGTGGTGGCATCCATTGTATAGGTCGCTCTCCCATTGTGGTTGATCTTGCCACGGTTTACGCCGCGAGCACTTGCACTTCCCCTTATGTAAACGCCAAGACATTCGAATAACGGGATGCTATACGTTTCTCTCGCCTCCTTCTCCAAGGATTTCCTTGTTCCGAGGCGTCACGGGTGTTCTACCATAGACGCTGTTCCCACTGTTTCCGAGCGGTGGCTTCCGATCGCAGTATTTGCCGTGCGCATTCTCGCCTTTTCCCGCTGCGGCCGTTTATTCAGTCGCTTGCGCGTTGCTGATGACCAGCAGGACCGTTTGCCCGTTTGTCAACTCGAATGCAGCGCCTGGCGTAATCAGAGGGAGGAAAGGAATAATAACATAGTGTGCGTGAGTTGAATCGAAGATGTCGCGAAGAGGTAGCTGGCTGCTGCATGCCGTCGTTGTAGCTGTGTTTCCGTCCTGCGTCCTTCTAATGTTGACGCCACGGATTCATCCGTGTTCACTCGTTAAAAGGTCAGCTGCTACCCTAATCACTCTCTCAATGCATGCACGGCATGAAAGGGTGGTATTATAACGTAGGAGTACACTTGCGTGCCAGATCTTAGGCTGCGCAGTGCTTCGATAAACCCTGCCCCGTATGAAGCGTCGCGCTTCACTTTTGCTGGCGCTTAAGTAAGGTGTTGACTTGATTAAGTAGGGTTGAAGCAAGGCATCAGGAAAGGATACCAGGGAAGTCGTCTCTTAGACAAAAATTGAAAATGAGAAAAGGAGAAAACCGTACATCTCAAACAAGAAATTGCTTTTTGCACCTGCGCTTCGAAGTCTGCGTGGTGATCTTACCGCCGGCTGAAGGACAGCTTTTTTTATTCTGCTATTTTTGTTTTTTTTTCTTAAGCGTGAGAAAAGGAAACGCAATGTACGCTCTAAAAACGTTGGAAAGAGCTGCGCACACGGTCATGCTAACCACTTGCAGCAGGGCCGCACTCATCTTCTTCTTCTTGTCCTCTTTCTTCATCTTGTTTCCCTGCTTTGTCAATGCTGTTTTTCATCTCCCCGATTGCTCACGTCGATGTAATAAAGCATGCACGGTGTGTCGGCGGCTGAGCTAATCTCTGCCACCGTATTAACGAACGCGCCGGCGTCGGATGACCTCCCCTCCCCCCCCCTCCGTTCACCTCCTGCTCCGTGAGGATCCTCCCATGGTTCGCACGGGGACGATACGGTCGCCCTCGAGTCGCTGCTATTTTCCGACAGCGCGTGTGCTTCACCGCAAACAAGTTTCGACGAATCGACTCGGCCATCTTGTATAATCGCGTTCGATTCGTTTCTCGCTAGTGCAAATCGCCCCCTCATGGCGTGGTTGTTAACTTGTCAATGATGCGGTTCGTTGTCTCGATGATTGATATCTGAGTTTTTATGCGCCAAAATCGCGTTATGGCAATGAGGCACGCAGGCTGGCTTGAGTGGCGCTGCCACTAAAGCTTATTATTATTATTATTATTATTATTATTATTATTATTATTATTATTATTATTATTATTATTATTATTATTATTATTATTATTATTATTATTATTATTATTATTATTATTACTGCTACTACTTACTACTACGGTGGAGGCCCCCGAGATTCTGACCTTCGGGTGTTGTTTAACGCACACTCTCATCGCCCAGTGCGTGAGCTTCACCCATTCCGCCTCCGTCGTAATGCGACCATCGTGGCCGGGATGGACGCCGCGACCTTCATGTTGTCGGCCGAGTGGCGTAGCCCCTGCACCGCCGAGGCAGACAGTTCCTTCTTCTAGTTCGTGCTTGCTTGACTTGTTTGTAACCGTGATATCAAAGGCACCGCGACGCATGTGCGTCAGCACATGCAAGAAATATTTAGCGATTGATATCTGGTTAATAATTTACTTCTGATATATTTGTGAGTTGACAACTATTAAGCGAAATAATTCTCTGCTTGAACGGTAATGTAGTAAATCGCTAACCATCAGTTACCGCCGCTAACGAGTTTCTTTATATGCGAATCTATACTACTTCGTTAGCCTATAGCTCCTTATACTCGGTTTACCACAGTTGTCCTCTCTTTTTTTTTCTATAGAATTTATTTCGCTAGTGTGACGGGTTTCAGATGGTTGATTTTTCTGACTGGGGACGTCGTGTTAATTTTCTCTATTCTTCGTCATTGTTGTAGACATTCAGGTGGTGGTGTTTCCTTTGATTGGATACAAGGCTGCGTAGCGCTTCGTGCAAGACGGTCGCTCGTGGCGTCGTTAACGTCAATTTAAGTGGGGACAGTGGGATGAATCTTTACTCTTAAAATTCCTAGGTTAAAAATAAAAGGTTATGGTGGCGTCTCTACAACGAAATGGTCTGTCTGCCTGAAATGCCGCGACTTCAATGGCTGTGTACGCATTATTTCTTTTTCCTTTGCGTCATGAAGACACTGTTCTCGCATCTCCCTCCGTCCTTTCACAGAGAGCATTTCCCGCTGACGCTTGTTTTCTGGCGGAGCTTGCTTCCTTTATCAACCGTATTCCCTTAGCGGTATATGGAGCGATGCCATTTGTCACCACTTGGCATGCTCGCACTGCGGGAGAGAGAGAGGGGGGGGGGGCGCCAAACGGCGCTCCGTGGTCGTTGGACAAATCGGATTTTCTTTGACTTTTGTTCTCGGCATTGGTCGTTACGAGCTGTTCCTGTCGGCGCCAATTTAATAACTTCGGCATTATGTGGCCCGGCTGTCTGATACGCTACATGCCGCGAACGTGCAGTGAGTCGACGGTGCGAAGGCTGCGTCTGTATGCGGTCGTATCGGGAGGCCGCGCTTTATTAGGCACCTCGCGTCTAAGCTCCAGACAGCATATTGGGATCGCGCAAAAATGGGTCATGTTAAAAACAGACTTTGCGTGTTTTTATTCGTGGTTTTGTTACAGAATCGTGGCCTCGAATTTCTCTATATTGTCAAGTCTAGTTGCGTACTATCTTCATCATATCTTAGTGTTTATACGAAGTAGCAAATTATGGCATAATTTCTTCTTTTTCACATCTAGACTTGGTTTTGCTAAGAACAAACAGCCTGCTTCGACAATCATACGAGAAGAGTGCTGAAGTCATGATAGAATAAATAACTCGCGCCGTCTGAAATAGCTGAATATTTGCCGTGATTCTGATGTTTCTATAGCGAATTAACAATTGCGTGCTTTTTATATTGTGCTTCATCACGTGGTGCGCCTCTTACACGTCTACTCAATAGCCTCCATTAGTGCTTCCTTATTATTTAAAAATAGATCACGAAAGTAAAGAAGCTAACAGAAGTAATTTGTTTCTACCACGTGTTGCTCCGATGAATTTTACGTGCAGATTTCATATCTGTTATTATACATTGGAACTTGCGTATATGTTCCCTGATATCGCATCGGCGTACATGTTAAAATGCGTTGGTGCCGACCGTGAGGTTGTGTTTCTAACCGAAGTCAACTCCTCCACTCTCATATCTATGGCTGTAGCTCACTGTGCATGCGTGGAGGCAATCGCAAACGGCAATCAAAAACGAGTATTTCCGACGCGTCCACCACGCCGATCGAGTCTTCCGAAAACTGCAGCTTGTTCCGAGCGCTCGAATACGCCAGGTCTTTCTTCGTACATAAGCTTTCAAGTTACGCTTTTTCGCAAGTGCACCATAATCATAACCTAGCAAACTGTCCAACATCGTCCACCTCGTCGCATGAGGATCAACGTAATTCGGTAGTTACGGATTTTTTTTTTTTTTGCGGAAATCGGTTTGTTCGCTTTATTTTGATATTTTGCGTAGCTTAGGGCGCTCGGTGCTTACGTTATTCAAATTTTTACTGCCGATCTCGTAAATGCCACTGGGAGAAAGCGTCAGAAGACGTTTATGGCGAACGCCTGAATGGCTCTTCCTTGATATGCAAATAAGTGACCTTTCTTTTTTTTTTACGAAGGGGAGAGGGTGGCTGTTGATGTCTCGCGCGCTCCCCTAGCTGCGTGACCGCCGCTGCTTGGCTTCGCACGCTTTTACTATTCTCGTTCTTAGCCGTCTCAAAATCATTGCTGTGGGCTCTGTACGCCGCGTACTGCGGCTTAACGTTTGGCGCACTTCAGGCGCGTTAGTCGCTGCAATTTCTCTTTTCTCCATTTTTTTTCGTCACAGTCGTAGCTGAGTAGGACGAATATAATGATGCTAGTCGCAAGCTAGCGTCGTTATGTTCTGGAGCGGAGCATGCAGTTGACGACTTTAGTTTCACCTCATGCTCACAAATTGAGACAGATGAGCGTTTTCTATACTTCCTTTGCACATACTTTGAAACGGTGTGAATGTCACGTATACGTCACGTGTGACCAAGAGAGATGAAGGGAAGAGGAAGGCTGGGTAGTTAACCAGACGGTATTATCTGGCAGGCTACCCTGCACTGCGGTCAGGGAATAGATACCTGAAAGAGAAAGCGAAAAAAATAAGGGGTCAAAAGCTATAAAAAACAAGAAAATCGCAGCCACACACATGCGCACACCCAAATGGAAGACGGAAGCTTGAAGAAATGCAGAACACTCTTAAAGCACGAATTGTCACTTTTTTTTTTTCGTTGGGTTCTTTTTACCGCATGTAGCTTGTATAACTGGCGCCAACCGGTGCGCAGTGTTTTTCTATTGCGAATCTCCTTCAATGAAGACTTTTCTTGAAATCGACAGAAGGAGCCCTTACGGGTGGTTTTACTGTTTTTCATACAAAACACAGGCGACACGCTAATAGACCCATTTTATAAGCTTAAAGCTGGCATTCGCGTCATGCATTTTGCCCAGGTAATAACGGCTTGCCCTTCGCTCTAAACAGCATGTTGTGCTGCTAGCTTACGCTGTAACGACGTAAACTCTTACACTGCCCTGTCGCTGCGAACTCGCATAAAGAGACAAGCCCCAGAATAAATAGAATAAATAGTAGAAATTTAATTATTGAGAAAATTAAATGTAGGGAGGTCGACTAGTCGTGCATAACCGGTTTGCTACCCTACACGTGGAAGCGCGATGAGAGAGATTGAAACATTGAGAGGAAAGAGAGGAAGGAGACAGAAAGATTGCAAATCGCACAGCATATGTACAAGCACCTAGTCAGTCTATCAATCTGGCGTGAAAACGCAACATCACTATCAAAGTCGTTTGTCTAGGACTGTCTTCCTCAAAAACCTCAGCAGTTCTTAGGTCACCTTCAGCTGCAATGTCCTTTGTCGACGACATGCTAGAACAGATTCAACAGACATTTGCCTATTGTTAAGGCACGCTTTAATGAACGCCAGTGATTGTCTCTACACATTGTAAACCGGTCAGTTCCACAGGCATCGCAGCAAGTGCAACCATGACCTCGTATTCCCTTGAAAGACGACAGATGCCGCCATTAGCTGAGTGAATACGCAGTGCAAGGAAGCGCTAGTGTGGATATCAATAAAGGGTCTATTGCCTCATCAGTTGAATGTGGTTTTTTTGTTGCTATAGAGAGGCGTCATTTTTACGGCCATTTCGGCCTCCCCTTGCAGTCTAACGAGACACAGTGTATACGGGCGGAATGGCCTGGAACGTTTGGTAAACTGGATCTACGTGGTTTTCGCAACACAGCTGACGTACACCTTGAAAAATCTGTCGCTTCCGTGCGACGTAATCTCGCTGAAGCCTCGACATGTTAGCCGGGACATGTTTTTGAACACTTCTGTGTTAAGAACTCTACTTGCTTCGTTCTTGCTTGTGACACCGAACTCTTCATTTGTATCATTTTGCATCATATATGATCTCTCCATGCTTTGCATCAATTTCTCATCAGACTCGGCAGTTATCCCATACGCTGGCCCCGTACCGATGCCATCAGGTTCCGCGATGAATGGGAAGCTTGTGATGGAAATCCGTAGTTCAATCAGTGCTTTTCTTTCAGTATATATTACTTGAAGGATTTGTTTGTTGGCATTGCAGTTACTGCGGCGCTTTCATCCCATATTCGTCGACATTATGTGTGGATAATGCGATAATGAAAAAAAAAGATCCAGTATATCAGCTGAAACTATTTGTTCCTGATTGTGGTCTTTTTAAACTTCTGATACCCACAATTTGCAATGACCACGTTGTCGCTGTTTGTATTTTCCTGCATCCATTCAGTCGTGTACAAATGTGGCGGTGGTGCGAGCGTTGCTAAAAGCACTTCACGCTTCGGACGCTACCCCAGTAATGCACTCTCTAGTGCACAGTGAAGCAGCAGAAGGGGGGGAATAGAAGGTCATTTACCTTACCAACTGAAAGAAGGTATTCACCTTATCTCACATATGGATTGTTATTAAAGAGTACTTGGCGAAGATTCGAAAAAAACATGTCGATACTTGTCCCCAATATAATTCAAACATTTACGCCGATTGCGAAATATGTACATACTGCGTTTACGTTGTAGCACAAAGTTATCGCATGTCTCAAAAAATGGTACTTGAGAGCAGTCCCGTCTCTCTAACTTATCCGACGAACAAAGCGCTGTTAATTGCAACGAGTGAGATAGCAACGCGAGTACCGTTTGCAGAAGACACGAACATATTATTCCCTGTGAAGCCTTGCGCCGCATATGAAACATGTACGGGCCTTGTGTTTGAGACTCCCGCTGTAGTGGAAATGAAGTTGTGCACTTAAAAAAAATGTTACTTCATCGTCACCACTGCGCTGGAAGTTCTGCATTATTTATCCCCGCTTGGGGCGGTACTCGTAGTTTCTAATTTCTTCAATCTGTTCTTTTATTATTATTTCCAGTTTATTCATCGCATTAAGAGTGAGCCCTCTGACTAAATTACTTTTATGTCGAAGGCGACGACGGCTGTCGGGAAAGCCTTCTTCGCGGATCGGTTCCTGTGCGAAGCAGCCTCGTCGGGCCGCAGACCTTCACTAAAGGAAACGTGGTGGTTCTTTCGTACAGAGACGCCGAAATTAGCTTTTAGAGCGCTCTTAGCCTACGTTATTTCGTTCTTGAGGCCTCTCCGTGTCGTCGTTCCAGTCTTGTTCGTGCACTTGCATTGCCTTGCTTGCTTTTGTGTGTCCTCGATGTAAGGCGGCGCCTGCTGATCCGGACGGCTCTTCCATCTATTATGTATGTGGCCGGTCGGCTGCGCACTTACCTGCGCACTCGGCGGGAAGAAAATAAGAGCTTCGGAATGTATGCCTTGCCCAATGTACATCTGGCTGCACGCCTGAATGAGTCTGGAGTTTATTTATCTTAATTACCTGCGAGTGCATCGACGTAATGGAAGTCTTCTTTTTCGAGTTGCGTATATCGTGTTAAAAAAAGGTGTAGGGTGCGTGGCCTTCATTTCTTCCACGGGATACTACTTCTGATCATTCTCGCCCGTACTAAGTAGTATTTGGTTCAATCATCTATCGCGACTGTTCATTCCGCGATACATGAATTGGACAGATTGTAAGATAGGAAGGTTGTTACGCGGGCTTTCGGGAAAAGAATACTTCGAAGCTGAATCGAGTGGTTAGCTGAAAAGAAATAGTCTAACAAAAAAGAAAAAAAAGAAAAAGACGGAAATAATGAATGGAGAGGAAGTTGACGTGATCGCGCAGTGAGCAGCAGCCCCGTATTTATAGATAAAAATAGAATTCTGAAGTTTATATACTGACTGTTCAATAGAGGCACTGAATTAGTAACCGTACATTGTTTGCTATGCTAGTTTCTCCGGCTATATTCTCAAACGACACTTATTTACATCATTATACTGTTAGAAAGTTCAGGCTCATTGAATGCTCTCTCTCGATATACTTTCCTTATTATGTGTTTTGACTTTGAATTGTTCTGGAACCCACAAATGAGGATCTTTTTCAAGGTTTTCCGCCTTTTTTTTTTCGCTATCTGGTAGACGCGAGTTGACGATGTAACAGCTTTATGGAAGAGTCTTTTTATTTTGTCACGCTTCTTGTGTCTTCAGGTTTGTTAATTTTTGAGCAGTTATATTTACGCTTCTTCCCTCGGTTGTAGTCGCTCCCGCCTTTTGTCGTCGAACAAATCATATTGGCTTCACTGACATTCTCGCATTCCAGTTAACTTTCATCCGAGTATAGATGGAAAAACAGGCGCAAGGCGACGAACCAAGCCTTTCCTTTCCTATTTCGGAAATCCTTTGTCGAAGAAAATCTAGCCGATTTCATCTTCATTTGGTGTTGTTCGTCGAAGTGAATTCTTCCCATATTCGCCATCAACCGTGTTTCTGTGCCCTGTGAGCGAAACAGATTAAGAAATTTAAAAAAGTCTAGTACCAGACTTTTCGGTTTCGTACTTTGTCGTGCATGAAGGGATTGAGGGACAATAGATAAATGGGCAAAATTTTCTCGATTCATCTAAACCCCGAAAAACGTTTATAACTCGGCAGCGTTAAGTCAACGGCGCCGGAACTCCGAGTGGGCTCGGACACTTCGGCGTCTGTGGGGCACGCGTTAGGACGTCCCTAAATAGAAGAAAAAAAGAAGAAATAAACAAAGAATCTTGATAGGTACCTTGAGTCGTGCTGTCCGATGTCGACAATTTATCGCCTTCAGTTTATATCTGACTCTGAAGAGTCCGTCGCCGGACGTTTGACGAAGCGTCGGTACCGATTGTTTGTTTATTTATCGGCGACTTCTCTACCCTCTGCCGGTCTCTTACGTTTTCTTTATCGCCGTTTTAGTTTGTTTGTTTTTGTTTTTAGTGTGCACGGTCCACGAGGAACAGACACCTGAAGTGACAATGAAAGATGGTGATGGATAGCGGTAACGAAAAAGAAGAAGCATTCGGAGAGGTGTTTAACTTCCGCGACGCCTGTGAACGGGTGTTCGAGACAATTGCAATATGTCAGATAGCCGGGCCGTGCTATATAAAAAAAATTTAAATGCCCGCAGAAACCTTTGAAAGATACTGTATATCGTCCGTAACACGTGAAGATTCCTGTGCTGATACAGAGATTTCAATGTGATGGAAACAAGCTTCGTTTTTTTTTCTCTTTATATCTCTTGTAATTCGAAAGTTGTGTATATTTTTTTTCGTCATAAAAGGTCACCGAAATAAAGGGGCTATATAAACTGAGCGATCGTAAATTAAGTACTTCCTTCTCACGCGTAAAGCGTCAGATTACTTTATAGATACGTTTTATGGGCGCCATAAAATGTGATCTGTTCATTATCAAAGAGGCCGTTCTTTCGGGGATGATATTGTGTTGGCTGTCCTAGGCCTTTTTAGTAGCGGTGCTGGCTTGTCATCAGGTATTCTGCATAGAGCGCTGTGTGTCGGTTATATCCGTGCAGTGTGTCATATTATTCAGTGAAACTTGCGCATTTCTCCATGATATAGTATGGAAATAACCAAAAACAAAAGGCGCTGCATTCAAATATCGAACTCGAAACAGGTGCCACACATCGTCGCTTTCACTCATCGAATATGTGATTAGTTTCTCCCATTTTGCAATAATTTATGAACGTTTTAAAACACTCCGGCCCGCGGAATCGAACGTGGAACCTCTGCGTCGTGAAAGCGAGGCGTTAACCACTGAGCCACCGCGGAGCACGTCTTTCACCGTTCAAACGGCAAGCTATTTATATCTACAACTTTCCGCTGCTCACGACAATCTCGGGGGGGGGGGGAGGGGGGGAAGAATATTGTGTTTTCAGCATTCCCTGCAAGATGGCGCAATGAGCGCGCGTCGCCACATCGGTGCCCGCTCTAATCTTCTACGCGTACTACGCGTACAGCTGGAACGATTCTGCTGTAGTTACCGGGCGCACAAAGGTCACTGCAATCACTGCAGTCTCCGTTTGCGAAAAGCGCGCGCTTTTCAGACACAGCGAAGTAACAAATGAGACGCTTATTCGCGTGTATCCGTACCTGCGAGTACGTTTCGTGCGTCATTTGTGCGTGAGAAACGCGGGGCACGTTTTGATCTGCTTTCTAATCTGCACGTGACCATTCAATTTGTTGCTATCGCGTTCATTGCTTCACCTTTGCGGCAAAGCGGTGACGTTTATTTTTTTTTGTACCACTCGCTAAGTGACCATCACGCAGGAATTATATTGTTCTGTTTTGCTCATCTTTTTTCCGCCTTCTGCGGTAATCTTTAATCACAGCTTTTTTATTATACTTTTTTGGCTAATTGATTCGAGGTCGTTCGGTATCCGAGCTTCAGAGCCGCAAAAGCGACAGTCGATAAATAAAATGGTGGTAAATGCTGAAGTAGAGAATAAAGTGACCCCGATCGTTGGTGAAGGGTTTAAAAAAAATAAATAAATAAAAAGAATGCAAACCGCGATTCGAGAATGCCGCTGAAGAGCAAGATGCGAATCTCTGTTGTATGCTTTTGTGGAGGGGTGGGTTCCAGTGCGCACGCAACCCCTATCACCCGAAAATGCCTTGAACCGAGGTCATTAGGCAATCGTGAGAGAGTTTGTTCTATACCACCGTCGCCTCACCTTGCTAATCTCTCTTTTTCCCCGCATTTTTTTTATTTTGGTCGGATTTTTTCTTATTCGTTTTACCTCTTTATACACGTGTGCGGATCCGTTATTTTCCCGCTTAGTGACGTTAACGATTGATTCTCGGAAAAGGGCAATTCCGCGGTGCTCGACAATACCGCTTTCGCAAATCATCGCCAATATTCGCGGTTTCTGTAGCGTGCGTACAAAGTGGTTTTGCACGTTCCCCTTGCGTGCTTGGATTCGCGTATTCGGACGATGGGGGAGCCGCGGCGGCTGCATTTTCGATGGAGGCGAAAATGCTGTAGGCCCGTGTGCTCAGACTTCGGTGCACGTTAAAGAATTCCCCGTGGTTGAAATTTCCGGAGCCCTCCAATCATATGGTGGTTTTGGGACGTTAAACACCACAAATCAATAAATCAATCGGATGATGTGGGAACATCTAATATTACCTTCCATTTTAAGGCCTGAGGGGGGGGGGGGAGGCTTGTATGCTTATTTCACCAGCCAATACAACTTTTTGCAAATGATGGATGTCCCACTCAATGTGGGGTAGTTGGACATACATATGATAATACAATTATGTCATACTTATTATATGTATGTCATAGTCATTATGACGTGTTTTCATTCGCTCATATGAAGGATTAATTTCGACGATGACTGGATATATAAAAGTAGGGCTCCGTATTTTCAGAGTTTATTTTTCTTGAAATTTGGTGGGTGTTTTTTGGAGTTCAGTTTCCCAAGAAAAATAGGCGTTTGTCGGAGTTTGCCTTTTGCGAATCTTCAATTCTCCGAAATTCGTATTGTTTAACTTTGCAATATAAGTTGTATCAACATCTTTTTCATGATTCTCTTTCCAACAAATATGCGTTGTATTGTTGCTGATAATCCTCTTTTTAGTGTAGAAAGAGGATTTCATTTTTCTCATATCTTGTTCACTTACCTGGTTCTTAAGGCTGCTGATGTGCACTGCTATAAACTCATACAAGTAAACTTTGGAAGGCGAGCGGGAGCTCATCAAGCTGCTTCTCAGCCTTCTGTACCAACCTCCTTTATTTTTTGCTAAAAAAAACCTATCATTATTAGTAGTAGTAGCATTCTCAATACTCCAAAATATTAGATGAAATGATGTCTGAACACGATAACATGTCAACACATTAGGTGTATTAGTGGTTTTGAACGTGTTAACATATATAAAAGCGAGCACAAACACTTAAACACATCACATATATACGTTTGTTCATATTTCAAACTTAAAGCTTGTTGTAATGGACGCAAGCGTACTTTACGGGTTGCTGCCGCCGATGAAGGTGTGCTCCTTTCGATTTGCGATTGTTAACTTTGAAAATTATCTTCGAACTTGTTGGAAATGCCGGATCGAAGTCGGAGCTTATCGGATGAATCTGAATTGTCAAAAATTTTGCCGACGAATATTTGTCCGAGATTTTCTCATTTATTCGAAAGCATCAGTCTTACCTATAACGTACATTATAAACTACACTTGGAACATTCTCTTTTACGTTATAGTGGTGCTTACACGCGTGTTAGTTTTTTCCTCGTTCTACTGTTTGTGTGTTTGTTATGTGTTACGCTCGATCTATTCAATAGCTTATGAGTAGCAGCTGCCTTAATTGTGGGCCATCATCTCCTTCCCTTCACATCAATAAAAAAAAGGTGCGGTAATTGAGTGACTCTCAGCGCGAGGTCGCTTGTTTGTTTATCTTCCTTTGTGACCGCTTGACGACTGAGGGCCAGTGAATTGATCGATGAACTTCATTAGGTCCTTGAGAACGCGCTTTATCACGTTGCTGAAAAACCAGTGCAGGAGGCTAATTAAAGAGCCTCGGTTTGTCACGAGTGTTCTGTCGTAGCGAATCAATGCATTTTACGCGAAGCTCATGGAAAGGAAGAAAGTGCACAATACGTCGTATCTACCCGTTTCGTTGTTCTGTACGTATAAGTGGAAATCCTCCAGAGTGTAACATGTGTGCTAAATCAGGTACACTTCGTATCGCGCCTCATGTCTCTCGTTCGTCTCCCCGTTGACTTTGAGAGCTCCCTTTGTGGCTTTACTATGAATAACTTGGTTGAGGAGTCAAGTAATGTGAGAGAATTGATTAAAGCGTATGAAATGCGAATACTTGGACGTGATCAGAGTGCATGTGTACCTCCCTTGTCGTACTGTCGGAAATAGTTTTTTTTTTCGAAGTGTTATTAGACTTTATAGAGCCGCTTTTGTCCGTAAGACGTTTTCTTGTTTGTTTGTTTGTTTGTTTGTTTGTCTTTCGGAGCGGGACGATTTTGTCGTTACTGCATTCTCCCATACCCGACATCTTCATCTATATATTTACCTTCTTATACAGGTTACATTGCGCCTTGGTTATCCTTTCGAGTTAATGTGTCTCACTGAAGTATTGCTATAGTTCCAGCGTGCGTGTTCGTGAAAGTGCGCGCATATTCAAAGCTAGGTTATTATAAAATGTGCACCAACAAGTTCAGCACCCGGCTCTTCCCATTTGCTTATTCGAGACAGAAAGCACGCGGGATCTTCTGGCAATCTTCAAATGTTTTCTCGGTGCATATCGACTTAATGTCTTTATGACACCATGATCATCGTGTGACGAGCTCAGCTCAGACATTTATCTGCAGATCACAAATCTGGTGAGGAGCTCCTCGGGAAAGGATGTCCGGAGCGTCTTTACCGTTACACCTCGTCTCAATTATAGTATACACAGCCATAAACACCACCCGCGTGTTATAGTTTGCCTTCGGTGTTGTTAATGTTTCTCTGACGCTCATCTCACCACTCGCAAACCGTGTCGGCGCCTCCACAAAGCTTCATCGCTCTTTCTTCGGCACAATGCGAGCCCCATGAAAGCCCATTCCGTACAGTGTGACTTTGTGTCCTATCCTGTCATTAGTCTCCGTGTTTCGTGGTGTCATCATTTTCCCTGTAGCTGGCCAGTCGATGGCCCCCAAACTCGATCCCGTCCCTTCTTCGATCCTTCTATTGGCAACGACTACTGCCGAGTGCTGCTCAGAAGTTCGTCTTCCCTCGCAGAACGCGTTCTCCTGCAATGCCATCCCGACCGGCGGCTTCCGTTCGGAACAACTTATTTCGTAGTGGCGTCTTGTCACTCCTCTTTCTACCTTAAAGACTAGCCTTTCTTTCTTTTTCCCACTTCCTTTATTTTTTCCTTTCGTATCGTGGGGCTCGACTTGTTCCTTCATAAACACATAGAATCTTGCCTGGGTGTACTTTGTCATCCTAGTACACCGCCGATTCCGTCGCAGCCTGATCGGCTTGACGCAATGTCCAGCCTTTTTGTACACCTCGGTTCTGCGCTGTTTCGATTACCGTTTCCACTCGCCGGAGCCGTCTCGCTGCGACCGTGTGATACGGCCATCTTTGGAGAAACCTTGCGGGTCGTTAGTGTATTTCGTGTCTGTAGCGATGGTGTAGTTCCAATAATCGATTATGCCGTAAAATGAACGTTATCAAGACTAAGGCAGGAAAACCTGGTAACAAATACGATAGCAGATCATGGCATAGCGATTGTTTGGCCGCTCATTCATCCAAACGCTCTGAACAATTACCCCCGAACCAGCCAAATAAAACAAAATATTCTGATCTCAAATGAGACCATTGCGCCACGTAATACTCTACAAAGCGTAAACAAAGCATCATCTCTTGTCAAAACTGAGTTCTTTTGTAGTTGTAGGGAGTAAACACATAAATCTTGTTGACATGCTATTGCGCCCTATGGTAAGAATATTTGCCGCGTAGATGTCATGGCTGCCAATAATCTCAACACCTTGTCGTTTAACGGCGTCTTCACCTTTAGCAAATTATTATTGTGGCAAAGCCAGCTCTACAGTGAGCGCCTCAGATTTATTTACCACTTTTTGCGATTTCTGGAGAGACTCGGATAGTTGGTTCTCGTCGATCAGGGCTTGTTGCGCTGGTGCTAATGCCTTCAAAGTGCTCTCTTTCTTAACTTGTGCCTGCATTATGCGCTTGTGTGGAGAAGCGGAAATTGCAGACGTGTAATGTTGCTTGTGTACGTTGTAGACAACATCCTTACGTCAGCGTGAATATTTCAATTTCGCAAAGTTCCGCAAAGTTAAACTGTCGCGAATATTTTTGTGTTGGCCGTCTGCACCACACAAAAGCAATCCAATTTGTGTTTCTGCTTTGCATTCGTTGACACAAGCTTAATTAAAAAGATTTTGGATTGGGATTGTGTTTTACTATTGCGTGGTTGGCTATGAACTTTTTTCAGTGTCTCAGTTTCTTTTCTCCCTCCTCTTTTTTTTGTATAATTAGTTCTGGCTTATTTTGCGTTGAATGTGCACCTTCACTTAGGCGAATGTTCATTCATTCAGGTTTGTGCACCTCGTGTACTGCTCATGATAGACTCCACTACTTAAGCCTCGCTCACTCATGCGACGTATGAAAGGTGTGCCTGTTGTTGAATGTTTTATTTTGTATCGGTATTTGAACTTGCGTAATTATTGCTGTTATATTGAATAAAAAAACAAGTTAATAACCTTGTCTCTCTCTCTCTATCTCTCTCACTCTTTGCAGGTAAGTGCGGAGGATCGTTCCGCCATTGAAAAGTTTCGTGGACTGACCGCTGGCTTGCCTAATGGTAGAGTTCTTTCCTTATATGCATCGCGTGGCGTACTTTGATCTTCAAAATTTTCACTCAGAGCAAGTAAACAATAACATCTCTCAGGAAATATTAGATCTTCGTCGAACTATTCACCTCTGCCTTCGCAGTGTTGTAGCGTTTATTCGGACGTCCGCTGCGCAACAAATAAAAGTAAAAAAAACACTTTTCTTGTGGTGCAGAGTGACGTGTGTGCCACTTTATATTACTATGCCAGATTTTCGTGAGGCCTCCAATCCGTCGTCATACCGAGTTCGACATTGCACTCGTACGCAGGCCTAGTTGCAAAAAATATCTTTGTACTGCATTTAATTTCTGTCAATGCATAAAAGGTCTATATCTGTTGGATCGCTCTACAATTCTATAGTATGGTAATTTTCTGTAAAAAATTAAGTTTATTAGAATAATGTTTGACGCGAAGTTTTTTTTTTGTTTTCAATAACGGTACATAACAGAAAAATAAAAAGCGTGGGTGGGGTTCTTTCGTCAATGTGGCATTCTTCTGAAGAAAAAAAAGGAAGAAAAGACAGTGCCGGTCGTGCGCTGTATAAAACACCGCCGTGAACGTCTACCGACTGCCTCAAGCTTACGCTTTTGTCAATGAGTCTGTTCGCGTTACGTTTATCGCCCTCATTTCACTCATACGTTGTCTATTGCAGCTCCTAAAGGGACACTGAAGTAAAAAAAGAAACGATTTCATGCGCATCGGTAAAGTACACATCGATAGCTATGAAAACACCACTCTTAGCACGAGGTGACGCTTAATCCGCGAGAGAATTAACGCGCCAAAAGAAACTGCTGGTGGAGACGCCACCTTGAGATTTCCGCACGAAACAGCGTGAACTCATAAGCTTTGGCGGCGTTTGCTGGCTTCTACATAATCCCTAATCGGTAAAAATGAAGTACGTAGTCCTCTGGTGATGTCGTATGTCTAACATACCGAGTTTCGGAAAGTTTAATCGAGTCCACGTTGCGAAAATACGAAAATTTGAAATTCGTGAAGTCACGCACAAAGATTCCGGCGCGGAAAGTAAAAGTGAAACTTCAACCTTAATTTTTTTCCGCTAACGATGAATCTATGATAGTGGAACATGTGACATTAGACTTCTACGAGTACAGTTCATCAACCTAACCTAATCACTTGAGTCACTGTGTCACCTTAGTGTCCCTTTAGTACTGCACATGCATGGATAAAATTTTGAAGCGCACAAAAAAAAACTGATGAACAGAAGAGGCTGACGAAGACAGCATGGGGATAGCCAAGAACATGACTGTGTTAACCAATCCACGATTGTGCCGCACGATAAAGAACATGCGTATTCAGACACGTAGTGCTTGCGAAATATAATAAATGACAAATGACATGAAAAAATGTGTAATCCCGATACGAGTGGTATATTTTTTAGGGGCGAAGCTCCTTATGGCGTGGCTTGGGCGTCCCTCGTATGTAACCACCAGTGGCACATACCCGAAATAGGTATAACACTTGACCTCCAAGGTGGTGCCAGTGAGAGATTTCTTCTGTGCGTTGTTTAACAATAAAAAATAGTGCTCAATGTACATTCCAATGGCTGCTAATGGGGAATGAGAGACATGAGCATTCGGCTTTTAGTCAACGCGCACGCTGCGATCCCTATTAGCAGCCATTGGCATGTACATTGAGCACTATCGGACAAGAAAGGGATGCTACATTATACTCGCTAGGTGTAACCGCCTTAGCTTTAGAAAGGTTTAGCGAGCGTTGAGCCGCAGTGCCGTGAATACAATGAACTTGTATATACCATTAATGAACTCAAGGTGGTTAAAAATGAGAAGTAGATACGAAGCGCAAGCCGTAAGAAAGTAAAAGCCGAATTCTCCTGTCTCTCATTTCTTATTAGCAGCCATTGGCATGTAAATTGAGCCCTATCTGACAGGGAAAGGTTGCTACGTTATACTCGCTGGGCGTAACCTCCTTGGTTTTCGAAAGGTTTAGCGAGCGTTTGGTCGCAGTGCCATGAATACAGTGAACTAGAATATACCATGAACTCGAGGTGGTTAAAGGTGGGAAGTGGACCCAAAGTGCAGGCCGTAAGAAAGTGTGCGTGTGCCACCTCTCGTTTGGTCCTTGGAATGTCCGCTGGATGGCGGTGCTTCTATATGGGGAATATATGATAAAAAGATGCGAGATGGTGGGACTTGGAGTGTTGAATAGATGAACGAACGGACACACAAACAGATGCATGGATGGACGCATGAACGGACGCAGGGGCGGATGCATGAAAGAACGCAGGGACGGGCGCACAAACAGACGCATGGACGGTCACACAGACGGACGCATGGACGGACGAATGCTTCGCCCCACTCTCCATCATTCACTCCGTGGATATGCTGCCATTTTTTTTTTGTTGCTCCCTGATCTGTTGCATATGCGCGAAAAACCATGTGTCTTCTTTAAGTATCCTTTTTTATTCCGACTAATAAAACATCGAACGTGAGAGCAAGCACCGTCTTTGTCAGCCTCTCCTGTCCGTCTGTTTCTTTGCTTCAACAAAATTTCAACTACAAACGTAATTCAACTGACCCAACTTGACATATTACTGCACCTGGGCATTTTTTTTTTCGTTCCGTCCTCATACTCCGCGTAGCTGGTAACCGTTACGCGGTATCAACATCAATATGTTCAGAAATACGTTTCGATGAATGAAATTAACAGAGGGTGTGTTCTGATCATGCTACCGCCATGTTTTAAAGGACAGCTCGTAAACGCCAGTTCCTGCATTTAGTGGCGTTGCCGTCGGTATAGTGTAGCCGATTGACATTTAAAAATAAAATGAGAAACGAATTCTAAAATTGAATTAGATTTGAACCCTGGTTCTCTGCGTATTGTGGAGTATTCTACCCCAGAGCCACGCTATAGGGCTCGATACCCATTTGCAAATGAAGACCATATACAGGTAACACGTCGGACAAGTGCCTGCGTTGACCGAGGTGCGTTGTGGAAAAGTAAAACGACCATGCAACACGCTATGCTAATTGTGCGACGAGTGTTTGGTCTAATGCTTCTCACCCCTGCAAAGCGCTCGGTGAGAATTCTTCGTCATGAGCCACATGTGTAGAATCAACAAAGTGCGTGTAATACCTTACAGTTTTGTAGCGGGTACTTCGCCTATCACCGGAAAGATGAATGATGGCGTAGACGGTGCTGTCCTACTTCAGAAAGATTACGATTCATGGCGTAGTCGATACCTCGTGCAAAGCCAAAATCTCAAACACAGTTGACCTACAGCCCCGACACGAAGCTGATCTTATAGTTATCAATATGCGTTATCGTAATCGTCGGAAATTTTTTCCTTTCGTTTAACTGTGCCTCAATATTCGCGAGCTGGGATTTTTACGAATACTGAAATTTGTGAAATTTAGTAGTCAACTATCTTAAGCATCCACATGCTCATACAACGTGTGCTACTTTACTCGCCAAAAAGCATGACAGTCATAAAAAATGTTGCTTTTTGTCTCGAAGAATGTTATGTCCCCCTCCTTGAATTTATATCTATTCGCCATGTTCAGTACTACCTATTTGTATATAGAATTTCCTCTTGACAAAATGAGAACAGTAGTAGTGGAGGTGTTTGCAGACGAGCGATGTGCGTGTCTGTGTGCATGTGACATTTTTCGCTCCACTCTGTTTTTATCTCCGTTTTCCTGGTGTGTTGACATAGCACTGGTGTTTTGGCGTTTGCACGGTAGCATTTCAGTGTCTTTGATTTTCTTTTCTTCAAGAGTACTCACCCTTGTAAAAACCCTATTCTACGTGTTACTGAAATAAAAAAAAATAGCACTGTTACCCTAAACACAATAAAGTGCATGCGAAACTCGTGAGTTGTGTACACGGAAGCGCGCGCTAATTATCGCTGTGATCCGCTTGCTTTGCCCTCGTGTGGGTTGCCATGGCGACGTTGCAAGCATCAAAGGTCACCTTGATCGCATCGTGTCCCACCGGCGTGGGTCGCCGGTGATTAAGGAATCGCAGGGAGCAGCTAGCCGTTGGACGACACCGTTATGTAGTCTCTTGCCGGGGATTAGCTGGGCGCTCGGTAACGTTTACGTACAGGCGTACTTGTACGGAAGAGCTTCGTCCGGCTTTATCGTGGGAAAAGCCCAACGGCAAATAAGGCAGGCAAACTGCTGATAACGTTGGCCAAGCCTGTTATCAAATTTTTGTCAGTTTACTTTTAGTTTTTTTTTTCAGTCTGCCATTGCTTTTGCTTGGGCGCATACAAGCGCGCGCACGCTCGTTCACTCACGCACGCCTTTCGTGAGTGATAAATATGTGCACTATATAGAGGACTGTAAAAACTTCACTTGGGACATAGGGGGGTCCACGGTATTTGGCAGAAACCGAGTACCGTGCTGACATTTTTATGCGTCTCGTCGGTCTAGCCCCCTTCGCTTTCGGGGCTGTCTTCGAATTGGAAACGTTGATTGCAGTTTCTTCGTCGGAAAGAGTAATTTAAAAAAGAAGAAAAGCGAAGAACTTTGGCGTGCCGAGAAACGCGCAAGTGCTTTAATAAGGGCCTCATCGTGTCGCTGTTCTTAATGCCGGCCACTTTATGCTCGTCCGTCGACGGTGCTCTTTATTCGTCCCTCCGGTTTTCTCTCCTTTCTTTTTCGTTTTTTTAATTTTTCGCTCGCCTTTTATGTTCTCCGGGTTTAGTAGCCCACTCGGTGAGCCGGCCGCACCGTTGTTCTTGGCGGATTCTCCTGTACGCGCTAATCCTCTTTTTTTTTCTTACCTTGCTTCCTTTCAGAATTTGGTACTTGACTTCATGTCTGCGTATAACTGAACAGGACCTCTGTTTTCTTTTTCTTTTGTATCCCGCTTCTATTCTTTTTCTCCCGTTCTGACGCCCAAAAAACGTCATTTCTCGTCTCCGTGCCGATGGTAGGCGGCGAACATTCATTTGCTGGCTGCTGTGTCGGGATCGAGGAGCTTCCGATTTGCTCTTTCGGCATTAATTTGCATATTTTAAACATTGCGAGCCTCTGGGCTTTTGATGTGGACTCTTCTAATCCTCCACTTTCCCAACCGAATCTTTTTTTAGCACTCTGCACTGTTTCCTTCATTCGTTTTCGATGTGTTTTTTTCTTGCCTTTTTTTCTACTGCTCAAGTGGTCCGTCATTGCTTTATCTTTTTTATTGTAATACTACAAATGCTAGTCTGCTTGTTAGCGCTCATTGCGCCTTGCTTCCCGGCAGTGCGTGCGCCCGCAGAGACGGTATACCTCTGCATGCGCCCGCAGAGGTAGCGTATTTCGATCGACCAGTAGTATTTTTCCAAGGCGTGTCGCACAGCCTATGATAAAAAGTTGCGTGTTCTTGCGTTTTAAATCCGCATTCCTCTATATCACTGTTTTTCTCCAAGTGATATCCGCTTTTGTTTCGGTCTGCAGAATGACTTGCACACGTCCCAGCCCAAATGTAACAGATTAAAATTACATGAATTAAGAATTCTATTTTGTTAGTCACTTATCGCAGCATCATGCATGTAAACAATAAATGAGCTCAGAGGAATCTATTCCTTGCATTACCTTCCTTGCTATCAGTAAGTGGTCGCTGGCCCAGAAACCACATGTTTGGATTTCTATCACATTTTGCCCTTTCCGCAGTGCTGAGTAGCAAATTTTTAAACTATCTTCTGGTTTACCTCCCTGCATTTCCCTTAAGTTCTCTCTCTCTCTCTCTCTCTCTCTCTCTCTCTCTATTTCAACAATTCGCAAGACGTGCGAGCTTCACTCAGCAACATGTCGCGAGCCTCACCCATCATTGTTCCCGAAAAATTGTTATCCTTAATGCAGCGTACGTCTTGCACAGCCATTTTTCCTGAGCCAGGGCAATTTGGCTTAAGTGATTTCTTCAGCACTTCACATTGTGCAGTGTTTTATGTGTGCCGTGCGTCCTATTCGGTTCGTGTTGGGAGCCTGTCTTGTGGCTTGGTTCGTTCAATCCTGTTCGGCGTCTTTACATAAACCAACAGACGCATATCTGTCAGCTTCTTTGTAATGGGCATTAAAGCTTACGACACTTTAGTGCCTTGCATCGTGTGGCTTGCAATGCCCTCAAGTGTTCTGTGTTTATATTCTACTCGGGCATTGTTGAACCGCAGAATCTGTGCAGTCGATGCAGCGCTGATATCTTTAAAGCGTGCGTAATAAAACGCTACTCTGGCAGAGCAGGTCGCTTTACGGAAACGTCCCAGTGAACTGCTTTGTTATTCAGATGAGCTTGCATTCTTAATAAAAACGGTTTTCAGTTGAGACGCATGGTCCTATCTTAACAGTACGTGTTATTTCCACGTTTTCTTCTTTTTCTTTGCTTCAGCTTCATAACGCAGCATCCAGCGTTCCCATATTTCTGGCTTTGAAGCTTTCTGTTTGACGTTAGAGTATTATTTGTCATTTGTGTAGATATATGTTCATTTTATTTATTTCTTTAGGTGTTGGTTATTTGCGTTCGTTCGCACGTTTTTTGGACGCTGATTGCATCAGTGGCTGTGGAGTTAAAATATGCATTTGCATTCAATGAGGAACTCGAAACACAGCTCCCCTGTTTGTTACAGCTCCTACGACCGTCTGCGTGGTGTGCTACAACAAATGAAAATCGCCTTAGGTGTGCAACACTATACTCATACTTGTGTTCCATTGAAAGGCGGCACCGCGAGCAATTTCGCACTGTGCACCAGCCGCATAAGTCTAGTAAGGAGTCTCTTTATTATATGTTAATATTTCCTTCTGTTAATTTGCATCCTCTGGATCTGACTCCCGTGTATGAGATATACTTGCTGATTTTCTCGTGTTTTTGTTGTTTCTGTGAGTGCGTTTGCATATGGTAGGTCATCGGGAAAGGAACAAATAACGTTTCGCGCGCTGTGGGTATACTTGACGTGCTTGGCAAATTTATGTCCACCTTGCGCTTGCAGCCTTGTGGATAAAGATGTTGGGCATAATGTGAAGTAAAAATATGCATATCACTACATTGTTTGCACCGTCAGAGTAGTCGTAGAAGGGACAGGCAAAAGAAGAGCTGTCTTATTTTTTGATCAAGTCTTATGTGCCTCGATGTAGTAAACGCGAAAAAAAGGACGCGTGAAATCGTCCAGCTGTGTGGAGTGTTTGTTCGATTCAATTCAGTCCCGCTCTATTTCATTTTTCATTGTTCGAATAGAAAGAAATGCAGCATATGCTTCATATCGCCTCAGTAGTCAGCACATAAAAATGTTGTCTGATCATCTGTGTTTTTTGTCCTGCGTATCGTACAAGAAAGACGTGAGTGGGAAGAGAGGGGGCAATAGTAAGTTGTTATAGCTCGCGTCCGCGTTCATTTCTGTGTGGTATATTCGAGATGGTGAAACGAACTCTAAAATTGTGGCTATGGTTACCAGTGTTCTTGCGAGGCAAAATGAGCATCTTCGTTCGCATTCACTTTTGCACAGGTTCATCCTAACCGTTCCGAAAACTGGCTATGTCATTGCCTGTCAGGTTTTTTTTACCGTTGTCATTGCGGTTGTTGTAACAATCTGCGAAGCTAACAGAGTGAATTGCCTTTCGCAGTTCGTGTATCCGTGTTAGTTATCCGTGTATCCGTGTTAACTCAAACGCGGAGAGTCCCCTATACGGCCCTTGTTTTAGACCCCTTGTTGTAACAACATGGGTTGAATGTTGCTGCAGGTTAACGGAGCCGATCCTTCAACGAGAAAAAAAAATACGCAGCAAAACAAACCTGCATAGCCGTTGACAGCTAGTATAGTGGAGAAAATGAAGCGAGCATTTGCACCCTTATGGTTCCTTGCACGCGTTTTTTTTTTCTTCTCCTTCTATTTGTTTTTTTTTTTTGTTTTGTAGCAGAGCTGGGACAAAGGAGGTCGATAAGATAATCCGCGGCAATACCAAATGGACAGTCGTAATGACGCGCTGTTATTGTTATCAACACTGCCCCCGTAATAGCAAGTTGGCGGACAATTGTCGGGGCTCCCGTGGAGGCGCACTTGATTACAGCATGGAGCTAACCGCGTCCATCAATACACCATTGCCGAAGCATTTCCGTTGCATTTAGTGGACGGTTTTTTTCTTGCTGCGGTACTCGTGACATTCATCAGCCGCCCGTCACACGTATATGGCACGACGCGCCCTGCGTGCGCTGACGCGTCTCTCATCACTGTGGGAAATGTATTTTGACGAGGTCCATGCAGGTCTTCTTATTTGTATGATTTAGACACATTCGATGTTGAGAGTGTGCGTTGACAGCTAGTGGACCCGCCTACTAGTTAACAGAAAATAAAGAAGAACGAGCGCTATGTAAATGAACATCTTTTATTTCAGTATCGTTTATCTAGAAGGTGAAAGTCCTTTGTTTGGTACCAAACGTATACATCTTCCTATTGCTAGTCCGATAACCTTGTCGCGTAATTCTCGGTGAAATGTTCCTGAAGGTTACCACGAGTCTATGAATCGCCATAGGAAATATGGTCTAGATTATTTATATGTACTGCTAAGCAGCAATGTCACGCACATTTTCATGATGAGGCATTGATGGGACGCTTCTAGGGAGTATATGATTGTAGGTGGTGCATTCAAGTTCATAAGGTTACATGTATACCATATTGGTCACTGAAACACCCTCTTGAAGCGTAAGATTTCACAAAAACTACGAAAAAAGGCCTATTATTTTTTGCTTATTTGTTTATTTATTTAATTAATCATTTATCCTTTAGCATTTAATGACTTCAGGCTGGAAACGCGCTTCGGTACGAGATACGTAGATGCCTAAAATATCCTACCCTCGCCGCGACGACAGACGGCCGAGTGTCACACACGATCGTCGCTTGTCACAGGGAGCCATTCTGGCAACACGGCCGTCTCGCCCATAGCTCTTCGTTGCCGTCTTCGCCGCCTGTCATCCCAGGGGTCTTTGACGCATGGCGACCGTGTGTGTGGCTGCGGGCGCTGTTTTGAGTAAAACACCCCGCATTCCCCGCCGCCACGGCATAGCAGGATGGCAGCTCTGGCGCTATTTCGAGGCGACGTCCCGGGAGACTCCGTGGCCCCCTCGCGGTTTCTCAGTTCCCAGTCCTCCGGATCAAGGTCGATACGAAGGAACCCATACGAAGAAATGACTGTGCGCCGTAGTTTACTCCGTCTCTGGGAAAGCTTTGACAGACGGAGGTCCAAGTCACCGAGAATAGAGCGAAAGGAAAACCGAGCGGTCGCCGTAATGAACGTTTCCCGTCGGCCCGAAGTCGTAGGTTACCTGGGTGAGCTGCCGAACTGGGAGCAACGCAATGTGCCTCCTCCTGTTTATCTCCATCGCCATCTTGGTATGCGGTGGCGGTGGTTCACCGCTCGTTCCAGCAGCGGTGACGGCGGCACTCTGTGTGGTTTGCTGTTATGGTCCCCGCACTGCTGCTGCCATGTTAACTCGTAGCCCCGTGATTTCTGCGGCGAATAAGCCTCTGTGCGTAGGCCTTTTATATAAACTGTGGCCTAAGGGAAAAAAACAATATGTCACACGAATCTTTGTTATTGTGAACCGTATAGAGCGTCTGTTTTAACTTAGACCAGCTTATTGCCGCGACAGGTTGGCCACATTCAAGTAGCCCGCCGCAATCATCGTGGCAAGAGCACCAGCAAGACACGGCTGGCATGCGCCATGCGTTCGTGCTCTCCGGCAATGAGGAAGATAGTTGAATCTGTGCCACTCGGCTACTCGGACTCGACGACCATAGTCATTAGACTCGTGGGCACAACTTCGCCCTAATAAGGACGCTTGTTTTAGATGCGGAGCATCTTATACTCGCGCC
Organism: Rhipicephalus microplus; assembly: GCF_043290135.1. NCBI lineage: Eukaryota > Metazoa > Arthropoda > Arachnida > Ixodida > Ixodidae > Rhipicephalus > Rhipicephalus microplus. The sequence continues at coordinate 250,299,463 of NC_134700.1, read as the reverse complement.
TTGTAGTGCGCCGTCCGCGTCGTCCGCGCCGTCCACACCGCTTCTCGAACATTCGACAGCTGACGCGCGCGCATGCGCCGTCGCGCCGTCGCCCACTCTTCCACCATCTGTGCATCCCTTCCTCCTCTACACACCGCGCGCGCTTCACTCCTCCACCATCTGTGCACCCTTCCTCCTCTACACACCGCGTTCGACATCTACAATTCTCCTGATTCTCCAGTGGACGCGCATGTGGCGTCGCGCTTCGAGAACATTCAACAGCTGACAGTGCATGCGCCGTCGTGCTGTATATATACTCAAGGTCGGCGCTCGCTCGCTCAGTTGCCGCTCGTCGGTTGGTTTGTACGGCGCGTCGACGTCCAAGGTCGCGGTGAAATGAATTCCAACGAATCCACAAACACAATGATCGACGTCCCTTCGACCAGCGCCGCCCTTTCGCATACGTGTGTACGTGTTCACTCATTTAACACCCCCTCCTACAACCACGTTAACCAATTTAGCCATCGACCCAAGTAAGTCGCACTTTAACACCCCGTTAACCAATTATATGGTCCGCATCCTCCTCAGTGTTCCCCCGAGGGAAGCTGCGGGCAATTTTTTTAGTCTGTCTGCCTCAGCATCGCTACATTATATTATTAGCTCCAGGGTCCTTAGATCAGTAGGGACACTCTTTTGTGTTCTGTGTATTCACAGCCCCGTTTTGAGTGCTGTTCTGCCACTAGTTTAAATTCTCAAGCATCGTCTCTTATCATTGGCATGCAGTAAACCAGTTAGCACCCTCAAAGGTGCTTTGCCGTGTCTATAACTAACACCCTTTCACTCGAGGAAGAGGGTGTAGTCGCGTATAGAAACACCCACACCATAAGGTGTTTCCAATAGCCTAAACACACTTATCCCTGAAAAAAACGTGAAAAAGTAAAACTTACTACCATTTAGAGGTTATGCACTCATGGATGAAATCAGCATAGAAAATGATGCACGCTCACGACAAACTGTACACGCAACCGACCGTATTGCCAAATACACCGTGGGTGGAGCACTCGCGCCTCGTATAGCTTTAAGGCAGCCATCTGGTATACATAGCCACAATATCTTGAGCCGGTGCCGGTGGGAATATTCCTGTTCCGTATAAAAGAAGACTAACCGTATAAAGACAGCAGGCCTAACTTTATGGGGGGGGGGGGGGGAATAGATAAACCTGAAAAAGACTCGCCTATGATCCAACAGTTTTTTAATTTATCATTTCGTTCTCTGTTGTATGGGACAAGGGTGACTGGATAACACAAAGACGCCTTTAACTTCTAGAGGGTATTTTCGCTTTAGAACATCATCCCTTAAATCAGTGTTGTGGGAAAAAAACACACTTACACCCTTATTTTGCAAGTTTTTGGTTAGGCAAAAGGGTGTGGTTTACAGTGTTCGAGAGTATATATGTTCAGAACGCCTTTAAATACCCCGCCTTTTTTTTATAGACAAATATACATAGACCACAAGCGGTATTCCGCAAAAGACGAGCCACGTGGTCCATGACCTTGAGCGTTAACGTAGCTCTTGCTTTAACAGAATATCGCTCAAAGCGATGAGGAAACCCCAAAGGCATTTGTTATTTGATTGATCGTTTTCGAGTAAAAATTAATGCTAACCAAACAAGATAGCGAAGGTACTAGCAGAGAGAGATAGACATTGTAATCAACAGATTTATTGTGTGAAAAGTAAAGCGGAAGCAATGTTTACAAAAAGGGATCATGACGATCTTTTTCAATTGTGATTGTTATCATTCACCCAATGAACCTGAAAAAGAACAAAAAGAATGAAATGTTGTGGTTTATGGTCGTAACGCAACGCATGAGTTCTACATGACTTCGCATTGTGAAAATCCGGAATAGCTTCAACCACCTTAAAGAGCGTGCAGATGAATCTAACTGCAAGATGATTTCGTACACCGTTTACATCTCATTGTGACTTCACTGCAATCACGAGTCGAACACACGACCACGTCCTCAGCAATAGGTCGCTGTTGACGCCGAGCAGTCGCGTAGGGATCCAGCTCTTGAAGTCGCTTCATTATTCTAAAGTCTCTGTCAAGAGCGTCGCCTATTCATCTTCGCATCCAGACCAAGCCGCGCCAAAGCACGTACTTTGCACCGCGTACTTTGCGAAGGGACAATCCACACGTTCGTCGCCTCTAATTAATTTCAACCATTCAGAACTTCCGGTGTTGGTAGGCTTCCTGTGGCGGATATTTATTGCCTGTCTGCTTGCCGGCTCTTTGAAAAGGCGTTGAAGCCGTTCAGAGCTTTCGGGAATGCCTCTATCACGCATATATCATAGGCTTTTTGAATGATGCTGGAATTCTGATGAGGGACGCTGCGCTGAATTCCGAGAAAGGCGTCGATAGGGGCTTACGTAATTCAAAGGACCCATCGGGAACATTGAAATGTTGTGCTCTGTCTTATGGAAGGAAAAATAGAGCAGCCATGAGGCGCTAATGAAAGCAAAATAAAAGGGGGTACGGCGTCTGTATCCTCTTCTTGTACTCTGGAAAATCATCTTCCCGATTCAAACGCCTTGAAAAAGACGGAGCTCCCGTCGAAACGACTGATGTATATATATATATATATATATATATATATATATATATATATATATATATATATATGTGTGTGGGGGGGGGGTATACACTTGGCAGCCATGTTGAGACTTCAGAAACGGTACATCAACTTGTTGCGCAATGCGTTTCCTTCCTACAAACATCGAATTTCCATGGTAGCTCAATTATTATTCGCATAGGCTAGTCTTTCAATATATCCAATAAATCGTTCACTTTTTCACCTTATTCCGCTGATGTGGTCTAATTATACAAGGAATAATAGAATATTGTACCACAGTTCATTTTCTTTATTTTGCATCACAAAGGGAACATCACGGTGAGTTTTTAGTGTTTTAGCATCTGATGCTTCGATAGGTGGCAATCAAGTCTATGTGTGTTGAATTTACGATAACAAAATATACGAATCCACACTACTCCTGCCCCTTACAGCGTCCTAGAGTTAAATTTTGTATTCATGCGGCACCGACGATTATCTGGTGACATTGGTGTAAGTGGCACCGATGGCGGTTTGACTCCAGCGCAGTGAGGCGTTGAAATAGTTCTCAGTATTTGTATCGCATTCGTTATCAAATATCTAGACCGCAGAACAGAGTAGCTATATACATCAGTTTCTATGAAGTACAAGGTTATACATTAATGTTTGTATATGTCAGGATTAAGTCAATAAGAGACGACTAACCCTTCAAGAATATTTCTCTCCTATTTTTTTCCTAAGCAATCCAATCTGTGCTTGTATCGACCGTCATATTGAAACATACATTTTCTTCTCTCTCTCTCTCTCTTTTTCTGAAGAATAAAACTGTTCAGTTCAATACGTCCCTAATGCAGATAACATGCTGCCCAGGAATGGTTCGCCTGGAATATCCGCCATCTTGTTTTGCATTTTGTTGCCATTTGGATGGTGTAATGCGGTGTGTCTTAAACTACGTAAAAAAATCCGGTCACGTGACTTCGCTTGCATCAATACACACACACACACACACACACACACACACACACACACATATATATATATATATATATATATATATATATATATAAGAAGGAGAGAGAGAAGAGCGCAAAGTGAGTTGAATAGATGCGCCTGGTAGCACGTTTTTACTTGAGCTCAAATGGACAGCTTGTCGTATATATGTAAAATTCCTTCTTGCTGGAATCATTTCTGGAGTTTTTTTTTTTTAGTGAGATGTTATGTGTCGTTCTTGCAGACATTGACGGTGCGCCTTCAACAATGCAGCTTATACCGTGTGTTTGCGTTTCTCGGCACCTTCCGTTCAGCTCAACAATACACCCCAAAGATCAATATTTACAGCGTGAGACGACAGCGCGTAAAGAAAGGCACGCAAGACGCATGGATCACTATTGAGAACTGATATTTTATTGAAACCAGCATGTCTTTTTGTACCACTGGTAGCCAAAAGAAACGTTCAATAAACGTTCTCGTCCGACATATTGCTTTGTGAAGCCCCAAAGGAGCGCGTTCAGAGAGTGAATTCAAAATATTATTCGCACGATTCGACCTATCCGCGGACTGAAACATTTTATCACAGCTGTGTCCTTCGGCCAGCTGTTGTTGTAGAACGCTCATAATGGAGCGTCATCCGCAACATTGTTTTTTTCTTCAAAAATGGCATTTTTGTTGAACTTGTACGAATGCTCCTTTCGGAAGCCTTCTGAGGAAACGTCTTCTCTTTACCTTATGAAGGCTTTTTAGTTCGCACATGGGCTGGCAAAGTTGCGGCTTCGGTAAGCAAGTAGCTAGGGAAGAAAACATGAGAGATGGGGAAAGGCAGGAATGTCGACCAGAGAGAGAGAGAGAGAGATAAATAGAGAGGAAAGGCAGGGAGGTTAACCAAGCTTGGCTCGGTTGGCTACCCTACACTTGGGGTGGGGGAAAAGGGGAATAATAGAACGAAAAGAGACAGAAAAGAAGAGGAGTAAGAAAGAGAAGCATAAATAGTCAGCTCGAAACTACACAGCACGGCCTCGCACAGTTCTTTCACAAGCGGTCGTGAAGTTTGGTGTTCCTTAAAAAGTACAAGAGGGCTTTCGTGGCTTTGCGCGTATGGGAGGCCGTCGGCCAAGGTCCCAGGATCTTCTCTTCTGTAAGCGGTCGTGAATCCAGCTGACAGAGCTTGGCTTCCATAATACGTCGTTCGGTCTGGTATGCTGGGCAATGACATAGAATGTGTTCAAGCGTTTCCTCGCAGGCGCAGATGTTGCATGCTGAAGTGCTCGCCATTCCAAGGAGACGAGAGTACGAATTCGTAAATGCCACGCCCAACCTCATGCGACACAGTAAAGTTTCAGCGCATCGTGGGAACCCGGATGGCAAACGAAGTTGCAAGTTTGGGTCAATCGAATACAGGTGCGTGTTGGAGAAACCCTGTGTATTCCATTGTAGGAGAGATATACGGCGAGCAAGTGATTGTAGAAGCCTTGCAGCGTCCGTTCTCAAGAGTGGTATGGGCGTGCGCTGGTCTTGGTCATGAGCCGATCGAGCAGCTTCATCTGCGCGGTCATTGCCAACGATTCCGCAATGACTCGGCAACCACTGAAATACAATATCGTGACCTTCCGCGAGCGCTTCGTGGTAGTCGTGCCTTATCTGATATACTGATTGTTCATGTAGCCCGTGCTGCAGAACAAACCGTAGTGACTGTAAGGCTGACCTGGAGTCGCAAAAGATGGCCCATTGGTTAGGTTCCTGGTGAAGAATGTACTTTACTGCACCTTGAAGTGCTGCGAGCTCTGCTGCTGTCGACGTCGTGGTGTGAGAAAACTTGTACTGAAGCAACACATTTTCAGATGGAACAACCACTGCTCCTGTGGAGCTGTTGGAATTAGTGGAGCCATCGGTGTAAACATGTATGCGGTCGAAGTACCTTTCGTCCAACAGACGCAAAGTCAGTTGCTTCAGGGCTAGCGTTGACATGCGTGCCTTCTTAAAGATTCCAGGAACTGATAAGCGCACGTCAGGTTGACGAAGACTCCATGGCGCAGTTGCTGGATGCATGGCAAGTTTGAAGTCAGGCGGTAGTATGTCCTGATGTTTTGTCACGATACCGCAGTACGAAGAATGGGGCCTCCGAGCTGTCAAACACGTTAAATGATGTGACGGTAGCCGTGATAAATGCCGAATGTGCGCTCTCAGCGTCGACCAGTTTAGCAGAACCGGTATGCCACTTCGCACAGGGAAAATAAATGCGGTATATTATAGATGCAGGGAAAGAGAAGAAGACAGCAATCACAGGCAACGTCACAGTCTATCAGCCTTGCGCAGTATAAGGCATCTCTATAAGCCTACAGCCTCTCGTGCGAGTCCATTCTTAAAGATTTGAGCAATGCCTCTGTTGCAGGGACCTTCGATGACTTTTTATATTTCACCGATAATCTTGGGCATATGGTAACACATATATTGCATCTACTATATACAGCTCTTCATTCGCGCCAGTAACGTGAGAGTGTTTTTGTTTCCCGTAATTTTTCTGACATTTTTCTTGCCTCATATTAAGTGACTTTTCAAAAGGTTAAAGGAAGAAATAAGTGCAGTTCCGTTACTGCCTCTCTCAATAAAGGGCACCTCCACAGTTCTGCGCAGGGGATGGGGGTAAGGGGGGATTAAAAAGGATAGGGAGGAATTAAATGTATGGAGATGGAGAGAGCAGCCGGAAGAGAAAGAGGCGCAGCGACAGCGACACCCAGAAGCAAGGAGAAGATAGGGAAGATGTACACGCTCGCAGGAGTCCGAGGACGGGGCACCACTCAGCGAGAGCTCTTGTCGGCGTCAGGAGATGGCGTAGGGCGAGCCCAGTCGGCCAGAGCTGCGCTGTCGTCGGAGATCGCTGGGGAACAACCGGTCGGCACGAAATCCAGCAAGCGAGTGTTTGCCTTATAAATCCTCGTTGTCTGTACAAAAAAAATTCCTGTTGTCTGTACGAAACAAGCAGGTTCCCCGTGTCTTTGGCAGCCGCTTTCGCTTATTGTCATTGATTTATTGTCTGGAATCGCAAGGACAGGCTCCATTTTTTTCTTTATTGATTCACACATTCCCGAAATAGGGCTTTAATTTCGAATGTTGGTCGCCGAACAAGCGTATACGCATGCGACAAACTAATTTGCGTAACGTCTATATGGGAGCAGCGCGCGTTCCTTGCGGCGAATATTCCGTTCCGTAATACCCGGATTTCTTGCCCTGTCGTCAGCCCCACCATTCTTTTTTTTTTCATGTCTTCGCGCACATTCGTACAGCAAGCACTTCACTCTCGTTGTCGTTCTTGCTGATATTATCGTAATTTTAGTTCACTGCTTTTTGTAGCTAAAAAATTAAAAGTGGCATTTTTTGAGGCAACGTACAGGACGAAACGTTGCATTAAGCAAGGCCTTGCATGCTCTGATTACTTTTCCCTCTTGGTGAGGAGTGTAAAATTCGACACAAAATACATTTTCTGTAGCCAAGAGAGAGAGAGAGAGAAATTATTTACAGAAAGGTAGAGAGGTCGGCCTGAGCTATAGCTTGCTCTGGCCTGCTACTCTACACTGGGGAAGGGTGACTGGGGAGTGAAAGAGTGATGATTGACGATGGTAAGGTACAGAGATGATATGTTCTTATTAGGCTGGGTAACTCTGCAGACGTGCATCCAATCCAGTGGCTTCTAAGAAAACGGTGACGGCTCGTATAACCACATGTGTGCTGCTGGCGTCAGGCCAAGGACCTAACACAACATCATCGGTTAATGGTCGACTAATATATCGGCCAATCGAAGATATCAGTTGCTGACGTTTGCTTGCATATGCTGGACAGTCGCAAAATATATGTTCGAGCGTTTCTGGCAACCGACAGTGACCACAATTGGGACATGTGTCATTACAGCCAATCAAGTGGGTGTAACGTCTCGTGTAAGCCACACCGAGGCGAATGTAATGGATAAAGCATGAGATGCTTCGCTTTAACTTGTGAGGCATACGGAACCTCGTTTCCGGGTCTCATTTGTGCAGCCCCTTGTGCTGGTGTTCTGGTTTCTGCCAGTGCTCTAAGATGGAGTTGCGCATTACGCGTCGAAGTAGGATGTTAGTATATCTTGTCGGGAAAATGCCTGTAGCCAAGATGCGCATTAGGACCGTGCATCCTAATCTTCGTGATAATTGCCGATAAAAGCATTATTAAGGAACACGCCGACGTCGATGCCCACGCTGATGCCGGTGGCGAAATCCAGCCCAGAGTGTCCATATAATAGCTATCGCAATAAAAAATTTTAAGTGTTCACTACTTGGTCGCTTTGCGCGCGTACTGCATTTGCTGAATATAGGACAGACAATCCTCATTCATTATCTTCGGTAGGGTGGATATGGACACAAGGAAGGAAGGAGGGGGGCAGGCATTGTAATCATGTGTTGTGTGTGTATTATCGGGAAAAAATTTTGGGGTCCCGCGGCTCCCTGAAAAAGTAGTTGGTGTTCCCTAAGACCAAAACATTTGAGTACCTCTGTAGCATACAAGCAATTACTGCGAGCTAGTCACATCTGGCTTCACTGCAAGAAGATTGTTTTAGTGGGAAAGGTTGCTTTAGGTAGTATATATAGAAGTGCGGGCGACGCGAATGTCAACGCACCGCAAGAATCTACTGAGTTCGAAAGGAGGACACAATCAAGTGGATGTTAAAGCGGCCTTTGCGCTCTGGGACTTCCCATTATAGGCACATGGTCCTAATTTAATATCGCTGCAGAAGCGTTCGCATTCGGGTTTGCTGCTGCCATATGTCAGTTACTTAGGTCGTGTTTTTATGGGTTGTTTGTGCTCTAGCCTTAATTTAGCGCTTAGGCTATCTTCGTAGTATTTCTATAACCCCCGTTATGTAACTCCTTGTCGACGCCGCGATTAATTAATCGATAAATTACTGCGGCGTGGCGCATGTTGTATTTGATATCAAACACACTCCGTACGTGGGTTGGTGTTTATGAAAGTCACATCGAGCGCGCGAGGCTCGAAACGTTCAAAGCGTTTGTTTTAGTGCGGTAGCAACTCGCTGTCCGTCTAAGTGCCCACATTGCTCCCGGAAACACGAAAACTGCTTTTCCCATTTTAGAGAGAAAGGGACAGAAGTGGCGCTTGGCTTTGTGCTTCAGCTTTCGTCAGTGGGTTTGCGTCGCCCAAACTCGGAACAAGGAGTGGAAAGTTGTAGCGCGGGCTCTCGTGTGCTTTTGCCTGATGGAACTAGGCTGCAGAACAGATAAACCGCCGCTTCACGTTCCGTTGAAAGCAACGGGTACGCGTTCTATCCTACACAAAATAAGGACCGATCCAAAAAGTGTGGTGCACGAACAAGCTAAGAGAAGCGCGGATACGACGCAACGTGCTTCTCCTACAATGCAACCCGACTTTACGCGTAGTGCTTGAAAATAGGAGCTAGAGTCCAGGCTAAAAGCATTCTACAGACCTGGCGACTGTTTTCGAGATCGCCTGGTGCACTCCGTAGAGCGATCTCAAAGATTTGGCTCTGCTTTTTGGACGAAAACTGCGGACACCTCGCACTCCCGTCTGAAAGCGCAAGAGTCAAGAGATCGCCGCACTTGCTTTCGCATTTGTCCGGGAGCTTTTGATTCTTGTGCGTGCTTCTTGTTTTTTGTTTTTCTTCTGTCTCATACCTTTTTTTACGTTTTTCCTCGATGCCAGGCTGGCCATTTGTTTTTGTGTTATTTATTTTAAGCCTAGAATGCCATGTGCCCTCGAGTCAACGTATGTTCGTCCTGTTTCTGTCTTCGGGTGCGTTGAAGAAGCAAGCTCTGTTTTATAATTTTTGCTCTCTCTTCTTGGACACAAGTAGGCAGTCGTGTAAGAAGGAGGAAAGGGGTGTAATTGGAGTAAACCTTGACGAACAAAGGGAAGAGAAATGATTGCATCACGTACTGAAGAGTGTGGCGTTATGGTCTCAAGTACTCCCCCCACCCACCCGCTTTTTTTTTTTCACCGAGTTTCCTGTTTGCTTGTTTCGAGTGAATGAAATGATACATCTGTTGTTTTTTTTTTTGGTTTACAGCGTAACGTTTTTTTTTTCTCGTGCACTCCTGCTGGTAAAGACATTAAGATGTCCTAGCGCCGTGGTGAATATTATTGTTTACGTAGCGCTTGGTGTGTCTTTCGCTTCTTCGGACTTCTGTATACTTCAGCGTGGCTTCCTCAGAACATCTACTGTACTGCTATTTTTCCTCGTTTATTCAATGCATGTGCTAAAACAATAATCGCGCGGAACCTGCTTTGCAACAGTCGCGGCTTGGTCACGTGTCTATTGAAACTTCATACCAGGCTTTCTTTTTTTCAAAAGAAACCAAAATACCGAGTCGTCGCAGCTATTTGAGTTAAACACTCTAATTCCCCGAGCGAATAAACGCCTCGAATATCTGCGTCTTTGCATGTGGTTCTGGATCCTTCGCTCAAGCTAAAGCTACCATCACAACTTTCCCGCTCCGATGCGACACTGTTATGCCGCCTTTGGTTGGGTGTAGCATTTGCAAAGGTGTACTCTTTTCGTATTGGTATGGCAGACACTCCTACATGCGACTACTGCGGAGCTGAAGAGACCATCGAACACGTCCTGTGCAGCTGCGCTTGCTACGACACACAGCGATGCCAGCTCCGGATGGTTTTGAATCGACTTGACCCCGGACCATTTTGTGTGCAGAAGATACTAGGACCTTGGGCATCTGCCTCAGTTGCGCAGAAAGCAACAAAAGCACTGCTACTTTACCTCAAGTCAACAAACCTGAGCGACCGCCTGTAGACTGTGTGTGCTCCCCGAGTGTGCTCGTGATTGTGTGTACCTTCTCATCTTTCTGCATCCTCTTTTCTCCCCTTTATCCCTTCGCCAGTGCAGGGTAGCAAGTCGGATGTGCGTCTGGTTAACCTCCCTGCCTTTCCTTGCATCTTTATTTCTCTTGCATGTGGTCGTTGAGGTGACCCGATTCAGTCGTAGACGAAGTGTGCGAGCTTCGCCCTTGGAATAAGTTTGCGCTTACTGCTCTACGGGAAACGCGCCGCAGCTAGACTTGAGGTCCTCTTTCACCTTTTTGTTTCTTTTTTTTTGATATGTTCTCTGGTATTTATGGCGCATGGATATTCAAGCTGACTCGGAAATAAATCGTTAGTTGAAGTCAGCTAGTGTTCTGCCCTGGGTCTCCCTGTTTTTTTTTGTTACGTGTTGACGCAGTCATGACGACAAATTACGATTGGTCGAGCTGTGTGCGCACTTCCTCCCCGAGTGTCGTGCTTCGACGCCGACCGGTGGCGACCGTTTTCCTCGCTGTGGCGTCCATTTCCGGCGGAGAATCACCTCCCTCTTCTCGGTGGAAGGACACCGCCACAGAGACGCTTGTTCGCAACCGAGTAAACCGTGACGATAGATATAGCGCGAGAACAAATCGACGACACAGAGACAAGAAGGACACGAAAGACACGAGCGCTCTTGTCCTTCTTGTCTCTGTGTCGTCGTTTTGTTCTCGCGCTATAACTATCGTCGTACCATACCAACTAGCCCAAGCTGCCACACTTCTGAGTAAACCGGGTTTGTTGGTTTCACCTCGTGTCGTCGCGCGTGCATCCTCGGGGGCGCCACAGTAACTTGCTCGAATGTGTTTGCTTACCCGCTGCTTTCTAAACAGTGTGACATTTTTTTTTATTGCGCTTGTGCTGTTGCAGCAAGGGTGTTTTTTTTTTGTAGATTCGCCTTCGTCCTTAGTCTCCCATTTTATGCGGTGCACACGCGTATTGCCTGCGAATAAAAGCTGCGCTCATTACGTCCGAGACGGTGCGCTCCTCGCAAACGACGCGACTCGAGACGGAAGGTGCACTTTATTAAAGAACACGTTCAAGAGCGACCCTTTCGTTTACCTGACAGAGCTCGTGGAAAACCTTCGCTGTCTACCGTTGTTGCTTGTTACTTGTTGGTGACATTGTATTTCTTCTTGATGAAACATGCGCAATATGCGCGAAGACTGAGAAACTTCGCAGGATGGAGCGCTTGTTCGCAGCTCATTGCACGCACGAAGTGCACTCGTTCCAGTGCATCGCAGAGTGCGAGTACGGGGCCCCCTTTAGCGAACTCCCATGTTCGATAAGGCGCACATTCAGGCAAGGACCTGTTTGGCCGATGTATTCCTTTCCACGCGCGAAAGGAATTCCTTACACGATCTCTTTTTTTTTTTTTTGCACTTAACACACCTTCTGTCGTGTTTTATGCCACATCCATCTATTTTTTCTGTGCTTTTCCTTATGGCTAACCTTTTCACTGTCCAGAAAATCTTGAACAATTTGTTTTGACCGAAAATGCAACGCCCCCCCCCCCCCCCCATGCCTCGACGCGAGGTAAGGAACAACCACTATCCGCCCTGTCCCGCCCTAAACTTGTTTGTTCCGTCTCTTGTGCTTCTTATTGTCTCCGTTGACACTCGCGAGGCGCTGTTTGAACAGAAAGAAAGACACGCAAAAACCACGGGTGGAACACAGCATGACAGACGGTTTTCGTGTGTCTTTCTTCGTGCTCAAACAACGCCTCGCGAGTGTCGACTGTACGTACAACCAACTATAGCCCCTACTGTGGTCCTCCTAGCTCTTATTGTCTTCTTTGCTTCTCGGCGATTCTTCTTTTCACAATCCAAAAGGAGACACTTGTCTGGGTAACCGGCACCCCGTGAGCGCCCAGTCTGTGCGGAAACGCTCTCATTCATCGAACGTACGGGCGATTGCCTGAGGGTGACCTTGATGAAGGAAGTTCCGAGGAGAAGTGGGGGGGAGGGGGAGTGGTATCTAACCTCATGTTATGAAAACCCTGTTACAGCATTGCATGAATCTATGTGGAAACATGCATACAAACGTAAACATGTGAACACACGTGAGATTGTACACATGCACGTGCGTGTGCATGCGCGTGAACACTTACGTGCATATACAGTGTTATGTGTGCACTGTGGCTATACTTATGTGCACTCTTATGTGCGTGTACAGCTTATGTGTACACTTATCTGTGTGTACGCCTTATGCGGATACCCACGCTCATGGGAGCATAAGTCAGCAAAACAAAATCGAATTCACTCAGACTCACTCAAGAAATACATTTTGCTCTGAGAGCCCACTCACTCGGATTCAGACTTACAAAAGCTTTTGCTCAACCGAACTCACTCGGACTCAAACTCACCAACATATTATAGATCAGCTGGACTCCGTCACACTCTGACTCACAGCCTGTCCTTTATCTGTTTATAAGCCTGAGTAGGTCGATTCATGAGTCCGCTGGTGTAAAGTTAGCATTTCTGATAATGGCGTATATACTCTTAAACGCTAATATCTCACATAATCGGTGGTCTAGGATACGTCATTTCGCTGCAGCTTCAAGTAAGAGTTAGCGGTTGCCATCCAGTAAGCGCATTTATGTGAAATATGCGACTCACACAAGACCAAGGACGTACCTGAGAGAGTTTGTGGGGGGAAGTCTTGGCGCCCGGCGCCCCTAATTCGCGTCTTTCATCAATAAACCTTGAGGTCGCGCATGAACGCAAGTGCGTCGGTACATGTGTGAATTCACTTGCTTACAAACTTACGCTGTTAAAAGGCCGACAGTAATGCTAAATAGATGGGACCATAGGTCGGCAATAAAAGGCGGAGCTCATCCATAATATATGTTGCATTTAGTGACCACTCGAACTTAGGCTCGCTAAAATTTTCCTCAACCGGATTCACTCATACTCAGACTCACGAAGATATTTCTGACATTGACTCCCTCAGACTTGGGTTGAGTCTGAGTGATTCGACTCATGGGTGAGCTTGCCGACCCATGCATGTGAGAAGTATGTGCCAGCTGCGGCACCGGGCCTCTGAATCATAACTACCTCACTGCTGCTTGAGGGAACTGCAGAAAAGGTTTAGCAGGGCCAGTACTGAACAGTAAACTTTGGGACCTTTCTATTGAAATTGAACCAGCGGATACGGAAGCTTGTGATTGAACAAGACGTACCCAGCCATTCGTTCTCCAAGCACGCACCGCTATGGCGTTATTTATTTATTATTCACTTTTTCCGTTCTTCCCACCAGAACTTTCTTCAACTTTAATGCGCTTGGGGAATACTGATGGCGCTTGTTCCTAGGTGGTGTTGGTAAGGGCCACATAGCGGACTTATTCGCAGTCCACCTCCGCCTGCGTAGTTCATTCAATTTTGTAAATGGTGCTCACAGCTGCGATACCTCGAATGGCGCTTTTCGTTCAGGGTTCCTCTTGAGCGGAAGCTCTAGACGAAGGGTGGCACCTCTTCTGCCATTTGCTTTCTTCGAAAAAAAAAGTTATTCCACCAGTTCTGCCCTTGTAATCCATGATCTTGAGTTAAATTGTGCTCGGCCATGTGGCGGATATTTTTGTTTTGAAATATATCATATAGCGTCAGTAAAAACCCCACTAGCCTAACAATGAGGTATTTTAAACAACCTGCAAAGGAATCGCAAGATTACGAAACTAATTTAGAGCCCGCTTGTAATCCCCCGCACTCATGATTACGGAGTTAGACAAGGAGAGCAGAAAGGTGGGTCTTAAAATTAATCTACAGAAAACGAAAGTAATGTACAACAACCTCGGCAAGGAGCAGCGCTTCGAGATAGGTAATAGTGCACTTGAAGTTGTAAAAGACTATGTCTACTTAGGGCAGGTAATAACCGCAGAGCCAAACCACGAGATTGAAGTAACTAGAAGAATAAGAATGGGGTGGAGCACATTCGGCAAGCACTCTCAAATTATGACAGGTAGATTGCCACTATCCCTCAAGAGGAAGGTATATAACAGCTGTATCTTGCCGGTACTTAGCTACGGAGCAGAAACCTGGAGACTTACAAAGAGGGTTCAGCTTAAATTGAGGACGACGCAGCGAGCAATGGAAAGAAAAATGGTAGGTGTAACCTTAAGAGACAAGAAGAGAGCAGAGTGGATTAGGGAACAAACGGGGGTTAAGGATATCATAGCTGAAATCAAGAAGAAGAAATGGACATGGGCAGGGCATGTAGCGCGTAGACAGGATAACCGCTGGTCATTAAGGGTAACTGACTGGATTCTCAGAGAAGGGAAGCGGGTTAGGGGGAGACAGAAGGTTAGGTGGGCAGATGAGATTAAGAAGTTTGCGGGTATAAAATGGCAGCAGCAAGCACAGGACCGGGTTCACTGGCGGAACATGGGAGAGGCCTTTGTCCTGCAGTGGACGTAGTCAGGCTGATGATGATGATGATGTAATCCCCCCCCCCATCCTCATCATCCTCATCCCATCCACCCATTTTATCTTTTAGCGTGTTCGTCGTGACGAGAGGAGGGAGAAAATTTGGGACAGTTTTGCCCTAGTGGTGCCAAGTATAAGAAGAAAGTGTGTCGCTGGGACCTTCTTTGTTTTTTTTTCTTTTTTACAGCGACAGCTGTTATGAGATCACGACACGGGTCGCGTGCTCGCTGTAGTTGTGCGCCGCTGCTGCCGCCGCCGTCGCCGCAGGTGTCCGTAGCCACAATCGCACGAAATAAGAAAAAAAAACACCGTTGACACATGCGATTTAAATCCGGGTTTCCTACGTGCCAGCCCAGCATATTACTACTGAGCCTCGCCGGTGCTTGCACCCTTTAGCAAACTTGTATTAAACAGGCTTGATGTCGGGAAAGGAATCGTGTCAATATGAGTATAAAGCGTTTTGGAACTGCAAAGGAACAACCTGATGTCACATAATGCGAATTGTGCAACGAGTGCGCCCTCGATTTCCCCAATTCTTTACAAAAGCTTCATCTTATTCACCTATTAACTGTGGCCCATACCCACTGTGGGGGATTGGGGGATTACAAAAGCTTCTGGCATAATTCTTTATTGTCGTCAGCCACAGCACACAAAAAAATGCACGAACTTCCTCGACAATGGCTGTGGCACTCACCCGTCTACGCTTCCGCATATGCTGTGGGAGTGCCCGGCACAGTGCAGACACACTAACATCCGCGACCCTTACGTCGAAGCTCCGTGAGGCTCTGCGGAGCCCCGCTCTTGACGACCGAACCTGGGCGATCCAGCACGCCTGTGAGGTGGCGTCGAGGCAAGCCCTTGACGTCCCCTTATGGGAGGCCTAGGCCAGACCACATAAACCTGCTGGTTTCTTACGATAAAGTTTATTCCTCCTCCTCCTTCCCAACTCGAAAGTGTGCAGCGCGTACCATGCTTCTCCGATGAATGACGAAGGATGGCATAGTGAATGCCTGCCTACTACACAGTTAGTAATGGTGTAGTGGGTACCTGCAGGTGTGCTTGCCGCAGCTACCCAAAGAGTGTTTTTAAAATAGGGGACCTGAAAGGCCGCCCTTCCAGCTTTCGCTGTGACAGGTTTGCGCTTTCCGCGCAGGCCTGGCGGTTTTTCTTTCTTTCTTCCTTTCTCTCTTTTTCCCCTTCTTTCTGTCTTTTCTTTTTCTCTTTCTGTTTTTTTCTCTTTATTGATTTGTTGTTCTAGATCCTTCTATTTTTCTTCATATTTTCTTTCTTTCTGTTCCTTTCTATTAGTCGCTTCCTTCTTTTTTTCTATGTTTTTGTACGTGGTTCAGCCTGCGTCACGTCAAGGCACGAGGGTAGCATACGGTCATAGCGTATGACAGCGTACGAAAACCTGGCTCCCTAAGTGCGCCGTACTTACGAGCGCTTCAAGCGAGCAACAAACCCCTATGAGTCCAAACGCACAGAGTGGGCTCGAGGAAATTTCGCGGCCGGCGATCTTGAGGTAATTAGGTCCGATTATTAGTAGTACATTTGATGATTGCTTGGGAAAATACTGCAGGGCCCCTCTAACCGCCAAAACATCAAGATCTTCTTTATGAAATAGGCTCACCTCTGGTCGTATGCCTATATTCTTTAGAAACCTGAAAAGTTTCTTTGATTTTTTTTACTGGTCATGCGCACCTTGTTTATTAAATGCTTCTTGCCTCCTACTTCTTAACATTGTCTGCCCTAATATTCTCGTGCTTGTACACCCCATTCCGAATGCCAACGAGTTGGCTCACTCCCGGGCGCGAGGTCTCACATTCCGCGCTGGGGAGAATTACTCGAAGGCTGAGGACGTTACTTGTTACTTCAGGGACCCGTTGCTAACTTCCAATGAAATTCTCAAACATTACCAGTTGGAGCGGTGCACGAAATACCCACCACTCTCGCACCCACACTCAACAAGACCTCAGTCCATCACTCTACGACTCTTGGCGTATGCATCGCCTCTGAATTGCTCTAAATATGTGGATGGCATAGATCTGGGGGGCCCGCGCTGTGGTCACCCCAAATGTAATCTCCAACACACGCTGTGGCAATGCCCTGCTTTGCAAGAGAGCAGTGAGTCTCCTTCTATGGAGGTGGACTGGAACTGTCTCCTCACAAGCCACGACAAAGGAGACCAGCTCAGGGCCATTCAGAGGGCCTGCGAAATGGCCGTGGATTTTAACCTCCCCGTTCCGTTGTGGGAGTTGCCCACTGGTTTCGCCCCTTAAGGGGGGTTGAGCGCCGCCTCCCGATACTAATGAAGTTCTTTGCCTGCCTGCCTGCCTGCCTGCCTGCCTGCCTGCCTGCCTGCCTGCCTGCCTGCCTGCCTGCCTGCCTGCCTGCCTGCCTGCCTGTCTGCCTGCCTGCCTGCCTGCCTGCCTGTACTCTTTCGTGACCGTACATACATGGCTTGACGTTTTCCTCTTCAATGATACTGCCAATTTCTTGAGGCGCAGCCCTCGTTCTCGCCTTCTGCTCTAGGAGCCTTCGCTTGGAGTCTATGCGCGGTGGCCACCATTCTCGGCCATAGCTATAAGCAACGACCAATCCGCATCGTTTTTTTTTTTGCATCAGTGCCTCTGCTACTTTCATTCATCGAGCTCCTCACTTCACCGCGTGCGTCGTTCTCGTTCATCTGTCAATGACAACACGACGTTAAGACATTCCGTCTCCGCTTCTCCACTCTTTCACGTCTTCTCGAAGCGCTGGTATGCACATGTGTATGTCTTCTTCGGAACTACGATGTTCGGCGGTTGAGTCGGCTGAGATCGATGCGTTATACATCGACACGATTGAGGACTCGATGCTCGGTTGAGCGAGCCTGCTTTCTTAGTGGCTAAAAATAAATAAATAAAACAGCGGTAAGGCAAGAGGTGGAGCGAGACACCGATGCCGACGATGCCTTCTCTGCTGGCTTCCTTGCCTGTATTCCTTCCCAGCTCTCCCTCTTTGCAGCTCGGCTTGTCCGCATCCACAACTCTCGGCGTCCCTGACTCGTACTCGCGTGCTGTGTAATAAGCATTTTTATTTTCTTTTCTTTTTCCTTTTTTCCTTTTTTGCCGTGATTGGTGGACTGGGCGTTATATTGACGACATTCCTTGACGCCTTCGAGCATTTCCCAGGACCTCCCGAAACTTTCAGCTACGAAGGTCCGATCGAATGGCTTTGCTTTCTCGATATTTTTTGTTTTATTTTCGCTGAGTGAGTCGTGTTTTATTGGCGCCATCGCACGCGTGTGTATGTGCGTTCTTTTCTCGTTCCATTTCTCTTACTTGCAGGGCAACTTTCCCTAAAGATAGCAGAAGAGTGGGCGGTGTCTCTTTTTTGTTGGATGAGCATCACACGAAACTGTTCAAAAACAAGATTGCGGTATTTCTTTTATTGATGTTTAGCTATGCCTATAGGTATAGATATGCGCGGGCTCGACTATGCAACACAATTGAGTGAAAGCATTTTAGGAAGTATGTGCTCCATTTAAAGAATGTTCAGGACGTTAGAAGTAAATAGGGCATAAGCGCACCGTTTGAGAGGTGAAAGACGAGCATCACTAAGTCATAGGCAGTAGCTCACCACAGTCTTTTAAGAAAGTCTGCAATGATTGCATCCTACAGGCATATGGTGCAGAAACTTATACGTTACTGAAAAATAATTGAAAAAGAACTTAAGACCTGCGCAGCGAGGGATGACGCGAAATAGGTTAAGCCCGGGATTTAAAGGCAGGGACATAGCAGTGCACACCTGACAGCAAGAAGGGTGATAGTCTACACTTTATTTGACTATACGATGTGTAAAATGCAGCTCGATACTCCATTTAATATCTGGGGCAGACAGAGGACATTGTTAGAGTCCACTGAATGGTTCAAGTGAGTGTAAGTGGCAGATAACTGGGAAGTTGAGTGAAATTAAGAAGTTCCTGTTATATTTGTAGCCATCTGCTGGACCGGCAGCTGGCGTGCGTCCGACTCCTTTTAAATAAACGTACTCCGGCTAGGCAATACAGCCGACTCTTACGTACCAATACTTGTGCTTGTATGAAATCTTTGTTGTGGGCAAATCTTTGAGTTTTAAATAATGAAATAGAATCAGCTTGCCTAAAACAGGGAAAATCGAAGATGAACGCATATGGTTTTTGTCCTAAATGGCACATAGGAGACGAAGATGGTGATGACGCTCATGATTATCATGGCATAAATTAAGCGTTCGACGTGGTCCTGGTAGAAAGGGTTACTGTTCTGATAGTGCGCACACGTGAGAGATATATAAAATGTGTGCGTGCGTGCCTGTGCATGCGTGTGGGTGCGTGCGGGGAGGAGGGGTGGGGGGGGGAGAAAGCTTAAGAAGGAATAGTGGATGCATTGTGCTACAGACCTCATACGCCATTACTGGATAATAAAAACAAAAAAAAGTGTCAAGTCAGATGCGTTTGTAGGTTCTGTCGCTGACGATTAATTCCGTCGCGCGTAGGTTTCCTCTGTTACAAACCCTCAAACGAGCCACAAGACTGATTGTAAGATGAAAAAGTGCTGCCGAAGGGAATGGTGATGAGCGGTGTGTCCTTTCTCGATGTGACATGGGAGATTTTTTCCTTTTTCTACAATTTTTTGGATTTCCGGAAAGTCAACTTTTGTACTGCTTAGTTTGTATACTCTGGGTGCACGTTAAAGAACCCCGGCCAGGTGGTCGAAATTTCCGGAGCCCTCCACTACGGCGTCTCATAATCATATGGTGGTTTTGGGACGTTAAACCCCGCAAATCAATCAATAAGTCTGTATACTCTCACTCTTTTCTTTTATTTGTTGACGTATTCGTCGGTGGCGTCTTCCAACTTTTTGCCATCGAATACATCTCCAATTTTTAGTCTCTCTCCCTCCTCTCTCTCATTTTTAATTGTCACATTCTCCACTGCTTCGGCGATTGCTCTTTCTCACTTAATTTGTGCTGCTCCGCGTATACGCTTGCAATAAACCACTCTCTACCGGGGAGCCACACATAATATTACTCGTGCGAAATGATTTCAGAAAACGCTTTTGTACTGATTTTTTTTTTTGCCGGACTGATTCTCGGTCTTCAGCGATCCCGTTTCGAATGACGAAATGCATTACGAGTATACTTCGTGTTTGTCACATTTTTCAGTTATATATTTGAAAACCGTCAGTCGACGACGTCGCATTCGCAACAACTAGTTAGACGAGTTTCCATTTGCGGAGATAAGAGCCTTGGGGCTTAATTATGGGCCTCAGGATTTAGAAAAAAAATGAAATCTTCCAGATTTTGTTAGTGCATGTCGCTGAAGTGGGAATAACAAAATTCACCTTCGATGATAACGGTATAGTTTTCTTGATTGGACGCAAGTGCATTAGCTATACTTTTGCTGTTCTACTAACGCCAGCAACACACACACACACACACACACACACACACACACACACACATATATATATATATATATATATATATATTCTGGCCTTCATCAGGATCCTGATGAAGGCCAGACTCTAGGCCGAAACGTCGAAATAAACCACGTTGTGACCGCTCACGGAGGATCTACTGAACTATATGCAACGCTACGGCCACTCAACCACCATGCCTGCCTATCTATCTATCTATATATATATATATATATATATATATATATATATATATATATATATATATATATATATAATGGTTCTAATAACTCCCCCTATACATTCTTTGGCATTATTATCTGTTAGATCTCATAAATATTGTGTCAAAACACCGAAAAACGAGCCCTTAGGTATGCACTTTTTCCCTTATTCATTAACGAGGGTCTCGTACTGGTAGATTTGGTGCCGTTAGGTTGTATACGAGAGACTATTGGTCATCTGTCCGCTCTTAATAAGTTCCCGTGCTACGTGACGCCACACAGGTTCATAAAAGGGTGTTCCACACTCGCCGCTATGGCTAGAGATGGCGCTGACTGACACTCCCACGTTTAAATTCACATATAAATCCACTAAAGTGGCTGGGAGATAGCCGCCGTGATAGCTCAGTGGTTAGAGCATTGAACGCGTTATTCAAAGGTCGTAGGTTCGATTCCTGCTCACGGCAAGTTATTTTTTCACCAACTTTTTCCTGTTCCTATTTACATTATATTGGTTCTAATAACTTCCCCTATACATTCCTTGGCATTATTGTCTGTTAGATCTTATTAATATTGTGCGAAACACGGGAAAAAACGAGACCTTAGGTGTATACTTCTTTCTCTAATCATTAACGAGGGTCTCGTACTGGCAGGCTTGGCGCCATCAGGTTGTATACGAGGGACTATTGGTCAGCTGCCCACTCGTAACAAATTCATGTGCGACGTGACGCCACACTGGCTCATAAAAAGTCTAGCACACTCGCCGCCATGGCTACTGGTGGAGCTGACTGACGCTCTCACCTATAAGAAAAATTCACAAAGATACCCAATAAAGTTGCAGAGGGGATAGCTGTCGTGGTAGCTCAGTGGTAGAGCATCGAACGCGTGATTCAAAGGTTGCAGGTTCGGTTCCTGCCCACGGCAAGTTGTATTTGCACGTACTTTTTTTTACTTTTCTTTCTTGACATTTACACTACGATTCGGTCTAATAACTTTCCCTATACTTCCCTTCGCATTATTGTCTGTTAGATCTTACTCTCTCTCTCTCTCTCTCTAAATATATATATATATGAGAGATAGATAGATAGATAGATAGATAGATAGATAGATAGATAGATAGATAGATAGATAGATAGATAGATAGATAGATAGATAGATAGATAGATAGATAGATAGATAGATAGATAGATAGATAGATAGATAGATAGATAGATAGATAGATAGATAGATAGATAGATAGGGAGAAAAAGGGAGATAGATAGATAGGGAGAAAAAGGGAGATAGATAGATAGGGAGAAAAAGGGAGATAGATAGATAGGGAGAAAAGGGGAGATAGATAGATAGGGAGAAAAAGAGAGATAGATAGATAGGGAGAAAAAGAGAGATAGATAGATAGGGAGAAAAAGAAAGATAGATAGATAGGAAGAAAAGAGAGATAGATAGATAGTTAGGGAGAAAAAGAGAGAGAGATCAAATGTTGGGTTGACTAAGCTTCACTGGGTTTTATTACAAGTGGACGACCAGGTGCCAGTTTCAATAAATTCAAACGCAACGTTTATTTTTTTATTAAGGCCGATGTTTTTTTCATAGCTTCTATACAGTCCACGTCATTCTATTGACCTTTCTTCGCGGCACATGCGCCCAAAATATTACCAAGGAAGGGACAGGGCTTATTCTAAATGCCTTCGACGCCTAATGCCAGGCTAACTCGTGTGAACGCTGTGTGCAACACCTGTGCAGCTCTCTGTATATCCAGAAGAATTCGGTGACGACCAAATATGGGTGTTGAAACAAGACCGTCCCTCAGTAGGCCGTAGCTCCCATTTCACCTGAGCTGAGGCTTGTCGGTGTTGCGCCAGCTGCATTGTCGTGAACTCCAGCAGAGAACCAACCATGCTTCAAGTGTGGGTGTATGTCACTCCGGATGTAATTTCTCTTGAGCCAATTTTTAATCACATTTCTATTATCGCGCCCACCGCACGCGGCTATCTATCGCACAACAAAGTAAAGCAAAGTAAGGCAGATTAATATCGGCGTAGGCAGCACTTACCTGACATACTTTCTTAATGGCTCGTAAAATGGCTCGTTTTACATGGAGTCATTTCGAGACGGGTGTGCTTGGGCAGCGTTGGGTTGCTGTAAAAAAAACTGGGTGATCCAGAGCTCGCAGGCCACGCTGCCATAAAAATACATGGGAGAGCGGTGTGTGATATTACGACCTCGCTTGCTTTTTTCCCTACATTCTCTACTTCGGAGCCAAGATGCAGATATAATCGCTGCATGAGCGCTTCGACTGCTAAGGAACCCTGTATCTCCTGGAAATGTGGGCATCACCGCAGATAGATTCGGGCGCCGCGCACTGTTTAGAGGAAGTGGTTCCCAGGCGCCCTTCTCTCCCGGGCACTTGCTTGTGTCTGGCATCCTCACATCCTAAACTGTTTCTTCCGCGAACAACGCGAACAACTGCGACCAGTGGGATGTGTCCCCACAGCCGGGGTAGCACTTGGAGCACCCGTCCCCCGGGGCGTCCGATGCGGTCCGATTGGAAAGCGGCCTCGCGGAGAATCGGCCCCCTCCCTTGAGAGGACAGACTCTGCCTCGTTTCCGATGTCGTCATCTTCTCTCCGCGCTGGTTGTGTACACTTTTCAAATTGCGCGGGCTGCTGCTTTTCCTGTTTTCTCCCCAATTTGGTTTCCGCTGCTGACGTTTGTACACGATATAGCTCTTGGGTAATGTTTCTGCGCTTCGAGTTAGCCGCTATAGAAAGAGCGTACTTGTCTCACTGTAGGACTAGAATTCTCCTCCGGATATCAAAGGCTTTGTTGATATCACATGTATGTGCCCCATAAAGTGGACGGGTGGATAGCCGCCGTATAGTATAGCTCGGTTGGTAGAGCATGGGATGCGTTATTCTAAAGTCGCAGGTTCGGTCGTTTATCACGGGAAGTTATTTTTTGTCCACTTTTCTTTTCCATAGTTATATTAGAATTGCTACAAATAATATCCCCTATACTTTCCGTGTCATCATTGTCTGTTCTAGCATTGTGTCTAACAAACCAAATGAGCCCTTAAAATCCCACTTTTTTTTTCGTTGTGGTTTAAAAGTCATTTTTAAACTTGCCTATTATAATGCAGTCTAGAGAGACGCAGCAGCTTCATAAAAGGGAGGCAAATTCGACGGACGTTCAGAAACACCTATTTTCGGAAGGCGAAGTCTCTGCTAGTGGACGTCCGATGAGGTACCGTCAATCCAGCTTAGCGCATGTGCCGAGCACTAAATCATGTTGCCGGGAAGGTGCGTTTCACTTTCTTCACCTTGCCCCAACGTGGGGAATGCGTTTACACACACAAACAAAAATGAAAAGAAAAGCCCAGAGCGATTCCTTGAGTACGACACAAATGAAGTTTGCAACAAGACACGAAGCTTTGTGGACACTACGTATTCACTGCTCTGTAGTTCGTACAAATATGCGGAGCGAAGCGGAGGGTCATATCTTCGACTGTATCTCCAGAAATCCGAGACACGTCATTCGTATCGCTATGTGCTACCACTTCTGCACATACATTTTTTTTCTACTTCTGTTGAGGGTTTTACCCACTTCGGAGGTGATGTTTTTTTTCGCGGGAGCTCTTCGCAGCCGTCGCATTTTTCTAGGGAGCTTGGTTGAAAGCTATTATGTTAAGTGCTCTCGCTTCGTTCTTACAATCCTTATGTTCAATCCCTTAGTGAGCTAGAGAGCCCACTATAAGTTCATCGGTCATCTCTATAGTGGTCGTGCATTGTGGGGCGGTTTTCATTGGTCTAATTAAGACTTAATGAACGTCATTTTTATTTGCTTGCTGGAACTGCTGCTGCAGCTGTGGCTCCCTGTATTGAGCTCGCATTTACTTCATATTTCGCATTAGGGATATGTTTGTATGAAAATATGAAGAAAGGGGGGTGGGCATTACTTGTCGCGCTGTAGTGTGTGTGTTTTTTTCCCTTTTTCATTCATTTTTAAGGGATTTGTCAGCACCTTTACTCTAGCACATCGCCCGTTCGAGGCAAGGGGCGTGTTAAGTCGTTTCAATAACTTTGTAACGATGACACGTTTGTTCCTCCGCTTATCGCCACTGTGATTATCGCGATGCACACTACCGCTGTCTAGAGGACGAATTGATAACATGATTGTCGTTGCGGAAGCTTTGTTCTGATCGTGCATAACTTTCCTTAAGAGTGCGTGCGTATGCAGGCAAGCGAAATGGCCGCAGCAGGCAACCGTTGCCTGGACTAAGCTCTGCCTTTAACGTAGTCGCAGGAATCGTGTGGTCGACGTCTTAACCGCGCGCGTTCTAATTCGTCGGACACTCACCCGGATCATCATCGATTTTTTGCATGCCATGGTATTTTGTCTCATGGAAAGGCGGCTGACAGGAATGGCGTTCGCAATATACGAACGCTGGAAACGGCTAAAAGCTGTCTGATATTGCTTTAACAGTTGCAATGAATAAGTTTTTTTTCTTTAGAGTCTTTCGTATAGCAACATATGGTAACATCCGCTTTATTGCATATGATATCGACATGTAGGGTGTAAAATGGGACACGGAGCAAAACAGGACATTTTGACTTTGCTAACATTATTATATCTAATACAAAAAGTACTTTTTATTTTTTTTCTATTTTAGCTATAGGTGCTGGTAGTTGTCTACCTTTTTATGTGTAAAAGTTTGTGGTTGCTCACAGCGTTTGCGTAGGAAAAATTACGCAGCTGGTGTCGGCGTTTTGTGATACTGCTAGCCAGTGCCGTGTTTAAAAATTCATTTAAACCCCTGTTATTCCTAACTAATATATAATGAACTTTTGTGCACCCGCCGCTTTTTATGTATTGTTCTTATGGAGCTTTTAGGATAATACAATGTAATGAAATATAAATAAATGTTATGTATAATACTTTCGGCCCTATATACAAACACTTGCGAATTTATTCAAATTCAAAGCAAATAATGCGTACGTGACGGCAAATCGGGTATTCTAGCCCTCCACATGAGTACTTCGATTGCTTTCATTGTTAAAAAAATATCTTGCATTATCTATAATTGATTTCAATGTGCATAGTTTCGTTTTAAGGGGTCACACTAAAAAGGCAGCTACTGGAAACTTTATTGTCGAAGCTGCTCGGGCATGCTTGGTGATTATGTAGGCCTCCAAACAAAATCGCCTCTTGCCGTGTTCTTCTTTTATTGTTACCATTTTCTGTGGCTAAGGTAATCGGCAACTGACCCGCAGGTCGTGGGTTCGAATCCCGGCTGCGGCGGCTGCATTTCCGATGGAGGCGGAAATGTTGTAGGCCCGTGGGCTGACTCGGGTGCACGTCAAAGAACTCCAGGTAGTCGAAATTTCCGGAACCCCCCCACTGCGGCGTATGGTGGTTTTGGGACGTTAAACCCCGCATATCAATCAATGTTATTATTTTTTTAGAAGAAAAAAAAATACTGAACAAGCAAATGCTTGATTTGGTCACGTTTCTATGAAACCGTGCAACCAAAAACGTGCAACCTCTATAAGGACGTTACAAGTGGAAATTCGATTTAATCTGTGCTCTCGCTTCCTTGACGCAAGTTGCCGACCGTGATGGACAATTTTCACCGTGCTCACACTAAAAGCAGTGAATAGAGGAGAGGCAGGCGCTATTTTCGTTGTTTTGTCTTTCCTTGTACCCCCCTCCGATCGCCACAACTATTGCTGATAAGCGCGACTGTCCCTACATAGAAGCCGTACGCCGGTGGTGCTTACGTTAGGCTATAGCCGCGTACGTGCAGTCATCTGCTATGCGGGGCGCGCATGCATATAAACCGACATGCGAGCTTAATGCCTCGCTGCGCCTGATCCAACCTGCTCGTTGTATACAGCGATTCGCGTGCTCCCTTTTTCGCTTTTATTTCGGTGTGAGGCGGGCGAGAATATTCAACCGCCGTCACTTCCGGAGTGCCGTTCTTATCCCTACCTAAAAGATAAGCTGCGGGATTCAAGCCGCTTACTAAACATCTACCACGTGAGGTGAATGGGGTGCAACGTGGCTCCTTTCGCGGATCTTTCTTTGTTGTAGCCGATATGATATGTGTGGTTTAACGTCCCAAATCCACGATACGATTATGAGAGACGCCGTAGTGGAGGGCTCCGGAAATTTAGACCACCTGGGGTTCTTTAACGTGCACCCAAATCTGAGCACACGGGCCTACAACATTTCCGCCTCCATCGGAAATGCAGCCGCCGCAGCCGGGATTCGAACCCGCGCCCTGCGGGTCGGCAGCCACTAGACCACCGCGGCGGGGCTTTATTGTAGCCGATCCTCTTGTTTTTCTTTTTTTTTTGTTCGACCACACTCTGTATCTCCTTTGCAATAACGTCAATCTTCTTTGTCTTTTCATTTTGATGACGGGGCACTGTATAGGGGGCCAGGTTGTTGTGTGTTGTCGTATCCAGTCGTATGCTGTGGTAGTACGCGTTCGTTGTCACTTTACGCGGGACGCAGACCAAACCGCGTACAGCGTCGCCATCTGTAGCGCGCGCTCACGCCAAAGAGCAGTCTTCATCCTCTTGTTCTTCAAGCTCAATAATGATGATGATAACGCATGCAAAACCACATAATGCGTAGCATAGCCAGCGATATGCATATCTAAGCAAAGAGGAGTCTACTGCCTCTTGCTTGTCGAATGCTTCGATGATGATATTAGGTGCGCAGAACATTGGGGAACTAATCTGACGCAGAGAAAACCACGTATAAATGTTGAAAAAGAGAGCAATCAAGAGAGAAAAGTAATAAACAAAGGGAAATTTTAAAAAATGGAAATACAAGAATGAAAGGAAGGAGGAAAAGAAAGTGTAAACCGAAGAGAAACAAAAAGAGTTGCTTCCAATCGAGCACTTTCTTCAGGCTTGGCACACCACTAGTGCGAAGTAGCCTTCTCTCTATCTCTATCCCTCTCTCTCTCTCTTTCTCTCCTTTTTTGCTCCTGATTCTGCGCCGCTATACCAGACTGTGTTGGCGAGAAAGAAAAAAATTAAGAAAGAAGCAAACAAGCCAGCAGTGAACGAGACCCCATCGAAATAAACTTTTATCAATAGCAGGAAATCGAACTCGCGAGCTCCAGCCTAGCGGCGCAACACCTTAGCCGTCAAGCTACTGCGGCGCGTAAATACATACATATATATGCCGGTTTCGAAAACAAAAGAGAAACCTACGATAAGTTCGGGATTTCGGAGGAGAAGCAAGGAAAAATCAATATACATCTGCTGAGTGTAAATTTACATGCCGCAAAGGGTTAGAAGCCAATAAAGTCGCCGATGTCATCTATTTTTTTATTTTTTTATTTATTTTTAAACTTTTTGTGGCTGTTTAGTAGAATCGCTTATCAGTGGTCGTTTCATAAATTGAAAGAAATGTGCCCTTTCAGACATTGAAAACAGCGCGCTAGCTTTGGCGGCCTACTCAACCAAACGTTTCGCCGCAATTCAAGCGTAAAGTTTTCATCGAACGACGCCTGCAATCCAGGCTTTGTCGTCTCTTCAGCGCCGTGTTCGCCGAAATTCTCGCGTTCACATCTCGGCAGACCGTTCTCGAAGCGCCCGTTATGTCGCGGCTCTATATTTTATTTATTGCTGTTTATAGTTCACCAAGCCTAACGATTCTTTTTTTACTATATATAAGCCCGTTTTTGCAACATGCGAGAATGTGCACGTCTGAACGTATATAGAGCGTATAGTTCGCATCCATGTACTCGGCTGCTGACCAGCAGGTCGCGGGATCGAATCCCGGCGGCGGCGGCTGCATTTCCGATGGAGGCGGAAGTGATGTAGGCCCGTGTGCTCAGATTTGGGTGCACGTTAAAGAACCCCAGGTGGTCGAAATTTCCGGACCTTCCACCACGGCGTCTCTCATCATCATGTGGTCGTTTTGGGACGTTAAACCCCACATATAAATCAATCATTAGTTCGCATCCATGATGCGAAATGAATCTGCGTTTTCAGAGGTTCCGCGATCTGTGTAATATAGAGATGTTGGTCAGTCGATGTACTGTGACCGGGATCCACGATCCTCTCTACGACCTCTCCACGCACGTTAAGCTTGGCGAGACGACGTGCATCTGTGTCGTGGTTCTTGCATATAAAAAGTGACGAGGAAAAAAAACAGGTTACGACAAGCGCACGTTTGCAATTGTCGATAAAGGAAGCGAAAAGCCATGAAACGAGAGCCCTAACCGAACACTGCTATTTTCTTAAGTTATCCCAAGGAAGAAGGAATGAAAATAGTGAAATAATAAAAGCCGGCGTCCAGAACAGCGCGATCGTAAACCCGCCTGCCTCGGACATCTAGAGAGCTATTACCGCTCGGATGCACAGACACTATATAGATAGACGTACACGAAAGCGGAGTCCAAAAAAAAAAAGAAGAGGCACAACTTAGACGATACGCAAAAGAAAGAGGGGGAAAAAATATGGCGAGACATTCTGTCGCCATTTTCCTCGTCCTCTAATCCATTATTTCCCGGCCCGGCTGGCAACTCGCCAACTCCTCCCGTCCAATACACGCCCGGCGTACAAGGCCTTATTGATCGCTCGGGGTGATATGCAAGGATTCCCTGTTCCTTGCGCCGCTATCAGGCGCACGCTCTTTTCTCGGCCGTCAAGCTTAGCTCGGATTCCTTCTGCCTCTCTCCTCCAGAGATCCACGGCGTCTCCGCCGCATTCGTGGGCCACGCAGCCAGCGCCGCTTCCTCCGTGATTTCCGGGCTTCCCGCTGCGCACGAAGGCTTCAGCGTGCCTCGTCCTTGGAGTGTGGGTCCCATCTCCAGCTGCTCGTCTGCCTCATCACGGTCAAGAGCCATAGGCGCTTTCTATGGCTATTCTCGGCACCTTTTTTTTCTTCTCTTCGTTAAAACATCTGTCCTCATTAGTGTCTACATGGCTGCGCAGTGCGAATTGGACGAGGACGGGAGAAGCGCACAACACAGGCGCTGAGTTCAACTTCAGAAACCATTCGAGGTCAGCGCCTATGCTGTGTCCTCTCCTCTGTCCTCGTTCAGTTTGTGTTTCGCAGTCATTTTGATATTGAAAGACCAACTGGCCCAAGCTACGACTTCGCCAAGTTATACTCTTCTTTACGCCTACCATACGCGGAGATTATGTGGCAAAAATGATTATTCACTGGCAAGGAGACCGCACACGGTCATGGTATCCTCCCTCGGCCTGCTGTCGGGGGAGATCTAAGAGGACGTTTGACCTTCAAGATCAAAACGCAATAGTGTATATCGGGAAACCCGTTCGCATCGCCGTCTCAATCTGTAGCTCTTGTAACCTAGCCACAGTGTCCCTCGGTTGAATCACTGCGTTGAAACGAGCGGTCTAGGCGGCGCACAAGCGATGGCTGGACAAGTTCTTCACATCGTGTGTGAGATGAACGATATTTGCGTCTTCAACGCGTCAGTGCGCCGTCGTGCACGAGTGTGTATTTTGTTCAGTTTGTCTCAACAAAGATAATATTGACGAAATTTTGTTTAAAATAAGAAGCAAGCGCCAATGATACATTTTTTTGCACAACGTAACATTGGTTTATACGCTATCGCTGGCCATGGCTAATAGCTGCTGTTACTTTAAACTGTGAAAACCAGGGCGCTTTCACAATTTGACGTTTCAATTAGCTACATTAATAAATCGTACTGCTTTGTGCCCTATAGTTGTCTCGGGCTCAATGTCGATAGCGCGAGGAGCGCCAAGGAAAGCTACTCACCGCATGGTTTGCTATTGCAACAAAGAGCGTTTATTTAACGGATGGCTTGGACGCACCTGCCCTCGAAGTATATTCGCATCCGCGCAACGGGAGGGCACACTGGGCTGTCCGTTGTTTACACTATTTATACACGTGGTACATGCTTGTTACAGTAGGCTAGGCTTCATGCCATGCTAGCATTCTGCATATGTACGCAAACAGCGTTTTTAGGGTGGAGATAAGCTGCATCACGTACGCGCACGTGTGCCCTTACCGTATACGTATACCGTTACCGTATACGTATCGTTCTGCCAGATACGGTTACCTTTTTCGCAGTTGTTGGTGCCAGCATACCGTACTCTTGTGTCCGTCAGAACTCCGTTCTCTGTACTTGTGTAGCTGTCAGAGCCGCTTCTTGTAAAATATTCGTAGACACAGTTGGAGAAACCAGTGGAAAACCAGTTCTTCTTAGCCAGATAAGGCGTTCGTGTCTGATAAAAAATTATTCTTCACTGGGCCTATAAAAAAACCTAAAATTATTCACAATGCTTCGTATGTTCAAAAAAATCGAGTGCCCATGCTCTTTATACGGTAACCTAGTTGGGTATATAGTATAAAGCAAACAAAGATATAACAGGAAACGAAATTTGTACAGCGCCCGAAAAAAGGTTGTAAGATGGCGGTATTTTTATGTATTCGAATCCCCTGTTATACGCCTGGGGAAAAGGTCGATAGACCTGAGAAAGAGAAGATGAAAGGAGTTAGGAGGATGTTTAACATAACTGTGTGCTATAACATAGCAGTTCCCTGTTCTTTACACGGAGGTTCCATTGGCAGGTTGGAACATACAGAAGAAACGTAGCAAGCGTCCCAACGCTCTTGGACCCTCCGCGCAATGTTCTTGCATCGGAGCACGGGTGGAAAGAAACCCTATTGCCGGGGATATCTCGACGCTCATCAAAGTCTCTGGAAGTGCTTCAAAAAACTTGGATGAGCAGGAGCGCAAAAATGCAGTGACGCGAAGGCGATGAGCCCGAGGGCGCCTTAATTAAAATCGACTACGGCGTCGATTAAAACCGCCTAATGCGGACACGCGCACTAAAGGAACGATGATTACCTCCGTTTAATGTAGGACGAAGCTGGGGAGCATTGGTCAATAATCGACCACCGGCACGTTGCTGCCGCGCTGTCTGTCGTGGTGGCAGAGCTGCTTGGTTTGCCCGTTCACGCAGGGACGGCGAAGGGGCGAGCTGCCGCCTGGTGTATACGGTGAAGTGGATGTGGAGAACCGATGAGGACATAATTTGATGTACGGCGTAGTCTATATAGTGTGCATCGCAACGTGCCGCTTATGGTCACTGTCCGTCGATTGCGCCCGCGCTTGATGGAGCACTATAGCTATCTGCGAGGCGCCGCCGACGCTGCACTTTTCGAGCTATAGCTTCACAGCCATTCTCGGCGCCAATCGACCGCGCCACGCTGGCTTTTCAATCGCAGCCGCTGCGGTTATGCTCCTTGCGTAAAAGATGATGCACTTCGCGCGGCTCCATTTGGCGCTCTTGTTATATTCCCCTAATCTAGAAACTCTATAGGTATTGACTTGCATGAACCACCGGTTTCTTGGCCAATCCCCCTCAGTGGGTGAGAGCCACAAAAGAAAGGAACAAGCAAGCAAGCAAGCTCTTGCCGATGCGTATAACTGTAAAGAAGCAGTGATATCAACTTGACGCATTTCGCGTTTTTTTTTTGCGCCAACTCGTAGTTATTGATCTCCTGGTAACGATTCGGTACTAATAATGCAATAGAGGGACGAATGAATATATTTAATTTATTATTAGTATCAGACGCAATTCAAAACGGGTGCAATGCCTGCCAATTTTCTTCGCTGCCAACGTTACCAATCGGACACCTTCTGTGGTTTCGCCCCATCTGAACACGTGGCCACACGAAATGGTGACGCGATTTTCAGTTGACATTTCGTCTGCTAGGTGCGTCCGTGCAGAGGCATGTCTTCGCCACACACATTGTCGTCGCCGTTTTCATCAGTGTCCACAAGCGACGATGAAAAGACTGCAGGAACATGGAATTGGCGTGATTCGCGGCGTGGCGAATCATTCTGAACAATGATTCTGAAATCGCCGCCGGAACGAGCAGCGACGAGACACCTGAAGACCCGTGCTCGTTTAGGCCACGCTGGCTGGTAAAACATATGCTGTGTGCGTGTTGCATTCTGTAGCTTTAAGTGATGGCATTCGCGCTCACGACTCCACCACAATTCACCTGAAGCAGCACGACGAAAACGCAGGATTCGCACGAATGCGCACCGCCCGAACCAAGCAAAACAAAGCAAGTGAAGCCGTTGCCAGGCAGCGCGACGTCGCCGCCAGACATTGTAGACACCGCGATGACAACACTGAAACTATTGACGTCATCGCTTCTCGCTTTTAGTCACCCAGTGCCTGAGGCGTGGAGCTCGCTAAACAAGTCAAAATACTGTCCATGCATCTCATGGCCGCGGGAACATGCTGTTGGGCCTTTGAACATTCTTTGTTCTTGAATTAGAATAACTTGTACGTAACGGATGCCAGTCGAACTTCGCTATAAAAAAACTCGCGCATGCCAAGCAACAGAATGAACGCAACATCTCGAGTTTGAAAAATTTGGTGTCATCGCGATACGAACTTTGTTTGAGCTTAACTTATAGTGACACAGTGTAGATGCAGAGATCAGCTGCATCAAGGACACGTGGGGATATACATTACCGGAACTGAGCGTTGCATGGGTACAGTATACATGAGTACAGTGGCACATGAACCTCGTGGCACGTGTCTACAGTGCCACTGTACAAAAAACGGTATGTGCCAGCAACACCTATACGACACCCCTCTTTTACATCACTTGAAACATCACCGTCGCTGCATTCTCGGTACTCGTCGAATTTCGCTGTCCTGTTTCTCTTTCGAGATTGACGAATTTCTCGTTCCCGACCGACCATAAGCTAAGGTCTTATCCTTCAGCCGGCGTGTCGTTATTTCCCTCCGTCATGTGCATGATACATGCTCATGTTGCCAGTCACATGCGAGCTTGATCTAACTGGTGCTCATCGTCACCTATATAGGAAGTCTGTAAATATTTATTTTCATTTCGAATGCAGTGTTTCTCGGCAATCGCCTCACGCTGTGCTTTCTTTTTATTCAGTCATTCTTGTGTTGCTGTTGTTGTTGTTGTTGTTTTTCGTGAACTCATCCGCATGTATTTGCTGGGTCCGTGTTTGTTTCTCATGCACAACAAGCGTACGAGGCTTCCGCTGTAACGAAAAATTGCGTCTTTTGCGCATGATTCCGCCTCTTCTTTCCGATGGCGTAGATAGAAAAACGAGACAACGCGAAGTAAAGTTTAAAAACAACGTGGGGCTGAGCATATTTTTCCTTCTCGGTCGGCAGGATGCGACTACCAGTCGCGCTGAGTGGATCGTTTCTTGTCGCGCGGTGTCTTTTGCGAAGCTTTCCATGTTGCAGCTATACGTTGTAATGTTGCCCGGTTGTTTCTGGTTAACCTCCCAGCCTTCTCCCTTTTGTTGCTTCCTCCTCCTCCTCCGATTGTTACCGTTGTCTCGTTTTGTGTGCGCTTCTTCCATTTACCCACGCCCTCTCTCCCTCTTGTGTTTTCACTCGGCTGAGCTCCGGTCGTCTAGCTAGCAGAGTGACGTC
Organism: Rhipicephalus microplus; assembly: GCF_043290135.1. Classification (NCBI taxonomy): domain Eukaryota; kingdom Metazoa; phylum Arthropoda; class Arachnida; order Ixodida; family Ixodidae; genus Rhipicephalus; species Rhipicephalus microplus. The sequence goes on along the minus strand of NC_134700.1, from coordinate 250,265,496 downwards.
ATCTACGGTTCTGCAAGATTTCTTTGCCGTCGTGTAGCGCAGTTTCCTCCGCCCAAATATGAGTCGGCTACTGGGAACATTTTAGCTGTAATGCCTAGCAGTGGCCGCATATCTTGTTTTACGCCACCGTGGTTTTATCTGATTTGTTTTAAATAACGGTTTTGATTCTGTGCGTTTTTTTTTCTTATCGCACTCTTATTACTTCCGCCGCGACTCAATTCAGTGCGTATGATTATTCACTTGAGCCTTTATTTGTAGTAACGATAAATACCAAAAAGCTCAATTGGACTTAGGAAATGGGAAAGGTGTGTTTCGCGCATGTACGTAATACTGGCCTGCGTGAACAAACCTGCATATCAAATTAAGTGCATTGGTGCTACAGCACATCGAAAACGATGCCAACTTTCTCCCTAGAGATATGTTTTAATTTTTTCTCTCTCGTTATTATTATTAGTAATATTATTTTGCGAAGGCCTAAATATTTGAAAATTTGTTCTGTTTGTGTATTGGAAACTCGAGGAAGATTTGGAACCATGTTTTCGTGCCGGCATAGCGTAGTTTACCCGCGCTACATCTTCACGACCGGCCGATCGTGTGTCATTGATAGTGTATACAAGGGTAAAGAGAACACATCTTGCACTGTGGCGCTGTTGCATGAATTATTCGGGTAAATATATTTGGAGTAGCTGCGTAGCTGTAGCTTGCGTTACCTTCTTCGGGTCATCCCTGCAGCGTTCGGGCTGCGTGACATACAAGCATTAAAACAGCTGTACTCCCGCGTAGGACCAGCATCGTGCGTCAAAAATACGCATCTGCCTTGATCGCGCGCACTAACGTTGAGAACATCAAGCTTGCCACCCTGTAATAAATCAGCAGGAAGTAGAGAAATGTATTTTTTAATCTAGCAGGAATGTTGATTCGAAGCGTAGGTGTGGGCATGTATGAATCGAATGCGCTAAACTAACTGCGAAGTGGGAGGAGAGCTTTCACTAGCGACAACCTAGGACGTAATCTGGCAACAGTGAATATGCCCAAGGCGTCGCGTAAGTTTAAAAATCTGCATCAATATTCTTCACGGTTTTTATACATCCCAAATCTGGCTAGCATCGCGTGCTGGCGAAACTTTAAGAAAGATGTGTTTCAGTTATTTTCGATTCGTTTGCATTTCGATTTCTCAAGGTTGAACGAGAGAAAAGGGATATTTTTTTTTTCACGAGGTCCTCGTTTATATGTTACACACAACCACGTGAATCGAACATACAAGCAGGCCCCAGAAAGCACAAAAGATGTTTGTTGTATTTCGAATGTTGGGATGTTTTTTTAAGATCAATTTATGTTTTTTTAAGATTAATTAGATGTTTTCTTAAGATTAACAAAACGTGATCGAAAAAAAAGAGTGAATATTTTACAATCATGCACATTAGCTAAGCACGCAGGCACGGTTTGTATATCGGACTCTCAAAGACTACAGCACTCTCGGATAAACTTGAAGAGGTCCGTGGAACGAAAGAGAGCTGGAGGCCCTCGGGACACGGAAGGCTGTCGTGGCGCGGGCGTAAATCAAGCGCACGTCCGGAACGAAGGCACTCGCCCACTGCGCAGGAACGCGGCAGTCTGATGTGAGGAACTTTCGAGGCGAAGCTGGAAAGCTCGAAATTCGAGGCGACAGCTCCGAAACGCCGGGGGCGGAACAGAGGTAAAGGGGAGTCTCTCTTTCCGACTCTGATTGCTCGTGCGTGGTTGCCCGCTTTCTTACCTCGGGTGTGCAGCTACACCCGCGAAGCAATAAAGGGTTTGAAAGAATATATAGAGAACCGGCTAAAAAAGCGTCTTCCGAAGATTGGATCAAGCCGCCTGGTTTCTCCCTCTTTCCTACCCTGGTTTTTATTTGGAAATATTTTATCGTCTGAAATGCCAGAAGGCAGAGCGTCGATGCGAAGTGTATGTCGTCTTCTGTGTTCTCAGAGCTGCGTGGTTATGTTTAATTCTCGCAACGATATAGCGCCTCGCTGACAAGGCTCTTTCTTCGTGTAAATGTTATTACATGATCTACTTTTTGGCCCTTCTTATTCTTTTTTTACTTCAGTTTTCCTCGCTGCTTCGGGGTTCTTAAGCTCTTCCTCTGGTGAGATAGCGTTACCTCACAACCTGGCGCCCCCGTCTTCTGGCGATAAGAGTGCTTCTATAGGGGAATAACAAGTTCTTGCAGACAGGATGAAGCGTAGAAGACTCTATTATTATTTCGATGAATGAAACCGCAGTTTAGTGCCTGACACATGAGTCCTCGTTGTTTCCTTCTTTTTGTGTGTGTGTGGTATCTGGAGAAGCAAATAGCCCTTGTTAATGGTAATCTTCGTTCGAGGTACTTATGGTGAATAAACACTTCGAGACAGATACCACCTTTTGTAAACCTGAAGTATATCGTGAGTGACTGCAGCGCTTGCGCAAAGCGCGGAATGGGCGTCTCTTGACTTTTTGTTTTGTCAGGAAAGAAAGAAAGAAAGAAAGAAAGGATTATATTCGTATTAGACTGATGCTACGCGTCTGTATAATAATAATAATAATAATAATAATAATAATAATAATAATAATAATAATAATAATAATAATAATAATAATAATAATGTCTTTTTCAAAGTTACCTTTCGTTCTCTGATCACATTACTGTCGTAGAATAAAAAAAAAAGTCAGATATACGTGGTTCTTCACATTTATAGCCCTGATGAACGTGTATATACAAATGTCGTTTGTAGTGGCTGTGAAAATAATTATTCACAATAATTACAGACAGTTTTGCCGAACACTGTTTCTTAGTGTTATACGTGGTTGTGAGTTGAATTGTTTAGACCTATTGCAACCCGAAAATAATGTCATTACTTGTAATGTCTCGCTCATCCATGACGCAAATACTGATTTAGAATATAAGTGCGCATGAGCTTTAACAATCAACCGTACTCGTTTTGGGGCGTTAAACCCCAATACTTATTAATCATTAATTTCTTCATTGTAAACTTTAAAAGCACGCATGACATCGTATAAACGTGTCACACGTGTGTTTTCAAGTATGGAAATATCATGAACTAACCAGTTGTGGTAAATCATGTTGCCGAGTAAAGTTGGATGATTCATTTGGATGATTCACCTAATTTGCCAAACCAGGACTTCGTTGACGGAGCAAGGAAGGCAGCGCGGCCTTAATAAACGTTCCACGGCTTCGACTATTTGAAAGACCGACACTGCATGGAGCTGTTTCATGAACATTCGTCTCGTAAAAGAAAAAAAAAGCATTTCAGGTTTCAAAATCAACGTACATTTAGGCGTGGGTTGCAACCATATATTTATTGAAATCATTATACACTTTGTCGAATATATATATATATATATATATATATATATATATATATATATATATATATATATATATATATATATATATATATATATATATATTCTGCCCATGGCAAGTTATTGTTTCACCCACTTACTTTTCTTTCTTCATATTTACCCTACAATTTGGTCTAATATCTTCTCCTATACTTTTCTTGGCATCATTTTCTGTTAAATCTCATTAATACTGTGTAAAAACACGGAAAAACAAGCCCTTAAGTAGCGTCTCTCATAATCAAATGGTGGTTTTGGGACGTTAAACCCCACAAATCAAGCCCTTAAGTATACGTTTAATTCCTTAATTCATTAACGAGGGTCTCGTACTGGCAGACTTAGTGCCTTTAGGTTGTATGCGAGGGACTATTGGTCAGCTGTCCGCTCGTAATAAGTTCATAATAAGTTCACGTGTTACGTGACGCCAAACAGGCACAAAAGAGTGTGCCACACTCGCCGCCACGGCTACTATTGGCCCTGACTAACTCTACCACGTTTAAATTCACATATAAACTCAATAAAGTGGCTGGGGGGATAGCTGCCGTGGTAGCCCAGTGGTAGAGCATCGAACGCGTCATTCGAAGGTCGCAGGTTCGTATCCTGCCCATGGCAAGTTATCTTTTCACCCACTTTTCTTTCTTCATATTTACCCTACAATTCGGTCTAATATATTCCCCTACACTTTCCTTGGTATTATTGTCTCTTAGATCGCATTAATACTGTGTAAAAACGCGGAAAAACGAGCCCTTAAGTATAGAGATAGAGTTGTTTCCTATATATATATATATATATATATATATAAAGGGGGGAAGGAGCGTGGGGAAGTTAGGTGGGCTCGAACGTGCAGTCAGTTTCAAAATTGATGAATCTTGCAAAGTACACGCTCGGCTGGCTGCCTTCCTGTCGTCGTCTCCAGCGGAGTGCGTGTTCTACATCGGCCGAGAGCGAAAGCAGAGCGCCGTAAACACGCGCGCGCCTGTCGTGCGTGCGGCGAACGACCGTCGTCGTCGAAAGGAGAAGCAAATACAATCGGCGACCAAAGCAGTCCCCGAGCAGTCGCCCCCCTCTCACATCATACCGAGCGTTTCTTCATTCTTTCTCGCGTTCGAGGGGCATAATACAGTTTAAATGCGCCGCAGGACTTACCAGTATTTTGTGCTTTTTTGAACGACATTTCTCTTCTATTTCCGTTTTTGTTTTTGTTTTTTCTTTGCGCGCACTCGCGTTTTTGGTTGTTGTTTTTTTCATGCGCTTTCTCGATTCGCTTTCAGACGCGGACTTCCAGTCCCGTTTGATTTCGTCCTTGTCTCGTGACATTGTGTTTGCAGTCTTCGAAAATTATGGACTCACATTTTCTTCCCCGCTGAGCTTCGTTGCCGCTCTGTTTCTTCGGACTCGGAGAATAACGGCACTCGGTTGTGCAGTCGTCTACCGAGACGGCGGCACAAACGTTATGATGACTTGTTCGTGTACAGTTTATGCCATAATTGAGGGAAGTGGTTAGCGTTGTTAAACGTTACTTCGCAAACACGCGCGAAACCCCAAAGAACCTGCCGCTTCTCATACGCTATTTCGCGACATCGCAGGTTCGGTTCGCAGCTGTCCCACCTTTTTTATGTGTGTTTTCAAACATATCTTAGGTCAACAGTTCTGGGCCTTCGCTTTATGGTGTCGTAGTAACCGATACCATGTACATATGTAATGTTATATAAAGAAGTATAGGTATCTCTGACAATGCAAGCTTTCCCCTAATATATGTTTCTGTATTGTACCCTTTTTATACGATGTTTCGCTTCAGAATGCTTATTTCTTGCTTTATGCGCATTAGCGGCTGCTTCGCAGTGTGTGTTGGCGTTCTACACTCATTTATTTTTTTCTCTTTTTTTCGCAGGTAAGTGAAGAACACAGCCATTTCGACAAGAAACCAGACTTTCTGGGTGCGTGTCTCCAAGGCTGCATGCGCACGTGTTTATCCTCCATGGGAGCTGTTTCATATATCCTTGCTTTCTGATTGCTCCACTCAAACGTCCGTGACTCCTGCTGTTGGTAGAGAAGCGTCTCATTTCTTTTTAAAGTGACTCTAGCGCTTGAGTACAACATAATTTTTCTTTTTTTCATATTTACTAACGTTGCGTAAGTTGCGGTTTGTATTTTACTTATATTACTCGGAGTCAATAACGTAGTTTGCGTAGTATCGTGGTAGCACAGCTCTATGCACTCGACTACGTACGGATCTCGCTGACATGAGGCATACTTGTGCACGTTATGAATTCCAAAGTTAATGGTTAAAACCGGGCTGCTAAATTTCTGAATTTTACAACTTTTAGTTGCCAAGTGTAAGCCGAAAGTTGCGATTCAGTGAGCAGGAATATTTTACAACGCATGTCTTTTTTTTTCTTTGATGCCGCGTTTTACTAAAATCTTTAAAATATTAAAGAATTAATTATCCGCTTTTCAAGTATACTTTTCAATTTATAACGTGCAGCTTTTAGGGTCCTTATTTTCATTAATTTTTGTTTTCTTATTTTTTTACTGCAATCTTTTACTGAGTCCTGTCTTGGAGATGTTCAACTGAGTATATAGCCACGTCCAACAACCGATCTAGGCATTTCGGCAGTTCAGACAAGTGTTTGTTTCTTTTTGATCAACGCTTTGATAATGTCAATGTTCTGAGTTCGCAATATATCGACTAGACGATAATGATAGCGCGAGAACAGAACGACGACACCGAGACAAGAAGGACACGAGTCCTTCTTGTCTCTTTGTCGTCGTTCTGTTCTCGCTCTATAACTATCGTCATGTCATACCAAGTAGCCCAAGCTGCCACACTTCTAAGTTACATATCGACTTGGTTTCAACTCCTACCACCGCTATTTCTCTTTTTTTTTGTCAATTCATTTAGCTAAGTGGATACGTGTCTCTCGTTTTTACTGTTCTTGTTTTTTTTTGACCGTACAATACGCATGGACCGCTGGGAGAACCTTGTCTTCGCACGAATTCACTTGGAAAACAGAACCGGTCGGTCCTTTTATTGCCTATCCCGCATCGCCGAGTGTGATCATTTGTGTAGAAAAACTAGAGCAAGTCCAGAAAAACCGAAGGAAGAAGGATGACCACAAAGTTTTGGGAAGGGCAGGACAGCGCGGATCGTACGTGTCGAGAAGTGCGGGGAATAGCCGGCTCCATTTAGGGAATTGGACTGCGCGCTGACGCTTCGATGAAGCGGATGGCTGCAGAGGCTTGCATATGTGCGAGTGTCTAGCGAAGTAGACGCTGCGGTAATTCAGTGCCCGTGCATTGTATCTTCTATTGTCTTTGTATATAAATGTGTACGTTCTGCCCTCTTCCCTCACGTTTTCCTTAGTGTGGAAAGCAGGGTGTTCACTTTTATTGGCCATATATATATATATATATATATATATATATATATATATATATATATATATATATATATATATATATAAGGAACAAAAGTTATGAAATTCGTTTGGTTTAAGGGCTTTTTCTTTAGGGGGAGGATGGCCATGCGTAATCCCTTGCACCCGCGTGGTGCTGTGTGCGTTGCGTTGAGCGAACTCGTCCTTTAAAAGCGTTGTTTTCCGAAGCAGCTTCGTTGCACGGCTGAGCATGGACCGGATAAATTTGACAAACCTGACTCGCCGTGTCATGCGCAGCCGTTGTCCAGCACCTCGGCGAGCCCAATAAAATCGAAAGAGTAAGTAAGGGCTTTCCCAAAACGGAGAGAAACGCAAAGTAAGGACGGTGAGTTTAAGCATGGGAGGGGACCTTGTGTTGGTTGGCAAGAGGAGATAGAGCTTGAAAGAATGAAAGAGGTAAAGAGATAGAAAACGTGCCACACAACCACTAACGAAAACGTCATTAAAAGGACATAAAACATTATCTAATGCTCAGTGATAACGTGTCGTTCAATTCGCAAGGCATTTTACAAACATGAAATCCTTTCAGGGAGCCGGGATTCGCGAATCGTTTTATTTTCCTCTTTTTTTTATTGACCTGATTTTAAAGTGATGTGGTTGATTCTCTCTCTTCGTGTAATCAACAGGCAGCCATTTAAACGACTGATTGTGACCCATTAAGCTGCGTAATGATATCGTGGCTATAATTAAGCAGGACAATTTAATGAATTTATGATTACTTTCATCATAATTTTTTATCGCGTTTAGCCGATGAACTTACTGGTGCGGAAGTGCAGCTTCCGTTTCCCAGTAAGTTCACTCACCGTTTGCTTAGCTTTCGGACCGGGTGCGCTGACACTTCCGCGTTGCAGCGGTGTTGTTTCGCTGTCGCGGTGTTTTCTGGTATTTATCTTGTTTTTTTTTGTGTGGTCATATATTATTGTGTGTTAGGTTTTGCAGAAATTATTCTATTCGGTCTCTGCTGCTCATCGATACTTACTCCCGTTCAATCTCTGCCTACTGTATCGCTACATTTTCCCCGCACACGGTGATCTCTAATAGCCGGCTATTGACACTGTTCCCTGTAGAGTGGGGTTCTGTATTTTATCTTACAAGAGGAGTCTGTATCTGTATCTTACAATACAGTCCCACTATTGCAATGCGTGCGTTGGTGAGCCGGTGCAAAAAGTTCAACAAGGCCTTCACTGATTTTTTTTTTTGTGCGAAGACAGATCATGTCGGCTCTCAAGCACTCACTCATTGACAAGGGTATTTCGTCAAGGCACGCCAGCGCAGCAGATAGCGGCCGTTTTTGCGTGGTAGTGGCCTATTGAATTGGCTATAGCACCCCCGCTATTTTTTTTTCTTTTTGCCCTTCGATTTCTTTCTCTTCTTTTCTCACCATTACCCTCTCCCTTAATGCAGGGTAGCGAACAGGATGCCCCAATTTCCGGTTAACCTCCTTGCCTTTCCCTCATTTTATTCTCTCCCTCTTAGCGACCCGACAAAACCTTAGTTACGTCATTTTAGCTGAGCGACCCATCTCGTCGATGAGTTTATGCCCCGTAATGCCGTCCCAGCTTACTGCTATAACACTAGCTACCGCCCCGCTAATTTGCGTATGCAGTATAACAATATTCAGAGCGTAAACGCTGATTTCCTTGCACTGTGACACATGGGAATTGCGTGGCTGCGGCTTATATGGGTGGACGCCCGTGGAGTGCGGTGCCCTTTGATATGCAGATAAGCCCGCGCGAATAACCCCGGCTTCTGTACTCCACACCGACACGCTCGCGCAAGTTCTCGTGTCGCTCGTGCGACTCTGTGTGACCCGTATAAGTAATGAAAACGCCGAATAACGCGTGACATTTTTTGTTATGGATTATTTTATTCTAAGGTGCTCAGACGTTCATTCATACTAGTAATCTAGTCTTGTGTACCCGAGAAAACTCTTTCCGTTATGTGATGCATGCGCTCGAAAAGTGCCGCTGAAAGCCGTTTTGATTGGTGAAGCCGTTCATTTACTTGTATGCATATCGATTTGCATTCCCTTGGTGGTCCGGGCGTGTGGAATTAACGAGCGCATGCCGATACGTCTCGCGAGGCTAATGAATAGTGCATTCGTGAATGGCGAGACGCGTTTGCAAGGCGATGGTGCTTAGATGCGTTTAATTTCAATAGAGGAATGGTGAAATGTCACGTCTTCGTAAATTATCCGTACATCAGTGTTTTTTTTTTGTGCATTGCGCAAGATTTTCAGTTTCTGAAAAGTTTAACGCTGGACAACTAACTACTCGCGTCTTCCTCAAGTCTTTGTACGAAACACGATTCGTTCATTCCGTACTCGCAGTGAGTTACTGGTATACGTAGAAAAAATTATGGTGGTTGCCGCCAAATAAAATCCCAGCAAAGGACCAAAAGGGGTAGATCCAAACGAAAAAAAAGAAACGTTATTGTTGCGTTCATCTTTAACGCTTTTATCGAACGCTATTACCTATTTCAGAGCTCCCTGTTATCTTTGACGAGTTCAATCTTATCCCGACGAGTTCGTTGTACGGTGTAGTCTGTAACACCACTTTTTGTCGCTATTGCACACATACGCCTGTCGCACACGCTGCCCAGTAGACCTGATAACGAATCGGGCCTCCGAGACTAGGAACAAGTTTGTGGGACGTGTTGTCTTGCCTTTTGCACTCAATTAACCCATGCTCTCAAGGTGCGTTGTGAGAATACCGATTTCCGGTATACCGACTTCATTCTGAAACATTCTCGCGCGGACATTCTAGCGCTTCTATATCCACTGCGAACCGTGCCCTCGCATCTCCTGGCTGCTGCCGGACAGCTTTTGGTGTATTTAAATCTTGTGTCACGCCCACTCTCACCCATCCGGCCGGTCGTCCACTCTGCGTGCCAGCTGCTGGATGAGGAGGGATATTGGACGCCACCGGACAGGTGGCTTCTCGCTGGCGATATAATACACACCACCCTGTATATATATAACCCCCACCTGCCTATTTCTTTCTCGCAGTTTTTTTCGCACTTGCCTACTTGTCGGAGTTTGTCCCTTATTTTCTTTTCCTACATCCAAGCTTTTTCGTATGCCGTTATGAACATACACGCGCACACTACTTCCCGCAGTATTTAGCCGAGTTCTTTCAGCGCCAAAGAAAGGAGTCTTAGCAACGCTTCCCTGCGTTCGCTTCGTCTGTGCGTTTGAAGCTTTCCCCGTGGCATCTCTCCTTCCCTAAGTAATAGGACGCCTCCCCGTTGGGTCCCCTTTTCACCCTCCTTGTTCCTCGGGTGACTGCCCTATCGGTGACTCGCCGTCAATGCTCCCTTCTCGGTGGCTCGTCGCTCCTCGAGGGAAAAGGGATATTTGCGCTCGTCTAGTTTTACCCGTTGGACGTCTCCGCCGTACGTCGTCGGCATGTCGGCGTAGAGGAAGAAGAGTTTCCGTGAGGAGTTGCGGAAAACCGCCGTCTCTGTCGCCAACACGTGAGGCATCCCTACAGCGTGCGTTTTCTGCCTTCGAAGCCTCTTCGGCGCCTTTTAGATGCGGAAGCATCTTATACTCGCGCCTTGTAGTGCGCCGTCCGCGCCGTCCGCACCGCCTTAGTTGAGCTAATTCATTACGTCTGATACAATAATCACTCGTTCTCTGCTACTGCAATATTCACGCGTTCATCAAGTATAAGGTTATTTGTTGCACTTCAAAAGCATACATGTGTCCGAGTTAAAACGGTCAAAGTTTCACATTAAATGCACCAGGAAGGTAAAGTATTGGTACGGAAACCAGTAACACAAACATGAGCTTGTACGGTAAAGTTAGCTATGTAAAACCTACGCGAGCGTCGGTGCACACTGAACCATGCCTGTGTATTCAGGCATGTGTCTAACTCTGTTACCAGCCACTAAACTGTTTTAGCGGGACGGCTCAGTGCTCTCCCATAGTTGAGTACGAAGTACTCAAAATCGTTCAACATATTAGATGCGGAAGCATCTTATACTCGCGCCTTGTAGTGCGCCGTCCGCGCCGTCCGCACCGCTTCTCGAACATTCGACAGCTGACGCGCGCGCATGCGCCGTCGCGCCGTCGCCCACCATCTGTGCCGCGCGCGCTTCTCCTTCGAGAACATTCGACAGCTGACAGCGCATGCGCCGTCGCGCCGTCGCCATCTGTGCCGCGCGCGCGCTTCTCCTTCGAGAACATTCGACAGCTGACAGCGCATGCACCGTCGCGCTGTATATATACTCAAGGTCGGCGCTCGCTCGCTCAGTTTCCGCTCGTCCGTTGGTTCGTCGCAATAAATAAAACACCGCCCTTTCGCATACGTGCCGTACGTGTTCACTCATTTAACACCCCATTTCACAACCACGTTAACCAATTTAGCCATCGACCCAAGTAAGTCGCAATTTAACACCCGTTAACCAATTACATGCTTCCGCATCCTCCTCAGTGTTCCCCCGAGGGAAGCTGCGGGCAATTTTTTTTCATTTGTGTTTTGCCTTTTTTTTTGCAGCAGTGTTGAAAATTGATCCTCACCTCCGCGTACCCAGACTCCAATATCGTCGCCAGAAGCCTTTTTCTGGAGAGAGATGAAGGGGGGGGGGAGGCGTTCAATTTTACTCTGCGTGTGTTCGCGTGTGCGCTTGTGTGGATGTGTATATACGCAGATGCAACATTGAAACGTTTCGAGAAAGCGGGGTGGTGTTGAAACCCCGTACTGACTGCGCTAGTGTTAGACTTCTGGGACTTCCCATGTTATTTTTTTTTTGTTGACGTAGTGCTGTCTTATATTATAGCGTTTCGCGAACTGCAGTCGAATAAAATATCAAATTTTAAGCCTTTCCTGAATGCGGCTGCACCGTCGACAAACTAGATGCCAATCGAGAATAGGTCTGAAATACTTTCTGGGCGGTCACCTCTGTTGTGTCTTCCTCGCGTACTTATTGCTTTAACGAATGACTTACTATATGAATCAGTTTGTTTGTTTTTATTTATAATGAAATGGGCATTCGATAGTACCTGCTTATATCTGACATCTTGAAGAGCTGATCATGGAGATCTACAGCCCTTTTCTGGGCTTTTTGAGACGCTGTCCGTTCAACGAGTATAAAATATTCTATGTTCTGCCAGTATGATTGTGCGTGGGCCGTTTGCCACAGCGACACGCCTGCTTTCAAAGCCCCGCTCATTGAAATTCTCTAGCTTCACTGGCTCCTTGTTTCGCGCCAAACTGCAGGAGCTATTTCAATAATCGGATTCCAATACATTTCTTTTCAACTGCCAGTGATAGTGAACCCTTGCAAGCGATGCTAGTTTCCACGACATTGTTCGCAAGAAGACGCAAAAGAAGAGTGGGAAGCTGCGGACCATTGCGAAGTCAAAATGTAACGTGGGATGATACTACTCGCATGTCATTATGAACATCTGGGCAAAAAGTGCGGCTCGCAAATAGCCTCGGCCTTGATGAAGTGTCCGTGATTCGGTGTGAAAAAGCTCCTGCTTTTTAATTTGTCGCAAGTGTGCTAATTTTTGTTTACGTATGCTGCTCACTTTAACCCAACTGTATTATAAGCTCTGGCCGTCGCTCTTTGCGTACTCTCTTGCCATTGTGTAATATCATTGCAATAGTTGTTCCGTTCTCTATTGTTTTATATGCATACGAACTTCAAAGGTACCTTGCACGGCGGCCGGGGCTGCCTCCACAATGCATTGACCCCTGCAGAGCGGCCCTTTTTTACTCGCCAAATCAGCCAGGCACTTCAACTTCCGAAATTCAAGTGGCCGGCTTGTTCGTTTAAGGCAACTGCTCACTTTAAACCGTTTTGCCCGGGATTTGGAAAAGCACTCTTCCATATAGTGGTGTGGTATTACAGTGGCTGCCGTAAAAGGTGCATCTTTTAATGAATGCAATGCACCCGGGGTGAATGCGTCCTGCTTCCCCGTGTCGGCGGGTCTTCGTCGCGTCGGGAGCGCAGGCTGTTGCGACCGGGGTTTCCAGACACCGGGGGTCCGGGATGAAGTTGTCGAGGCAGGAGGAAGAGAGACTTGAAGAGGGTTTATTTACAATATATACATTGCGAACTCCCTACACGGTGAGCCCTCAAACGTGGCAGGCCTCTACATGACTCCTAACATAGCGCTCCATGGTGCTTGGTTCTACATGGTTCTGCTCGGTTCTGCTCTGTTCTGCCTGGTTCTCTTCTCGAAAAAAAGCACACCGAATGAGCCGTGGGGGCTCATTATAAAGGGTCTGTCCTCCCCAGATCCCTAGATCGGGGACCGCGTACAGAGGGCACCGTCCAACCACGGATCACACATTACCCGCGAGGGTGACGAGCACGCACGGTCCACGTGAACGTTCAAAATTGAAGCGTGGTCACTGCACGGCCATGTGGCACGAACGTGGCTCCTCCTCGTCAAGGGGTGTCGCTGGGCGAGGGGTCTGAAGTTGATGACTGCATCCATCGAAAAGGGCCGCCGTAAACAAGCTTCAAATGGTCGCCGAACGACTCGTTCAATTAGCGGGACGATTTCCGGCCGCCGCCGCCGCCGTCATCTTCCAAAGAAGAAGCTGCACTTGTGGTCTCCCGAACTCCTCACGGTGTCGTGGCGGCAAGACGCCGCACCCTCCGGCCAGGGGGGAACAATACATGGCGGACATAGGCCGCCAACCCGTTTGGCGACTAAAAAGGAACATCAAAAGGAACGCCGATCCATTGTCAGACCTGGCGCCGGTCCTAACAGTAGGCAGCCGGTCGTTCGGTTACTTGTTTGAAGATTAAAGGAGCGCCGCTCCCTCTTCAGCTCCGGCGCCGGTCACAACAGCTCGTCCGCCGGCGGGAGAAGCGACCTGAGGGTGACCAGCTGCACAGGTTGCTCGAAGTGTCGCTGTGTAGTGCTGTCTTCCAGGCCACTGCTGATGACGCTCAGCCAAGGACTCTTTCCCTCTCGTTCCTTGTGGCTCCCCTCTGGGAAAAGCATTCATACACACCACCACAGGCACGGGAGAGCACCCTGCCCGCACTGAGACACGTCGAGTCCGACAAATTATCCAAAAGCAACCTTACTTAAGCAGTATTACCAAACACAAAGCAGCAATCGGGACGTTTCTCTGAGGTTTCACCAAAACTCCTAATCCCGATCCGATAATAATCTTCCCATCAAACTGCTTTCAAGAAAACTAATTGTCAAGTGATGCGCTCACTGTGGCATACCCGAGTGCTTGCGTGAGTAATCCGCCGTAACCCACCAGGTATCATACTCATAAAATGAAGCATTTTACTTCACGCTATCTTTTAGTTCCCGAAATTTAGTGCCGCCAAAGCCAGTCGTCAATTCCTTTTGAGAAGACGAAAGCATAACTGCCGTGCTGCACCTGCATTAGGAACATCTTTATTATACATCCGCAAACGCACATCACAGTGCTCCTGCCTGGAGGAGATACCACCTAACCGTTCCCTTGCTGTTGCCACTTTCACAAAGCATACATATAAACTCACGAGCTAGCTTTTCTTACACACCGGACACATGCGAACAAAACATTAAATGAACAACAAAAAAAGTTTCGCATGAATCCTGAAAAATCTCGCAAGCAATAACTTTGCGTCTCTACGCTCAGTCATAATTAGTTCATAACGTTGCTCCTGCTCATTTACACGTATCTACCATGACGCAGGCTCCTATGCGTGTCGTTTATGCAATCGCACAACGCTTACCTTAGCTAAACGTACAACGCCCAAGAAATGAACAAAACCAAAAAATGTGTTACCTAAACACTATTTGGTAGACGAGATTCTTAAAAAACACATTAAAATCCAAAACAACTTAAACAGTCAAAAGCAAATTTCAAAACAAAATAAATCCACTAATGACCATCGTCAAAAGCTCACGGATGTCTACTCCTTTTTGGGACTAACGCGCGGTGTCGCGTCCTGTGGGTCTTTCTAGGCGAACGGGAAATGGAACAATGGCAAAACCCATTCGCTTCGCCTCCGACCCCCGCAAAGCTCTGCGCTGACAACCTGCGTTCTTACTCTCGCTGAGTACCTCGCACTCCCGCAGTCCATCAAACATGCCGTCGATAGAGCGACGAAAGGGTCTGCCTTTCTACCCAACGTGCTTCTTTTTTTTTTTTTCGTTTTGTCCGGCGGCTCGGACGCATACAAACCAACTCCGGTGCCGATGACAAACGCCTAATTCTGTACGCTCTAATGCGTGTCACTATCCTTCCAATAGATCTATACAACGCATATAGGCTACCAAAATGATAGAGCGCTAACGAAAACAAAGTACAAACGAGTTATTTACAAAATCACAAAAACAAACAAAATGTTCCTTTCAACAGTCCCGAGTCGACGTTTTCCGAGAGGCTAACAGCTGTTCGCAACAACTCTGAGTCGAACTCGCGGTGGTCGCGCCCGGAACGATTTTCTCGAGAAGCGGGGTCTACAACACGCGTCAATCGCCCTGCTACCGAACCCCGCGACGTTCCTCGAAGCCGACTTGCTGTCGCTTCCTGCCCCTCGAAAACCACCGACTCTTTTGCCCCGCACCCCGTCCAATGCACCGCGAGAACAACGGAAGGGTCTCTTGCCCCTCGACCACTTACGCACACAATGCGCTTCTCTTTTCTTTGTTCTCTGGCCGCTTGGACGCTTGCGATACGGCAACTTTCTTGAAATTTCGCTCCGCCATTTGAATACATTCCTCAAACGCGTCGCGATTTTTGCCTGCCTGTTTTTACGGCGCTTTCTCCGTTTTGCACGTCTCTTGGTGCCGTCTACGGAGCCTTTCGCCCATCTCTGATGCTCACCAGCACCCACATGCTCATCTGATTTTTCGCGCGGACTGTCTGGATAATTGCCTAGCAATCTATCCTTCAAACACTGCCGCGTACGATGCGCTTTTCTTTTCCGGCGGTTCGGACGCATACGATACAGACCCGTCAGAGATGACAACGGCACTTTTCTCGCGATTTTACCACGCCGTTTGAAACCCTTACTCAAACGCGTTGTGCTCATCTCGAGCTTTGCCTTTTTGTTGCCCTTCGGACGCTTTCTCCCCTGTGCACGCTTCTTTGTGCGGACCTGGGAGCCTTTCGTCCTACTCTGACGTTCTTCATCACCGATATGCTCCTCCGCCATCTCGCGCGCCCAGTCCTGATGATTGCCTATCAGTTCATCGTTAGACCGCGGCCGCGTAGATTGCGCACTTCTGTTCCTTACTCTCCGGCCGCTCAGACGCATGCGATTTAAGCCAGTCAGAGAAGACAACGGGCCTTTTCTCGCAAATCCGCCACGCCGTTTGAAGGTCCTCGTCAAACGCGCCGCGCTGATCGCGAGCCTTGCCGCGCTTCTGTTTTTCGGACGCTTTCTCCGTTTGGCACATTCCTTGGTGCCAAACCTGGAGCCTTTCGTCCGCCTCTGACGCTCATCAACATGGTCTACAGGGCTGCAAGGTTCGATGGAACACTCTGTTAATCTTAACTTCGTTTCCACCACCACGGAACCCTCACACCCTGCTGTGACCGCGAGCTCTTTTCCCTCAGAATGGGTTAAAACCTGTTCCATTCCCTTACAGGCACTAGCCTTCTCTTTGGCCTCAAACGGCACCGCCGCTATATCTACAGATATCAGACCCGCAGCACTCTCTTCGGCCCTAAACGGCACCGCTGCTGAAACGCACCGTTCGTGCGGTACATCTGCAAATTTCTGACCTGTAGCCCTCTCTTCGGCCTTAATCGGCACCGCCGCTACGTCGCACCGTTCGTGCACTTCATCTACAGATGTCTGACCTGTAGCCTTCGCTTCGGTCTTAAATGGCACCGCCGCTACATCGCACCGTTCGTGCGCTACATCTATGGATTGACCACTCTGCTGCAATGCCACCAATTCACAATTAAGCCTTTCTATCTCTTCATCTAATTCCTGCATCCTTTTTATATGTTCTTCATGCCTGCGCTCAGCTTCCAATTCCTCCTGGCGCCATCTTTCCTTTCTTTGCGCCCTTTGTACTTCCTCCTCCTGGTCCAATAAGTACATATTCCCGAAGTGCTCGATTTCCTCATTGTCACTATTGCTTTCGAGAATCACTTCGCGGAGTTTAGAAGCAGGCATATCATCATTAAAATCTAGCTCCAGATCCCAACACAGGTTCAGCAGGTTCTCTCTTGTCAATCTCGTAAGATCCATGGCGACTACTTTGCTTTGGCTCAGCTGTGACAAAACACAAACCCACCAGCGTTTCAATTCTGGGTCTAGAGAAATTGAAGCCTGGCAAATCTCACAGCGGAGACCACAAGCTTAAGCACCCAAGTAGCACTACGTGGCCAACATCCCTCTCTACTTTTTCTTGTTAATTTTTCACTCCTGCTTTTTACAACATCCTAAAATTTAACCCGCAACGTACCCTTAGAAATTTTGAAACATTACCACTTGTTCCTATTGAATCATCTAAGCTTTCCTGCTTTAGCGTACTTGCTCAGATAATCATCCAGTGCTGCCTTGTGCTGAGATAACAACCACAGTGGCCAGGCAGTTGTTGGTTATATCTATCTTTTAACGAATCTAGGCTAAAAGACTCGATATATCTCAAGCACAAAGCCAGGCACTCACCCCATTACGTGCGGTGGTGGTACGCTGCTTCGATCCCGCCGAGTTCCAGGGCTTTCGGCTGGCCTCCGGTACATGTCGCTCTCCGTCGCAGACTCGTATCCCACCGCTGCCAACCAGTTGTTGCGACCGGGGTTTCCAGACACCGGGGGTCCGGGATGAAGTTGTCGAGGCAGGAGGAAGAGAGACTTGAAGAGGGTTTATTTACAATATATACATTGCGAACTCCCTACACGGTGAGCCCTCAAACGTGGCAGGCCTCTACATGACTCCTAACATAGCGCTCCATGGTGCTTGGTTCTACATGGTTCTGCTCGGTTCTGCTCTGTTCTGCCTGGTTCTCTTCTCGAAAAAAAGCACACCGAATGAGCCGTGGGGGCTCATTATAAAGGGTCTGTCCTCCCCAGATCCCTAGATCGGGGACCGCGTACAGAGGGCACCGTCCAACCACGGATCACACATTACCCGCGAGGGTGACGAGCACGCACGGTCCACGTGAACGTTCAAAATTGAAGCGTGGTCACTGCACGGCCATGTGGCACGAACGTGGCTCCTCCTCGTCAAGGGGTGTCGCTGGGCGAGGGGTCTGAAGTTGATGACTGCATCCATCGAAAAGGGCCGCCGTAAACAAGCTTCAAATGGTCGCCGAACGACTCGTTCAATTAGCGGGACGATTTCCGGCCGCCGCCGCCGCCGTCATCTTCCAAAGAAGAAGCTGCACTTGTGGTCTCCCGAACTCCTCACGGTGTCGTGGCGGCAAGACGCCGCACCCTCCGGCCAGGGGGGAACAATACATGGCGGACATAGGCCGCCAACCCGTTTGGCGACTAAAAAGGAACATCAAAAGGAACGCCGATCCATTGTCAGACCTGGCGCCGGTCCTAACAGTAGGCAGCCGGTCGTTCGGTTACTTGTTTGAAGATTAAAGGAGCGCCGCTCCCTCTTCAGCTCCGGCGCCGGTCACAACAAGGCTGATGAGCCCCTTCACCGAGAGTTGGCCGTCGATGAATGGAAGCCGCCTATAGTGCAGCCCTTTCGGTGGACTCTCCTCTGACGCAGCGCTCCCCGTTGTCGGTTTCCTAAACTTGTGGGTAGAAAGGAAGGCACATCCTTGCACTCCTTGTAGAGCGATCGTAAGGGAAACAGCGGCACTGAATGTGTTTGTGCAGCAGATTCTCTTCCACGAATGTCTCCGTTATGTGAAGGACGTGTTGAGCGTTAAACGCACTGCTGGCTTCTTGTCCGATGCTAACTCCTCTATATATAACTGTCTTACGTATATACCGCTGGGTTAAAGGCCTTGTTTCTGAAACTGTAGTAAATTGAACAAACAGTACTGAGGTGGATGTAGGACTGGCCATCCTGCTTTGGTAGGTGTGTGAGTATGAAGGAGATGGAACTGCTAATTATTGCTGAACGCATGGAAGTTTCACATGTAAGTGTCAACGACGACTTTTGTATACCTAAGGCAGTCGCCCGTAGCTGGACGTGCGTACCTTAAGTTGCCAGGCCCCAAACGGGACTTCCCCAGTTTGTACACCTGTGCATTTTGAAAAGAGAGAACGCCTTGCTGCCTCTGGGATAGTCAAAGGTGTTATACTGAGTTTAAAAAAAAACATTTAAGTTGCGCATATACTGAGAAAACATGGCCGCCTATTTTGGAGCAAGTTGCTCCTATCACAAAGAAAACGAGCGTTCCAAAAGAATTATACGTATAGGTTATATGTCAGCTCCTCCTTGGTCAAAAATGAGACTCGTCATGGTGGTCTAGCGGTTACTGTGCTCGACTGCTGATACGAAGGTCGCGGGATCGAATCTCTGCTGCCGCGGCCCCATTTTAGATGAAGTGCTAGACACCCGTGCGCTTAAATTTAGGTGCTCGTTAAATAACGCCAGATTGTCATGATTTTCAGAGCCCTCCACTACGGCGTCCCTCGTAATCACATCGGAGTTTTGGTACCCCAACAGTTACAGAGGGGACCATGAAATTCAAGAGACTTCCTTAATGTTTAAATCATATTAAGCTCTCGTCGCCATGGGTCGGCGAACTCGCTCACGAGGCGACTCACCCGGACTCACTCAAACTCGGATCGAGCCGTGAGTCTGAGTGAGTCCGGCTGAGCAATATTTTCGTGAGTCTCAGAGAGTTCGACGCAGGAAAATTTAGGTGAGTCTGAGTTGGAGTGAGTCCAAAGCCAAAATATATTTGTCTCTTTTCTCTCGTGCGTTTCTGCAGCAACCGCGACTCAGTGAGGTGAGCAGTCGTTCGAAAATTCTGCGGATGCCAACGCGCGTGTGCTACTTTCATCTGCTGTCGTACTCGAGGTTTGTCGTGTGTCGCAGACAGAAAATTATCGTCCTCATTATCCGGCACGTGATATTGGTGTCGTCACCTTCGTTGTCGGCCTGAGCTTCCTTCTCGCTGCTAGTACATTTGCGCCGGTTTGTACAGCGTGCGAAGCAATAAATCTGATGGGCGAGAAAATGAATACAGGGAGAGGAATAAATGATGAAAGAAAGGGAAAGATAAATTTCTGGCTAGACGACATTCGCACCCACGAACGGAGATCCGAAGGCGAGCGTCGTAAGCGGTTGGCTATCCTGGCACGGCTAAATATCGTATAGCATATGTAGCCTTGTAGAGTGTACTATATCAAGAGAGTGGGTAAGAGATGCGAGAGTGAGGAGAGATGTTACGATGAGGACCACAGAAACGATAAGGCTAGAACGAGTACAGAAAGATAAAAAAGAAAAGATATCGAGAAAGAAAGGTAAGAAAGAAAGGAATATATAAATGCGGAGAACTAAATAGAGAGAGAGAGACAAAAAGAAAAAGTAGAGCAAACATAGTCACGTATAGTATAGTATAGTATAGTTATTGTATAGAATAGCATAGTATAGTATAGTTATGGTATAGAATAGTATAGTATAGTATAGTATAGTTATGGTATAGAATAGTATAATATAACATGGGGCGGGAAAGAGACAGGTGAGAAGCCAAGCCAAGCCATAACCAAGCAAGGTGCGCACTGCAGCTCTGCTGTGTGATTTAGTGTGACTTTGTGCAAGCTGCTCACATTTTTTTCTTTGCTTTTGTTTTTCACGGAATTCGGCCATCTTTTTCCTCTATGATATAGTCTGCTCCTTCGGTTTCTCTCTGAAGGACTGTAAAGAGAAGAAAAATTGAAGATTAACAGCGCTCGTTCATAGAAAGGTTCCAATGGAGCCGACGTTCAAACGGGAGCTTCTGTTTGTAGGGCAGCCAAAACTATTCTTCGTTATGTAGGTCCCAGTGACCGTGCTTATTTTATTAACTCTCAAAAGTGGGGCGAGTGTGAGCACAACGACACGTGTTCTAATTTCTTGTGGTAGTGAACGATGTATGTGATTGTATGATTCAAGCTCGCATAAATGATGACGAAGAATGGGATTTTTTAGGGATTCAAGATTGTATTCCTTAGTTAAATGCGATACGCTCTATCTTTTACTTGATCCGTTCCGAAATTTTTCTCGTACTTGTGCGGTGCTCACGAGGACGTTGTCTTTAGTGGTCGACAAAAAGCGTAGCGTTATGCCCTTCGCGTAGCCGTCTCCGAACGACACTTCGTCTTTCAGGTTCACGAGCGCTGGTCTACAGGGCTTTCTCCTGCTTCCGCACCTACCCCGGTCAGTTTCGGTCGGCCGGTGCCCCCCACATTCTTGTCAATGGATGTCTTCTACTGTAAGGACGCGGGCTTCTTCGCCAGCTCACGCTCGGCTGGTTGCGTGACAGAGGCCGGCTTCGCGGGCTGCCCTGCTCGCCCCTTCCTTCTTACCCGCGGGGATTGATGCGCTGATTGGAGCGGTCCGGGGTAGCCGAG
Organism: Rhipicephalus microplus; assembly: GCF_043290135.1. Lineage (NCBI taxonomy): Eukaryota > Metazoa > Arthropoda > Arachnida > Ixodida > Ixodidae > Rhipicephalus > Rhipicephalus microplus. The sequence continues at coordinate 250,244,222 of NC_134700.1, read as the reverse complement.
GCTTACGCACCCGGAAAACGGATACGGGCGAGTCTCCGCCTGACCTGTCCGTACCTTCTTTTCTCCTTGTCCTCCAATGCTCTCGGAGTATTAGCTTGGCTCTCGAGTGTGCTGCAGTGGTTGTCTGGAGCTTCGATTGGTCTTCACAACTTGCAGTTGCTTCTTCGGAAATGCTTGCTTGCCTCCCCTTCTTCTTTCTGACTGCCCTACTTATGTACCCATCTTTACTTCAGTATCCACAATTATAGACTTTGCTCAGTGTCTTATGCGAACTCATTATGCGTCCACCATTGAGTTTGTTTCAGGAGATCATCATCGCAAAGTGACGTTTTCCTCCGGTCTTTTCAGTCCGAGAACTTCAGCGCTCAGCTGTTGCGAGCTACAGAATGGTTCTTTTTTTTTATGCACTTGCTTGCACAAAGCAATTTTTTCCCTTTACGTAGGTTACAACGACTGCCCGCCTTTATTATCAATACAATACTGTTATTGAAGTCAACATTTGTCATTAATCGTGCAACAAAGTCGGCGTGGTTCTCATTGCCGAAATGCCTCCCCCCTTTCTGTTGGGCTATCTCTTTGGCTATTAGAGCTAACACCCGCGCGACATTTTTTTAATGATGGAAAATTTGTGGCCACATTTTTTGTAGCGTGTGTGTAGGCTGTTACTCAAATTTTAATTCTGTACAAATCTTAATACTATGAAGATTTTTTTTCAATTTTTAATAACACCTGCACGCACAATATGCGCTTTGCGCAGATAAATGTTCTCTACAGCTTCCGAACAAGGGCTGAATGTTTCCGCGATATATTTGGGGGGGGGGGGGGGGCGCTGTATTATATGAGCGTCGCTCTCCGATGATGCGCTGCCGAAACAGACACTTTTTTTTTTTGCTGCTCCCCCGCAACAGTTGCACGGGAGCGCACATCTTTTCTGTATGCATAAACAAGGTGTTCCCTCTCTCCTGTAGAAAAGTGTATTGTGGCGAGAGCAGTTCATCAGTGACTTCCCGGCCAAAAACCTTGTGAGGTCTGGACCGTTGCGTTTCCTTGCGGGTGTTCTTTCAAGACATCAATTTGGCCTGACAATCTTCTCTAAATGTCACCATAATCATTGCCATGTGGCGGGCACAGAGTGTTGCGTTGACGAGTTATAGCAGAGCTGTTATGATCGAGGTTTGCAGTGTGTCTCAGAACATTCTCATAGTGATTAAGCGGCCTGCACACATTCTTCGCTCAAGTATTCTATGCGAGTGGTTAGCGAGAGAGGCTGAAACGTGCCCACTGGCGCTGCTGTGAACCAGCCTTGCGACACTTAATGCAAGCTGTGCTTTTTTTTTTTGCTCCTATGACTAATCGCTTTTATTCGCATCCAGAAACCTTCCCCGGAGGCAAGCCAGTTAACTACCTTAAGGCTTTTGCCATACATCGGTCTTCTAATGATGCGATGTCCGCACTCTTTTGATGTGCTGGTAAGCTTTATCGCAAGCAAGGAGCAGGTGCTCGTTATCATCGTCCCTGCAGCTTGAAGCGCCACGTATGATAAAAGTCCCGAGGCCGAGTGCGGCGGTTTTATGCTAGGAAGTTACGGCAGAGTCGGCACCGTGGCGGCAGCGCTCATCCGGTCGGCTCGACGCGCTTTACCAAAGTTGCGTCCTGGAGTACCGCCTTTATGGGTGCGCCTCGCAAGCAACATGCCTGCTTTCACAACGTCTTCTCTGTTGTGCTCAATTGTAGCGGCTCCCTCTGAGCGAGCGCTGACATTATAGCTGGTTGTTGTCGCCACCCGCGTTGCTCATCATGTTTCTGAGATGCCCGGACCATTTTGTGTGCAGAAGATACTAGGACCTTGGGCATCTGCCTCAGTTGCGCAGAAAGCGACTAAAGCACTGCTACTTTACTTAAAGTCAGCAAACCTGAGCGACCGCCTGTAGACTGTGTGTGCTCCCCGAGTGTGCTCGTGATTGTGTGTACCTTCTCATCTCTCTGCAACCTCTTTTCTCCCCTTCATCCCTTCCCCAGTGCAGGGTAGCAAACCTGATGTGCGTCTGATTAACCTCCCTGCCTTTCCTTGCATCTTTATCTCTCTCTCTTTAGAGAGAGAAAGAGATGGTGTGTGTGTGTGTGTGTGTGTGTGTGTGTGTGTGTGTGTGTGTGTGCGTGCGTGTGTGTGTGTGTGTGTGTGTGTGTGTGTGTGTGTGTGCGTGCGTGCGTGCGTGCGTGCGCGTGCGCGCCCTCTGTATACGTCGTCATGCGAGCCCGTACGCACTCTAACTGAACCGATCTTTTTTTTTTCTTTTCATTACCTGCTACACTTTCTTTTCTGGCGCGTTCGGTCACAACCTCCATTTCTTGCGCCATATCTTCGCTTCAAAGTTTGTACACTTTAGTCGCCTATGTAGTAACATTTTGCCGATTCGGTTCGCTCGATAGACTTTGTGCTGCATAAACTAATGGCGCTGTAAATTACCACTATAATGTAGCAATCACTTTATTCGACTGGTTAAAACTTCCGATGTGCCTCTGGACGTGGATCGATGCACAGAAAAAAAAAAGGCTGTGTGTTGCCCCGCCGTGGTGGTCTAGTGGCTAAGGTACTCGGCTGCTGACCCGCAGGTCGCGGGCTCAAATCCCGGCTGTGGCGGCTGCATTTCCGATGGAGGCGGAAATGTTGTAGGCCCGTGTGCTCAGATTTGGTTGCACGTTAAAGAACCCCAGGTGGTCGAAATTTCCGGAGCCCTCCACTACGGCGTCTCTCATAATCATATGGTGGTTTTGGGACGTTAAACCCCACATATCAATCAATCAGAAAAAGGCTGTCGCGCTGTGTCTGTCACCTTGAGCACTGCTAGCCGTGTATATTCCGTCGTGATGAGGCTTAGCGTGTTTACTTGTTTTTTTAGGCTTGTTCTTTTGGGGGCGCAGTGTGCTCCGAAGTCCTGTGTTGGTCGCCTCATTTCAGGCGTGGGAGAGCAAACGAAGCGACGCTAATCGGATTTTGCTGCAAAGCGATGAATGCCCCTATGCGTACGCTCCTATGCCCGTGCGGCATAGGAGCGTCCACCAGAATAACGTCGACGTTGAGATACATTACTCGTGCTATTTAAACCGCTTGTTTCCCTGCCGAGTCTTGTAGGTGTGCTCTAAAAAATTGTGTTACCTTCCGTGTTGTAATGTGGCAACCCAAGGCCAAGGCATTTTACACCTAAAGCCTTCGGGGGAACGCAAATGCTTAGTGCGCTAAAGTTGTGAAGTGACCTGTCACACACACACACATATATATAGACGCAAATGTGATGTCACGCATATGTCACACCGCCTCCTTAATTAAGATTCCTGACGAATGGCTCGTGTTGCCCGCTGAGTCGTCCTGCCTTCAGTTTTGAGCAAGCGCCGTGCAGTGGCGCTCGCGACCGACACTATTATCACGGCATTTTTTTTCACTTGTGTCAGTCGATAGTTATTCGAGATCTGCAACTATACACGACTATTTCGGAGGCTACGCATAATGACGAGTGTTTGCACCGTCCGCCACAGGTGACGCCAAAGACCGACAGTAATAGAAAATGTAGGAGGGAAGGGGTGTGGCAGCTTTTTTTGTTTTCACGCGGCAGGCATCTTAATAGAGGAGGCGTTGGTCACACATAGACGCCAATGCTTCGCTGCCCTTTTCGAAAGCGAAAGGTAGACGTAGGACGTGTCCTCTCTCGTGGTTTGAAGTGCATCCTCACTGACTATATCGCGTTCATATCTTCAAGTCGGGGCTTTATTTTACTTCGATGGCATGGACTGGTAACGCATTGTTAGAGCAAGTCTGAATGATTCGGGAACAACTGAGTGATGTATACTTGTTTTGCTTTGTAGAAGTGGCCTGTAACTTTAATCAAGGATGCTGAACGTGGGCCAGAGGGTGCCGTAACTGTGAAAGTAACGCTCCGGAACGGAAAGCGCATAACTAAAACTAGCAAATCGTCCGCCGCTCCGCTACAACTGTAAAAACGTCAAACTAAAACTCTCTAATAGTGATATCGATGTGCGCGTAGAGTGCTGCTTTGTTCTTGGAGAGCTGTCACCTGTAGATTCATGTCCTTCACTTGCACTAGTTTGAAAGTGGACCGCAGAGAAGAGCAAGTCACATTTGCGTCCAGCCTGCGTCTTCTATTCTCAAATGGCTGCTTTCGTTCGGCCTTTAGACGTCTCACGGATGTCTTGAAAGATCGCTCCGACATTCACGATCGCTGCTGCAGCCACCTCTGCCTTCCCTATTAAGCCGACCGCCGGCATTCGCCCGCTTCGGGAAGAAAACGTCAGCACGCTCCATATAACCTTGATCGCTTCCCTAAAGGCCATCGGGCCATTTTTATTGCACCATCGGTCGGCCCGCTTCTGTTTTTTTTTTCACTCTCGAGATTCACGGCGGTAGGGCGGCATTCATTACTAAGACTTTGCAGCCGCATGTGCCTTATAGATTACCTCCTTTGCTGCCTTTTTTCCTTCCTTAGCGTTCGCCCACCGTCTTTGATCTTTCGCCCTAGCAGCTTCTTTATATATTTTGCTCGCAAACGAGGAAAACCGCGGCAAATGTCCGCTATTTACCCCGAATACCGCCGAGGCGAATAGGTCAAAGATCGAAACAGCTTTACCAGAACATCTCTCGCGGTTCTCGTCTTTCTTTTTTTTTCGCCCTCTTTGCTAATCTTTTCCGTCTCTTTTATTTATCTATTTTTTTGCTAGGTGTAGGTTGTTTCATCGGCAGTTCTCATCTGTTTTTATGGCGCAGCGATATTCGAAGTTTCTGTTTGATCGTGGTGTGTGTGTGTGTGTGTGTGTGTGTGTATGTGTGTGTGTGTGTGTGTGTGTGTGTGTGTGTGTGTGCGTGCGTGTGTGCGTGCGTGCGTGCGTGTTTTCTCATGTACCGCGATCGGTAGTTTGACCATTTACTTTACGAGCGATATCATCTGGCCTCGCGCTTTTAGGAGTAGCGCAGTACCCAAACGACAGAAATTGCTCCCGAGCTTTCTTTTTCTTTCTCTCGTGGACAGTGTCGTGAAACATATATATTTGTAAACGGTGGCTTAGGTGTCACCTGTAACCTTTTGAATTTTGTCTGTGTTCGTTTGAGCCCCGCCGCGGTGGTCTAGTGGCTATAGTACTCGGCTGCTGACCCGCAGGTCGCGGGCTTGAATCCCGGCTGCGGCGGCTGCATTTCCGATGGAGGCGGAAATGTTGTAGGCACGTGTGCTCAGATTTGGGTGCACGTTAAAGAACCCCAAGTGGTCGAAATTTTCAGAGCCCTCCACTACGGCGTCTCTCATAATCATAAGGTGGTTTTGGGACGTTAAACCCCACATATCAATCATCTGTGTTCGTTTGAGGTGGTCAACTCTCGACTACGTCTTTGCGTTTGCTTTCTCTATTTTCTCTGCGATTCCTGAAATGGATCTCGAAATGGTTTATTTCGGTACAAAGTTATATCGTTGTTTAATTCTTACAAGAACTTTCCTGTTTCATTTCTGTGGTTTGTATGCATTTCTTCATAATGGCGTATTTGTGGTTGTTATTTCTTCGTTTCATAATTTATGCAGAGAAAGGAGTGGATTCACCAGGCTATTTGCAACAGCGGTGTCGTCGCATCGCTCCGCACAAGCATGATGTGAGACTGTATGTACGCGGTGTCATTGATAATGCGTAGCAGAAAACGGGTTATAAGATTGCTCAAATTGTCGCGTTTTACTGTGTGTGACAAATACGTTCCCCTGGTAAGATTAAAATGAAAGCCAGAAGTTGTATTTCACATACTCTTTGCCTTTGTGGAGACATCGTTCGTTAAATCGCAGTAGTTGAGTAGAGATGCTCAGTGTCTTGTAGCGAGCGGGACTCGACTGTCATTTCGCACTCGCGTTCTGCTCTGAAAGGCGAAACCTCCGAGGTTTCTTTTATTTTTTAGAAAGCCGCCTTTGAAATCATCTTCGTAGCTATGACTACGTTTTCTGCACTTCCCGAAAGCCAGACGAACGGTGAAAGTGGCCTCATGTACATGCCCTCTACGAAAAAAAAAAGAGAAGAAAAGCGACAGACAGAGAAGGTGTGCAATAAGATCAAGCAAAAACGAAACAGCTGCTGCCGAGTCCCGGTGTTGTAGGTCGTCCTCGCGACACGATTCCATGTGTCCCGGCCTATGCGGTTGACGGATGGCTCTTCCTTCTCTCGGCTTCTTCTGTGCACCGTTCCTCCGGATGCCTTTTCTGGGGGTAAAGCGCGCGCACCCCAATCCCCTTGCAGCCGCCGGCTAAAGTCTAAAAACGGCAGCAAGCGGTCGTTGCTGGGTCTAATTTCTTTGGCGCCATCTTTCCATCGTGTTGTATTTGACCTTTGGCCCGGGTCGCTGCTCTTTCCTGACCCGCCCCGCGCAGCTGTTTACCGTCAAATAACTGCGGCGAATGTTTCTCGCGGTACAGTGTCTTCTGCCGCCTCTATTTGCGCCTCCGTGTTTGTGAGCTGCCAGGAAGGCCATTCCGTTCGTTATGGGATGCCACTAGTCACCGCCAAATGGGTCGCCCGCTTCCGTTGGTCGGGATGGTGGTTGTTCTTGCTGCTTCCTTTCTATGTGCTCGTTTTCCTTCGTGTGCAATTGCCCTTTTTATTTTTTTTTTCCTTGGAGCGTTAGTGGGGACCCACTGATTTCTTTGTTTGGCGTGCCGGGAAGGAATGTCTAAATGAACGAGGAATTTCCTTGAAATGCTGCAAAGATTGACACTGTTTGGTATTATATCTCTTTAGTTCCCTTATTGAGGCACATGAACAAAATAAAACAAATAAAAACACACGGACATTGAAAAGACCAAGACACGCTGTCACTGTCCGCGTTTATTCTCGCTTTCACCTGTCTTATTAGGTTACCGTGCCAACTAGCTTCAATCGAGGTTTTTTGTTCGGGAAGGTTACTTCTTCTCTTTTACTTAGTTTTTTTTTAATTTACTTTTCATTAGCCAACGCTCTGGATTACTGAAAGAAGGAGTAGCTGGCAGAGTACACCTCTTATTAACAAATCGAGCTAAAATTGGCATGTTCTTTCTTTTCCGGTCAAGAAGCTACGCTGTAAAAGTTCATGTCTCATTCATTGTCCCGACCGCAGAATGTTTATTCAATTTATTCCAACAGATTCATCGTTTTGTATATTCGCGGTTATAAGACTGGCTGCTACTATAGAATGAACTCAACGTCGAGATAAAGAACTTTGTTCGAGTGATACAAAAAGATATTTGATGTCTTGCGGCCTCCGTCAATTATGACCATTTTCATTTTAACGTGATTTATTTAAATTTGGTCAAAAAACTTGATTTATTTATCTGCGTTGCAGTCTGGTGCTTTGTACGCGTATATCATCAGTGCTCGTCTTTCTGAAGCACACCATGGCATGAAAATCAGGTAGCCTACTCGACGAAGCGGCAAGCTTAGTCTCTATCTTTATTTTTATTTAGAATCGCTCATATCGTGGAACTTAGTTTTTTTTTCACTGTTTTCAAATATAATAAATCATGTTGCGGAATGATCGCTGCGATTTCCGAAGAAAACGTGGAGATATATACACACCCAGAGATTGTTTTGTGTAATTAGGCACGTGCTGGTGTAGCCCGCGAGAGAATGCCAGCCTCTTCTGAGTTTTCCGAGCGCCACACTGAGCAGGCTACGTGTACTGTTCCATGGCGAGGTCTTCGTCCTGTACTGCTCATTGGACACCAAGGCACGTTCGCAGCCGAGCATTCCGGCACTCCGTACGTCTCGCTGTCTGACGGCCTCGATGGTAACTGACGTGGGTGTGCTAGATTTTGTCTTATTCGTTTCTTATCATCGTTCGTTCTTTCCTTTGTATTTTTATTACCATTTCTTTCTTTATGTTACTTTTGGCATGGATCGCGAGGCTTTAGCCAAAGAGAATGTTCGAACTCCCAGGCGGATGCAGTTGCGGCTGCCATTCCCGAAATACCACGGCCGGCTTTGTGGAACACGCACGTCTTTTTGGGAAGCCTGCGTGGCTCTGTTGCGTTTCCTTTTGACGTACGGCTGTCAAAGTGCCTGGCGCGAGGAACGCGAATGAGAACTGGGGAGAGAAAGAAAGAATGGAATTGTGGATTAGTTATATTCCCACGCGGAATAACAATGTTTGTTGCTTTATCTTTGTTAAAGTTAGTTTCGGTGTAAAACAGAGTGCTAGTAAGCGCACCTAATTGATTACAGAACTGCCAAGGAAGCTTGAGATGTTTCGACACATGCTCTGGCAATCGATGTCCGGAGGGTGCAATAACTCCTCCTTCGGATCACCGTACCGAACGAAAGTCACGCGGAATGAACCTTGTGACTGTTTTCGAGCACCGGCCTTATTATTTAGGTTCGAGCACATATTGGACGTTTTCGAATAATTGATCGAACTTCACGAAAATCAATATTGGCTTTATAACTTGAAACCATCCAATATGTGCTTGCGTTCTGCCGGAGAAAACTCGCCTGAACCTCTGGTTTCACTGCAATAATACTCTTATTGCCGTGAACCCACATTTACAGGCGTGGTTTGCACTGCTCTGAAGTTACAGGGTAAATTGCCGTATTAATTTCTGCTTCATTATTCATATTGACTTTGCTTCAAACAAAAAAGTGACATTATCACAACCCTTCTATATTGTTTTGATGTTTTGTTTCTTCTAGAGTCAATGCATTGATCAGAGATGGTTGATCTCGGAGACACTACATTAAATATTTGTACTTCATTCTGTTAGCTTTAGTATAGCTGTGTTGTTCATTGTGTATATTTGGCTAATGGAGAGTATCCAGACTTCATCCGTTGTACAATAACGCAATTCTGCAAAAACAAAGCCATCACATATACCAGTAGAGCGTATATCACCCGTCGGGAAAGCAAAAATAAAAGCTCTTTAAATGTAGGTGAGTAAGGTGTTCGAAGTTGCTGGAAAGTCAAGGGAATAGGAAGAAAAAGGTTCTTATGTTCGACACATGTGGATCATAATTCTAAAGGTTGTTGGCCCTGTTCTCCTATTAAGAACTTGCAAGCACAAGTCACTTTGAATCTTGCTATTAATAGCGCAGAAATCAATAGGGAACAGACTCATACTCAGTATAGCTATTCCAGCATAGTAGCATTTTCGTCACCATCTTTCTCGTAATTCTGTTGAGTTGAAAGAAAGATGGCGGAAGCTATAAAAAAGAAAATATCTATGCGGCGGGGGGGGGGGCGGAATTTCAGGTAATATTTCAAATAATAACTATTTTCTTGGAAGGTGTCGTAATTTTTCAAACTTTGGCTAAGAAGCTGAGGGGATTATTTGTAAAGGTATGTTTTCCCTACATTTTCCGCATCTCTTACCGCAATACTCTGCCTTCTTATCTTAAATATCGGATACTAGGGTTCGGTGGTTGTCACGACTTTGAATGCATTACACGTTGGTGCGTAACTGGGTTGGTCGTGTTACCCTCAAGAAGGAAGGAAGGAAAATAGGAGGAAAAAAACGGCAGGAAGGTTAACCAGTCTACAGGCAGCCGGTTTGCTACCCTGCGTATAGGAGGGGGATGAATTTTTGTTGTTCTATTCGAGAAGCAAGAAATTATCTCAGATTGTCTTAATAATTATATTGAAAAAAATTCTAATAGCGAGATTGTATGTCATATTTCTGAACGTTTTCGCAGTCTCTTAAAGAATGGTGGATTGAAAAGTTAGCCGACAATGATGATTAAGTGCACTTTGGGCAGCTTGCTCTTGTTGGCATTGTCAACAAAAACATTTCTCGCAATAGAGGGGAATTCGCTAATCTCTGATGATTTTGGAATGACAAATCGTACAATATGTGCGCAGGCACACACCTACGAAAGAAGGCACATAATAAAGTGGGAGACTTTTTTTTTTCAAGGACTGAAATGCTTTTTTAGGCGTTGAAAGTCACTGAAGTGCATCGCAACTACTTTTTACTAGCTCTGGCTTGTGAAAATATGAAAAATTGAGGTTCAAGTCCTTGATTCAACCCTCATTTACGGAATGTTAAAACATTTTGCTAGATATCGTGCATGATATGTACACTGAGTTCGCTGGTTATCGAGAGCTCTCAAGCCTGGCGGTTTTTGTGCGAGCGTATTTTCATTGCTGAAAGATGAGAGGACAAGTGGGCAAGTGTTTGTCGGCTAGGCAAGAAAGTTTAATCGATTCACCTCACTTGACTATCAATAGAGTTGAGCGCTTTTGGCGGTAATATCGCATCATTGAATTGGACGCGCATAGCCGCCTCCTTTATTTCCTTTCACTTTCTTGCTGTCGCCTAGGGCGCATATGATCACGCGTCTTTGCACAAACAGCCGTTGTCATCTAAGGGCGTGTTCGGAGAGTGGCCCGGTGGATTGACCTGCTTTGGAGGCCTCACCTTTGCTCCGGTAACGAGCTCCGGCTTCGGATGAGTCCTTTATTCTATATCACTGGGCAGCCGGCCTTTGTGTTTTTATAGAGCAATGCAAGAGCAAATATTGTTTCGGCGTTTTCTATTCATTTGTTCGTTACTTCATTACTTTTTTTGCGCTATGGCCTATGACTGTGGTACAGCGAAAATATTTCGGCAGTTCGCTTTGCGCTTTCCAAGCTAAACTTTTGTTTGGTCTCTGCTGTGCCGTGCTTGAGATCAATCAATCAATCAGTCAATCAACTTCTATTTGGCTATCAGATAGGCACTGCAGGGGATGCAGACAAAAGTAACGAAGCCTGCATGACAAGGCCTGCGCGCCATGCCTACACTGCGATCTGTATAAGGGACATATAAGTCGACAACATAAGTACTGTGTACAAGTAAATGCAAGATAGATAACTTATTGAAGTAGTACAGACAAAACCTAAATCAGTGTTCGTAATATAAAAACGTCCCCACCGATTCAATTGCAATATATAAACGTGAATGTAAATGAAAGTACATGAAATAGCATAGGCGTTCATTTGCGAAAGCTTAAATATGCATTGAAGTTTTTATTTTATTTGAAGATAAAAGTAAACATTGCATGAGACGTGCATTAGGCAGCTCAAAAATAAAGTGCACATAATGCGATGCGTTGCCGTTAGACACAGCTTCAAATAATCATCGCTTCTCACTCATTCGAACACATTCATTGGATCTGCATATATATATTGTTACGCACCAAAGAGGACCATGGACGTACACGGCTGAAGGGGCCGTTTATTTTGGTCGCGAAGAGAAGCGCCGGAGCGGCCAACAGGTTGATGATCGCAGCGTCGTCGTCTTCCCTCTTGCTTCAGCTTGGGGCGGCCAGCACGTTCAGCCATCTTCGTTATCTTTCCAGGCATGCGCAACAATATCTTTCAGGGGGACTGTCGTCGCAACATATCCTTGCTGGCTTCCGCTATTAAGGCTTGCCGTCAGCACAATGCTGACTTCCGGGGATGCACCTACCGGGAGGCGGGAGCGTCGAAAGATAGGGCACATGAGAGGTGCACTGCGAAATTCCGGAGATTTGGGGAAGCCTGATCTTTAAAAGTATGGCGTTCACTCACAAAGCATTGACGGCGCTTGAATAAATACAGCCCGCCGTGTTGAGGCCGGTACTTTTGAAAGATTGATGTGTCGCTGGAGGCCGATTTCGTGTTTGCGAGCCGCTTAGTCGCGCTGTAGAATAACTTTGCTTTCTTTTTCCAGGCGAGTGGTCTTGTTTCGCATTTCGCACGAAGGGTGACACATCACCGGAGACATCGAATAGCTTTTTGAAAGGGGCGGAGGACACGTCGTTATCTCGCAATCATAGACAGAGGTGCCCACGAAATAAAATTGATTGATGAAGAGCCACTTGAATCGGGGCGTCTAAGTATATCTAAATGGCCGCGTGAACCGACCAATCTGCCCTTCCTCGGTGTGGTGCTTACGGATTACGTGGCGTGTACTAAAGCATGAGATCAGGCGTTCTCAAGGAAGTGTGGGGGGCAACCATAGTAGGAGACAAACTCTGCGCGCTTAATTCGTGCCTTCCACAGTTACATAGTTGGGCTAGGAAGGACGAACGAGTTTGAGTGGGTGATGTTTCTTTTTTTTTTGTATGTGTCTGTGTGTGATGAGAAGGAAGATGGTAGACCTCAGGTGAAGAGCGTACTTTCGGGGCAGTGGTTAGTCATTAGATGTGCGCAATTACTCACAAACTGTGAACGCGTCGGCTCTCTGCGCACTTCACATTCGAGCGAGATCTGCGCAGTCCACGCGCGTGACACCTCTGTTGGAATAGCGTGTGTGTTTACACTTCTTGTTTCGAGACCATACGAAAAGTCGCAGCGTAAATGGTGGGTGATGATACTATAAATATCACGCATAATGTGCTTGCAGATGCCGCAAAATGGAGCCGCCAAATCGAGAATACAGGGAAGGAATCAAGACAGTGTAAAACAAACGTTCGTGCGTTAAAATTAAGCTTCCGTTTTTTTTTTCTTTGATTGTTTCATCCTAATATGAGCGCTGAATCGGCATGCTTGGTTTTGTGAGCTAGAAATGCCGTTACATATAGCTTTCATAGCTTTTACTTGCGTAAGTCAAAATCGGTGAAAACAATCATTGTGGGCCCGATGTTTGAAATATGTATGCCGATTATGAACCCTGCACGCGCATGTTTTCATGGCTTGTTAGATGTGTGGTTGTTAATCTCTTTTCGTAATGACCCAGCACGCGAGCTGCGATGAAGGCTTTCCATAAAACACACAAACGAAATCTTCAGTGCTTTCTCATTGTAATAGTGTTATGTTATGCTAGGCAGTGTTTGGGGTAGAAGCCCACTGCTTTGTACCGGCACATTTATATCTTGCATATAGTTGCTTTCTTGTTTGTTTTTCTTTTTTGAGCGCATAAAGTATGCGTTAAAGCATTGTGCGCCGTTTTTTTTTTATGTCACACGCAGCTAGATTGGAATAAGCGCAGCAGCAGTAAATGTACGTGCAAATCAGAGTGTCCGCATATGAAGCGCATGCATGTACGAATCGCTGCTTTCGTGGCGTTGCTTCGGTATGTTGACGTTCTAATCGGACAAACACTTCGTTTTACAAAAAATTTGCATAAAATTAGTTTAGGCGACTGATACCATTGTTCATCTATGCCGCTACGCTTCGGCTTTGTTATTTGTAAGTTGATGTTCAAATGATGCAGTGCTTCTTCTGTCTTTCTTCTTTTGTTCGCAAAAGCGAAGACGCACCTTGCTTTATTCAAACTGCAAATAGTCATAGAAATCGGCGCTAGCTCACAGCTCCTTTAACATATGTTGCCAATACTTACCAAATAACACCTGGAAACGTCTCCGCACGTCTTTGTATCATCTCCTTTCGCACCTTTTCATTAAAATGTCTCGCTTCGTAATGAAGCAGCGCACGCATAAATTTTAGAAGCCTCACTTTCGTTTTCTTTACACGCGAATAGCGCGCTTCTATCTTAGTATAATTTTCCCTGTTAATACTGATACACTCCACACGATGCTACGTCACGTCTTTGGTGTCCTCCCGAAAGAAGTGAGCTCGTTTATATTAACAAGAGAAAAAAAATAGTTGCGCCGTCCTTCCCGAATCACAAGTTGAAATCTGGGCCAGTTGGTTCATGATACTTAAAGCCCGTAGAAACACGTGTCATAAAAAAGAGACATACGAAAACACCGCTGGAACTAACGACTGTGACTTTAGTGAAGAGAAGCATTCATCCAAGTTGCCTCTTCTTTCTCGTGTCCCGTGCTTTTGCTGGCTTTCTTCAAGTGTCATTCTTCCCTCGTCTTGTGTTCTGTGTTGAGTAGAGGACATAAGTGCTTGTCCTGAGTGAATTTACTATTTAAAACTGTGCTTGCGCCACTACTCAGTTTATTGCTGTTGCGGTGTCACTGCAGTGAATTGAATTGCTTGCCCTGACGCGATTTCAAAGGGAGATGGACGTTCGCTTTTCCCTTTGCTTTCGCTCTTCCCTTTGCTTTCGCTCTTCCCTTTGCTTTCGCTCTTCCCTTTGCTTTCGCTCTTTACCTGCCGCACACACACACACACACACATACATACTCTTTCTCTGGTCCATCTATGTCATCACAACTGGACATTACTCAGCATTCTGATGCAGAAAAGCTTTGTTACCGGGGTACACGCAATCTTTTCCGTAACGCTTGAAGGCGAGCGTCTGCAATATGCAGCACTGGCCGTGTGTTGTGAAATGTGTGTATCATCTTTTTCTCTCCCTTATACCTCTCGCCATGTGTAGGATGGCAAATGGACGTTGTCCAAGTAATTTCCCTGCCTTCCCTGTATTCCTTAGTTATCTCCTCTTACCCCAGATGAAGAAAAGCAGAGCCAGAGGTCGAACTTCCGTGCTGTAGTTAGCACCACGCTTTCCTGCATCGGTGCTACACGAATGCGTGTTCTGCATGAAAACAGTGGTCTGTTTTGGCAGTGGACCAATCAATGTTCTGGTTGTGCTGTGGCGGCCGTGATTGGGCTGCCCCGTCGTTGTCTCGCGTGTGTGCCTACAAAAGAAAGCTTTGCCGCCAGTCGCAAAGACAGAGCGGGAGAAGCAGTTGTACGGGGCGCCTTGTTTACTCGGAACCAACACGTGGAGGGAGCCGGGCCCGCGAACATGGACAACCGGCTCTACCCAAGTTGCGGCAGCCTAATTTTATGTGTGTGCCGACAGGGTGGTTAATGTACGCGCAGGGCGCTCTGTTAGCACAGGAAGCAGAATCTCGGCAGTTATTTTTTTCTTTCTTAACATTTACATTGCAATTCGGTCTAATAACTTCTCCTATACTTTCCTTAACGTTATTGTCTGTTAGATCTCATTAACATTGTGTCAAAGCACGGAAAAGCGAGCCGTTAAGTATACACTATAGCGAACCTACCCATAAAATTACTGCATATATCATCTCACATAAGGGTCAGCGCGCGAATATGGCCCGCGAAATTCCAGAAACTTTACTTCAAGGGTGTCGTTCGAGCGTGCTGACCGAAATGGCGTCGCCAGTCATTAACTATGAGGCCAATACCTTAGATTATCACGCGCTTATGGCGTTCGTACCGCCGAACTAAGTTACAGAAATCCTTGCTGATCTCAATGGCAGGAAAACGCTGAAGTAAGCAGAGCTTAATTAACTAGGCAATGCCGTAGCCTGATTAATTGGGCATAACCTAGCGTTTACTAAAAGACAAAAAATACACATTCATCAGTAGATGGCTGAGCACATGACGTGTTGAGGTATTGCTCAGTGGCCATGCGATTTGTTTAGTGATAAGTTACTCACATTTTTGTATTTGGAAGCCCGTGTTCGACATGTTGGTGCATATACTCGGCGACAACTTTTCTTGGCACTGAAGGGAAAGCTACGGAACCAAATCACGTGCGTCCTACACCGCCAGTGAAGGTATAGTTCCAAAATAGTGCATGCCCGTATTTTAAACGTGAAATGTAAATTTTCCTTCTTAATTTTCTACGTGGAGCTGTTTGAGACAGGACGCAGCTCACACATTTAAGATATTTAGTATTTCTTTTCATTTATCTGCTGTGACTTTGCGATATTGAACGCGTGAAAAAGTCTCGCCTTTTTACGTGCACCTCAAACGCTAAGCGGCGTCTGCGTCTACTTGAAACGCTGATGGTGCGCCCCCGTCACTTTCCACAGCGCGCCAAGACGGACTACTTCGCGTAGTGCTACATCAGCAGAAACTCCGCCTCCGTAGCTTTTCCTTCAGTGCCAAAAAAAATTATCGCCGAGTATAGTCAGCTGCTTTCACTATTATCTGTGCTTTCGGTGTCTTGCGATGTGCATAAAGCAATTCTTCGTCGGTGTTTATATATTCATCACTTCATTGTTCATTTCATGGGGTGCATTTGACTGTTCAGCGTCGCATCCTTGCTTCGTGTTCGTGCTCACGAAGTTCAAAGGCCACAACTCTTGCCGGACATCGCCATGTATGCATTTGGTAATAATGTAATCGCTGGGGTGTTACTTTTCAAAAACGCGATATGATTATGAGAGACCTCGTGTTATTTAACGTGCACCTAAATCTACGCGCACGAATAATACACCTAAGCACTTTTGCTCTATTGAAGTGCGGTCGCCACTTCCGGGATTCGATCAATCGACTTTTGTATCAACAGCGGAGTACCATGATGACTAGACTATCGTGATATTGGTTTGTGTACATTTAGTACGCAAGAAATTTACCTACGTATAATTGAGAAATAAATTATTTTGTAAGCTGCTTGCACATACGCCACGTTTCGGCGTTAGCTTTGTTAGTGTGAATCATTTTTTTTCTATATTTCTTCGTTTTATATTTTATTATTTTTCACAAATATATACAACATTGCCATGTACATAGCGAAACAATTGGGGTTGCCGACGTACTCTTTACATGCGATCATTCGACCTGCAGAACAGATCAAAGCAAAAGCCTATTTCCCGACAAATTGGCCTTTCCGTGCCACCTATCGGTGCTCTGAGCTGTTGCGATGGCCGACGTTGCTTGTCGCCCATCTCGTGTGTCCTGTTTGTCGGTGTTTGCAATGAAACCGACC
The DNA here is from genome assembly GCF_043290135.1 of Rhipicephalus microplus. Lineage (NCBI taxonomy): Eukaryota > Metazoa > Arthropoda > Arachnida > Ixodida > Ixodidae > Rhipicephalus > Rhipicephalus microplus. The sequence continues at coordinate 250,227,651 of NC_134700.1, read as the reverse complement.
CGCGCGACTGCCGTGCAAATTGGGTTTTCGCTGTCGTTTCAAGGCACCGGTCGTTACGATCTCTTCCTGCCAGTGAAGGATTCTTGCCCTCCACGGCCCCTTGGAGTGTGGGTGCCGTCGCTAAGTGATGCGGTGTCGTGATAACGATGTGCGAGTTAATCGTGTCACCCGACATATACGATATTTTGTCAGTGATGCGAGGCGAGGACCGCAGATGATGTAACATATATCTTAAATATGCGTGACCAGTCAAATGAACGGGAACTTAGTTTCTCTATTGAAGGCAAGTATAATCATTAAATTTGCTGAGTGCGACAAGTTGAGATGTAATGTACACGTATGCAAAGTGCCTGACCAGGCACTTTGCTTACAAAACTCGTCAGTGCGACCAAGATAAAATACCAGTGAACAGAAAATTGAAAGCTGTGAAAGGAGACTTGCGTCCTTACCTGTTCGAATTGCTTTCTGCGCCCACATTGGATCGGAATGATTGTAACCTACCGCGTGACCACTGTCGCATCCTCCGTTCCATATATAAGCATGCCTTAGACGTACGGTTTCTGCACATAGCTTTATTACGAAACTATACGACAGAATGGGCAAATGCTTAGCGAAATCAGAAGTTGAGCTTATTTTCATTGTTCTTTCTAACCTGTGTCGTTTTTTTTTTCATACCATCTGCCTGCAAGGAGCATTGTCGGTCTAGTTGGTAGTCCGTTGTTGCGAAGCGGGCCGATCCCACCGAAGCCACCACTGTTGCGAAAGACGGTGACGCCAACACGGTCCCGAAGGCGCCACTGCTTTCAACTCCGCCGGGAAGGTCACCAGCCGTTTGGTAGCGTATGTTTCTCAGCTCGCGACTGCTTCTGCGCAGAGCTGATAAGACGAGCGGACGAGACGACGGTGAGTTAAACAAGGTTTATGTACAGCATATATACAGAGGCGTTACAATTTCGGCACTGGGGCCGACAGAGACTCGAAGAGCCGAGCTCTCCTCTCTAATACATAGGTCAACTTTTCGCCTAAGACCGCCGATTCACACACATGTCGGCTCTCCGACATGGGGACTCCTCTCTCATAGGACCGCCGACTCACACACACCGCAGGGCTTCTTTTATAGGCACCGGGTCCAACCAAAAATGTCCAATTAGCAGCGCCGCTGGTCGTCAGGGCAGATTCCTCCAATGGGGTCGCCGCGCAATGCGTCAGACCACCAGACACGAGGACGCCGGCTCGCTGTCACGTGCGCCGCTGACTCAATGCACGTGGGCCAGAGAGGCGCCGCGCGTGTTCACGTCGTTGGGTTGTTCGCGTCAGGCGGACTGCGGGCTGGCCTTGACCCAGATTGCCTTTTTCAGAGGCACGGACGTTTGACGAGGACTCGCTGGCATAACAGCACCCCCGCCGCCAGACAATGCACCGGAAAGACGAGCTGCTTCCACGGGGCTCGGATGTCAGGTGCGCTCGTTCGCCAGGTCCCTCCAGGTTCGCCTCCAGGGCCATGGGGAGAATACAGCTCCAGACTGTTCCGGAAACACATCCCATTTTGACGACGGATCCCAGCTCCACTGGCTTGTCGCCACAACTTGCTGACCAGCTTCACTCGTCTCTTCTGACCACCTTCGGTTTCAGCACTTGTCGATGGTTCTGCAACTTGCTAAGAACGGTTCGACAACAAACAACACACGACACAAGCAAGTGCCCTCGGTCACCCGACAGAACACCAGACAAAGTGTAGTACAACATATACCTATCTACGTGTCTATCGGAATTTTGTTCCCTCTACATCAAGAGGCACATGTGGGACACAAGACTCTTAAAATGACAACTCAATTTTTTTTCCCACGTACAACAACGTAACGAATTAGAATACCACAAAGTTGGCCCCTTGAGATCACTCTAAACTAGAGCGCTCAGCCCAGGTCGTGATGAGGTCAAAATTTTGCCCCGTATCGCCAGCCAGAAACCAAAAGGTTGAGAAGGTACTAGCTAGAACGCACTGCTCAATGCACCTCCATTAGCGTTTAGCTTTCCCTTTTTTTTTTAGCGAACGTCAAAGTTGCGCTGTGGAGCAACGTGCTCCACCTCAGTAACCGGCCACTTTTAGGCGACGATACCTATGCAGCACCAAGAGCGGCTCACACTTTCGACGTTGCACAGGGGAACAACGATACGGCTTGCTACGGATTGACTCCTCACCGCTTAGCTCGATATCGTGTTCGATCACCCTCGTGTTTCCGCGGCGGTCCGAAAACACGTCTTCAAACTCGGAACCAATCTTTTTCAGGTCCTCTTTCTCAGGTCCTTCTTCACTTAAGCTAGGCTCTAGGTCTATCTGTTCCCGGATTACTTTCGATCCCCCTTCAATTACCTCACTAGAACTCAAAATTTCTGCTTCCTCTTCCTTTGAAGCATTCAACAACAGATTTACGACCGCTTGATGTTGAACGTATGGTTTCATCAAGTTGTAAATTTAGTCCGGCCGCCTTCCTAATTTCACTTCATAATTTGTATCGCAAGGCTTCGATAATACTTTGGCGGGCCCTTCCCAATCAACCTCAAGCTTGTTCTTTTTGAACGGTTGCAGCAGCATTACCTGACTCCCTACTTCAAAAGCACGCTTCTTCACCGATTCCTCGTAGTGCTCCTTCGACAGCACTTTTGCCGCATTTTTCTGGCTTTCCACTAGCGCTTCAATTTGGCTTTCCACTAGCGCTTCAATCGAGAGATCCTCACGCTGCTCTCGAATGAGCGTCTCTCGATCAACTCTCGGCAGCTCGCTCCAACTTTCCGCTACAGGCGAGAGCGTTGCAACCCTCTCGCTCTGACTCAATGGCGCCATGTCGTCTCCCTTTTCTACGGAAACCGCGCCGGTCGGTTCGGCGACGGGCCGCTCGCGTGACTGCTCACATGACTCATGCGGAAACTTTCCTTTTTGGGGTTCCGTCGACCCGCCGACAAGGTCACTTGAGAGTTCACCGCATTGAACCAGATCAAGCTGCCGCGATAGCTTCCGCGCTTGCGATCGCGTGAGAGCCATGCACGCTAAGTTGGGGAAGAACGATTTGCCCTGCTCTTTGAGAAGCTGCTCTGAGTTGTTGGAGAAAAGATAAGGAAAACGATCATTTAGCGCGGCAGACACAGCCGCTTCGGTGCGAAGCTCACCGAACGGGCCTTTAATGACAACCGTGGCGATTGGTAAGCGAACACTCTGCTCCTCGGCGACCTGCCTGATCCACGCGCATTCTCCTGTGAAGTCATCCGGAGACACCAATGAAGGATGGACAACGTCCATGGTTGCCGCGGAGTCTCTAAGTGCTCGGCACGTTTTCTCATTCACCCTAATTTCTTGGAGATACGGCTCCAACAACCGCATGTTTTTTTCTGATTCTCGGATCGTTGCGAAAGCAAACTTTTCCTGACAGTTTCTCGCGATGTGCCCTTCCTTTTTGCAGTTGTAGCAGATTAGCGGCTTCCGTTTGTTTTCCGATTCAAATGCCTGTGTGGTAGAAACCTCACTCGATTTCTCCGCTTCTGTTTGCCCTTCCCCTACACTGTCCTTCGTAAGAGACGGGTCCTTCTTGAAATTACGGTGCGGATCGGGTCTCCGTTGATCAGGTTTCTTTGAAAAGCCCTCTTTCCTTTCATCCTTTTCAACGCGCACTGCCCTGCTGTGCAACTTTCGGCGAGTATAATACTCCTCAGCTAACTCAGCTGCCTTGTTTAACTGTACGTCCCCAAGTCTGTCCTGCAGCCAAAGTTTGACATCCTCCTCGATGCAGCGGTAGAATTGCTCCAATGCAACGCATTCCACCACTTTATCGTGGTCGTCATACACACCTTCGCCCTTGAGCCATTCAATTAAATCGGCCTTAAGACGAAACGCGAAGTCAACGTGTGACTCATTCCCCTTTTCAGCATACCGGAACCTTTGCCTGAAAGCCTCGGTTGACAACTTATAACGTCTCAAAAGCACTTCCTTAACCTCGTCATAGCTCTCAAACGCTTCCCTCGACAAGCAAGTTATCGCGTCGGACACTTCGCCGGGAAGAAGAGCTAGCAGGTTCCGCGCCCAAAGAGGCCGCTCCAAAGCGTTTCGCTCACAGACGTGTTCAAACTTGACGAGATACTTCGCCATGTCCTCGCCTACTACGAACGGTGGCAGTTGGTCCCGAATTCTAAAACCGCTGACCTGAACTGTTGGAGAAGCTACGCTAGGCGCCTGCGAACACTGTAGGATTGCCAATTCTAGTCGTTTCAACTCGAGACGCTCCTGTCTCTCGGCCTCCTCGCGACGTTCGCGCCTTTCAGCTTCTTCACGTTCGCGAGCTTCGCGCCTTTCAGCTTCTTCGCGAGCTTCGCGCCTTTCAGCTTCTTCGCGAGCTTCTACTTCTTGCCTTTCAGCCTCCTCACGGCGTGCTTTAATATCCACCCAGGCCTCATCGACTTCCTCAGCCGACACTCCCTCATCCTTCATGATCTCAAGGATCGCTTGCTTTCGTTTCGCACGGCCCAAAGTAATGCCGAGTTCCTCACAAATTTCGATGAGTTCCTTCACTTTAAGGTTCTCCATCGTTCACACTAGCCTCTTGCTGTTTGCCCCTGTTAACAATTTACTTGCCGTACCCACTATAAGTCAACTAGCAAGACGCGCAAGCAATTTTTCACTCTCCCGTGTTTACCCCCTCCGCATTAACTTTGGTTTCAAAGCACTTCGACTTTGCTTGAAACGATCAAAGCTCACTCTAATGCTTCACACAGCCCTTCTCTAAACTACTACAACCTGAGCTAGAGTAGTCTGGTGAACTGAGGGGAAAACATCAGGCACTCACCGCATCGATGTCGCTGACGCCGGCCGATCCCGCAGCTGCCAACCACTGTTGCGAAGCGGGCCGATCCCACCGAAGCCACCACTGTTGCGAAAGACGGTGACGCCAACACGGTCCCGAAGGCGCCACCGCTTTCAACTCCGCCGGGAAGGTCACCAGCCGTTTGGTAGCGTATGTTTCTCAGCTCGCGACTGCTTCTGCGCAGAGCTGATAAGACGAGCGGACGAGACGACGGTGAGTTAAACAAGGTTTATGTACAGCATATATACAGAGGCGTTACAATTTCGGCACTGGGACCGACAGAGACTCGAAGAGCCGAGCTCTCCTCTCTAATACATAGGTCAACTTTTCGCCTAAGACCGCCGATTCACACACATGTCGGCTCTCCGACATGGGGACTCCTCTCTCATAGGACCGCCGACTCACACACACCGCAGGGCTTCTTTTATAGGCACCGGGTCCAACCAAAATTGTCCAATTAGAAGCGCCGCTGGTCGTCAGGGCAGATTCCTCCAATGGGGTCGCCGCGCAATGCGTCAGACCACCAGACACGAGGACGCCGGCTCGCTGTCACGTGCGCCGCTGACTCAATGCACGCGGGCCAGAGAGGCGCCGCGCGTGTTCACGCCGTTGGGTTGTTCGCGTCAGGCGGACTGCGGGCTGGCCTTGACCCAGATTGCCTTTTTCAGAGGCACGGACGTTTGACGAGGACTCGCTGGCATAACACCGTGCTGTTGTCTTTGTTCAAAAAATTTTTGGACAACTGAATGTGACCCTCCCATTCACTTCCTTTCTTGCCCAAAAATTGTTACTCTAAGACGGCATCTTATTGCTGTTACAAACTGCGCTATCGCCCCTAACGGGGCCATCGGATTACGTTAGGGTTTCTTTCCTCGTTAAACATTACCTTCCTACTGAGCATACGTAAGAAAAAGAGTCTAGATAAACATGATCTTGAAGTATACGACATACACATAGGAAGATAGCTCGAGTCTGAGTCCACCGATTCTCCCGCTCGTATTCCTCGATTTGGGACGTCGCTGCTGTTGCTGATGTGGCGGCAGTGAACCGAGCATTCTTGAACTCGCTAACGCCGTCACCCGAGCGAGCGTCGGTCGAACTCGGCGGTGGCAGCAGCGCCGCGTAACTGGCCCGCATACATCTATTGGTTGTACCTCCTCCGCCCCCGTTAAGTGAAGGCGCAAAAGACAGTCGTCCCTAACTCACGTGCGTTAGGGACGAAGGGTAGGAAAGAAAGCCGCTCTACTGTGCAGTCGATCGCTGACGCCTTTCTGGGCGCTCTATTGTGCGCCCTATTTATTGCCGCTGTGGGAACAAAGAAGCTTCGAAATGCGTCCAGTGTTCTTTCTATTACGCATCCGGATCCTTTTCTTCGTGCCTTCCTCTCTGCGAAGGAGCAAACTGAGGGAGTTCTTTCTTTTTTTCCCTTCGAAAATGTCTTTTTTGTACTCCCGCCGTCGATCTCTATAGAATGCCGGCGCTTCGTCTTCTTCTTCTAGTGCGTTTTTATAGTCTTCTTCGTCATCTCTTCGTTTTATCAGGCTCCCGCACCTCTCCTCCTCCCGCTTCCTTCGCGGTTTGTTTCTCCCAAACGACGCGATACGAGATCGCGTGATAGGTGCCCGCTGGTTCCTGTCAGTGCACGTCTCGCTGCACTTTCCCTTTTCGACTGCGCACGATTCACGCCGGCGAACGATTGCGGCGTTTAAGTGAGCTCTCTCTCTTCTTACCTTGCTTTCAAGAGTTTTTTTTTTTTTTTGAAGACGATAGTCTTTGTTGGGGACCTTCGACGGAAAAATTTTGATCTGTCTGTTTGTTCTGTCTGTCTGTGCATTTGTCTATTTGTCTGCCCTTAACAATACCTCAAACGGCACCCAGCGGCCAACCCCAACCGCAGCGCCCACCAATATTGTAACGAATGTAGCAGCCTCACAACAACGATGTTCTATTTACACGGTTTATTAAGGGCGAACTTGTGCCCAGAGTGAACGACGCACAGCAATCAAGAAGATCCAAGGGCTGTAGTCCTCGTGAGCCTCTGCCTCGAGCACCCTCGTTCTCTTCTTCTTCACGCGCGTTGGCTGTTCGGCGGAGTAGCGGGCGCATGCAGGGCCGGCTCGTGCATTGCGGCTGGCTTCGTCGCTCGTAGTCGTGCCGTTAGCGTTTCTCTGGTTCCCAACGTCCGCGTTGCGCGGAGCAACGGTAATTTCCTGTGGCAATATTGCTCAAGGTTTAGCGTTCATAGTTGTGCGATTGTCAATTACAAGTCGGTGATTGCGCATATATGAGGTACCATAACAACACGTCTTTGTTTTGTATGTGTGCCTTTATACTAGAAGAGGCACACACAAGTAACTGTAAGGACTGTAGCGTTTATCGCGCTGCGCCGACAGTGCAACGCGATGCTCAAAAAAATTGACAGATCCCTCGTACTGTGGGAATCTATGATATGCGAAGCACGAATGAGGAAGGTTTATATGTCAGTTTAAAGTCAAAACAACGTTACGAGGCGAAGGTACATTATGCCGTACATAACTTCCATGTCATAATTATTATGTTTGGACTTGTCATTTACCTTCATCATCTATTCACGCCAGCTGATACCAAATTTGTTATATGTGGAGCTAGCGAAACGGCCGCGAGGGCATCATGAGTGTGGCTTGTAGTCATCATGTCACATGACACGCATCTCATGATAATCATGTTTGCACGAGTCACAAACTTTCGTAATCCATTCGCATCACGTAACGCCGAATTTGGTATATGTGAAGCTAGCGAAACGGCTGCGAGTGCATCATGAGCGTGACGTGTAGTCATGACTTACATGACATGCATGTCATGATTTCCACGTTAGGGTCTGTCACTGTGTTCGCCATGCACTCATGTCATACCACACCAGTTTTGCAACATGTCATGTCAACGAGACCACTTGCAAGAGCAGCAAGACCATGAAATGTAAATCATGACATTCATGACATATCATAATTTTCATGTTATGACTAGTAAAATATGCTCGAAATACAGTCATGTTATGCCATACGAAGTTTGGTATCGATACCATTATCCAAACGGCTAGGAGAGCTTAAAGTCATAGGCGACTAGATTAGATTAGATTAGATTAGATAGATAGATAGATAGATAGATAGATAGATAGATAGATAGATAGATAGATAGATAGATAGATAGATAGACGGACGGACGGACGGACGGACGGACGGACGGACGGACGGACGGACGGACGGACGGACGGACGGACGGATGGATGGATGGATGGATGGATGGATGGATGGATGGATGGATCGCATTTAAAAGGTAAGCGTTTCCAATGCTTTGCTACGACGACACGGTGGTGGCACCTGCCTGTCGCTTTGGGTTCTACGGCTTATCACCTCTGAGACTGGCGCGCATATTTCTCCGCGGGCGCGCACGCCTTCGTTTTTGAAGGTAACTGCCAGATGGCACTCGTGTCTAACGTGCCTCGATACGCTCGTTTGCCTTCGCTACCCTCTCGAGGCACTCTAACGCAGCACCTCCAGAATACCATTCACCAATTTTTTAGAGGCGAAGCTCCTTATAGCGGCACCCGTTCGTCCCCCGTAGTATGTAACAAGTATAACATTTTTGACCTCCAAGGTGGTGCCGGTGAGAGACTTCTTCTGTGCGTTGTTGAATAATAAAAAATAGCGCTCAATGTACATGTCAATGGCTGCTAATGGGGAATGAGAGACAGGAGCATTCGGCTTTTAGTTAACGCGCAGGCTTCGATCACCATTAGCAGCCATTGGCATGTACATTGAGCACTATCTGACAAGAAAAGGCTGCTACGTTATACTCGCTGGGTGTAACCTCCTTAGCTTTAGAAAGGTTTAGCGAGCGTTAAGCCGCAGTGCCATGAATACAATGAACTTGTATATACCATGAATGAACTCGAGGTGGTTAAAAATGGGAAGTAGATACGAAGCGCAAGCCGTAAGTGCCAACCACTGGCACGCGTTCGCTCGCGTCTACGCGTCAAAAGCGTCAAATGCGCCTCTCGGCGTCGGCTTCGGAGGGGAATACGCGAGCAGGCGCGAGGGATCAAGCCGGGCTTGATATTTCGCCTCGCGTACGCTACGTCACCACGCGTACAGCGGCGCCAACCAACCAGAGGCCGCGCGCCAACCAACCAGAGGCCGCGATGACTCCGAATGCTGTGCCTAATGGCCGCCGCTTCGAAGGCACAGCCGAGTGCTGAAAGCAAGCATGAAAACTACTCCTAACGTTCCTGAATGACCGCTTCGTAATCTAGAACGACAACGAAACGACGAACGACTGCGAGTGCTACCAGCGTGACGCGGTTTCGTGCCGAGTTCGAGCGACGCCGACAAATCCAGCGAATGCCGGCCGGCTATGCTAGCGCCGGACCCCTGTGCGATCGTCGGCCGAGCGAAAGGAGCATGTCGGTGTTCTTGTGCTTTCATCTGTGACTTTCTGTGCTAAAAACGAGTGCGAACATACTTCGGAGGTTCGAAGGTTTGAGCGTGAGCCCTCGCCTACCGCGGAGGCAATTCAGATCGGTGTCATCTGCATCCAGCGCAGGCCTCTACCATCTAGTTCGTATGAACCAGCACATGCGAGGCACATCGGCTGAAAAAAACTCTACGGTAGTTTCCGTCGCAACATAGACACCATATACGACGACCGAAATATCGCGTAGGTCATACGGAGGAGTTTTTATCTGCACTGTGTTTGTGTTTGTTTTCAACATCAATATTCATCATCGCTGAAAGCGAACCTTGCACTAGCCAACACATTTCCGTGATGTGAAAACGTACGTACTTATATAAGTGTATTCGCGAATTGTATGACGCGGAAACATTCGTTGGCTTCGGTGCTAATCGTTTTTGTGTGTTGCCAAGCTAATCATAAGCGTGCGCTGGTTGGTAGCAGTGAGATGCGACTTCGTGTCGGGTACCAGCGACGCTGACACACTGGGCTGTCAGCGGTCTCATTTCCATTCACGTACAAGACAGAAACTCGAGCGTGCGTCGCTGTGGTGATCGAAAAAGAAAGTTGCATGATTAAGTGCTGCTGGTATTGCCTGCTATTTCACTTCTCGCTTCTTCTGCTTCTGTGCTACGCTCAGTAGCACATACGTTGTTTGGAGGCATTCTAACACACACATTCTTAATTTGTAGTTCATTCTGATACTCATAGCTATAGGCATACAATGGCGCTTCTCCGTCATTTTACAGTTTACTATAACATAACGCGCGATCTGTTTACAGCTGGACAGATAACTGAAAACCTTGTGAGAAGCACCTGATTTGAAATCAGCTGCACGATGACACGATTGTGGGAAGAGAAGATCACCACATGTATGCACAGAATGAATGAAGGTACACTAGTATGGTACTGCACTTTGTGTAGAAGAAATGCAAAAAGTACCTCATGTGACTTATGAGTCCTTTCAGAGCTGTGCTTGTATTTATCTGTGCCTCCAGACTGTAATGAGCTCAATATATTCGATGGTTCTGAACATTGAATATTTGTATGTGTTTCCAAGGAGTCCTTCATTTCTGTTCAGTTTTTTAGTATATGCATTAACTTGGATTATATATACGCATTCACTTAAGCATATTCTGTGTAGTTCTGTTGGAAAACTTGCCAAAACTTCTTTACGGTGCTCTGGTGCAATCCTTTGATCAGTATCTGTCCCATCAAAAATTTTTGGCATGCTTTATTGCATTAAAGTGTATTTTGACAATTAATGACATGCTAAAGCCACAGTGCTTGGCTGTAATCTCAAAACCAATGTCTGTCTCATCAAGAAGTGTCAGATGCATTTTGTAGATGTTAAAGGATATTTAAACTACCAGCAAAGTGCTGAAGTCTTCAACACAGCACTGATCCGCAATCACCACCCAGCTTAGAAGTCATTTGTAGAGTTTTCTAACACGTTCAAATAAAGTTATCAAACACTGGATTGATCTACTTGGTTTGATTCCTAATCCCAGTGTGTCTGACTTTTTGGAGGCACTTGTATTATAATAATGTCCTATTTCTCTCATTTATTACAGGGGTGCACTCAAGGGTAGTGATATTTGTTTACCTTGGCACACTTAATGTGATATTACTGTTTATATTCTTTCATTTTGTATATATGTATGCCACTTTTGCAGTAGCCTCACAGTGAGCAGCTGTATTTGAAAATAAATAAATATACCATCCGAAAGTGTTCAACGCTGTGCTCGGTTCCAATCTAGTCGCTAATATCTGTTGCATCGTGATGTGTCGGGTATATTTATTGCATTGGAGAACATTTTGGCTGCCTTCCATGCAGGGTTCAGCTCCAGTATTATGACTGATATCTGTGACTTCATGAAGAGTTAGACGCGGTTTGTCGTTTTAGAGAATACTTTAACTACAGACAACATCCAGAAGTCTTTCCTACAAGGTTCAGTTGCAGCCCTATGGTCAATATCTGTCTTATTATGAAAACTTCAAGTACAGTTAGTTGCATTAGAGCATATTTTGACTACAAAAAATGCCCAGAGGCATTCTACGTAGTGCTTGGTTCCATTCTTATGACAGTATCTGTTGTATCATTAAGAGCCAGATGCGGTTTCTTGCATGACAGGATATTTCCGATACGCTTATCATTCAAAGCCCTCTGAACAGGGCACAATTACAGCCTCATGACCTAAATCCGTCACATCATGAAGAGTAGGGTGTGCGTTGTTTCGGCTGCAGACAACGTTCATTTTGGCTGCAGGCCATTTCGGCTGCAGACAACGTTCAAAAGCCTTCTATACAGGGTTCACTTCCAATATTATGACTGATAACATTGACTTTATGAACAGTTGGGTGCGGTTTGTCATTTTAGAGAATAATTTGACTAAAGAGAACGTCCAGAAGTCTTCCATACAGGGTTCCGTTCCAATATTATGACTGATATCTGTGACTTCATGAACAGTTCGGTGTCGTTAGTCGTTTTAGAGAATACTTTGACTAAAGATAACATTCAGAAGTCTTCCTTACAGGTTTCAGTTCTATAATTATGACCGATATCTGTGACTTCATGAACAATTGGGTGTCGTTTGTTGTTTTAGAGAATACTTTGACTAAAGACAACGTCTAGAAGTCTTGTATTAAGGTTTCAATTCTAATATTATGACCGATATCTGTCACTTCATGAACAGTTGGGTGTCGTCTGTCGTTCTAGAGAATACTTTGACTAAAGACAACGTCCAGAAGTCTTGTATTGAGCTTTCAGTTCTAATATTATGACCGATATCTGTCACTTCATGAACAGTTGGGTGTCGTCTGTCGTTCTAGAGAATACTTTGACTAAAGACAACCTCCAGAAGTCTTGTATTAACGTTTTAGTTCTAATATTATGACCGATATCTGTCACTTCAGGAACAGTTGGGTGTCGTCTGTCGTTCTAGAGAATACTTTGACTAAAGACAACGTTCAGAAGTCTTGTATTGAGGTTTCAGTTCTAATATTATGACTGATATCTGTCACTTCATGAACAGTTGGGTGTCGTCTGTCGTTTTAGAGAATACTTTGACTAAAGACAACGTCCAGAAGTCTTGCATTAAGGTTTCAGTTCTAATGTTATGACCGATATTTGTGACTTCATGAACAGTTGATTGTCGTCTGTGGTTCTAGGGAATACTTTGACTAAAGACAACGTCCAGAAGTCTTGTATTGAGGTTTCAGTTATAATATTATGACCGATATCTGTCACTTCATGAACAGTTGGGTGTCGTCTGTCGTTTTAGAGAATACTTTAACTACAGACAACATCCAGAAGTCTTTCCTACAAGATTCAGTTGCAGCCCTATGGCCAATATCTGTCTTATTATGAAAACTTCAAGTACAGTTAGTTGCATTAGAGCATATTTTGACTACAAAAAATGCCCAGAGGCATTCTACGTAGTGCTTGGTTCCATTCTTATGGCAGTATCTGTTGTATCATTAAGAGCCAGATGCGGTTTCTTGCATGACAGGATATTTCAAATACGCTTATCATTCAAAGCCCTCTGAACAGGGCACAATTACAGCCTCATGACCTAAATCCGTCACCTCATGAAGAGTAGGGTGTGCGTTGTTTCGGCTGCAGACAACGTTCATTTTGGCTGCAGGCCATTTCGGCTGCAGACAACGTTCAAAAGCCTTCTATACAGGGTTCACTTCCAATATTATGACTGATAACATTGATTTTATGAACAGTTGGGTGCGGTTTGTCATTTTAGAGAATAATTTGACTAAAGAGAACGTGCAGAAGTCTTCCATACAGGGTTCCGTTCCAATATTATGACTGATATCTGTGACTTCATGAACAGTTGGGTGTCGTCTGTCGTTCTAGAGAATACTTTGACTAAAGACAACGTTCAGAAGTCTTGTATTGAGGTTTCAGTTCTAATATTATGACCGATATCTGTCACTTCATGAACAGTTGGGTGTCGTCTGTCGTTTTAGAGAATACTTTGACTAAAGACAACGTCCAGAAGTCTTCCAGTGCAAGGTTCAGTTGAAATATTCTGACCAATATCTGTCACATCATGAAGTGTCAGGCACAGTTAGTTGCATTAGAGCACATTTCAGCTATGGAAAATGCCCGAAGGCATTCTACGCAGTATTTTGTTCCTATCTTATGACCAATATCTCTTGTGTCAATAAGAACCGGGTGTGCTTTGTTGCATTAGAGGATATTTCGAACACACACATCAACCGAAAGCCTGCTACTCTGGCCTCAATTGTAGTCTTATGACTGACTTAAATCTCTCAGATCATGAAGTTGCAGGCGTGATTATTAAGTTGACTGATATAAAATATGTTGTGTAAATATACTGAAGGTACCAGCATATACAAGATATTGTTAGTAACTTTGGTAGTGCAGGTATAGAAACCCGGTGGTTTGTAAACCTGATCAGGAAGGCAGCCACGCCTCATTCACCGCAGAGAGGAGGGGGGGGAGCTCAATGTCAATTCCATATATTAACATAATAGGGAGGGGGTGCTAAGTCAGCCCTGGGGAGGGGCACTGGGACAAACTATTGCCCCCCCCCCCCCTTAAGGAGAGCCCTGCACACGCCTATGATAGCCGTACAGTATGCTAGACGCGAATGTTCATTCGCGGGAGCGGCACACGCACCGATGTTGATTTCTGGTGCTACCGCTGTAGTTACTTTGGGCACTGAAATGTCAATTACCTCTAAAATAGTCTAAACTGTGGTGGTTGAAGCACTATCAACTTGTTAACGTGTTCTCATATCCTCTGAAACATACATTCCCGCTCCAGTTGAGAACGTGCCGTTCTGTGCTGAACTTGGACAGTTCCAAGCCAAAAGATCAAGCAACATTGCGCATCGGCCTTGGACGCGTGGGCGTCAACGTGGTCGACGCGTGCCAGTAGTTGCACGCCCTTTTCCTCCACAGGCGCGACTAGACGCTTTTGACGCGTAGGCGCAAGCATACGCGTGCCAGTGGTTGGCACTTAAGAAAGTAAAAGCCGAATTCTCCGCCTCTCATTTCCCATTAGCAGCCATTGGCATGTACATTGAGCACTATCTGACTGAAAAAGTTTGCTACGTCATACTCGCTGGGCGTAACCTCCTTGGTTTTCGAAAGGTTTAGCGAGCGTTCGGCCGCAGTGCTATGAATACAGTGAACTAGTATATACCATGAACTCGAGGTGGTTAAAGGTGGGAAGTGGACCCGAAGCGCAAGCCGTAAGAAAGTGTGCGTGTGCCACCTCTCGTTTAGTCCTTGGAATGTCCGCTGGATGGCGGTGCTTCCATATGGGGAATATATGATGAAACGATGCGAGATGGTGGTACTTGGAGTGTTGAATAGATGAACGAACGGACACATAGACAGATGCATGGATGGACGCATGAACGGACGCAGGGGCGGCTGCATTAATGAACGCAGGGACGGACGCACGAACAGACGCACGCACGGGCGAGCTGATGGACGCATGGATGGACGGTAGCGAGAACGAATGGACGGACGAATTCTTCGCCCCACTCTCCATCATTCACTCCGTGGATATGCTGCCATTTTTTTTTTTTTTGCGCAGAACAGCAAATGAGCGTTTTTTTTTTTTTTGGGGTCTCATCTGCGAGTATCATTCTCGCGTTTGCTTCGTTTGTTGTTGTTGTTGTTGTTGTTGTTGTTGTTGTTGTTGTTGTTGTTGTTGTTGTTTTCAACACAACTTTGTGATTTTGTACTATCAATGGCTTCAGTGAAATCAGATACAGCCGTATGCTCGTCATGAAGACAATTTAATGGCGTATCAGAAGAAAAAAAAAGTGAGTGTTGGTCGAGGTTTGAATTTTGTGCGACTTGCCGTTTAAATTTTTTGAACGCGGGGTGTCGCTGGAGCGACACCCCGTGTTCCTATGATGTTTCGTTTGTTCAAGCTTCCATATTTTCCTGAACTTCCGCCCTTTTTTTATCGCCGTTCATTAGCCGCGTGTTACCGGAATACCGGTACGCTATGTGTTTGGGCCGGGATATGATTAGGTTTATTAACTGTGAAGCGCAATACGCGACACGAGAGAAAAACGAGGGGAACAATACGGGCCCTGTTTGTAACTCAGCGACACGTTCTATGTCAAACGAGTAGTCACACAAAGATCAGCTCTTCCGCGACGAGAAAAATTAACTTTAGAACCGACTTCGTTTTCTTTAGCTGTTTCATTGCGCATTATAAGCAGCAGGAACACCGTTGAAATGACGCTGAGATACCGTGTGAATCGTTAATTGCGCATCGCATGCGGGAGATGGCGGGCGAGGCATCAGATTCTCCACGTATTGGTGCGCTTGGTTCGGCGCGGCGCCGTCTTGTGACGACACCCGTTCACAGCATTACACAGTACGCACTTTTGCACTTGCTGCATGGGCGTCACCAGCGTCAAATATTTATTTTTGCTATGTATAATATTATCATCATTACTTGTTTGTTGCGCCAGTGCGCAATCCGTTGATTAAAGCGTTTTTTTAATAATATTCGAATATGCCTTGCTGCGTCTGGACATCGGCAAGTTTGTGACGCCTGAGAGTGCGAATATGGTTTGGCCAGCTTGAACCTTCCCGAAAAGCTTTGTCCTCGTGTTTACCCTTAAATGTCATTTACTTTTACGCTAGATTTCTTAACGGCTCTGAGAGGGTCAGGAAACAAACGGAGATTAAGGATATCATAGTTGAAATCAAGAAGAAATGAACATGGGCCGGTCAAGTAGCGCGTAGGCCAGATAACCGCTTGTTATAAAGAATAACTGACCTCCACATCCTCTATGCCACTTCTGGGTTCGGATTCCGGCTGCGGCGGCTGCATTTCCGATGGAGGCGGAAATGTTGTAGGCCCGTGTGCTCAGATTTGGGTGCATGTTAAAGAACCCCAGGTGATCGAAATTTCCGGAGCCCTCCACTACGGCGTCTCTCATAATTAAATGGTGGTTTTGGGACGTTAAACCCCACATATCAATCTATGCCACTTCTTACCCTGACAAGTGCCCCGGCTGTGGAGCGATGCCGACATTATTTCACATAACGTTGAAATATCAGCGTCCGCCTGGCAGGCGCTCTGCCAACTCCTTTCCTGTTCTTACCTTGTAAGACTAGGGGGGTGGGGGGTGGGGGGGGGGGGGGCATGCTGCGTGACTAAAGCACGAGTGGCCAGCGGGTATTGGTTTGTCGGGCACGGGACGTGGCAGCGGCTGTTGGAGCGCTGGGCTGAGAGTCCCAACTGACATTTCTCAAAGATTGAAATAAAATGTCTCTCTTTCTCTCTCTGACTCGATTCCAAGAGAGGCAAGTACCTAAGGAGACAGACAATTAGGTGGGTAGATGAGGTTAAGAAGTTGGCAGGTGTAGCGTGGCAGCAGAAAGCACAGGGCCAAGTTCACCGGCGGGACATGGGAAAGGCGTTTTCCTGTAGTGGGCGTAGTGATGATGATGATGATGATGATGATGATGATGATGATGATGACGATGATGAACCGAAACTTTCTTGTGTATCGCATCCGATATACTCTTTTGTATTTATTCGCTAACCCTATAGCTGTTGTATGGCGTGGGATTTATTTTAATAGTAAAATTACTTTTCTGGTATCAGTCTCGTGTGCATTGTTGATAACTACCGGTTTGCGTGCCAACATGCCTCGTCTATACGCTCTCGTCTCTCGGTTCTATGTAACTGGCAAGAATGCTGGTCGTTCTGTAGAAAGATCATGGGTCATTAGTGGCATTTAAGCTGTACTCTCTATTTTATTTCTTAGCTAGGGCGTTTTTATGTTTTTTTTTTCATTTCGCCAAGTTGTCTCATCAAGCGGCACGGGGTCTCTAAATGTGTCAATTTTTTTTTCTTTCTTTTTCTCGTTTCCTGTTCCTTCGAATGATTGCGGCGTCGTTTACTCGCCCGACTTGCATTACTGCCGCATCAATCGATTGGGACGGCGCACGGAAACGGGCAGAAGGAGAAGTGGTATAGACCGGTGCCGGCATAGCGTTGAAGAAACAAAAAAATCCGAATATGCTAACTGCTCGTGGAGGTGAATCAGTGATATCTGCGGCGGTTTATCCGTTCGCTTGTTCCGTGGCATGTTCTAACGTGGCTCGGCATGTCCGTTGCCTCGCGGCTTGAGCTCGTTAAACTGTAGCTGGGATAGACAGAGGGAGACTGAATTTTCGTGTATAAAAGGACAACGCTCTCGTCTCCCCTCCAATGCGGTCGTATCACCTTTGCCACTCGCCCGCGCACATTATTTTTTTTCTGGCGCGCTAGCGTGTCGGCCATTCTCTCGTGCAGGGGCTAATGATTTTAGAAAGAAAAGAAATAGATAAAAATAAGTTAATGGTTCCCCCTCTCCTTGTAACATTATACCTCATTATCAGTCGTCGATAATATTTGTGCTGCTTATCGCGTAGTCTTTGTGGCCTCTTCTGACTTTATGCGTACTTTGAGCCATGAGAACTGTTCATTTGTGAGGAGGAGGAACGTTTAAGCGGAAGAGGGAGGTTAGCCAGTTCTTAGACCGGCTGGCTACGCTGTGCTGGGAAAAGGGGTGAGGGAAATAAAAGATGATCAAAAGAAATGTTGCGAAGAGAGAGAAATTGCAAAAAAAAATAGTGACAGAGGAAAGGTGAGTTTTCGTTTAAACCTGTGGAGACAATCATAGTGGAGGATTCGAGCGATGTTCGTTTCCTTTCGCGTAAAGCAGTTCTGCTATTGGTGGCGAGATGCGAGAACAGGTTGTATGATGGTATAACGGTAAAATAATGTATGCGTATGGCGGTAAGTAAAGAACGTCGCCTGTTAGCGATGCGGCCGCTCTTTAATGGTTGATAAGGTCAACGAAATACTTGCTTCTATTTGTTGTAAAGGGTATGGAGGTTGATGATGGCAGGTACGGCGGGTTTCTCTTTAGGGTAGCTGGCACCCCGCCGTCGTCCGCATAGCTGATCTTCGCCAGTGAGGAGACGCGTTCGTAAGAGGTAGAACGAAAGATTTATATACATTATTGCAGAAAACTAGGAACTGTACAGGGATCAAGGGGATCCCGCATTATGTAGAAGAGAGGTTCAGTTCATGGTTAAGCTCATGAATCCACACACGATTCAGGTCAAGATTACGCTCACACAACTCAGCAAGACTCAGCTCAAATTCAATCTTATTTACAAAAATGCTTCGGTTTTTATAGCCCGCGGTCACCGCCGTCAGAATAGAGGCGGTGATCACTCTTGCCACAAAGCAGGGGGACGAAGTCTTTGTGGTCCACCCACCAGAAAGGGTGCAGATATGGCACCACTCGGCTGGGCGAAACGGTCTAATGGTAACAGGAAGGCACCACACAAACACGCACCTGGCCCACGCCTTGAAGGCACCGCAGGGCAAGGAGGTAGAGCCCAGAGAGGGAAAGTTGAGCTCCTCCGGGGAGATGGCCGCTAACCCAACTGTCAGCAGCGGTCCACGCTGCTTTCAGCATCAGGCAGTCCACAAGCTCGATTTCGGTGAACGGCATTTCCGACGCGTGCCCACGCGTCGGGCTGTCGGTGCGCTGAGATGGTCTCGCGTAGATGACAAAAGCCGAGTCCTAAGAAGGCCCGCCACAGTGGCGCCATTCCCCCCGCTGTACGAACCCGTTCAACAAAAGGCTTGCCTCGCGAAGCTTTCGTTGAGACCCGACTGCTTCCCAGAACGTCTACCGGACAGCGTGTTGCAGACTGGGCGCCGATGGTGTTGAAAGCCTCCCCAGTAGATCCAGTAGAACGGCTTATGCACAATGGCGTCTGTCTGGACGAATTGCCGGGCCAAACGTAACAGTGTGTAATCGCGCTTACCACAGTACTTCAGAACCATCGCGGGCACCATGCGCGCAGATGTGGAGACGCGTGATCTCTGAGCATTTCGCATACATTATTTATGGTCTTTCACCCGTCTTTACTTTTGTATATATTGTGACTGCAAGCAAAACCAAGCGAAAATAGTAAAGGTATTGGATAAAATGACCCGGGGAAAAGCTGGCAGAAGTTGGACAGTCGCCCTGCTTGTCTGTTTTTTTTTTTTTTTTGTGACAGCCTTCGCGCGCGCTGGGAAGCCGCAATGTTCAGCCCCATTCTCGAACACCAAATGTGGGCCGTCCAGCGGGCCGAGGAAGCCGCCAGCATCCAAGGACTCCTGGTCGTAACCTAGGCGGGGCCATTCGCTCACCCCATCTACTCGCCGGACTCTGAATAATGTTATTTCCTCTTTTTCCTTAGCTTATGATATGATTATGGCGTGCTATTGCGGAACATTTCTTCCAGCTAGAGCTGCATATTTCTAACTTCCTACGTACTGTCGATGTTGCGAGGAGCCTAGCGGTCATGTCCTCTTCGAGATCGTGCGCATGCGAGCAAACATATCTTCTTACATCCTGTTGAGTGGCGAATACGCTGTCGGCTTTGCCATCTCTGCCAGTACGTGGACTGAACACGTGGAAGAACAGAGTAATTGAAGGGAAACTTAAGTAAAATAACAATTTATGTCAAAGTGAAAGCTCATTGTGTAAGACAATGTCTAAAACGGCAGTATTATCAACAGCAGTGCCCTACTTAGCGAGAAATTAATGTAAATCCACGAGAACGCATGCAGCACCAGACAGGTCCTGCCACCTAGCGAAGCCCAGTTGGAGAAAGCACGCCTGCCATCTTGGAGGTTAAGGCAGGAAATCGTTCAATGACCGTTGTTGCTGCTGTGGCTCCAGCTGCTATCGCTCTGCTGCTATTCGTGTCCGCTGCCGCGCAGTAAAGCATGGCGAGGTTGTGCGCGGCAAGAGTGACGTCAAAGTTTCCACTTGAGGCGGGTAATTTGAAGTGTGCTAACGCGATGCGGACCACTAAAACGTGATTTTATTTCAAAATAAGCACTTCCTTGTCACAGAAGTATCACTACGAGGTTTCTGGGCCGCTATTTCAGCAATCAACGTTGACTCAATATTTGCCTTTCGTGTTAATTGTTTCCAAGAATTCAAAATGTCTTCCGAAAATACAACTCCGGTACCCGCAAAAAAAAAAAACTACGTATAAGAACGACGACGCCTAGATTCCCGCCGGGATCTCTACCGCTAATATGATCGGGTCCAGTTTTTCGGGGTGGTTTGTCAAGCCTGCCGTCGGGGCTCCGCAATTGAAAAGCTGGCGCGAGCAGTCTAACGCGCGTTTGTTAGCTCTGCGTGCTATGTATTGAAAATAAAAAGT
Source organism: Rhipicephalus microplus (assembly GCF_043290135.1). Lineage (NCBI taxonomy): Eukaryota > Metazoa > Arthropoda > Arachnida > Ixodida > Ixodidae > Rhipicephalus > Rhipicephalus microplus. The sequence continues at coordinate 250,207,066 of NC_134700.1, read as the reverse complement.
AAATAATTCTTGATGTGCGGATGCCTTCCGCAGCTTGGAGGAAAAGTGTTCCTCGCCGAGCTATCGCGCCTGATCCGCGGTGTTATACATTTATACACCATTCCTTATCTTCCAAATGTCCCCGCTGGCGCGCATACCTGAAGACAGCTGTCTGGTGCGCGAAGGGGACGCGCCATTAATCATCCTCGCAACAATGGGCCTTCTGCGAGAGGGCTTGCCGCCCTGCTGCCTTCGCCGGCGTTCTCGCGTGACAGCCGTTGCTTGATTTCGTGAACGCGAACTGAGAGACCTCGAAAGAAAATGTTTGCAAAAAAAATGTTGCTATCCTTGCGTTTTTTGTATTCATGCCGATATATTTCTTCTTTAATATGTATTTATTTGATTCAGAGAGATTTGAGGGGTGAATATGTGAGAAGAACGTCATATTAGAGCATCATCAGAAAGGGAAGCCGCGCGTTTGTAGCTGGTCCGATCCCCGGACATGAACGAATTTACGGACACGGGGCTCTTTTGTTTGTTTTTTTGTGTGTGAGAGAGAGTTCCTAGTGGCTTTCTTAGGACTTCATGCTACAAACGTATGGTTTTCAAGTTACCCTTCAATAGCATATATATAATGCTCACGCAATTTGGTTCTTATCGTAAACTGTGTATATAACACGCATATCGGACAAACTGAAATAAAACTAATGTAGTTTGTATAGCACACAGTGACTCATCCGATGAAACTATTCAGTTACAACAACTAATGTATGTTCGTCAGCGTAGTATACGTGTCAAAGAGCCGTCAAACAACCGTCCTGCGTAATGAGGCAGATTCCGAAGGTGCATTTGTTTCGCCTGCACTTTGTGAACCAGTGGACGATGGTGCTGCACTCGTTTCGCGATTTTAACGCGGTGGCGTCGGCACCGAGATATTCGTTTCGAAAAAGTGCAGCAGTCGCCAGGCCAGTTCGCGTAAATATGCCCGCACCTACTCGCGAGGCAGTGCCGACACCGCTCAGCACAAGATGGCTCGAAGGGCAGCATGCAGATGACAAAGCCGATTGCATTTGTGCCTGTTTTAACGCCGTCCAACAGGCACTCCAGAGAGCGTTTTCTGGTATAGTTGCAAATGCTAGACAAAGTAAGGAACGCCGAATTTCGCGAATCGCAACCTCCACAACCCACGTGACGGCCGGCTGCGGCACAAGGATTGCACGACACCTGCAGTGTCGTGCTCGTTTTGGCATCTAGTCCCGGCTGCACTTGCCAAAACGTCCCCGACACCACGACGACACAGAGACGGGGCCACCATAAACCAGTTCAGTTAGTACAGGGTGTATGAATAGACCTCTGATTGATATGTGCGGTTTGACGTCCCAAAACCACCATATGATTATGAGAGACGCCGTAGTGGAGGGCCCCGGAAATTTCGACCACCTGGGGTTCTTTAACGTGCACCCAAATCTGAGCACACGGGCCTACAACATTTTCGCCTCCATCGGAAATGCAGCCGCCGCAGCCGGGATTTGATCTTGCGACCTGCGGGTCAGCAGCCGAGTACCTTAACCACTAGACCACCGTGGCGGGGCTGCGGCACAAGGATAGCGCGACACCTGCAGTGTCCTATTCGTTTTGGCATCCGTCTGCACTTGCCAAAATGTCCCCGACACCACGACGACACAGAGACGCTGCCACCATAGACCAGTTCAGTTAGTACAGGGTGAATGGAATAGATCCTAATTGTGACCTTATCTTCTAACAGTAAATACGTGTTCTTTTTAGGCTGCACATACGTCGCCTATTTGAGTGGTGATTTGAAGAAACATACTTAAGCGAAATTGCACACTTCACACTCATTTTATTATTATTATTATTATTATTATTATTATTATTATTATTATTATTATTATTATTATTATTATTATTATTATTATTATTATTATTCATATGCACACATAAAAATTGCTAAGTGAATATAGGAAATGACAAGTGTCACTGCCTGCATGGCAGGACACAACGCCGTCCTGTGTTCGCTTGGAAGAAGTAAACAAAAAAAATCAATCAGGCGTGTAAAGAGGAAAGAACTAACTCGTGAGAGACCTGCGGACAGAAAGTAACCCGGTAAAAACACACACTGTGTCCCACAGTATTGCTGTCAAGAATTTTAACGCGAGAGCGTTAAATAGATCGTTTCGCTGAAATTTCTGCGCAACCAGCTCTTGTCGGCGTGGGCGTGGCAAGCTGGTGTTCTACCTAAATTCCTTAATATACAGGAAAGTAGTGACACTTTCCTTCATATCCTTTCCAAAGTGTCCAACCCTCCTCTCCCAAGTGCCCAAACCTTATCTATATCCCCGCCCGAACGGTCATTGTGCAGGCTCCGGCCCTATATACGTCGGCTGACGCCACTTTCCTATCAAGAATCTCAGGTCACGCTGATAACGCGCGATGTTCGCTACCTTTCTCGAGTGGCGGCCCGAGAGGCGACAGGTGGGGCAGGAGGTTGCGGGTTGCGGTGGCTGATTGATTGATTAAAACTTTATTTTGGGTTTGAGAAGACGCAAGGGAGACCCCGCGCCCCCCGGCTAATCCCACGTGGGGACCGTCTAGCCGAACTTAGCGGCCCCCTTCACGGGCACTCTAGACCAGGGTTTGATCGTTAAGTTCTCGGTTTAAAAAAATACGGTACTTTCCTGAATATATCCAAGGACTTTAGTGTCCTACCACACAACGACGCCTCTGCTTGAAAAATGCAGTGAAAAGAACTTCCTCTGCTTGGATATGCAGCAAAAAAAAAAAATAATCACTCATGTTTTACAAACACACGCGTCCCCTGTGCAGCCTTCACAATGCAACCGGTAATATTGCAGTATTATTACGTGGTGCAGGCGTACGTTGCCGTAGAGCGCATGATTATCATACGTATTCGTGGTTTAAAGCCGGTGGTGCTGGTATCTTTATTTCTCCCAGAACAACAAAAAAAAAAACGATGGAAGGGACCAGTACAGAGACAGGTTGCGCTATTTCAGAGGAGGTGGTGTCTCAAGGGTTTAAAGCCGGCCACCCATTACAAAAAGCATACACTTAAGACCGCGTAGTGGGTGCATGGCAACTTTGAAAACATTTCACACGCATGATTACTCGTTAAGCATGCTACCATTACACAAAATACAGCCATATGTGAAAGCTTACCTCAGTTTCCGCTATCGCATTCGACCCTTAAAAACGAAGCTTAAGGGTCCCCCGCCCCCTTTTTTTTATGACGCCTTCATTTGGTTCATGGGTCACCTTAAATGTGCGAGGAAACGATGAAAAATACACTCAAAAGGAAAAATTACAAATTCGTGAAACTTTGGGGCAGCTTCCAAAAGCAATTCGCGAACTATCAAAATTTTCCCAATTGCGCATTCCAATTTAAAGAAATTCCATTCCCCTCATGAGCTCACTGAACAAACACATAAGGAACGAAAGCAAACGGACGGTGGCCTCATTTTTTGGCGTGTCTTGATTTCGACGCAGTCGGTCACTCCGCGATGGTCCGCTGCGGCATTTCTCGCAGTGGCTTGACCGATTATCCCGTAGGGGCATTTTACGGTAACATAGAGTCATCAGCGACGATGCTCGTGGGAAGGAGTTCCTTTCTTTTTTTTTTTTTTGTTAGCAGGCGCCCGTCTGTCTTTTGCGTGTCTTACGGCCAGCATCCTGTTATTATCCCTTGACCTGTCGGCCCCGGTGACCTTTCTTGTAGTTTCTTTCTTCCTGTCTTTCCTTCTTTCTTCCTTTTTTCTTGCTTTCGTTGGGCTTCCTTCAGGTACTTTTTTTTTAATTACTTCGGTATACTTCTTTCATTTATTTTTTTTCACTGGGTATTTGTGGATTTGCCGGTGTCGTCTTTCACCACAGATAAGTGAGAAGGGAAAACCTTCAATCTATAGTAATGATGCAGAGAGAACGAAAAGTAAAATAAAGGAAAGCACGCCATGCGTATACCTTACAGTGGAGTTAGTAGCAGCAGCAGCAGCAATAAACACGGCAGCAACAATCACTGACCCTGTATTGCGGGCGTTCTACGTGGTGTTCGCGTTCTGCGTGTTTTTCGTCCGCTTTCGGGCGCTAACGTGTGCACGCCGCGCTCGCCGCTGGTCGACACGTATCGATGCCCACAAAGGTTATAATTTAGGGTCCTTTTTAAAAAATAAAGCATAATTGACGTGGGCTGAACCTCCGCTATTCGTCTGGGCTCTCACCTCCTTCTCCCATTCTCACATGCTGGTCGCGCTCCTCTATGACCTGGGGTGCTATTCTGGACACTGTCTAATTCCGCCGTATTGTCACGCAGCAAAGGACGACACAGTTGTCTATAAGGAAAACAAGTTTATTGGAGCGAACCTGTGCTCCCCTAACAACTGAAAGAATACACAGGCGGCGAAGCAGCGGCCGGCAAAAAACAAAACACAAATAAACAAACTCAATGCATGGTTCGCGGCATTACCCCCCTCTAAGAGTGCATCGACCCGATGCTAACATAAGGGACAGTCCAAACAAATTAAAATAAATGTTCGTCATCGTCCGTAGAAAGGTTTTAAGCGAACCACATGGACGACTTCGGGCCGCGTGCGTCGTCGTGATGTACGGGAGTCACCATCGGGGATCACTTCGTACGTTAGTTCGCCAACACGTCGTAGAATCCGGTAGGGTCCGAAATAGCGTAGTAGAAGTTTCTCACTGAGTCCACGTCGTCGAATGGGAGTCCAAGCCCACACACGATCTCCAGGATGGTACTCGGCGTCTCGGCGTCGGAGATTGTAGCGTCCGGCATCCAGCAGTTGCTGGTCCGTTATACGAACTCGAGCGAGCTGGCGGGCCTCCTCCGCACGTTGGAGGTATCCTTGGACGTCGGCGTTGAGGTCGCCGTCTTCTACGTGCGGAAGCATGGCGTCGAGCATCGTAGTCGGCCGTCTTTCGTAGACGAGCTCGAACGGTGTCATCTGCGTGGTTTCTTGGATAGCCGTGTTGTACGCAAACGTGACGTACGAGAGGACTTCGTCCCACGTCTTATGTTCAACGTCGACGTACATAGACAGCATATCCGCGATTGTCTTATTCAGCCGTTCCGTTAGTCCGTTCGTTTGGGGGTGGTACGCCGTCGTTCTTCGGTGATCTGTGTTGCTGTAGCGTAGGATTCCTTGCATGAGCTCCGCAGTGAAGGTCGTTCCGCGGTCCGTGATTAAGACCTCAGGGGCTCCATGTCGCAGCACAATTTGGTTAATAAAGAACTTTGCAATTTCTTGTGCAGTTCCCCTAGGAAGAGCGGTGGTTTCTGCGTAGCGCGTCATGTAGTCTGTCGCTACGACAATCCATTTGTTCGCGGATCGGGATGTAGGGAACGGGCCCAGAAGGTTCATTCCGATCTGTTGGAAGGGCCTCGTTGGGACGGCGATCGGCTGCAGAAGTCCGGCGGGTCTCGTCGGTGGTGTTTTTCCTCGCTGGCAGTCACGGCAGCTCCGGACGTAGTGGGTGACATCGGATGTAAGGTGGGGCCAGAAGTATTTCGCCTTGATTTTTGTAATCGTGCGAGCTGTTCCGAGATGTCCGGAAGACGGGTCGTCGTGGCACGCTTCCAAAATTTCGTCACGAAGGTCTGCGGGGATGGCAAGTAGATAATTGGTTCTCGTTCCGGGGTTGAAATTCTTCTTCACTAGGATGGAGTTTTTGAGGCTGAATGCTGGTAAGTTGCGCTTGAACGCCCTAGGCACGGCGACGTTGCGTCCTTCGAGGTAGTCGATCATGGCGCGGAGGTCAGGGTCGGCACGCTGCTGGGCGGCTAGGTCGCTCTCTGTCACGACTCCGAAGAAGGCGCTGTCTTCATCGGAGTCCTGTGGTGGTGGGTCGACGGGGGCGCGGGACAGGCAGTCGGCGTCGGAGTGTTTCCTGCCGGATTTGTAGAATATTGTAACGTCGAACTCTTGCAGGCGCAAGCTCCACCGCCCAAGACGGCCAGAGGGGTCCTTCAAATTGGCGAGCCAACACAGCGCATGATGGTCTGTCACAACCTTAAACGGTCTACCATAGACGTATGGGCGAAATTTTGAAATGGCCCATATGATAGCCAGGCACTCTTTCTCGGAGGCAGAGTAGTTTCTCTCCTCCTTCGACAGACCACGGCTTGCATAGGCGATTACCTTTTCGTAACCGCTTTGCTTTTGGACGAGAACGGCACCCAAACCGATATCACTGGCGTCCGTGTGCATTTCCGTTTCGGCGTTTTCGTCGAAATGAGCGAGCACGGGCGGGTTTTGCAGGCGTTGTTGCAGCTCGCAGAATGCCTTTTCTTGGTCGTTTTCCCAGCTGAAAGGGGTGCTTTCTTTCGTCAGGCGCGTGAGTGGCTCTGCAATGCGTGCGAAGTTTGCGACGAAGCGCCGGTAGTATGCGCACAGTCCGAGAAACCTTCGCACACCCTTCTTATCTTTAGGCCTTGGGAAGTTCGCAATGGCTGGTGTTTTTGCCGGGTCAGGTAGGACTCCCGCGGCGTTCACGACGTGACCCAAGAACTCGAGTTCCTCGTACGCGAAACGGCATTTCTCAGGCTTCAGCGTTAACCCCGACGTACGAATAACCTTGAGTACAGATTCCAACCTTGTGAGGTGTTCGTCGAAAGTCCGGGCGAATACGACAACGTCGTCGAGGTATACGAGGCAAGTGTGCCACTTCAGGCCTGCTAGCACAGTGTCCATGATTCTCTGAAACGTTGCGGGCGCCGTGCACAGCCCAAACGGCATCACCTTGAACTCGTATAGACCGTCCGGGGTTATAAATGCAGTCTTTTCTCGGTCTCTCTCGTCCACTTCAATTTGCCAGTAGCCGGTCTTCAGATCCATGGATCAGAAATACTTGGCGTGGCAGAGGTGGTCGAGGGCGTCGTCGATTCGTGGCAGGGGGTACACGTCCTTTTTGGTGATTTTGTTTAGTCTGCGGTAGTCAACGCAGAATCTTAAAGTACCATCTTTTTATTATGTCGTCGCTGAGCATGTCATCTACTTGAGTCCGGATGGCTTCGCGCTCGTGTGAAGAAACGCGGTACGGTGACTGTCTGGTAGGTCGGGCTCCATCTTCGGTTATTATCTGGTGCTTCGCCAAAGGTGTCTGACGTAACTTCGAGTTCGAGGAAAAACACTCGCTGTAGCGACGGAGCAACTCCAGTAATCTGTCCCGATTTTCTTGCGACAGCGCCGGGTTCACGTCGAAAGGATGTGGCAGCCTGGAAGCATCTGCGCGTGCGCGTTCAAAGGTGGCGACCGCGATCACTTGACTCGCTTCTTGCGTTTCTTCGAGGAACGCAATCGCAGCGCCCTTGTTTAGATGCTGGTACTCCTCGGTGAAATTGGTGACCAAAACGTGGGATCTGCGTTGGTTAAACCGCGCAATGCCTCTTGCGACAGACACACCGCGGTCTAGAAGCAACCTTTGGTCAGTCTCCACGATAGCGTCGACGTCAGGAGCAGCACCTTCACAATAGACGGCGATCATCAAGCTTGCGCGGGGTGGCAGGGTGACGTGATCGTCGGCGATCCTTACAGCAGCACGGTGTCCGAGGTTCGGCTGCGGCGTCGTGGAGTGATCGGAAGAAAACGTTATTGACCTGGTCTGCAGATCAATTATTGCGCCATTGTCCGTCAAAAAGTCCATTCCGATAATTACGTCGCGGGAGCAGTTAGGCAAAATGACGAACTCCGAAGGGTACGTAGTGCCGTCTATGGTGACGCGCGATGTGCACATTCCACTTGGGGTCACGAGGTGGCCTCCTGCTGTGCGTATGTGCGGACCGTCCCATCTGGTCGTAACTTTCTTTAGCTTGGACGCGAATGACCCGCTCATGACCGAGTAGTCGGCTCCCGTGTCGATGAGGGCGACTACGTCAAGGCCGTCGATGGACAACTGGACGTCGGATGCCGCTTTCCTCGAGTTTCGGGTGCGTCGAGGCGTCGTATCGCGGCTTGCGCGTGTTGATGGTCGGGAACTATGCGTCGTCATCGTCGTCTTCTCAGCGGCAGGCTTTGTCATTTCGGGTACGCGTCGCGCAGCGTAGCTGTCGTCGTTTTCGGGGGTCTCGTCAGGGTGTCGTCGGGTCGTCGGGATAAGGGCATGTCGTGAATCACGGTCTTGCGTCGTTGCAGGGTTTTCATTTTCTCGCCGTTGTGCAACTTCACCTCCAGAAGTTACTGCTTTTAGTTTCCCCCTCGTGGGCTGGGGGACCTTCCACGGGCGAAGTCAGCATTGCTGCGACGGTTGGGAGATTGGTACGGGTAGGGCGACGGCTAACGGTTGAAACGGGATGGTCCACGGCTGGTGTTCGACAGGTATTCTTCGATCTCAAATGGGCGCTGGCCGGCTCGCGGGCGGGGTGCGTCGACGGAAAACCCACGCAAACCCAGCCTCTTGTACGGGCAGCGGCGGTAGACGTGGTTGGCCTCTCCGCAGTGGTAGCACAGCGGACGATTATCTGGCGTTCGCCACACCTCGGTCTTCCTGGGCGCCTGGTTTCGGGTTACAGGAGGTCGGGTGGGCGACATTGGGCGGCAGTACGGCGGGGCCTCTTGATAACGGGTTGGGACGGGTCGGGGTCGACGAGCAGCAGCGGAGTAGGTCATCGCTTGTGGTTCGCAAGATGCTTCCGATGGCGTGGAATTCCCCAGTGCTTGCTGAACCTCCTCGAGGACGACGTCAGTGAGGGAGGCGACTTGGGGCTGCGGCGTTGCTGGGAACAATTTCCTCAGTTCCTCGCGAACGATGGCGCGGATGGTCTCCCGCAAGTCTTCCGTCGCCAATCCAGGGGCGTTTACCGGGTTCACCGAAAGGGTGTTGAGTGGTCTATCGTATTGCCGCGAACGCATATCCAAGGTCCTCTCGATCATCGAAGCCTCGGTGACGAACACAGCGAAGGTCTTAGGGGGGTTGCGGATGAGTCCAGCGAAGAGCTCTTGTTGAACTCCCCGCATCAGAAAGCGCACCTTCTTGTCTTCTGCCATTTCGGGGTCAGCTCTCCGGAACAGCATCTTCATCTCCTCAGTGAACAGTACAACACCTTCGTTAGGGTGTTGCATTCGCGTCTACAACAAAAGGGTGGCTCGTTCTTTCCGCACAACCGTAGCGAATGTTTTGAGGAATTCGCTCTTAAAGACAGTCCAGTCGGTTAGGGAGCCTTCATGGTTCTCAAACCACGTTCGAGCTGCATCCTCCAAATAGAAGACATGACGAAACGTTTCTTCGTCATCCCACCTGTCAAAGATGCGGACGCGCTCCAGCTTCTCCAGCCACTCTTCCGGGTCTTCACCAGGAGATCCTCAGAATGATGGGGGCTCGCGAGGTTGTTGCAGAACGACGGGAGGGTTGGTAGCGCTGGTCATGGTGCCTGCGTTGATCATCGTGGTTTTTACGTCTTCTTTCCTTTTTTTATCCGGGAGCAGTCCAAGCTCTGGCTGAAGGCCTTGCTGTCGGCGGCTGACACGAGTTGGGCGTGCTTGTCGTGTTGGGCTTGCTTGTCGGCTTGGCAATGGCTTAGGGTTCATGTACCCCGCACCTCCACCAGATGTCACGCAGCAAAGGACGACACAGTTGTCTATAAGGAAAACAAGTTTATTGGAGCGAACCTGTGCTCCCCTAACAACTGAAAGAATACACAGGCGGCGAAGCAGCGGCCGGCAAAAATTTAAAACACAAATAAACAAACTCAATGCATGGTTCGCGGCAATATACTCAAATTTTGTAATGGTGGCATTTTAAGCCAATCAGAGGTCGTAGTAGCTCACTTGGCCAATTAGCATCAATTAATGGCGGAATTCGACAATGTCCAAAATAACACCCCTGTCACGTATCTGCCTCGCAAACTTTATTTCGCCGGATGCACGACCGATGACCTGACGCGCCCACTCCCATTTTTATCACGTCGGATTTCTTTTCTCGGATTAGATTGCGTCGTCCTTCTGCTTGGAATATTTTGCCGCTGAACTTGTGGTTGTTTCTCTTTGATTTCGTAACGTTTGGAGGATCTTGCGAATATATCTACTCGCTCCTGCATCAATTATTTATTGAGGCCGAAGCCTGAGATGCCTCTATAAATTATAAAATTGGCCGTCGGTGTCGGTAATATTAGCACGATTGATGCAAAAAATAATCGTTTATATCATCTAGCTTCTTTACGCCAGTTAGACGTTGACTCCCGGCGTCCTGCGCCTTTTATTAAGCAAGCGACATGGCGCGGCATGAATTACTCTATACGGTTACCACATTTGCAGTCGCACATGTGCTGTTCCCATTCCTAATCATGGAACCAAAGTAAACATATACCAACCCGAGAACCTCGGCCGTGGCTCGCAGGACCAGGCAGGCCCGCCCAGTCCGCGGTCGTGTTCATTTCCCGCGCTGCTCGCGCTGTCCTCTGCGCGTTCGTGCGCTTCTTTGGCTTGCCTCTGTTTCCGAGCGAGCGCCTTGCTGCGGCTCGTACAGATATGCTCAGTAAAATTATTCGTGGTGAGCATTTCCGCACCGCCTGTTCCCTTTCCATTGTGTTTTCGCTCACCGCGCGCGTGTATGTGTGTGTTTTTCTCACAGCACGGTGAGACACAGAAAAGAGGGAGACACAAACACACAAATTCACGGACGTCGCAGCTCGCGGTTGTGGATAGAATGAAAGCGGGAGAACTGCTATCTCGGTGTGGTCTCGCGGTCCGCTTGGTTTTGCGCCAGCTGTCATCACGCTGATTTGCCTTTCGTGAACGCTTGGCCCGTTTCGGTGACGGCGACGCACCGAATTCGTCGTGCCTCGCGTCACTGCGTTGACAGGCCTTCGCATGCCGGCGCGGCGTTGCGGCTTGTGTGTATTTACGCGTGAACTCCCGTGTACGGGGATAGTCCGTGTTTTCAAAAATGCGACTGCGTCGCCGAGGCTGGTCTCTTTCTTCCCTTTGCTACCTTCACTGTTTTTTTTTTTTGTTCACTTTTCACGATTTTCCTTTTTTCAAGTGATGCACTCGCATCTTTCGTTTGAAAGCTGACTATATCGTTAGTGTTACGGGAGTCGTATCTACTTTCATAAAAGAGGCCTCGTGCAGCTGACTTGTTAGCGAAGCATGGTAGCGGACCGGTCGGCAGTCCGCCGCTATACAAAGTTTACAGTATTTGTTAAGCGCCGAGCGCTTAAGGGCTCGGGATGTCCTATGCTGTCGCACCTTGTCATCTTATTTTGTCGTCGTTGCTTGGCGATTAGCGCTGTCAGTGTTATATGTAATAGCATAGCCAGCTGTAGCATATTTAGAGAGTGCTCGCGCCAAAGAGAAATCTTCTTCCTCTTGTTCTTCGATTGCCTTGGTGATGATATCAGGTGCGGACATTACTTTTACGGCTAGGGAAACACAACAACACAAGCCACGTATCAAAATTGAACAAGGAAGTAAACGAGAAATAGAAAGAAGGAGAAACGAAAGAAAATATACGAACCAATATATGAATAAATAGAAAAAAGACAAACTGGTAAAAAGATCAATAAAGAAAGAACGAGGAAACAAAGAGAAAAACGAAAAGAAACACAAATAAGGCTACCCAGCTTCTTAGTTCGTTCAGGCTTTGCACCACTATAGGACGAAGCTAGCCTAATTTTTGTTTTGTAAATTCGAGTAGCGCTTCAGTCAGTTAGCTTTGCTGCAGGTCTTCCCGGTTCTTTTTGTTTCATAGGGACTCACGTGTTTGTCCGATATAAACAGAATCGCAGTGTGACATTAGACAATTTAGCCAGATTCACTTCAGAGTAAGCGCTGTCACCAAAAGTATGGAACTGGCCTGGCAAAGTTGGTGAACCAATACTTATGAATTAAGATACCACGGGAAGTTATTTACAATGCACTAAAGTGATATCAATTTAAAAAATATCGAAACGAAAGAAAGTTTGAAGAAGTTGCAATATTAGTAGTAATGTTGATGGCATCTTAAATTTATTTAATTCTTTTTAATGCAGCGACGGCGTAACTTGTTGGGACGTTTTTGATAAAATTAGCGTTGCTCTTGTTCAGCCGCTTGACGTTTTGCCGCCGAACAAAATTAAATATTATTTCTGAGAAGCTTCTGACTAAAAAAAGAGAACTGTGCTGCAATATGAAATCAACGCTTAAATATTTTTTTAGAACAAGCTAGACGAAAAGCAACAGTTTTGCATTATCGTGATGGTTACGGCGTCGTTTAGAATCCGCTCGCGACGTATGAATTTTCTTAACCAGCCATGTGTGAGAGTACCAATTATTCCCAATTGACTAAATCCGGCGCACTGCAATTGCCAACCGAACTCTGATCGCCTCCTCATTTAAACTAAATACGGCGCCCTGCAATCGCCGTCATGGGACATGGAACCCACCGATCGAACTTCGATCTCCTCGTCAGTAAACTTGTACTTTTAATACTTGCAACTGACCCTGTTCGCTGTGTTATTGAAAAATATCTCCTAAATTACTTCAGGCTGAGCGGCAACTAACTTACGGCCAGTGCAAAAGGCATTCATTCGATGAGCTATTGTGACTTCGACGTTCGAAGCTGCTTATCGACTTAGATGAGTTGGTATTACTGCCAACTTTACCTTCAGACTAATTTTGTTGTGTAAGCCTTTGGGAGATACAAACATAGGCGACAGTCGTTTGAGAAATCGAAGCCACTCTAACTGTAATCCAAAGGGATAATCCGCTTTTAAATCAAAAACGATTGCGCTATGCTTGTGTGTGTCAAGTTCAAACTGCACTAGCTTCAATTGTGGGGGAAATAAGAAGTAGAAAATAAACTGAAAATCGAAGAAAGAAAAAATCTGCGGCCTTTCGAACATCAACCAAAATAATCGAAGCGAGTCAGCGCTTCCTTATACTCTCCGCGCTTTTAATCCATTCAGTCGTTCTTTCTTTTGTTTTTTTTTTTGGGGGGGGGGGCGAGGGGGGACAGCTGGGCTTTTGATAACAACCTTAGATTTCACCGTAAAGTCGGTGCTTAGCGTTTAAGCCATCGAGACGATATTTAAAGAATAACAGCAATCCACGGAGGACGTAGCCTGCCCTCCAACAATTTGGGGGGCGGCTTCCAGTTTTGTCGACTTGTTTTCCTTGTGCTCTACGTTCCACTTGATTTCTTCGACCCAATTTAGAGTCTTTTGTTGAAGCGCCCACTTTGAACGATATCGGTTTTCTGCTGATTGGGTGACCGCAATTTCAAGTCGCCTCCTCTCCCGTTAGTGTTACAGACGTGTTCCCATGTTTGTGTGTGTGTGTGTTTGTGTGTGCTTGTGCTTGTGTGCATGTGTGTGTGCGTGTGTTTGTTTTTGTTCGATTCTTTATATGACTTTAATGATAATTTTGTGGTTTTCTTAAGAAAGAAAGAAAGGAAGGAAGGAAGGAAGGAAGGAAGGAAGGAAGGAAGGAAGGAAGGAAGGAAGGAAGGAAGGAAGAAAGAAAGAAAGAAAGAAAGAAAGAAAGAAAGGAAGAAAGAAAGGAAGGAAGGAAGAAAGGAAGGAAGAAAGGAAGGAAGAAAGAAAGGAAGAAAGAAAGGAAGAAAGAAAGGAAGAAAGAAAGGAAGAAAGAAAGGAAGAAAGAAAGGAAGAAAGAAAGAAAGGAAGAAAGAAAGAAAGGAAGAAAGGAAGGAAGAAAGGAAGGAAGAAAGGAAGAAAGAAAGGAAGGAAGAAAGGAAGGAAGAAAGGAAGGAAGAAAGAAAGGAAGGAAGAAAGAAAGGAAGAAAGAAAGAAAGAAAGAAAGAAAGAAAGGAAGGAAGAAAGGAAGGAAGGAAGGAAGGAAGGAAGGAAGGAAGGAAGGAAGGAAGGAAGGAAGGAAGGAAGGAAGGAAGGAAGGAAGGAAGGAAGGAAGAAATCGTTTCAGTTCTACATCGCAATCATTTTTGCTCCTGCTAGACAAACCAGTGGCATGAACGGGACCAGATTCACTTCACAGAACAGTTTAGCTGAATTTCGCCAGAAAATAAAGCCAGTGTTTTATGATTTTCATTGATATTCTGAATATTTCAGTGAGAGTAAAAACTGCATTTCTTTTCTGAAGAACACAATTTTTCGCAAGCGTGATAATTAAAATATTCGATTTTCTCTGATCAAGAAAATTCACGCGATAAGTTTTTTTATCGGTAAAATTTACAGTGCCATAGTTTTTTATTATTATTATTTTGTAGGAACGACAGGGCAACTCTCTGGTTCCGTGCTTGCATAGCTCCGCGGAAGGTTCTCGTGAACACCGACAGTTTCCGCAGGTGTATTAGGACACGGTGAGGCCAAATCGACAAATGTGCTGATCAAATGCAGTCCCCAATCATTAGTGTATAAGGTTCATTTTGGGTCGAACGTTCTGTCTGCTACATAAACGTATTATCGACTGAATCTGGCGTCAGTCTTCCTTGGCGCCCAAAGGTTATGCTCTTGAACCAGTTAGACTAATTCGAGCTGTGCCACGTTAGCCTACCCACTCATGTGTTCCTAATGGTTACACAATTCTTCATAGAACGAATGTTCGCGGTCCTAATCGATCGCGATTCGGTTTCCCGTTCGACCTACGTGATAATCAGCCGTATTCAGAATACGATCTACTTCACTCTCAAGTGTTGGTATGTCATCTCTGGCAGCCTCCGTTTGCGACAACCATTATCTTCGAGGTACTTAGCGCCATTACATACAGTGCTGTCAGTTTCTTCGCTGCGGTTCCGTCCCTTCTTACACGAGGTGGTCTCTTTTGCTTGAGAACCTGCACTGTGTAGCACCAACGAAGCCGGATTCCCGCTGCTTTATCGTTTCTCGTCACCGTCGGCCGCGTCTACTTCGTCCGGGACGTTTTTTTGTAATTGATGTCTGAATACCGACGGCCTGTAATTAGCCGTCGAGCTCGCCGCGTTCCCGTACGTTGTCTTTGCTTTTCTATCGTCGTTTGCCCTCCCTTTCTGGAGCGAATGGTAGCCGTGCTAGTGGTTACTCGTTAACGCCTTGCACGTCTGCACTTCCGTAATAAACGCCGCACCGCGCGTTCATATTGCCTCATTGAAATGTTAGGGGTCCGTCTGTTTCTATTTGAGTACGCGTTGAAGAGCCCCATGTGGTCGACAATACCAGAGCCCTCCACTACGACGTCTCTCGTGATCATATTGTGTTTTTTTGGGGACGTTATACCCCAATGATTATTATTACAGTTTACCCCATTTTTGCGTCTTAAACAGGCCATCCGGCATCTTTATATTGGCTTTGAATTTTACACGTGCCTACAAACAGAAATATTGGTATCGGCTGGACTGTTCCTTCTCGCGCATTACTCTTCTTTGAAGTAACGAGGAGCCCGCCTTCAACGAAGCACCGAAATCTCGACCCTTGTTGCACAATAAACTGCGTTTTGTCTAATCGAAAGTACCTCATGCAGATAAAGAAAAAGAAAGGATAAGTGCCAAATGGATGGTGCCGACGTCTTGCCTTCGTCAGGCGATCGTGCAGTATGCGTTGAAACACCGTAATGATACTACTGGTGGCTTTGCCGTACGCTTTAGCGCTCTGTGGAGAAAATGTTTCTACGGAGCACATTTGTACAGCTCTGGGAAATTGGCATTAAAGCAGCTGCTTTAAGCCATTTTAACCCGCTAGCGGTAAAGAGCTCGTTTTGCAGAAATTCCGCTGTTGGCGTTGGTGTCAGCGTCGGTGTCGTTGGTTGTGAGCGAAAAATTATCACCTTATGCGGGACAGAAAAATCGTGAACGATGCAAATAAAATAAATAAGTGATAGAAAACCATGGAGCAGAGTGGTGACTGAACCAGTGTCGTTGGGGTCCCAGTGGGGATCTAACCCGGGTACATTGCGTTGCAAGTTTATTTTCTGCTACACGGTCAGGCCTCTGCTCGTGAAAAAAGTGAAAAGAACTTCCTCTGCTTGTAAATGCAGGGAAAGTAGCTTTCGTGCTTCAAAAACACACGCGTCTTGTATACATGCTTCACAATGCAACACGAAATATTGCACTAATAATGCGTGGTCAAGCGTTCATTGCCAATGGGCGTCAGAATATTGGATCATCATAATGGTTCCGTGGTTGAAAGCCAGTACCCCACTACAAAAGACACAGATGCTACTCCGCCTATCCCGCTAAGGCCACGTAGTGGGTGCATAGCTAATTCGAAAATGATTCATGCACCAAGTGTTCGAAACTACGAACAGGATGTCGCTTTCGTGTTCATCTCGTAAAGATGAAACTTTAGGGCCCCCAAATTTTTTACTAAAGTGTTAATGCAGAAAAAAAACACTCTTTTCGAGCTTTTTTTTTTCAACGTGTGACGGTTCTTTATAGCATTGTAGGGCCTCTTCTAGCGCTTAACTGCAAAGTTTTCTTTTTATCCTTGAAACGAAAATGGCAGTTTATCAATGCTTCATTCATCATTGGTCTTATCTTATTTGCTATTATACTTCTCTGACTCTTGTCCGGATATTATAGTGCAGGCATGTCCTATAAATTGAAGAGTCATGCACTGTTTCTTTGTTATAGCGCAGACACGTTCTTTGAATTGGACAATTACGCAGTATTTCTCGCAACTATTTTGCAAACTAGTGCGAAAAACAATGCTGCCATTGAGAAGGTACAGTGAGCAACAGCAAAGTTTCCAGGTAACGATAGTAGTGCGTGTTCAATGGAGCGGTTCTTTGTCTATCTAAAGTTGTCATTAGGCACGTACAGGCCAGCTAGTACCTGCCCGCAAAGACTACCGCGAATCAAATAAGCATGAAGGGCGACTAAGCTTCCCCTTCATGAACTCATGCTGGTTAGTGCTATAATTTTTAGGCTGCGTTTGACGATGCACTGTAAATGTAGGCGTATTTTGCCCTCCCATAATCTATAGTCATTGTGTATTAGTGACCGTATTACTAACGTTTCAATATTATAATCTATCAAAGCTATTCACCTACATGCAGTTTTCCGGCCCTGTCACTTCGAAAAATACCTCAACACATTAAACGAAATTTGTTGGCCTAACCACTATTCCATCGCGGTGGTGATCTGATGGCTCTTTATGAACAGTTGCAACCAAATAGGTTCGTTATTGTTTGCGTGATTTACGTCAGCGTTTAATGATATCAGAAGTTTACAGAGCAATGTTACCATCTCCCTCCCCCCTCCTTTTTTTTTCTTTATTTCTAGCGACCAGTACATATGGCGCAGTTAATGTGCAAAACCAGTCTGGACGATTATTAAATTGCGAGTTGCGTGCCTCACGAAAGCACTGCGCGAAAGTTGGTCTGTTTTTTATTGCACGTAACTCTGTAAAAGCATTTCGTTGCCCGAAAGACAAATTGAAAAGACTAGACAGAATCATAGCCGGACACTCGCACAAAAAGGCAGCTCAATCGTCGGCTTCGCAGGCTGGGCGCAGTGAAAGGAATCCGCTCTCGAAGTTTTCGTGCCTCTGTGGCATGCGCGCATCGCGAATTCCATTTGTAGAATTGGCACAGCCAGCGCCCGCTATCGGCAGCAGGCTGCGGTTGTGGCTCCGTCCTTCTCGGTCTTACATGCTCCTTCTATTGGTAAGCGTCTTTATGGCGCGTATACTACATTCTGTGTGCATTCCGACTCTGCGAAGCTGAAAAAAAAAGTAAATAAATGGGCGTGTGGAAAGCCCCACTGCGGTTTCTGGCAGCGTCGGCTTTACTTTTCACAAATTCTTACGTTCCCTCTTTCTGATATGTCGGCGCGAATTTCAGCAAGACTCAATCAAAAAGCTGTGCCCTTACGTCGGTGCGTGCACAACTAAGAGAGAGAGAGAGAGAGAGAGAGAGAGAGAGAAGTTTAGGCATCATTGTATCTTGTCTGGAAACAACCGTAGCAGCGCTCTGAACATGCCTAAACACGGGGTTATTTGTTCGTAAATTAGGTATTCGGGACACTTGTGCCACATTGTTATTACACCGCGAAGAACCCGCGGTGGTCTAAAACCCGCCACGATGGTCTAGCGGCTATAAGGGACTAGGACGCTCACCCGCAGGTCGCGGGATCGAATCCCAGCCGCGGGGCCGCATTTTCAACGGGAACGAAAGTGCTTGTGGCCCGTGTACCTAGATGTAGGTGCTCGTTAATAAACCGCAGCTGGTCGAAATTTCCGGAGCCTTCCACTATTCGGTGTCTCTCATAATCATATGGTGGTTTCGGGGCGCCACATCTCAAAAGTTATTATTACTTACGTTAAAAATCAAAGCGATGTTTTCCTTCGTTTTTCTGCTGCTTCTCATCTGTCGTTTCAGTATAGTTTCACACCACTAACGAAAATCTGTCACGAGCATTATACGGTTTCCTTCTATTCACACAGCTTAATTATAGTAATCTGGAAAAAACCCTAACCCTTTTAGACTTATCAATGTCTTCGCCTCGCTCCCATTGGTCCACTACGCGTAATGCATGTTGCATATAGTTCATCCCTGCAACAACACCCCACATACTCAGCCTTACGTGAGTGCCCTGCATAGAAATCGCGCAGTTCTCTGGTACGAGGACACACTAACCAAAGTTCCTATGTTACTCTATCGGTATCCGAGATCGTTCGTATCTTTAGATGCCTAATATCTTTCTATAAACAAATTTTCTTCCCTCTCATTGCTATTTCTTTCCATATATGTCTTTCTCTTTCTTATTTTTCTTTGCTTAATTGGTTCTTCTTGTTCCGACAACGTACGTATACTCTTGGACCGTTGCTTTGGACCGAAGAGTGCACCTTGCTAAAATTTAACGCGTGCGCGCGCGCGCGTGTGTGTGTGTGTGTGTGTGTGTGTGTGTGTGTGTGTGTGTGTGTGTGTGTGTGTGTGTGTGTGTGTGTGTGTGTGTGTGTGTGTGTGTGTGTGTGTGTGTGTGTGTGTGTGTGTGTGTGTGTTTAACAAAACATATTAATAAGTATAGCACTTAGCGGTTGAAGGGCGCACTAGGGACCAGATTTTTCTGGTATTTGAGTTTTTTGCGCTGCTGGGGGGAGCCTTCAGAACAGTTAAGCGCGCTACCTTCAGACAAGGATGAAGCGGTTTTTTTTTTAATTACAATGTTGGGGTCAGTAAATGAGTGTATATGAGCGCAATAAATACACAACGCTGCAGAAATATGCATGTGATTTATTTCATTTTCATGATGGCTAATATATGGCATATGTCTCCGCTGTACGGGGCTGAATATAAATCCACATTTACAACGTGACGTTGATCGTATACGAACGCTTCCTTCGTGTTCGGCAGGAACACGATTCCTTCATTCACATATGTCTTCACCGGGCTGTTCGGGATTAATGTTCTAAAACCTTGCTACATTTATTTGAATGCAGCGGCATCCTAAAGAGTTCGCCAGTAGAGAACATTTTTTCGCATACTTCTGAAACGCGAGGCGCCTTCGCTTTGGCTTATGCCACAAACCGGGAGGCATGGAGTGTGCCCTTACATCGGTTCCTCTTTTGGAGACAGCCTTGTAATAAAAGTTGGAGCAAGGGAGTGTGTCGTACCTCAAATGTAGCAGCATTGAGACCTCCCATTTGGCGTTTGTAGGAAGGAATCGAGATAGTGCTCGCAACTAATGCATCACCGGTACATCTTCGCTGCCCCGGTCACAGACACCCATCATTCGTCACATCGCTGTGATACACGAGCCGTCCTAATGAAGATCCATGCGTCGCACGCAAACATCCTCCATCTCCTCGTTCAAGACGTCGCTGCGAACGGGGGCGGCCCTCTGTATGCCACCATGTGGCTTCTTTCGGACGTTGATGCCTCGGCCTCGCGAGTTTTCAAGCTCCTGAATCTCTGCGAGGACAACTTTTGTGGTGAGCTCCCCGTGGAGGCCTTCTCCCGAACGCCCGCTGCAGTTCGTCGGACCTCACTTTCCCCGCACTTCTCCTCAGTACGCATCCCCCAACAGCAGTGCGGTGCATTTCGCGCTTCTCAGCCTCGTTATCAACGCTCACTAGGTTCACAGCCGCACCCTTTTGTAGAATAAGTGAGCCTCTAATCGCGCTTTTAAAATGCAAGCATTTGTCTTGTGGTCCCCACACGCTAAGTTGTCTCGAGGGGGTCCACCGGACATTGTGAAACACATAGGCTCGCCCGATCACGAGGCGCAGCTCAACGCCATCCAGCGGCTTGACGTGGCCCTGGCTCGGCAGAAGCGAACGGAGCGAACTCCTAGTAGCTCGCGCTGGGCCTGCCGTCGTTGAAGTCTAGATAGACAGGAGGGTGCGGAACCCTGTGCGGTGCTCCCACCCTCCCCACGCAGGATTGCTCAATAAAGTCTATTTCTCCCTCTCTCTCTCTCACCGAACGCTAGCAAAACGTGCCCTGGTCTAAGTATTGACGACTGCGATGACGTTGCACCGGCACCGCTTGCGTTTGAAAGTGACTGATGTATTGCGTCTTTGCGGCGTGCTGTGATATCGCCACGGACAAACTGAGACAACCTAAGGAAAGTCAAACGCTTTGTTTAATTAAACTTAAGCATTAAATATGTAAACCTAACTTTCGCGTATGTTGGCGTGGCATTTGGCATCCGTCAGTTTAGGCGGAGCAGAAGCAGCACAAATGAAAATCTTGCTGAAATCACCGCTACTTCGGCTAACTCTTGATGACCTTGGTGACCTTCGGCTTGATAACCTAAGTACTACCGAAACAAAAAATCACAGCATATCCACGGAGTGAATTATGATTGGAGGGGCGAAGCGTTCATCAGTCCGTCTGTGCTTCCGTCCGTCCATTCGTTCTTGCTTCCGTACGTCCATGCGTCCGTTCGTGTGTTCGTCTGTCCGTTCGTGGGTTCGTCTGTCTCTCTGTCTGTCCGTCCGTCCGTGCGTCCGCCCCTCTTCTGTCTGTCCGTTCGTGCGTCCGTCAATCCGTCCGTCCATCTGTGTGTCCGTCCGTCTATCTAGTGAACACTCCAAGTACCGCTATCTCACAATTTCATCATGTATTCATCATATACAAGTACCGCCATCCAGCGGACATTCTAAGGACCGCTCAATCGGGTATGTGCCACCGGTGGTTACTACGATAACGGGACGATAGGGTGACGCCATAAGGAGCTTCGCCCCTAAAACTTTTAAATTTGACGACCTTGTGTTTGCACTTCAGGCGAAACTGCCATTCATTCATTCATTCATTCATTCATTCATTCATTCATTCATTCATCAATTCATTGGCATGGAAATGGAGGATACGCTGCTATTGTTTGTTTCTTTATTTATAGTCGTATGCTCCGTTGCCCGTTCATGCCTTATGCGAATTCTAATCGATGCAGCATTTTCCTTCGATCTCGGCCGCCGCATTTTTGCTGAGAGAGCGGCGCGCAGCCGCTGGTGCATATACGCTGCTCCCTCGACTCGCAAGCCTTTTCCGCTCCAGCGGCCTCATTTTTTGTCGTTCATTGAAGCACGAAACTGCCAACGGTGACTTCAAGCTGCAGCCATCAAGCGCTGCCAGCGGAAGTAGGCGGTTTTGTTCACCGAACGACGCTGCGACTCAGTTTTATTATGCAGACGAGACAGCCTATACGTGTAGACGCAGCATATTTTTCCATATATTGAATTACTAATTTTAAAATTTCTGGTAAAACTTCATCGTAAAACAAACCGGAGTTAAGGGTATCATCGCTGAAATAGAAAAGAAGAAATGGACGTGGACCGGGAACGTAGGTGTGCAGGCAGGATAAACGCTTGTCATTAAGGGTAACTGACTGGATTCCCAGAGAAGGCAAACGCACGAAGGGGAGACAGAAAGTTCGGTGGGCCGATTAGATTAAAAATTTCTGGTGTAACGTGGCAGCAGAAGGCGCAAGACCGGGTTGATTGATTTGTGGGGTTTAACGTCCCAAGCAAGACCGGGTTGATTGGGGGATCATGGGAAAGGGCTTTGTCCTGCAGTGGGCGTAATCATTGATTGATATGCGGGGTTTAACGTCCCAAAACCACCTTATGATTATGAGAGATGCCGTAGTGGAGGGAGTGGGCGTAATCAGGATGATGATGATGATGATGAGGAAGTTTAATGCATCCGCCGTGCTCCCGTGACCTTCTGAGTGTGACGATTTGTTCCTTGGCTTCAATGCGACATGTTGTTTTTAGGGGCAGGCGTTGTGCCCCTTATAGGTGGCAGTTGTCAGCCTCATCTCTCTCTATTTTCTCTATTTCTTCGTGTTTTCTGTGAACACAAAGCAAATAATAATAATAATAATAATAATAATAATAATAATAATAATAATAATAATAATAATAATAATAATAAATTCCACGTGATTTTTCATAGCGGACCATGTAGACAGCGTGGAGATCAGACGAGATCAGGGAGTTTGAAGCAAATCCACCAGCTCTGGCTTGAGAGGCTGCATGATAACAACATAGCTGCACTCCAGCACGCGGTGGCGTAGGCAGAAATTTGTTTCGAGAATACTGGAGGGGGGGGGGGGGAGGGTCGGGAGCACTTTCTAGATCTAACATGGGGTCTGGGCAGGTAAGTGTTATCTGTATCCCGTGGGTAAAAAAAATATCCCGGGCGGAACATAGGCCTGGTGTGCCAACCCCTGGCTTCACCATTGCTAGTACGGACTAATAATATCGTGTTTCGCGGGCCAATACCACGATATGATTCTGAAGCTCACTGTATCGTGGAGGACTTCGGAAATTTTAACTCAGTGGGGTTCTTACTTGCACTGGCATTGCACAGTGCACGGGTCTCAATAGCACTTGGCCTCCATCGAGACGCGGTCGCCGCAGCCGGGTATCGAACCCGTCTTTCCAGTGAGTAGCCGAGCACCGTAACCATGGCAGCGTGGTGGTCACTGTACCGTAACCATGGCATCGTGGCGGTCACTATGCCGTAACCATGGCAGCGTGGTGGTCACTATACCGTAACCATGGCAGCGTGGTGGTTACTATGTCGTAATCATGGCATCGTGGTGGTCACTATGCCGTAACCATGGCAGCGTGTTGGTCACTATGCCGTAACCATGGCAGCGTGGTGGTCACTATACCGTAACCATGGCAGCGTGGTGGTCACTATGCCGTAACCATGGCAGCGTGGTGGTCACTGTACCGTAACCATGGCATCGTGGCGGTCACTATACCGTAACCATGGCAGCGTGGTGGTCACTGTGCCGTAACCATGGCAGCGTGGTGGTCACTATACCGTAACCATGGCAGCGTGGTGGTCACTATGTCGTAATCATGGCATCGTGGTGGTCACTATGCCGTAACCATGGCAGCGTGTTGGTCACTATGCCGTAACCATGGCAGCGTGGTGGTCACTATACCGTAACCATGGCAGCGTGGTGGTCACTATGCCGTAACCATGGCAGCGTGTTGGTCACTATGCCGTAACCGTGGCAGCGTGGTGGTCACTATGCCGTAACCGTGGCAGCGTGGTGGTCACTATGCCGTAACCGTGGCAGCGTGGTGGTCACTATGCCGTAACCGTGGCAGCGTGGTGGTCACTATGCCGTAACCGTGGCAGCGTGGTGGTCACTATACCGTAACCGTGGCAGCGTGGTGGCCACTATACCGTAACCGTGGCAGCGTGGTGGTCACTATGCCGTAACCGTGGCAGCGTGGTGGTCACTATACCGTAACCGTGGCATCGTGGTGGTCACTATACCGTAACCGTGGCATCGTGGTGGTCACTATGCCATAATCGTGGCATCGTGGTGGTCACTATGCCGTAACCATAGCAGCGTGGTGGTCACTATGCCGTAACCATGGCAGCGTGGTGGTCACTATGCCGTAACCATGGCAGCGTGGTGGTCACTATGCCGTAACCATGGCAGCGTGGTGGTCACTATGCCGTAACCATGGCAGCGTGGTGGTCACTATACCGTAACCATGGCAGCGTGGTGGTCACTATACCGTAACCATGGCAGCGTATATCACTATACAGCAGCTGTCCTATATGAGCGAAGCGCACCCGACTTTATTCTGGCGCGCTAAATTAAAGTGGTTGACAAGGATATTGTGGCATTTTTCTACTGTTTCAAAGAGTACTGTTAGATTATGGCTGAAATTATGTTGCCACCTGCTGGCCACGAACTGCGGGCTCGTGCTCGCCGCAGTTTATGACCGGGTGGGCATTGCCCGAAGCCCTTCTTTTCGCGCGTCACAACATGCAGAAATCGCTGAAGATTAACAAACTTGAGAATATTTCGAAAAATGCAGCTTACTATGTGTAACTTAGCAGCTTCATCAGCAGACGTCGTGGTTGTGCAAAGCGCACCCGCATGTTCATCTGAGAGCGACATGCTTCAGGTGGGAGCCTACGTAAAATTACTGTCTTCTCCGCGCCGGTTCTGTTGTAATTCTACCCAGGTTGCGTGGGTATATTTCAGTTTAATAGTGCCTCATCTTTTTTTTTTTTTACGTTTGATGTCCTTGCTGGTGGATTTCGCTTTCCTCTCCTTGTTCTGTCTCAGAGGTGAAAACTTGGTGCGTCTTTCTTCTTTCGACTTTACCTTTCCGATTCCCGCCTGTTTTTCTTGAATGGTGGCCGCATTTCGATAGAGGTGAAATGGTATAGAGGTCCGTGTACCGTGTTATGTCAGTGCAGGCTTAAGAACACCAGATGGTACAAAATTTCTGGAGCCCCGCAATGTATGGCGTCTGTCATAATCATATCGTTGTTATGGGGCCTAAGACTCAAGATATTATTATTATTATTATTATTATTATTATTATTATTATTATTATTATTATTATTATTATTATTATTATTATTATTATTATTATTATTATTATTATTATTAAATTGATTCGCCTAATTTAAACACCTTCTCTGAGCATTAGAGGGCCTCTTATAGTACATGTCAACCTATACAAGCTCTCTGTTGTCGTTTTTAGGAGCCCCCGAGGTAGGCATGGATACGAAAATGGCCGGATATGAATGAGCACAGTCAGTTCTGTTCTTTTGCTTAGCTTGTGGAACAGCATTGTTGGCACATGAACGCGTGCGTTTTAGTAGCGAAAACTGGCACTGCGTGCAACACTTGCACCGGCAATATTGATGTACATGCACGCAGTCAGCAGAGCGACGCGCCCGTCCCGTTCAACCGCGCTTTCTTTTCGGCGACGTAATTTTTTCGCGCCGAATTGTTCTCGTGAGTGACCCTTGCACTGGCACCGCATTGTGTCTTCTCATTTCCCTAGTCCTCGGAATTGCTTTCAGACCCGCTTACCTGCTCAAAACTGCGATTTGGGGAATTACAATATAGTGCTATTAAACTAGCTTGCTCTTTTATTTACTTCTCTCTCTCTCTTCCTGCCCCCTTTTTGTCTGTTTTTCGTTGTTCTACCTTCATCGTTAATTACCATCCAACTTTTTTTGCATTGGTTTTTATCTTTTCATGCCTCAAACGCCGAATCCTCATTTGCAGTTCCCATTTGATCTCTTTCGGGGTAAGAACGCAGCGGCAGATGTAATTAAGTTTTGCACACTTTGTGATAAGTGTGTGCGCTGTACAACCTGCGTTCATCTGCTTGATCCAATTGGTGCGGTGGTCAGCAAGAAACCGCACTTAATTACGGGAGCTTCGTTCAAGAAGAAAGTAACCCATCGACGTTTCCGGTGGATAATTTGTTGAAACTCGTCGTATCCTCTGCTGGGTTCTTTCTTTCTCTCCCGCTCGCATGTTTTTTTTTTTTGTTTTTTTTAGAATGAAATAATCTATCGACGTTTCCGGTATATAGGAATTTGTTGAAACTCATGATATCTTCTGTTGACTTCTCTCTCTCTCTCTCTCTCTCTCTCTCTCTCTCTCTCTCTCTCTCTCTCTCTCTCTCAGAAAATTGAGCTCATATTGAGGTATACGCCTGCATATTGTCATCAATTGAGATCGCTAGAGCCTGCAGCTATACCTTGGCGACCGCGACTGCACTTCTGTCGCCCGACCACTGCCCTTAAATTAACGCCGCTCGTACAATCGCTTAGTGCGTCCCGGTTCCCGAGAGCAGCCGTTCGCGTAGGGACCCGGCGAGGAAATAATCTGGTTCCCGCGGTTTTTGTGAACGGCCCGCGCATCGCCGCTACTGCAGCGCGGTCGTCAACCTGCGTTTAATGGTGCACAGCCCTGGGTTCGAGGCTGCTGTCCTTTTATTCCTGCCTTTGCGAGACAAACGAAAAACAAGGAAGAGAAGCGGTCTTAATTAACGAAACCCTGCCTCGGGGGGTCTTAATTGACGAACAGAGAAGGGAAATTGAAAAAAAGAAGAAATAAACCACCTCGTCTGTGTATACGGAGGAGGAGGAGGAAGAAAGTTTAAGTGGAAAGACAGGGAGGTTAGCCAGTTCTTAGACTGGCTGGCTACCCTGTGCTGGGGAAAGGGGTGAGGGGAATGAAAGATGTTAAAAAGAAATGTTGTGAAGAGAGAGCGAAATTACAAAAAAAAATTGCGACAGAGGAAAGGCAACATCAAATAGTATAAGACACTAAAGTCTGTCTCTGAGGCCAGTTGTCCGCAAAAAGCGCAGCAAAGCTTTCAAAGCCTTCTGGGCTGAGGATGGGCTCGGCCAATACGCATTCCTACAGAGCTAACGGGGCTTCCTCTGTATTTCGATTTCTGCGCAACGGACGATTCCTCCCTCGCTTTACTAGATATATGTACTTTTGCGTTACCGCGTGCGGTGTGTGTGTGCGCGCCTCTCGCGACGTCGTCCAATCACGGTTGGGGCTCCCATCGTTTCGTCGCTTATAATACTATGCGCCTTGGTACCGAACAGACGCGACTCTTACGTTAAGCTGCCCATTCTTCTTTAGGCAAGTTGGGATAAAGTTTGCGGCAACGTGGAAACCTTAAATTCTCGTGGCTACTACCTGACCGTAAATGTTATATGAACTTCGTTTTCACTTTTTTTTTTTCACTGCTATAGCGGTGGTTAGTTGTGACTGTTCCTCTGCGTATGCGCGAATATAAGTG
This sequence comes from Rhipicephalus microplus, assembly GCF_043290135.1. NCBI lineage: Eukaryota > Metazoa > Arthropoda > Arachnida > Ixodida > Ixodidae > Rhipicephalus > Rhipicephalus microplus. The sequence goes on along the minus strand of NC_134700.1, from coordinate 250,180,131 downwards.
AGGTTAAACCCAGGTGGTGCGCCGCTGTGGTTTGGCTGATAAGCAACGGTGCGAGGTTTTTTTTTTTTTTCTTTCCCCGGACACATGGCTTTGTTTTACCTCGAGCTTTAAGCACTTTGCTGTTTGAAAACAGTAATTTATTCGTTTAAGGATACAAGCTGTCTTTCGATGCTTCCATCGTGATATACTGATTCCATCTTTCCGAATAATCCATTATCTTTCTCAGTCGCTATAACTGCTTCCAGTGCCTTTACAGACATGAATATTGATATTGCATCGCTGTTCTTATCTCGCGAGGGAAGTTACATGCAAATTCTACACAGCAGTTGTATACCTCATATAAACGATGGATACTGCAGTTGCCGACCACGATGCGGGGTTATAAATTAAAAACCTTTGTTTTGCAGAAAGGCTGTCTTCTTCTATTTATTTATTTATTTACTTGGACTGCAATAAAATACATGCCATCTAAATTACAGTGCTGTGAAAGGACACAAGTGGACAAGCGACGAATAAATGAACCGTGTTCAAGCGAAAATTTCTATCGTGCCGCGAAATAATAATAATAATAATAATAATAATTATTATTATTATTATTATTATTATTATTATTATTATTATTATTATTATTATTATTATTATTATTATTATTATTATTATTATTATTATTATTATTATTATTATTATTATTATTATTATTATTATTATTATTATTAATTTAGTACCAGCAGAAGTCAGAAGAGCGACTTTATGAAACCCCAACGAAGTGGTTGCGTAATTGTTTCCTAAAAAGACAGCGCGACACTCCGTTACACCTCAAAGACGTATTCATCCCTGATGTCTTACTTTTAAGTCATCGACTATGTCGATTGCTGAACTCGTTTTTTCAGTTTTTATCGCCGTCTATATGCCCCATCAACTTCCTATCGGCGGTTCGTGCTCTGCGAGTGTTGACCGTATACGCCCGAACCCTTTCGCGGTGCTCGTGCGACCAACTACAGCCGACCTGCCATCGTTGCCGTTGGGCCTTATAAACTCCTTTAGGCCAGTTCTCTAAAGTGCCGATTTGAAAATAGGTGGGAGAATGCCGCCTCTCTTACTTTGTAAGCGGATTCCTTCAGCAATCTATAGATAGAGATTACCCTGTCTTTCGGTCGCAGCGCTGTGCTTCTGAGCTGGCGTGCACTGCTACCATCTAGACGGGTGTGTCCAGGAACCTAGAACATGCGATCGAAATTTCGGCTACTGGCGATTGAGCAGCTGCGTCTAGAGTGTTCGAGTGCTGCTGTTACTTTTTCGTTGGCCGCTGTGCATTGTTCAATGTATTATGCGCCATCACGCCTATGAAGGCTCTCGCTCATCGCTCAGAGTTCAGGGCGTTGTCCAGCAACGTGACTCTCTCTCTCTCCCACACACACACACACACACACACACACACACACACACACACACACACACACATATATATATATATATATATATATATATATATATATATATATATATATATATATATATATATATATATATATATATATATATCCTTACGCGTCCAAAAGGGCATTGTGTAAAGGGAGCATCAAAATATTATATATAATTTATTTGTTTCTTCCGCATATATGATTTACTTGTTTTCTTCCGCATAGTACACCTCGCTTTGTAATGTTGGCTGCTCGTGCACTGTGCGTGGTCTTGCAAGAAGAACGAAATTGCCGGAGTTGGCCTTGGCCAACTCCGGCAATTTTTCGAGGTCAATGAATCTCAATGAAATTCGCTGGGTGTGTTCCTTTGCACATTTTCGTCCTTTATGCCAAATCACGGGTTTTAATGATGCACTGATCATTTGCAAATGAATTTCAAAGATTGCCTCGAAAAGCTCACCTCACTTGCCAGAATTATTGGCAACAGTGTCTGTGTGACGTCATGTTTGGCACGTCAACGGAAGTGACGCAGCCGATGGCATCGCTACCTTGGCCGCTACAGTGTTTATTGTGCTTTCGACAAGGCAACGGCGGCGGTGTTTGGCAAGGGTATAGCACGGAAATGCTTTCTTTCTTCCTCTGTGGTGTTTGGCCGGTGCTTCGCTGTACTGGCTTTCACAGTTTTCATACTCCGCGCCGGCGGAACCAGCATACGGCCTCCGGCTCTACCAAATAGTACGTCATACGCCGACAGGGCACTCGGTTGGGTTTAGGTATTGCACATTTTTGCCTATTGAGAATTATTTTCAAATTTTCTGATCATTTGAGGTATTGGGCTCGTTACAAGAGTGTCTTGGGAACATAGAAACACCGTAACCTTGACATGATAAAAAAAATCGCCGTAGTTGGCCTTTAAGCTTCGCCTTTAAGAGTTGAACGCGATAGCGAAATCTGGCCCCTAGTGCACCTTTCAACTGTTAAGTGCGTACTTATTAATATGTTTTGTTACATGCGCACACGCACACAGCAGATTGGACCAGCGCATGCTATTATAGCCGAATGGGCTCGTTTTCGTCGTGACACCTGTCGAACAGAATGCGTTAAAGGAGCCATGAAACACTTTTTCAAGTAACCATGAAATTAATTCACTAGAAGGGCTTATTGGCTCACGAATTTAACGCCGCAAAAGTTTTGAGAATCCGTCCAGTGCGAGTGGAGTTACAAATGTTTGTCGCATGCTACAATCGCATTATCTCTTCTCTCGTTCCGACGAAAGCGCTGGAAGCTAAGCAGGGAGGGGTGGCAGGGCAAAGAAACTGCCACGCTTCATGACCTTGAGCACGTTTTTTTTTTTTTTTTTTTTCGAACGCGCGGCTATTTCAGGGCGATCGCGCGCGCATGCGTGCACAAGTAGCGGCCTCCCGCGGCTATCTCGGTAACTTGTTTTTTCGGTCACAGACGCACAGACGCTTTTTCGCTCACAACCGTCGGGACTGACGCCGGCGGCGGGTTTTCTGCGACACGAGCTCTCTAACGCTATCGCGTTAAAAAACACTCTGCTTAAATGGCGAAGCTTCCCCAACATTGCGGCCTGCGCCAAGCGATAATTGGCGGGGTTTGACGTCCCAAAATCACGATATGATTATGATATACCCCATAGTAGAGGGCTCCAGAAATGTCGACCACCTGCAGGGGGTTCTTTAACGTGCACCTCAGTCTACGTATAACACGGGCTTCGAGCATTATTGCCTTCATCGAAAATGCGGCCGGTACGCGATCCCGCGATCTGCGGCTCGGCAGCCAAATAGTGCTAACAGTTCTCGTGGGTGATACCCGATCTCATAAAATCAATAAGCGCGCGTGGTAACTTAAAATTTCCTAAAAGGGGGCACGCAAGCTTTAAGCAGATCACGTTTCCTTCCCTCGTGTCGTCCCATATGAGCGCGTTCAATCGGATTCAGGTTTGTGTACGTGGTTTGTATACATGTATATGGAATCACACTTGTCTACGCCTATCTTGGGCATGGCGTACAAGTTACCTTCCCAATATTCCTCTCGGTGCAAGCTACATATCCAAACGCACGCAGGTTACATTTTTCTTACCCAAACACGCAGAAACTTGCACAGCAGCGTATACTATAAAGAACGTGGTGTCGTCGTCCTTCTTGTCGAAAAATGTTTCTCATTTTCGCCGATGGGGAGCAAGATGTGAGAGATGTATCCTTGCGACTGGACAGCCCGCAGTTTGTCGAAAGGGTCTACTGATCGCGACCGTCGCTTTCTCCTCCGGCTCACTTAGCTAAGAATGGCGGTCGTTTCACGAACAGCACCCCATTGCATTCGAGCTCCATCCACGAGAACCGGGAGAACTTGCGAATGAGAGAGAAAGAGAGAGAGGCGCCGTCGAGTGGTGGTATGTGGGTGAAAGGAGAAAGGGTGTTCAGTGAGCGAGAGAGATGGCGAGGCCAACTCTTATGTCCACAGCGTATTTGCCAAGAGATCGCTTCGTTTTTGCCACATGGCCCGCCGCCGCTACTCACGAAAGATTGTTCTCCGTCGCAGCCGGTCTGTACGAAGTTGGAAAGCTTACGGAGTGGTTTAGCATCTGTTCTTTCCTTTATAGTTAGCGATTAGATACTTTAATTCGAATGTATTTTTTCGCGCAGTTTCGTATCGGTCGGGGCAGATGTGGCCTTAAATCACTGCATGATAGGATCTTTTCATTGTATGAAGTTCGATCTTTTCGTTTTTTTTTTACTTTGGTTGGGCAAATCACGTGGTTTCTGACAGTCACTGAGAAGTATTGAGAGTTGTATTGTAGATTGTATCAGCATGAAATAGGAGGAATAGAAGATTGAGGGTTTCTTGGTGGATTTAGAAGAGGTTTCCCATTGTATAGAACACCGGCATGCTATACTCCGGGTGGAAATGTGGAGAAATTTTACAATACTCACCCTGAACGAATCTCACGTTATACGCGATATACATCTGATGTAATGCGTAAAATATAAGTATGTTAAAGCACACCATTGTGACCTGTGTACCTCAAAATGTTATAAGTGCAATGCTGTAATATTTGTAGACCTGTAATATTTGTAGCAACACTACTGCGCAGTAATATTCTATTAAACCGAATATACAGTTTTCTTAATGTGACGTTTTTTTTTTTTTTGTCCGCGTATACTACAATCAACTGCCAAGAAGCACGATGTCACTATATTTTCTAGCTGTGGGGAGTGGCACGAATGCGAGCGCAGTATACTTTCAAAAACGTTGAACCTTATTTTGTTATGCATACAATGGCGTGCACATGGTATCCACAGTAGTTTTTTTTTTTTTCATAATAAAGTTACAAAGCATTAGGCGCTCTCCTCAGCTATAGGACATTTATCTGACATTCTTTGTTTTGAGGTGCTATTTTCAGTTATGCAGTGTAAACATTATAGAAAGCTGTCGTTTCTAGCGCCATAGTTGCAGGAAATAGTTCGCCTATAGAACAAATCACTCCGCCGCAGTCCGCGTCAACGGTATAGACTAAGTACAGTTCGCGTTGTGAAAGAAACGGCGGCGCCGTTTCTTATTATTTGGACGGAACACTGCCCGTGCTGGCCAAAAGATAATGGTTCACTTTTAACGTACACTACTGCGCAGAAATATTCTATTAAACCGAATATACAGTTTTCTCAATTTCACTGTGATTAAACAGAAATTTAATTTACCTGCTCCCCTTGTTTGGTGTTCTATAGCTTTTGTGTATTTTTAGACTTTCATGTTTTGATCATTTACGGTTTATAAGGTAGACAAAAAGTTGGGCAGTAACCCACGAAAGAATGATAGCTAGATAAACGCTGTGTGAAGCGGAAATGTTCTGGAGCGCTTAAATGAATCAAAACTGCTTTACATCGCATTTAATAGGAACTACAGGAACACGTGCACAGATTGCAATGTATACATGGATAACAGACGTTAAACTTTGTTCCGCTTAACTGTTTTGCTCTTAGTAATGATCAAGCTTGCGTGACCATTTTTTAAGGCTCTATATTGATCAGACGTATCGAGGTATACTTGCGCGAGTATCGCTCGTATCGGAGATACTGTATAACGTACAGCTTACGAATTGAAAGTGAGGTACTGAGTGCGGGTGTTCTAGAATAGGATATAATAAAAATAAATATATGTAGCCACTGTATGTAGTCCCCTGTATGTAGCCACGAGAGGTGGCTACATACAGGGGACGCACAGCCCACGCCTTAAGGAGCTTCGCTCCTAAAAGCAGGAACGCAGTTAATGGCGTGCATAGGTTTCAGAGGTTCTGATACTTTGTATATGGTAAGCGTGTACAAGCGTATACTCGGGAACTTCCTTTATACCGCAGTACTTAGCGGGCTCCCACCTTATCGACTGCTATAGCCCTGCTGGTCAGTTGCCGTTATACTATCTTCCTTTCTTTTCATTGCGTGTGAGGTCGCTTTCCTTGTCAGATATCAATGTTCAGGAAGCAGGTCGCCCACGGTATATATGTTTAGCATTGTTGTGCTGGGGCAGTGCGCGCATATAGGGCGATCGATGACGTCATGACTAACCGTATAGGGAGGCTATTGTCCGTTTGCGTGTGTTTCTCGGCAGAGACGAGGTTAAACGCTGAGCCAAGCGCTGCGATGTCGTGTTTCCGATTGATGCAGAGCACGAAAAGTTTAGAGACGGGAAAAGGCGGAGAGAAATGACTGTTCTTAGCCTGCTATACACTACAACTGGGGCAATGCGAGCATATAGTTACGAGCATGTCAACGGATTGCGGCTAAGGTATAGGCAAGTCTCAGGTTACGTGGAGCGAAACACCGATACAAATGAAGAAAACTCGCTGGATCTTCTTTTTTTTTTTTTTGCATCACTCTTGTTAATGCGGCCGATGGTCAACCTTCGTATTTTATGAGACGTGTAAAAGGCTTGTCAAAGTTCCTCAGCCAGTGAGGCAGCTGTGTTCGGGTAATGTTTTTTGCAGACTTCCATGGTGGGAAAATCTGTGGACGGGGCCTCCGGAGCTATAGGTAGTGATATCGCCTCAATCGAGCCTTTGTCGGCGATCTTTGGGCTTGAATTACGGTTGCATGTTATAACGGGCTTGTTTGCGAACCGCTGTGCTTCTCGACGTGAACAACGTATTCGTGCGCTGCTAACTTTTCTTCGCGAAACCCTCCTGGGATACCGCTTGCAAAGCTGTTCTTATATGTTTCTATTTTGCTTGTTGTTTGTGTTTTTTTGTCACGGGCTTTCTTGATTTGTTTCACCTCTTGCCTTCTTCAACTTTGAATTCTATTCTCTGCTTCCCAAAGAATAGGCGAACGTGGGCCCCTCTCTGCGGCAGTTGTCAGCTTGCTTGTGCTGCCTCGCTGTCTGTGTGCTTTTTTTTTGTAAGTTTATTATATAATATTATATACTTCAAAACTGACGGGGTCACCTAAGACGACTGGAATGCGGAAGACATCTTCGTCAGCTTATTTCTTCCCACTCGATGTAGTTTCTTACTCGTCTTCCTTTCGAGATATTTGCCCCGCCGCGGTGGTCTAGTGGCTAAGGTACTCGGCTGCTGACCCGCAGGTCGTGGGATCAAATCCCGGCTGTGGCGGCTGCATTTCCGATGGAGGCGGAAATGTTGTAGGCCCGTGTACTCAGATTTGGGTTCACGTTAAAGAACCCCAGGTGGTCGAAATTTCCGGAGCCCTCCACTACGGCGTCTCTCATAATCAAATAGTGGTTTTGGGACGTTAAACCCCACAAATCAAATCAAATCCTTTCGAGATATTTCTTTATCCTCAAGTGGTTGTGATCTGCCTCTGTGATTGGCCCACCTTTCACCGAGCGAAGATGACGCGTCATGACGTTATGATAACGTCGGGAATTTTTGTTGTGTGACGTTGCAATGACATTGTATGATGCCGCCATCACGTTTTATTTACTTTCCGCATCGCCCGTGTTTGACGCCGCCGATGGTCTAATTTCACGTTTGACGAGGTATCTGAGGTTTTCACCTTGACCGTACTAAATTTGATAAGAATCGCTCGCAAAGACACTGTCGACGCGTAGCAACGCATTGGCCAAACGTTGGCAAAGCGTATAATGCAACGCAAGTGAAGGGTGGCAACTACGCCACTGCATGCAACTCGGACAGTATGTAAAATCTGGCTGTAATTGAAGGCAGCCTGCATTGTCTGTTTCGAAAAGGGCTTTGATTACGCATATTAAGACCGCAAACACGCCTCTGTGATTGGACGTCACCTTAAGCGTCAACTAATGAGACTAAATAAAACAAATATAAACTCTGAACCTAATACTTTGCCCCTGCCTACTCAATATAAATAAGATCTCGCTTACTTCACGTGAAGAAACAAAATTATCTGGTTGCGATTATTTGCAGAAGCAAAAAAATTAAAATGCAGGAGGTGCTGCACGAGCTAATTTTCCAGCAATTGCCCTCCCGTTGATGGTACTGTGCAGAACGAGTTTTTCACCTGCTAACATGAACGTCTGTAAAGAATTCATTAAGCTCGCCTTTATGCAAGGCAAGCTTGGTAAAGTTTGCCTTGATGAGGTAACGCACGTTATTGTACATACAGTGTTATTTCTGAATGGCTTCGCACGTACGTTCACGTCGGCTGTCCACCTTAAGAGACTCGCGCTCATGAGTGACTTAATCTGGCTCTTGCATAAAATTTCGAATCGCATAAGCTGACGAACTAAATCGAGTTCGCGTTCAGTAAGCGCCGCATCTTTGTGTATTAGTGTATTGGCTAACATTCGCGCCTCTATAACAGCTCCTTTCTCTTCTTGATTTGCAGCATGGTCGCTAGTGACGCTGGTGCAGGATGCGAAGCTGCCTCCCACACCGCCAGCGCAGACCTGCTTCGTAGACGTAGCCATACAGGAGACCAGCCTGTGCAGTAACGTCTTCAAGAAGCACGTCACCGAGAAGGCGTTTAACGCATCGGACCCTAAAGACTTGAAGGAAGCGTGTTGGTGAGTTCACTCGTTTAGTCATGGACTATATACTATGTCTTTTACAACTTGAAGTGCACTATTACCTATCCCGAAGCGCTGCTCTTTTCCGAGGTTGTTGTACATTACTTTCGTTTTCTGCAGATTAATTTTAAGACCCACCTTTCTGCTCTCCTTGTCTAACTCCGTAATCATGAGTTGCAATTCGTCCCCTGAGTTACTCAGCAATGCAATGTCATCGGCGAAGCGCAGGTTACTAAGGTACTCTCCATGAACTCTTATCCCTAACTGTTCCCATTCTAGGCTTCTGAAAACCTCCTGTAAGCACGCGGTAAATAGCATTGGGGAGATTGTGTCCCCCTGCCTTACACCTTTCTTGATTGGTATTCTGTTGCTTTCTTTATGAAGCACTATGGTAGCAGTTGGTCCCCTGTAGATTTCTTCCAGGATGCTTATATATACTTCATCGACGCCCTGATTCCGCAGTGTCTGCATGACGGCTGATATTCCTACTGAATCAAACGCCTTCTCCTAATCTATGAAGGCTATGTATAGTGGTTGGTTATATTCTGAGCATTTCTCTATTACCTGATTGATAGTATGAATGTGGTCGATTGTTGAGTAGCCTGTTCGAAATCCTGCTTGTTCCTTTGGATGATTGAATTCTAATGTTTTCGCCACTCTGTTAGCAATTACCTTTGTAAATAGCTTGTATACTACGGAGAGCAAGCTGATCGGCCTGTAATTCTTCAAGTGCTTGTCATCTCTTCCCTTATGTATTAAGATGACGTTAGCATTCTTCCAAGACTCTGGTACCCTTCCCGTCAGGAAACACCTCGTAAACAGGGTGGCTAGTTTTTCTAACACAATTTGTCCTCCATCTTTCAGCAGATCTGATGTTACCTGATCCTCACCAGCAGCTTTGCCTCTTTGCATGCTCTCCAAAGCTTTTCTGACTTCTTCTATCATTACTGGTGGGGTGTCATCTGGGTTACTGCTAGTTCTTATGGTATTAAAGTCGTAGTTGTCCCGGCTACTGAACAGATCTCTGTAAAACTCCTCCGCTATTTTAACTATCCTATCCATATTGGTAGTTATTTTGCCTTCTTTATCCCTTAGTGCATACATCCGATTTTTGCCTATCCCAAGTTTCTTCTTCACTGCTTTGACGCTTCCTCCGTTTTTCAGAGCGTGTTCAATTCTCACCATGTTATACCTTCTTACATCGGATACCTTACGCCTGTTAATCAACTTCGAAAGCTCTGCCAGTTCTATTTTGTCTGTTGTACTTGAGACTTTCATGATTTGACGCTTCCTAATAAGATTCTTCGTTTCCTGGGAAAGCTTGCCAGTGTTTTGTCTAACTACCCTGCCTCCAACTTCCACTGCACACTCCGTAATGATACTCGTCAGATTATCATTCATTGTATCTATGCTAAGGTTGGTTTCCTCACTAAGAGCCGAGTACCTGTTCTGAAACGAGACTCTGAATTCCTGTACTTTCCCTCTCAGTGCTAGCTCATTGATTGGCTTCTTGCGTATCAGTTTCTGTCGTTCCTTCCTCAAATCTAATCTAGACTATGTCTACTTAGGGCAGGTAATAACCGCGGAGCCGAACCACGAGATTGAAGTAACTAGAAGAATAAGAATGGGGTGGAGCACATTTGGCGAGCACTCTCAAATTATGACTGGCAGATTGCTTTATTCCTCAAGAGGAAGGTATATAACTGCTGTATCTTGCCGGTACTTAGCTACGGAGCAGAAACCTGGAGACTTACAAAGAGAGTTCAGCTTAAATTAAAGACGACGCAGCGAGTAATGGAAAGGAAAATGGTAGGTGTAACCTTAAGAGACAAGAAGAGAGCAGAGTGTATTAGGGAACAAACGGGGGTTAAAGATATCATAGCTGAAATCAAGAAGAATAAATGGACATGGGCCGGGCATGTAGCGCGTAGACAGGATAACCGCTGGTCATTATGGGTAACTAACTAGATTCCCAGAGAAGGCAATTGGTTAGGGGGAGACAGAAGGTTAGGTGGGCAGATGAGGTTAAGAAGTTTGCGGGTATAAATTGGTAGCAGCAAGCACAGGACCGGGTTAACTGGCGGAACATGGGAGAGGCCTTTGTCCTGCAGTGGACGTAGTCAGGCTGATGATGATGATGATGATGATGATGATGATGATGATGATGATGATATACTATGTATGCGTACGGTATACGATGTTGCGTCTCGCGGTACATTGGCACCGGTGTTGGACGCCGACGAATAAGAACGTGCGGACAATCTGCAGAAGTTATTCAAAATGCGCATTATTTCCAGCACTTTTCGTATAGCTCTGGATGCCCTTTTTCTGCGGAATATATCGGGTGGTGCATCGTTGAACTATACCTTTGTCGTCCTTTCCCCGTTTGTTTGTTTGTTTGTTTGTTTGTTTGTTTTCACCACTTCGCGATCGACGAAAGTATAATATGATTTCTACTTTGCCGTCTAACTCTTCTGAAAGCATCATAATTGCATTGGCGCTTCCAACCGCCACACGGTAGCATCGTTCTCGCTTTCTTTTCTCCTGCTTTTGGTGCAGCTGTATGCTTTATCCCGAACGTGTTAAGGCAAACAGGCGAGCGCAGGCTGCAGGAGAAGAGCGGGAATAATTGTTCGATGACACCGTTCAAGCGTCAGAGACATCAAAGTGTTCCGGAAAAGTATACTAACAGAAAAACTTTTCCGACGACGAGCAAACCCGCGGTGTGCTTGTAATTTCTCTATCTACTTGTGTGCATCTGAACACAGACATGTTGCCAGAAAAGTCTAACGGCGTGGAATAATACGAAGAGAGAAAGAAGCGGTGAACGTTGCAGGCGCCGTGGACAAAAAAAAAAGAAGAGCGCATCTAATGCTTCCATTTCGCGAGGCCGTTCGGCGACAGTTTTACGCTTGGATTCGCACCAAGCCTTTCGCCCGAGTTGGCCGCCGAGAGAGACGAAAAACTTTCCCGATTTTATTTTCGTATTCTTGGTAACCTCGCATGATTCTGCGCGCTCGTTTCTCTTTCTGGGTGGTAGACACAGAAGTAAAAACTAGGCAACCGAATAGCGCCGTAACATGCGCAGGCGAAAGCGATGCCCACGCATTGCTAGAGAATGTCAGTTTCTCTATACTGTGCTTTTTTTTTTGCGTGAGTTTTGTTTTTAATTTTTAATTCCTTTTTTTTTTTGTAGTCCCCTGTATAAATGATGTACTCGCACCGACCATCGATAAAAACGGGCCTTGTCGTTCTTTCTTCTTTCTTTTTTTTCTGCGTTTTTCGAATTACCGATTACGGCATTACGACAAAGACGTTTAATGAACATTGTCGAAAGTCGTCGTTAAAGCGATAACAGCGCGTTCGAAAAACTGTCATCGCCATGCGCAGTTGAAATTCGCAGACATAATTGCGTGAAATCGAAAGAAAACAGAAAAAAACGCCTTACGTTTCCAACTGCTGGCTGTAACAAACGAAGCGCAGCTTCTGTGTTTTCGACATGCTTACGTTTTCCGGAAAAACATGTTTCATCAGTTCGTCATAATATTTGCTGTTCTTCGTCGTTATCCTTCAGTAAAATTGATTATGCTGTTGCTGCCTCATCGGAAGACAAGCGTATATTGTTTGTGCACAAGAATTAAAAAGGACCACATCTCTTTTTTTTCGCAAGCGCTCTTGGAACACGTTGAAATCGGCTTCACTGTTTAATTGGGCAAGTGAAACCAATTAAGCGGCTGCATGAAATTTGTCTGTGTTTAACAGCTGTCGCGATCAGCCGATAACAGCCTTTTACAAGAAGCACGCAAGATGAATAAGCAGCGGAGTTCATTTCTGGGCATTCGATTCGCAATACGGCAAGTTACATGTTCAATATTAAGGTCATATTTCTGTGTAGCTAATGTATCAGCAAAATATTTGTTCTCCGGCCAGATAAAACAACTCACAAAGTTAAGAAACACTGCTTAAATTTGAAAAGGAATTGGAACGATCTTTGATGAATGGCTGTTGCAGCAATAGGCTTCCGCTCAGTCTCCACTTTTGTCGCATTCTTTCTCGTTATGGGACTAAATGATTACTGTATGGGAGGATTATGGGACGGAATTATTATAGCTAGTATAGGGGAAAGATATCACTCAATGTCGGTACAGTGAAAGTACATGGACGGCTGTGTACTGTGGTGGTTATAGCGTGCGCAAAACGTAGATACGTACTAAAACTCATTGAGTTCCCGAAAAAGTCATCCCCCAGTTTTCATTGGGGGAGGCTAGGGCCGCTCCCACGTCCGGAGGGGAAGGCCAAGCCTCACCGCCGTCTCGTGGGGCCGTCTGGACTGCCCGGAGTTGTTGAAAACAGCCGTGGCTATTGAGCAGTGAATAGAAAATGTCTTGCGAGATTTAAAAAAAAAAGAAAAAAATGACACTTCCCTCAGTAACTATACTTTATGGCAGCGGTTTTCTGTTGCTTACTACGAGATCGTACGTTTGTATCCCTGCAGCAGCGACCACATCTCAGTAGTGGCTGAATGCGAAGGTACTCGCGCATCGAGATGTAGGAGCCGAGATAAAAAAAAATATTTTGCTAACACTGTTCGTTTGTGAAATATATAAAACACAATATATAATCAGCCCATCGCGGGGCTATAGCGCTGGACATGCTATTAATAATCGCGAAGTCTTTGGTTCGATTCTAGGTCATATATAGCTGTTAGACTTCTCCGAGAGCAAAAGGAAAATCGCCCTTGTCCCTTGATTTAGGCGCACCTTGAGCTGACGCAAATTGTTGCGAAGACTTCAATACGGATTGCTTCATACCCAAGTGCCACTTCGCGAGGTTGAATCACGCGAACATCTGATGGCGGTTGTACGTACGCACGAAGTGAAAGTACAGACCCTTGATGACTTCCGGTTTCGTCTACCGATGTCTCTGAATAGCATAGGCGGGCAAGAAGAGCGTAAGAAAATAGCCCGCTGATTTTCTACACTTTCTTTCCATCATTTGGCAAAATATATTCAAATAAATGTTTTTTTGAGCTACATGAAAACTACCAGAGATTGCCTTGAACATTACGCACGTTCTTTTTATCTGAAAAATTAATAAAATACGTTCCTTGCACTTGAAAAAACGTGAAAACGTCCTTTCAGTTTCGACGTTACGAGCTGGTAAATGAGGTGACCGGAAGTTTTTTCAGAGCACAGCGCTTGTAATTTTGAAACCGTCTGTAGGGCTGTGGCGGGTAGCTGTGTTAGCGGTGCATGATGGGCCTGCGCTCGCCGCATGCCCGTTCTTGAGCGAGCATGTGCCGCGTACATTCCCGCGTGACCAAGTCATCTTATGCGTGTTTAGATAGTGGTGCCACTATGAAAGTGCGAAAGCTGTGGCAGCTCGGTGCATTCGGCGCTTTCGCGCAAGCGCTCCATGAACGCCAGTGCGCCTCACTATACGTCAGCGTTGCTGCCGCAAAGGTTTGCGGTTCCCTATTGCGTATTTTACGACAAACAATGCCTTGCTTTCGATGGCATTAGGGAGCTTTAGAATAGCGCACCGCGCGCGCCCTTGCGGTCGCTGCCACTGCGCATGCGTCGTAACGCGAGTCGGCGTTCGCGTTCGCGGATCGCATGCAAAAAATCCGAAATCGCGTGTGGTGATGGCGGCCCGAATGTGGCCCGCAAGCGCTGGTTTCGAGGCTACGTGTCGCTGCGATCGTGCGTTGCTGTTCGCAGCTGGGCAAGCGCAATTCTAAAACTCTTATGGCGCTCGCTTCGCCCGCAGCGCCCGCAGCGCTTGCAAACGGTATTCTAAAACTCCCTATTAGGTTCGCAAGCGAAACGCTTACTGGAACTTGCGCTATGAGTTAAGGCTGCGGGATTTACGTAATCTACTGCCTTGAGTCCTTACTGCCCCTTTGAACGACTTGTTCTTCCCGCGAAACGGCGATTTCATTTTTTTTTTTTTTTTTTTGCGATTGATGGCAAATATCAGCGTTTACTTGCCGGCTAAGCAAAAACCAGTATATATTGGATGCGTATGGTGCTCGAATTGCAAATAACCAATAATACAGCGCACATAGAGAAACAGTCGATAAACCTTGATGGCCTTTTCCCTTTCGTTCCTTCTGTCTTGCAGTTTGTGGCTGGAAGAGTGGCTTGACTGCCTTAACGAATATATAAGAGCGTACTTATAGGGCTAAAGGGACAACCTTTTCGGAAGCAGCAAACATTTGATGCAATTTATACGATAGCTTCGCCGATCCTTTAGCCTAGAATGCGAGAATATCAGGAAAGTGTGCGTAAAGGGGTCTGGGCTGTAGCAATCTAGCGGAAGCCATGAGACTTGCAGACATTCGGGCAGGCTGTGCGCGAAGTTCGTCGAATACATGGATGTCCAAATATTCTGCTGCCTTAGGTTGTCTTAGATTTTTTTTTACCTGTGCGATGTAGACTTGTGCGCAGAAGGAGGAGAACAAAAAAAAATAAAGACTCCAGAGAAAGCCTTACTTGTCTCTAAAGTGCCTCCTGGTATGATCATCATCAGCCTGACTATAAGCCCGCTGCAAGACAAAAGCCAATCCTATGTTGCGGCATTAAACCCGGCCCTTTCCTGTGCAAGCACAGGACCTCCTGGTATATGCAGCGGATGATTCTATTTTGTTTTGTTTTCTATGGAACATGGTGGACTTGAGAGGCAGACAAGAACTTGGGGCACTAGTTTTAGTAGTTTTGTAATAATCTATTGGTGATGATTAGCAGATGATTATATTTTTTTCTTTCTATGGAAGATGGTGGACTTGAGAGGCAGACAAGAACTTGGGGCACTAGTTTTAGTAGTTTTGTAATAATCTATTGGTGATGATTAGCAGATGATTATATTTTTTTTCTTTCTATGGAAGATGGTGGACTTGAGAGGCATATCAAAACTTTGGTTACTAGTTTTAGTAGTTTTGCAATAATTTATCGGCGCTCCTTCGCTGTCCTTAATTTTTGTGCCATAAATCATACATACACCTTTATCATCTTCGAAGTATAATCTATAGGTACTTTCAGCCGTCCTCTGTGTACAAAAGGAAGACTGCGTTAGCCGTAGAGTACCTGGCGTCGGAAAAGAAAACTGTGCATACGAAGGCAACTAATCGCTGTAAGGTATCGGATATACAATACAAAGTACTAATATGAAAAAAAAAGACATGGCCCTAGCGTAACGATGTACAGGCAACAGACTTGTAAGAGTGTTGCGACATCTACTGCGACATCTACTGCGACATCTGCCTAACTTCGGTCACGACAGGTTATGTAAATATACATACTATGACTTCCACAGCAGCGTGCTTACGCGTTATATGCAGCCTCATCAATTTGCTTAGCGTGCATACCGCTTTTTAAGCAGGTGTCTTACGTGCGCTTTTTAAAATTTGCCTGGTGTAGGGCGTACTTCCGGAGAACTAACTTGGCTGTTTTGAACGCGCACGTGCATAGCGGCTGCGCAAATCCTTTAAGAAGCGAAATATCGTATTCTAAAGAAAATAAACGAAAAAGTAAAAATAAACCGTCATTCTACTGTATGGCGTTTATTTTTTTTTATCTTGTCTGCCTGTCAAAGCTGGCCTTACGTAAACAAGGAGATCCCGTCTGGGTGTTTTGCCTCTGATTTTTACCGTGGTCGCTGACACATTGTCTCCTTCCTAGGATTCTTACACGTGTCCGCGTTCGAGTCTTGATCCGGGTCTTGAGCCCTAGAGTCATTGGAGGCCACAACGAAGACGGACTTGGAAGAAAAAAGAGAGAGAGAGAGAGAGAGACAGAACGAAACACAGATGTTAGAGTTGTCCCCTTCTCTATCCTAAGGCTCGACTCCGAAGGACAAAGCCATCACCCTGATCTGTTTGCTCGAAGAGGATTTGCTTGTGGAACGTGTTTCCACACGGAGAGGAAATGCTGAGCAAACTAGAAACGGGAAAGAACTTTACAAAGGCCACGTCGGGAAACGCTGATCTCGCGTCGGAGTGCATGCATTTCAAACCGCGTTTCGTTTGTGAAATTGTTTGCCGAGTGCCAAACGAATCACCGGAGCAAACTTGAAACCAGAAATAAACTAGCGGAAAGGCGGAGACTTAAATTGGACGCGCGTCTGATTTGCTACCCTTCGATAAGAAGGAGAGGAAAGTGCTGTCAGTGCAGCACACGTTGGGCTATCTGTTGCGACTACACTCGGTTGCCGAGGCCAGTCGATTTCAGAAACAGAAGCAACAACCGCATTCTTTTGTGAACCGGCGATGCATATGGCTATGACTCGAGCGCATTTTGTTCCGAAGAGTTTCAACAGCTTCATGAACTCGACTTACAAGTTACTCGGCACGTCTTTTCCCTGCGGCATGTGGCTCAGCGTGAAGCGCGAAGGATAACGGATACAATCGCGAAAAACGTTTCTGTATGGAGGTCGTTTTTGTATGAAGGATCATAGAGGTCGTGCAACAACAATCCATCGAAATGCAGTCGCCGAGGTAGGAATCGAACCCGCGACCTTCGTCTCACGAAGGTCGCCGGTTAAGCCGCATCGACAAACAACTCACTCGAGTTACAGCTATATATAATATATCGTGTGTGTTGTACTTTGCTGGTGTAGTGCCTTTGTCGCAAATATGTGAGGACCAGTCGTTCGAGTATTATTTATTTACGATTTTATTTCATAATTTTATCGCGCGAGCCTTCATCCGCAGTGTCCAGTTTCACTGACCCGTTTTTCTAGCGGATGTACACTGCATGAGCGGATGCTTAACGAAAACTAGCGGTATCCGATGGTAGGATTTGTATCGCGCAGAGTGCATGCGAAGCATAATTAAAAGCCATATGCACTGTACACGTAAAACAGAATCAAAATACGCGTTTTAGGAAGCTCACGCGCAGCCACATGTGTGCGGGATGTCATCAGAACTGCATGGTTTCTTTTTATTGCGCGCTTTTATACACGACATTACGGCAACTTTTGTATTTCTGATCGTATCCATTTATTAATCTGTTCATTTTTTTTTTCAAAATCGCCCTCTTTTGTGTGTAATGGGATGATCGGCTTCGGCCGGGAGGGGAATTTTGTTTATAAGAATAAAATCTGTAGCACATAAAGTTGAGGCTGTTATGTTGCCTGTTTGGAGCATGTGTCCCGCGATAATATTAGGAACCTCTCTTTAGCAGTCTACGCCGGGTTGGTGTGGCGTTATATAGTGCTATAAGAAGGGGGTATATGGTGTCAGACAGAAAGAAATGGCTCTAATAATAAAATAAGGCTTCTTGGATGCTGGTAACGTTTGTTTCCCTTATCATAGCATTCCTGCTCATTCTCTCTAGGGACTTATGTTTTGACGCCTAACAACGCGTAAACGGACTCGCCCGAGATAGCTATAGGAGTATCATGGAGAGTTCGACGTATCACAACGCGCATCGTTCGAATCACCTCGGTTACTGTTTGTCGTGTCGTAAAATTTCCTTCTCCGGTTCCCGTTCCTCTCGTGCGGAATAATTCCGCGAGTAAAAAGAAATAGCACACGGTGTTTCGGCGGTGTGCCCGAGTGCTGCGCCGAGAGAAGTTGGGAGTCGTGTATTAACGACGGCTGCGCCGTGCATGGACAGTTTTGCGCTCCGGCTCTCAAATATCGTTCTCGCCCTTATTGTTATCCCTCACTAACTTGCTGCTCTCCCAGTTTTCCAGAACAGCTAGCCGTCAAGTTGAAAACTGTTCGCAGCAGGTGACATAGCGTGAAAAAAAAAAAGAAAAAGAAAGTGGAGCAGAATAACAACAAAAAAAGTTTGCATTTAAGCCGGTCGTTTTCACTTCTGTGCGAGCGTGTGCGCTTTTTCTTTTTTTTTTTTGTTTTTTAACAGTGATCGTTTGAATTTATGCAGCTGTACTTCTATAGCTTGCGATTTTATTGGCTTTCTCTTTTACCGCTCTCCAAACACTGGTTTCAAACGAGGAAATAGTGTCACAGCTTAGCGAATTTCACCGAACTCTTTTGCCTCCAGTGGGGAGCAGCGAACGAAAAGATATGTCCGTGACACGAGGCAAGAGGCTGAAAGGAGGACGCAGCAGTTAGGGAGTTTTCAAAGCAAATGAGTCGTCTGCGAACTGCCCCTGGAAGGAACTCGAAAAATAACGACCCTCGCTTGAACCAGGGCATAGTCATTTCGCTTCGACGTTTTCTCTTTTTTTTTTTTTTCGCGCCTGCGCTAGTGCTTGTTCACCATTCTTGTTATATGTAAATTCTTTTTTCTTCGGCTTTTATTTTTCGAGCTTCAATGACCCGCCGTGTCGTTAGGCGTTGTCGCGCTCTCGAGAGAATGCGCAGATTTTCCTGGCGGCATGAATACTGTTATGAATATGTATTTCAGTCACTATATGAAGGAGTTCCCGATGCCTACATAATGAGCTCCTCTCTGACATTTTCTCGTGGTGCTGCTTTTTTTCAGCTCCCTACCCCTCCACAACTCCCGCCCTGCCTCCGGTTTCTGCATTCATAATTGCCATTTTACCAGGAGGTCACGCTAAAAAAAAAGTAATATTGGTGATAGCGCTGTTTATAAAAAACAATACGAACGGGACGGAATACACCGAGCAAATTGTTCAGTTAGCTGAAATAGAATGGTTTCGCTGTTCTCGTCCGCATGTGGTAATTTCCACTTCAGAAAGTCCGCCGTACGCAATACAGAGGGACACTGCTCAATTCGTGCAAAGAGCCTTAAGTCTACTGCTGGCCAGCCAAGCGTATACGTCACGTCTAGCGGTGTTCGTCAGTGCGCTGGACAGAGCGGATGTGCTGACTGCCCTCCTATTTCACTGACCAGTGTTTCTTCCTTTCGTTTTATCTCGAGTACGTTGTCCTACGTCGTGAAAGCGTGCTTTAATGAAAGCGTGGACCTCTTCTCTGTGCAAATAACTATTTTGATATGCACCAGCTGCAACATGAAACACGTCGTATCTGTTGCAACATGCCCACCAACATGAAAACTTCGGCTGCTGACCCGCAGGTTGCGGGATCGAATCCCGGCTGCGGCGGCTGCATTTCCGATGGAGGCGGAAATGTTGTAGGCCCGTGTGCTCAGATTTGGGTGCACGTTAAAGAACCCCAGGTGGTCAAAATTTCCGGAGCCCTCCACTACGGCGTCTCTCATAATCAAATAGTGGTTTTAGGACGTTAAACCCCACAAATCAATCAACATTAAAACTGCGAAGGCAATCGCCGACTTCCGACTGTGCGCGTAATATCTATAGATGCGCCGCAGTGGCCGAACTTGCTGAACGTGTTCGCTACTGACGGTGTCTGCAAACAGTGAACGTTTCTCGTCGGTTAAATGACGTCCACCTACTTAAAGAATTAAGCCCAATGCTTCCCGCCTGCCTGAAAAACTCGCGGGGCACATTCTCCTAAGAGGACTCGAAGGCAAAAGCTATACCTGGTGTGGCTTTATCATATTACGCCAACGTCTTTTCTTTGTCTCACTAACGCGGTAAAGAAGTGGATGTGAAGCTCGCGTGCCTCCAGTCAGGAGAGCGAGTGGTTATGTGACTAAGCCCAGTCACGCGAGCGTCGGTCTCTTTATTTTTTTTTTTTCAATTTTTCAGTCCCACAAACGTCACGCAGACGAAGTGAACGCTCTCGCGCACCTCTTAGATCGAGGCGCGTGAGTGGGCATGTTACTTTTTGCACGATGCGCTGGTTTCGCTAGAGGTTACGTTCGCATGGCTTTCCTCTTGATAAGGTGAAGCTGAGAGTATATATGTGCATGTGCTAAGATGCCAAAAACAGTGCGCCTTAAGGGGAAACACCAAATCGAAGCGAGACAACAAACAAACATGAATAAATATCAGCAACTTGTGGAAGCCGGGAAGTGTACGCTGCGCATTGAAAGGAGGCGGACACGGGATGTGGAGGCAAGCTCTGGCTTTCCCGGAGGAGATGTCGGTGTGGCGCTTTCCAATTGACTCGCGTCGGACTTCCCAAGTAAGCCCCAAGGGAACGCATTCGCCAAGTGCGCGCGGCCGGTATGCGGCATACTCCCGAGACTGACGGGCCCCAGTGTTGGTAGACACGGTTTTTTTTTTTATGCCGCTTTCTTTGCAGAGCAAGAAACAAACGGCCGGATGGCCAGTCTCCCGGGGCTGACCGTTTCCGGGGACTGCTTTGTGGGCTCCAAGGCCTCCCAATATGTTGCTGCATGGACAGACCCTTCTGCTGCAAAGCGAAGACACGGAATGTCCGAGAGGGTGGATGTAGCCTGCGTATTTGTGCTACGATGTACGTGCGTCGTGAAAGTTGCACTCGCTACGCCGGAACTGCTTCAAAGGCGTTTCGGTGCCATATCCTGCTGGTTTCGAACGGGGCCTTTCAGCTGAGGCGTGTGCGTCCCAACCAATCGTGCAACTGAGACCTTCATGCATACGTACCAGTAGCGTGGCCAGAAATTTTTTTCAAGGGATGGAGTGGGGGGGGGTGAGTTCAGCCATAGTTTATGTAGGTTCGTACGTGCGTTTTTATGTGTGCGTGTATAGATACGCAAACAAAATTAGAAAATTGTTGACGGCTTTTAAAAACGTCAATTTTCATTACTTGTCCACGGTAGAACACCTTCTTTCATACTTCAGGGAGGGGGGGGTGGTGGCTAAAGCACCCTTAACTACATACATACATACATACATACATACATACATACATACATACATACATACATACATACATACATACATACATACATACATACATACATACATACATACATACATACATACATACATACATACATACATACATACATACATACATACATACATACATACATACATACATACATACATACATACATACATACATACATACATACATACATACATACATACATACATTATAACGTGATTAAAAAATGGGTAGCGTTGTAATCAGCCGCAGACGAAGAGTCCAAGTGAAGGTGGCTTGAGCACAAAGTGAGAAGTGTGAGCTGGCGGGCCCCGTAGAGAAACTGCCAGAATTTCGCTCACAGCGCGTGCGGAAAGCCGCGTGCGAAATACGTGCTCGATGCTACGAAATCTTGTTCTCCGTGGGACCACGGAAAAGAGCTTCCAGGTGAAAATAAAATACGATAGTGCATGGTAGAAAGGCAGAAAAAAAAAGATGGCTCGACAGGAAAGGTCTCCGCTTTCTATAGGTGAACTCCTCTGAACTAGAAACGAACAATATGTGGCTATCGAAATGCGTCCAAGATCATAGTGTTAAGGCGAGTACATCGCTAATATATAAAGAAATAACGACGTTCTTCAATCGTGCAAGTGTTTAAGAGTGATTTTTATGCGTTCACTGGCCGTGTTTGCAAAGTTCAAATGCACAGGACGCAGTTGCAAACGACAATTCCAAAGTATGCCAATACTGTGCATCGAAAAATATTTTCAAGTATAATGTGTTGAAAGTAGTGATAAAGGTGACAAATCTGAGTGATCGAAGAGAAAGAAGCAGGAGTTCTTAGACAGAATAAAGCTGAAAGTCGGAATTTTAGGTGAAAGGGGGGGGGGGGAAGCAGTTCGTTGAAGTGGCGTCTCGTATCGCCTAAACAAAAATAAATACTTAGGTCTGCGTCAAGGAGACAGAGACGGTGCGTATATACGTTAAGGAGCAGCAGCGAGGGAGAAGGAGGTGAAATGGCCATTGGAAAGAGAACAAATTGGAAATCCATTAAAGGGCTAACGACTCGGGAGACCTACAAAGTCTTCTCGCCTCTTTCATTCTATCTCGAGCCCCGTGGATCCCCGAGGGCCAAGCGTCGCTATATACAGCGGCGAGATGCCGGCTAAGGAGGGAGAGCCAAAAAATAAATGAAGAATTTACTATACGTGGGAGTGCTATCGAGAGAGACTCGATTTAGAGGAGTCTGTATTGCTGCCGCAAGAAAATGAGGCGGATAAAACGAGTGGAGAATGTGGATCGCAGGAACAGACAATGCGGAGAAGGTGAAGAAAGGCGGACACGTAATTCACATTATAAGTCGATTTCCGAAAGGAGGCTTCCTTCACATGTCGTGTAGGTCGTTTCGGTGCGCTTGTGCCAGTTTTCCGTCGGCTGTATTCTAGCGCAGTATGGAGGCTTCATTTGTCTCACGTTGGCCGTTATACCGTTCTCTGTCATTGCCGCTTCGACGCACGTGACGTGTAACGGTATACATCTGACGAGGCCATATTTAAGGAATGTGTGGGGAAGACGAAGTGTCGAAATGGAAGCAATGGGTGCGAGTCGAGTTTTATGCGGCTGATACGGCATTTACGCATCTCGAAAAGTGATTCATTGTCTTTGTGGTATTCTACGGGCGCTTTTCACCGCTGCAAACTTTAGCCACCGAGAGTCGAAACACAATTTCGACACGCCACTCTGGCTGTGCGTGATGGGAGACAAAATGGCGCACTCGATCAGGCTATGGTTTTGTTTGTTTGTTTGAGCTGAATGAAAATGTCTTGCATACGATTTTTTTTTCCTCACCGGCATATATGGCAGCAAGAACATCACGCAAGGCCATTGCACCTGCAGAGAATATGTCTCATGCTAATTCAAACCATGGCCGGGAACCAAAGACTTTTTTATGTCAGGCGAAAGCGCTAAAAACTGCTCCTGGCTACTGTCGGCTCTGCAAAAGCGTTCTGGCTCTATTACGGGATGACAGAGCTCTTCCCACTCGACCACTGAGACACGCCGGCTCTGAAGAGAGCTCTTTCAGCGTGCTTTTGAGTGCTTCTGCTTTCCCAATAGAGTTCGCCATATGTCTCCGGCTATGCGGAGGTGCGATTTATCGCCGGAAATGGCGCACATGCCCAGTATGAACTAATCATTCGCAAAGTCATGTCTGAACAGCCACGTTCCGGTCTCCGTGCTGCAGCTGCACCGTACATGCAACGCGCGAGAAAGATTTGTGTCGTTTTCATCTCTGCAGCTTCCAATATGCTGGAAATAGGTAAAGATACGGTGTTTGATCCGCGTTCGGGGCACTCTGAGTATCGCTGCTCGTGTCGTTATTTTTGCCTCTAGATTTAACTAAATAATTAAATATACGTATGTGAAATACATGGTGCACTTGTGGCAACCCGTCTGGGCAGCGATTGCCTGTTATCTTTCAGTTCACTGACGATGAGTTTCTCCCGATCAGTAGTACGTCGTGGAAATTATGACTATGACGATAGTATATAAAGATATGGGAACAGGGGAAACATTAAACTTGAAAGAAAAATTCCCCAAGCACGCAGTAAATTTTGTCAAATTGCGCATATTACATCTACAGATAGGCTATTTCCTCGTGTTTAACATACTCCTGTGGGTTTCTTTATTTTTCTTTAAAGCTGGCATCCCGTGGTTGAACCTTTCATGCACATGTTCGTGTTCCCCTCTAACGACTGCGTCAATTCGCGTTCTAACTGCGAACAGCATTGCTATGCGCTAACATACCGCCAGACTTTCGGAATGGGCGCTGAAATATAACTTAAATTGTAAAGGGCTTAAGGTACTTACGCTGTTGTTTTTTTTTTTTTAGCAATACGCCGCTCCGAGAATTTCAGGGGGGATATTTCGCACCAGATATGTTGACGAACATGCCTGCAGTTTTTTGTCTGGAACTTGGTTTCCTTACTGGTGGCGGCGGCTGTAGCTGGCGGCGGTGATCGGCACAGCGTGTGTAAAGACATCGTTTGCCTGTCAGCCGCTGACAGGGCATTTGCGAAGTTCACGGTGCGTAAATAATGATCAGCCGGTGTGTGGAAAGCGTCATGTGTTTTGTTGCACACGAACTTTCAGCTGGCATTGCAGTCTGGGGATAAATGACGGCCCAGAGAAAGTATCAGCGAGGCACACATGTGCAACCGGTGCTGCGAAACGTCATACCGTGCGCCCCCTAATGAAAGTGCTGAGCGCCTGCATTTGCCGATAGCGATTGGCTGTGGGTTGCTTAGCGACTACTTGTTGTGTTCTGTTGCAATACTGATTTTGCTGTTACCGCCTTGCGTGTAAACATATTAATGTCACTGTGCCAGCAACCGGGATTATACGTGTTTTTTTTTTCTTTTTCTTTAACGACAAGCAGTCGGCACTGAGCCTGCGTGAGCAAGAATACATAAAATGAAACTCGACACATCTCATTTGCCAGACGATGGGAGCGACTATACATATACAAAGATTTATGTCTAATTTAGTGATATATTTAGTTGGTTACATCGGGCTACTTGATTCTTGGCCAATCAGCCAGATCGGCTTTGTGTCATTGCGTCTAAATGGTTTATACTACGCATCACTTTCTTATTTGTTTAGTGACAATACTCTCCGGGGTCAAACACGGCGTAGATCAGGACATTTTTTTTAATATACTATTACTGTATATGAAGCAAGAGATCGCACGAAGGCAGCAAAGTCGTACTCAAATGGCAGAATGCGATGACATGTTAAGACGCCGTCAGCGAGGAGCGTTGTGTTGAGCATGCAGGACTGCGGGAGAGACTCATAGCAAACATCGCCGAGTAAAGATAGCTTAAATGTGAACGGCGTTCTTTGGATAAAACATGCGCTCTTCCTCATTTGTATATAGTTCAAGAGGCCTTCGCCTTTCATAGGAACATATGCAGCTGAAGACAATAAAGTGTGGCGCCTTACGAAAACGTTGAGTACCCACACAACGCTGCTGGGTTCAACATGGCCACAGAGAAGTTGGAGGAATATCGGTAACACATGTCAAGAATAAAAATTTATTTGCGAATGTCTCAGAAATCAGTGTTGATCCTTATGAACCAATGTGTTTAAAATTGTACACGTCTGGATAATTCCAATCGCATTTGCAATAATTCTGGCTGTAGTTCAAGAACGCCAGTCGCCTTTTCTATTATTCACTCATCGATGTACACCGCACTAACTGTACACCATTTCCACCAACTTATTATGCACGCGTGTTTGCTAAGTAGCGTTCGCTCCTGCTTGCATGTCATGTGTACGTGAGTAAGTCTGTGTAAATTTTTATACTGGTGAGCGCATCTGTTCTGCGTGTCCCATGTAAAAACATGGTTGACTGCACCGTCTAAAAGGCCCTCAGCAATTCATGCAGTTATTCACATTTCGTACCTCTCTTTGTGCAGGCACTGCTCCTGCGGTAATGGGTGTAATGCATTGTAGAACTCTATCGTTGCAAGCTTTTGGTGACTTGAAATACTTCGTTGAAACGCTTGGTATGCTAAACGTAAGAGGAAAGTACGGTGCTGTCTCTATAGACGCTGAAATGTGTGCTACAGGAGTGAACTCACAGGTGTAAACGCACGACTGCTTGCATGTTCACCATTGGCCTAAGAGAACTTGTTGTTGGGCTAGTTGGTAGAGCATTTCGAAAAGTTAATTCGAGCGCGAAAACTTGACTCGATCACTCACACACGCACACACCCATGCATCATGTGAGCGCTGTGTGTTTGATGCATGGGTGTGTGCGTGTGTGAGTGATCGTGTCAAGTTTTCGCACTCAAATTAACTTTTCGAAATCACCATTGGCCTACCTGCTTTCTGACGTGACTCATCGAAAGTGTTCTTCAACATTTAACTTTGCCGAACGCGATGCTGGTGGAACAGAGTGAAGACTCCGCTGTCTTCTCTTTTTCGCAGCTCGCTGGATCGGCTGGAGCGGTGCCTCTACGCGGCCTCCAACAACGCGGGCTGCAAGGAGGAAGTGAACACGCTGGTGTCCTCGCTGCTGCGCGTGGCACGTAACCTGCTGGGCGACGTCTACAAGACCCGCTGCCGGTTCAAGTGCAGCGCCGCCTGGTCGCCGTCGGCGCCGCTGCCTCTGGTGCTGCTGCTTCTCGCGGCCATTCTGCTGAACGACCGCTTATAGACCGCCGTGGTTGAGCCGCAGCCCTGCTAGACGGCAACCTCGACGAGGTCCCGGAGCTCGAACGTCTCTTGTTCGCCCGACTTCAACACCTGAGATTACCCAAGCGCGGAGCTTGGTGTTTCTGACTTCGTTTCGCACCGACGTGTTGTGCATACTGCTTATGGACGCTCAGGCTGCGATAGACGTCTGCGCAGGCGCAGCCACTCCCGCTGAGTACACGGACCATGTTGGGCGTCTACGTGGTCACTGGCCCTCCTCGTTGACGAGATATTCTTGATCGAGACGAACGTTGTTTTCTGCTCGGAATGACGAGCGTTCGTTTCCATCGCCGCCTGCATGTCTACGACACTACGGGCGTGTCCCTCACGCGGTCTCAGGAGAAGGCAGTTCTGATGCCGTTCTCCGTGTCGAATTGAACTTTCGATATGGATGAACTGTTTCGCATCGCGTCACCGTTTACCGAGGACAAGTCGGTCACGCTTTGCAAGGCTCAAGGAGGGCACCGAAACACAAATAAGTTCCGGTAGCTGACAATTTTAGTGCGTGAAGTCATCCCGCACTAGTGAAACAGGATGACCGTGATTGAAACAACAAGTGTACTCGTCGCGGGAACGCATGTCGCCATGCATCGGCGACATGCACCAAACACGGAAGTTCTTGGAAGATAAGCGCATGGGGGCGGGTACTACACTCTGTATTTTTGTGCTCAATCTAAACCCCTCGACCGACCACGCAACTGCTTTAGCTTGAGAAGGAACGGGATGTGTTGTCACTTCTCTTTTGCGGGCGTTATCTCGAACTACGGCTCTGTACTCGCCACTTGTGTTCCCGCTGTGGTATCTTGTGGACAGTCGTTGTTTTGATAGCAAGTTAAAAAACGTGCCATTGCGTGAAAATGGTCAATCTTTCTTATAGTTTCTTTACTCCTTTTTTTTCTTTTACCGAGACGTTTTTTTTTTTCATATAAGTGTTTTGCAATACACGCGATAACCCAGTGTTTGCGTGAGTAAATATAGTTGATAGCTATGTTTAGGGAGACTGTATATTATGCTTGTTTTGTCATGGCTGTTCATGTGTTTCTTTCTAATCAGGGACATACAAAATAAGAAAGTTGGGCAACGTCCCCTCTCTCTGTCCTACTAGAAATAAGCAAATAAAGAAAACACTGAACGCATCAGGTAAAACGGCTCGTAGCCTACCCAAGTAGTATACAAAGCACGTCAGCTAAAGTGTGCTGACTTCTACCTGGAAATCTATTTAATTTCTTTGGCATGCAATATCAGAAAGGCAACGGAGATAGCCGGGATTTCTAGGCGTCTTAGCAATACATATTTTTTTTAGTTTCTTACTTTCAAGGATGTACGAAGTGGTGTCGCGGTGTTCCAAGAGAAGCTCGTGCAGCACTCAGTCATGTGTACTTAATTAAACGTCAGCATGGTGGTGATAGCGGCTGCATTTTTTCGCGCACCTGAGATATCTTCAGGCGTGCAGAGTCACGGTTTTTTTTTTCACGTACGTCAGTACCAGTCAGTTGAATTTTTGTTTCGTGTTTTTTTTTCTTTTGTGGCTGGTACGAGGAAGCATCAAGCTGTACCAGAAGCACTCCCACACGGCGTGCTCTTCTTCCCCCACTCGATGTACTGTCGTCGTCGACTCCTGCGTTGGTGTATAGTGACACATCGTTTGTGCTGGTGCGTGCTCATTTGTGTGGACTGGCGTGTTTGGGGAGGCACGGCCGCAGGTTGGCAGCGGCCAACTCCACTCCACCACCGTTGCGCCAGTCTTGTCGTTCAAGCGGGACGTGTGGGACCCTGGGAAGCCTGCGTGTGCTCGCTGAAGTGACGAAACGGCGGAGTAACGCCACGGCTACACGAAGGAAGCATTAATTGGATTACTGTAGCGCGGAATTAAGCCTGTTGTTTGTTCTTAGCCAAGTGCGTGATATTCATAGGAACGTACCATGAATTTGTGCTTTTTTTTTGTAACTGTACCGATACACCTTCTGAATTCGGTAAAGCGCAAGCCTGAATGGCTGCATTCGATATGGCGATCTCTCTTGTGTCGGATGAGTTCTGTACAGTGTGGGTGCAAGCTCATGATGAGTTAGCAGCTTACGAGCGCAGCATTAGCTATGCAGACTGGGTCACTCTCGCTGTGAAATTTAACTCCCAATATTTATACGCAGACGATCGAACTACGTATACAGTACTTTATGTGAGCGTCCTTTTTTTTTCTTATTATGGCAAGGCAAGCAGTGATAAAGACTTTAGAACACATTTGACGAACAGCTGTATTTTTTGGTTGGAAGTTGCTAAATTATTCACGTACATTTTCTTCGATGTTGGCGTCTCAAAAGTCACCCAACGCACAATGTGCGAGAGCTAGCGTCAGAAAGCAGCTTGCATCGTCGCGTAAGAAGCTTTCTGCGCCATTACTGAATCATTTTTCGAGAGAGATGCCGCACGTTCGTGTGACTGGCAACACTTATACAAGCCTCAGTATCGCAGCAGTCGACAAGTCGTGCGGATTCCAGTCTGCATCGCTGGACTGTGCGTGTGTAATAACAGTGACGCAGCTGCTCTGATTTCACATGCAGCTCACCGAAAATTAAAAAAAAAACAGGCTTGGAAGTAACGATCTGGTTTCACTTATACACTGCCAACTGATCCCTTGCGCGCATTTCTTCGCTGTTGTCGCTTAAGCCTCAGTCCCAATTTCTGGCTTCTTTGTTTTAATGTAATTGGGTATTATTGCTGGAGTGCTGTAATATTCAGTGCCAATTTTAATGAAATTAAGTGTCTAAAATTCTTAGCGACGGAGAATGCAGAAATGGCTTAATAATGGGCGTAATTTCTCCGCGAAGTGGCGTCGTTTATCCTTTCGCCATTCATTGTTTAAGTGACAGTTGCCCAACTCCCCAAGTGCACGACCGGCCTACGTGTAGACGGGGCCTCAATCCTTCTAGCGGCTCGTCTCAAAGCGTTTTCATCGGAGCTTTATTCCGTTGTTTAATAACTGCGTCTACATTGAAGAGTGCACCAACGAGAAACTTGCATTACGACTAGATTGTCGTTCTGCGCCAATGTCGCGAGTGTTCCCACAGGTGGCCCGCTTTAGTTAGCATAAAACTGTGCAAAATCTTCGACGACACACATGGTGTGAACAAGGACTCGACATATACGGTATATGTCGGCGTATGTGTCAAAGGCGGCAGTTGTTCTCTCACAAGTGGTATGCCGTGTGGTCCTCGCAGAGGAATGGCAGCCACCAGAAACGTCAGCAAGATGAACCAAAGACAGATTATCGCCCGAGACGTGTGAATAGTTTATTTCATGATATTATAAGAGCGTCTTTGACAATAAGTTTCTCTAGAACGTGTTTCCTATGTTTTCCTGGTTCCGTTTTCCAAAAGCATGCACGCCAAGGTAAACATTTTTTGAAGTGGCTCACGTGAAAAAAAAATATTGATGTTCTTATAGCTTACTTTGGCGACGGAATAGCAAGTGCTGTCCGACGGACAAATGCTCTTGTAGAAATGCGCGTAATTGCGCTATTCATAGGTGACGATAGCCTGTCAAATTTCGAACCAGTGTTCAAAGTGGTCGCATAAGAATCAATCAATTTTACCCGTTTCACACGCGTGCACGGAGGTTCTAATCGAAAAAAATTCAATTCATGTTGTCTTTCTCAGAAAATGTAAGACTTTGAAGTATTGCAAAAAAAAAAAGAAGTTTGCACAAAGTTGTGATGCGTCGAATCATCCGGACATCACAATGTACGAAGTCACCCACACAAACGTCCTTAAGCTGACCCTAATTAGAACATTTCAAGTTTGCTAGGAGCCGTTGCCGTAAAGCCTTGATATTTCGCGGTTCGGAAACAAAAATAGCGAGTCTCGAAAAAGGGCGCGAGACTCTTCCACTTGCGTGTGTGGTGCAATGGCTGCCACTTATCTTTTTTTTCTTTGCTTTCTTCGCGAGCGGAACTGAGCATTGTTCTACTCACCTGCGTGCGTCTATACTCATTTTGACAGCATGAACGGCTGGTGTGCAAGATTGGGGCATATTTGAGGCGTCACCAGCTGCTTGCGCAACTTTCTTTTTTTATATATAAAAGCTTTTGTACTGCCGCAATACTCGGCGTTTTCTTCTCTTTCAATGACGGTCGAGCGTCGCCTTCATTCCTCTGTCTCGCGGCGAAGGCTTCTCGACGACAGTTCTTTTAGTGTCTCCTGAAGAGCGTATTCCGCTGCCAATATCGGTGGAAAGAAAATGAGCTTCGTGCTGTGCCTGTGCAAATCGTACGTAGTGGTGACAAGCCTATTTAGTTTCGAGCACATTTGCACTGCTGCTTAGTCATCGCTAAGTTTTGAGCGACAAACTTTTCCCTGAAGACTAAGTCAATGGACTAAGCGACCTAACCGAGCCGGTCCCAAATTAACGCTTTCTTTTCAAGCGTCATGAATGCACAGGTTTCTTTTGCGTACCGGGAGCATATTCAAGCTTTCGGTATTTTGCCTGATGTTTTTCCTTTTTTTTAAAGTAGCGGGCGACTTAAGGAACTGCTCATCGAGATTACCCTACCCGCAATACTATCGTTTTTCTCTTGAAAAAAAAAAATGTGCTGATATATTGACAATGTTGATCCTGTTGTAGTTATGATTAAAGACGAAACTTCTTTTTCATCATGCAGTGTCCTTGTTTCTCTCTTCACTGCGGTTTTTAGCAACGAGTCGTGTCTCTGCTTGAAAGGGAATTACCATGTTCGATCTTGAGCCCTTTCATCATAATCGTTGAAGTATACTTCTACGAGACGAGCTCAGCTCATTTACGCAGTTTTTGTACTCCTCCTAACGAAGACTGGCTGGGCTTATCTACGCTGAAAAAAAAAACGCTTGGGGACACCGCAATTAAAGTGAAACTAAAGAAAAAATCGATTTTTCTTTTCATATTAGCGAATTACTCTTCCACAGTCCCAAAAATACAGTTGGGTTCTCTCTCTCTTTCACAATCTCAAAATCACCACTCCTGCTACGAGAAGACGCTTGGAGAGCGAGAAAACGCGTAAAAAAATAAAATGTGGGTGGCGACGCCACCTTGAAGTTTCCGCACTATAGGGACAGGAAGGGCCCTGAAATTGTTCTAATGATTTTCTACAAACACATTGGGCCGACCGACCAAGTCGAAGATTGATTTGAACTATCTGCGTACACTGTGCAATTTATTACAACGCTTGAAAACTACAAATTGCTGGAGGTCGCTGCGACTCAGTCAAACGCGCGTTTTCAACCACGCATTCACAGAACGGCATGCTCTGGTTACGCGACGTCACAGAGGCTGCCGATCTGATTGGCTGTGGAATGCGCGGAACATCGGCTAATAGGGCGGTGGCGTGCACAGTTATCAACCATTCCGCGATCTTCGTCTATGTTGCCAGACGGCGTGCGAGCTTCATTAATAACTATTCTAGTAACGTTTAGCCTAGTTGGGGCGCACTATGTGATGGCTTCCAAGATTGCGCTCCACTAATCGGCGTACGCCGTACAATCTCGGAGCTCTATAGACAAGGCGAAACCCAAATCGATGAGTGCGTTCATGAGAGCTCAACAATCGTCAGCGATACCAGCCTCTGTAATGCCAGCGTGTCTCATGAATTGAGGAGGCAAGGCAGATGAGAAGTGCGGTACGATATAACTGTCTGTAGCGGCCTTGGTATACACGGCGTGTCGCTAAGTAAATATGGAATGCGAGTGGTTTGATGATTTTCTAGCCTGAGCGCTGACAAAACTTCAGAAAACCGTTGCAGGGTTCCTTTCAAACCCATTGACACGGTGTGCAACCGATGACCGCGCTGCGAATCGCTCCAGTATGACGTCAGAGCGGGGATTCGCGCGCTTATGCCTCGCTCGTTGGCCCAGCGCTGTGTGTAGGAAGAAAGAACCGTCGCGGTGAAACTCAACAAAGAACAGTTTAGTTGGTTATCTCGTGTATGGTGGCAATACCGACGATGTTCGAGCAACCATGTGTCTCTGCCTTTGACGGTCATTTGAGAAGCGCAGCGTTTTCTTTCTTAGAATTGCGGCCACTTGTCTCTGCGGCGAGGGCTGCACAATGGTGACTGCCCTGTGCCTCGGTGTTCTTCGTCCGCCCGTAAAAAAGGGGCGTTCGCTTTAATAATTATCCTAAGGACCCGGAGCTGAACAAGTCGTGGATGGTCAAGCCCAGTATGATAAACCGCCCCACACCTTCACCGACCGTGTGCACCAAGCATCTCATTGACTTTGCTGTAACCGCAGCATGTGCCGCTCCGGTAAGCCTGCAACCGTGTTTGAGTGCCTCATCGGGGCTTTATCCATAAGCATATCTGACTTACACCAGGTGCGGTGCCATCCCAAAACCTGCCGCGAAGGCCCAGACAGGGATACCAACGACGCGGCCTCCGAATCGCCTTGAGCGTGCCCCGTGAGCGCAGCTGAGCGGCGCTGGGTATGTTGAGACCACGGCTTTATCGATTGGTGTACACACGTAGCTTACTCGTGAAGCCAAGCGTGCATAGCGGACTGCTTATCACAAATGCATGGGCGAAAGCTGCTGCCACTGTTTAGTGCATTCTCTAAAGGCTTTCCGTTTTCAGCTGAGGCAGTGCAGATACTTTTTTTTTAAAAAGCGGGGCTTTTTTTAGCTTTTACGTGCGTGAACAGAAACTCGACAAAGCTTGCCTTTGCCACGTTAATATCTGTGGCCCCGTGCGCGGCATATATAGTATAATCAGCGATAACTATGTTATATTCTGATACCCGAGCGATGGTCCTGTGCGGTATTAGTACGAGCTGCTTCGTAATATCGTTCTCACTACTGAACCAACATTACTGGGACCTATGCGGTCATTAGCAATTATCAGGGTGCGCAACAAGGCGACGTTTGCCCCCTCCCCCGGCCACACAAGCAACTGCCTCTCGCGTCCCCGCTTACTGCGCTATACAACAAAAACACTACCGATGTCCATGACTGCAATCCGAGCTCGAATATCTCGAATTTGGTTATTTGATGCTACTTGGCATTCCTAGTAAACGTTACGAACGATCGATTAACTGCCGAAGCAGTAATTTAAACAAGTAGCTTACCTGCAGCAATTATCTCACGTGTTTTTGCAAATTCCAGAGAGGCAGAATGAGACGGCGATTGTCACACATTTCCTCATGTTCAGTGTCACTTCAAGTCAAGTCAAGTTTATTACATATTTCGATGCATTTACTTCGATGCATTGCAGAAAAAAAATATTCTATAGAGTATACGGGCACGCCTGGCCATCCTCTTAGAATAGTCGTGAAAGATCACGCCCTTTTCACGGGGAAGGAGGGGGGTGGGGGTGGGACTCGGGCACAAAGTAGCACATACTTCACCATTGCACAGCACTCACTGCGGCGAAAGAAGTATATATTTGTGGGTACACATAACTTTAATGCGTCCACACGGAAAGACGTGACAGCAACAACTGATTGATCGCGGCAGCACACGCAGTTTTTGTGTCTTCTGGTGGGCGAGAGCGTTCTTATCATTTTTTTTATTACCGGTTTTACACAAGGTACACACATCAATATAAGTCACTGTAAACAGTAACATACAAACAGAAGTGATGACAAAACAGTCGCGGAACTATTAGTGATTACAGTGCTGAAATTCCTTCAGGTTCACCAGGGGTTCGACCCTGGAGAGCCATTCCGGAACAAAATCTTGTTGTTTGAGTATATCAATGTACTGAGCAATCCTTTCGCGGAAAAGCATACGGGCCGGACGCCTGTCAAGGTCACAGTAGTAACCGGCCATTCTTGCCCGCCATAGACAATGGAGGCCAAGCAGCATTATAAGATCAAAAGGCAGTCCCTCCTCTTTTTCTACTGTTAAAAACCTGATACCCAGTGAATGTAAGGGAAGTTCCTTATTTAGAGTTCTCTGTAAAACATCCCAGAAGTAAACCCCTTCCCAACAATGCAGAAAAACGTTATCTATTGTCTCCGGCTTTCGGCAGATCAAACAGTTCGAACCCCATGGCATATAAACTCCTCTATCTTCTAAAAAAGTCTTAACCGGTAGTGTTCCGGAGTGTAATTTAAAGAAAAAGCTTTTCGCACTAGGCTGAATTTGCATTTTCTTAACACGCTTAAGAACATCATTGCCTTCTCCCCCGCTATTAATTAACCTATACATAGGAGCTGGAAAAATCGTGTCGCATATGTCTTTATGCAATTTCTTTCGCCCGACCGAAAAAAGGTATTCATTGGAAAACCGAACTGACAAGAACCGGACACTGTCCGCAACTTCCTTAACGAAACCTCGCGTATAGCTCCCGGCATGCTTACGGTGCTAACCACGAAGTTAGCGCTCGGTTGAGTAGCGTCGACGCTGCGCGCAGGCGCAGAAGCGGCGTCGCACTGCGCCGCCACATATTATATTGTAATACACTGTGTACAGAGAAACTGAAAAATAATAATTATTCGTCACGAACTCGGTCGCCGCGGAGACGTTGAGTGGCGGTTTCGCAAGGTCACTTGTTTGCAGGACCAAATCCCGATCGTGATGCGATCTCCGTTGACGGGCTCGACCGCGTATTAACAACGTGGCCCGCGTGGATCGTACACCATGGCACCTCGCCCTCCATGAGACACCGCGACGTTTCGGATGCTTTGTCTATACTTGTAGATGTTGGAGAAAGGCACGCTTACTGAAATATCGAAAACGCGCGAACGTCGGCCATCTGGGACATAGAGTTTCATTCAGTAACACCTAGAGGGGAATCTGGCGCTAGTGTGTACGCGGGCTCATTCAGCGGTGCGTGTACCCGCATGGGAATGATGGGAAGTACACGATTCGGATCTGCTTCGAATGGATCGCGTTCTTGATATTCGTAACGCTTGTTTGCCTAGTATAAAACAAAGTGATACGAAATTATATTCAATTGATACTTGCTTCATTTTTTTGTACGTAAACATTATCGAAAAATGTTTCTGTAATGATGAGGTAGATTAGAAACCTGGAGAAATTTAACCATCAGGTTGTGCACCGCTCTTGCATCGCGTTTCAGATTTGGCATAAAGATATAGTAGAATATGTTTCTAGCACTTGACAACGAACATACTTGTTTTTAACTCCAAAGTACGCCTTACCTATTTATAAAAAATACAGTACAGTATCAAGTGAAAAACAATTAACGTTTCGTCTGCCGCGATGCCAGGCGCGTTTGTCCAAGTGATCTGCTCCCAACGCTCAGCCTCGTTTTGTTTTGAAGTCGAGACGGAGAAGCATCACGGTGCGTCCGTTCAGCTTTGCCGTCGTATTGCAGTTGATTCAAACAAGTTTAGGCAAGATGCGCTTGCGAAAAAAAAAAAGCATGAACTCGATGCAATATCCCGCACAGGCATGAGATGCTACACCTATGCGCAGCGGTGAGTGGACGACACTTCGTTTAAATGGTCAAATATGACTCGTAAAGCTCCAACGTCACAGCAAATCAAGAGATGTAGTGGTCTTCAGCCTTTTCGAACATCAAAGACACTGTTCTGGCCCTTTTCACCACACCCCCCTACCAGCGCTGCACGAAGAACGAAACTGAAACTGTAAAAAAAGATGTGCAGACAGTTCACTAGCTAACGCTATCCAATCCGAAGCTTGTACTTCCCATAATTCCCATGGGGTACACGATTCCTCTCCAGGTGTTACTGTATAAAACTCTATGATCTGGGAGATTTCGTGGCCCTGTCGAGTGGGCTGCAACTAAATTGTACTCGAAAACAATCGCCGCAGGCGTTAGTTTAGCATGGCGAGGCTGTTTGTTCGGCAAATTTCCCGCTTGATAGAGACGATCCGGGTACAGGAGCAGCGGCTGCTGCCGCAAGGGCGAGAGCGTAGTCCCCGCTCTGACGTCGCATGGGAGAAGGTGACATTCCCACGACCTCCTCGTGGCCGTTCCAAGATCTTGAGGACAATAACTGCACGGGTGCCGCCATGGTGGAACGCCAGTGCATGCTGCAATCACCCATGGCATTTTATTGCGATAGCAATTACATGGACACTCTCGGCTGGATTTCACCGCCGGCGTCTGCATGGGCTTGGGCGTCGACGTCGATGTCATGCACCATATATGTATACGTATTTATATATATATGAAAACGCAAGAAATAAAAGACTCCGACGCGCGGAATCGAACGTAGGACCTCCACGTCGTGAATGCGGGTCTTAACCACTGAGCCACCTAAAGGTTTGTTCTTTTTCCTCCTTATTGCCTTGCATATCAAGACTGTTCACATTTAACATATTTACATATTGGTCAAACTACAAGTGCGTCACAAAGTAAACCCACAAAAGTCATTGAAGCACCGTCAGCTTTTAGCTGACTATTGATCAATACTTTGACATCCGTAACAATGGCTCCATGCGCAAAATCCAGTCTGGTACATCCTCTTGGCCCTTCAGCACTTCAAGAAAATGGCACACAGATTCGCAAAAATATTGGTGCACAGGTATCACTTCTACATCCGCATTTTCAAAGGCACATCG
Source organism: Rhipicephalus microplus (assembly GCF_043290135.1). Lineage (NCBI taxonomy): Eukaryota > Metazoa > Arthropoda > Arachnida > Ixodida > Ixodidae > Rhipicephalus > Rhipicephalus microplus. The sequence goes on along the minus strand of NC_134700.1, from coordinate 250,143,267 downwards.
TGTTTTCCATGTACTGTGCAGGTCCAGAAGCATGATTAGATCATATAAGGTACGCCTACCTCGTTTTTAACAGAAAGAAAACGGATGGCGTGCGCACTTAGCGATGATTCTTTTTTCAAGGTTCTCTGCAATATGTCCCAGAAAAAAGACTCCGCTCCAGCAATCTATAAACACGTGTTCAATTGTTTCCGGTTTATTACACAAGTGGCAATGTGTGCTCCACGGGACGAATAAACCCCTATCTTGCAATCACGTTTTAACTGGTAAGGTACCAGTATGTAATTTAAAGAAAAAACGTTTTGACCTCTGGCGCTGCAAGCATTCTTTTAACACGTTTCAGAACATCCTGTCCTGGGCCTGCACAATATATCTGACGGTGCAGTGGTACAGGCAGTAAAACATCGACAAGGTCTTTATACAATTTTTTTACGTGATACTTCAACCAGATACTCTAACGAAAATCTCACTAATAAAAAGTGAAAAGACAAAACAACTTCCTTTAAATACCCTTGTATTGGTCCTTGCACATTTGATGACGGTACGAGAAATCCTGGCAGCACTCTAGACAACCTTAGTTCTCAAAAAAGGGTCATCTACATCCCGCAGAAAAAGGAGACGATTGACAAGTTGTCTTATGTACAAATGAACTAATCTGAGCCCGCCGTCTCGAACTTTTCTGAAGAGGTTTGTGCGGCTTGATCTTTCCCAGACAGAGATCCAAATGAAAACTGCAAATACTCCGTGTATTTTCTGTACACTTATTCTACTGCAGTGCAAAACCTGCATTATGTAGCACACCTTGCTCACTAGAAACAAGTTGTACGTTGTGGTCCGTGTGAATATCGAAATACCCCAACCTTTCCATTTTTCTACATCATTGCGAAATGCCTGTGCTTCTTTTTTCCAATACGGTTCACTGTCGCGATGGAACTCTAGCGACACTCCTAAATACTTCACTGGTGTTTCCTGCCATTCAATGTTAAAAAATATTCTTAGTGTGACGTCCCATTCCCCATGCCAGAAGCCAAGGCACTTATCCCAGTTGACGGCACAACCACTCACCTGGCAAAAAGATTTCACGGCAGTCACAGCATCCATTATCCTCTAATAATTTGCTTTATACTCTCATATAACTGCAATGTCATCTGCGTGTGCAAGGAGGCTAACCTCAGCTTCATGCAATTTAAAGCCGCTTATTGCACTGTTCTTAATTACACTTAAGCAGAAAGGTTCAATAAAAATAGCAAAAAGCAGGAGTGATAGCATGCACGCCTGTCTCACTGACCGCAGCACAGGTATACGCTCACCCGCAGCTTTATTTATTAACAATCTCGTCGTGCATCCTGTGTAAGCCATGCGCACTCCGTCCCTGTTCAAACTCCCTACGTTAATGTGCTCAAGTAATGAAAGGAGCAAGTCGTGCGGCTCGCGATCAAATGCTATTTCGAGGTCAATTTGAAGCATGGCAACATTTAAATTCATAGCGTCACAACTTTCTAGGATTGATCGTCCTATGTTTATGTTGGCCATTATTTTTCTTCCCTTTATGCTACAAGTTTGGTGGGACCCAACCAGTTTTGTCATTAACTGTCTGGAGTCTTCTGGCCAATATTTTCATCAATATTTTATAGTCAACATTAGTTAGGCTAATTGGTATTATATATCCAGTAACACTTCTTAACTTTGCGGGATCTTCTGTTTTAGGTATTAAGACCGTGTGGGCTGACAAGAAGGATGGTTGAACTCGTTTACATTTAAAAGCCTTGTTAAATACGCCCTTCAATATAGGTGAAATTGCATCTTTGAGAGTCCTTGTATACTGCAGCACTCAGTTCATCAGGGTCCTGGAGACTTACCATTGTTTAAATCATCAATTGCTTCTTCAACTTGTCGCTCTGTTATAGGCAATCCTGAAATTTCCTTCCTTTCATCATTAGGTCTTGGCATTAATGAAATGAAATCACTATAAAACGATCTGCGTTACACTGGTTGGTGTCAATAACTCTTTGTAATATTCGAAAAACGCACCGGCTATTGCTTCTTTCGCGTGGTACCTTGTTCCTTTGTATTCTATTTCTCTTATTTCACTTTATGCCTCTTCTCAGCTCCAAGAGCTCGTTTTGTTGCCATTTCTCCTGCTAACAAGTTTTCTGCTTGAGTTCTAATCAATGCTCCGTGGTATCGTTCTTGGTCTATCAATTAGTTGTTTATCTCCTCTGAAAATGTACCGGCCTAGGTACATTCTTCTGCTATTAACTGTTGCAAGTTTTCACGCAAGCGCATAAGTTCTTTTTCAGCATTCTTCGGGATACTGGCTCTCTCAGGTGCTTTCAGTTTAATGGTCTGTCTAAGTTCCCACTTGTGTCCCCAGGATTCAAGTGTTCTATTTGCTAAATCTTCTATGCCCTCTAAAAAAATGCGATTAAACTCTTCATTCTTTAATAGATTTACATTATTTTTCCAGTGGTCCGAAGAGAAATGTTTGTTATTCTTTTTATGTTTACCCACTGAGAATGAAACCAAACAATGATCACTAAACGTAACAGGTGTAACTCTGTAATGATGGCACAAAGGGATGATTGCAGACTTGACGTATACTCTGTCAAGTCTATCAGGGCTTGAACGCTGAAAGTGGGTAAACATAACCCCTTTTCCACTGCAAAGACATTTACCCACGTCTTCTAGCTGAGCCTTCGCCACCATATCGATTAGAACGGCGGTGCTTAAATATTGTCGCGGTACAACGCGAATAAAACAGAGGTACACCTTGAGGCAACGAAAGCAGCGTGTTTTCAACAGCTGAGCCACAAGATCGTCTTCTTCGGTCTCGAGTGAAGCTAGAGAGGCCCACTACCTCCTGTCCACTGAATCCCCCATCGTTGTTTTCATCCACATGTAGACACGCGTCATTTGCCTCCCTCTCAAAGAGCATCGCCCCGATGCAAAGTCTGTAATGAAGTTTTGTTTTGTTTTTGTTTTTACAAGAAAAGTCTCACATCACTCGCTGACGTAAGGCTTCATGCGGACTACGTGAACGAGTTCAGGATGGTGCTGGTGACGCCTTGTACTATGCGAACTGTCGGGAACAACTTCGTAAGTGACGTCATTCAGTCTTCGCAGCACTAGGTAAGGTCCAAAGTATCTTCTTAAGAGCTTTTCGGAAAGTCCTCGTTTCCGTACCGGCGTCCAAACCCATACTTTGTCGCCAGTTTGGTAGACAACTGTTCTGCGGTGAGCATTGTAACGGCCTGCATCGTACTCTTGCTGCTGGCTGATGCGTAAACGTGCAAGTTGCCTAGCTTCTTCCGCGCGTTCGGTAAACGTGTCGGCATCCGGGACGATGTCGTCGCCTTCGTGCGGTAACATTGCATCTAACATGGTTCGTACTTCCCGACCATAAACGAGGCTGAATGGTGTCATGCGGGTCGTTTCTTGCTTGGCCGTGTTGTATGCGAACGTTATGTATGGCAAGATTTGATCCCAATTTTTGTGTTCAACGTCTACGTACATTGAAAGCATGTCTTCAATGGTTTTGTTTAGACGCTCTGTCAGCCCGTTCGTTTGCGGGTGGTGGGCGGTGGTCTTACGATGCTTTTTTCCACTCAGCATCAAGACATGGTCCAAAAGAGCTGCCGTAAATGCGGTACCTCTGTCTGTGATTACGACGGTTGGTACACCATGCCTCAGTACAATATTCTCAATGAAAAATCTTGCCACCTCCGCTGCTGTACCTCTCTGGATAGCCTTTGTCTCGGCATAACGGGTCAGATAATCTGTCGCGACGATAACCCACCGGTTGCCTGCAGTAGAAGTAGGGAGTGGGGCCAAGATGTCCATGCCAATCTGGTGGAATGGAGTCATTGGGACCTGTACGGGTTGCAGGAGGCCAGCTGGTTTAGTTGGTGGTGACTTCCGTCGCTGGCAGTCGAGACAGGTACGAACGTGGTTCTTCACGGCTGTGGTTAGTCTTGGCCAGTAATACCTTTGCTGTACCCTGGCCAACGTTCTTGTGTAACCCAAGTGGCCAGAGGTAACCTCGTTGTGGCATGCTTTCAGTACTTCGGTGCGCAGGGCTGCTGGGATGACGAGTAGATAGGCGGATCCCGTCGACGAAAAGTTTCTTTTGTAGAGTACTCCGCCCCGTAAACAAAACGATGACAACACTCTTGCGAAAACTCTTGGCGCCTTCCGAGAACTGCCATCCATGTAGGTAATTAAGCCAAGCAACTCAGCGTCATCACGTTGTTGCTGCGCAATGGTGGTCGTGTCGAGGACACCGAGAAATGATGTTTCCTCCTCCTTGGGTAGAGTCGCCGACTCAATGGGTGAACGGGACAAACAGTCAGCGTCCATATGCCGCTTCCCTGACTTATGTACGACTGCCATATCGAATTCCTGCAGCCTCAGACTCCAACGCGCTAATCGGCCGGTAGGGTCTTTAAGATTCGTTAACCAACACAGTGAGTGGTGGTCGCTAATTACTTTGAAAGGGCGACCATACAAATACGGACGAAATTTTGTAACCGCCCATACCACGGCGAGACATTCCTTCTCAGTCGTGGAGTAATTAGCCTCAGCGCGTGTTAACGTTCTGCTTGCGTAAGCGATTACCCTTTCTGTGCCTTCTTGCTGCTGCACAAGCACAGCTCCCAGACCAACATTGCTAGCATCGGTGTGAAGCATCGTAGGGGCTCTCTCGTCGAAGTGGGCAAGGACTGGAGGTGTTTGTAGTCGCTGGCGAAGATCGTTAAAAGCAGCTTCCTCTTCGTTATTCCACTCAAAGGTGACGTCTTCTCTCGTGAGGCGAGTTAACGGTGATGCTATGCGTGCGAAGTCTGCGATAAATCGTCGATAATATGCACAGAGGCCGAGAAAGCGTCTGACGGCCTTTTTATCGGTCGGCAAAGGGAACTGTTCTACGGCTGCGATTTTTTCAGGATCGGGACGAACACCTGCATAACTGACGACATATGACCAAAAAATCGCAGCTCTTCGTAGCAAAAGTGGCACTTCTCAGGCTTCAACGTCAGGCCCGCGGACTGTATGGCTCGTAAGACCACCTCAAGTCTCTCAAGGTGCTCGTCAAACGTTGCGGAGAACACTATGACGTCGTCCAGATATACTAAGCATGTTTTCCACTTTAACCCAGAAAGCACAGTATCCATGAGTCTTTGAAAGGTAGCAGGCGCTGAGCACAAACCGAATGGCAAGACCTTAAATTCATACAACCCATCTGGTGTTACAAAAGCGCTCTTCTCGCGGTCTCTCGGGTCCACCTCGATTTGCCAATATCCACTCCGCAAATCCATTGAAGAGAAGTATCGAGCGTGTCGAAGTCTGTCGAGAGAGTCGTCTATACGCGGTAGTGGATATACGTCTTTCTTGGTCACCTGATTTAGCTTGCGGTAATACACACAGAAGCGCAGGCTGCCGTCCTTTTTCTTAACGAGGACTACAGGTGACGCCCAGGGGCTCTGTGAATGCTGAATGACGTCATCTTCAAGCATTCTGTCTACGTGCTGTTGTATCGCTTCACGTTCTTTTGGAGCCACGCGATAAGGGTTTTGGTGAATAGGTCTCGCCGTTTCGTCGGTAATTATTCGATGCCTGGTTAGAGGCGTGCGGCCAACTTTTGATGTTGTCGAAAAGCAGTCTTGAAATTTGGCCAGTAGCTCAAGGAGTCTGCGTCGGTCGTCTTTCGGCAAAGTAGTGCTAACGTCCAGATCAGGCGCTGAATCAAGATTTAGCGACTCATCGACTACCGCCAAGCAGCCTTTGGCATCTACGACGTCGTCGAAGTAAGCGACAGCCGTGCCTTTAGGAAGGTGCCGGCGCTCAGCACTGAAATTGGTCAGCAGCAAGTCCGTGCGTCCAGCAGCAACTCTGACGATACCTCGTGTGACGGAAATTCCGTGGGTGAAGAGCAGCGAGCTTATTTGGTCTGCAACTCCTTCGGCGTCAAACTGGGCGGCGGCGGCCACCGAAACGAGCGTGCATGACCTAGGCGGGAGAACCACGTCGTCATCAGTAATACGCAGTTGGTTTGGTCGCGCCTCTGGAGAATTGGGTAAGCCCGACCTGTTGCAAAACGTAATCAAGCTCTCTGGTATGTTGATGACGGCGCCATATTCCCGTAAAAAATCCATGCCAAGAATTACATCTCTGCAGCATGCGGCGATAACGACGAACGACGCAGTGAAAGGAGAACCTCTGATGTCAACTCTTGCGGTACATCTTCCAGAGGGCATCAGTAACTGGCCCCCTGCTGTTCTTATGTGAGGGCCCGTCCACGGCGTCTTCACTTTTCTGAAGCTGTCCGCGAGGTCCTGACTGATAATAGAGAAGTCGGCACCAGTGTCGACTAAAGCTGTCACTTTCTGACCGTCAAGAAGAACACTAAAGTCGGCAGTCACAATTTCATCGTTTTCACGGCTTATCGGCTGTACGACGTCATGCTGTGGGGGCTTCTTGTCGTCATATTTATGGCCTGCAACCTTGCCCCCCGGAGGTCGCCGCCCTCAGTTTCCCCGTCGCGGGCTAGGTGACCTTGTATTAAGATCCGCGTATGTGCGGCGGTGCGACAAAGGCGAACGCGCGGGGGACGGAGAACGGGATTGACGTCTCAGACTAGGAGGGTGAGTAGGCATTGCCTCCTCTGCAGTGGTACAGCCATCCTCAAAGTGAGAACGGGCTCCATAGAAAGGGGTGTCGTCACGGCGTGGTGTGTATTCGTCGTTGGTACGTCGACCCTCAAACCAAGGTCGATGAGGACGGAATGAATCACCTCGATGCCAGTGTAGGCTTATGCCACAGGAGCGAAAGAGAGACACGCCTGAACGATAACCGATGCCAGCCCGGAACGTGAGCCGTGGCTTCACGTGCCACGGCCTCGCGCCTTCTTTATTTTCTTCTGTCGCCATCGCGCTCTCCGGTTTGCGCGCCGCCCGAACGAGGGCGCTACAGGGCCCCCCGTGTAGACTGGAAGTCGGAATGTGACATGCCGTTTGTGGTATTTCAACGGAAGATCAGTCGTAGATGAGAGGCTTTCTAGGGCGGTCTCCAGGTACGCCGGCTTGAGTCGGTCCAAGCTGACTGTCTCTTCACGGCCGTTTTGAAGTAGAGTGGCAGTTTTGGGGGTGCGGTGAAGGACGCGGAATGGTCCGTCGTAGGCTGGTGTCAAAGGTGGTCTGACCGCGTCGTGGCGCACGAAAACATGTGTTGCAGTGGCCAGATCAGGGTGGGCGAATATGGTCTTGTGTTCGGAAGGTCTGGGTGGAGTGGGCCGGAGGTCTTGAACGCAGTCGAGGAGGCGTTGTAGGAATTGCTGTGACTGGTCTGGTAGCTTCGTTGACGTGAAGAAGTCTCCCGGAAGCCGTAGAGAAGTGCCATACACCAGCTCTGCTGTTGAGCACTGCAGGTCTGCCCGGATGACAGCTCGTAAACCTAAGAGCACCAGTGGCAAGGCATCAACCCAGGTGGCTCTATTGAGGCGGGTAGTCAAGGCGGTCTTCAGTTGTCGGTGAAGGCGTTCCACCATGCCGTTGGCGCAGGGATGATAAGCCGTGGTACGGCAATGTCTGGCTCCGAGGATGCGATTAAGGCAAGTAAACAGCGAGGACTCAAACTGACGTCCACGGTCTGTTGTCACGGTGCCAGGACAGCCAAAACGGGATACCCACGTAGAAATGAAAACGCGGGCAACTGTCTCAGCTGTGATATCTTGAATTGGAACAGCCTCTGGCCAGCGTGTGAAGCGATCGACCATGGTCAATATATAACGGTACCCCTGAGACACTGGTAGAGGGCCCACAATGTCTAGATGAACATGGTCGAAACGACGGCCGGGTGGAAGGAAAGGTTGGGGCGGCGTCTTAGTATGACGGGAGACCTTTGTCATCTGGCAGGGCAGGCACATGCGCGTCCAAGCGCGCACATCACCGTTGATTCCGGGCCAGACATAGCGCTGGGTGAGAAGACGTTGAGTAGCCCGAATGCCAGGGTGACAGATGTCGTGTAAGGAGTGGAAAACGGTGCGTCGTAATGAAGCGGGAACGAAAGGGCGGGGAAGGTCAGCTGAGACATCGCACCACAAGCGCTCAGATGATAATGGATGAGGCACCAGGCGTAGTCGGAGAGAACGGGGGTTCTCCCGAAAAGCGGCAAGCTCTCTATCATCCTGCTGTGCCGAGGAGAATGAGGCCCAGTCGATGGTTGGTGGTGGAGAGTCAACCGCGGCTATACGAGAAAGGGCATCTGCGGCGGTGTTGTCAGCTCCTTTCACGTGGCGGATGTCAGTCGTGAACTCCGATATATAAGCCAGATGGCGGAGTTCACGGGGCACGTACTTGGATGAGTTAGTGCGGAAAACATACGCCAGTGGCTTATGGTCAGTCAGCACGTAAAACGAGCATCCTTCCAGGAAATGCCGAAAGTGCTGTATTGCAGCGTAGATGGCTAGTAATTCCCGGCCAAAGACGCTGTAGCGGGTCTCAGCAGGAAGTAGCTTCCGAGAGTAAAACGACAAGGGTCTCCACTCGGAGTTAATGCACTGCTGTAAGACGGCTCCGACGGCCACGCTGGATGCGTCCACCATCAACCGAGTAGGGGCGTTGCTGCGTGGATGAATGAGAAGCACGGCGTTAGCGACCGCTTGCTTAGCAGCAGCAAAGGCGGCCTGGGCCTCTGACGACCAAGGAATGGCGGAGGACGGGCCGGCGGTCGACCGAAGGAGGTCGGTGAGCGGTCGTAGCAGTTCGGCACAGTGTGGTATGAAGCGCCTGGAAAAATTCACAAGCCCCAGGAATTGGCGTAATTGGCGCAGTGTTGTAGGCTGAGGATAATCCTGAATTGCTTTAACGTGGGACCGGAGAGGGCGTATTCCTTTGGATGATATGTGATGGCCCAAGAACTCGAGCTCAGATGCGCCGAAAGTACACTTAGAGGCGTTCACAACGAGGCCGTACTGCTGAAGACGTTGGAACAGAGCGCGTAGATGGTGCTCATGATCTTCAGGTGTGCGGCTGGCGATGAGGACATCGTCAAGGTACGCGAACACAGTAGGAAGACCCCGTGTGACCTCAGAAATGAACCGCTGGAAAGTTTGAGCCGAATTGCGGAGTCCAAAAGGCATCCGCACGTATTCAAACAACCAAAAGGGCGTCGTGATGGCGGTCTTAGGTATGTCGGCGGGCTCGACAGGAATCTGGTGGTACGCCTTAACCAGGTCCACTTTGCTGAAAATTGTGCAGCCGTCGAGGCGCGATGTAAAATCCTGGATGTGAGGTAGAGGATAGCTGTCGTGGACAGTCTTTGCGTTCAACGCTTGATAGTCCCGACAAGGACGCCAGTCACCAGGATCACGCTTTGGCGCCAAATGCAGCGGGGAAGCCCAAGCGCTTGACGACGGGCGGATAATGCCGAGCTGCAGCATGTGGTCAAACTCCCGTTTAGCAATAGCTAGGCGGTCTCCGAACAGGCGGCGTGGTCGAGCGGCTGCCGGTGGACCCCGGGTGACGATGTGGTGTGTCACCGTATGTTTAGGCGGCTGAGTGAGGTTGCACGGTTTAGTTAACTCCGGGAAACTCGCCAAGATTTTTTCGAACGGTGAGGAAGGTATCAGCATGCGGATGGCCATTGGAGCGATGTCGGACAGGACTCCCGAGATGGAGAGACGAGTCTTACCATCTATGAGGCGGCGCCGCCGCACGCTGACGTCCAAATCGAAGTATGAGAGGAAGTCCGAGCCGATGATCGGTTGAACCACGTCTGCGATGACGAAAACCCACCGGAAAATGCAGCGAAGGCCGAAGTCGAGGGTGAGAGATCGGAGCCCATACGTTGCTATAGACGAGGCGTTGGCAGCACGAAGCACTTGCCCCTGTGACTTTGAACGATCAGCCTTAGTCGGGGGCACAACGCTAATTTCCGCGCCCGTATCTATAAGGAACCTGGCGCCCGATAGCTGGTCCATGACCATGAAAAGGCGGCTGGGACGAGAAGGGAGATCACACGCCGCCGTCAGTGATCCCGGCAGGCGTTTCCCTGCCACGAACATGGGGGTGTACACTTCGTGGCTCGGTGTCGGAAACGCCGGTGGTACCAGCAGAGGGGTGGAGGGCTGGGACTCCGAGCATCTCGTGTGCGTGGAAGAGCTCGACGACCGGAACGAGGCGAACGAGTCTCCTGCAGGGGGCTCCGGAGTGCGGCAATGGAGGCGGCGAGTTCGTCGATGCGGGCCTCAAGGCGCGAAATCGCTGTGTCTGCTGGTGGTAAGACAGCGTTGACAGATGGGGAGGTCGCTTCATGAACCTGATCGGCGAGCTCCGCCAGGCGGTCGAGATTGACGTCGCCGGCCGCCGCGAGGACGAGGCGGATTGGCTGAGAAAGGCGTTGGAGGAAGAGCTCGCGAAGCAACGCTGAGTGGGCAGAGACGTCGTGTTTCCCAAGAAGCTGTCGCATTCGGCGCAGTAGTTGGGAGGGGCGCCTGTCGCCAAGGTCCCCCTCTGCAAGGAGCTGCTGTAGGCGGACGCGTTCCGAAGGCATGAATCGTTCCAGCACCTTGGTTTTAAGGTGCTGATATGGCGTAGTGTCCGAGGGGTTGGAGAGGACGTCGGAGAGCTCGCTGGCAACGTCAGGAGGAAGGACGGAGGCTACGTGGTAGTAGCGTGTCGTTTCCGAGGCGATGCGGTACAGGGAGAATTGCGCCTCGACCTGATGAAACCAAACTTGCGGGTCCTGTGGCCAGAAAGATGGGAGACGCAGTTGCACGGCCGAGACGTCCTGCGGACGTGAGGCTTGTTCGGTTGAGGGTGCATTCGAGTCAGTCATTGTCTTCAGCCTGCAGCGTTGATGAAGGGCCCGCTCGATAGCCGTAGCTTCCTTAATGAAGTTAACTACGGTACTTGGAGGGTTGCGCAGTAGCCCGGCGAAAAGCTGTTCCTTGACACCGCGCATGAGGTAACTCAACTTTTTATCTTCCGTCATGTGCGGGTTAGCTCGATGAAAGAGACGAGTCATGTCCTCGGCAAACATTGCGGCGGTTTCGTTGGGTTTTTGAACCCGTATCTCCAATAACTGCTGCGCACGGTCCCTTCTATCGACATTGGCGAAGGTATCGACAAACTTCTGTCGAAAGTCAGGCCAAGCTGACAAATTGCCTTCTCTATTTTCATACCAATACGAGCACCGTCGTCAAGGTAGAAATAGACGCGAGAAAGCTTTTCCTGTTCCGACCACTGATTGACCTTGGCAACACGCTCGTAGTTGTCAAGCCAGTCGTGGACGTCTTCATGGGCACCGCCACTAAAGCGATCGGGAACGAGGGGTTGAAAGATGGTCACCTGAGATGGGAGCATCGGAAAGCTGCCTTGAGGCACCTGTTGTGGGCTTGCGTTGGCCATTGGTTGAGGTGTACGGTGCCTAGGAGGTTCCGGCGAGTGAGTGAGCTCTGGCGCGAGGCCTCGCAACCGTCGACTGGAGCGATGCACCGGAGTTGCTACCGGTGACAATGATTCTGGACTCGATGAACGGCTCCCAGCGGGCGTGTGGAGCATCAGACAGGGTTGCGGCCCAGCTCCTCCACCAGTGTCGCGGTACAACGCGAATAAAACAGAGGTACACCTTGAGGCAACGAAAGCAGTGTGTTTTCAACAGCTGAGCCACAAGATCGTCTTCTTCGGTCTTGAGTGAAGCTAGAGGCCCACTACCTCCTGTCCACTGAATCCCCCATCGTTGTTTTCATCCACATGTAGACACGCGTCAATATTTGTATACTCGATTTATCTATATTTAAACAAATGCAGTTGAAATCCCCGGCAAAAATTAGCTTGCATTCACATTTCAAATACACATCAACTTTTTCAAAAACCTCCTTTCGATCTTAGTGGGATACTCATAAGATAAACAGGTGAAGTGCCTCAGACTGGCTGGCCGGCGTTCCGATAGGAGGACCTGTATTTTTCAAAGAACCTATCTTTTTCCGGCCTTTGAAAAAGATAGGTCCTCCTATCAGAACGTCGGCCAGCCAGTCTGAGGCACTTCACCTGTTCACCTTATGATTATCCCACTACGTTGTTTCCATCTGTCGGCTCCCATCAAGATTTTGGATTTCCTTTCGATCTTGTATCACAGTGGGTGCGTACACACAGATCACTTTGCATTTTTCTCTTAGTGAGGATAAATCACATATAACAAAACGACCCGCCTCGCAGGTAGTTACGGACTCAACTTTCGCATTAAGGCTCTGCCGAATTAACAAGAGGCACCCTGCAGACGTACCCACCGCGTGACAAACGCACACATGAAACAGTCTCGTGAAAGGCTGCACCATTCGCTCAGCGTTCTCTTCACTCTCTACTTTAGTTTTCTGTACAGCGACGATGTCAAGATCTTGTTCTATAATCAGGCGGTAAAGCTGGTTTTGCCACCGTTTGGCAGAAAGCCCACGTACATTTAGCGTCACCAATATAACCGTCGCCATCGTGATGAAAAAAAAAAGCCGAGCGAACAACGCTTACCTTACCAATACCTATAGGCCACTGTCCGGCCAACGCTCAAGGCGTCGTCCCGCCGCCGCCGCGTGAAAGCGACGACTAACGCAGGCGACCAGCACCCCGAGACTTTTTGGGACCATCCACTCGCAACTGCCCTTGATCTTCCTGGGTCAGACGCTGCTGGGACGCTGCGTCTCCCTCATTCAGGCGTCGCTTTAATGGCGTAGTTTCGACTGTATCCATGTCCAAAGTAGCGTCGGGGCTGATGACTGGCTCAGGCTCGTGTTGGGTTTCCGCACGAGTCGATCACCGTTGCATTGGAGTTCCCATAACCGTATTTTCGTCTGTGTCTCGCTTAGATGTCTCCATCTCTCTCTCTCGCTGGTCGCCACTGCGTGAGACGCCTCCACCGCGGCCCCCGATGCCGCGGCCCTCTCTGCTTCCTCTTCATCCATGAGCAATTCACTGTGGTTGGCATTTGTTGCTCGACTTGCTGCACTGGCGTAGGAACGAGTACAGTCCACCTGCCCATGCCCAAAAGTGTGACAACCTGGGCACCCTGCAGTCGCGAAGAATGTGTCCAGTGTTCCGGCAACGCAGGCACAGCGGCGCTCTTCCTGGCACGACCACCAGTGCCGTGCCACTCCCGAAACGCATCTGGTGGGGTATGCGATCCGTAGTAACGCCTTCATTCAGTAATAGCCGAACGAATCTTGTTGACTCAACTCCTTCGAAGTCTTCCTCTCTCCACTTGTCGCTGATGACCTCTTTAACTTCACCGTACTCCCGGAAGGCACGCCGTACAGTTTCTGCGTTGACGTCAAAGGCTACCCAATGCAACTTGAGACGAACCACTTGCCTCTCTGGGTAGACGACGAGGCAGAACCGGTCTTTCACGGAGAGTAGGCCAGCCTCCAGAAGTGTCCTCTTGGCCTCATCTGTCTTCATGTTAAGAAGCCAGACAAGCGACATCTGATACGCTCCTATGCCGCTCACCTCCTGAATGATGCCTAGTTCCTTGAGCGGCTTTCGGAAGTCATTAATCCCGTACGGACGCCCTGCAATGTCGCAGTGCAGAACCAATGCGCACCTGAGTCCTTCTCCTGAGGGCAGCGGTGGCAGAATTGAATTAAACGGTAGCCCTTGGGAAGTGATGTGCACGAGAAACCGCGGCCAGCGTCGGCCGCTTTCACAGCTCTTGGCGAGCCTACCAACCTGCGTCCGCACGCGTCGGTGACCAGAAGCAGAATGAGCCACCTAAAGGTACCTCCTTCAACGTTCGAACTGCAAGCTATTTATATCTACTACTTACCGCTGTTGGCAGGCATCCCGGTGGGGGGGGGGGCAACTATCGTGTTTTAAGCATTATCAGAAAGGTACCTCCTTAAACGTTCAAACGGCAAGCTATTTATATCTACTACTTACCGCTGTTGGCAGGCGTCCCGGGGGGGGGGGGGGGGACTATCGTGTTTTGAGCATTATCAGCAAGATGGCGCATTGAACGCGCGGCGGCTTTCATCTCTCACGCGTACTTTGGCCCGCGGAGAGGAGGGGAGTGAACTATCTCTCGAGCGCGTTTATCTCCCGGTGGAGAGGATCGTTCGTCTTGACTGACGTTGGGCTTGACTGGAACGATTCTGTTGTAGTTACGGGGCGCACAAAGGCGACTGCAATCGTTGCACAGCCTCCGTTTGCGAAACTTTGGCGCGCTTTTCAGACACAGCGAAGTAACAACTGAGACGCTTATTCGCGTTCATCTGTGTACCTGTGAGTACGTTTCGTGCGTCATTTGTGCGTGAGAAACGCGGGGCACGCTTCTATCTGCTCGCAATTCTGCGAGCAGATCGAAGCGCGCAGATCGAACCTTCCAATTTGTTGTTATCGCGTTCATTGCTTCGTCTTTGCGGCAAAGCTGTGACCTTTTTATCTGTTTCCTGGCTCTTTTTCATCGCAGTACAAGAGACCGACCTGAAATCGAGTTGTTGGCTCACGGCAACAAAAACAAAACAAAAAAGAGTACACGGACGACAATATGCTACGATTCACACGACGCGCACGGCCACGCTACGATGGCGGCGCCATCTAGTAAAAAAAAAAAACTTCAAACGCTGCCTTTCGCACACACTAAATTGCATAAATGACGATTGCTTGTTCCCTAAAAGTAGTTGATTAAATAATCGCAGCACATCCACGAGGTGAATGATGACGAGTGGGGCGAAGCGGATGACGCACGGAAGCTTCGCCCCAATCATCATCATTCACTCTGTGAATATGTTGTGGCACCGTTTTTATGGATATGCAATGCAATGAAACTGGCCATGACGACTACGACGACACGGGACGTACGACCCACGGCATAAGAAGCCTCGTCCCTAAGACATCGCACAACATCCGTCTGTATATAATACGTAAATACACTTTTTTAATGTTTAATAATAAGTTTAATAGCGACGCCAGGCAGACAGTTAGTACAGACGCAAATGCTCGAGCAGCCCAGTGTTTACAGCTCGTGCACACGCTCGCGCTTCGCACTCAGAAATGGTCCCATTGGTCATTGCCTTGTGAATTCCCCACTACAATACCCCGGCGATGAAGACGAGCCATCCGGTGTGACGAACGCCGTTTTCGGATGATCAGACTCAGCCATTGAGACCTGCCAATAACCTGAGCGCAGGTCAAGCGAGGAAAAGAATTCTGCACCTTGGAGACAATCGAGAGCGTCGTCTATGCGGGGAAGAGGGTAAACATCTTTCCTCGTAATGTTGTTTAGGCGCCTGTAGTCTACGCAGAACCGGATCGAACCATTTTTTTTTTTTTTTTGATGAGTACAACTGGTGAAGACCAAGAACTACAAGAAGGCTTGATGACTCCTCGCTGTAGCATGTCGTCTACTTGTTTTGCAATTACGCGACACTCCCCCGGCGACAAACGATAGGGGCGCTGGCGCAAAGGAATACTCTTCCCTGTGTCAATTGTGTGCACAACGGTGTTCGTTCTTCCTAGCACCGCTTGGGGAAAGTCAAACGAACGCCTGAATTCGTGCAACAGGGTAACAAGCTGCTCACGTTGAGCCGGGGCGAGATGGCTGTCGATGGAACGGTGAAATGCATCGGAAGGCACGCTGTCCGAGGCAAGGTGAGGAACCAACGCGTTCAGCTCCATATTCGGCTTGGTGTCGAAGAAATCGGCAGGCACGAGAGTACCTTCATCGATAGGCTGAATGAGACCGAGCGTCTCGTTGCGGCGCAAACTGAGGGGGCACGAGTTGGGATTGGAAATAAATATTCCGGTAGTGTCTTGACAAAGCGCAAGAACGGCGAATGGCAGCGATGTGTGGTGGCGGCTACCGAAGATGTCAGATGGCGTGAATAGGACGGTAGCGTCAGAAAGTGAAGTACAGTAGGCAGGGACAAACTGGGCGCTGAAAGGAGGAAGGTCTGTCGCGACGACAAGTTTAGCCACTCTATAGATACGGCCGCATCAACAGAAGGCGCATCACGAAACGGTAACAGCTCCACTTCGGCCCGAGCGCAGTCCACGACGGCGTGATGACGTGATAAGAAATCCCATCCTAGGATGACATCATGGGAACATGAAGCCAACACGTGAAATTCAATGGTGTACAACACGTCTCGAATAACCACTTTTGCTGTACATGCCGCGACGGGCTCAATTTGTTGGGCGCTCGCAGTGCTAAGAGAAACCACGGGAGAAAGCATCGTCACTTTACGAAGAAAGCGGCAGAGTCTTTGACTAATCACAGATATCGCGGCACCGGTATCGATAAGTGCAAGTGTTAGTACACCTTCGATGATTACATTGATAAGATTGGCGGGAGACAGGTGAGGACTTGAGCGATTAGACGATGACGCAGCTTGTGCCTCCGGAGCTGCGGCATTTAGTTTTCCGTCTCAATGGCGGTAGGTCGTCGACGCATAGGCGATACACAACGACGACTTGTTGAAGGGGAAGGCGAGCGGGAAGTAGAACGCAGAGAAGTGGAGGTTCGGGTGCCGGAAGCAGCTTGCGCGTCGTGTTCGTGAACTTCAGGTGGCATGTGCGGTGCGTGGTATGGAGGCCGAAACAAGTAGTCAGGGTATCTTGGTGCGTTAACTGCGAAGCGCCGACGACATAGACGTGCAACGTGGCCTGGAATTCCGCAAAAGTAACATATGGGCCGGTTGTCAGCAGTGCGCCAAGTATTTCCGGCGTGCTGCTGTGTAGCTGGAAACGGCGCGGTGGACGGTCGCACAGGTTGTGGCGTATACAATGGCAGACGAGGCGGAGGCATTGCCGCGACGGCCGCATAAGTGGCGCGGCAACAGGTGGTGGTGGAGAAGCAGACGTAGGTAATGGCAACGCCTCGGAGAACTGCTCTTAAATAGCCTGGATGGTCGGCGTTAGGCGGTTCGTCGGTGGTCGGCAGATACGAGAAACACGAAAGCTGTCGTGCGACCTCTTCGCGTACATATTCTTTTATCTGCTCCAGCAGGGTGCTGTCGCCACCGACGGCCAGGGCAGCGAGAGAGTCGTCTGCTGTCGTCGACCTCCAAACTGATGCACGTTGTTTGCGATTCTCTTCCAAGCTCTGCCACAATGTCACAAGTTCGGATACGGTACTTAGGCCCTTCGCCAGCAACATTTGAAAGGCATCATCGTCTGTGCCTTTCATGATATGCCTGATCTTGTCTTGTTCGGTCATGTCAGGGTTAAAGCGCCGGCATAAATCGATAATATCTTCATATAGCTTGTGAAGCTTTCGCCCTGCCTTTGTGCACGTCCGCGTAGGCGCTGTTCAACACGCAGCTTGCGCACTGTGGGACGATAAAACAGCTGCCAGGGTGATCTTGAAAGTGGCCCAAGTGGTAAATTCCGCACGGTGCTTTGTGAACCAAAGGCTGGCGACGTCTTTGAGATAAAATAGGACATACTCCAATTTCAAGGGGTCGTCCCACTTGTTGGCAGCGCTCACCTTTTCAAACAGATGCAACCAGTCTTCCACATCTTGGTCCTCGGTGCCGCTAAAGAAGGGGGGATCCCGTTGGCGCAGGGTGGTAGGCAAGATGACCAGTCGAGATTGGTCCGTGCTTTGCTGGGTGGCGCCTTGCTCGGTCGTCTGATCAGGCATTGCTGATGCAGTGGGCAGCTTCCGGCTTCGAAGTTCCAGGTTTGCGTACCCCGCACCTCCACCACTTTGCAAGGGAGTTTAATAGCGACACCAGGTAGTAGGCTGCAGGCAGCCGGTACGGACACAAATGCTCGAGCAGCCCAGCGTTTACAGCTCGTGCACACGCTCGCGCTTCGCACTCAGAGATGGTCCCACTGGTTACTGCCTTGCGAATTCCCCACTACAATCATGTTATTTATAATGCGGGAATTTCAGTGTTTTAAGCTACTAGATGTCAACGCTCTGTTGTTTAGAGCTCTCCCGGCCCAGATTTTCCTCTGCAGTTGAGTGTACTATATCTAGAGTCTGTTATACCAACTCTATATGTCCCGCACTGAACGTCGTGAGGTCATCAGTTTTCGGCGGCGTCTACAAACGCCTACGTATTTTCCAGTCGGTAAATTTGAATTACATTGTTTTCAAAGGATGCCAAAGACTTCACACAAAAAGCTTTAGAAAACTTCAATGAACCAGTGTTGCCAAAGCGCGAAAATGCTCGGGCCCCTGTGCTTAGTGTGCTTATATAGTGGTGTAAGCCAACTAAGCACACGGGCTCTGAGCATCTTGCCTTCATCGAAAATGCGGCCGGGATTCGGTCCCGCGACCTGCTGAGCACGAGGCACTGAATATGTAGAAAATGTGTGCATCAAAATGCTATGTGTGCGTCAAAATATGAATTAAGGAGCTCATTCGCACACCAGTCACAAACTTGCTTTATGCCCTTCACTTCAACAGTACAAAAAAAAGTAGGGGAATTGTCCAAGGGGCTGTATTTCTGTATTATACACAACTAATGATACCGATAGGCTACTAAGCGAGAGAAAACATGGAATATACTATTTGTGGTTTTTTAACGTCATTGTAATAATTGTCACTCATGTTGAAAGAAACTAAAGTATATGAAAAATCACTCTTTCGGTCGATGGGATCCGAACCCACAACCTCTGAATTCTTACACCTTAGTTAGATATTCTACCGTTTGAGCTACCATGAGCGGTGCTCCTTCGTCCACTTTATTATTGTGACAGTCTCGGCTGGTTTGTGTTGCCGCCGCCGCCGTCATTGGTGGCGCGCCGTGCAATTCAAGATGGCTGCGGAAGGATGATCAACCCGTGAACCCGCATAAGAAAAGATAGGACGCACGGACGTACTCCCCGTGCCGCTATCAGCTGATGAACTCTTGATCATCAAATGAATGCATATCGAACCAAAGTGCTTTCCCAACCGATAGAAACTGCCGAAGACGCGAGCCCAAACGGACTACTTCGCGTAGTGCTACTACATGTGCACAAGCTCCGCCTCCGTAGCTTTCTCTTCAGTACCAAGAAAAGTTAACGCCGAGCCTCCTCTTTCTGCGGAGCGAATCGCCTTTCCCGCCGGGGTCGTCTGCGCGCGCGCTTATCTCGTGAACGAACAAAGGAGGGGGGGGGGGGGGGCTTTTGCTCAGACAGCAGGTGGGAGCTTCTATGGGCTGCGCTCTTAACACGTGAAAACGGCGCTAAAATAGTACCTGTAGCGGCCGTCAACATACAGATGCGCTCTACACATAACAAACTGCCACCAGCGGCTAAATACGACATATAGCCCTTAACCAGCAAGCACTGCCCACGAGTGGCACTTCAGTCAACGCCGTCACTATGCACGAGCCTTGTTGCGATCATCTACTGTGGCCGCATCGCAGAAAACTTGGCTACTTAGCAAGTGCATGTTTACTACAATTAATATTGTTCCTAAAAATGCTAGCATTGCTTCGTAAAACATTCGAATATGTTGCTGTCACATTCATTGTCTTGCCTCTTTGGCAAAACTGACTTTCTATTTTATTTTTTACGCTTTAATTTATTTCGAATTAGGTGAGAATTATTAGGACACACTTATGAAAGTGAAAATAATGACCCTATGCTTTCATTACTTTCTCTTACTTAAGTTCCATTACTTTTGCATAGTTCACTACAATAGAGGAATACATTGCAGTGAAACATACCAACAGTGGCAAAAGCAGTAGTGCAGTGGAGTGTCCTGCTTGCATTACATTTCTAATATCAAATTATTAATGTATCAAACTATTCTGTGAAATTCTCCTTACACAACACATCTCAGTTAGTTTATCATTGTTCACAGACCTGGAAATTTTCTGGGCCAACAGTTATCCACCAGAGAGGGCTGGTCAGATAATCTTGAAACCCATTTCACAAGGTATTACTCCGGAAACTCAGGGAATATCGAGAGAAAACAAATGTAGGACATTTAAGTGCCTTGAAAACATATTTTCCATTGAGCTCAATGAAATCATGTTCAAGCCTTATTTTTGACTGCATCACTTATTCAAATTATAGCAACACTAGCACACATTAGCCAACTTTTGACCAATGCCAGATACATAATCAAACAATTGTCAATATTATGCACTTTTTAGCCAAGATATAGATGTTAAACTTCATTTGACCAACCTGCATGTTTGGAGTAACGACGACACTTGTAAAGGCATACCTTCTTTCTGCACCGACTGTATGGTATGAGAACTGCCTGTAGTAACTGCACTATCCTGCTTTTTTTTTTGCCTAGTGCTCAACTTACAGTGCAACATGGTTACTTTTTAAGGCAACTGTACAACGTGATTACTATTTCAGGTTATTCTCTGACACACACTTTTGCCTGGAGACCCAGTCAAAGAATGCTTATGCGTGAATACTACACATGCATTACGAGAAGTCAATATGCTTCGAATGTACACCAACTACAATGCCACATGGTTCTGCTTAAAATTTTTCATTATGCGTTCAGGCC
Organism: Rhipicephalus microplus; assembly: GCF_043290135.1. Classification (NCBI taxonomy): domain Eukaryota; kingdom Metazoa; phylum Arthropoda; class Arachnida; order Ixodida; family Ixodidae; genus Rhipicephalus; species Rhipicephalus microplus. Next base: position 250,122,822 of record NC_134700.1, on the reverse strand, counting down.
TTGGCACAGCGTAGCTGTTCTGTATCCATATGAGTGAGCGCAGTCATTAATTAAACTGCAGTCCCACGTAAAAGTGAGTGCATGTGCATATGCTAGTACCTCATGCTAGTGTTTTCAAATTAGATTTTATTTGAGAAATATGTTGATTGTGAAATGTGTGAATCATTGGCTGTTGTGTTTTACAGCATATGTGTGGCAGTACACATTTGGCCTATTTTATTTGTGCGCTAAGTGCTTTTGTTACGCTTTTGTGCTTCGAGTTACACACACACACTTTTTACTGTAGACAAAGAACACTTATGCACCATAATAACTTGCAGTCGCATAATGCAAGCAAAACACAAACAATGAGGTGAAATTGAAGAAACTAAAGCATTAAAACGGGAGTGAGGGAGAGGTGATGACTGGGAAAGCCAAAAATCAAAGAGTTGAATGTTCAGTTTGCTATCCTGGACTGGACAGAGGGAATTGAGGTGAAAAGACGACTGTGAGAAAAAGTTGGCACGAAATTATGACAAGTACTGCTGCAGACTGCTGAACATTTATTATACGTACAAGCAGTGTTGGAATTGCTTTGAACCAAGCTCATGAACCAAATTATAAAGAAAAGTCAACAGCTTACTCTTACAAATGTGAAACTCCTATAAACTTGAATTATCAGTGAGTCCTGCACTCGAAATGCAATGATAATTCATCTCCCCTCAGTTTTCTTTCAATTAGGTATTGAACTACATAGTTAAATTAGAGAAGGACATGGCTGACATCCAGAGCGATACTGTGAAAGCAATGTGTCTATCAAGTAAAACAAAAGAAAGTACAATGAACTTGCATAGCTTGAAGACATAACACTGCATATACAATATGCAACAGCAACACTCGTGCTTATGGATGTCTTGAAGCATATATCACAGCAATAGTACTAATGTTCAGTCACACGTGCAGCAATATGTACTTCACAGTCACTGATGTTTATGGCATGATGTATATACATTACTTACAGTCACTTTTGCGAGCAGCGACAATGTGTAAAAAAGTTCCAGAATGTGCAAACTGCTCTTGACACATAGCAAATCACCTTATGCCTTTAAAGGCCGCACAAAAGGCACTGTGTCAGTTTGCTATTCTATGCATAAGCCTACTGAAATGGCTATTGATTGGTCGTTCGCCGACGTTTCTCACAAGGCACATTGTCGAACATCCAGTCATCATCACTCAAACCAAGTTCATCATCAGCAACAGTTCCTAAAGTGTGTTTTGTAGCCGATACCTGGGTAGATGATTTACATTGAACATGCGATGGTGGTGTGCAATGGGCAAACTTGCTTAATTCAGATGAACTTGTGGCGTTTGTCACTGAGTTGCTTGATGGTACCATCCCATTTGTAACAGCTTTAAGAAAGGTGCTGTGTGGTGACGCCTCGGGTGACTTCACGAGTGCAAACCTTTTTAACTTCTCTTGTGCACTACTGAATGGAGTGGTTGGACATTGCTTTAGTGCTTTCTCAGATGAGGTGAAATCCTTTGCCTGCTCCTTCGGAACGCTAACATCACCCGTGGTTTTTCGCTGCACACAGTCAGCGACACTTTGCTGAGAAAACTGACTGTTGCTTCTCCGACTGAGTGTTGATTTGTCACCTTTACCAGGGTCCCCTGATAATATAGTGAGATGCTCTTCTCCTTGTTCCGAGGGCTGTCCCACATCACACAATTTGTTTCCAGCATGAGAGTTTGTGCCAGGACAAGACTTCGTCTCATATGCCAAGGACTGATTTCTTGGCTTGCGAACAAAAGATTTAAGGAGCTTTGCAATGTCAACATCCTTATGAACATCAGATTTCGGGGAGGCTCCACCTGTCTTTTTTGCAAATGGTACTGCACAATCCTGTGGTGCCCCCTCCACCTGATGTGCCTTCAAACTACGCTTCTTTGTTTTCTGTGTTACACAACGTTCACGAAGTGAATTCCGACCACCAGTGCTACATTCATTGTCAAGATCTTCTAAGTCATCTTGATCAACACTTACTGCATTGCCCTGTGCTTTTTTTGAAGTGTTCTGGCATTTTCCTGTTGTACTTTTTGACGCTTTTGGATCAATGTGAGATTCCGCAGATGCAACGCAACTAGAACTGCCCACACTTCCATGTGTTTTAGATGCTTCGTGATGTTGTGACCGTGGTTGCTCTCGACTACCCCTCTGTGATGAGTCATTGATATGCTCATCTATAACACGCTCACTTTGAGAATCACCACTAGGAGGCACCTTGGTAGCATGCACACGCTCACTGAAGCTCTTGTCTTTTAGTGTTACTTGGGAGTGATCTTTGGTCTTGGGAAATGGGCAACTCTTCTCATTGCAGCGACTTAGTTCATTTTTAAGGATGTCATCAAGACCAAGGCGAGTCAGAATAATTTTTGCTGAAAAAAAAAAAAGAAGAAAGAAAGGTGTAGCAATGCAAGCAACTTCTTGTGCTGGCTCCATCATCACTCCTTGTTTGGCAATACTTCACATTGCTTATAGCCTCCATTAGCCGGTTAAATTATTTGTAGTAGTTATATGTATACGAATTGCTACACATAACACCAAGGTCTAAAAGTTTTCGGCGGCACATGGGATTCACAAATGGGCTACATTTATTTTGTCTAATTTCAACACCTCGCCATATGTTCATGTTTATACCCTGGAATGACAATACTAAGTCTTTCACATCACAGACTTTTGGAGATGATAGTAGATAAGGTAACGGCATGGAAGCCGAAACATGTATTTTCTACAACACCTTTTTGGTCAGTGCTTTTTGGTTTTGTTATTATTTATGCCATAAGGTATGGCACATAAGCTATAAGGTACATCAAATATGATGATAGTAAAAACATTTACCTTCAGAAACCTCATTACATTTAGTGAAAAATGCACAAAGATTTCAATCTCTTAGCCTTTGACCAAAGTCAAGACCCAAATAAAGTAAGACATGCTAAACTGCCCTGCAGAATTTCATGGTACATGGGATCCTTGACCAAATGTATTGCTAAAGAACCATGTACCCATGGTACAAAAAGCACAGATTGTGGCAATGAGTGATACTTCACCTTGATTTCGATATTCTTTTTCTGGGTCTACTGCAAATCCAGTGTGCAAAGCATCAACATTTTCCACAAGAGCGGAACTTTGCATGGACACCTCCATAAGTGCCACAGCAACCACTGCATCTTGGACAACAACTTCCTCTCGAAACATGAGCCTTGCATGACCTGTTGGCAGAATATGAATATCAAGTGCCATGAAATAAAGTATAGAGTAAATATGAAACATTCCCAGATTGCACACCATAATCCACATCTTTAGGTTACAACTTATCATATTTAAAGAATGGTTCAAGAATAATACTGTTTCAGAGACATGCTTAAAAGTTATATGTATGACAGATGTGTATACATATACATTTTCTGAGTTACATTCAGAACATGATGTAAAGAATGCTTGAGGATTTCACATCATACATGGCACTTGAGAAATCTCATTGTAAAGATCTCACAAGAACTATATTGTCAAGTCTCTGGGGAGATGCATTTAGAAATAAAAGTTGTTTTAATCTCTAGCCTAGTGCAATAAAATTATCGCTGCATATATAGGCATTTATGCCGATTTCAATTATGTAATTATAGTACTGTAGTAAGTTGCACAGCTTAAGTTTTACGCCATGATCATGTGTAACTAATAGTTGATTTTGGACAAACATTTTATGCCACTAAACATTTATGATTTTCACCCATTAATGTCTTATATTGCTCTACTATACAACATGAATAATTACCAAGAAAGTGCATATAGGACATTTTATAGAACAAAAAAAAAATTGGAATGTGAGAATGCTTAAAATTCTGAGCCCATACTAACTGCTCACTTTAGGTTTGCAAGAACTATACAGGCAATATAAAGTTTTAAAGAAGATACTTGCACTCTTCGCATGTTAAGGAATATGTGGGCAAAATTTCATCACGACTGAGCTATCAGAAATACCAGAATCACGATGTCTAAATTCAAGAAATTGCCCGAAATTCGGTCCTGGGAGAAGTGCTTTTTAAAGATATCAGTGAAAGTTCATCTGTGCAGAAAAGATATGTTTTTTTTAAGATGATTTTTTCCTTCATGGGAGCTTGGCAATCATCGTTATTTTGAGCATGTGGCTTTAGCGAACTCCTCATGCAAAATTCAATGGCAAGGAGCTAGATGACAATTTCCAAAGGACTCTATACAATGAGCTCTCTTTAGTTTTTAGTAGCCACCTTGTGCTTTTTAAAAGCAATTTTAAACTTATTCGAGTTTAATTGCAACCTACAGTTTTTTGTTGTGAGAGTAGAGAAACTATATTTGTCAAAGCAAATAAAAACGAAAAATATGTAATTTTGGAAAAAAAAATGTTTTTTCACTGGCATCTTTCTAAAAATGGGGTCATTATTTTTTAATGCACTATATTATATGTCCTTACATCTATGCTTATTCTTTAGTATTTCTCACTCAATAGAAAAATACTGCAAGTAGACTTTTCTACACTATAAGCGGCGACTTCACTGTTGAGCTGAGGGTAGACTCGCACACAGCAAGGATGTTATGAGGAAGACATGGTAGAAAGAACACTGACATCAGTTCATGTGCTCCTGTTTTATTTCCACTTCTAAGACCACCACACTGGATTGGTCAAACAAAATTTTTGGGGAAGCATGCTTGCAGAATTCACACTGTGCACATATCTCACCGGAGTATGGCCACTAGCCTCAATCCCCATAAATTTCACACATTCCCTGTTGTAAGAATAGTTTTTTCACTTGTCAACAATGGTAGAGTATTTCACTTTTTCAAGTATTATAAACACTAAAAAACACATCAAAGAATAGTCTGATGGCTTCGTACCCTGTGACAGTCGAACTAGACTTTCTAGAAGTCGCAGCGTTGTCCTGGCAGCAACGCGCTGAGCTACACTCCTCTGACATCTGTAGTACTCTTGCAGAACTCTGTAGCAACAGTCAATGCATCAACAGTTAGCCATAGTAAGAGACATATTACATGAGAGCAACACGTTGAAATCATATTTTGTAACAAATAACTAGATCCCTACTAAACAGTAAACGACACTATAAGAGTACATATAACCGTGCTGAAGTAAAGTTAAAGCTTAAGCCGCAGTTCTAAAGGCAACGCACTTACAGCCTAGTGAAAAAATCAGCAGGACTAACTACCAATGCAGGAAAACAACATAGAGTTCTTGACAGATACACACTTCTTCAGCTCTTTCACCTGTAGTAGTACAAAAAAATGCTAGCACTAATGAAGGCTCAGTGGGCAGATTGACATTATCTCTGCATTTGTTCAGCGTAAAAATATATTTCAATAAGAGACCAAACAATGGACAGAACAAAAGCTTGCAAGGAATCCACAATGAGCCAGGAAGCTAGCTGTGTCCATCCATTCAACATATTTTTTACACTCTGGCGGCATGGTAGGGGCTGGGGTTTTTTTTTTCAAAGGCTAGGAGACTGAAATTGCTGGCATGCATGCAAACTTATAGCCGATTTTGAACTGCTGTTCGCCTTGAGTTGAAGAAGTGAAACAGTCACTGAATCTGTTTTGTTTTCTTTCACGGTTAACTTGACGTATATTGAACCTATTTACCTTAGTTTAAAAATGCATTACATTTCATTATATTTAAGCTAAAAAGCTGGCATTATTCTAGCTCATGTAGTACAATATGCAAATGCTATGAAAAGCCTTGCTGCATTTTGTGCTCTGCATTCACCAAATCCGTAATATTACAGCTAGGTATTAAAACACCAAAATAAGTGGTAGAATGAGATTAAAGTTTGTTGCCGTGACAAAAAAACCAAAGGAAGAAAGCATTATTACGGAAACTAAGCTCTTTCACTTAGCCTTAAACTTGATGAAGTCAACTCCACGCCACCAAACTTGTAAATACATCCCTACCTTTGAGCGTCTTCGGTCAACCTGGGAGTGAAAGCTTTGATTGTCAAAAAGTAGGAGCGCATTCTGCTAATGGACCAAAACCCAGTGTCCTCCCGTTCTTCTGGAAAAAAAAAAGCAGGAAACACATGACACTTTGGATGATTAGCATGGTAATGCATTAGAACAGTGGTTCTCAGCCATGTAGGCTGGTGGAAATGATGGGGGACCCCTTGAAGCGGAGGAGGGGGGGGGGGGAGCGGTACGTAGGTAAATTAACACAACTGGAGCGTGAAACAGGTGCCTTTTATTTCTTCCAAAAGCATGAAAAAAACGTGCTAAATCACTTCATTTTGGACCATTCATCAATACGGCACATTCACGCTTAAAGAAAAATGCGGGTGAGGGTTTCGCGGATCATAGAAATGGCTTCGCGGACCCCCATTTGAGAACCACTGCATCAGAATATGTATAGTACCAAAATATATCCTGCAGCATGCATAAAATAACACCAAACAGCATTAACATAGCCAGATGGGGAAGAGGGTTCTTAACCTCCCAAAATTTTTATATCTTGTACATACCAAATATATGTTATACATGCACACATACAAACATAAACATGTATCAAACCCTTTCACAGAAGTGTTGTGCTATCATGTTATAAGAGGAGTCCCTACAGTAGGATTAGTATGAACCTAAACACAGTAGAAACTTGATTTTTAAAGGTGATAACCACACTCGGAAAGTTAAATCGGAAGATTCATGAAATCATGAAAGTAATTTCGCAGTGCCTTGAAATCTAAAACTAACATAGCAAGAGCCAAAAGCTACCTAGGCATTGTTGGCATTGTTTTTGCTACCAACTCATATCTGTGCTTGCAAAAAATTCACAAGTGTGTTTCAGACATGCAACCTTTCATGCTGCGCGGATGCCATAGGCACCATGCCTAGGCAATTCATGCCAGTTAGACTGTCAAGTAAAGTCATGACAGATAGCAATATGCGAAGATGTAGAGAACGAATGCAGTGAATTAAAGGTCAAGCAATGAGATATATTGTAGCAAAACAGCCATTCGGAATAATTGATGTTGATTCATTTTAATGCAAAAGTGGGGTGCCCCACAAAACAAAAAAAAAAAGAAGATAACATGTCATCATTCTCTTCTTTGGTCCCTGTTTTGTAGCGCACCCAATTTTTACACTTAATATGAATCAAGTCACAAAGTTGTGAGCAGATGACCAGTGCTATGAGTCCCATAAACAGTAAAATAACGAAAGAGAATTGCAGTAGGGTTGACAGGCAGGCTAGTTGGTACAAATTCATAATGGAATAATTGGAAGCGCAAACCAACGGGCGCTTGTTTGTCTCTTCTCTTGTGTCCCGTTGGTTTGCGCTTCCAATTATTCCATTATGAACGAAAGAGAACACCATCACTTCGAGCAACATCTGGTACATAACAGCATTACCGACTACAAGGATTGTTTTGCGCATGGGTGCGGCATGTAGCTTTGTTAAATAAGGCCAGAGTCATGATTATAGCATCTAGATTCTATAACACGATAGCATGGGTGTGTACTCTTAAAGAAAAACTGATCTCTGTCAAAGTTAAGAAGGAATTATTCGTTCTGTAGTGGAGCATACGCACCAACGCGTATGCGCCTTCGGAAGACAACGAAAAGCCCGTGCTCTGCTTGCGCGAGAGTTTGTGCCGCCTCTGCCAGACTTGCCGTACGCCCACTTTCCGTTGCGACCTCGCTGCGACTTCTCGGCTCAAATAAACGTCATCACATTTGGTGGAGGCTGCTGAGATCCCCAAGAAGACCTGGAGCTCCGCTCTCGCAAGTTGCCTGAAAGACTACCGCGAAACATGACTGACGCAGTTGCCAACCAGCCCGTCCCAGCCCAGCCAGCACCATCGGCTGCCCCGTCTACCTGCCCCGGCGCTACTCGCCAGCGGGACCCACCAATCTTCAGCGGAAGTGGTGAGCAAGACGTCGAAGACTGGCTCTCCTTGTACAAACGCGTAAGCGTCAGCAACAAGTGGGACGACGACTCTAAACTCGCTTACGTTATCTTTTACTTGGCAGACGTAGCTAAGCTTTGGTTTACCAACCGCGAAACCGCCATCGCCAACTGGTCCTCCTTTAAGACCCTCGTAACAGAAGCGTTCGGCCGACCAGAGGTTCGCAAGCTCCGCGCTGACCAGCGTCTGCGCCACAGAGCCCAGCAGCCTGGCGAAACGTTTACGAGTTACATTGAGGATGTGCTCGACCTCTGCAGGCGTGTTAACCCATCTATGCCCGAAGAAGAGAAAATTCGGCAGATTCTTAAGGGCATTGAGGATGGCGCATTCCAGATGTTGCTAGCGAAAAGCCCGACCTCGGTGGCAATCCTCGTAAGCCTGTGCCAGAGCTTCGATGAATTACGCCGTCAGCGTTCCATCGCCCGACAGAGTGTCTCACCACCAGATTCGATCTCGGCTGCCGCGCTCGCAAATGTCAACGTTCGCCAAGAAAGTCTGTCCAACCAGATCAAAGACTTCATCAGGGAGGAAGTCGCCCGACAGCTCTCCCTGCTGCCGCATATCGACGCGCCCACCGCAAGTCTGCCTTCGACACTGCAGCAGGCCATACGCACTGAAATTTGCAATGCCCTACCTACAGTGCAGGCCCCTTACGCATGCACTTCAGCAGCATCTAATCTCTCAGCTGTCAGCTACGCACCACCTGCACCATCTTCACCTCTCAGCTACGCAGCTGTGGTTGCACGACCCCCACCGCATCCAGTATCCTTATCGGCTCCAACTCCTCCGGCAGCGCCTCCGGTTTACAGGCCCTCACCTCGCTTTTTCCGTCCATCTAATGAGTGGCCCACCCATGACAACCGTCCTATCTGCTTCTCGTGTGGCATCGCTGGCCACATTGCACGCTAATGCCGCCGCCGTCCCACACCTGCGTACGCCTCCTTTGGAACTCCTACCTATGGGTCGCAGCAGGCCACCACGTCTGCATACGAACAGAGGCACTCTGACTCAGATCGTCGCCCATCAACTTCTCGTTTCCCATCTTTTCGTTGCCGATCGCCATCTCCTATGCGTCGTAGACCACCTCCTGAGGAGGGAAACTAATCAGTGCAGTTCCAGAGGCAAGAACTGCAACTTCTGCGCAATTATCAAGGCCTCCATTTTCGCCGCGAAATGTTGTTGATGTCAATGTTGAGGGAGTCGCCACACAAGCGTTAATTGATACTGGGGCCGCCGTTTCTGTGATGAACGCAAAATTTTGTCGCAAACTGAAGAAAGCGACCACATCTCTCTGTGGCATCGTGCTGTCCACGGCTAGCGCGCAACGCATTCAGCCCTCGTCTGTGTGTACGGCGCGCGTCGTCATCCAAGACGTTTTGTACATCGTCCAATTTTTTGTACTACCATCTTGCTCTCATGACCTCATCCTGGGTTGGGATTTTTTATCAGGTCATGAAGCTATCATCGATTGTTGCCGTGCAGAAGTGTCCCTAGTGCCAAGTTGTGAATTTCCACCGCCCGACCATTCACCACTGCTCTGCAAACTCATCGCTGACGACGACATCACCTTGCCTCCGGAAGCTTCAGTCCCTATTAGCCTTTCATGTGTGGCGCAACCTGACGCCACGGTGGTGTTTACACCATCCCCTGTTTTTACTGAACGCAAGGGCATCGTGCTCCCATTTGCCGTTCTTACGATTGCGTCTGGTTTAACCGTAATGCTGGTTACCAACCACTGCAACTACCCCATTGGCTTGCTTCGTGGTGAAACGTTAGGATATGTGCAACCTGTCGACCATATCAATGATATTATTCTTCCCGACGAAACGCCATGTCAGATTGCCGCAATCACTCAGGCGTCTGAGCCATCAAGCTCACCAGCCTTCGACGATGCTATTGACGCAGACCTTCCCCCCTCGCATCGCAGCCAACTTGTTGCCCTCCTTAACAAGTTTCGCTCTTCTTTCGACTTTCAGAAACCTGCTTTGGGCCGCACCACGACTGTCACTCATACTATTGACACCGGCTCACATTCGCCTCTGCGACAGCGTCCTTACCGCGTTTCTGCCGAAGAGCGCCGCGTCATTTTTTTTTTATTTTTTTTTTTTTTTTTTTTTTTATTCACATACCCTAAAGGCCCTTGCCGGGCATTACATAGGGGGGGGGGGGTTACAGTAAACGGGATGAGGGTTTGGTTACATTTGAACAAATAAACAGTTGGTAACACCACTAAAGCACAGCAAATAACAATGAAACACTATCGTACAAAAAAATAATTCACTTTTTTTTTTTTTTTTTTTTTTTTCATACAATATTAGGTGAGCTTTTTAACATTTCTACAAAGGCGTCGAAGTTTCTTACAGACACAACATCATGTGGTAAGTCATTCCAAAGACGGAGTGCGCACAACAGAGGCGAGTTATAGAAGATGTTTGTACGCGCATATGGAACTAAAACTTTGAAGGGGTGATCTAGGCGCGGAAAATAGTGATGGGCAGGCAATATGTAAGTGGTAGCAAATGACGAATGATTATGATAAAGTTTGTGAAAATGGGATAGCAGGGCCAGCACTCTTCTTTTCTCTAGTAATGGGAGGCTCAGTGATGCTTTGATATTAGTGATGCTCGAATGACGCAAGTAGTTTCTGGTTATGAATCGGGCAGCTTTATTTTGCATGGATTCAAGTTTGTTAATTAAGTAAATTTGATGTGGGTTCCAAATGAATGAAGCATATTCTATTTTAGACCGAACAAGGGAGGTGTATGCTGTAAGTTTTGTCTTCCAGTTAGCTTGATGTAAGTGGCGTCTAATGAATCCAAGTGTTACGGAGCAAGTAGATGACATGCTTAAACGTGGAGTCATACAGCCTTCTAAAAGCGCTTGGTCGTCACTCGTGGTTCTGGTAAAGAAAAAAGATGGCACCGTTCGATTTTGCGTGGACTATCGCCGCTTAAACAAGATTACAAAGAAAGACGTCTACCCGCTACCATGAATAGACGATGCTCTTGACTGTTTACAAGGCGCCGAGTACTTCACATCCTTGGATCTGCGTTCTGGGTATTGGCAGGTGCCAATGGCTGAATGTGATCGCCCTAAAACAGCCTTTGTAACGCCAGATGGCCTGTATGAGTTCAAAGTCATGCCATTTGGGCTCTGCAACGCGCCTGCGACGCTTGAACGCATGATAGATACCATATTGCGGGCCCACAAGTGGAAAACTTGCTTGTGTTACCTAGATGACATCGTAGTCTTTTCAGCTGATTTCCCGACACATCTTCGTCGTCTCCACGAGATTCTGACGTGTCTAGCTTCTGCAGGCCTACAACTTAACACCAAGAAGTGCCACTTCGCAGCCCGCAAACTAACCATCTTGGGACACGTCATCACAAGAGACGGTGTTCTTCCGGACCCCGATAAGCTTCGAGCTGTCGCTGACTTCCCAATGCCCACATCACTGAAAGCCCTAAGAAGTTTCGTTGGTCTTTGCTCTTACTTTCGTCGCTTCGTGCGCAACTTCGCGTCCATCATTGCACCTCTGACTAGTCTGCTTTCCAACAGCAAAGGTATATCTGCATGGTCACCTGCATGTGACGACGCATTTCACCAGCTGCGCCGTTTGCTGACCTCGCCACCTATTCTTCGCCACTACGACCCCACTGCTGCCACAGAAGTTCACACTGATGCAAGCGGCGTTGGTCTTGGCGCAGTTTTGGCACAACGGAAAGGCACCCAAACCGAATACGTAGTCGCTTATGCAAGTCGCGCTCTTAAGAAGGCTGAATTGAATTACTCCGTGACAGAGAAGGAGTGTTTGGCCATAATCTGGGCGCTTACGAAGTTTCGCCCGTACCTTTACGGCCGTCCTTTCGACGTGGTCACAGACCACCACGCTCTATGTTGGCTGTCCACCTTGAAAGACCCGTCCGGACGTCTGGGCCGTTGGGCACTTCGATTGCAGGAATACGACATCCGTGTCGTATATCGTTCCGGTCGCAAGCATGCGGACGCCGATGCACTTTCCCGATCGCCATTAACACCACATGTGGCTTCTCTGTCACCCCCTTTTACCACCTTGTCACCACTCGACAGCTTTGACATGCTTTCGGAGCAGCGTAAAGACCCATACCTTGCCTTGTTAGTCGACTACCGTACCGATCCGTCTTCTGTCCCTTCCACGAGAGCGGTGCGCCGGCAAGCAGCCCACTTTTCCTTACGTGACAACATTCTGTACCGCCGCAACTATGTGCCTGGTGGTCGGAAGTGGCTCCTTGCTGTCCCAACTCATATGCGCTCTGACATCTGCATGAATTTCCATGCAGATCCCCAAAGTGCCCACGCAGGTGTCCTGAAAACTTACGAAAGGCTGCGCCAACGCTATTACTGGCGAGGAATGTATCGTTTTGTGCAGAAATACGTTCAGTCTTGCACCACTTGCCAACAGAACAAAACACCTCCGCGGCACCTTACTGGCATGTTACAGCCGCTCCCGTGCCCGGCTCGCCCATTCGACCGCGTGGGTATAGACCTCTATGGCCCCCTCCCATATAGTAGCTCTGGAAACCGGTGGATTATTGTCGGAGTCAATCATCTGACACGCTCTGCTGAGACTGCAGCTCTACTGGCAGCGACCGCCCACGAAGTTGCACTCTTCATTCTCCGCAGCTTCATTCTACGCCATGGTGCTCCGCGGGAATTACTCAGTGATAGGGGTCGAGTGTTCCTGTCGGAGGTCATCCAAGCTATCCTCGCTGAATGCAACATTATCCACCGGAAATCTACCGCATACCATCCACAGACAAATGGTCTTACTGAGCGGTTCAACCGCACACTTGGCGACATGCTGAGGATGTACACCTCCTCCGACCACACTAACTGGGACGCTGTATTGCCCTTTGTTACCTTCGCTTATAACACCGCGACGCAAGCGACTACCGGTTTTTCTCCGTTCTTTCTATTGTACGGCCGCGAACCTTCCCACCCCCTCGACACTATACTACCGTACCGCCCTGATGCATCTGAGTGCTCCCCGCTTTCGGAAGTCGCCAGATACGCTGAAGACTGCCGTCAGTTGGCTCGGTCTCTGACAAGTGAGGCTCAAGGTCTACAAAAGACTCGACACGACGACGCTCACCGCATAGCTCCTACATTTCGTGCTGGCTCCCTTGTGGGACTTTGGGTGCCCCGCACGTTCCTGGCCTGTCTTCTAAACTTCTGGCCCGGTACCATGGTCCGTACCGTGTCATTGACGCGACCTCCCCGGTGAATTACATCATCGAGCCCCTAACACAATCGCCAGATTTGCGCTGTCGAGGACGCGAGACCGTACACGTCGACCGTCTCAAGCCCTACTACGACCCCCTCATTGTGCCTACTCCCTGAGTCGCCAGGATGGCTACCCTTCACCCCGGGGGTATTGTAGTGGAGCATACGCACCAACGCGTACGCGCCTTCGGAAGACAACGAAAAGCCCGTGCTCTGCTTGCGCGAGAGTTTGTGCCGCCTCTGCCAGACTTGCCGTACGCCCACTTTCCGTTGCGACCTCGCTGCGACTTCTCGGCTCGAATAAACGTCATCACACTTCGATTTTTCAGGAAAACTCCACCAAATTGAAATTCGTGGCAGGGGCACTGCCAGCAGGGGGGAAGGGGAGGGGAGGGCGCTGGAGCCTTCCCCCTCTATCATTTCGCCTGCCCCCCAGAGCAAACATAGTCAAAAGAGATTGCACGAGTTACCCGAGTTCCTGTACTCCCCCCTCCCCCTGAACTCACTCATTATGGGTGACCCTCCTTCGAAAATTCCTGATGCTGTCACTGTTTGGTGGCCAAGTTAGTTTGTTATTTTGGTTGAATGATAACAATAAACCCTATGGGTATTTTGCACAGAATGGAAATTTTTTCTGTACATTGCAAACTTTGTAAAAGCAAGTTTGCTTAAATCTCGTTTTATTCATACCTGCAAGCAGCCAATAAGCATGCTGCCTTTTATATAGCGACAACTGACTGTCCTTCAGAAACAGCAGATATGGTGCTCTGTCTAGCTATTGCATAATTGAAAAATGTCCTGTGTAATTGCTCGTGAAAGGGAGTAGCAGTAATGTAAATAAACAAATAAATAAATATCACTGTGGGCCAATGAGATAGCCATTGAATTTCTTTTTTTTCTTGTCTCTCTGTGGTGCAGAACATTAAGTTGAACCAAACTTCTATTGACATTAAACATTTCAATGTGTGGCTAAAATTTGAAGAAAAGGTTTTCAGAGGACACCTTAACATTGTCATGGTAATCAATACTCCATATAACATTTATATAGTAGCATTGTAGTGCATTCGTACTGCACTTTTGCAGCGTGAATGTATGTGCCATGGCCAAAGCAACTTTGCAGTAAAAAAAATATGCTGGATCACATAATTTTAACAAACCATACTTTTAGTAACTTCTGCGAGTATTCATTTTGCACAGGTCGACACTTTTGTCCATTCAAACACTTTCCTTGAGGTCCCAAAGGAACCCCAGGTGCACCCCTACATATAAAATGTGCGCTCTTTTATTCACCATATTGGCCCTATGAAATTGTTGTTTCTGCTTACCCAATGGATTTTGCCCGAGGAGGATAAATTTGGAGACCAAACGATCCCAATCTTGATGATGAGAATCCTTTAAGACAAGAACCAAGTCAAACCGACTTAGAAGAGGACTGGCAATGCCAGTGTTCACGTCCAGTTCCTGCAAAAGGACATGGAGTTAGCTTGATGAATTTTTCACCACCTACAGATCCAGTATTACCCGCCACAGTAGTCTAGTGGCAGAGGCACTCGGCTGCTGACCCTCAGGTCGCAGGATCGAAACCCGGCTACGGCGGCAGCATTTTAAATGGTGGCAAAAATGCTTGGCCTGTGTGCTGAGATTTAGATGCACTATAAAGAACCCCAGATACTACAAATTTCCGGAGCCCTCCACTATGGCGTATCTCATAATCATATGGTGGTTTTGGAAATTTAAACCCCAACAAGTATTACCATTATGGATCCAGTATTGCAGTTACATTGTGGCTCTACCTTGCGAACTCCTGTAGCAACCTCTAATGTCATGGTGCCTCACATCACTACTGTAGACTAATATAACCAAGAGTCTCAACTGTAAAGATTTTCTTTTCCCCACGGTCTGACAGCTTTTGCTTACATCTGCGTAATGCAGCTATAATCGGTTACAACTCTAGAAGGCAGCATCATTCTGAACTCAAAAGAAGATGAACACATGCCTGCACCAACGGGCACGTTGTCCAGAATAAGTTGAATGATTGGTGACTTTGTGTAAGAGAACATCGCTGAGTACATGCACAGTACTAATTGTAGTCACAGAGGTCATTGGCTGCCGCGCTTGGGTCATCTGGGCGTGGACTCTCCTGCATTCTCAAATTGTATGAGACAGTCTATCATTTTAACAGTAAAGATGTTCTAAGACGACCCTCTGCCGTCCAGCATCATGCAGGAGCAGAGCCTGGTTGCGTGCTGGGAGAAGAGGGAAGAGAAGGGTATAACGCAGCAGCACAGCAGCTGTGCCACGCAGGTCACTCGATAAAAGTGCCATAGGAGGAGCAGACCAATCAGAGAGCCCGCTGGGAGAGGGCAAGGACTAGACAAGGCTCAAGTGACTACGTCAAAGTGCAGCGAACCCAGTGTTTTGCGAGCAGGAAGCGCAAGCCGAACCGCAATGAATGAACGATGCTAACACCACGGTTCGAGAGAAGGAAGCACAAATGAAACGAACTCAACCACAGCAAAACATGCAAGAACCACAGTTAAACAGGAAACAATACCATGAATCACAGCAAAACACAGGAACAAAACAACAAGAATCGAGGAACGACCACAGCTCTGCTGTTTCCTTAGTTTCCTTCTGCGTGGAACTGGTTGAAGATATTGTTCCGATTATTTGCGCTTCCCAGCTGCTGTAGCAGTGGCTTCGTATTTGGGTGTCTCTAATTTATTTTGTTCAATAATACAGGTTCCAAAATTCGTTTTGCTTCTTTTCTGTGCTACATTTAGTTGGTTTTTATTATTCTAAGGAAGTGGCCAATGCTGAGGTACAATTCGGATGCCAATTTCATGCAAGAGAGCATGTCACACAAGATTGCTTGTCTTGCCATTTGACTTTTCATCGTTTCCTTCTGTGACATCCAAGCTAGTAAGAGCAGCTTTCCTTACCCCATCTGCTGAGCACGATCCCTTTGGGTTTGTGGCCGCCAGCACGGAGCATCTTGTGCTTAACTTGGTCACCAGGCCGGCCTGTGACATAAGATGTCAAGGCAAGATTAAACAAGCAAAGAACAATGCGAGAGCAGAAACAAGAAAAACTGCTAGTTTCACTTGAGTGGAGCATCAAAAGCAACGGCAAAATTTAGTGTGACACTCAAGTCCCTCGCTGAGTATTCTAACATCATGCAGAGGCCAAGCGGCACAAGCATCGTATGCAAGAAGAGCCTCTATGTGACAGAAACAATGCCCTGGCTCAAACCATGAGTGTCACACTGCTGCCACAATGAGGAATGCCGGCAATAATATTACAGCGGTACATGAAATTAGATGGACAGAAAACATTTGCTGTTTGTCAGTGTCCAATGAGATATTCAGATAAACTTGACTAGACATTTGTTCGACACCAGTAACGAACAATTAAGCCAGGAAAAGCACAAGGGACATTGTTTGTGTGTTTTTTAATCACGGTTAAATGATTATGACATAAACTGAGGAAAAATAAACAGGACTGAAAAGTACCCTTTCCATTGTTTGTACCTGAACGCACAAGTCTGATGTGGTACCAATAGAACAACGACAGAGGGTGACCCCACATTCACTTATTTTGGTAGTATTTATGTGCACTTAATCCCTGCGAGTGTTAGCAAGTGCCACTCATCGGCACAGTAGCAAGTGCAGCATACTCTTTTTTCCAATGGGTCACATGGTATGTGATCTTTGCATGCGATGGCAGCAAACCGATAAACCTTCGCATGCTACCTAAGGCATCAAGTCTCCTAGGATGAAGCGCTCACTATTAAAATATAAAACAAGGGAAAGTGTCTGAGGGGTTCACTTCTTTGTTAGGCACAACCAATTAAACCAACCAGCAATTAAGCCAAAGAAAGCATACAGCACATTATTTATAATTTTATCTGTAATATATTTATTATGACTTTTTGTCAAAATAGGCCACTCTGATAAATTAAATCTACAATAAATAAACTGTAACCGGTACGGTCATGCGTGACCAAAAATGTTGACCGTCAAGGGGTCGAAAATGTCTGTTACTCAATCAATGTCTGAACTTCATTACAAGCCCGAGTGATATCGCGTGCAACAAAGAAAAAAAGGTTAGCACACCTTTGCGACACTAATTGTCTGCTGTTCCATAGCCTCGTGGATGCTGCCACGGTCATGTTCTCGAATGCTGTTGAACTCATCGATGCAACAGATGCCTCCATCTGCTAGCACCAAAGCACCAGCCTCCAGCTGCCATTCTCCACCATCCTGTATGGTTAAATAGAGTGCTGACACAAACTCTTTACATCTTTTACAGTGTACTTGTATACTTTTCGCTGGTCAGAGAATTCCGTGGCTTAAACACAAAATGCCAGTTTGAGGTGTGTAGTGTAAATTTATCCCGAAGGAGTACGGCCACTAGTGTGGGTCCGATTTAAGCGAGCTGCAGGGCACGCGTTAACCGTCGCCATGGCGAGAACACAGTACTGCTCAAGGTCGCAACACTTCATTACCTGCAGCAACACCAAAAACGCAGTACAGAGCCCGTTGCAAAAGGGGCGGCGGGAAAGCAAATGGGCTTATCCACGCCACGAGCGAGAAGTACTACACAGGGTGCCGCTTTTACGGTGACACCGAGACAACAGGGCCCAGTCGCTCAAGCAAGGCTAAAACTCCGCTCGTGTTGGCTTCGAGAGATACAGGTTGGTGTAGTACAACCTCGCGCGAAGACACTGCACCGCTCTTCGGCCTAGCATTCGAAAGAGGCAACAAAAGGTGAGCGTTCGCCGCGGGCGCAAGGCGCCGTTGGTGAAGTCCAACAAGCCCCAAACAATAGGAGCCGACGACCAGAAAAGAAATTCGTGCTCCCCCTAGGTTGTCCTGGAGAGATCTGACTCACTCCCGACGCGCGCGCACAAGATGTCCTGAGAGACTCCGCGCACGGCGCCACAGTCGAAATCCGCTATGGGTAACAGGGGTTAATGTTCACTCCCCACTCCCCCAGCGCGACAGACTGCGGAAGAGGGGAGAGTCATGTCAGGACATGAGAACGACAGAAATAGGCGGCAAAGCCCGCGCAATGGCAGCGGGCTAGCCTTAATTCCCACAGGTGCCCTAAACTACCAACAGACGCTTGCGTGCTCTTTTGCTAAAGAATGCACGCGTTCCTTGCATTTTCTTCTTAAACACTGAGAAAGGGCATTTGCAGAAGTGGGCAGACAAGTCAAAGAACACATTTCCTGTAAACTCATGCACATATCTATCAGCAGAACCGAATTTCAACCTCTCTGTGGACTAGGGGCCATTTAACAATTCAAGGCAAACGGCGTGTCTTTCTTTGCAATCAGTTATACAGCATTGAGCTCAGTATTCATTTCAATAAAGCAAACCACAAAACAAACATGAAAATTGTATCATGGATATCAAGGTGCCTGTGATGAACGGGAACACCCTCCCACGCATTCCCATTAAAGTTAGGTCACATGAGCCCTGTCTTCTCCCTGCATGTTTCCCACTTTCATTCGTAAAAGGGTATTTGTCTAGCAACTCATTCAAATGCAGGACGCCGTGGTTAGACTGAAGGAATTAAAGACACCTAAAGAACAGTGTGAATACAATACTCAACATGAAGACCAAATTGGTCATGGAAGCAATGAAAATTCATTACTTAGACCACAAAGCGATTGTCACTACTGCTCTTTAGATATGTGGTGTTCAATACAGCTCCGTTGGACATTCTGGTTGGCGGGGAAGGATAGCAGTAAATTTTTTTTTCTTTTCTGCTGCAGTAAGTAGCAAATGATTTACTTATTATGGCTAGAAACTTTGTTGGATTGAGCTTGCAACAGTTAATTCTATATAGACGTTTTTATAATCCCTAGTCACAGTTTTAGTTTCAGAGAACACAGAGAGGCAGCATTAGGTTGGATTTTTTGCAAACACAGTTGGTCACATGACCACGGTGAACAGTGACGTGCACTGCACATGGCAAATTGATCATGTGAGCCCTGCATTGACTCCTAAAGCAGATGCAAGGAGCACTCAAGGGTTTTCAAGGACCTTTATGGGCCCTGTTGTGGTAGAAACACCAAACACTTGAAGAAAATACTACTTTCTTTTACAATGTCCAGCATTTTTTAATCTCAATTTATCCATTTCTCAGTTCTATCTTCTCGTTTCTCAACAAAGCTTCTAGTATTATTCTATTTCCATGCAGTGTGCCCCAATAACATTCAATCTGGTGCTTCAGACATGCACCCGCAAAAAGCATTTTACATCCGTGATAAACAAACTTTCAAAGCAATTGTTACTGGCTTCTTGCAGCACAGAAAATGATGGCTGATATGATACCTGGTGCTAGGATTTGACCAGTTTACTGTCACGGTCAGCTTAGCATCTTCCCCCAGTCATATCCAGCACTGTGTGCTAGTGCTATCTGTACTATGTGCTGTACTATGTACTACGTGCTATCTGTACTATGTGTACTAGTTGTTTCACCAAATGTGGAAGAACAACTAATACACATTTTTGCCGACTCACCTTGATTGCAGCTGCAGTAAGACCAGCGCTGGTGCTTCCAATGCCCGTTGTCAAGACCGAACGAGCACTCATTTTGGCTGCATATTTCAGAAACTGAGACTTGGCTGTACCTGTTTATGTAGACAGAGATGCTTTTATAAGAAAAGATAGAGGTGTGTCATTAAGCTTTGACAAATAAGTATATTCAGAGAACTACCATGTTCGATTATGTCTGTTCGTATAAGTTGGGAAAGCAAGGTAGCCGGCATACCACATTTCGAATTCTTCGCAGTGCTTTACATAACAAGATATCCCATTAAAGTGCATCACACATCCTGTTAGTGAAGAATAACAAACATTCCGAGCTAACGCTCTCCTGCATATGTACTACAGATGATTCCACCGTAACCACACAATATTTATGGGTGTAAAAAACACTGAAGCATGCAAATGCAAAAAATGTTGGCAAACTGAAACTTTCATACAACGGCGTTATATGATCTGGAGAACATAGCAGAACATGAACAAACAACTGCTACTTATAGTTAGGAATGCAAGATATAGTCTCTTTAACATGCCCCAAGATTTTAAACAACAAAAACATCAATAGTGCCAACGCAATGTATAAAGCACCTGGAAATCTGGCAATAAATTAAAAGGAATAAAATAGCACATACACAACACTAATACTACTACTGTTACTACTAATACTACTACTACTACTATAGAGAAATGATTAGACATGTAAACAAATAACTGTGCCTCATATATCATCATTGTAAACATAAGGCACATAAGGCATAAGGCACATTGGTACATAGGTACTGCACGAAAAGACATGCACTTTTTCAAGCAAAATTGTAAGCTTCCTGGAGCTTTCACTGAATTTCATATTGGCACCAATACTCTGATTAATGTAAAATATCATTCGCAACATTGACAAAATGTGGGCCCCTTGAGGATATGCTGGAGCAATGCTAGGTTTATATTTCTTAATGGTCATTAATACAGTATTATTGAAACGACTTGCCTGGATCCCCAACAAGGAGCAAATGAGATTCACCACGAATTCGAGTTCCACTTGTATCACAATGCTGTAATTACAGTGTAAAAATATGTTACTTGAGCCATTATTTCAGAAAGTTAGAATTTTCATGCATGAAAGTGAATATGTGTACAATAAATTGAAGCATCTGTCAGACTATAAAATGAAGGCACAAATAGCTTCCATTCAATGTCTGTTAAGAGCAGAGCTCTTAAAGCTTTTTGCTATGCCCGGTGAACGGAAACTATCATCATCCCGGATCACAGCACAAGCTCTTTTTGTCCTCTTCTTCCTCTCTTGCATCACTATTGAACACATGCACAGATTTCTTCGGCGTGGCCTTTAATAATAGTGATGGGTCAGAGCCTCAGAGGAGAGAATGAGTACAGAGAGAGAAAAAGAAAGATATAAAGAAAGAAAAAATTTTGGCAAAAGAAAAACTTCCCATGAGGTGGCGAGATCAGCACCCAAGTAGCCACGATCTAAAGGTGAGTGTGTTAGACACTCGTAGCCCATAACAAGAGCTAACAATGCTGCTATCATGCTGTACCTCAAGAGATGCTGTACAACATGTCATTCTATACTGCAGACAGTTGATGTTCCCATTTACACCAAGTAAATCTGTGCATGCATGCTGCTGGGCTTTTTTGTTTTCCTTTCTTTGTGTGTGAGTGCCTGCATTTGCATCTGTGTATGTGCACAACAAATAACAACACTCCCTATTTTCAAAGGACTACATGTACAAAATAAAATATTGTGTCCTGATCATTGTAAACTATGTGCTCATGACTAAGAAGGGTAGCGACTTGGTCTAGCGGTCGTGGCACTGGCATTGCAGGATCTTGGTGAGGGCATGCTCATGAGCATTTGCAAAGCACACACACATAGAACATGGGCAAATAAATGCATGTGTGCATGTTTCAAAGAAGGTACAGTCGGCCAAATCTTAAGCTATCGTGCATGAGTGGCAGTTTTTTCTGTGTATCTTTGCCCTACGACTATATTAAGCTTTAAAAAAGGTGAAGACAAGTGTATGTCCACAAAGCAGATGTCCACGAAACAATTTTTTTGAAACTTCATTCTATAATAAGATGCTGAAAGACAAAAAGATGGCCGTCGCACACAATAAAGTTTTGGCTGACTGTACAAGTCACTCAGATGCTAACACGATATTGTGTCTGCCACTTTAATGAGTATTCTAGCACATAACCAGCCTAATCACTGTTTTTTTACACCAGATGTTAAGTAACAGAGCAACTCTTGGAAATAAAAATGGCAATACTTTTTACTGCCATCTCTTCACAACAGTTCTTCAACTACCCGCAGGCACACAACCAATAAACAAAGTTGTATTTTTTTTATTTACTTTCTACAAAGAGTGCCAAAAGCTTCTACTTCGTATTCCATTAGGTTGCAGTATATAGTGTAAAGCAACAAAATTAGCAAGACACCAGAGAGGGTCAAGCACTATGATAGGCAACCCATCCTCCTCCCCTCAGTTTTAGGCAGAAGTGTATTAACCGATAAGGGAAAAGAAATATGTAGTAGTTATCATCACATTCTGACAAAAAAGAAATGGGCTTGTAAGAAAAATGTGACCCACCCGAACACCTCCAGCAAGAATAAGTGCAACAGCCAGCTTGACGAGGTAGAGGCCATACACCTGAGGACATACGCTCGCCAGGATGAGGTCTCTTCCAACCAGTGGATGATCACCATGCTCATCCCAGAACTCTCTGAACTCTTTCTTCTGCATAGAACAAACAAGGATGTTACACGCTGTCCTTCTTATGACAAGCCCGAAAATTAGATCGCAACTGTCGTGTACAGCAAAGCTTTTGTAGCAAACAAACTTGTGGATTCATGAAGATTCAAGATGAACACTTGTAGCTGTGGGAATTGAGGCTAGCCCACCGCCTTTGCGCGGGCTTTGCCGCTTTTTCTGCCGTTCTCATGTCCCGACATGACTCTCCTCCTCTGCTGTCTGTCGCTCTGGGAAAGCGAGGAGTGACGCTTTACTCCTCTCACCCGGTAGCGGATGTCGACTGTGGCGCCGCGCGCGGGGTCTCTCGGGACGCGCGTCGGGAGTGAGCCAGATTTCTCCGGGACTGCTGAGGGTGAGCACGCATTCCCTTTTCTCTCCGTCGACTCCCACTGTTTGGGGCTCGTCAGACTTCGCTGTCGGCGCCTCACGCCCGAGGCGAGCACTCATTTTTTGTTGCCTCTTTGCGTACGCTACGCCGACGAGCGGTACGGTGTCCTAGAGCATGTTCAAACTGCGCCGACCCGTATCTCTCCAAAGCCAATGCGAGCACCTTTGCCCTCGCTCGAGCAACCATACCTTGGTCCCGGTGTCTCTGTGAATCACTTTTACCACTGAGACATGCTCGGGGCACCCTGCATAGTACTTCTCGCACGTGGCGTGGATAAGCCCATTTGCTTTCCCACCGCGCCTTTGTAACGGGCTCTGTATTGTGTTTTTCGTGTTGCCACAGGCAATAAAGTGTTGCGACCTTGAGCAGTACTGTGTTTTCGCCATGGCGACGGTTAACGCGTGGCCTGCGGCTCGCTAAGACCGAACCTACGCTAGTGGCCGTACTCCTTCGGGATAGGTATCACTACATAGCAGAGAAAGCAACTCAACCATCAAACTACAAGAACCTTATCGGTCTGTACTTACCACTTCCGCAGTGATTTCCTGAGAAGCACACTGTTCCTCGGCAACTTCGACGTTGTGTGCGTGAAATACAAAGTCGACATCAGGGCGCTGTCCACGAGTGAACTTGTGCTGTCTTGCAGAGAGAATACCACTGGCAAAAGAGAATCACACAGTTTATAACCTTGAAAATGTACTCACAATACTTATCGAGAATTCAAAATCTAGTCTTTTAAAGTGCACAAATGTGAGCTCCATACTTCAACTTTCAGAAACAGTTCAAGTATGGAACATGAACAAAGGGTGGCCCATGTTCAAAGGCATGATTCAGGAACTTGCTACCAAGCTTTAGGATTCATATTCGAGGGAACTAAATGTCTTACAGCTGCATAATTTGGCACAGCTTACCAAAGCACCAAAGAGAACATAGTGTTTTGAATATATAAATCAGATCATTGGGCACTAAAAAATTGTCAGTGTTTCCCTTTTACATTAGGTTAATTCCACATGCATTTATGAACTTCATTTTCATGTATTCAGGTTTCAGCCACAAAGAGTGTTAGCAATGCTCGGCGCTGACTACGCCACAACATTTCAGAAGCTCTGAAGTTGTTCAAGATCATTCTGTTAGGATCAAGATTATATGCAGGACACGCATAGCCAAGTTTATTCTACAGCTTATGCAAGCACCAGTGATAAGGCTTGAATGTTCCATGCTGCATGTATAAATGCCGACGCACCTCGCCACAGATTTTGTTGCTCAACGGCCGATGACTATTTATGCCACTATCAGTTCACAGAATAAGTAGTTTGCACAATGTATTTTCATCGGGCACAAGTTTGCCCAAATAAAACCTCGAGCCTTGAACACACCAACTGCTGCCTCCATCAATGTGACAAGCACGTGACAATATGCAGCACTTCAGTTTAGCTTAATTTTTCATCATGTTAGCACCTGCATTTTTCAAAGTCCTAGCATGTTTACGTGTTTATGCATGCATCTGCATGTTGTATGGAGAAAATACAGCCTCAGAGCTTTAACTTTACCCGGTTATAACAAGCTATTTTAAGACATTCTGTATGTCCAAAGATGTAAAATGACACACAAACAACTAAGAGCTAAATCTGAATTACATCTCTATAGCTGCATTCATAACTATGCTATTTTTTCCCTTCACAAATGTGCAAACATGGCACTTAAAAAAAAACACATGACATAACTGCTTGCAATGCAAGGACTAACCTCACAACCACTTCCTGTCCAGGCTTGCAGCATCCAACCAAGTCATCTTGAAGCACAACCCACATGCTTCCAGGAACATTGCGAAGAACTAGATTGTTGGCTTTCTCTTGAATCAGCACTTCCTGATAGTCGCTACATTTTGACAAGTTCATTTCTGTGTGAGGACAGCAAAAACAACATGAAGATTGCACAAAAAATGTGTTCCCAACATGAAAGGCTCAACATAACAAGCAGTTGTCCTAGCTTTCTTATGCAAATCTCATCAGTGAAATGACTGTTTTTTCCCAGCAGTGCAGCAACACTGTCCTAGAGGGGTTGCTGCAATCTTCAACTAAACACAAATAAAGTTAGAGATAACAAGATGGCTCAACAGGCCAGTAGACGCTTGGCCCTTTTGTAGGGTGACAGCAGTGCTCAAGCAAAAGCCACCACCAATGGTAGCAGGAACAGCAATGGCACATGAAGCAGACAATAAGGCGGAGGCACAGAGTGCATACAGGTGTGGTGCCTTCAGTGATTCTGCAAAAATGCTTCGACAAACAAAGCTCACTGGAGCGAGCCAAGATGTAGAATTATGTGCAGGAGGTTCTCTGTTCCTACCCTGCCAGTAACTCATATCATTTTACACAGCATGTTAACATTGTTGCATATTTAATGCATGTATAAATTAACGAAGCAGCACGAAAATCATGTGTGAAGGTGGCATATGCTTCCACAGGGTGTTCTGCAGTTCCACACAAAGGACTCATGTGTCAGCATTTTCCCATTATCTGTCTATTTCCTTTGATTTTTCTTTCTCAAGACGCTCCACAAGTCTTCATGTTTTAGCAACTATTCCAGTCTCCCGTCTTCGTCGATGTCACGTGACTCAGGCAACAAAAATTATCATCGCATTCAGTGCACATGTAAGACTGATGTCAATGGTAACTGCAAACACTGAACTGTGTTGGTGCTTTTCATCAACGCAGACCACACAAACATATACCAACCATAGCGAGAAATGGGGACGCCATAAAAAAAATGCAGCAACTAAAAGAAGATTTGAGCTGCTGAGAATGCTGCGAAATGACGATAAAATCTATGTGTTTACCATGAATCTTTCAGCTCCAAGCCTGTTGTGCATGTATAGTTAGACACAAAATTTGCAATTCGCTTGGGAGAATCTCTTCCATTTGAATAGTTCCTCAATTGATATAATAACTGGACGAACGCAAAGCAGTGTCAAAAGCATACATACAGATTAGTGAACCGTGCGCTTCTAGGTCTTTCCTCATAAAGAACAGTGAAGACGTATAAACCAATGACAGTGAATGGCCTCC
Source organism: Rhipicephalus microplus (assembly GCF_043290135.1). Taxonomy (NCBI): domain Eukaryota; kingdom Metazoa; phylum Arthropoda; class Arachnida; order Ixodida; family Ixodidae; genus Rhipicephalus; species Rhipicephalus microplus. The sequence continues at coordinate 250,096,805 of NC_134700.1, read as the reverse complement.
CCATTTAGCCTTGTATGAATATTCATTTGTGCACCAAAAGGCCAGCATATTTAGCAAAAATGGGGGACCCTTTGGCCTTTAAAAATTGAGTGCGATAGTGATATCCACATGCACATGCACACACACACACACACACGCACACACTTTCACCTTCCCAATCGCTAGCCTGCCTTCACTTCTGGGTGGGAACCTAAACTGTGCCGCAAGGAAAGCCAAAGTGCAAAAGCCCTCCAGCTTCCATCTTTATTTGCATCTACCTCAAACTTTTGCTCATAACCAAAGATGCCACCACATAATTTTCTGCCCCAAGCTTTTTGACGCTATACAAGCTTATTACACTAACTGGTCCTTGGGACCAAAAAGTGACAAAAAATTCACTTTTTTAAAAATTAACATCTTTGGTTTCTGCAAGTATTTTTCTATCTCTCTGCAAATTTCACACACCAGGAAGTGGTGAATTTTTTTGTAATATCATTCCAACTGTCCAGATTCTTGGTGCTGAGAACATGCATAACCTGCAAAAAAACGGGGAACCGACTTCAAGGCTTCTTTGTAATTTGCTCTGCTACGAATTTATGAGCACCTTCATGAGGATTGCAAAACATGCACACCATGATTGTTGCTTTTTGAAGAAGCTGTGTGTTTTCAATTTTTTCCATTTTTCTCAAAAAAGTAAATTAACGACAGTTCAATTTAAAGGCCTCAATATCTATGCAGCTAGGACTGGTACAACAATAATTCTTTTTGAAATGGTAACCTGTATGTGTATAGAATGCAAGTATGGGAGCAGAATTTAGAGCCCAAGCTTTTTTAATTAATTACTCATCAAAATTGTAACACAATTACAACTGCTTTTGAAAATAGATCGTTTATTTAGCTGTAAAATAACCAAGAAAGGCCTAAAAACAAAAAACCCTTGCATACTTTCAATCTATAGTCATTAGTCTATGCTGGTATATTCTAAATGTCACTTCTAATTAAGCCCTTTTTTTTCTATGGCGACATTAAACAATAGGGGGTGAACTTAAGTTATCCCAGGAGCAAGATGAGTTACAGGAAAACTTATTAAATATTTGAATTCAGCAGAAAAAACTGTATACTACTGTGCAGTTTGATCAAGATCATTGAAGAAATATTACAAAAAAAAATGTCTAAGACCAGTCTGCCCCCTTAAAAGTGTGGTTCATTGGAGTAGTTCACTACACGTTGGTGATTAGCGAAAACAGCACGAGAGGAGACGAAGAGCGAGGAAAAAAACACAAGCATGAGCAATAGACAGTGCTCATCCTGTTGTTCTGTCACTAATGCTCCATCTCCTCGTGTGCCGGTTTTCCCCATTACAGCATGCTTATATAGAAGCACTTCTACAGGCCATTTCAGCAATGTAAAACTGAATAAACAAAAAAACAAAATTTATCAACGTAGTTGGTAGCTGCACCCTGCCTGGCAGCCATATGCCATCACGAAGAGCATTGATATAGTTCCTACTACTGTCAGTGCTCTAAACTTGGAAATGGCAACTGCAATAAGCCGAAAAATGAGTACTTGTCTCTCTAGTTTAAGTGGAATATTAAAGCTCAATTCTACACAGGATCACCCGATACAGCTAGGACATCACAACAAATATGGTAGAGCCTACTGGAAAATTCGGCAGACAAATAGTTGACACACAATCCGCTATCTCAATTTGAAACAGCAAAACAGAAAGGAAAGTACTAATACTGGGAGTTGTCGCACTGTAACGTGACAATGTTCCAGCTTACGAAAGGGTTGTGAAAAATGCACTGCAGTTAACATTGGGTGTCACCCGACTCCCGTGGTTCCAGAACGCGCTGGCTGCCTGAATTCTATGTTTAGCAACAAGGAAAGTTGCTCAGCCATATCTTATTTCTCATGAGCATATATTAATGAGTCATTAGTGATTATTTATTTTTCCGTTCATAGGTTCAGAAATGATTGAACAATTTCTGAAACTGTCAATAACAAAGCTGACTAAGTAGTTCTTCGAACCGCTGGAATCAAGGCATGAACTCTGCACAAAAACAGCGTCGAAAAATAACACACGTACTGACGATGAATGAAGCTTCACTAGAAGGAACACCAGGTTATTTATGCATGAAATTCCACTCACACGTCAACAAGATAGGAGCCAATTATATCACCATCAAACACGCCTTCCTACTTGAAACAACTATACGAAGTTTAACGAAAGGTTGTGACCTCGGCGTGCTGAAAAAAATCTTGACAGAAATCTCTAAGAAAGATATTTTTATCAGTTAGAGCAAGCAACATCTGTATAACACATCTGGAGTTCATCTTTTCAGTATGAAAAACGCCACTTTTGTCCTGGGTCGACTGATCTGGGTGCAGGAATGAAAGTGAAGTGCCATACAAATATGCTGGGCTATTGCAATCTCTGCAATACATCCCCCAATGATAAAAATCAAAAATGGTCGTCTGAGTGTGTTCTTGCGTTAAAATGGGTTCACGTTTATGCATATCCCCGTCTAGCCGCCATATACGCAGCCACACTGGAGTTGGAACAGCTCCAGTATTCACCCAGTCTGTCAGCTGTGCAAGAATGTCATAAATGTTATCATGATACATCAATGAATGCTTGTGTAGCGTCCGCAATGCTCCCACGCAAGTAACCAAGGTTGGCGAGTTCAACAGGTTAGATAATAAATATTGTTCATACCCTTAGTGGAAGGCATGAACTTGGAGCCAGGACAGCCAATTGGATTCGGACAGGTGGAAGGCTTGGTCAGCATGCAGAACATGACTAAGTCGGCCTTGATGGTGAAGGAGTAGCCACAGGTAGCGCACAGGTATTCCTTCGAATGCTCCAATACCTTCATTCCTTTTATTCTTAGAACTGTTCCTATGAAAAACGAAACAAGTCAGAAAACAATAATGCATAAATGTGGGCTGCACGTGCAGTGCTTCCCACTGTACTGCCCTCTACAGCGGTGGATACTGACAGGATCACATTTACAGTGGCGCCTCATAGAACAGAACAAAATGGGGACGTGCTCAACAAGGAGTTACACAATAATAAATTGCACAAAGCAACATTACCTATGAACAAGCTTCTTTTAATGCAGGAAAACAAAGCATACACAAAATGCATCATACTTAATCTAACAGTGAATAGTGTAAGTCTACATATCATATGCTATAAAAAATAGAATATTGTGCAGTAGCATGGTGCTGATGAGTGTGTTACCTTAAATATTTCACTGTAGATTTCTAGAAATTGCCTGTCTTTAGAAGTGCCCTCCAAAACTATTCTTACCGCATTTTTACTTGTTTTTTCCTTTACTTACTTGTTCTTTATGCTTAGTAATGTATAAAGAACAGAAGTGTTGGGGGCCCGCAGTCCAAAATTATTCAGCCTAGAACCTTCAGAATACAAGAAAGAAATGCCTACCCTCCATTCGATTTTCGCGGAGTCACATGGCCACATTTCACTCTTCACTGATGTTACAACGTGCCAGCAATGAACTGAAAGGCCCTACATAGGGGAAGCTTGCACACCATTGCTGCCTGTTCCACTGAGCACAATGATCATGCTGTTACTACAGTAACAAACCGTGTGGTGTCGCATAACTCAAATCCCCCTAAAAAAGGATGAGATAAGTAACAATGCATCAAAGTGAAAAAAAAATTGAAAGATAGGGAAACTGCAAGACTTTCAATAAAGTTTATTCATTAATTCATTCTGGAAGCCCTCACACTAATGAATGCACGACACATACAAAAGCAGGCTGTTCAGAAGGGCATACATGCAAGAAGAAAAACTTTTGCTTAATGACAAACCTTGTGTGCGCATTTCACTATGCTTGGATGCTACAGGCTAGAAAGCAGCCAGCGCCACTACCATTTCTTCAAATTGCACAGCTTCTACTTTAGCTTTAACAAACAACACTGTCTGTTTGCATTAGTGTAAAAGGTGCAACAAAGATCTTTCAAGCTCGAAGTGGGGATTCTACCACAGCTTCAACAGCAATCAAGACTACACTGCATGTGCAAAATGAGCCAGCTCACAAACATACACAACAAGCAACAGAAAGAAGCAAGAGAAACGGCACAAGCAAAAGGTCAGAGGCAGAGTAGCAGCCAGTGCCTGTAGCGTATTTTGCAGCATGTCTTTTGTTGTAGTTGCTGTTTTTGTTGTTGTTACTGTTATTGCAACACTGCCTGTGTGGCAGCCAGAAAAATAAAACCCAATAATATTCTCATTTTTGATGCATTGCCTTGATCGCATTTATTATTATACTTATCCAATCAAACACCCGCACTGTTCTCTATTATTTCCACCTGCAATAGTTATAGAGAGCACCACTACTTGATGATGCCGTCAGCAGCGATGTAATCCTTTCATCATGTGAATCAAATATTAAATTTATTGATATTAATGCTTTGGCCTATGATAAAATTATCCTCTGAGATCAGTCTATGCCGCCCACTAATTAACTGCTTCAAAAGTATTGAACGGCCCTATAAACCAGGACACAGCGTAGTGGATAACAAAAGCAATACTGCAGCTATTAAAGCAGCTGAGCTCTGCAGTTAAAAGCTAATTAATCACTCAGAAACATGATATTTTCTAAAAAGCCTAGTTCATGATTACTCTAAACTATATAAACTCTATAAGGAGGGCGGGAGCCCTGTCAAGTTGCAGTTCTTGTGACTTTTTTTCCAATACCCCTATAATTTGCATGTATTGATTGATATGTGGGGTTGATTGATATGTGGGATCCCAAAACCACCATATGATTATTAGAGACGCTGTAGTGGAGGGCTTTGGAAATTTCGACCACCTGGGGCTTTTTAACATGCACCTAAATCTGAGCACACGGGCCTATAACATTTCCGCCTCCATCAGAAATGCAGCCGCCGCAGCCGGGATTCGATCCTGCGACCTGCGGGTCAGCAGCCGAGTACCTTAGCCACTAGACCACGACGGCGGGGTTAATTCACATGGAGAAATAAAAGTTGATTTAGTTGAACGATTGATAAGCACATTATAATAAAGATGCTGGGCATTACCCGTTATGGCCTGGAACCTCGAGACTTGCTTGCATTTTGGCAGTGTCGCTGTTTGAATGAACTGAGGCAGATTTACAAGTCGAAAATGGACATTTTCTTTCAAGTTCTGCAACGTAAGCAAAATATATACATTAAGACAGAACAGATTCTTCTCTTAGCAGCCGCTGAGAGTAATAAATCTATGAGATCAGAAAGAAAGGAATGTTCTATCAAGACACATTGCACAGAAAAAAAAAATCACTTAACATCACAATATAACTTAGAACATTGCCACTGCTGGCGCATTAGTGCAAACAGCATTTGATGAAGGAGGGGAGGTGTGCACTTGGAACATCCTCTGTTCTCGTACGAATATTTTGCGCAAATATGCAGGGCTGTTGATGTCGTGTTTATTATTTCAGAAAAAGACATTTCACATTTACCACTTTTCTGTTCTCACTTAAAATATACAGAAAGCCCATGTTTTGTTGTGGTTATTCTTCAATGTAAGATACAGCACAGTTACTTGCTTAGCTTACAAGAAAAAAAAAATCCAACTACAATTCGTCATAGCAGCACCATAGTAGCACAGAAGTTTGGGCGAGCCCAAGCTTCTGTGCTGCTAAGACCAGTATTGCGTGCGGCTACGACCAGTATCTGGCTACCCTTTGTACGCAGTAGCTCTGCATGAGTGCCATCTTTTTAGCAGATTTTTTTTTCCACAAAGGCAAGTTCACTTTTTTTTTTCTGAAAATTAAGCACCAAGCATTACATTGAAAGTCTACAATAATAAAATGCTCGCTTTCAGGAATTCGGGGTAAACAGAGCAGTGGTATTTTAGCTGCAATACACATTACCCAGTACATCGAACACACACACGTATGAGTACACTGCATCTAATGATGTCTGTACTAGCTGCTTTTGGTTATTTCAATGCTAGTTGTTTTATTGTTGCTCTTGTTGCTTTGTTCCTGTGTACTAATTTTCATTTGACTCATTTCCTTTAGTCCTCTGTTTACTCTCCTTCGTGCTCTTGGGAACTATGCTTAAGTTTTGTATACATTTCTTAATATTCCTCATCTTTACAGAAGGATACCTTTGGAGCTCTTAATGAGTAGTGTGATTATACGAATAGCATCAGAATGGTAAGTTTGTTTGTCTTATTTGCGAATCATACTACTGAGTAAGCTAAAACAATCTAAAAAAACACAAGAAATTAGACACTAGTAAACCAGCAACGCCAGCCATTTACGAATTCACAAAGATTTGTGGGCGATAAACACGTACAAATCGCGCTGAATAACAAAGTAATTCAAACAAGATGTAATTATACAGTAAGTTAAAGGCACGGAGATAGCACAGAAACCCTTACGTATTTGTCTCCGACTGAGCAATCATCCAAAGCAGTTCTCAATGCCAATGCCACGGATGCGTTCATACAATCGAGAGTCTTCTGAGGTTGATAAAGGAGGGATTCCCCGAACTCCACGCTCGCATCAAACAGTGTGGTCCCACTAAAACAAAAACGAAAAAATTGTGCACGTGCAAGTTATGCCCGCAAACTCTAGCGCTCGCCGAAGATCTGCACATCGAGGGGCATGCGGTACCACACAGCGGAAAGAAATACAATCACGATATCGTCTCACTTGACTCGTAGGCAAAAATGTCGCCTGTCGTCGTCAGAGGCCAAAATCGTCTCGAGATCATGCTTGTGATTTTCCAGCAGAAAGGACTTCAAGAAGCCTGCGGAGAAGATTGGCAGTTATTACTTGAATTATTGCAAGCGCCGAATAACGTCCCACCTTGAATGCGGTTCATGTAAGAGTGCGCTCAGGTCGGCGATTAAAGATTTTATAAAGAACTTGGCGATTTGACGTCTGCTAGATGGACGCGGAAAACGCGCGCTTGCGCATCTATTTTGGAAGTGTAGTTCGAGTTCTAGCCGCTACGAGTTGATCCCGAAGACGAGACATGTCAGTACCTCCTCTATTTTTTCTAAACTTGTAAAGACGACTTACTGCTTGTAAAGTGGTGGTCAATAGGACACAACGTATGGTGTTCATAGACCTGGTGTAAGTTTTATGTTTTTTATTGTTTCTGTAAACTTGTAAAAACTCTAAAAAACACAAAAACAAAACTATCATCATCATCATTTTTGTTCGCCTAGTTTCGGTTTTTATATTAAATCAAACCTTGATCAAACTCTTTGTGGTACAGCAAAAATTTAGTTTTTGTGATGCAATATGAGAAAGGTTGCAATGATCGTGCGTAGAGTTTTATGTAGAAAGGCTCAAAACTTGTAAAAAAAAAAAAACTTCACCGAGCAGTTTGAAGTACAACACGCTCATGGTACGTACTAATATACTACTAGTCACGGCTAAATGGCGTGACCCACCGCCGATCAAGAGTTCAGCCCGTGGTCGAGCCTTATTCAATCCATCCACTTAAGTGTAGGACATGGACATTCTCACATGCACTCTCTAGCCTACTATGCGTCGTACAGACTAGGCAAGCAATAGTTAAAGGGGCACTAAAGTGAAACGATCATTTTAGACGAACAAATTAACAAAAGATTGTTTGAAAACTCTGCTGTCGTGAATAAATGTTCATTGAGTGTATAGATAGATTTCTCTTTCTCTCAATCTTATGCTCTTGCTCTCCTCCCCATGCTCAGGGTAGCAAACTCAATGCACTCTAATTAACCTCCCTGCCATTTTTGTATTTCCTCTCGTTCCACGGTCAGCTAAAATATTAACAGTGTCGACCTCGGGCAATGAATGCAGAACATCGCATCCGCGCAGGAATTTCCCTTTGTCACGCTGTTAAACACCAATCAGTGAAAAGGCCAGCGGCCGATGAAAGTGCACTTCCCACTGACAATATTCAAACTGTAACCTATGACACCGAGTAGTGAATTACCACTTGTGAGCAACATATTCTACTGCTTTGCAGCCTTTTTAACTGACAAAGACAATTATCACAAGAATTCACCGTACTTTTGACAAACTGCACCAAAAGAACCATATATCATATGCACGGTGTAAGATTACACCGTGATCATATGTGCCATGCACTCATGTGTTTGTTCAATTTTATTTCCCACAAGAATATGTTCGCATTGTTTTAAACAGAGTTTCTATGGTTTTAGATGAGTCAGCAGCTGTTGAATGGATGCATGTGAAGCTTTACTGCAAGTCCTGTCAGCCGATGCAACAAGAAAACTGCAAGTTCGTCCATCCCTTTGTCAAGTAAGTCAATCATCACTGCAAACTAACGAACAAATCAATTAAAACAAGTTTTTTTTTTTTTTGGCAGAGTTTGGTTTTGAAACCCGTGAGCCGCTCTCACTCCACATTCCATTTACTGTAGTTACATAAGGTATACAAGCACATATGACACCTTAATGTTAAGCTCAATTAATTTATAGACAAAAGAATGGACAGCCGGGCCAATTATTCTTGATTACTTGTACAGCACAAAATACAACACGGACATCTGCATGTGCTTTTTTATTGTCTGGCCACATTGTGCATGTTGCAGTGTGCAAGCACTGCAGCATGCACAAGTACAACATGCACTGCAAAGTGGTATAATTGTTCCCTGGCGCAAGTCAGTCGATGCACACATTACTCGCATAGCACCGTGCTATGCGAGTAATATAAAATGCTTAAACACAAAAAAAAGTGCCAACAAATCCCTGTTAGGGCCAGTTTCAAATGGTTTAGCTTGCTCCCAATTGGAACGAACTTAACTCATTCAGCACCGGTCAAAACTACTGAAAACTTGGAAATTAGGCAAACCGAAAATGTGGCAAATCGGTATTTTTGAAGTTGGCAGAAAATATCAGAGATAGCCTTTGAAGAGTTTATCGTTTGGCAGTTCAATGTGGCTGTACAAGCTTTTCTAATAAGAGAAATTTTTAAAGAAAAAATGAAATAGCAAAGTCCTTGGTTGATAAAAAAAATTTATTTCGCTTCTCTTTGAGTGGTAATCACAACTGACAGCATTGCCACCGCATACTGCTTACACCACGTGGAAGTTGCACATGATTCTCTTCATTACTGCTACAAAAGAACCATAATTTTCTTTTAAAAAAGAATCACATTAGTGTGCTTGCACCTGCTGATGAAACCAGATAGAACAGTGGTGCAGGAATGCAGCAGCGGAAAAAAACTTGTACTGGTATAACGCATCAAAGAAAATGTCATGGAAACTCCACCTTTTCATTTGGCCAGCTCGGCTATCTCTTCATTTTCGGAACTCACTGTACCAATTCAAGCATAACAACATTCCCCCAATCATCAACAGTTGTTGTAAAAATAAAAAAAGCAGATTAATCAATAACAGGGAGCAAACAAAGCAAATGCAAGAGCTAGAAATGACATTATAATAATTCAAGTTTTTTTTTCTTACCGCACATATAATGGGTATGAACTTCAACTTAATGGCTTGGCTTCACAACAGGAAATAGTGTGGATGCATAGAACATGAAAGACTGACAGGACTTGGTGCCAAGTCCTGCCAGTTTTTTCCTGTCCTGCGTGTTCACGCTGTTCCCCATTATGAAACATATAATTGCATTGGAGAGACGTAATTGAATTCCCAGGGCAAATGTTGGAATTACTGATTGGCTGTAACTTTCTACAAGGCATGCATAAAGTTAAAGCATTAAAAAAACGTGGACATGAGAAGTGACGCTAAAATCTGGCACATCAATTTCAAGTTGTGCTTTTCAGATACTTCATTCAAAAATTGCTTCAGGTGCAACAGAGCTCTATTTTGTACAAATATTGTAACTATTGCTCCAACTGATTTATTCTATTATGGGTACCGACCATAAACAATATATAAACAAAAGCAACTATGTGAATCTATGAAACAAACCATTGCCAGACAATTGCCAAGCACATATGCAAGTCTGAATGCAATTTTCCCGAAGCAATATGAGAAACAAAAGAGTCTCCCATGAATGACAGTGCTGTACGACATGGCGAGAAGGCAAGCAAGTGTAACTTTCTGTTAAGACTGAAGCTCGTCCATGGCTAGCAAAACTTCTTATTGCATATGTGCCGCAAAAATTGGAGAAGCCCCACACTACTCGCTGCTGGTCCACGAAAAACCGTAATGGGAACACATGGGCAGCAAACACAAATGAATATTTCTGTTCTGAATCAATGTAATTAATTAGCAAAACTTTAAAGAACGGTTGGAATTAGCCCAGTAATAAACACCAATGCCACACATTTAAGCTTTGCTACCTAATCATCTATACAAAGTGCTTGGGCTATGATTTTATCACCATGCCTTGTCTAAATTTTTGCATATATTTTAACTGCACTGCATTATAAAAAAGAAAGACATCAAGCTATTTGCTGCTGTAGTGCAGTATACAGACCTATAATGATTGTAGTAAGCACTCATCCTAGGTCTTTTCTACAAGTGTTTCTCCTCGCTTTCAAAACTATTTTAGAGGTAGGCAATGATGGTACTGCACAAGAATTGAATGCTCAAAATATTAATAGCCATCAATATTTATTTTCTCACATTCTATTGCACGACACTCTGTCTCAATTTCTACACCCTGCCACTGCAAGGCAAATTTTTTTCGAATGTCCACTACTCAATATTACATGGTGCCAAAAAAGAGAATTCGCAGGTACGCCTTTTCACAGTAAAAAAAGTTCACGAGAGTCTGAATAAAGTGCAGGCTATCCCTCAGGGTAAGGCTGGAGTCTTGCACAAGGTTCAGTGCTTCTTGAATTTCCTGATGCAGTGGTAGGTAGGCTTTGGTAGTCTGTAGAACTTGAAGCCGTGCAAGAGTTTGACCTGCTAGAACAGTGCTGTCCACAAGTCGTGCTGCCACAAAGGCAGCCATAGCACGGCAGCAAAACCTGAACCTCAAGGATACTGATGACCGACGTCCCATTCCCAGAGCTCCAAGAAGGCCACCTGTGTCGCGATCTTCACCCAAGACACCCAGTGTTGAGCAGAAATTTGCTAGGAGGTTATCTAATGCCTGCGGACTGCTGCCAAAGTCTAGCTGGCGAAGGCTTAAAGCCAGGAGCTTGGCCCACAGTAAAAGCAGCTTAGGTTCAGACTCTCCACCAGCTCGGCCTTGAGACACCCAGTCGGCCAGCTGGTCCAGCAGAATGCGCTCATCCTCAAGGCAGCGGCATTGCGGCAAACAGTGCAAAACATAGCACAACTGGGTCAGGTGCGCAGCCTGGCAAGCACATTCTTCCCTGAAGACAGCCAGAGTCAACTCTGGCACTCGAAAAGCACCTGCTGCCTGTGCCCAGCCACCGTCAGCAGCAGCATTTCCCTCAAAAAATGCTGAAAGACAAGCTTCAGACACAAACACTAGATGGCGTACTGAAGCAAGGTTAGTGCAGGCTGCGGCTAGCATGGCCAACAGAACTGGATGTCCTAAACGTATATCTATCCATGGTAGCAAGCCTCCACGCAAGGCTTGTTCTTGAGCACTGCCCTTGGAACTACTGTCCAAAAGAGAAAGGGCCCTACCCAGAATGGCCACTGAGCACTGCACTGACTGACACTGGTCCAGGAGCTGTGGCAGCAGCAGTGTCACATCTTGGACATCAGCAGCTGGTAAAGCGGTCCCATAAAGCTCCACAAGTGTGTTTACAAAAGCAAGCTGCTTGCTTGGGTCCCTGTTGCTGCTGCTAGGTGCCATGCATGAGATGACAGCGATAAACTCCAGCATTGTCCTGCTAGTACAACTGCTCTGTTTTACAAGTTTATGCGCATCACAATTGTAGGCAAATATCTTCTGGATGCGGTGGACCAGCTGTACAGGTAAAATGCTCCATTCATGCTTGGACAGGGAACCAAGTGTGCTAGCTATGAATGTGGTCATATCTTCACGCCATGCAAGAGTGGAAAGAAGTTCAGCAAAGCATGAGTAGTATTCCACTGCACATTCAGGCATTAGTTGCTGTACGTGATGAAGGCGCTCTTTCCAAGGCACTTCCACAAACACTTTCACCAAAAAGTTTAGGTGACTGGAGTACTTTCCTTCCAATAGTTTGCAAGCCAGTCTCATGTCATCCACAGAGGGAGAAAAATGCGACCACGGCAGTGTTCCAAAAGCATTTTGGACAGTCACAATGACATAATCTGGGGGGTCAGTCCATACATACTTAATGAAATAGTGGTGCCAGACGAGTGACAGGACATTGACATTCCAGGTATCGTGGCAGCAGTGATGGAGGAATGCCAGTACAGTAGCCAGAGAGTTCACCATGCAAGCAGCCTCTTTCGCATCTCCTGGTAGCCATGGTACATATATACTCTTGCCATCACTTAATTCAAGCCAAGGTCCATAGAGCAGTAGAACAGTCTTAGCAGCCTCTTGCAAGTTTTCATTAGGAGCCTTTAGGTTTTCCCAAATATAGCAGTGTGCAATCACTGTGAAGAAGCGAGGCAACACAGGGAGAAAAGGTTTCACTCGATTGTATAAGCCATTTCTGACTGTGGATGCATCAGACTTCCTAAGTTCTGCAAAGCTGTTAACAATGGCATTTATAGTGTCTGTTGTCTCAGCTAAGGACAAGAAGCACTGATGCTTTGCATACTCCTCGTCATATTCTTTCGCTACTTCATCTGGCATGCAGTAGCCAAGTGCTTGCAGAAAGACGCCCCAGGTAGCCACTGGAATGGAGCACGATACTGTGCCTCTGAGAAGCATAGCAAGGACTACTGAATAGTGCTCAGGGAAGTGAAATAGTAGCAAGTTATGTAAATGCACATGGAACACTTCAATTAGTGGCAGCAAAGCTTCTGGTGGGTTAATGCTGCATTTACATAGTGCTGTTTCTATGGACTCTAGCAACTTTTCTCGTACAGCTCTATTGGGCTGACAGCTGGTCAGCCAACATGGCAATTCAAACTTTGACAAAAGCACAAAGATTGCATTGTACAGGCTTGGGACAATGCATGAGCTTACAGACTGGTACATAAGGGCATATTGATCTTCATTTGCTGCTGTCGGACTAAAGAAAGGTGCTACATGACCAACTGTGCGGGGATCATTAAGGATTGCTAACAACACAGGCAGGCATTGGTCAGCTCGATTGGACACAAACTCTTCTCCTACCATGTCCAGGCACAATGTTATGAACTGTCTTGTGGGTGCATAATCCACCATCTCCTTGTGCAGCGACCCAACCAAGTCAAAAAACAATTGACTTCCAAGAGCCTCTAGGGCTTCCTTAGTGGCTGAGGAAACTTGACGGTTTCGCTGTACGAGCTGAGTAAGGCAAGCTTCAAGCTGCACCTGTGCACAGCAGCAGGCATGTGGTGGAGGACGCTGTAGCTCTGTCAGAGTGCCAATCCACTCAGTTCTGTTTTGTTCGACCTTGTGCATAATTTCAGTAGCCTGACGAGCTTCATAGTACTGCAGTCTCAGATGAAGGGGACCTTTGCATTCCTCACGATAGTCACAAGGTACAGCCAAGTGCACATATGCAGCAACATTATCATAGAGTGCAGGTAGCAGCTGCTCCCGGCAGACATGATCCAACTTGGTTAGCTTATATAACTGGTTAGTGACTGTGCTGGCATGGCCCAATAGCACTTTCAGCTGAGTGGACACCAGCTCCTGCACTTGTGGTGCAAGGTAAGGCACAGCAGGAATAATGGGTCGTAATGTTGGCACAGGGGGTGCTGGCATTGGCCCTTCATACGTCTTGAGTCGAGAAATGATGCGCTCTTCAGAAGAATCCTCACATGGCTGCCTGTTCCTACAAGGGCGGCTGACGTGTGGCTCCTCTACTTGTAGCAGGCGTTGCAGCTCACTTCGCCCATGCTCTAAGGAGACGAGGTGATGCCAGGGATGGTTGTTTCCTTGAATGATAGCACACAGTGCTTCAGGGCAATACTGGGAAGGCAAGGCACTAAAATCAATGCTGGACGTCTGAAGACGAGGCTCTTCCAACCACAAGCCAAATGTACGATACATCTTGAGCAGCGTTTCAAAGAGATCTTTTAACATTCCATCCTTTGTGGCACACTGCTGGAAGGAATGGTCTGCCAATTCATTCAAACGCCGCTTGAGTTTTTTGAGCAAAGGGAAGTACTTAGCACTTTCAAAGAAACGTGGGCCCACACTGTTGCCATTTGGACATCTCTGCAAGTAGAGGGAGAAAAACTGCTGCCATATCAGAGGGAGAGCTGGATGGTCTGCTTCAGTCTGCAAGGCCTGATTGGCCCATCTGTACAGCAAGTGAACATCTACAGGTGCTTGCATTGTTTTTTTAATAACAACTTCAACTGACACCTGTGGCGACTGTGCCATGGCTGAGAGAAGAGCTTTCCAAGCAGAGGCCACTTCAGGAAGCTGAGCTTCCGCAAGCATTCCCACCAAGGCAAACCACGGATATTGTGGCACAGAGTTTAGAGGAACTACAGCTGGCCAAGAGGCAGTCTGGTTGCCTAGCACATAGGAGAACACTGTCCTCATCATAGACTGTGAGGCTGATGGAGCAGCAAGGTTGGCAAGCAGTTCTGTAAGTTGTGCTACGACGCTCTCAAAACAGTCTGCCTCAAAATAAGCCAACTGTACCAGAACATCAAGAAGGTACATAACATTTTCCCTGCCCTTGGATTTGTACACCGCCCTATGCATGGGAATATCTGGAAGGTGAAATAGCAGCAGTGTCCAAAGCTTAATAGGCAGTGATGGGAGGCCCCACTGTTTTGCTTGGTAGACGTGACTGGTCATGGTGGCAGCAAGCTGCTTCAGCACACAACCTGGATGCTCGGATCCGACAAGGCTTTTAGCTGCTGCCAGGTATGTGTTATCAGCCACCACTAAGCGCTGCAAGTTCTCCAAGAACTGCTGGCTAGCGGTAAGCATCTCCTGGTGCAAGTAGAATAGTGGCATAATGTGGCATATGCACTTTACTGCTGCTGCAAATTGCTCACCGAGTGTAAGACTTGACAGGAGCTTAAGGCCAGCACTAAGCACTTGCTCTCTATAGTGACCGATGCTTCCCACAGAAATGGACAAGAAGACAGCTGGAGGGCAGAGGTTCTTGCTGGCCTGAAAAATAGGGTGTAGCCACTCGCACTGTTCCAAGTCTGGTGCAATGTCTTGGGGAGGATTTTCATCAAGGATAAGGCGCAGCTGGCCTTGGTGTCTACTGTCAAAAGCATGCAGCTTTAGTCGAAACATGATTGTCCAAATCCAGGAGACAAATCCCATGGGTGTAGAAGACTCTCCATTAGTACCTGTGGCCAAGTAGGACAAGTAGCGGACCTGCTTGTAAACATACCCTGCAGCTTCAAATGGCACACAAATCTTTTCATAGGCTTCAAGCAGTAGCAATGCAAGCTGTTGGTGCAGGCTTTGATCAAGAAAGAGTTGGCCTTGTTCACCAAATCCGTAGTTGAGGTTCTCAATCAGCAGTCGAGCCAGCTGACTCTGCGGAGAATCAAGAGGGTAATAGAGGAGAAAATGGGCAATCACATCCAGGTCTTGTTTGTCAGGCAGCCATAGGTGTAGTGGCATGGCTTGCATTAGGTAGCATGCCATCGTGCCCAGTGCCATCACGTGGTCATCGACTGCGTCCAGTAGTACTGACACAACACATGGTTGTTTCTGTGCAAGTGATGACAGCAAGTCCCGTCCTTCCTTAGCAAACTGCTGCCTCAAGTTTCTATTGAGGTAAGTAATCTGAAATATTTCAATGGCCACAATGTGTGCAAAAGCACGCCCTTCCTCCTCTCGAGATGCAGCCATGTTAGCAAATGAAGTCATCAAGAAGTACACTTCTGACTGGGGCATGCTGCACAGTTTTTCCTCAAAGCACAGTTTATGGCTTTTGTCTTGCAGCTTTTCACAGATTTCACTTGGAGCTAAAAGGGTTTTCTGAACCTCCTCTTGGTAACTGTTGTGCAGAAGCCAGAGTAACTGCCACAGCATCACAGTGGATACTGAAGTGTACGGAAGGATAGCCATAAACTGCCACGCACCAGTGCTCTGTGAGTAGAATATGCAGTTTACCGCACGCAGGAAGAACTGATCATACTCAACTTGAAGCCGCATTAGAAGAGCAGAGTCCCCTGCACTTTGTGCTTGCATTAGCCGGAAGCACCTCCAGTGGTCTGACACATACTGAACTGTGTGACGAATCAGGCGACTGAATCTTTTTGTTAGCTGCCTGTACCTTGAATGGTTATACGTCTTCAGTCCAGTATGGAAGATTGAGACCAGCTGTGATGCCACTGCAATTAGTTTAAGAACACTTTGTTCTGAACTCCGAGTCACATCATACTCTTCAGGTGTAACAAAAAGAAGGTGTCGGAAAATAGTAGCGAAAGGTACTTGATTCACCAGAGCAACCACATCATTCTCCCTCCAATAAACCACAGAAGGTGGATCATCCTCTTCTCCATCAGAATCAAGTACTACCCAAGGGTCTTGTCCAGCAGCAGCATCTAAGGCACTCTGCAGAGGTTGCAGGTACTCTTCACGATTTTCTACTGGCAACAGAACTGTTGCCAGAGCGGCCAAGGCATAGTCTAGTTGTGGGCAGCCCAGGGTAGCTTGGTGCCAGTCAGTGTGTTCATTCCATGGCAATGGGCTTGGCACTTGGACTAAGCTGATGGCCCACTTGTGTATTCCTGGAGGACAGCGTAACACATGGCACAGCAAAAAAAAGTGGTCCGCAAGTGAGGCTACACGTAACAAGAGGCTGGCCAGCATACGAAGCCATGACTGCACATCATTCACAAATACCTCATCTTGAACTGCCTTTCTCAGAAACACGAAAAGCACACTAATGCAGGTTCTCAGCTGAGAAACATCTTCTGTGAGCTGTGGCTGTGTCCCAGCACTAATGGGCATGTTCTTTGGTATGTCCCGAAATGTAGGTTTATCCAGAATCACTTGAAAGTAGTAATCAATTTGGATCCGTAGAGTACTAGCATTGTGCATGTACAGAACATGCTTCTCTGCGAGTAACTTGAGTAGCTTTTGAGATGACGATGTGAGCAGTGACGCCGCATCATCATTATATAGGGCACGCTGAAAATAATGCTCCCCAGTAACTCGTTTGTTATCTGCACACCTCCCTTTTCCAGTAACAACATCCGGCACAATGTCCCACACGCAGGCTTCATGCTTCCCAATGTCCTCTTCCAGTTCACGCACAGTGCACACTGTAGTAGCAAGGAGTTCTCTGGATCGCAGGTAGTTTTCCAAGAGCTTGTAGAGTTCATGATGGTTCAGTCTCTTTTCTTGATTCAGGCTTACGAATTCCGCCACTAATGTTTTTCTTTCATAAAGCCAGGCATTTTGGTACAAAGCAATTACCTGCTCTTCAGTGAATGGACGCATAGTCGTTCGGCTTTTCGGTATCTCTGAAAGCTCAGGGTAAAGCCTGCCAAAGCTTTTGCTTCTTCCATGCGCATCATCGCAACGGGCAGTGGCAGCGGCACTTTCTTCGATGCCTGAATCACGAATGTCCACCGAGCTCTTTGCGCCGGGAGAGTTGGGAAATGCATAAAGGTTACCGAAACATTCGCTTGGGGCAGTTGGTACCTCAGGCTGAACGGTCGAGGGTGGTGTCTCCGCCAGCTGCGCAGTACTCAGCTCTTCAGCATTTACTTCAGGTGTGACTATCGCGATCGGTGCCTTTGACAGCTGTGCAGTACTGAACTCCTCGGCCTTTACCTCCGGTTGGACGGCCGAGATCGGTGCAGTGCCGAAATCTTTGCTTTGTATCTCAGGTTGGAGTGTCAAGATCGGTGCCTCCGACGGCTGCGCGATGTTGTGCTCCCAATTGCTCGGTAGTTCACGACAGGAACTCTGTTGCAGGTCTGTGCCATCACGGTCCGTCGGTTCCTCGTGGGAAACTTCTGATGTTGCCGTAAAAAGCCCAGTACTGTCTTCCGAGTGGCAAGTTTCGTTCTGCCGTTCATTATCGGCTTCAGCGTATGAAGGCGAACGGGCGTTGTCCGGATGCGCAGATGACGGCCGCGCGGTATCGGGTGCAGCGAAAGGTGCGTCGCAGCTATCACCAGTTCGAGTGCGTTCACACAATGGTTTGTTTACGGCACCACTTGCTTCAACATTTGTTGCTACGGCAGCCGAGTCAGCAGAAGTTTCACCTTTGTGAAGGGGTTGTTGCTTCTTTCGAGATCTCTTCTTCGTTTTTACCTGCTCCATAATATTTTTTTCATAATAAACAAGCTAAGCGTATCAAGGGGCTGGGTGCACATAGATACCGAGAGCAGCTGATCTTACGTCAGATTTGATTGGCTACTGTTGGCTACTGGTCGTTGCTTGGCCCGGCTGGCTATCATTTGTTTGCACATTTTATGCTAGCTCAAGATAGTGTATTAGTTCTCAAGATTATGAAGTTTCAAGTAACTTTTACCACCGAATTAGCCACTTCATCTCACCCAACATTTATCAGCGTTTGAACAGTTGCTAAATGTACCTTCCACGCAACACAAAAATAGTTTTTTTTTACATTATTGTTTCTTAAATTATTGACCTCAAATGCATACATGTTTAGTCTTCCACATTCACAATATACATAAAGTAACATTGAGTTTTTAATAAAACAATGAATTAAACAAATTTTTGTTGCTGGATGGTTTTTAGGTTATTACTACACTAAACGCTTTATAATGGTGAATCAGCGGCCTTTCTTCAAGTAACTTTTGTTCTTTTCACCTGCTTCTTTCGTTTATGTTTCTTTTTGCAGTTTTGCGTGCGGCTGTTGGATGTGTACGGCTGTTACGTACGGCTGTACTTTCACTCTTGTGGTCGTTTTGTGTGATGCATGCGGTACGATCTTCCTACAAGATGAATGATGGAACACTGGTAAGGAGCTAACGCAATGCTACTTTCATACCTACCCTACTTTCCTTTTAGTTCCGCGCTGTTTCCTCAGCCACTGTTGAACCGAAATTAGGCGTTGTCTACTGAGTGATCAAAACGCCGGAATATTTCTCTGTTGGTCCGCAGTAATCTTCGGTACTTTACAGCCTTTTCAGTTTTCAGACGTATATATAACACCACCTGTCATAATTGATTGCGGCTGCAGTACAGGGTCGATGTAGCTTCGCGCTGTGTCTTTCTTTGCGGTCTTTTTATACTGGTCGAGCGCTACCAAATGTTCGGCTTAATTGTCAGATCCGGCTGCTCCGGAGTTGTAGCGGCACTCTTCTCGTCCCCGACCACCCTTCACGCAGTCGAGCGAGAACTTAATTGGTGGCGAATCCCTTACGCTTGTGCGCTCTATATTATTTTTTTTTCTCCCGGCGTACATTCGTCTGTACTGCTCTTCAATATGGGCTGTCATCGTAACAAGTGCGCCAACTGCAAAGGTGCCAAAGAGAGCTCTGATCAGCCTTGGAAAATAGATATTTTAAGGCACGTACTGTAATTTTCTTTTTTTTTCTCTTCGGCACCTTAATTACCCTTCCGATAATGATTTGTTCATATAATATCCACTGTAACAGCTGTGCGCACAGATGACCAAGAAAACTTGACGGAAGAACTTTTAACAGAAAAAATAAAAAGCTTCGCCGTTCTTTACTGACGGCTTGGTCAGTAACGAAGTTTATTTCGAAACGTGTGCTGTAGAACCGCGTTCATACGTTTCTGATCAAAAAAAAAAAAAAAAAGAAAAAAAACTGGGTAGAAAAACTTACTACTACTATAAGGGAAAAGATACAATTCAAATTCAATAATACATCGCACACTATTGCTTGATAGTGTTAGTGACTGTTGACACTGGGAAATCATACCGAATGAGAATGTATCAACAAGGTTCTACTGTAGTAGTGGTGTGCTCAAATTGTGCTAAAGTTTCTGGGCACATTACTCTGCAATGACTGCTCATTAACCCAGTCTCACTAAAAGGCGCTTTAGTTTTGTAGCTCATCATGCAGATCAGTGTGCCCAGAAAGCAATTACTCAGTGCCCTGCTTTCCTTATTATTTTTAGTTTCGTGTGTCAATACTACAATTGCAAAATTTGTTTTTATCAAGGTAGTACCGTCACTGCTGACATCAGTGATATGCCATGGCATATAATTGATTGAGCTATGTAATTGGCTAACCGATCTCTCATAGTAGAGTAGATAGTAATTGAACTCATTTGCATGTTTTCCAAACACACAGCATGAACCTGCATGACTGCTCGCTGTGCATATTTTTATTTTAATTTGGCTTTAATTATTGAAATATAAATAGAGTAATAGTAATATATAATGGAAGGACAAGGCACAACTAGACTGCTCACAGAAAAATGGGAAAACCCCCTTCATATAGTGATAAATGTTCATCTCATGACAAAATATGTTCATAGATTGTGCAGCCCGGAAGCTAACAATGATATGAGAAGCTGGGAATAAAACAAAAAAAGTATAAGCAATGTACCCTACTTGTGTGTGTTTAAATGCCTAAAGAAAGCGACCCACCCCATTTTGTCCCTGTGATTTTAAGTAGTGCCTGCATTAATTGAAAATCTACCCATGTTGTCCGGCACCTACCACTTTGATGCAGTTTTATTGTCTGCCTGCATTTTTTCCGAGCTAGGAGTGGGCTTGTGTCTCATTCCATAAATAATCATTGGCAGCCCATCATAATATATAATTATAATAATATTAATAGTTTTTATTACTCACTTCATAAAAAGTAGTATACATATAGGCCTGCCAAAGCCACATAGGGCTTGAGTGGAAAAACAGCAGCGACATAACAGCAATTTTTGAAGTTAAACATTTGCTTACATGACAAAATGATATAGAATAGAAACAGCACACGAAAGAGAACAAGCACTTCACTTACGACGATAAATAAACAATTCGCCTTAGAACCTTTTTGTAATTTATGTCTAGTCTGGATGTGAAAGAAATCTGCGCACTACTACAGTTGGATACTGCTTAAAAGAATGCATTGCTGGGGGAGTTTGTACATTGTCTTAACAATAAAACTAGACTGCGAAAGACTAAGATTTTAAGACGGCTTAAAAAGTAAGGAGAGCCCCTCCTCAGATGACCAAAGCTTGGCAGCTGATTGTCTCTGCGACGAAATAGTTCTGTCATGCGCTTGGTGATGTTCCCTGGCGGTGGGGACAGCGACCCGGGCTTATGATGTCAGTCTAGAATGTGGGCTCATTGGTGTCAAGGCTACAGCAATGAGCACAGTCTGGAGGCATGCGCGCTCCTCGAGAGTGACGGTGCGCCTGCTAAACTACTTTGGTCCAGAGCCGCTAAGGTTCTGTGCGTTTAATTTCTTGAATTTCATTGGAAGCGGGGTTGCGTTGCATAGTACGTTTGAATACCGATTGCGCTACTGGCCCCTCCTACTAAGCTCTCACTGCTGTGTACAGGAGGTGTGCTGAGCACATGGTAGCCAGGTGACAGTGGCAGCCCATGGCGGGGTGTCATTCCGAGGGGGGGTCCCCCAGCAGCCCCCCCAAGGAGGAGGACCTCCGACCAGCGGCGGGGGCAGGCCGCATCCTGGCTGTCCAAGTACACTTGCTCGATGATACAGTCACCACATTCAATGTGCAGGTAAGTTGCTGGAAAAAAATGTTACTTCATGTTAGTGTCTGTGAACTTGCCCCGTCACTGTGGGAACGAAGAGTAATTGAGGTGTTTGGTTAACATATTCTTGTATAGAGTTTCTCACAGAAATACCTTGAGGGAAATCTGGTGTCACCGTATATGCAAATTTAAGGTGTGCCATTGGAGCGCTAGGAATGACGGTATATGTGTCGGCAAGGCTTGTGTTAACTGCCATTGAGCAAGGCTTCGGCTCAAAAGCAGATACGACTGCGCAAATAAAGCCTCTCTAAAACAAAGCTGTCATAAAATGACCTCATTCATGCATATCATATTCTAAAATAAATGTCCACTTACTTTGACGGCACAACCAAATGGTGAAAGAAAGAAACAGACGACATAAAGTCGCAGAGAGAACGCTGGCTTTGTTATCTGTCTGCCAAGTTTAGCAGCTGTTGGTTACTATTTACGCTGTGTAAAATTGTACATCGGCGCTGAAGTTTCCAGTGTCAAATAAAGCACGTTTCCGTGCAATGACAAAAAAGTAAATAGCTTATTACGTGCTCTTTTAGTAGGAGATCAACCATTTTGACGCAAGAAACGTGTTAATGCCAGACATGTCTTCGAAATTTCCGGGCTGTACGTTAACGATACAAATCAGAGTCAAGTTTGAAGTTCACATACCCTCAATCCCTGGCATCCAGCAGCTCACTAGTGCCAGATTTTCCTCTAAGATAAATTTGTGAGAAACTTTGTGTGTTCATGTACAACAATCTGCAGATTTATTTAGCAGGCTCATTGTGAGTGTTCAGTAATATTGTGTAATCTTTATGTGATATAAAAACATAAATCTGTTTTGGTTTTATTAATCTGTGTATGCATCTAGGTTGTAATGGCACTGTGCAGCTACTGGTCATGGATGCATATTCTTGGCTTTATACTTGGCTAACACTACAGCTTGTTTCATTATTGTACACTATATGGCCCTGTGTCGTACATACCTAGGTGTGAGCAGACAGGTCAGGCGATCACAATGAAGTTTCTGGGCAGGAATGTGGAGAGACATGAAAAATTATGATTTTACAAACATGCAGCCTCTGTGTTTATTCAGAATAAGTATTTAAAATGACATGCACAGTTTGTCTTGCTCATTCTCTGTGTGAAAGATGATGTACATTGGCATATTACTATTTCTTGGCTTCTGGGCAGGAATGTGGAGAGACATGAAAAATTATGATTTTACAAATATCCAGCCTCCGTGTTTATTCAGAATAAGTATTTAAAATGACGTGCACAGTTTGTCTTGCTCATGCTCTATGTGAAAGATGATGTACATTGGCATATTACTATTTCTTGGCATTGTTTGTACCCCTATGGCAATTATGTGCTTCTTTTACATAAATAGCAAACCTCTAGAAGCATAAATGGTTTAGTCTTTGTGCATAGTGATTTTCCATTACATAAGAGTGGCACCTAGAGAGGAGTGTGGTATAGCGCATGGTATTCAGCTGCCAGTGTATATACACAGTATGGCATTAAAGCGTGTTGCCTCACAGGTTTAACTGAACAGGGTGAATTAATTGATTAGAGGCTCCATCATAAAATAGCACCTACACACACATGAAGATGTAAAAGGAATGAACTGACTATACAAGTGCTAACTGGCATCTGCATTTTTATTCAGAAAAGCAGTAAATATATCCATAAAGCAGATCATCATGTGATGCAACATATGCATCACATGGCATACATAGGCGTACCAGCTGGGGGGGGGGGGGTAAGGGGGGCACGAGTCTCCCTATTTTAGACAGTGGTCACTCTTGGCTGCACGCTAGAGAAACGAGCTAGTAAGGTGTAGTTTTCCATCACAACAGTAATTACTCAATTGTGTTCTTACAGGAGAATGAAATTGTTACGAGGCAATTTTACAACATAGTGAAATTTTGCCGACATTGCCGCTTTGATGATTTTTCTTATATATGTATATATATATCGGCTGACAAATCAGGTAGGCTTGCCCCCCCCCCCCACTCACGAAAGAGTTGGTATTTGGTATGCCAACTCACCCAATTCGCTACTTTGCCCTTAAAGGCCTGGTCCCAAGAGGCCTTTTCCTTTTGTTCTTTTCATTGTGCTCCACTTACCTGAACAAGCAGTTTGAACTGCTATTTGTGCAAATACTAGTGGCTGTTCTTAGGTTCTATAGTATGAAGGATTTTGTCGGAGCTTAAAAGTGCAGGGCCCCTTTTGAGGCAATATATTGACACTAGTCTAACTTTATATAGCATAGAAAAAGGGTTGCCTGTGGGAATGTCGGCTGCCAAAGTGTTCTAAAGCTCTGTGTTTCAGTACTGTGACAAGGACTAGGGCTGTACATTGTGAATGACACGTTGTCTAATGAACACTTACACACTGGTTCTCAATGTCTTATTTAAAATTCGTGCGCCAACGTTACAAGATTGGGCCACTATAGGCCCTGTTGCTGTAGTAGGATGGCTAAAGTGTCTTTTGCTTTCAGTACAAGGCAGCTGGTCGTGTTCTGTTTGACCAAGTCTGCCGTGTCATCAACCTGCTTGAAGTGGACTACTTTGGCCTTGAGTATGCTGATAGCAGTGGGACCAAGGCAAGCACCTTTTTTCACTTCACTCATCAATATAGCAAGTTGCTAGCACATGCTGGCTTCTAATACTTTTTGTTCATATCGCTGTCATTAGATTTTCTAATATAGGACAGGAAGTGTTTTAGAGCACAATGTGGCACCGTAGATGAATGTGAGCCGCTGCCCCTCACCCAAATAGAAGACATCAACTTCTGGAGAAATATAAAGAACAACAAAAAAAGTGATAACTTACAAAATGCCAAAACTTGTCCCAGGAGCAATGCACTTACGAAAAACCTGTTTATTTGTTGAAAAAAGTGCCTTTTAGTTGCCAACTGCTTTTGCGTGGAATTAGTCCTTTCTGTGGTGATTGGAGGATGCCTTCTTTCTGCTACTTGTAGCATACTAAAAAATCCTGTGACATCTTTTTTTTTCTTGCTGAAGATCATTTCCATAGTAGCTAGCCTTGTCTGCAGAGTCCTTTTGCTCACCAATCAAGATCATTTGCTACAGTCAATAGACTGTTGTGTTCAGTGCTACTGCGACTCTTGCTTTTGTAACACAGCAACAACACTATCTCAAGTTCTGTACGAACACATGGAAAGAACTTATGGAACACAGAACACCACATAGAGTGTGTGATATGTTACACTGACACATAGCCTTCTTAGTAGTGCTTCTGCTTCAAAAAGCACTAGCTGGCTTATGGCTTCCAAGATGCGTATGATAGTGCTGAATCTCGGCAGTCATGGCCAGCTAACTTCCCGCTACCGGGAAAGAAGCCTTTCTGCTTTGGCAGTCTATCGTATGGTCCAATTGGAAAAGATGTGTGCACTATCAATTACGTCCACTTTACCCACTTGAGCATTATACTCGCAGTAGTTTCAACTTATTGCCCCATTCTTCCTTCGTGGCCTCAGTGAAATGATTTATATACCCACTTGAGCATTATACTCGCAGTAGTTTCAACTTATTGCCCCATTCTTCCTTCGTGGCCTCAGTGAAATGATTTATATTGAACTTATTTTGGCGTAAGATGCAACTTTGTTACTATGAGGTCTGAGTATACATGGTTTGCTGTGGGCACAACTTATAAAGAATTAGATCATTTGTTTTATAGTGAATTTCATTATAATCACATCTGCTTTGTTTTGGTTTACATTTACATTCTAGTGGGTCAGGTCAACTGTTAATTGTAGAAATATATATCTAACTACACTAGATCAATAAACAGCTTAACCTGCTCATAACACTCATTGTTGTTCGCCCTCTGTATACATAATATTGCTGTCGGCAACCAACTTAAAGATTTAGATTGCTGTGACGAGGTAAAAGATGAACCTTGCTGGCTCAGTGGAAAGTAAATTAATACTATTCAGAAAGCAAGGTTGTTCATGCATGAGATGGTTAGATGATATACTTCAAGCAACAGACAAACGTGTTAATGATATTTAAGAACTTTTATCTAGTTGCCATTGTTGTACTCATGATGTAACCTTGAATGGACAGCATCTCATAGGCATTTAAAACTGTACTTATTGCGTCAGTCATAAATAAAACTTGTTTGAACAGAAGAATCTTTATCAAACCCTTTGTGTATTCAAATAGCATGGCTATACATACTGTAACCTTATAGGGACACTAAAGACAAAAATGACTTTTCTTATATCAGTAAATTATCATTTCACCGTACCAAAATCACCACGCTTGCCACTAGAATGCGTTTCATAAGAGAGAAAACATGCAAAAATAAAATGGAGGTGGCAGTGCCATTTTGAAGTTCCTGCAACAATTGTCATGGCATCATAGATTTTGACTGCATTTAATACGCCTTGTGTAGTTTCTAATCAGTAAAGATGTACATTGTCTGGGGGCCCATAGCATTAATATGGTCACGTGCTAGTAGCTCGAAGAAACGTACAAGGAGACGCGACTGTCAAAATCTCGGACACAAAAAAGGAAGTCTTCACTGGCACAGGTTGCTCGTCTTCGTCTTCTTCATTCACCGGCTCAGAACTGGCTCATTGTTTACTGGCACAGAACACCAGGAGGCATTACTCCTCCTCCCAAGAGAGCATCGACCCGATGTTCAAACAAAAGTGTGCACAGCAGTGGGTCGAAATAGGCAACATAAAGAAACATTAAACAAATTAGTGCACGAGAGAAAATGCGTCCTGGGCCCAGCAATCGGAAATAAACGGCATTCACTGTTCACATGAAGAGTTCACTGGCACAAGAAGAAAATTCGCATCACCGCGTAAAGTATGGTTTTACGCGGACTACGTGTACAGTCTCTGGGCGTGGTAACCTGCGCTGGGATGATGGCGAGCCTCCGTCTGGAACCACTTCGTAGTTAATGTCGCTCACACGTCTGAGTACTTTGTAAGGTCCAAAGTACTTCCTCAATAGTTTCTCACTGAGACCTCGCCGCCTAATGGGTGTCCAAACCCAAACTTGGTCACCAGGTTCATAATTAACTTCTCGATGGTGGGTGTTGTACAGCCGTGCATCTGCGCACTGTTGAGTTTGAATGTGCACACGGGCCAGTTGACGTGCTTCCTCAGCGCGCTGAATGTACTCATTGATGTCGGGGGCTAATTGGTCGAGCTTGTCGATGTCCTCATATGGAATCATGGCGTCCAGCATAGTTCTAACATCTCGACCATAAACGAGCCGGAATGGTGTGAAGCGTGTAGTTTTCTGCGTTGCAGTGTTATACGCAAATGTTACGTACGGCAGGATGTCGTCCCACATTTTGTGCTGCACATCCACGTACATAGAGATCATGTCGGCTAGCGTTTTGTTTTGTTTAGCCTTTCTTTTAAACCATTACTCTGAGGGTGATACGCAGT
Organism: Rhipicephalus microplus; assembly: GCF_043290135.1. NCBI lineage: Eukaryota > Metazoa > Arthropoda > Arachnida > Ixodida > Ixodidae > Rhipicephalus > Rhipicephalus microplus. The sequence continues at coordinate 250,069,776 of NC_134700.1, read as the reverse complement.
GGTCTTTCGATGGGTTGTATAACTCAACCTGAAGATATCATCCAAGAGCTTCGCTGTGAATCATGTCTCTCGATCAGTGCTGACATATGACTGGGCGCCATGCCGTAGCACAATTTGATGCATAAAAAAACTGGCAACTTCAGATGCGGTCTCTCGTGGCAATGCCTTCATCTCAGTGTAACGCGTCAAGTAATCGGTTGTGACAATAATCCATTTGTTGCCGGAAGAAGACAAAGGAAACGGGCCTAGGAGGTCCATTTCCACTTGATCAAACGGTGTACGTGGTGAATCGATCGGTTGTAGATGGCCTGCAGGCTTTAAGGGTGGTGCCTTGCGACGCTGACATTCACGGCATCTCTTCACGTAGCATTTGACACAGGCAGACATTTTAGGCCAGTAGTAGAGTTGTCGCACCCGATCCATAGTTCTCGAGTAGCTCAGATGGCCGGATGTGGGCTCGTCGTGGCAAGCTAATAAGATGTCATAGCGGAGGGCTTCAGGTACGACGAGAAGATGAGATCTGTCACCAGCACTGATGTTCTTTTTGTATAAGACCCCATATCGTAAGCAATATGATGGCAACGTTCGCGACATCGGACGAGGAATGGGCGCGGTGCCACCTTCTAAGTGATCTATAATCATTCTTAGATCGGCGTCATTTCATTGATGAGACATCAGATCCGGCTCGCTGAGAGTTGCCACGAAGGCACCGTCCTCTTCTGCACTTGTACTGGCGGATTGAAGAGGTGCTCATAATAGCGTGTCGGCATCTTCATGCTTTTTGCCTGACTTGTACACGATGGTGACATCAAATTCCTGTAGGCGCAGACTCCATCGTACTAATCGTCCTGAAGGGTCTCGTAGATTGGTCAACCAGCACAAAGCATGATGGTCAGTCGCCACTTTAAATGGTCTTCCATAGAGATATGGCCTAAACTTTGTAATTGCCCAAATGACCGCGAGACATTCTTTCTCTGATGTGGAATAGTTAAATTCTGCGCGAGACAGTGTGCGACTTGCGTAGGTCATTACCTGTTCAATGCCGTCTTGTCTTTGTACCAAATTATCTCCAAGACCAATATTGCTGGCATCAGTGCGTACTTCTGTGTCAGCATCTTCATCGAAGTGGCCGAGCAGGGGAGGGGAAAAAGCTGGTGCTGTAGCTCCGCAAAGGCAGTCTGCTGTTTGTCAGCCCAGACAAATGGTGTGTCATCACGCATGAGGCGTAATAGTGGCTCCGCAATGTTGGAGAAATTTTCAATAAAGCGCCAGTAATACGTGCGCAGACCCAGAGTGGCTGGGGTCCGTGTAAGCTGTTGTGGCGTTTGTGGTCGCGAAAGTGACTAGACGTTGTTGAATGTCAATTATAGCCCATGCTCCCTGAGAAAATCCATGCCAATGATCAGGTCTCGAGAACACTGCCGGAGAATGCTCAAACTGGCAACAAATGTACAACTGCGGGCTTGCAATCTTGCCGTGCACATACCGAGTGGTGTGACGATATGCCCGCCAGCTGTACGAATTGGCGTTCAGTTCCAAGGCATCGTTACTTTCTTCAGAAGGGCGGCCAGTTTTTCGCTAATTATGGAATAGTCCGCACCAGTGTCCACTAAAGCGATGACTTCGCGACCATCTAGCAGAACAGGAATACCTAAAGAAACTCTTCCGCAATCAGCCAGTGATGTCGTTGTCGATGTATCGTCGGTATCTTCAGTCCGCGTCGATAGGGGGCCTTAAGCATGACCAGTCTGAGCGGCTTTGCCCCCGAAGGTCGCTGAGGCTAGTTTTCCCGACGTGGGCTAGGTGACCGGCCCTGCGCCACGCCTAAATAGGTGCGATGATTCGGCAAGAACTGCCGCGGTGATGGAGAGCGTGAGTGGTGCCAAAATATCGATCCGCATTGCTGGGCAACATAGCAATTTCCGGAGGCCACCGGCCGAATAGGAGGTGGGGAGTTGGCCAAAAAACCACGAAGTCCCAGCTCTCGATAAGTGCACTGTCGGTAGATGTGCCCAGGTTCGCCACAGTGATAGCAAAGAGGATGTCGATCGGGGCACCGCCACACGTCTGATTTTCGCGGAATCGGTCGGCGGTCGCTGAGGTACGGGCCCGCTTGGACTGCCTGAAGCATGGCTGGGGCTGTGGTATAAGGCGGAGTCAAATGTGGTGCAGGTTGGCGCAGAGTTTGGTCTGCCGGAAGCATGACAGGGGCGGCGATAGGAAGCGGAGCCAAAGGGGGTGCTGGCTGGAGCAGAGTTTGCGCATACGACATGCGAAGGAAGTCATTTAGGGGCCCCGGCTCGGTCTGACAGGACGGTTCTAGTAGTGCCTGCTGAACTTCATTTCGGACGATGCCGGACAAAGAACTGACAGTGGGCGCCGTAGGTACTGATAACTTCTGCATTTCTTCACGGATTACAGAGCATATGAGCTCTCAGAAGAAGTCGACGTGTCCCCCAAGACCGGCCATGTAGTCCGTAGCAGAGGCAAAGTTCACTTGTTCGTACGTCTGGGTCCGTTGCCGAAGCGTGCTTTCAATCAGGACGGCTTCAGCAAGAAACTCTGACGTAGTCTTGGGGGGGCTGTGTACAAGACCACCCAATAACTACTCCTTCATTCCACGCATCAGGTATCACACCTTCTTCTCTTTCGGCATGTGAGGGTCGGCTCGTCAAAAAAGACACGTCATGTCCTCAACATACATTGCTACGCCTTCATTTGGCATTTGCATACGGCACTGGAGTTTACGTTCAGCTCGCTCTCGGCGATCGGGACTTGCATACGTTTCGAGAAGCCGGCGTTTGAAGTCTACCCATGACGTGAACACACCTGCGCGGTTTTCGTACCAGACACGCGCCCCGTCATTCAAACTGAAGTAAACATGTCGGAGCTTGTCTGTGTCATCCCACATGTTATGAGCCGCAACGAAGTCATAGTGGACTAGCCAATCTTCAACATCCTCATGGACAGCACCATGAAAGGGATTCGGCGTTCGTGCTTTGAACAGCGTATATTGCATTGGTGTTGGGCCTTCCATACCGGCTCGGTTGGAGCCGCTTGGGACGGTGCTGCCTGGGATACTTGGGGCCGTCATCTCCTCTGAGAGAAGTCTGAACTCAGGGTTCAGTCCACGGATCGTTCGGCTGGCACAGTGAACAAGCGTAACTACCGGTATGGGGCTGGAGCTTTTTGTACTGGGAGGGGTTTGGTGCATGGCGTACCCAGCACCTCCACCAGTTGTCACGCGCTAGTAGCTCGAAGAAACGTACAAGTAGACGCGACTGTCAAAAATCTCAGACACAAAGAAGGATGTCTCCCCTGGCACAGGTTGCTCGTCTTCGCCTTCTTCGTTCACCGGCACAGAACTGGCGCTTTGTTTACTGGCACAAAACACCAGGTGGCAATATGCCAAGTTTCAGGAAGTTTCGTTCAGGCAAAGAAAATACAAAAATTACACTTTGAAATTCGTGACATCATACATAGAGAGTTTGGCACTAAATTTTAAAATGAAACATTGACCTTGATTTTTTTCTCTAATAATGATTTTATGATGGTGAAATTAACAATATTAGAGCTTCATTGCTCCATTTTAATGTCCCTTTAAAGCATGTTGTTTCAGTCATATCTACATTATTTATTACACTCTACATTATTATCTACATTATTATCTACAATATTATCTACATTATTTATTTATTATCCCGGCTGCGGCGGCTGCATTTCCGATGGAGGCGGAAATGTTGTAGGCCCGTGTGCTCAGATTTGGGTGCACGTTAAAGAACCCCAGGTGGTCTAAATTTCCGGAGCCCTCCACTACGGCGTCTCTCATAATCATATGGTGGTTTTGGGACGTTAAACCCCACATATCATCATCATCATCACACTAATGTCTCAAGTTTTTATTGATGGCTTGCTAGATGTTAGATAAAGATTCGCAGCACTTTTACATCAGCTCTTTCATCAATTAGTTTAAGTTTTTATTCCTCCAAGTGGATGCACTACCTGTTGTTTGCTTAAATAAATCACTTTGATGGTCTTGCTGTGTAAAGTAATCCAGCCACAACAATGCATTCTTACGGTAGTTGTTATAGTTACATAATAAAGCAATTTTCGCTTTATAATGTAACTTACTTCTCTTAAAGAAAAAGGACTGGGTTCTTGCCTCTTACCATCAGTGCGAACTGGCACTCAATGATGAAGATGTTTGTGCAAGGGATTGTAACTAGAAAATTCAAGGATGTAATTAGGTGTCATCCTTTGTCACCACCAGGATTGCTGTTTGCAGCTACTTAGTGCCAAATCGGCTACTTTTTGACCGGTTTGGCGACGAAATATGCCAGTTGGTGCTATAACTATTTTCTTGCTAATTTTAAGCTTCTGGTTTTACTTTTTCGTTATTTATTCATCTAGCAAAAAGGCCCTGTTATTTATTCGTCTACCGTAAAGGCTCTGTTCATAACACCACTCCTGTTCTATTTGGCTACTGTAGCAAATAGTGTGGTGATAATATTAAATGACATGGCTACTTTTGGATACCTTTGGCGGGGCTTCTGGCACCTTTTCAAGTACACCTAACGACAACCCTCGTCACCACCAGTGCATTGAACAATCTAAAGTTCTATACATAAGTTGCGAGTGACGTGAGTTTCTGTTTTTTGTCCATCATACCGTCGCATACCGGGCACGCTGAGCACATACATCTCAGTGACTGCGCTTTGTTTACACTCATGCAGCTGATCGTTTTGCATAGTGAGCGTGATTTTATCCTTTGCCTTGCGCGTTTGACAAAGGAGAGTCGTTCAGGACATCATGCAGCCAGCAGCATTAGATGGGGAACCCGGATTCTCTGTGTGTGCAGTGTCTGAGTCCGTGGTGCCGCACGTAATGGGTGAAACAAATTTACACAAGATTTGGAAGCATAACTTGCTTGTTATGAAGTGATGCCCGCACACATGCACATTGTTCAGTCTTGAGGTCTTTCCTGTTTATGTGCGCATGAGCCATGTGCTCCGCTTTTTTGACAGCTCTATTGTGCGGTCACAAGAGTTTGTGATCACCTTTGGCAAACAGTACATCCCCGTGTCTGGTCCTTTCCATCTATTTCATTTACACTTCTCGAGCATAAGTTAAATATAGCACAAATCACCATTGCGACTTGCGTCGTTGATGGTAAATGCAAGAGTCCCACTGCTAGACTTGGTGTCATCTGCTGCCATGTGCTCGGTGACGGCGGCGCATATGCCGAGATCATATCCCAGAGTTCCACGGTGTGGCGTATTCGCAAGTTATGTAAGCAGTTATAGAGTCTCTTGAAAGAAAATGCCTGCACTTACTATGCAAAATATGCAGTAGCATAGCCAGAGGGCTTCTGGCTCTTTTTGGGGGGTGGGGGTTCAATCATATTCTGTGAATGTTCGTGCATGAATTTATATTTGTGTGTCTATACATGCGAGAAAATTTGTTTAATCGGGGTGGGGGGGGGGCTCTTTGAGCCCCTCTGACCCCCTGGTCTGCCCTGATTCGCCAGTAATATTATGTACACATATTGTTAGCTCCTTGTACCACCTGTGCTATATTTGATTATGTTCTCTATCAAAACTATTACCGTATTTACTCGCATAATCGGCGCACTCGCACAATAGGCGCACCCCTAGTTTGGTCGCGGAAAATTAGATTTTTTTTTATTCCGCGCATAATAGGCGCACCCCAAACTTGGTCGTGATCAGAAACGATTCTACCCCCCAGCGGTACAGTTGGAACGCGGTCCCCGTACCCTGAAGAAAAAAAGAAGGCAAATCGACGAGCAAATAAAAAAAATTCGAAGTGCAACGACCTAACCAACGTGTTTGTCGAAATAAAACTTGAAAAAAAAAAAAGAAACGTCCATGAGCGGAAAAAAAAACCGGCTGTTTCATCAATTACTGATACCCCCCAAATCGCTGCGCTTTTTGGAGGTCACGCGTACTACGCCGGGGGCTCGATCGCCATCACCACCATCAGAGAAAAAGAAAGAAACGTCATTTTGCAAGCGGTGTGCGTATGTTGTGGTCGTGTATTGAACTTTGGTTCCACCATGGGGAAGTACGCGAGCTACACGGCTGGGTTTAAACTGAAGGCAGTGCAGTACGCGCTGGAGCACGGCAACCGGGCTGCAAGCAGGCATTTCGGCGTTGGAGAAACCAGTATTCGGTACTGGAGGGACCAAGAAGAAAAACTTAAGGCGACGAAGAAGACACGACGGGCTTTCCGCCGTGCCAAGACCAGCAGGTATCCGAACGTCGAAGAGCAACTGGTCCGGCATATACGGGAGCTACGACAAGACGGCTGTGCTGTGTCGTTGGATATTGTGCAGACTGAGGCGCGCAGAATAGCCCGAGCGCAGGGCATCGAAGCAAAAGAGTTCAAAGCCAGCTCCGGATGGACAACTCGTTTCATGCGGCGCCATGGCCTCGCACTGCGAATGCGGACCACCTTGTGCCAGCGCTTGCCTGCAGCATATGAGGACAAAGTGGTGGACTTCCACAGTTTTGTTATAAAGCTCCGACAGCAGAAAGACTTCATTTTGTCCCAGATCGGCAATGCTGATCAGACCCCCCTTTGCTTTGATATGCCGTGGAACACGACAGTGGAGGAGAAAGGTGCACGGAGCGTCATCGTCAGAACGTCTGGCGCTGATAAACAACGATGCACCATAATGCTGGCGGTGACAGCGGATGGGCGTAAGCTACCGCCTTACGTTATTTTTAAACGTAAGACGCTCCCAAAGGCAAAATTCCCTCAAGGCATCTACGTCAGAGTCCAGGAAAAAGGCTGGATGAGCGCGGAACTCATGGTGGATTGGGTGAAAACAGTCTGGGGTCGGCGGCCGGGTAGTCTGTTGTTGCCGTCCATGCTTGTCCTGGACAGTTTTCGTGGGCACCTAGTAGACCGCTTACGAGATGAGCTAAAGGAGCTGCGCACAGATCTGGCAGTGATTCCGGGCGGCCTCACATCGATACTGCAGCCTTTGGACATGTCCTTGAATAAACCTTTCAAGGACAATGTTCGAAGGCTGTACACCACCTGGATGGCTGGAGGACAACATCAGCTGACTACAGGTGGTAAGATTAAGAGGCCGCCTGTGGAAATGCTGTGCGCTTGGATCGTGGAAGCAAGGCAGGCGATCTCCGACGAAGTCGTCAGGAAAAGCTTCAAGAAGACGGGTATCTCGAACGCACTGGATGCGAGTGAGGATGACATGTTGTGGGGTGCGGATGATTCGGACACCGAAAACGAATCTTCGCTCGGCGAGGATGAATGTGTGATCTCCGACTCGGACTCCGAACAGGGAAAAAGAGGAACAGCTACGACTTTTGTGTAAATAAATTTTACGTGTGTGTGTGCAGTTGACGGCTCTCGCTTGTTCATTAAAAGGTACGTAGGTATGTTTGTTTTATGCTGAATTAATTGGTAAACGATAAAGTCGCCTTTTACTTGACAAGTGTGCAGATTTAAAGCGCGAGAACCGAGTTGAAAAAATTTTCGAAAATTTTACCCCGCGTAATTGGCGCACCCCTAACTTAGAGCCGGATTTTCTGAAAAAAAAGTGCGCCTATTATGCGAGTAAATACGGTAATCTACAGTTCTACAAATTTTGTCTTGAATTCAGTTATGCTTACTAGTTATGTTTACTAAAATTACCAGTTATGATTACTCAAATTTTTCATATAATATAAATGAGAAAGCCTTCATGATTTTTATTTCTTGAACTTCTTGAAATGCTTCTAGTTTGATTCATGTGCTCTCTGTGCATTTATATTGTCTACAAGAACAACATCATGTGTGAACTATTAGAGGCATATTGTATCCAAACCACTGGTCAAGCATATATGAGTCAAATGCTTGTTCCCCGCAGGGGCGCCTGCACAAGTAGGCGTTTGGTGTGTAGCGACACCACGGACCCTAGCTAACGGGGGGTTTCGGCTCCCTCCCACGCCTAGCCGTGCGTGACTGAGCCGTGTCCAGGGAAAAGGGGATCCTGGGGGTTGAGCCAACGCTGGGTGATTGAACCTTTAAGGCCCCCCGGCAGAGGCAACACAACCCTTTGGCCCCAGCTTGACGTAGACTGCACCTCTGGGCTGACCCACCCAGGGGAAATCGGCAGTCGCCTTTTCCTCTCTCTCACTCCCTACATCTTTGTCTTTTGTTCTCACTTTACATCTTACCTGTCTTCTCCTCAATTCGTTTTACTTCCAATTTTTCTTGGCGGCAAGGGTTAACCTGGTGTAAATATTCAAACTTAGGTAGATATATTAGGTTATGGCAGTGGCGTACTACTGGCGATGTGCAGACATGTTTACATGTTCTGCCACGTCCCCTTGTTGGGCTCCGTGGTGGGTGGTAGGCGCCATTACTGAACGAACTGCACTTTTCTATGGAATCACGAAACCCCTTCTCTATTGATTGCCCCTTCAAAAGGTGGCGCACCGAAGCAAACGTAATGCCGATTTCGGAAAAACTAGACCATTTCCCTAAGTAGCACGTTATTCATTGCGAAAGCGCGGACAAAAAAGCTCGCAACATCTCCCCATTCCTCGTGTCTAGGTGCCTAACCGAGACTATCAGAACTGGCTATAAGGCTACAAAGATGGCAAGCGGAGACTTGCTGGTAGAAGTTAAAGACAAGACACAGTTTCAGAAACTAGAAAAATTTGTAGCATTTGTGGACAAGCCCATAACCGTCTCTGCGCACCGAACGATAAACACTGTCAAAGGCGTTGTGTCAGACGATGACCTAAAAAACCTAACAAATGATGAGCTTCTGCCTGGCTGGAAGGACGAAAATGTCATTCACGTACAGTGTATTGTAGTGAGAAGAGAAAACAAAGAAACTCCAACCAAGCACATAATTGTGACCTTCGGGTGCTCCACACTACCGCATGAATTAGTTACTGGCTACCTAAAACTGTCTGTGAAACCCTACATTCCGAATCCGCGGCGCTGCTTCAAGTGCCAAAGATTCGGACATGCTTCTCAGAGTTGCCGTGGGCAGCTTACCTGTGCACGGTGTGGTATCACAGGCCACTCTGCAGATGATGACTGCAAGGCCGAACCCCACTGTGCGAACTGCGATGGGGAACACGCGGCGTATTCTAGATCCTGCACAGCATGGAAAAAAGAAAAAGAAATTATTACCATCAAAGTCACGCACAACATCAGTTTCCGCGAAGCAAGGCATCGCGTCTCCCCTTACTATGCAACAAAATCATTTGCTGAAGTGGTGCAACAGGGGGCAGCACCACGAAGGCATCAGGTGGCCGCCCAAGCTACGCACAGCGTGCTGGAGCGACCGCCGCTTGCCCCTACTGCGGGAGCAGCCAAGGCTGCTCCGGCCTCAGTCAACAAGGCCCCACCACGGGCGTCGACATGCACTGGCACGAGCCAGGGCAACGGGCAGACTGCGGGAGCCAATTCGACATCCGGTGTAGAGGGTTTGAAGGCTTCGTATCTTGAGCCAAAGCTTACAACACCTAGGGATCGCTGGGCAGAGCGACGGTCCAACGCTTCTCATGAAGCTATGGACACAACCGCCAGTCAAACGGCGCCTGCAGCGCCGAAGGAGCGGCGAGTTTCTCTCGACCGCTCCAAAAAAGTCAAAAGACAAATTACAGGGCCTCCAAAAAGCCCTGTAAAGTAAGTTTAGTTTTCCATAACCTGAAAGGTTATGGTACCATTCTGTTTTGACTTTAGTATCACACACGTCACCAAGGTTTTATCGCCAACAAATCAATTCTTACTCCACTTTTCTGCTCAAGTTCACTGCCCAAAATGGCTTTTCTTCTCCATTGGAATTGTAGAGGACTCATTCACAACATAGGTGACATAAAAGATTTGCTAAGTAGTCTCTCTCCAATGGCTATGTGCTTACAGGAGACCAATCTGGGAGAAAAACACACCAACTTCCTCAGAGGTTTTACCGTAGTACGGTGCGATCGCGTCCACGCTAGCCTGTTGTCCGGCGGCGTGGCTATTGCCGTCAAAAGTGGTATTGCAGTGAGAGAGATCACCATCAACAGTCACATCGAGGCCGTGGCCGTCATCATTTTAGCTCGCAAAACTATCACCATGTGTTCCATTTATATCCCCCCACACACGCATTTTTCAACTAAAGATATAGAGCATATTTTGGACCAACTGCCTAAACCGTTTGTTATTGCAGGCGATTTTAACGGGCACGGAATGCTTTGGGGAAGCAGTACAACTGACACCAGAGGACAAACTCTCGCAGATTTTATTCTGAACAATGACGTATGTCTTTTAAATACTGGTAGCGTCACCTACTGCTCCCCAAGCACAGGAGCCACTAGCTGCTTAGATCTAGCGCTGTGCTCCCCGTCGCTCTTTTGCGACCTAAAGTGGAGCGTGATAGATAATGTTTACGGCAGTGACCATATGCCTGCTCTCATAAAATTAACACAAACCCTCCCCACCACTCAATCCCGACCACCGCGTTGGAAACTACATCTGGCAGTCTGGCCACTGTTCACTGAAAAAGCTGCCCTAGAAAAAGAGATGCTTGATGGCCTAAGCATAGAGGAAATGAACAAGACAGTCACCGCCTGCATACTTGCGGCAGCCAAACAAACTATACCACAATCCTCCGGCATTATAAAGAAAAAAAACTTAAACCCAGGTGGACAAAAGAGTGCACACAAGCTAAAAAAATGCAACACAAGGAGTGGGGCATTTTTCGTAAATATCCTACAAAAGAGAACCTCCTAGCATTTAAAAAGGTGAGAGCAAAGGCAAGATTTATTCGCAGGCAGGCTGAAAAACTCTCGTGGAAAAAGTACATTTCATCCATTAACAGTTCCATCACATCTAAAAGAATGTGGGATCAGGTGCACAAGTTGAACGGCAACTACAGCTCATATACCATCCCATTCTCTCAACCCCTGGCCTCCAGACAACTTTAGGCGAACAGGCAGACCTACTAGCGCAGCACTTTTGCGCTATTTTGAGCTTAGCAAACTATTCGGCAGCTTTCCTAAAACATAAACAATCTACAGAAAAACAAAAGCTTCTTATTACAGGTTATCACGACAGATCATACAACTCCCCCTTAATCCTGCAGGAAATTATCAGAGTGCTTTCTCAAGGTAAAAAAACAGCACCTGGCCCAGACAAAATACATTACCAAATGCTCGCCCATTTGTCCCAGGAAGCGGTGAAGGCATTGCTGCACTTCTTTAACGCTATTTGGATCACTGGCAAAATGCCAACAGAGTGGAAAAAAGTCATTATAATTCCATTTCTCAAAGCCGGAAAAAACCCTACATCACCAACAAGCTACAGGCCCATAGCACTCACAAGTTGTATGGCGAAATCCTACGAAAGCATTATTAATATTAGGCTAACATACATCCTAGAAACCGATAACTTGATAGATGTCCACCAATGTGGTTACAAGAAAGGATGTTCCACCACCGATCACCTCATTCGCCTTGAACATACAGTACGAGAAGCTTTCCTGTACAAGCAGCACTGCTTAGCAGTATTTTTCGATCTTGAAAAGGCATATGACACAACGTGGAAGTACAGTATCTTACGAGACCTGGCAGATCTTGGAATTTGCGGAAGGATGCTCAACTGCTTGTCCGACTTCCTATCGAACCGAACTTTTCAGGTTCGTTTGGGTACCACACTTTCAGAAACTTTTACTCAAGGGAACGGTGTGCCTCAGGGCTGTGTCCTAAGCACAACTCTCTTTGTCGTCAAAATGAGCTCTGTGAACCAGGTCATACCATCTACTCTTATGCACTCACTATATGTGGATGATCTCCAAATAGCGTGCCGGTCATCTAACATGGCGACGTGCGAGCAACAGATTCAAATAGCACTAAACAAGCTAACAAAAACAAAATGGGCTAACAAAAACGGCTTCCAGTTTTCTGAGGAAAAGACGGTTGCTGTAGCGTTCTCCCAGAAACGAGGCTTACAACCGGACCCCGTACTCAGAATAAATGAAACAGTATTGCCAATAAAACAAGAACAGAAGTTCCTAGGGGTCGTATTTGATGAGAAGCTCAATTTTCTTCCACACATTAATAATCTCAAAGTGCCCCGCAGGGGCGCCTGTGCGAGTAGGCGTTTGGTGTGTAGCGACACCACGGACCCGAGCTAACGGGGGAGTTTCTACTCCCTCCCACGCCTAGCCGTGCGTGGCTTTGCCATGTCCGGGGAAAAGGGGATCCTGGGGGTTGAGCCGAAGCTGGGTGATTGGACCTTTAAGGCCCCCCGGTAGAGGCAACACACCCCTTTGGCCCCGGCTTCACGTAGACGGCACCCCTGGGCTGATCCACCCAGGGGAAATCGGCAGTCGCCTTTTCCTATCTCTCTCTCCCTACATCTTCGTCTTTATCTCTTACTATTTATCTGTCCTGTCTTTTACTCTTTTCCGTTTACTTCCAAACTTCCTGGCGGTTAGGGTTAACCCTGTGCAAATAGCCTACCTTGGTCTAGGTGCATTGGGTTATAGTGGCGTTGTACGGCTGGCGTCTGCAGGTTTAGCATCCGCTAACTTGTAGCGTCCCCTCGTTGGGCTCCGTGGTGGGTGGCCGCCAATGCTGCTGAACAAAAATAAGACAGGCATGCATAGAGCATTCCCCCTACTGCCTGATCGTACCGGCTTAAAGCGGGTATGCACCGATGATACAAATTTTTTCAACCAACCAAAAGAAACATATCCTCATTTTCATGTTATCCACTGTGAAAAACTGAAAAGCAAGCCAGGACCGTCTCTCCTTTCCTAGTTGCTAGATGTCTTACCGAAACTCTTGGCACAGGATACAAGGTAACCAAAATGGCTAGCGGAGACCTTCTCCTCAAAATCCGTGACAAAGAACAATTTGAAAAGCTAGACCGTCTTTCAGATTTCAGTGGCATACCAATAACCATAACACCACATAGCAATGAACACAACTCGCGGAGTGATATCTGACATGGACTTACTTGACTTGACTGAGACTGAACTTTTGGAGGGGTGGAAGAGCCAAAATGTCACTAATCTACAGAGAATCATCATCAGAAGATATAATAAGGAAACACCGACAAAACACTTAATACTCACGTTTGCATCCAGTAAACTACCGAAATCTATTCAAACAGGGTACACGAAGACATCTATCAGGCCGTACATACCAAACCCTCGTCGTTGCTTCCAATGCCAGAGGTATGGCCATGGCTCTAAAACCTGTCGTGGTCGCCAGACTTGTGCACAATTTGGAGTCCTAGGCCACGTGTCTGAGAACTGCAAACAACCGCCACACTGTGTAAACTGCGAAGGAAACCATGCCGCATATTCACGCTCCTGCACATACTGGAAAAAAGAAAAAGAAATAATTATGTTGAAGGTAAAGGAGAACATTTCATTTAAGGAAGCACGACGAAGAGTAGCACCATTCTATGGACCTACATACGCTGATGCGGCGCGTCAGGGGGCACCGCCGCACTAGTCCTCGCCACTCCTTCGGCCCGCGCATACCGAGCCGGTGGTTGTGGCACCTGCCCCCAAGGCGGCTGTAGCCCAGGCTACACTGCCTACTCCCAAACAGAGACCGGAGACTCCAGGGTCCTCGAGTCTCAAGGCCTCCCCTCACCAGGCGAGGCCCGAAATTCGAACTAACAACCCGCACGTGCGGGCATCCAGGGCCTCCGAGGAGGCAATGGATACGTCGGTACCCTTGGTGCCGAAAGAGCGGCGTGGCTCCTTGTAGCGCGCCAAGAAAACAAAAAAGCAGATAACAGGGCCTGGTGACGGCCCTGTTAAGTGAACTCAAACTCCCTGTCTAAACAGCCACTCGCTTTTCGTACACACAGCACTATTTTACATTCACCATGAAAACTCAAATTATACAATGGAACGTCAGGGGCCTTCTCAGAAACCTTGACGACATCCAAGAACTCTTACATGAACACTCACCAAGTGCTGTGTGTACAAGAAACACACCTTAATTCAAAACACATAAATTTTTTTTGTAAATACGTTATTTTCCGAAAGGACCGTGTTGATGCCATGACATCATCCGGAGGTGTTGCCATCATAGTGAATCAAGGAATGGCATGCACACACTTACAACTCCAAACATCCCTTGAGGCAGTGGCTGTTCGAGCGGTTCTTTTTGATAAACTGATCACAATCTGCACCATTTACATTCCTCCTAGCTATCAGCGGCAAAAACGTGATTTACACTCTTTAATTGATGAACTTCCGGAGCCTTATGTTCTCCTTGGAGACTTTAATGCGCATAGCAGGCTATGGGGTGACTCTCGGTATGACGCGCGAGGTCGACTGATCGAACAGTTCCTTCTCTTGTCGAGCGCGTGTCTCCTAAATTGAAAAGAACCAACCTATTATAATCTCGCTAATAACACCTTCTCCTCCATAGACCTAAGCATAGTATCTCCATCTCTCCTGCCTCCTGCTCATCTACCGCTCTTTAGTACACAGCAAATTAGGCTACGGTAGTATAATCTACGGTTCAGCAAGTGACTCGTACCTTAAGCGCCTAGACCCTGTCCACAACAAAGGGTTACGCCTCGCAACAGGTGCCTACCGAACCTCACCTATTTCGTGCTTATACGCCGAAAGTAACGAGCCATCCTTGGAATATAGGAGAACGAAACTAATGCTCACGTATGTCCTTAGAGTTCGTTCTTCACCAGATCATATATGCCACAGTATTGTCACACGCTGTGACCCACGACAACACTACGCCAACAAACCAAACGTAATTAAGTCACTAATACTAAGATTTGAAGAAAAATTTCACGCCCTAAATGTTCCTAACGAAGCACTCTCCATCGCCAGAAGGCCACCCAGTTTGGCCCCATGGAATGATTTCTCCAAATTCTTGGATTTTTCACTCACGCATATTGTGTGAGTGAAAAAACAAAACACCCCACGTGAACATATACTACAAGAATTCCTTACATTACAACAAATGTATAACACTTACGAAGAATTTTATACTGATGGTTCGAAGACATCTGCTTATGTCGGAAGCAGCGTGGTACGAGCAACACACGAGCAAATAACTAGACTACCGCAGTTCGTATCCATCTACACCGCTGAGTGCTATCCATTATGGATGGCAGTACGATACATTATAAGCTCTAAACATAAAAAAGCTGTAATATTTACAGACTCGTTAAGCACGCTGAAAAGTCTCAATTATAAATCTCAGTATGAGCCATTCATAGGCGATATTTTAAACATGCTATCCCACACACCTGATGACCACACCATACGCCTCTGTTGGGTCTCGAGTCATGTCGGGATCCCAGGCAATGAAAGGGCAGACCAACTAGCTGCAACAGCAAAAGAGATGCGCGGGTCAAAAACCAACATACCTGCCAGAGATGGGATTCAAACTGTTCGCAAAGCCGCCACCTTTCACTGGCAGCAGGAATGGAAATCACAACAAAACAACAAACTTCACCTAATTACACCTGTTCTTGGTGAATGGAAGACCTGTCTTCATCAAGCACGTTTTATCGAAGTAGTTATATGTCGACTACGGATAGGTCATACGCACATCACACATAACTATCTATTGGCAGGCGAAGAAGCCCCAACATGCGATAAGTGTCAGGAGCAACTAACTGTAATGCACATTTTGATAGCTTGCCCACATATGGAAACATTAAGAGAAAAACATTTCCGTATGTTTTACAGGTTAAATATTCCCTTTCATCCAATGCTACTCTTGGGCGATGACGACCTAATACCCATAGCTGATGTGATCAGCTTTTTAAATGAAGCACAACTTCTGAACAAGGTCTAATTACACTAAATTATGCTACTTCTAGACATAGCAAAACTTGACTGATGTGACTCGTAGCACAGCCTCTTCGAAGAGGCATCTGCTGCAGCTGGAATTTACAATGAGGCACTTGCCTCCCGGCCCTTAGGTATAAGGACACGGGTATGGCATTAGTGCTATGTAAAAGCCGTTACGGTTTAACATAACCTCATGCACCAACCATACACATTGACCACCCCTATAATCTTAGAAGATATATATATTTCACGCATTTACGGAGCCAATCCTTTTAGGCCTTTATACAGCCACGCTTCACCGCTCATCATATCCCATATGTCATCGCCGTCAAGACATTTCAGAGTCATTGTCATAGCCCTGTCCGCTGTAAGTATTCTCACCATGAGTGTGGCGCAGCATAGCCTTAGTTGCTCTTGCGCCACAAAACCCAACATAACTAACTCAAACGCTTGTTACGGTTTTTGATACTGAATTAGGATTGTTGAGCATTTAAAGGTTATGACACTTTTTTTCAGTTTTTGTTTTACTGACTGGTCTCCTATGTCTGGTTCCTGTGTGTCTGTGCATGTATATCTATGTGTGCATAGCCTTCCTTCTAAA
Organism: Rhipicephalus microplus; assembly: GCF_043290135.1. Lineage (NCBI taxonomy): Eukaryota > Metazoa > Arthropoda > Arachnida > Ixodida > Ixodidae > Rhipicephalus > Rhipicephalus microplus. Next base: position 250,053,355 of record NC_134700.1, on the reverse strand, counting down.
TAAGCACTTGTAAATATGGTGCCACTATATTTGCTCACTTTTATTCTTCTGTTTCCTTTGGTTTTCAATTTTTTTATGCTACTAGATTGTGTTTGGCTAACATCAACTCAACTAAGAAGTTGTCCTGAAGTATTTTTTTTTTTTATCGCCTGGTAGTGCTTGGCAGTACGTTGAGAGGCAATAGTCATTGCTCTTGACAGGCTCCTTTGTAAGCATGGTTTCCTTCTAGTTTTTAGATTATATGGCAACAATAGTAGTTCTGCTTGTTGTGAAAAGCAAGCTGTGGCCTATAAAATTAATGCTCAAATATACTTCATATAAAAAGCCATAGTGTTCTCTCTAAACCAAAATAATAAAGGCCTGTATGGAGCCAGTGAACTTCAAGTGCACGCTGGAAACTGCATTATGAGTTCAGAACGTAAACCAATCTTTGTTTATCATTGCAGTACTGGCTGGACAATGAGAAACCTATGTGCCGCCAAATGGGCCTTTCTATGGTGTCACCTGTCATGTACTTTGCTGTCAAGTTTTATACACCTGATCCATGTCAACTTGAAGAGGAGTTTACAAGGTGAGGTTTTATAGAGCTCATTAATTAATGTACCCATCGATTTATATTGTGAGGTCTCTCATACTCAAGGAACAAAGGACATAATAAGCTGTACTACGAACCAACAAAAATATGAGAGAAAGAAAAATTGTTTGAGGGGCTCACTTTCTAACTAAAGAAACCATTTTTCGTCCACCTCAGTGCCTTTTGATTTTAGTGAGGATCATTATACTACAGCTAAGAAACTATAAATGATATTTTACTTGGCTTAGTTGTCTGTTGATTTCCTTAGTTATATGGATAATGCTCAACTGTCCATGGCAAGATAATGAGCGTGTAAAGTTTGCCCCTGCCAGAAACCCGAGCCTACGTTGCTTACAAGTTGGCTCCTACAAATGGAGGCTCATTGAGGGCACAAGAAACGAGTCTACAAGACAGTCCAAATGCGGTCCTCCATTGTGCAACTGTTGGCTACATGTATCGAGTTTTAAGGCTCAAGAGAGCAAGTGTAATTCATGACCCTGCATACAGCTGGGTTTCTGCAAGCAATGAATCTTTTCATGAGAACCTGTGGAAGCATTGGAATGCCTGATGAGCGTACTGGTAAGGCCTCAAGAGCTATTTTCGGCATGGCAGTAGCAACATGACTGAGCCAAGTAAACAGGTGTGAATTCGTTTTTTTTTTTTTTTTCGGGGGGGGGGGGGGATTTTGAAGACCCTAGAAAGCTTAAAAAATGAAAATTGTCTGTATTCATTGTTTTAACCATAGCGTAGCAGCTACAATTAGTGTTGTGTGATATTATTTATACTAGCATATATTTTTCTAATAGTGTTCTATTTTATTCAATTCACACTGCAGTTTAACTACAGAAAAAGTTGACGTTTCAGAAAATCAGTATACACTTAAACCTCATTATAACAAACTTGCATCCTACAAGAAAATTTTTTATATCCGAAAATTCATTATAAATGTTATTTTTAACACTGTGTCTACTGTAAGACTATTTTTCATTTGCATCATTATAACTGATATTTGGTTATATCCATCTTTGTTATATTCAAGTTTGAGTGTAGTGGTTTCATTCACTGCAAAATCAAGTCCCAGCACTTCTAAATGATGCGCATGAATCCAGTTCCTCTTGCGAACTTCAACTTGTCAGTAAGGTTAACAGTCGTCACTGCACTCTGACACTATTTTAGAAAGGGTAGTTAAACCAGTGCGCTCAGGATAGAACGCTTGCAGTGTAAAAGTGTAAAGTGTGGCGTCTGCTTATACCTCACTTACGTTGATGGTAAATGCAAGAAAAAAAGAAGAAACTTTCGTAGAAAAAAAGAAGAAACTCAATGCACTGTCATAGAAAGTGAAATTTATTCTCTTGAAAGTTCGTTCAGTGATCCAGTTTTGCTCACTTCGAGGTCACTTGTAGAGACATCTCAATAGCGTGCTTATTCAAAGGCGTTTACCTTGACAAACTGGGTCTGCACGGAGCTCCTTAAGAATGGCTGGCCGCTCATTGTCAACCCCGTAGGACCTAGTAGATGCTGTCAAGATGTATAGCATCATGGTGACTGTTGTGAAAACGTTGAGGATGCATTATAAGCTGCGTTTTCTTTTCGCAAAATATAAATTCTTGCTTACCAAGCATCTTCTCACTGCAAGCATGGTGATATTTAAATTGTGAAAAGGTAATTTTGTAACACAAGAAAAATAATAATTCTCTCTAGTGTCCTGTTAACATTATTCACATTCTCTCAGTGTACATATGCACTAAAGTGCACTGCTCGCACGTTCCTATGTAGTACAACTGTTAGCTGCTGGTTTATCGAGCAGCATATAAAACGACACTGCTAAAGAACATCTTCGGTTGTTAGCTAAAAAGCATTGGCCATGAGCAAAAATTTTAGGTAAATGCAATAAAGATAGGAGCCAGAGGGTGTTTTCACTTTGGCCTTCTTTGCAGCACAGTGACCAAGAAACAAAGGCATGCTTGTTATGGGGTCAATTGTGTGTGCTTGTGCGTGTAGGTATTGCTGTCATATTCAACACTTAAAGGCAAAGTTTGAGTCCCCAAATATATATATTTGTTTTGTGGACAGGTACCTGTTCAGCCTGCAGATCAAAAGAGACTTGTCGCAGGGTCTGCTCCAATGCAGTGACCCTACTGCTGCACTGTTGGCTTCCTACATTGTCCAAGGTAGGCACCAGTCCTTTTCACATTTTTAGTCTACCTGCCTCAAAGCTCCTATCTGCAGGAGAACCAAACCTGTATGAGTGACTCATATTTTCTCTTGAACTGTTGCAAAAGCAAAAGCTTTTATAATGATAACATGTCACATTTGCACAGTATTGCAGTATGAAGCTGTTATATAATTTTTTATATAAAAGTTTATAATGGCTGCATTTTACTGGTACTTACCTACAACGTATAAACCTAGTAGTCAAGGGTTCAACTTTAATTCAGGTTGAAACGACAAGCCATGGAAGCAATACCAATAACTGTAACCTCAAGGAAAGAGAAAAGAGCAGAGTCGGTCAGGGAACAAACGCGTGCTAAGGACACCTTAGTCGAAATGAAGATGAAGAAACAGTCTTGGGCAGGGCATGTTGGCAAGAAGGTAAGATAACCACTGATCGTTAAGGGTAACAGTCATGAATACTTTTCAGTATTCAATATTGCTGTTTTTGTATTTCATAATATAGTTTTTTCCTGCTCACCTAAACATTTTGCATAACTTAATTTCCTGTGCCGAACACTGTTCACGAAATTTTGGGTTTCTCATGCAGAATTTTAAGGAGGTCTCATTCACAGTCTCTTGAATTCGAGACCTCATTCTGTATATATAAACAGGGTCTGAAATTAATAAGAATAATTTATACAATCGGTACAAATTTTTTACATTCTTTAAAATAGTTTTCTTAGGCGTCAATGCGTTGATTACAATGGGACTTCCATGCAGCAAAGGCTCCCTGAAGGTCAGCTGTTGTAACTACTTTCAGAGGCGCCGTGATAATCCATTGGATGGCTGGAACACTGTCGGAGCGGTGACCTTTCAGAGTCTTGAGATTTGGGAACTGAAGAAGTCAGCCAGGATTGTATCAGGGCTTTATCAGTACTGCACCAGGACCGCACCTGGACTGCCCCAGCACTGATGTGAACCTAGTGTAACTCTAGTTTCTGGTGTGATTGTGGAGGTTCTCCAGCCTAATAGCAATCACGCAACTTTCAGTACGATGCAGTTGCAAAATACTCCATATTGACATTTCTGTGAAGAATGGAAAGAAGTTGCAATGAGTTAATGCTTTTCAGCGTCCAACAGGAAGTTAGAAACTGGAACCTTAGTAACTGAACATATTTTTACATATTGGTGCCCTGTGTAACTGTAGGACCACCGTGTGCTTCAATTTCTAACAGCAAACTGACCAGGCATTATGCATATGCAGCCTCGTGTGGGGACTACGTGGCAGAAGACTACCCCGATGCCTCGTACCTGTCGAGCTACAAATTTGTGCCCCACCAAGACGCTGCACTCGAGGCACGCATCATGGAGTGCCATCAGCGACATGTGGGCCAGTCACCGGCCCAGGCAGACCTCAATCTGCTGGAGACTGCACGCCGCTGCGAGCTGTATGGTGTGCGACTGAGTCCCGCCCGGGACTCCGACGGCCTCACCCTCAACCTGGCAGTGGCCCACATGGGTGTCATGGTGTTCCAGGGCACCACACGCATCAACACCTTCTCCTGGGCCAAGATCCGTAAGCTGAGCTTCAAGCGCAAGCGCTTCCTCATCAAGCTCCACCCAGAGGGATACGTGAGTTGACCTTCTAGGATCCAAGGATGATTATAACCATCACTGTTGTTAGATTGCATATCAGCATAAATATTATATATAGTGTTGATGTGGCTGTCAGGAATGCCAGCACCAGAGAACAAAGAGAAGGCATGCCAGGCGGCGACTTGGATGAACATCATAGACACTGACAGGCACTGGAAAGACCTAATTTTTTGTTAAACAGCCAGTTGTGTGTTTTATGTATGGTACTTTCTTAGGGCAAACTAGGTTATATCACAAAGCAAAACCCAAACTTCACAAGATGTAGATTTAACCAAGGTTTACATGGAGCGATCTAGGATGAAAACAAAATATTTGAATTACTGTCTCTGTTGTTCCCAGGGCTACTACAAGGACACGGTAGAGTACTTCTTCGAAAGCCGAAATGAGTGCAAGAACTTCTGGAAAAAGTGCATAGAAAACCATGCATTTTTTCGCTGCACCGAGGTAAAAAAAAGCCCTCGGCAGAAAGCGCGGCTCTTCAGCCGAGGATCATCCTTCAGGTGAGTTTCTCTGTGATACATGTTGGATGCCTGGTTTGAGCATGCTGCAACTCATCGCATGGCCATTGCTTTCAGCTGCGTAGCTGTTTTTTTAAAGAGACATTGGATTGTTGAAATAGAGTTCTATAAATGTCATTGGACTTGTTTTGTGCCAAGGAATTACTTAGCTTGTAATTCGATCGCATTTTAATGGTCTGCATATTGTTAGCACCATTCAAGTCACCCACTTCCCAAAATGACCTTCTGATGTAGTGTTCACCTTGCCTTTACTTGTACCACTTGTGAGCCAGCACAGCAGAGCACAGCGTTATGAAAACATAACTTTTTCCGTTCTCAAAGGTCATGTCAAAAGAACTTCTTTCATGTATCCGATATCCGACTGGAATATACAAGTTGAATTCTAGTCCATCTTGTAATGTACTAAAATGTTCTTTTCTTGTCATTGGTGGTTCGAATACTTAGGATTACTTGTACTGAGGACCAACTGTGTCATTAGGCCTGTGTTCCAAGATATCTAACTCGTGGTGCAAGTTATAAGCTACATTTACCTTAAAATGGCTACTGGGCATAATCTTGTAGTTCTCGCCCCGCTGTGGTAATCTGGTGGCTAAGGTATTCAGCTGCTGACCCGCAGGACGTGGGATTGAATCCCGGCTGCGGCGGCTGCATTTTCGATGGAGGCGAAAATGCTGTTGGCCCGTGTGCTCGGATTTGGGTGCATGTTAAAAAACCCCAGGTGGTCGAAATTTCCGGATCCCTCTATTACAGCGTGTCTCATAATTATATGGTGGTTTTGGGACATTAAACCCCGCATGTCAATCAATCTTGTAGTTATCAGGCATTGACCTTTCACTCTACACACTATTATACTTTACACAGGCAAAACCAACAAACAAAAAAAAAAGTCTGTTTTGAACTAAATGCTGGCTGATTGTCTGAAATGCCAAAAAACATGCTTTTTCGACACAAAAATAACATTTGAAAGGTCCACATACATCAAGTGAATTCTAAGTCTCCGTTCCAAAGTGGGGATAATTATGTTGATACATCATCACCTGCTTGCCAGGTGACATTATGGTTTCTTATCTAAAGTATGCCTAAAATGCTAGAAACGTTGCCTGAAACTGGGGCGACGACATGATGCAGACATGGCATTTTGCTTTACTTGCAGAGAGATATTCGTAGTAAAGCAAAGCACTGCACATTAGCAAACTAGTGAAATAGGAGTTTGCGGGCAACAAAAATCGTAGTTGCCATGACATGTTTCAGACTGACTCTTGAATGTGATGCCCACTGCTCCCAAAGAATAGCTTTTGATGTTGGTTAGTAACTAAGAAAAAGTTGTCTCCCAGACACAAGTTTATGCACTACTTAGGGTCACGTCAAAGGGTATTTACTATTTTCTCTAAGAACGAAATGGATGGTGACATGACTCTTGTACTGCATCATTGTGAAGAAAGTCTTCAGACAATGGGAATTGAAAAATAGGAACCGCATTTGCAAATTAAGCCATTCAGTTAATGATAGTGTGTTGATGTCGTTAGCATTTATTTATTGTTTCAATGAAACCTTCAATAATTTAACCATTTTTAATTTACACATTTTTTTTCCTGTCCTGTGAAACAAGCTTTTATTCTACGCATACCCTGGCTCAGAATTCTACACACACACACACACACGCACGCACACACAGACAGACAGACAGAGCAAGCACTTCCCCTACGGAGACAGCATTCATGAAGATTTTAAGGGTAGGCCTTGTTTAATTGTGGATTGAAATTTAAGATGGTGGGAGAGGAGCCACTAAGAACAAAAATTCACTCATGTGCTTTTAATGAGATGCTCTATTGAATAGTACGAATGCTCTCACTGTTTCAAAAACTTTGACTGAAACAGTAAAGACAACAAAAGAGAGGATTAGGGGGCTTGCTCAGTCATTGGCACATATTTCAAATCTCTTAAAAACAGGAAGGGCCATTTGCTCAGGTTGGGGTGGCTCACTTGGAATTTTACAGTAATTTTTTTTCAGCCAGTATAAAATTCCTTGACAGTATAAAAAAAAAAGGAAAGATATTAAGAGACTGTGATGCACGAGTGTGCTAATATATAAAAATTTGAAATAATAAATCAAGTAGCCAACTGTTTAATTTGATACTCACATAAAATAATGCAGGTTTTAAATACTGAATACACTTTTTAAAATCAGCACCAATAGAAAAACCCAAAATGTAAAAAATGATGGAGCCACAGAACGTTGTGTGGCATGTTTTTTTTTTTTTTTTTACCAATTCACTAAGTTGTATGCAGCCCATGCCTTTACGGGACATTTAATTTTATATTAATTACTAGTTGGAGCTGTTCTTTAAACTCCAGTATCATCAATCTACTATCGTCATCGTTAGGTTAATGGTGTTCATAGTGCAACTGTTTTCAATACAGTGGCACCCTCTCTCATGTGCTGTAGCTATATGCTCTTTTATTCACTATGAGGTGAACTGCCATTGCTCATTCAATATTCAAAAGTACCACCTTGATTATTACATTATTTGCAGTATGCAAATAAGTAAGGCTGCTATGTAGGCTAGTTGGTATGACTTCGTGGCTTATTTGTGCTGCTAGGAACTACACGAAAGGGCCCAAGAAAAGGACGTGCACATGACACTGTATCCAAATTTAGCTCAGTTTACATAAGTACTGTATAATTTGTCGGTTCGAGTAAGAAAACTCCAATCCCATATGTTTCGCTATCATAAGTTCATTATAAGTGGAGAAAATTAAGGTTGAAGTTTCACTTTTAAATTGCTCGCTGAAATCTCTGCATGTGACGTCAAAAATTTCAGAATATATTTTTCGTATTTTCACGACGTTGGCTTGATGAAGTTTGAAACTTCATATGCTAGGTCTATGGCACCCAAAGATGGCAATGTATACTTCATTTTCATTGATTAGAAGCTACGTAGGGACACAGTAGATGTCTTCAAAATTTGCGACATCACTTTGATGCTGGAATCTCAAGGTGGCATCTCCACCCGTATCTCCTTTTCATAGGTTTTTTCGCTTGCCAAGTGTCATGTTGCAGTAAGAGTGGTGTTATCAGGATTGGGAAATTGTACTTTACTACTAATATGCAAAAAATCATTTTGCTTTTTAGTGTCTCTTCAAGGTTTGCACATTCAAATCCTCAAATAATTATTCTGTAAAAGCATGGGAATATGTTTGACATGTAATAGTATAAAACTTTTCATGAAGTTGGTGTGTTTTATGTGCAAAATTCAATGAACAAAATTGCTTCAAGGCACTGTTTTATTATAGTGTAAGGAAAGAGGCTTTACAACAATATGCGAGAAGTTATCTTTTAGTTTTACTTTCCTTAAGGTTGTAGTGTACACGTATCTTGAAGGAGTACGGCTACTAGCGCGGGTCTGGTCTTAGCGAGCCACAGGACATGCGCTAACCATCGCCGTGGCGAGAACACGGTACTGCTCAAGGTCGCAACACTTTATTGTCTGCGGCAACACCAAAATGTAGTACAGAGCTTGTTACAAAAGGAGTGGCGGGAAAGCAAATGGACTTATCCACGCCCCGGGCGAGAAGTACTACACAGGGTGCCGCGAGCACGTCTTCGTAGGCAAAAGTGATTCCCGGTGACACTGGGACAAAAGGCCCGATCGCTTGAGCAAGGGCAAAACGCCACTCGCGCTGACTTCCTAGAGGTACGGGTCGGCGTAGTATGACCTCGCAATAGGACACTGCACCGCTCTACCGCCTAGCGTTCGAAAGGGGTGGTGACAAAAGGTAAGCGTTCGCCGTGGGCACAAGACGCCGTTGGCACAGTCCAAACGAGCCCCAAACAAAGGGCGCCGATGGACGGAAAAGAAATGCGTGCTTACTCCATGTCGTCCCTAAGAGGTGCTCTCTCTCTCAACGCGCGCGCAAAGTGTTTTGAGAGATACCCCGCATGGCGCCACAGTCGACATCCTCTACCGGGTGAAAGGTGCCACTCCCCGCTTCCCCAGCGTGACAGACTGCGGAGGAAGGGAGTTATGTCGGGATATATGCAGAAAGAGGCAGCAAAGCCCGCACAAAGGCGGTGGGCTAGCCTCGATTCTCACAAGGTTTGTAGTGGAGCCGCAGGATCTCTGTAGGGGCGATTTATACACAGCAAATTATTGTACCATTGTAAACTGTACCTCAACATTTTCATACACCGCTGCATGTAGTTGTCAGGCATTGGAAGCCTATCGGGCCCTTATGTTGGCCTTGTTTTTCAATTGTACTGAACGTGCTTCTTGGGATATTGTATACAGCACCGACATCAGAGTTTGTTCTCTGTGTTTGACTGTGTTAATTAGCGCACGGCTTTGTAGAGAACAGCAGTTTGTTTCATTTACGGCAACCATTGTGTTAACAAACTAAAAAAAAAGCAAATGGCGACCGCAGACAGCAAGTCAACTAGGACTCGTGGAAAAAAAAAACAACTCTGCACCTGGCTTATCGCACGCTGTTGCTTATCAGCCATGGCCACCGACAGAGACAGTCTGCGCAGCTGCCGCGCTGAGTCTGCCGGCCGCATGAGCCCTGCACAAGCAACAAAACTGGGGAAGGGCGAAACATGTAAGGAAGGGCATTTCAGCTCCACCAACGTGAAATCTGTGGAGGGGCGAAGGATGCAGCCTGCATTTAGTTAATACACACACTGCAAATCTTATACACACTGCGAAACACTCAAGAGAAATTTTGGGTGTCTGTGGACTACCTAGCCTTCCACTAGCACTACATTGCAGGTTAAGATCTAGTGCCTATACAGTAGACTCGCAATAATTAAAACTCTGATAATTCATACTTTCAGTTCATTAAAATAAAATTCAATTTTTTGGTTGGCCCTCTATACCTTCAATGTATTTAAAATCCTCTTAATTCAAACTCTATCATTCGGTTAATTGATACTTTTTGCAGATGCGTATCAGAAATGTCTGCTGCTTTCCCACTACTGTCTAAAAATTTGCGTGCCTATATAATCCTAATAGTCCAAAAATGAAAAATAAGCACTTGAGGTTTTCAAGAAGAAAGGCTTTGCAGTTAATAAATGTTTGAAACAAAGCCCACGCATGGTAAACCGCGATGCTTCTCAACTGGTATAGAAAGCTTTGTGCTGAAGGCACATACCTATATCAATGAAGTAGTTTGAAGTTCACGATTTCTTTAAAAGGTCTGATCAGCAGTAAATGGCCAATAAACTTTTGGACTTTACACCTCTGCTTTCTGTTCACGGCATGCAGTTAGGGTTTAAAAACACTTAAAATTTTCTAAATGTGATAAAACCAATGCTTAATCATAATGCGTGGTGTCATCTCACCCATAATCATCTATCTGAGAACTTGTGATAATTTAAACTTCTTCATAATTCAAACTAAAATAAGAAATTCCTTTGAGTTCGAATTAACGAGAGTTGATATATACAAGCTGGCCGGTTAACGGTTGTGCAGCACATTGTCTTTCGCAGGCTAGGGAGCATGTTCATAGCCAACGCGTGCCGTTCACTCTCAGCGAGTGCTGAAGAGGTGGCAAGAGGTAGCGAAGTCTCTCTTGGCGAAAGAAGGTGGTCTTTCTCTTGTGCCCAAGCAAATTGTCTGTCATGACAGTAGCAAACAACGCATGCCGACATGCTAAGATCCTACGGTGCTTCACCCCTAAAAAGCATATAATGGCTTATAAATCAACCTTTTGCATGTTTGGAGTGCACATGCACCATATCTTAACGGCAACAGCGAATGCTGAAAGGAATATACGGACAAGGCCGGGCTTCGTAGAGCATGCACTTGGCTCAAGATCATTGTATGGTGTAGGCTGTTCATAGAACAGACAGCGCACGGGTCAAAATGTGCAGCTATCTGGTTGCAAGGTTGGTGCACTAGGCTGATGCAACACTGATGCTGAATAGTCATCGACGTGCATGACACTAACATCATAATTTGGCCAACTAATCATGCTGTTCCAGTGACTGGCATGATTGGTCACTAAGCAAAAACATGGCGCTGGCATATACATACTTATCGGTGCTCACATCTACTGTAAACAAGTTTCCGAAGTTGAAATGCACGTGCAAGCGCATATGCTTGGGCATGTTGGTAATTTATGGTTACCTTTTTAGACTCACCAAACAAACAAGGATGAAAAAATTTCATTAAAGCATCGTGGGTGTCCATCGTTTTTTCGTCTTTGTTCGTTTAGTGTGCTGAAAAGTGAACATGAAATTCACGCTGTCCTTGGAGTTTGAGCAGGTGTGGATTTCATTCCACAATTTCAATTGAGGAAATTTTTTTGGTACTTATGTTGAACATTGAACGAATCTGTTAAACCTTTTCCTACATGTCTCTCAGTGTACACAGCATGAATGGTCACCAAGCTTTCACAGATGCAGAAAAGAAGATATTGAAAGGCCTCTTTCTAGAGCAAAGCTTGGCAGCCAAAATGAGTAAAAGCAGTTGGTGTGATACAGTGCTTCATCGCATCGCCTTCACAGTCCCTAGAAGCAGTTCTGAAGCTGCATCAGTGTCTACAAGCATTGCTTCAGATCCTCTCGAGTGCAACACATGCCAAGTTTACTTCTAGTAACTCTAGTATGAAACTGTGTTGCCCATATGGAGAACATAGGACTAGTAGACATAAACTTTACTGCTAATTGTTCTGACTAAGGGCACTGTTTGTTGCATCAGGTTCTATCATAATCATAAATCTTCCTTTTAATTTTTGATTGCATATGTTAGAATGTTTGTCATTGTGAGGGCGTTAGGTCCAATCAAACAAAGTGACTATGTTGGTCATGCAGCTTTGTTGCGTTCTGTGATCATTTCTCATGATACAACATAGTTGGGTGCTGCCTCCCCGCCCTTTTTCCACCCATACGTGAGTGTACTCTTGCCTTTCAGGGTTCCCTGCCAGTCCTTTGTGCACGACAGTCATTTTGAAAACAGTGTGAATCAGGGCTGATGACCAGATTGACTGTGTGTGCCATTGTGCACCTCCTTGACATTGTTTTGCCCTGCATGCTAGTTCTAAGAGCTGCATGGTCATTGTAATGAAGGACGTGTTGCCTTTTGAGCAGGTGCGAGCGTGATGTGTCATTGGGAACCCAGGACCTGAATGTCCCAGCTGTTGTGCATGTGCCAAGATCTGACCAGCAGCACTGTGGAGACCTTGTTTGGCTCCAGCTCCTACTTGGGCTGTGCTGACTTCGGTCGGCACCGAATGCTGTGAGAAGTGTGGAGATTTATGGTAGTTGTCATTGTTCCCTGTGATGTCTTTTTGGTCATGCCCTGTAGGCACTGCTGCAGCTGTGCAGAAGTGTGTTGGATGCCCTTGGTTAGTGCACTGGGAAGAATGGATGTGTTGGCATGCTGTAGAACATGGGGATGCCCTGAAAGCAGCCCTGCCCTCTACCCTGCCCTTTTATTTTTATTTTTTGTTACCTCAGAACACACAAAACTTGTGGTACCTATTGTGAACATGCACACACAAACCCACTGTAGGAATCACTGCACTAGATCACCTCACTGCCATCTTATGGCCAACATGCAGCTGGAGGAATTAAATGAGCAAGGGGCTTGACGAAGCATGTACTCTTTCTTCTCTTTGCAGGTATAGTGGTAGAACGCAGAAGCAGATTGTTGAATATGTTAGGGAGAACTATGTCAAGAGGCAGCCATTTCAAAGGTACATACTCGGTCCCCAATACTTTACCGTTTGACACTCGAATGCCTTAACCGGTATGTGGCAAACATCTCTTTGCTCTCTCTCTGTTTTCACTCTCACCCATCTTCCAGACCTTGCATACACTCTCCTAGTTTGCATTGCCCTGTCCCTTGGTTTTGCAACTTCCCGGTGTTGTCTGTGCTAGGGGCTGTGCTTGGTTCTGTTGTTGGGAGTGGCATGCTTTGCATGCTTACCCTGGGGTGGCTGCTTCGACCCATGCCTCTCAAAGTAAATTGTGCTGCTTTTATCATTCTACAAACTGGTAATTCTGCTACCTTTCTACATTTGTGCCCATGCAGTGCAGCGTGCATGCAATATATTTTAGAATACAAATCTAGTGAAACTCTTTGCATCCTGTGCTCAGTAATGTTACAGTTGTATTCATTCAATATAGCAAGTAATGCAATTGAGCCACCTGGCACAATGCTTCCTTTCTTTTTTTGTCCTTCACTAATGAAATGAATATAAGCATTCCTCATGGTAAATTTGCCATCTGATTTTGTGGACTACACAGCTTTAGGCTGGATAAGGTGACAAAACTATGCTTATTGGCAATGTAATACAGTCAAACCTGGGCACATGAACCTTCTAATAAAGTGCAGTATAGTTCAACAATTGCAACTCATGGGGACAAATTGCAACTCATGATTACGGAGTTAGACAAGGAGAGCAAAAAGGTGGGTCTTAAAATTAATCTGCAGAAAACAAAAGTAATGTACAACAACCTCGGAAAAGAGCACCGCTTCGAGATAGGTAATAGTGCACTTCACGTTGTAAAAGACTATGTTTACTGAGGGCAGGTAATAACCGCGGAGCCGAACCACGAGATTGAAGTAACTAGAAGAATAAGAATGGGGTGGAGCACATTTGGCAAGCACTCTCAAATTATGACAGGTAGATTGCCACTATCCCTCAAGAGGAAGGTATATAACAGCTGTATCTTGCCGGTACTGAGCTACGGAGCAGTAACCTGGAGACTTACAAAGAGGGTTCAGCTTAAATTGAGGACAACGCAGCGAGCAATGGAAAGAAAAATGGTAGGTGTAACCTTAAGAGACAAGAAGAGAGCAGAGTGGATTAGGGAACAAACCGGGGTTAAGGATATCATAGTTGAAATCAAGAAGAGGAAATGGACATGGGCCGGGCATGTAGCGCGTAGGCAGGATAACCGCTGGTCATTAAGGGTAACTAACTGGATTCCCAGAGAAGGCAAGTGAGTTAGGGGGAGACAGAAGGTTAGGTGGGCAGATGAGATTAAGAAGTTTGCGGGTATAAATTGGCAGCAGCAAGCACAGGACCGGATTAACTGGCGGAACATAGGAAAGGCCTTTGTCCTGCAGTGGGCGTAGTCAGGCTGATGATGATGATGATGATGATAGTTCAACATATTGGTAACTCGAAGTACAAAACATGCCTATGAACCCCATAGAAAAAACGATTCTATGGTTGAATGTGCTCGAACGTGGTTAGACAAAGCCTATAGAGTTATAGCAGCAACTACCGCGGAAACCATGCCGCAGCGCGATTACGTGCGTCTGCAGTAGAGCACTGTCCATATTCTGACGTGGAAGTCTTGAGGCACATGTGCCTCGAGACTGGTCTTGCGGCTTTCGCTGACTAATAGGAATGGGTGCGTGGGAGATGAGAATAAACTGACACTGCACATGTTTATTGGTATGACTGCGCACGTGCAAGGAGTAAGTGGAGGAAATTAATGTTGACTAAGCTTTAAGGTCAAACTTATGCACCAAGTCATTTCCTGGGTTTTTACTAAGAGGATTAGAACTTCATTCCAACAATTCTACTGGCTTGAGACAGTCTCTTGAGACGATCTCTCGAGCTTCATTTTTGCCGCATGCATTCAGAGCTGCATAGTCACCATCCATGATTTTGCATTAGCAAGGTTTCATCTGCACAAGATGCGGTGCTCAACTTTTTCATTTCCCCTGTGAGTGTAGGCTGTATACATGCCTTCGACTGCACAATTAGTGACCACAGCAAATGTTACACTCAGTAGCTTCGTTTGGCTTGAGGCAATGCACGTGCAAAATCACCAAACTCGGGCATAGTGGAAGCTGTTTAAGATGGTGAGTTTAGCCGCACTTTGCATGGTGGCTTGCTCACTCACTTGCTACATCTTCATGGACAAATGGTGACTTGCCAGCCATTTTTCTGGCAAAAATGTCATGTTACGTCGTGCACGTTGTGGTGTTTGTGTAGATGGTAGTTAACCAAGCAGGTGTTTAGAGTATGTTCCAGTTTATTTAAGAAACCGTGGTCTTGAGTTGTAATCACATAGTGAACAAAGTCATGAATTATAAACATTATGGCTTTTATACTCTTCTTTTGCAAAGTAAATACTGGGTCTACATATTTATCAGGAAAATAAAAGTGCATTGCTATAATAGGCATTTGTTCTCACTCCAATTATTCAGCAATATTTATACTTTAAATAATTGAAAATAATCTGAATTTAAACATTCTTTTCTGTCAGATCAAATTCATATTAACAAGCTCATACTCTAATTCAATGTAGCCAGGTTTGTTGTATCTGTAATGTGCGACTGATGGCAGTTTGACGTAGAACCTGTTCATATAATCAACAGATGGCTTATACACTGAGGAAAAACATAAACACTTACTTTACTGCTTAATAGTTATGCCTGTTGTTGAAGTTAATTACTGGTTAGTTTTCCGACAAGAAGTACACTTCAAAACAAGAATTATTCTACAAGAATATAGTCACTATAACGAAAAACTAAATTACAGCATTTTAGTAATTTACAAGTACAAACACTGCACGTTGTTTCGTGATTGTATATTTATATTAATTTTATTTAGTTTCTTTGTTTAATTGGTAATTGGTGAGAAATGTCAGAATTGCTGTTTTTCTCTGGTAGTGTTCTTTTTTTTTTTGTGGAAAAAAAGTTGTTGCCATTTATTTACAAGAACATGTCTTTTCTTTGCATGCCACACTTCATTTTCTCAGCTAACTTGGAAAGTTTGCCATGTTCATTACAAGAAAATATATTCTAATTCTGTAACTTGTTTTCTCAGACTGTTTACTAATGCTCGCTGGTATTGTCATTGTTGCTAAATGTTTGTGGTCATATGACCACAAACCAGCAGTGCGGTATTTTAGCAAGATAAAGTAAATCAGACCTGTAGTCATGTTACTGTGTCTGTATTCATATCAGAATGTCACCTGTTCATTATGAAATATTAGAGATTGTTTTTATTTGGGTGCCACTAAATTATTCAAAAGAGTGTTCAGTAAGTATTATTCAGTAATACGGAAATTATTCAGTAAGTACCAGCTATTAAGCTGGTACTTACTGACAACTCTCACTGAGCAAAATTATTGTGACAACAGTTAGTAGATTGATACAGGGTCTGCTTTGTTGATTCATATTTATATTGCTTCAACGTGTTCATTACCATGCAATATCATTGTCATGTCATGTCTCTGCAGCCAACGTGTTCATTACTGTCATGCCATGACCATCATCATCGATGCACTATTGTCATACAGTCATTTTTATCATGTCACAGCTATTGCTGTGCGGTTGTCAGACTGAAATTGTGGTTTTGCTGTTGCAAAGGGAGAGGACATTAATTGCTGTCACAGTAAACAGTCGTAGTATGGTAGGAGCTGATTGATTGGGTGGCCTTTAATTTGTTATTTTGTTTTCTCGCTTGCCAGTCAGCACTCTGTGCTCCCACACCACCGTGTTAGTCCACAACAGCAGTCATAAATCATTCTCGCTTCTATTTTCATTATTTTTTGTAGCTCTTCTTCAAAACCTGCTGCTAGCAGCCTTACGTTGAAGCTTTTCAGAATATGACTGCAGGAGAACATTCTTCTCTGAATCTTTAAGAGATGCACATTAACATCCAAGAAGAAGCACAATGTCAGTTAAGACTCGCACTTGCAGAAGTTTATGTACATCAAATTTCTTCAAAATGTCCAACTCTTTGGCAAGAAAATTGGAGAATTTTTTTTTAATTTAACGTCCACAGCCATCATGTCATGCATATGTGATAAGCATTTTTTTTACTCAGTACCCGGAAATCTTCCTGAATCCTGCCTTTTTTTCTTATATATTTCAATGTAACCTTTTATTTAAGTACTTGTGAAGTGTCATCTACACTCAAACCTCATTGTAACAAACTAGCATTGGGACCGTAATTAGTTTATGTCTAGTACTTGCTGTAACAGTAAGAGATAGAAACTGGCTCTAACAAATTGGCAACCTTAGCGAAGCTATATTACTAGGTACAGAAATGCATGCACTGTGCAAAACAAAGTTTTCCAGTGTCCATATACAACAGGACCTTTTCCACTTCAGTTATTTCAGTTGTCAGGAGATTCTACAAGTGGTTTCCAAGTCATTAGGCCATGTCCGTGGCATCCACGTGACTTATTTCCACAAAAATGTCTGCAACACCTGTACGACATCTAAAATAAAGTCTTCTAATGTTACGGCTGAGTTGTAAACAAGAATGTGGTCATGGATTAATTTTCAATATTTAATCTGCTTTTTGTTTTAAATTTAGAATTTTGAGCATTGTGTGAACCAAATATAACTTCATTAAAGCCGATATGGGAGTGGCTGTTCCTTTTTCAGTTTCATTATAAAAAGGGTATATGTCAATAAAATCAAGCATATTGGTGTTTAGTTCACTAGAACCGATAACTCGCTATACAGTTGAACCTCTTTATAAAAGACATGCACTGGGCATCAATTCGTGTCTTTTACGTGAGGTGTCTCTTATAAGAACGGTGCCACATATGGATTTTTTGATCAGCCTCTAATTTTATGCAGGCACACTGGTGCCTCTTACACCCAATAGTCTGTTATATCGGTTTCTGTTTTAAGTGGGGTTCGACTGTATAGGTGTTTGTTAAATCGACATTTCACTGCACAACTCTAGCTTACTTTGGACAAAGGCCCTAATTGTGTTGCTGTGCCAGTCAATACCAAGGCTTTGCCAGGTTGTTTCACAAAGAGGTTGTGTGTAACCAAATTTGCATAAAACTGGCTTGGGGTGTCAAAATTGAGTGAGATTAAGTTTTGCCCAAAAGGGCACTACTTGGAGAAATTCTTGTCTATTTGGCCATTGCATGATAACTTTGGTTCAGGTAGAAAGGAATGACATTGTGCTTTTGTGAATTAGTGGCACATCCAGCATTGTGTCATATCTGCAGGTACATTAATGTCATGCCTGCTTTATAATGCATGCGTAAAATAATGGTGGTGCCTATGTATATGCTGCAGATGCACACACGTCATTGTGCAGGTAAACTAATATGACTCTTTCCCCTACCCTTTCCCGTGCCACAGATCAACAAGCCTGCGCTTACCATCTCACGGTAGTGCAGGCACTTCAGACAATGAGGAGAACATTCAGTCAGCGGCTGCTGCAACCTCAGAACCAAGTTCTCCACGACGAGACACAAGCCGTGACACACCTCGGCTTACTGAGGGTGCTGTGACACCTAGCCAGGACACAGATGACAACATTTCACACGATTCATATCGGCTGGAGGAAGGGGACTCGTCCATCGCTGCACCCACGCCGAGTGCAGACAATTCAAGTAAGGAACCAAGCTCAGTGGTGAATGGGGGTCCCGAAAGCGGCCGTCGACGGTCGGGTGAGCTCTCCCGAGCTAGTCGCAGCTTTGATGAGGAAGATTCAGAGTTTGGGTATGTGTTGCATCGAAGGGGGTTCCTCCGTGACAGTAGAATGCGGCGTAGCGAGGGGCACCCTCGCCGCAGGCCACGAACAGACGTAGGCAGATGTTCACGCCAGTCGAGCCCACCTACCATTTTTGCGCGAGCTCGTGCCCTGGGGCCTCGAGTGGTTGGGTCTGTGGATTTCGTGCACCTGGCGCAGCTGCCAAGGGCTGACAGCTTTTCATCCCACGATGACTCTCTTGAAGAAGATTCTCTTGAAAGAGAGATCATGGCGGTGCTTCGCAAAAAGAAATTGCTGGGCGATGAGCCCGCACGCTCCAGCCTTTCCACAGCAGATGCCTCTAGTGTCCAGCAAATTCCCACTGAACAGGCAAAGCAAAAAGTTTCTCCAAAAAAAGTGTCTCCAAAAAAATTTTCTCCAAGAAAAGTTTCTCCAAATAAACATTTCCTAGAAAAAGTTTCTCCCAAAAACGTTTCTCCGAAAGAAGTTTCTCTGGAGGAAAAGCCCGACTTGTCTTTAGAGCTGGCAACTGTGCCACTTCCCGAAGAAAGTCTGATGGCCCAGCTCAGCCCCATTGCCATAGGTCCTACTGAGGATGCCTTGCTGGGAGGCCTGGTGGGCATCCCACCACCTCCGGAGTACCGCTCCAGTGCTGTCAATGAGGTACTGCGCAAGTACGAGGAGTTGGAGCGCAGCCTGGCCCTTGAGCTGTCACGGCTGGGCTGTCCTCCACCACCAGCCATGCCACTCACTGTCACTCGCAGTGAGGCCTCATTGGCTCATCCTGAGGACATCAGCGACTCGTCAAATGGCCTTGCTGAGAGCGACATAGGGGAAGATGCTTTGAGGCTGGACACTGGTTCAGACGACACACTGGGCGAGAGCCCCGAGCGCACTTTTTCGGAAGAGGAAGAGACTGCCTTGGTTGGGGATGAACCAACACTGTGCAGCAGCCCATTCTCGTCAAGTGTTCCCGAGACTCCTGAGGCACAGTACCCCAGCTTTGTGGACCTGGATGTGATTGTCGGCAGTGGACTGCTTGAGCCAAGTTCATCCAGTTCCTCCATGCTATCATCTTATAGCAAGAATGGCCACCCACTTGACTGCAATCCCTTCCTGCAGTGATAGCAATTCAACACATGCTTCAATATGAAACCTTCCCACAGTGCTACCAATGCAGGTTCTCGTTATCGCAGTGAAGAGGATTGCAAGGATCAGGCAAAATGCAAAATACTCTTAGGTGCAGGCAGTACACATAGCATAGCAGATATCTCAAGTTCTCTAGCTCAATACAGTGCCATCAGATGACTTGCTGGTCATATCACTATTGTGTGAGAGGCTGCAGTGTTCCATGTTATTGATACTTTGACATCAATTCCTTCATGGTATTTGTGTGCAATAAGTGAAATCTCTTTGTGTTTCTTTGTTAAAGCGTCAACATCACTGCCTTGTTTACACGCCAGTAATGGTTTGGACCTTTTACTTAAGGGTGGCATGTTTGCCTTGAGTATTCTGTTGAAGCCCTTAAAAGGATTTCTCAGTGCTGCTTTGAAGCAATTCACTTCAAATTTTGCTTATTTTGCATCTTCTTACATTGGACATTCTACAGGGGTCTGGCAAGATTTTTTAGTGTGTCCATTGGATAATTGTTAGCACTGTTTTGTAATCTTGTGATCTGGAAAGACGTGTCATTATATATGCTCATGCTTATCTGACTAAATTGATTTAGACGGCCTTCTAGTGACTTCATCTGACAACATTTTTCCTCCTTGTTTCTTTTTTGAGCTTGTAAATAAGCTTTTCGAGGCCTAGAAAGAAAATAATTTTTTAGTTCGTGGGTCACATATGTGTGTGTTTCGTTTATGTGACCCTCATAAATATTGCAGTGCATTTTAAGTTGGGCTCCATATTTCGGAGTTTATTTTCTTTAAATTTGAAGAGTGTTTTTCTTTTGGGCAAAAATTTTTAGTTTATAAAGTTCATTTTTTAAAGGTTCTTGATACTCCAAAATTTGGAGTTTAAGTTAAATAATTCTCAATACTGTGATGTCTTAGATAAAATTGTATCTGAATGCAAAAACACCAGGACACTCGAAGCATGTTATAATTGTTTGGAAGGTTTCAATGCAGAGACCTATATACACGCAAGCACAAATAGTTTAATGCAAAACACCTAGCACTCCCGGGGGACCTATATACATTGACATCTTTTCTTCCGTGCACATCAAGCCCTTTGTTAAATGGGCGATGGGCATGTACTGTGAGATACTGTTGACTTGAGGTAAAGTATATCAGACTAACCAGCTGATGTATCGATGACCACTTGGAACATGCCCTTTCAATTAAGAACGGAACAGAAACATATTGGCCGTTGAAATCAGAGTCTATCAGATCAATTAGAAATGTCAAAAATTTTACTGGCGAGTGTTTATTGGATTTTTTCATTTATCCAAAAATACTGAGCCCTAGTTATAAGATGAAGGCATACAAACTAGTAACTCACATAGCAGCTTCATTAGCACTTTTATGAATTAAGGATATTTCAACATTATTGTAGGGATTACAAGACATGTGTCAGTGCCCCTAATGAAATTCTAACCACATAATGGTAGCACATTGTGATATTATAAAACATTATGGTTTTATTGTACAATCAGCATGTCTGATGCTTCTTTGGATACATCTTAAAGCAATGCTATAACTTCCCAGTGACAGCTTACTCATTGGGCAAACAATACAGATGATGTAAAGGTATGTGTACAAACAAGCTAGAAATCTTCAAATCTCTCTGCTCATCCACCTTTAATTATTTTATACTTAAGAACCTTCACCAGTCGATTCAGCTATATTTACCTGAATGCAAGGGGTGTTCTTAATTACTGATTTCTAATTGAACTGCCTCCGTTCAGCATCCTCCCCCTTTTTATCTTTTTCCCGTTCGTTCATACACAGCTAAGAAATACCAAGGTATTAAGAAATATCAAGGTATTAGTCTGTTTACCTCTGTTGAACTTTCATGCCATGCTTCTGATTCACACAGATTTACACTTGTCTAGGCTCAATTTTAGGCTTTCTCGCTTGTCTCCTTGGTTGATCATTCGTTCATTCATTCATTGCTATTCATTTGGGTAATCTTGCTGCCTATATGCTTGTTCGAGCGGCATTTTTTAGTTCAGTCATCTAATGTTCAGCACTGATTGCATGCTGATGACAATCAACATGCAGCATTCGTCATACACATCAGCAAACTTTGCTTAGGTGTGCATACTCCATAATCCACATCCTGATGGTTGCTCTCTTTTATACCTTGTGCTGTCCTGAATATGGTAGATATGTCAGCCTGGTTGTACTGAGGGATGGTGAAAAATATGTTCACTTTTACTTGTCGTTTATTTAAATTAATCACATGAACAATTGGTCTCATGGTAAAGATAGACAGGGCTCAGGGAATGACTGCAAGAAAAACCTCATTTAGCTGCTAAGTATTGAAACTCTTGCAATCTCACAAATTTATTTGTTTTTTTTTTTTACAAATGGGAAACACAACGTTTCGCACATTCTTTGGTACTTAGGCACCCTTAAAGGGGTAATTACCATAAGAAATGGTAATAAGGGCTGCAGCGCGAGCACGAAGGTGCTAGAAGAAACAGACGAAAGGCGAGGCACGGAAGGCAAAGAGGACAACACGAGCACTGACTACCAGCTGAATTTTATTATTCGCAGCACACGTGATAACAAATACAACAGGCAACCTTTTAGCAGCAAACGTGAGCAACAAGACATATTCTGGGGAATAGTCTGATAAAAAGAAGGTACAATGATAAAATGGCTAACCCTTATCTAAAAGCGCGAACTCTTTGTCATGCAAGGCCACCGAAGGTTGGCTCACGCATCCGTCACTATGTTTTCTAATAAAATACGCTTCAGCTATTTCACGAGTTAACCTGTCCATGTGGCGTGCCAGCACACTCACGCCCGGAAATCGAGGCTGGCACACGCAGCTTTTGCAGTGCAAAACAAGGTTTGAACTAATTCCTTTGCATATATCATTCATATGTTCTCCTAACCTTTTATTGATGCACCGCCCAGTTTGGCCTATATAACAACGACCGCACGTTAAAGGAAGCATGTAAACAACACCAACTGCGCAATCTGCAAATTTATTTATGTGTTTTACGGCGCATGTCCAACTTTTTTTGGTGATTCCACTAAGTCGCTCATCCGTCATTCTGCAAATCTGCAGGGGCTGATAAAACTTGATGATTTTGCATGGGGCTGATAAAACTACATCTCCACCATATCTCGAGCCTACCTTCTTCAAACCATGAGATATATTGTAGAAGTATGGGATGACTGCAACTCTTTTTCGCTCTTTATTTCCTCCTGCCTTTTCTTGTTTTTGTTTGATTTTTTGCAACAAAGCTTCGCACACTGAAGAAATTACAGATTTTGGAAATCCCGCTGACAGAAGTCTGTTAATTTGCATTGTTACACTATCAGTCATCTTGTGTAGGCATGACTTAGATAAGCCAGCACTAACAGCCGACGAAGCAATAGCTCTCTTGACCAGTTTTGTGTGGCAGGAGGCATAGTTTAACAAGGGTTTAACACTTCGCGGTTGGTATTCCCAGCATACGTGATTTGGAAACAATGTAATATTAATATCTAAGTACCTCAGTGATTCCTGTTGGGGAACTTTGCAAGTGAAGTCTAGCCCACCTCCATGTGTTTTAAAAGCGTGTGTTTTTGAAGCGTATTTTATTAGAAAACATAGTGACGGATGCGTTAGCCAACCTTCGGTGGCCTTGCATGACAAAGAGTTTGCGCTTTTAGATAAGGGTTAGCCATTTTATCATTGTACCTTCTTTTTATCAGACCATTCCCCAGAATATGTCATGTTGCTCACGTTTGCTGCTAAAAGGTTGCCTGTTGTATATATTATCACGTGTGCTGCGAATAATAAAATTCAGTTGGTAGTCAGCGCTCGTGTTGTCCTCTTTGCCTTCCGTGCCTCGCCTTTCGTCTGTTTCTTCTAGCACCTTCGTGCTCGCGCTGCAGCCCTTATTACCATGAATTCAAACCAACTAGCCCAAATAGCCATTCTTCTTCTACCATAAGAAAATTTATTGCCAAATGGGTACTATGTGGCACATTGGCACTAAGCTGATTTTATGGTGAATTTCCCTACTCTCAAATCCCCGTAGTATCTGTGTGTTGACCTCTTTGTCAGTGACCAGAACATTATCTTTGAAAGACATACTACAGCCACATGTGTTGATATCATTGCTGGCCGAAATCCAGCAACTCTCCCTTGCTGCGTACATGAATACACACAAGCTATGCAATATTTGAGCGTGCGGCCTTTTGATAACATCCCTTTCACTGTTTTCCCCCTGGCAGCCACTTTCTTGCACCTTTAGGACACTCAAAAAACTAGCAGTCATTTGACAGCCGTGCTAGCCACTGGAGCACATTTTTCATCTCACAGAAATTTCACATTATATATCTATACCCTTTAGTCCTTCTTGTACTTACAAGGAAATTCTTGTTCACATTTAAGTAAGTGTACGTATGCGCAGATACAGTGTCACCTACATGTAACACCCTTGGTTAAATCATTATGTTGGACACTGGGGGGAATAGTTGTAGCAGCATCAGCTTCACTTTTAATGTGCTTAAAAAAGAAACCACTGTAATTGTTAAGTCTTCCTGTATGATCCAGTTTTAGTACACTCATATGAGAGTCCTTTGTTGTGCTACTGGGACGTGCAGGTCTGTCCTGTTGTTTAGAAGCTGCATCTTAAGCTAAAATTCATGATGTATAAAAAAAGAAGTTTGTGGAAATGCTGGTAGGATGAAATTTTGGACTGGCCACTGAACATTTGTAAAGAAGAAAATGGTGGTTTTAGTGAAACTCGGCAGTGATGTCTCAGATCCATGCTGTGGGCATGCAAGTATTCGGTGATGGCCTTCGGGACATATCGCCAAATAGAAGGGTCTGGCCGAAATTCGAAGAGAATTTTTGTGGACTGAGTATGTTGGAAATAATTTTGCCATATTTATTTGGTGGGCTATCATACTGAGAAAATATGCATTTCTCAATCATCACTTACAGTTATTGTGTCATTGTGTAGAGTCATTGAGACTTGGTAGTTTGCATATTAGAATTTATTCAGCTCCAGCCTAGAAGGGAAAACATAAACATGCGACTTTAGCAGAAAATTTTACCACCCTTCAGTTTTCATGAATAAAACTGGGAGCTGCCACATTGATGAGGATGACACTGCAGCACGCAACAGGTTACGTCAACTGCCATTGTCACTGGAGACACCCCACTTCTCCTATATGTGTTTGTATGTATGCAGTCGTGTGTGTGTGTTTGTGTGTGTTTGTGTGTGTGTGTTTTTCCTCACAATGTTTACAACTTTTTAAGAGCACAAGCAGTTGCCATATTTCAAAACCGAAACATGAAGTCTAGCTGGTCAATGAGCACTGATTGTGTAGTGTTGGTAAACTTTGTGGGCAGCAAGTTACTATACCTCTGGATTTGTTAGAAGTATTCATGAATCCCCATTTATTTATATATTTATTTATTTATTCATTCATTCATTCATTCATTCACTCATTTCCAGAGCACCTGCATTGCCTCAGAGGCATTATCAACTGGGCATTTTGTTTTATTTTTTTTCTTGTGGATTATGAGTGCATGTATCTATCTAGTCTGCTCAGATATCATTAGCTTGCACTGCAGTTTTTCACTTTGTTTAAACAAGTGTCGGCAGACATGCATTTTATTTGTGAGGCAATCAGAGCTGTGCCATGTCCTGTGCACCTTGTGCTGGCTGCTACGAGTGAGTGTGCTTTTTAAGAAATCCCACCCAGTGAACAGTGAATGAATGAAAGCTTCGATGACACTTGAGCTTCGCGTTCAAGTGTATAGTGCAACTATGTAAATGGGCCCTGTTCGTATCAGCTCCTTCGCTAGCAAGACTTTGCTTCTTAGCGGACACCTCAACTGTGCCGTGAGGAAAGAAACGTTTGTGCGCATAACATTAGTTGTTTCGACCTCTAATAGAATGTATGCTTGGTGTAGTTGAGAAGTGTCCACTACGCCGTAATCAATCATTTTGTGAATTAGCAAAACAACCACTACATCCATAAGGCAATAATGTGGAGGTGCTGTCACCCTCTGTAAAATCGTTTGCGTCTCGTGGTGCACACTTGTCCCGCGAGCAGTAGACCGCAGTCAGAGTTAACAGTCGTCGAGCGATAGGTGGCGTTATGCTCACCATTGGTTATCACCACCATCATCATCATCATCATGGTTAGCGTGGTAGCAGCAGCAGTGACGTCTGGCGGCGAAGTTAGGTGGGCGGTCAGATAAAATTGGCGAGTCTCTTTTGGCATGTGCCGACTGGCGCGAACGGTTGTCTCCTGCGGTTGGTCCATAGGTGGACGGCATCGCGGGTCGTCTGCCATAATCCCATCGTGTTCATTCAATACGCACACCTACACAGTTACACACTTTTCGGTGATGCTGTTACTGATTATTAGGATTAATATTACTTGAGCGCTTTGTAATGTGTAGGCCTTTAGATCACTAACTCGTTGTGCAATTCACGCAGTGTGAATCCTGGTGTGATTCTACGCATCTTCGACGCAATATTACATGTTTTAACGTGACTCCTCGATCTATATGATGCCTGTTTAAATTTTTTTTTCTGAAATTTTCTAGTACTGACACGGGTTTGTGGCAGAAGCCTGCCTGCCTCATGGAAGGCCTGGGTTCAATTTCGATTTCAACTCATGATTTTTATTATTTGCATCTATTGGTGTTTTTTTTTTTCACAGGAAATACCGATTTTTCACTAACAGCCAATGCTGGCAGCATCTACACTGGAGTGCATTAGCTGCTAAATCACCAAAAATTCTTGTTAGTACTATTTGTAAAGTAACACTAATGGTACTGTAATGAAAATGCAGCTTGAAAGGCCTACAGTGAAATGTCTTAGAGAACAGTGTCATTGCACAGTGTAGTGGTCTGAATGTTGTGATGGTGGCAGGAGACAAAAGGTGAACTTGGTGTAATTGGATATAGCATTAAAAGCCACTAAAAGTGAGCTCCGTAAGAAACACAACTGGAACAATACATGTGCTGAGAAACTCATTTCCTCGTTTCTTGCTGCTTTTGTGTTTAATCTTACAACTACAGTTTCACTGCTCCTTTAAGCATTCGCTGTCTAGTGGTCTAGTGCATGATGCATCTAGGATTACTGCACTCCTCATTTGACAGCTTTCAAATTCTAAGTGTATTCATAATAATGCCAAGTTTGCCTGTGTGACAAGAGCAATGCTTTAAGAGAAAGGCAATAGTATGCTTTTTTTGGTACATCGTGCTCATGGCAGTTGTTTGTTATATCAGACATTTCCTTGGGCATTTCTGTAGCATTATCGATTTGTATTGTACACACTTCTGTATTGTGCACACTTCCACACTTTCTTCCTAGCTTTGATGTCCGCTTGGCATGTTCAGTTCCTTTTCTGCCATCTTAGCTTGCTAACTATAGTCGTGTACAACTTTAAAAGGCAGCGGCATTCCTTCTTAAAGGAAGATGTATACAAGCCTGCACCAGTGGGTATGCACCTGAGACTGACATGATGAGTTGTATAGCCGATGACTTGGGCAGGACTGTTTATTTAGTGGTGGAGGCAATTGGCCGTCACACTTCAGTTATTTGGGCAGGGCCACACCTGCGTTCATGAGTCATACTTGACTATGATTTTGCCATTATTTTATTTTTGTGTACCGGTCTTTTATCTAAGAAAGGCAGTAGCCTCTGATGATAGTAAAGGAACTTCTTGTCAGGCTGCTTTTATTTCCTTCTGCTCTTGTCTTTCCTGGGAAAATGTACACGTCATCGTGGTCATCATTTGTATACCTTCAGTGTAAGAAGTGAAACGTTTCTGCTCTAAGCTCTTCCTTTTATCACTCCTTTGTTTAAAAAGTGCATCTGTTGCACTCGAACTTGCTGTTGTGACCTTCTTCACCTTCTGTGTACGCAATGACACTGCCATGGGTGTCAAGCCTCATGGTTCATCACCATGGCACCAAGCACAACAGAGCAATGACCACTGCCCCACACATCTAATACAAACTTTGTTAGAGTTGACTTCGGGTCTTCTACAACCATCTGTTTTCTCTGGCATTGTTAATGACATTGCTTGTAGGGCTGGAATATTTAGAATATTGCGCTACATTAATCGTAAGAATTCACAACATGTCAAGGCAGTCTCTGTTATAGGCAATGGATATGACTTTGCAGTGTAATAGTATTAGTGGTATAGATTACTTAACTGCCCATAGCGCTTCGGTTTGCTGTTTTAGAGAAACAACCACCTGGGAGAGTTTCAGAGAATGCTGGAAATTTGCATATTGTGAATTCTAGGTCGCCAGCTTTACTATTGAAACCTTTGATACAGTAATAAAATTTTTGTTTCCTATGGGCAAGCTGTACATGAAAAAAACTAGCTGCAACCTCTTGTGCCACTGACTTAGAACATATTTGATAATAAACTGTTTACCCTTGTGGTTTGTCTCTGCTTTCTTCTGTCACACTGTTTCTTACCTCTTAATTGCCAAAATAATCTGTGTTGGTCTGGTACTTTGTTACAAACTTGTTACTAGACCATAATAACCATGTTACTAGAACATAGTATAACATACTAGTGCAAAACCATGCCACATGCAAGCATGGCATGGTCTACTAGTATATTGCAAACATGTTAATATGCAGATATTGATCCTACCTCCACAATGAAATGGAGTGCTTAAACACACCTTAAAAGCTTTTAAACACATATCATTTTATGGACACTTAGTGTTGCAGCTTTGTGGATTCTTGCTCATCACCGAAACTTCAGGCTGGTCAACCTCTCTACTTCACCATCTTTGCAAGAATACAGTGCTCGTCTTTTCTCAAAATTTCCAGTTTAAAACACATGTCATGCTGTAATCAGAACTACGTCTGCTGCGGTGGTGTTGCGGTTATGGTGTGCAGCTGCTGACCTGGAGGTCACTGGTTTGGTTCCAACCGCAGTGGTCAGGCTTCGATCGAAATGAAATGCCATGTACTGTGCAATGTCAGTGAACGTTACAGAACACGATATCAAAATTTTCAGAGCCCTGCTCTACGACGTGCCTCATAGTCGTATCATATGGTGTTGGAACATAAAACCCCAACTATTAATTTGTACTTGGAACTATGCGCTCAAGCTGAAATGATGGCTTCTTATTTATTTGCAACCCTTTTTTGTATATTTGTGCTTTCAAAACTCAAGAAGAAACAGTTCCTTTAGAACACAGTCTTTTAGAAACACCAAACCACTTATGCCCCAGGGCTAACTGCATATTCACTCGCCAGTGTGAATCTGGGACTAAATTTTAAAAATGTGCCAGTCCTCGGCAATGAAAAGTCTGTTGAATAATACATCATTATTATCATCATTAGCCTATTCTATATCCACTGAAGGATGAAGGCCTCTCCCAATAATCCGCATTTTACTCTGTCTTGTGTGAGCCGACTTCATATCGCATGCTGATTACAGTATGTGGCTTAAACAAATTTCATCTACAATAACTATTTCAAAAAAAGGCACTGTTTACTAGCTGCAACATTAAGGGTTCCTGTTTTCTCCTCTCACCTGTTTTTCCAATTGGTCACTTGAACATTTATTTTTTTCTTTTAGTTTTGTAATACCAAAAGCAGTTCTCCCCCCTTGTTTTTCTTTTTTGCCATTTTAGTTGCCCTTGATTTGAGTCCTCCCACAACTTTGCCAGTGTGCTCTTCACCGAGCACAGCCTGCATGAAGGAAGAGCACAGCCCAGAGCAAGTGTCACCACCAAACAACAACAACAATTTGCATTGTGTTAGCAACGACGGAACGCTTTCAACATCCTGCTTCACACAGGACCTGGCTGGCGATGGCGGCAAAAAGGTCAGAAAGTTTCTTGACGTCCTTGATGGGAAAACGAAAAGTAGTTTGACTCAGAATATCTTGCCAGCTATGCAAAATTTATGCAAGCATAACAGTAAACTTCATTATCGTGGTGAGAGTGCACTCATTTTCACAACCAACTTTAGTTGCTCTTCCATGCGACTTTTTTGGTGTTGCATAAAAATTCTGATAAGCTTTGATTAAGGCTCATATTTACTTACATCTTAAGTTGCTAATAGAATGTTTTTGAAGCATTTAACAGGATGAAATCCTGCTGTCAATTATATAGCGCATTTTGAGTACACTTTTGAACTGCTATAAGTAGCAGAGCAGTGCATTGTTATACAACATATGCTGCAGCTGCATGGAGCAAGAAGCTTGTATTATTGTAGTGTACTACTGCTGAGAAACATGCACCAATGTGTCATGAAAAATGTCTTCTTGTCGCTGGAGTGCAGCTTAATGCTGTGCTTATTATGCTTCATTTTTCCATGGACTAGGATACAAATGAAATTAAAAAAGATTTTGCATATCGAGCGAAAATGTCTGCTATGTGATATGTAGAGACCGAATTATAGGCAAATGTCTATTTTGTTTCTTGGGTTCCTATCGTGCCACTTTGATATAGAACCATGAATTAGAGGTCTAGAAGAGCTTTTATATTATTTTTATAGTGCCTACAAATGCCTATTTTTAGAGTTTGTGCCTAAATTCCTATAAGTGTCTGTAAATGCCTATTGTCAATATTGGTGCCTATATGAATGCTATTTAACCTTAAATTTTGCTTTCGTGTACAGTTGGAGACAGGTATTCATGTTACCGGGCAAAATTGAGCTTTCAGAACCCTATGAGGTGCAACCTATATTGCTCCATCTCATAAGTTCCTTTCAGCACTGTTAAGCCTACAAGGCCTTTTAAAACCGATTAGTCTTTGCACATGTATTCATCCGCATCATGTCGTTTGCACGACATCTCCCCGGCGTCTGCTCGCATGCGTAGGGAACAGGAGACGCATCTGTGCGTGCACAGGACGATGGAGAAGAAACGCAAAACCGCGAAGTATCATTAGGGGAACATAGAGTAAAAAAAAAAGAGATGGTCCCCACGGGTTTTCTTTTGCTTGTCATTTACTCCTCTAGCGGCGCTTCACTAGATCACATGAGAAATTTTACTTATACAATGGATTCTGCCCCCCTTTCCTGTATCGGAACAACTCAGAGCCGGAAGATCACACGACGCAGACGCATCAACACGTCATGCGCACGCAAGGTTACATACGCATGACACTCCCATGCCAGTTAGTGCAAGCTAGCGGTGTTGTGTCGTTTCAATGTTCTCTGCATTGTACTGCCTGTTTCTGTGGCATGAATCCCTCTATGCGCGCACGTTTCGAGAGACTGGCATGGACCATGTATTCTTACCACAATACATGTATAGCATCACACCGTGGCAACTGCTCTAAGAGATGATGCACCAAAAACATGCCAAGCATTGCGAATGCTGGCACCGGCATGATGCGAGAACGACGAGAACACCAACGCAAACGAAATGAAGGCACATTCAGGCAACAGATTGCACGAATTACTTACGTCGCCCCGAATAATTCTCGCAATGTTACGTACGACTTTGGCGTAAGAAGGACATCACCTCCACCATGTTGGGGGGGCATGCCCATGAGATAAGGTCACGCGGCCTTCAGTCTAACATTTCACCTCTTTCCAAGTTGCGTAGCATTGCAAATCTTGGCAAATGACATCGTGAGCGCCCAGCGCATGCGTTCCTCTTGCTCGAAATTCTCAAGCATGGTGATCATAGGTCGGCTAAACTTGTGGAGCTCACTCAGGCTCACTCATGGAATATATTTTGAGCTTTGGACTCGCTAAAACTTAGACTCTCAAAAGTTTTTCTGAGCCGGACTCACTCGGACTCACGATCATGAAAACTTTCTTTAGCCGGACTCACTCGGACTCACGATCACGAAAATTTTCTTTAGCCGGACTCACTCAGACTCAGACTCACGGCTCGATCTGAGTCTGAGTGAGTCCGAGTGAGTCGACTCATTACTCTGTCAGCCAAGGATTACCTTCTTCGATTGTGATTTCAATGCTCTTTTACACCAATATCTCACGTAATCGGTGCTTTTCTTAGTGTCGTTTGCCGTAGCATATTCGAACGAGAGTCCTGAGGGCTTCCGAACCGGGAAGGTCATTTTTCTTCAAAGAGATGACATCACGAGATATAATAATGAAGATATTCCCTGGAAGAGTTGGTGGGGGGAGTTAAAGGCATCCCCCTAAGTAGTCCACACCTTCAAATAATAAATATTGAAATGGTGTATGAACAACACTGCTTCAGGATACCTGTAACTAGGTGTGAGTAGAAATGTCAATCCAGGTGAAACTCGCTCAGAGTCACTCAAGAAGTATAATTTGCACTTTGGACTCGCTCGGACTCGGAGTGACCAAAATTTTCTTGAGCAGAACTCACTCGGGGTCACACTCATGAAAATTTTCTTCAACTGGACTCACAAGTCAAACTCGGACTCACGGCTTGATCCGAGTCTGTGTGAGTCAACTCATGGGTGTGTTCGCCGACCTATGATGTTGAAGGGCCCTTTCAGATGTGTTCGCAGGCACAAGAGACATTGACACTGTGTGGTTAGACCAAGTTAATACGAGGCAAAAATACCCTTCCAGAGCGCTAATAGAGCTCTGGCTATTTGCTCTTGTGGTGCCCTTCTCCGCCATGCCGAGAAGAGAGACTGTATTGCACAAACTCTGCAAGAAACGAAATTGCATGGCTTCGCTAAACCGTTGGTGCCTTGGTACCATCATAAACTAAAACATTTCTGTTTACTTTCATGTCATAGACAAAAATCCCACACATATTTCTTGGAAAGTTTGAATTTTGTTAAAGTTTGTTGTGCCTATATTTACGATTTTGGGGGCATAAAACACACTGTTCGCCTATTTTTGGCACTTGCAACTCGGTTTTTTAGTGCTTATAAATCTGGCCTCTAGTGATATAGCAAGCAGCAGCTCTGTAAAAGTGGCATAACTTTTTTATTTTCCTTGAGAGGTGGGCGGTATGGCAGCTAAACAAGTAAGTCACTGCTGTGTTGACTAAAATTTTAGATTCATTTATACATGTTTCATTTCAGCAGTATATTGCATGTCTTGAGCAAGATACAGCCTGTAATTGGGACTGTTTAATGTCTGTCACCTTGGAGAAGCTTTGGTAATAACTCAGCACACTATCCAAAAGAAGGAAGTGGCATCGAACATGCATAGCGTGCTTTTGCTTCATCCCATTAGACTTTGGAACAAGTCAGTGAGGGAACTTCTCTCTTGTACATAATCTAGCAGTTGCTGATTTCAAGCACCTCCATTAGTGCCATCAATTCTCAGTGGCCCTACTGCTAAGCTCATTGTTCTATCACACAGACAGAGGCAAGTACAGTACACTCTCAAAAACAGAACCTGAAGGTATTTGAGCAGCAGTTCTATTTAACAGATTTACGTTTACTGAGAGTCTACTGTATAACAAAGAGAAGCAAGTAGGCAAACAGGTACACCAATAGCAACGAAGAGGCTTTTAACATGAAAAGTGTGCATATACTGCTACAAATATACTCTATTCTATAAGTTTATAAGCCAAGCTATTCTTACTTTAAAATGAAGTTCGCATTAACCGAATAATCCTTGTATAGCACTGAGGTGCCCTTAGGCCAGTAGTGTTCTAAATGATGAAATTGAATTGCTCCACTCTTTCTGAGCTAATTTTACCAGAAGCGAGTGCACAGGCCTTTTAAAAGGCCCTATAACCCTTCAAGTAACCGTTTAATTACTTCACTATCTGGGTTTATTGCTTCGTGAAATCTCTGTTGTAAAATATTCTCAATTCTGTCAAGTTTGAGCAGAGTTGAAGGGATCGGTTGCAGGGACCCAAGCACTTTCTCTTCTTTCTTCTTGACAAGTATGCTGGAAGGTACACATAGAGGGGTGACATGGGGGTAAACAAGGTACATCAGTGAGCATCCTGAATTAGAGTATTATCTTTTCATTTTGTTTTTAAATGTGTTCGCATAATTTCGAGGTATAATGACCGGCACACTGCCAGCATGAGGCAGCACCTCATGGCGGCACCTCATAGTGACCGCAACACAAAAAGTGCTGTTGTTGTGCTAAAACTTGGCCAATGCATTGGCGCACCCTGTTGTAGTGGGTTCCGCACGAGGCGAGGGATTGAATCTGGCAAGTATAGTGTTTGAAGTAGTACACATGTTGTACGTCATGCACTGCCTCACATAAATTAAGGGAAAAACAAAACAGTAGGCAAATGACTGGTGATTGAGACCTGCTTCACTAAGATTAGATACCTTTTCAGTATTTCTCAAGAAACAGACATGCACAAATTTTTACGCACTTTCTTGATCATTATTTGCATTCTAAAGTTAATGTGGATCATTATGAGCCATTAATGGCTCAGAACCATGGAAATGTAGTGGCAAAAATAGTGTGTCTAAAAAGAAGTATACTTTACATATTGTCATAATACAAAGCAAAAACTATGCATCTTACTATAAAACTGATTACATATTTGAAATGAACCTAAAAGCTTATGTATACAGCAAAAAGTTTCATATCCCTAGGCTACAGAATAAAGAAACTTTTTTTTTGAGTACCATCTCTTCTTAAAGCCTCTTACTAGCGCCGTGGGGAGGCGAGCAGTCTATAAAACAGGGCATATAAACCTGTCTGTCTTGTCTTGACTTCCGTTTTTTCTTGTGCTCGCTTACCCGCCCTGTCCTTTAGGAAGAATGCTTACCAACTTGCTCAACTCTCTATTATTCCAAAGGGGCACATTACCCTAATATACACAAGAAAGATACTTAAAAGAAGTGAAGAATTAGGGGCTTATCAGCTTACTCTCAGTGATATACAAAATACTTATGAAGGTAAGTTCGAAAAGAATAGAAAACTCTTGACTTCAACCAACCTAAAAAACAAGCTGTTTTCAGGAAAGGATGCTGTATGATCGATCAGATTTAATGGGGTAAATTGAGTAATGGACACATCTTTGGAATACAGGAAACCCTTGTTCTTAGCTTTCATAAGTTATGAAAAGGCCTTCGACTCAGTAGAAATACCAGCTGTCTTCAAAGCACAGAGCCAACCAGCAGCACCTAAAACTTGAGTTAACACCTGAGCCGGCAATACAAAGACTCCACAGCTGCCTAACTTCTCCACACACACACAAAAAGTGATAAACAAACAAAGAAAAAGTATTCGGACAAAGAGATACAGTATCCCTGATGTTCGCTGCTTGCTCAGAAGAAGTATTTAAACAGCTTAGAAAGTAGGCTTTAAACAGCTTACAAAGTATGCTTAGCAATGCATGTGATATAGCCAAAAATAATGCTCAATAGCCTTGAGAAATAGGAAGAGTTCATTATTGGAAACCATACATTGAAATGTGTACAAGAATATGTATACCAAGGAAAATTAATAACAGAGATGCCTAATCACAAAAAATAAATTCACTGAACAACAATGGGCTTGAAAACATTTAGCCGGCTTTCCCAAATGGTGAAGTTTGTCACTGTCATTAAAGCAAAATGTATACTATCACTTAATACAAAAAGTTCTAGAGGAAACATGGATGATAACGAAGCAACTGCAGAAGAGGTTGAGGACCACGCAGCAAGCAATTGAACAAGAACTGATGAGAGTAACGCAAAGATTGAAGGAGGTCGGAATGGGTCAGGGAGCAAACAGGGGTAGTGGATTTTCTAGTTGGCATCAAGCAAAAGCAGCGGACCTGGGCTGGCCACATAATGCGTAAGACAGCTGAGAGATGGATTGTGACAGCAACAGAATCGTTACCGACAGATGGGAGGCACAGTTAAAGAATGCTGAGAGTTGGAGGAGAAACTAAAGAGTTTGCTTGAATAAAACAGAATCAATCTGCACTGAATAGGTAAAGTGAAGACCATTATGCGAGACCTTTATCCTGTAGGCTGAAAGTGGTGATGAAATGAGGATAGAGCAAATGACAAAAAGAAAACCAACACAGCTACTTGCTTTAAAAATGCTATTATAGATAAAACTAAATGGAAAGGCAGTGCTAAAAATAGTTATAAAAAATATTTTAAAATAAAGTTTATGGTAACAGTAAAGATAAAAATATAAAAAGCTGTGCATCCCTCACATATTTAAAAAAAAAGAAAATCGCACAGCAGAAAATGCACATACTCGAGCCTAAAAAAAAAGAAAATGCATGAGCAACCAGAATTAACTTCAAAAGCAGTGCTAAAAATAAGAAAGATGACAGAAATAGTAACACCACCTTGAAAAAAAAAAAACAAAAAAACAGCCAGCTCTGACAGCAAATCTGGTAGCATGCAGTGGGATTGAATTGAATAATGTGGCATGAAGTGGGTGACTGTATTAGAAAGAATTGCCAGGGCAGTAGTGGGTGAATTGTGGAAGTAGTGAGAGTGGTGGTAGGAGTGGCACATACCCACAATGATTTTTACCAACTTTCTGCGAGTAAATTTTATTACTACAATGGTCCCCGGACATAAAAGCCTCGAACAAGAACAGCTTTACTGTTAAAAAAAAAAATCGCAGCATATCCATGGAGTGAATGATAATTAGTGGGGCGAAGCGTTCGCCAGTATGTCCATGCTTCCGCCCGTCAATTTGTTCTTGCTTCCGTCCGTCCATTTGTGTGACCGTCGGTGTGACCGTTAGCGCATCTGTCCACGCGGCCGTCCCTCTGTTTGTCCGTCCGTCTGTGCGTCCATCAGCCCGTCCGTCCATCTGTATGTCCATCCATCCCTCCATCCGTTTATCTAGTGAACACTGCAAGTACTGCCATCTCACATCTTTTAATCATGTATTCTTCATATACAAGTACCGCCATCCAGTGGACAATCTAAGGACTGCTCTTTCAGGTATATGCCACTGATGGTTACGCACTACAAAAAAAAAAAAGATAAGAGAGAGAGCTACTGACTGGCACAATCCTATAACTACCTCAAAAATGCTATAACTACTTCAATTTCACCTACTCATCAAGCATTGAAAGGGACAGAAGTATTATTTTAAAAAAAGCTGCTCCATAATAAAACTATGATGCTCGGAAAATGCAAAAAACACAAGTTATGAGAGAATGCATGAAACGGTTGATGTATAGCTTTTTATTGCCCCGCACCAGATTTTTCATCATATTCAGAACTTCAAATGGCGCTCGCGTGCCCAAAAAACTTGCCGTAACATGTCTTGTGTGAAATACTGTAGAAATAATGTGCATGTGTGTGTAATTTTTTTTTGCTTTAGAGAATATGGTTTTTATGGAGTGCCATGGTTGGGACAGTTGGCAAGAAATGACCCTTAATCATTTTATGGATGTATTGGAATGTGTTTGCCATTTCAATTGACCTGGTTGGAGAGCCACCACATAACATAATTTTGCTTTCTGCTGTGCTGTCATTCTGATTGCAGATGTTTCCACTGGAATACTTTATTAGCAAGGAGCTGCTGATGACAGAACGCAGCTACAAGAAGGACTTGGAAGTGGTAGTGGTGGTAAGTGTTTTGCTGCTTCACTCTTTCGAATCTAGCCTGCATTGATAGCATTTACAATGGCTGTAGCAACCAGTATGCATAAAAAAGGTTAATAGTAATGAGTAATGTGCCTGCCATTATGGTACTAGCCTGGACAGACTGGTTGATTGTTATAGGTTTTGTGAACTATTACTCTGACGCTAGCCTCCAACACCATTTGTATTGGTTTTTTTTAAATTTTGTATTGCCCATATATGTTCAAACTTGACCTATCTCTCATAAAAAGATGTGAATGTAATGACTAATTTTGAATGGTAGAGACCAGGATGAGTTTTTCATTTAATTTTGCCTTAAAGGCTTTTTAATGAGGAAATTGGGGTCTTCTTCAAGCTGTTCTTAGTTCATCTTGGCAAAGCAAAACTTACAGCTCATTACTATTTCTAGTACGGCAGCTCCATGGAAACTTAATATTCATGAGTAGCTTATGGGAGTTGTTGGGTTTTATTATTATTATTATTATTATTATTATTATTATTATTATTATTATTATTATTATTATTATTATTATTATTATTATTATTATTATTATATAGAAGCACATAAAATTAACTCTGTACGTAGAGGTCTATTGCTAAGGATCATCATTTTTAGGGCATTGTACATAAACATTAAGTATAAGATTGTTTTCTGTAAAAATGAAAAATATGCATTTAAACACAACTGGAATGACTTAAATGCAATGAAGCATTTAGATCTGATTATAACCTTCTTAATTCCTTAAAGCACACAACAGTTGGTGCAAGCATAAGCTATTTAATCTGAATAGCCGCATCTTCGTTTTGTCTGTGCATATTTATAATGAATTTTAGCTTTGGAAAACTGTGATAAAGCCTTGTAGTTACCTGCATAATGTAGTTTGCAGCTGTCTCCCATTTTAGAAGATCACTTTTAGTGTCTTATACACAATTAAAGTGGTCTCACAATAAAAGATGTACGTGATATACTTTGCAATGAAAGACACCTAAAATGATGCATCTTTTTTTAACTTATAGATATTGATAAGAATAATACATGTTTCCAAACTGATGAAATTCATTGTATTAAAAAAGAGTTACATTTGCTTGGGGAAAATTGTTTTAATCAAAGACATCTTTTTACCAAGGTTGTCTTTTGTGAACTGTATGAGTCTTTACGATCCTTTATTTTTAAGCATGAATTCAAAGTTTATGGTGTAATAGTATGATCCTGCTTCATCAGTAATGGTAGTATCATGCGATAGAGCCTTCAGTGATGGCCAGGTGCACTGTTTCTTTGAAGGCCCTTCTAATCATCAGATGCTCCTCCTACGCCCTATAAACCTGCCCCCCTCCTTCAACCTTGACTTCTGTTTTTTCTGTTAATCAGTTATAACTCCTCTATGGCTATTCCATTTCTGCATTGTCATGTCATCTTGATTGTAGTGTCTCATGGCCAAAATGAAACATTCTCATCCTCCTCTTTGGGTCACTTTTTACTCTACCGTTAAAAGCCTGTCCTATTTTTATTTTTTTTGGTTAACATTGCTAACCGAAGAATTCTTTTACACTCAAACCTCGATATAACGAAACTGGATATAACGAAATATGGTTATAATGAAGTAAATAAAAAATAGTCTTGTAAAAGATATAGTATAAGGAATAATTCTTCATAACAAATTTTCTGATATAACAAATTTACTTTTGTGTTAGGTGCAGCTTTGTTATAATGAGATTCAAGTGTATATATATTGAACTATGCTGTTTCAAAAACTTGAATGAATTACTCTGCCTCAAAAAATTGAAAGGCATTTATTTTTGAGGCTAGCAGCAAAAGTTGTGCAAGATGCAAAAGCTGGAAATGTTCAACTTTGCTTAAAAAAAAACACATCTTCCTTTTATTTTCTTATTTTTTTAATAAACTTACATAGTCTTGTCAGTTATATGCTGCTTGCGGAGATGAGTGACTGCATAGAAAGCTGAGGCTTGCAACTTTATTGTGATGCATTTTCCAACCTATGCGTGCTTCTCTTGTGCAGGCCTTCCGAGAATGGGCTGAAAAAATTGGCTCATCTGAAACAGGCTCACTTTTTTCACTGCTTGCACCCATCTACAAGCTCCACTGTGGTCTGTTGCACGAACTTGAACAGCAAATGGCTTCCTGGTGATCTTCAGTTGCTTCTCTTTTTGATGTGAAATTTTAGCGTGTTAGAGCCCGCTATAAGTGAGAAATGAGGGTCACGTATGTATTTAGTTGAGTCGCACAGTTCTTCAATTCCACCCTGAAAACTACTGAATTGATGTGCTGTACATAAAGCTCATTGCGCTAATTCACATGAGCGGCCTTTTAACTCCTTTGTCTGTATCTCCAGTGAGATGCCCTCCATATGACATAATTGCTTTTCTATTAAAGAAGTGTAATAGGTCCTCTTGGTATAGCTAATTGGTAGCCACCTTATATGCAGAGCCTTTTTTTGCGTTTTGAGTTTTTAATAGACAATGAAAGGATTTGTTCATATTCTCTGCACTTTTTGTGCAGTCCGCAGAGAAAGGCTACCTGCCACTATCTTAGTAATCATACTAGTTGCACAGTAAATAGAATTTGGGAGCATTTTTATCTTGTTAGGCACTTGTATCAGTGTTCAGTTACATAAACTAGGAAATATAACTGCGCCCCCATTATTTAATGGAATGATCATTGGAAAAACATAGGTCAGGAATGTTCTTGTAAATACTTAATAATACATTATATACAGCTCTCTACTAATCCGCAAGCTACCTACTAATTTTTTAAAGTGCTGCGTCCAGAACTACGCGAAAATAGCAATTTGTTTAACTTAATCTGCTCAGAATCGTCTCTCTCACAGTTTTTCTGTTTGCTATATAGAATGAAGATATTACTTCCAGTAGAATATGTCATTGAACAAGTTATAGCAACAGTTTCATTTAAATTCATTGCTTGTTCGAGTTCTCCTGTTTCTTCGAAGCGAAAGTCATTGCACCAACGACACGTTATAAACAAGCGAGAAAGCACACAGAGCCACCGGGCCACGTCAGCTCTTACATTTGGAAGCGGCGACTTTTCAGCTTAATGTGGACGCCTCGGCGGGCAAGATAGTTGACCTATGCGCAGTTCTGCTCCTGTAGGGAGCATATTCAGTAACTCTAAGTTACTGTAGATGTAGCATGGTTTCCCACAGTTGTATGAAACCCTTAAAGCAAAATATCATGCTGTGCTTTCTTAATCTTGAAGTCAGCAGTCCTCAGTATTGCCATAGTTGCCTTCCTTGTAGATCAGTGGAATAGATGAAGGATTCCTTGAAGCGAGAGAAAAAAAAAGGGGGGGGGGGGGGTCACAACACTATTATATCTGCCCATTCATTCTTCGGCCCTCCTGCCAAACGAAAGTGGCATTCATGACTAGTTCTGCAAAGGGCTGCTAGGCACTGCACTTGGAGTGACAGCTTCCTCTTTAGACACGTCCTAGACTGCACAGTAAGTGGCAGAAGGCCGGCAAATCAACAACTTCAACAAGGCTGCTGTGTTAGTTTTCCAACAACTGCTGTAGATGCTTTAGTGCTTGTAGCACCTCTAAAACAATGTTATAACAGCAGGAGACTTATCCATCGTTTTTTAAGAAAAGTCTGTGTCTTTTTTTTCTTAATTTTTTATTCTTGACACCGCCACCTTTCGACTTTCTCATGCATCGATGCGACTTTGTCATGAGTGGCTTGACCAACTTTTGATGCAAAGATTATTGGCTGCACTTCCTCTATTTTTACACCTATATTCAGCTTCAGTACCTTGCAGGGACAGCAAGACGGTTTCTCCCCCTGCTCAAGGTGTTGGTGCACTTATGCTGGATTACTTACACTTGCTGGAGGTAAGTTGGCCCTTGTGAAATGGCAGGGCAAGCAGTTGGTAGATGCTAGTACGTTAACGCCTTCTTGTAAAATTTTCACATCTGAGATCACACTTTAATACTAATGTGGATGGGGTGTTTACCAACTGTTTGTCTTCTCAAATAAAATAAAATGAAAATATTGAAGGTTTAGTGTGTGTGCAGTACCATAGCAATGCAAAAACAAGGTTGGGGTACAACTGTACAAGTGAACCATTGCAAACCTAGCTGATTCCCCCCCTCCTCCATAGCACATGAGCACATCAAACTAGCAAACTAAGATCGTGCAAAGGGCATGTTATTGAGCCTGTCTGTGAGGTTTCTTTGATATGATTTGGTTTCATGCTATATACAGCTGGATGAGCGGTACCTGGAGGCGCTGCCCCACATTTTGGAGCGCCTGTACACGGGGCCACACTGCGAGCAGTTGTGCCGAGAGTTTGAGCTGCTGCGGGACTGCTACTTGCCCTTGTCACTGTTTCTTCTGCGTCCAGTGCACCGCATATTTCACTACTGTTCCTTGTTTGAAAGTATGTTCGGCACTCCCCCTTTATGACTTTGATATTAGTATTGCACATTAGGATCTCTGCAATTCTTTCTTCTCATATATGAAAATTTCACCATGGATGTTAACTTTTGTGCTGAACAAAGTCAAGCATAGATTATGTTGTGGAGTATTTGAATGTTTCTTTCAGAGCGCCGCAAAAGTTGTAAAAGACGGCATCATTGTGTTAGAGCCAGTAAATGTGGGTGTTGGTGACGATCCTGTAGCCATATTATTGCTCCTTGATCCATTTTCATTCATGTGCGGTTTACCTTATTATTGGTTTCTCATATTGTATATTTGCTTAAGTAATTCAATTGGCAATTTAAGTCTGTGAAACAGTTTCATGCAGTAGGAATATGCATTTAGGCTATATAAACCAATGTTTAAGACCTGGAAATAATTTTAAAAATGTGTGAGTAATCACGCTTTCAAAATCCTATTATGAAAGATGCATTTTTTCTGTGTATTTATTACATACTTACTATTATGTGAGCAGTCAGAAAGCATGTCTTTTTATTTTGTCTTCATTCATACATATCATTACTGTTAGACCATAATTGCATTATTTCATGGCATCACATATTTTAATTTGGGAACAAACTAGTGTTCTGCCTTTCTAGCATTTCTCCTCATACAAGTGTTGTTAATTTAAAGCACTAACTCGGTTTTACAGGTTTCTGAAAAAAGTTACTGGTTTTATGATAAAAATGCATGCTCTGTAAGTCTAGGTGCATTGAGGAGTGTGCATCATTCTGCTTCTAATGGCCTCTTAGAAAATTGTAGCAGCAAAAGTGGTGTGCACAAGAACTGGATTCCTATGTCCTTTTACTACACATGTTGTGTGGAATCTGTATATTTTTTTTTTCAAAATATTTTGAACATTTTGTACTTTGATAAATGAAAATAACATTTTCTGACTGCCCTGGATGCATAAAATTTTTTCGAAAAAAAAATCTGAAGTTCTTTTTTGAATTTTGGCAGTTTTCACATTATTTTGTCCAAGGACAAACTTTAATTTATCAGACCCCATAGATGATGTGCCAAATACCAGAAATAAGGAGGCCAATAAAGGAATCAGTTAGATTTGCCGCTCTGGATTTGCAGCTGAGAGTTCGAAGTGTGCCAGTGAATAAAGCTTATCATAATTTTTTTGTGTTCCTTTAGTTAAACGCTCGTGCCAGAATTGTTATTACATAATTGTTTGTGCATTAGGTGGCAAATTACAGAGAGCTACCTGCTACCACACATCTTAATATAAGTATGCCTTTTTATTTTTTTCAGGGCTGCATAATTGTTACCCACCGAACCATGCTGACGTTGCCTGTAGCCAAGGTAAGCTGTGTGCATTTCCTTCGAGCATATTGGCACATGCATGTTCAACCCATGCAGAAATGCTGCAGCAGCTCGGGAGGTTCACCACTTGCCACAAGGAGGCCTTGCACAGATTGGTTAGTGTTGTCTGCCTCTTTTTACCCGCTGCTCATTTTAGCTGTACTATCTGATGTGGATGAATCGAATGCCATAAATAAATTATCTCAATGTTGTCCTGAACACTTGGGCTACTACTACTGGGATGGCCTGGGGAGCCCTTCCTCACATAATCCTGCTCTAACACCGAGGCCTGTAATTTATTGCACGAAGAATAAAGTTTACTTTCTTATTCAAGAGCTGGGGGCTTTGTAAGAAAAAAAATGCTTATGTAGCACTTGAATCGAGATTTCAAGCTATCTTGAAGCATACTCTTACATAGCTAATTATGTGAGAGAAAAAGGTTTGCTTTGCATTAACTTATATAGCTAATTATGTGAGATAAAAAGGTTTACTTTGCATTAACTTGAATTTTGTAGCCTAGAAAAAGGTCAGATAGCATTTCTCTTCACCACAGTTTGTTGTTTCAAACAAGAAGCAGAGCTCTCTATTTTGTCTGTCTCATGAACTTAATTTCTTCATACCATGTCCTTGGTTTTTCTTTAGTTAAAGTTAGTGGTAAACTTCTTGTAGCATCTTTAAAATTGCTGGATTGCTAATAAGAACTGATCATAGTTAATGAAAACTGATCATAGTTTGTCGTTGCTTAGTAGCTACATTGCGCTAGTGCTGTCATTTAGGAATACCTTTCTTGTGCTGTTGAAGAGTCGACTGAGAAATAAACGAGCCATTTGTGACTGCCATTGAAGACCCTGCCTGTTTTCCCAACAGGAGAACCATATCAAGATGACTGAACTAGAGCGGGACCTGCTCGGTCTGGACAATCTCAATCAGCCTGGCAGGGTGCGCTTTTTATTTATGCATTTTCCACAAGACTTGTACAAAACGTGCTGTTCACTACGACAGCGAAGTCCAGTTATGTGGCTGGAAAATTTCTTTGGCAAAACATGTTAACAGCAAAGTCCAGTTATGTGGCTGGAAAATTTCTTTGGCAAAACATGTTAAGCCAATGGTAATGAAGTCAAGGGAAGTAACTTCTATTTTAATGAAGAGTAGTCATTCCAATTTTGAGAGGAATGAGAGTAGATGAAATAGCGTGCCACCAGTTAGAGTGTAACCCACAATCACACCTGTTTCACTTATGTAAATAATGAGCAAAGAAGATGGAATTGCGGTTACCGTTGCTGCACATCTGGTAGCGCACTGCACTCATGGTGTGAAGGTTGCCGGTGTAAGCCCCATCAAAGGAAAGTTGTTTCCTTTCTCAGTTTTATTTCTCTCTGCAATTCACAGACTAGATCATAATTGCCAAGTTTTATTTAAAAAATACAAGTTACTTTTCTTGGCCTCATCTGTTGACTTCATGCCATTGCATTTATCGAAAACAGGCCCCTCGATCAATTCCTTTTTACGGGTGCAGCGTAGTGCACCATAATAAAATTATAAGCTTACCTTGGAAAATTTGTAGAAGGGGTATAGTAGTGTATCGTTGTGATGCTAGCAAATACTTGCGACACAATAATAGCAGCCAGCACACTCATGGGTCATGGATAATCCGCTTTGCTTATAAAATTTGTTGGCTTCACTCATGCACCATGATACATTGCAGTGTTATTGCTGGTGCTTGCATAATTTCCAATATGGGCTCAAACACTTGCATTGTGCACAGAAGCTCATGAAAACATCTAAATGTGCTTGAAAAAGTTTCAGTACATTCAGTCATGGCCAGTGCCAAGTGACAACATGTGTAGGAATTTTAGCTAGAGAAATGCGGTCACACTGAAAAGATAAACAGGTTCGTTAATCATAGCGTGTGCTAGCATGGCACATATAAGAAACATGGCATACTAATAGAGACAGGTTAGTGCCTAAGTGTCTCTACATGTGTGCTGTGTTTTTTCTTTTTTGTGCTGTCCTAATACAGACTATGATTATGAATTATAAACTCACCCGAGCAGCAACCGTACATGTGGCTGTAACGTCACAGGTGTTGGTGGGTGTAAGCAGACATAAAGGCAACATTTAGTAACT
The DNA here is from genome assembly GCF_043290135.1 of Rhipicephalus microplus. NCBI lineage: Eukaryota > Metazoa > Arthropoda > Arachnida > Ixodida > Ixodidae > Rhipicephalus > Rhipicephalus microplus. Next base: position 250,008,533 of record NC_134700.1, on the reverse strand, counting down.
TTAATTACTCTTAATTTGGTCAATTAGTGCCCAAGAATGCAAGGTTAGAACCCCTTCATAATTGTAGGTTGGTATCTGTGCAGCATTTTCTATTTGTTTCTTTTTGCACTTGAAAAGGCTGACTCAACATATTTGCTGAGCTGCTGTCTACATTGATACAAGTCTAATCTGTGTCAAAGCTCAGAAATGAAAGCTTGATGATTCTGGGCAACCAAATACTAAATGGTAAACTTGTGGAAGAAGAAAAAGAAAGTTGTAACAGTCATTGTTAATTTTTCTCACAGTGTCGCCATTTACAAAAAGCAAAAGCATCTTTTGATATCACCTTGTAGTGAAGTCTAACAATTAGTGGAAAACTGCAGAAAGTAAAATAGGAAAACTTAAGAATATTGCCTGGCTAATAGGCTAATACGTGCAAGAAAATTTCCTGCATCTGCATCAATATTATCGACATTTGTTCGTGTTAGCAATTCGAGGTGACAAAGACTGAATAATTCTGACGTAATTTTTGTATTGCTATTGCGGTAAAATTGTCCATAGTGGTTTGGTGACATTTTTATAGTGAGTGATTCTGGGAATAAGTTCGGCATATCCATTCATTGTGGGAATCAATGCCATGCAAAGCAGTCAAGATGTAGTTAAATTTTATCAGGTAGATCAATGTCTTTGAAAATTTAGTAGTATTCATATTGTGGGCTTACCAGGCACACCAGTTACATTGGAGTGTAGAGGGTAGCTCATGGTTCAATTTAACAATTGCACTCAAGTTAAGCAGGAATGTGAGTTTTATTGCCACGAGGGGTAAGCGGTGGTGCAATGATGTGCGTACCTATACAGAAATGCAAGGTGTGACTGTAGCTTGCGGAGTCATACATGTATATATGTAAAGTTTACTGCATTGATATGGAAATGGATAGCCAACTGTGCATGACCATGATAGCCAACTCTTCAACTGCAATTTGCATTGTCCTAACATAAAGCATGCACAAAGCCCTTTTCCAAAGTAGTTTGAAGCACCAGCATCGCTCTGAGATATAACAATTGACTGCCATGCAGAATGCCTGGTGTTGATTCTGGCTAGAGCCATGATTTTTATTATTTGATTTCATCGCTTCAATAAATCATTTGTTAGGTGCACTTTATCGGTGTCCTCTCTGTTTTCTGCGTTTTTAATCTTGCAGCACTGCCTTGATCATCTATTGGGATATTTCGTTCATAAACACGACATCCATGATGCATCATCTGCAGCACAAGCTCTTTCCCGCTGTCATGTAAAGAATTCCAAAGTTTAGGTTGATGTATATTTAGGACTGTGCCGTGCTCACACACAAAAAAAAAAAAAAAAGCCAGGCCTGCACGGAAGGTGCAGCACAGTCACAGCGAAAGCTAGAAGAGCGGCCTTTCAGAGCCTTTCAAAACGCTCATTGGGTAACTACTGCAAGCAGACTTGCTTGATACCCACTAGGGCAGTAATAATAAAATTGTTTGGGTAGTAGGCCGGCATTCGCTATGCTATTTTTCGTCATCCTTCTGAGAAGCGTGGTATCCGCTAAACACTTCCAAAAAATTTTGTGCCAATTGTTCATGCAATGGCTGACGACAATGAGGAATGATGGCTGAATTGGGTACATGCCCATAGTTAATAGGGGAGCAAAAACAAGCTTTTGTAATCAATTGGAGTAGTGGACGACCCCACTCGTTACGCTATTCGCATTGTGCGACGACTGGTTGTTCTTTTGCTGTTTTAAAACGCTTTATAAATCGTATTAATGCGATTGATTTCCCGACATTAAGCCTGCCTAAGGCAAGTTTGACTACAAGTCCCTAGCACCAGTGTGGCTCAGTGGTAGAACACTGGGCTGGCACCACTGTGTCGTTGGTGCTAGGGTTTTTTTTTTCTAATTTCGTGCAATGTGGTTACGGGCAGCAGCAGCGGCGGCGGCGGACAACTGCGCGTGACACGACTTGTAATCTTATACCAGCTTTTGCTGTAAAACTGCCAGAGAACGAAAGAAGTGCACATGTCAAACGCTGTGGGGTACACTTGTTGTGCGCGCACAACAGTGCATGTCGTGTGCACTTCCTTTGTCGTGCATAATGTTTTGCGAGCGCTGCACAGCCCTAGGTATGAATCCATACCAATTAGCTCAGTTTACTATTCTAAGTTGGTTGATAAACTATGAATCACCTGTAGTGCATGCCTGCTCACCATGGAACGTCATGGGCGAGTATGTGCCACACATGACTGGTTAAAAGGATTTCGTGACGTATGCGGAAGGAAAGTTTAGGGGTCATGTTATGACCTGCGAATCATCTCGGTCATATGCCGAGGTTCTCCTGTGCTAATATTGGTATATATACCAAGTTAGAGAGAGGACTACAAGAGTACCAGCGTGTAGGCTACTAGGCAAGGTAAATATATATGTGTGAAGCAGTGCATGTAGACAAGGCACAAAAGCAACGAAATGACAGGACACTCACTGCATTCATTTTGTTTCTTTTGTGCCTTGTCTCCGTGCACAGCTTCACTTGTGGACATTAACCATCACCGTATTGCTCAACTTTTAACATTACTAGGCAAAGAAGGGTAGTCCAGGTAGGTAAGGCAGGACAGGAAAGGGCAAAGCAGGGGAGGGCAGAGTGGGGTAGGTAGTTAGCAACAAAAACAGAAAGAAAAGAAGGAAGAATGAAAGAAATGATAAAAGTGCCTTTCTTTCACCATGAAATGCATCATAATCAAAACCTTTGACAGGGGTTGGAAATACTACCTTGAATAGCATTGAATTTTTTCCCTTGAAACATCTACAAGCCCAATCATGTGATGCATTGCTTCTCTAATTTTTGTTGAAGATTGATGCAGTAACTTATTTGATAATTCTGTGTTCTTTATGCACAGTGGTCAGAAAATCAACTTTGTTGACTAATACATTATGTCATCATCTTTTACAGGAATTTGTGCGGGAAGGATGCTTGCAGAAACTTTCCAGGAAGGGCTACCAGCAGAGAATGTTTTTCCTGGTGTGTGTGCAGTCCAGCCTTTCTCTGACTTATCATAGCCATGAGTTGTCTACCTTTACGATTGTCAACAGCCATGAATCGGTTGTGTTGTTAAAGCTACTGCTGTTGGGCCAACGAATCAGTGGCATCGCTTTCTTTTCCTCTTTTCTTTTTTGCGTGATTATAGGAAGGAATGGAAATCACATTATCATTGGGATTCCTGCTCTGAGAATTGCTTGTTGCCAATGCCACAACTGCAATTTTAGTACATGTAACTGTGATTTGCAGGCATTTTTTTGGTTTTTAATGATAATATAGTGCAATCTTGTGAATGTAGTGATCTTTAACTGTGAGCTGCTATTCATGTTTGAAACACTTCATGAGTGGGCTTAGAATTGGCATTTCTGGTGACAGATAACATTTTTTGGACGCATTCTCCTGTTCTTTAGTGCTAATTAGACTTACGTGTAACCATAAGAATCATGACTGTGGTCAACAATATGGTCAGGCATGTGTGTTCCTATAGCCTCAACTTTAGATCTTAGCCCTTGTCTCTCTGCAGTGTCTTTTGTTGGGATCAAATTGCACATTAATGAATTGTTTTTAGAAATGGATGTGTGCTTAACTATAAGCAGGAGGTACAGTTCCAGTTTCGGAATGCAGTCTTTGCTCTGTCGTGTTTGTGCTTTGACCTGACTTTAATGTGGCATTGGTATTAAAAAACTTGCCGTTCTATCTGTGCACGCACGTACAGTTCTCCGACATGCTGGTCTATGCCAGCCGTGTCTCTTCCTCTGGGCCGCGGCTTCAGTTCAAAGTTCACGGACAGCTGCCATTGCAAGGACTCATGGTTGAGGAAACAGAGCCGAAAGCTGAGGCAGCCTTTCGCTTTACCATTTATGCTGCTAACCGGGCCCTCATGGTTGCTGCTGGGTAAGTGGCTCGGCTATCTTTGACAGCATGGTTGTCAAAATGAGTAAGCTACCTCAGTTGTTATACAAGCATTCTGTGCAATGAGCTTCTCCTATGTTGTTCAGGTTCTTGCATTCTTTTTTTGTCCTAGGATAAAAGAAGTTTAATTGTAAAGTTTTAGTATTGCCAGCCTTTGATTCTTATGTTCCCACTGTAACTGATGCAGCATGATTTATCTTAAAGCAAATGTTTTTCTTTGGCTCTCTTTTGCTTGTTTTTGTAGTTTCTAGTTGGACTTACACCTCAAATAAAGGGGCACCAATGCTGAGTGTGAGCAGATGAATATAATTAAGCTGTAGGGTGCGTTTTTAAGAAACCACAAAATTTCCGTCAACTGCCGTGGTCTCTGGGATATCCGCACATGTGATCACCATATACTGTAGACACTTGTGAATCGTAGACTCATTTATGCTGAGAACACTATGCCTCTACTGACTCATGCCATTTCTTCAGACAGTTTAATTGCCTTCTTTTTTTTAGCAAAACATTTGTGCTGCATCTCTATTTTTGTGTCTTACCAGGCACTGGTTCAACTCATAGGAAACTTCTTACAGTAACAAATCAGGATCTGTGTCACTTTGAAGTCACTTTAGAAAAAAAAAGTATTATATTTGTTGCTTGGTTCTACATATAAGGTGAACCATGTTCTCAAGATTATGTGCAGAAAAAGACTCTTAGTATAATTGTGTAAATACGCTACATTTTCCTTTTATCAGCTGCAAACTGTTGGAATGCACCACCATGCGCTTGTCGTTCTTTCTTGTTTTGGGTTTTTTTTCAATGTAGCTTGTTTTGAAATGAAATAACGCTGCATAAAATAAGTCTAATAATGATTATCAGCATTTCCTTAACTTTGCATTTTTCAACATTGGTGATATTGTTCACACACAGATGAACAAAATACTATAACATAAACCGCAACCACCACCTTTTTGTTTACAATAAGTTGATGATGGCTAGTTGGTTCATATTCAGTACTAAGGATGTTACTGCTCGACTGGAAAAAAGACACAAAGTAGAGGGCAAGCACACACATAACGTCACCGTGCAGAGCGGCAGTCTTGTGCGGTATAGAGTGTCATTAAGAGTCTACAGCCGCTTGTGCAAGTCTGTTATCTTTACAAATTTTAGCAATGCTTTGCTCACTTGAATTCTCGATGACTTTTCAGGATGTCATTGGATAATAGTCTCTAGTGTCATCCTTCTGCTGTCAAGATGAGTGAGAGCGCATGAGAGGGATTTTCTCTTTACAACGGAGCGAGGGCAGTTGCAGAAGATAAGCATACTGAAATTAAGGCTTGAAATTTTCTTATGTGTTGATTTAAGGCAGCAAAGAAAATTTTGCCTCACATTACAAGAACTTTAGGTGCCGTAAATGAAAGTATGTACATTACTTAACCCTATAAATTGAAGCAATATATCTGTGAGTACTGTACATGCATAAATAGAAAAAAGGAGTTGCGTGTGTCGCGTCACCATATACTGCCCCTAAGTAGGGCCAATGTGAAAAATTCATCCAAAAATTTCAGATCAGAGGAGGAACGACAGCGATGGATACACGATCTGTGCGGCTGCATCGAGATGGCCCGAGACCATAAAGGACTGTACTACACCAGCCTCAAATCTTGCCGTAAGCATAATCATTTTTGCAAGTAGGCATAGGTGGGGCAAAGAAGCTTGGGAAGAAATATTGACAGAAAAATTTGATGTCCCACTTTGTTGCTTCTGTGAGGTGCTTGTGGATTTCGTAATTTCGGTATGAAGCCTAACTTTTTCAAGTACACGACAAAGTTACTAAAGGGGTCATGAACTTGCACTTAATAAGGCAACACATCTTACAGCCATGCTTGGCAAGAGGAGCTTACAACTAAAGCACAAAGTTGCCATTTTCTCAGGCACCCTTTTTATACAGAGGCCTGTCCTCCCTTGCTTTAAAGCTGCCGGTGCCCACTGCTCAACGCTGAACAGCAGGTAGCATGCTGTTGGCCAATAACCAACATCAATCAAGTGCAGTGTTTAGATCAGATGAACTTCTTGCCACGGTGTGCCTTTAAGTGCCAGTGTAGCACCCCATAGTTTGCTAACATTATACAGTGAACCATGCTTGTGCACAGAAGTAATAACATAAAAGAGCAATTGTGTTTCATCACATCATCGAGGCAATGATATGCACTGATGTAACTTCTTTCCCTGTGCCATCCCTCCCTGCCAAGCTTTTAGCAGGCTCGTCAAACGAGAGGTGACTAACCCATGTAACTCTGCTTGTTCTTGACAGCTTCAAAAAATTCTTGTGGCACTCAGTTGTGAGGAAATGAACTGAGTAAATAAATTGGAAAAGCGGTTCATGACCCATTTACGTTGCGTTTCATTGCGACCAGTTCAAAATGTACACCAAATGCAGAGCAGTCTCAGACATGAAAAAGAGGCGCAGTTTTGCATGGCTGTGAGCACAAGAGGGCACTACAGTAATCAACGTGATAGCATTTATTGAAGACCATGCGAGAACTGTGTCACTGAAAGGTTATACCCTTTTATTTGTGCACTTTTTTTAGGTTTGTGCGTGACACTGCTCACTGCTCATTTCCCCTCAAGTGCTGAAAGGACTTTACCTTTGGCAGCATCATCATAGAGTACGCCTTTTTTTTTTGATGTTGTATGCTATAATGGGACAACAACATCATGTTTCTTTTCCGCAAATATTTGCTTTTTTTTCATTTAAAAAACCATTCAGTACTTAATCGATATCTTTAACCGGTTGCACTAAACGCTCAAGTAATTGCTCATTTTTAGGACTCTTAGGAACGGGACCTTTATAAGGTTATTGTTGCTTTAACGGCTAATATAACTTATACATGTAAATAAATAAAAATGGGCATGAATGTTTTGTCAGTACTCCTTTGACCAGCTGAAAGACAACAGGGATGGTGAATGAAATTCCACAAGATGTTTGTCTGTGTTGTATTGCCATGTCTGTTTCTTTTTTATGTATCATCTACGCCTGCATATAGCCTTGTATAAGACGCCAGCGAATATTTTGAAATAAATAAGTAAATAAATGCTATAAACAATATTTATTGAAGTATAGGGGCCCTCATATATCTCTTTCATGCACAGAACTCCATTTTTGACAGGAAACTAAGGCTTCTTGAAAAAATTATGAAATATTTTGCAAAAAGTTATTTTCTCACAAGAAGCAAGAAATTGCTTATCGTAGTTCAAAAGATATGAGGTGGTCACGTGAAGGCACCACCATGCAATAAGGGTCTACTGGTCACTTTCGGTGAAAATACAGCTTTTCATTTCTGTGGTCCTTGGTGTTAGCTTCTAATACAACATGCTTTCCTGCACTATGAACTTAGTAGGAACAGCACATACTTACTTATCTATAAAAATATCTCGGGTCCACCGTCTAGCACTCCTTGAGGATAACAACAGCTAAAAGAAAGCAAACGTAACATGTCAGGTTGAAGCCCAAACAAAGTGGTGTCATCTCTGTCAAATGTCTTAAAATATGTGCCATTTAAAATCTTACATGCGGGGCTCACGCGTTTCAAGAGGGGGGAAAAAAACAAAAAAAAGGTTATTACCTGGGAGAACCATCATGCTGGAAAGAGTTAAACAGAGGTTTGTGAAATTGAAAACTTCCTTGCTTCACTTGATTCAAGTCCACACCTTTTTCCTCAAACATTTCTGCAGAAATTATTTCGCAGTTACTGTCTGTGTTTGTACGTCCAGCATTAACAGTGATGCTGTTCTGTCACTGTTTAAGTTAGTCGCATTAAATGTGGATCAGCTCTTATGTGCACATTAGAATCATGTAGGGATGCAACATTATTGTCCCATGCACAAACTCCTCTCTGAATGCATTTCTGTGTGATTCAGTAAAAGGAAGATTGATGTGCTGTGCTAGCACAACTATGTTGCTGTGAAGTTTCTTGATATTTGTTATCTTGGCTGTGGTTAGAAATTAAGATTACCCATTGCATGTCAGCTTAGCCTGGCCTTGGCAGACCTGCCTCAAATCGGCGCACTTTAATGGCTCATGTGCAGTATAGAAGCAGGCAAGTATTGAAATATTACGTAAATTGGTTACCTTTGTGGACTGTTTAACCTTTGTTATCAATTTTATCTACTAAGGTCATAACATGAATCCTTGCAGATTCATCAGATGAGCGGCTAGATAGGTCGGGGGCAGAAAGCACACGGAATTCCAACTCAGCATCAAGCCCAGTTCATGCTACCACCACACTGCATCTGTGCTGGCACCGCAACACCAGCATTGGCCGATGCCAGTACCAGCAAGCATTCCTGGTAAGCATGTCTCGTGCACTACTGCATCTTACATTGTAGGGTGAGCCCTCAAATGAGCAGGCAAGCAGTTTGGCAAGCAAGCTTGAGCAAGCGCATGTGCACAAGGTAAATTATAGACAGAGTGAAAGAGTGCAGAGAAAACTAAAAGTGTTCATGAAAAATTTATTGGCCTGTGATTAGTTGTGACAAAGTTAATTCCTGCCATTTGAGCTATAAACCAAGTTATTGTTATGCCACTTTCTCTATCCCGTCGCCTTCGTTTTCTTACAGTGTTTTGTGTAAAAAAATTCTCGTCTGGAAAAATTGTTATTTATGTCTTCCCAGATGATGCATTCTTGTTCAAAGCTCCCATAAGTGTGACAACAATAAAATAACTATCTAATAAAAGCACATGCAATTCTCAAAAATTCAGTTTCATCTCTGTTACAGAAGCACTGCCACCATCTACTAAAGCCACTGTCGAATTGTATCAGCCAGACAGATGCTTCAACTGAGCATACATGATGACGAGGTCATGACCGATGTGTTTCAAACAGTGTCCAAACGAACAAGAAGCATGTAGAATCATCTAGAAGTTGCAGCATAACACCACTGCCTCATTTGGGCACATGTCGAGACCATGACTAAGATCATGGCACTGCTTTCTGAAGCTATCCATGTGCTGCGACAGTGGCTCGAGCCAAAGAATCTGAAACCCAGGAGGAAGTCTTTATAAGCATGCAGAGGCGAGGGGCAACAGTTATTTAATGGGGCCAAATCAATGTGAAATGTAGAATGCCTGATAGTAGAAGGAGAGAAGTCTTTTCACCAAGTGCTGCAGCCAACGTGATTTTATGACTTTTTATGCTTCCAAGACGAAGTTCTCCATTCGTGGGATGCTCTAAGCTATGCCAATGACTTCAGACAGAAGAACAGGCACGGCTTATTGCGAAAAAATATGTAGTAATATGCATTCACAAAGGTGTATGGCTGTTGGTTACATAGCGAGATACTGATAAATTACCTGAAAAGGTGCATCCGTCGCTTGAGGAAAGGGGTCTGTCGTTTTCGTCATGACCACCTTTCCTTGGAGGATCACTCTTAGGCACGTTAATAAGTGGGTACGCAGCAGGTGATATAGTGAGAGTTTTTGTCGCTGGCTTCGAGTACTGCTTGCCACATATATCGCACTTCACAGTCTTTATCTTCAAACCTGTCAACAACGTCCACACCACACTCCTCTTGCGATTACTCATCATTAGGACATGACAAAGGAAAGAGCATACATGCCCAAATGTAATGATAACGTAATATAGCACACAAGTCCCATGTGTACTTTGCTGACGGATAACCAGCACACGGTAGAAGTTCAGCAATTATGTCATTTCTAGTCCACCTGGTAATTGCATGCTATTCAAGGAGTGTGGCAACTTCACAAGTGATATCAGAGCCTTAGACAAGAATAGATCATTGCTTGATCAATAAACAAAATCATGTTAATGGACATCCAAAATGTCATCATGAATGCTGCATGCATATTCAAGCTTAGTGCAGTTGTATTGTTCGTGCATAGTTGTCCAAAAAATAGTTGTTCAAGCATTTGCGTGTTAATGCACGATGTTGGCTCTTGTTGCCTACTCGTATGGTCCTTGTGCCACTTATTAATTGTTCAAGTCATTCCAGTTTTTCTTTGCGCATAGCTATCATGCTAACACCACTACTGTTGTGAGACATCAGTGCCCTTTTGGATGTGATGTTGTGCAGCACTACCTCAGTGGCTACCTTCTGCGCAAGTTCAAGAACAGCAGTGGATGGCAGAAACTGTGGGTGGTGTTCAGCAACTTCTGCCTCTTCTTCTACAAGTCTTATCAGGTGGGAATATATGAAAAAATAGGATTTTAAGGGCTCATTTGTTACAAGTTTAATTGAAAGCAATGGATAATAAAGACAAGGACATTAATTATGCTGTTTTAAATGTATTGTAGTAATTATCACGTGAAGAAAATCAAGTCGTTAAAAAGACAATTGCTGCCGGCAGGCACCGGACCTGAAACTTTCAGATAACGCACCCAGTGCTCTACCAATTGAACTGCGGCAGCAGTAGTCCTCTTGTACACTTTATAGGGTATCTATATGCATGCAAAAAAACGTGGGAGTGTTCGTCAGTGCTGTTGCCACAACAGTAAGTGTGGAACGCTCCTTTTTTTTTTTTTGCCAGCTGGGGTTACTAAGCGCGTAATCATTTAGTGGGTGAACAACTGACCAATAAGCCCTTGTATATTGCCTTCAGGTAGTGTATAAGTGCATGTAATTTCCTAACGCTTGTCATGTTACCTAACCAGAGAATAAGATATCTAAACTTTTCTATTTTTGTTTGTCACTAAAATAACCAATGACAATTTTTACAGTTGTGCGTGAACTAGTACTGGCATGAGTTGTGCATGAGTTTCTGGAGATCTACAGTGTTACCAGTGATGATTTGTATGCTCACAAGCGTAACGGCCACTGCGAGCCCAGGTTTTGTAAGTAATAGAACCACATCAGCCATCACTTAGTGTAGTACCTGTAACATGATGCTGCCTGTTTTCGAAGGGCACAATCTACAGCGCTACAGAAAACTAGGTTTTACTCAATGAACGACAAGTATATTTGGCTCCAGCAGCATCCAACTTTTGGCAAGTGCTTGGCCCTTGGTGGCATGAGAAGCAGAAACTGTCAGGTCAATGAAAGAAACACAGAATAGGCTTTGCAAGCCTGCTGTTGCGAAAGGATGGCTCTTTTCGGCACACCACAAAGGAGAAGGAGTTTCTGTGGCTATGTTGCATACATAACTGTGATTCTTGAGTTTGGTCTTGTGAACGCGTTTACTGTATCTACTCCTGTGTAATGATAGTTTCTTTCCAGACTTTAGCTACCAGAAGTCAACCTTAGTGTTACAATCAAATATCTATTGAAATTACTGAAATTTAAGTTGTCTGAACATTGCACGCAATTGCAGTTGCATGCATCATTTAAAAAGCGCGCTGTTATTTATTTATTTTTCTTCATTTTTCTTCTTCCTGGATGCACTGAAAGGTCACTTCTTGCATTGTAGCAGTAGCCGTGTTACAATCACGTAAATACGGTTTGAGTGACTCTCCTGTGAGTGAAAAAATCCGTAAAGAAGGGCTGGGGGTGCTCTATTCGATGTTCCGAGATGTGGACTGGTCTTCTTCAAGGCTGGAACTGATTTCCTTAGCATTTGTGTGTACCGTATTTACTCGCGTAATCCTCGCACTTTTTTTGCCGGAAAACCGATGCAAAGTTGGGGGGTGCGAGAATTACGCGGGGAAAACTTTCTACGAATACATACAGAGCGAAAAAGAGAACAAAGTGGCCGCAAATCAAGATGCTCACACCAGCAACTAACAGCAAGCTTTAAGAAGTACTAATTAAAACTTACTTCAACAATAAAAGCAGAGGTTTAACACAAGACAAAATTTATTTGAGACACAAAAAGTGGAAGCAAATAGTCGAGAACTAGAATACCATACGCAAAGCTTGTGGACGTTGCGGTAGCGTTCGTCGCTCAACAGGAGCCCTCAAAAGGTAAGCGTAGGACGTCAGTATTGGGCTGATGGCCATATAACAGAATCGTCCACAGTTTCCTTCCGAAGAAATAAAGTTTGCCATCAATCCCAGTTTTAGGCACACGGCAGGCCCAAGCATCTTGGTGGCTTGCAGCTGCCGTCACCAGTAGCGAACACAAAACTCGTAGACTCTGAAGGGCGTACTGACGGCCCTGTGGCCATTGTTTAGTGCATGATCTATCACTTTCAACTTGAAAGAAGCCGTGTAGCTTCAGTATCGCCTCGAAACGTGACAAGATTACCGACACAACATACAAAACACGCCGCAACGCGCACTGGCCACTTCGGCTAGGCTTGGATTGAATTGAATCTCCATGCAATAGTACGCTTGATGGTTAAGAAATGGCGCCAGATGGCACGTGCTATCATCATCAGTGGCTGGAACGAGCAGACGACATTATTGCGGCAGTTTTCGGGGGTGCGATAATTACTTGAGGAAAAAAAAAGAAATCGTATTTTTGTTGGGCGATGTGGGGGGTGCGAGAATTATGCGAGTGCGAATATTGCGCGAGTAAATACGGTATATGCTTCACAGCCTATCCTTCAACCTTGAAGAAGACAAGTCTACTTGGTTTGGAGAAAAGGGTGCAGATTTTTTATTGCGAGCTTCCATCTTGCCCTTGCTGTCATTTTTTGGGTTTCATCCTGTGAGTGCAACCCGGTGTAGTGTAACAATGGGCACTGGGCGCTGCTCTTTGGATTAGCCTTGTTAAGAAAATAAATGCAATGTATGTGCCATAGGTGTTGTCGACGAGCTTAAGTCAGAAGTGATTCACGACACTACTAGCAGGCAAGAGGAAAATGTGGGTGCACCTTGCATTGTGCTTTAGTTAGTGGGCCTCCCATGCCGACTTAACGGTACAAGCTGCTTTAAAGTTCCGATTTTCTTTTCAACCCATCCCTCTTCTTTCAGTGTTTTTTATTCGTGGATTGCAGGCTGCCCGTGCATTGGGAAAACTGTGATTGCTCATTTCCTACAATGTGAGACCGCCCACTATCCACTTAAAAGTGACAGATGAGAGACTGAGTGTTACATGAGAGATGACAAAGGGACAGATAAAAGTTAAGAGTGGATAAGCCCATCCCTTCACAAGTATAAAAAGAGAGGGGCACCCACTATTTCATGGCAAATTAAGCTCCATTCCACATAAGCTGGGATGATAGTACCTTTCCTTGGGAAACAGAAAAATAATTGCTGTGGCTGCTAGAGGGAATTATGGCCACTAAAATGAAGAGAAAATATTCTTTTTTGATAAGATTGAAGATATGATCTGGTGGCACATGATTACCTTGTTCAAATGCTTCTAGAAGTGTGTGAATATTTGAAAATTTTTGAATATTTGAATTGAATAACAATCTGTTAAATTCAATACCCAAATCGAGTAGGGAATAATTCAAAATGTGAAATTTTTTTTAGTAGTTTTTGGGTAATCAGCAACGATGAAAAATGCTTGCAGGAATGAGACGTCAGAACAGCAAGGAATAACCTTTTTTGTTTTCATCATCAAATTATCCAGATGCGTGCAGTTCATATACATATGGCACTATCGATGCCAAATTGATCACAGGATGAAGGTGTTTTACTTAATTAAAGCTTCTTTATCACTGAAGGAACAGTGTCAGCAGTCAACTATTTTCACTATGAAATTCGTGATGATGTTAACTCATGATTATTGCATAATATTTAAGTGTCAGTTGTATTCAAAAGCTGTGGATAAACTGCCATATTGAACAGTATAGTCACTAATATATTACAGAATATTTATAAAATGTTACAAAATATTTATAAGGTTCTAGTTCATGCTCAATAACTGTTGTATTGTTTGTCAGTTGAAAGTAATCATAATTTTTCTTTGCTAAAGCTTGGGAATATTCGTTTCAAATAAAATACTTTCGAAGTGCTAGGCTGTTTGCAAATTGTCGCCCTACCAGTCTCAGCCTGTTTTGAAAATTGTTGCCTTATTATTCGAAAACAATTTTAATAGTATTTGAGTCATATTTCATTCAGTGTCATAGCGCATTTCATAGTGTTATCACTATTCAACTCATATTTGGTTCATATTTGGTGCATATAAGCTAAGTTCAACTCAGCTTATATGCACTTGTGCTGTTTTTAACAGTGACTGAATAGGTATTGGGTAAGCCAATACCTATTTAGTCACCGTCAAAAGCAGTGCAAGTGCACATAAGCTGTTGTATTGCTCTCCAATAACAGCTATATTGTTGTAACGGTGGCTGTCGGTCATCTGTTGGTTCTTGATACGGAGACGCGCAAGTTGTCGGGCTTCTTCGGCGCGTTGAAGGTACTCGCTCACATCGAGGTTTTCTTCGTCGGTGACGTTGGGTAACATGGCATCGAGCATCGTTGCCGGGCTCCTTCCTTAGACCAATTTTTATGGAGATATCTGCATCATCTCCTGCACCGCCGTGTTGTATGCGAAAGTCACATACGGAAGAATGGCGTCCCACGTCTTGTGTTCGACATCGACGTACATTGACAGCATGTCGGCGATCGTCTTGTTAAGCCGCTCGGTGAGGCCGTTGGTCTGTGGGTGGTACGCTGTCGTCCAGCGGTGGTTTGTTTGGCTGTATGTCAAGATCGCTTGAGTTAATTAAGTCGGCAGTGAATGCCGTTCCTCTGTCGGTGATAACGACCTCCGGGGCGCCGTGACGTAGGATGATATTTTCGACGAAGAACTTAGCTACCTCGGATGCACTGCCTTTTGGCAGGGCTTTTGTCTCGGCGTAGCAGGTGAGGTAGTCGGTAGCTACCACGATCCACTTGTTTCCGGAAGCCGACGTCGGGAACGGCCCCAGTAGGTCCATACCAATCTGCTGGAAAGGTCGGCAAGGTGGATCAATTGGCTGCAGAAGTCCCGCTGGCCTTGTCGGCGGTGTCTTGCGTCGCTGACAGTCCCGGCATGTCCTCACATAACGAGTGACGTCGGTGGTAAGACATGGCCAGTAGTACCTTTCTTGTATCCTCGCGAGCGTGCGAGAAACACCGAGGTGCCCTGCCGTCGGATCGTCGTGCAGGGCCTGCAGGAGTTCTGGTCGCAGAGCTGAAGGCACCACAAGGAGGTACTTAGCTCGAAGCGGTGAAAAGTTTTTCTTTTGTAGAAGACCGTTTCGTAGAAAGAACGGCGCAAGTGCGCGCTGGAATACCTTCGGGAGTTCGGCGGTCCTGCCTTCGAAGTATTCTATTAAGGGCCTTAAGTTCCGGGTCGGCCCGCTGTCGTTCAGCGAAGTCGTCGGTAGTTATCGTTCCCAAGAAGTAGTCGTCATCCGGGTCGTCGGGTAGCGGTTGGTCGACAGGCGCACGAGAGAGACAGTCGGCGTCGGAGTGTTTTTTGCCGGACTTGTAAATGACAGTAATGTCATATTCTTGAAGTCTCAGGCTCCATCGTGCGAGGCGACCTGAAGGGTCCTTCAAGGTGGCTAGCCAACACAAGGCGTGGTGGTCGCTCACAACTTTGAAGGGCCTGCCGTAGAGGTAGGGGCGAAATTTCGACGTAGCCGAGATGATGGCGAGGCACTTCTTTTCTGTTGTGGAATAATTTGCTCCTGCTTTGGATGGCGATCGGCTGGCGTAACTAATAACCCTTTCAAGTCCGTCGGCCCTCTGCACAAGAACGGCGCCAAGACCTACGCTGCTTGCGTCAGTATGTATTTCTGTCTCGGCGAATTCGTCGAAATTGGCAAGTAACGGAGGCGTCTGGAGGCGATGTTTAAGCTCCTGGAAAGCGTGTTCCTGTGGCGTTTCCCACTTGAACTCCACGTCGGTCTTGGTAAGGTTAGTGAGAGGATCGGCGATGCGGGCGAAGTTTTTCACGAACCGTCTATAATAGGCGCACAGGCCCAGAAATCGGCGCACGACCTTCTTGTCAGTGGTGCGGCGGGAAGTTGGCAATGGCGGCTGTTTTCCGTGGATCAGGACGAACTCCAGACTTGCTGATAACGTGTCCCAGAAACAAGAGCTCCTTATATGCAAATCTGCACTTTTCTGGCTTCAGTGTGAGTCCGGACGTCTTGATGGCTTGAAGTACAGCTTCAAGGCGCCGAAGATGCTCGTCGAAACTCTAGGAAAACACGACGACGTCGTCCAAGTACACAAGGCAAGTCTGCCACTTCAATCCTGCCAATACTGTATCCATAACGCGTTGAAAAGTTGCAGGCGCTGAGCAAAGGCCGAAGGGCATCACCTTAAACTCGAAGAGGCCATCCGATGTTGTAAACGCCATGTTTTCTCGGTCTCTTTCGTCGACTTTGATTTGCCAATAGCCAGTCTTGAGGTCCATTGACGAAAAGTACTTGGCGTTATGGAGCCGATCAAGTGCGTCGTCTATTCGTGGGAGAGGATACACATCCTTTCTGGTGATTTTGTTCAGGCGGCGATAATCGACGCAGAAACGTAGGGTCCCATTCTTTTTTTTTCACTAACACCACGGGGGATGCCCATGGACTCTTGGACGGCTGGGTAATGTCATCCCGCAGCATTTCATCAACTTGTCTCTTCATGGCCTCACGTTCTCGCGTCGAAACCCTGTACGGACTCTGACGGAGTGGTCTGGCATTTTCTTCGGTTATGATGCGACCGTTGTTCCTTTGTTCACATGTTTGTACTCATTGCTCAAATTCGTGAGCATAACCGTTGCTTTGCCTCCCCGCAGCTCTGCAATTCCTCTTGCGACGCAAATATTTCGGGTGACCAACAGATGCTGACTGCCTTCAACGATGCCTTCCAAGTCAGGTGATTTAGGAGCCCCGACTGAAATAATGACGCTTGAGCGAGGCGGAATGGTGACTTGTTCTTCCAGCACATTCAAGGCATGGTGTCCTGACGGCGTGCGCGGCGGTAGTGCTTCTTCTGTGGATAACGTTATCGACTTTGTTTTTAGGTTGATGACAGCACCATGGATGCATAAGAAGTCCATGCCAAGGATGACATCTCTCGAGCAACGCTGTAGGACTACGAAGTCTGTAGAATAAATACGGCCGTTAATGGTGACTCTCGCTGTGCAGATTCCTGCAGGCGTTACGAGATGACCTCCGGCTGTGCGGATTTCAGGGCCTTTCCAAGCTGTCCTAACTTTCTTTAACTTCGCGGCGAACGACCCACTGATGACAGAATAGTCGGCTCCAGTACCGACGAGAGCGGTCACACTGTGGCCGTCGATAAGAACGTCGATGTCGTACGTTTCTAGCCAGGTTTCCGGGTCTTCAAACGATGACCCATGAAACGTTGGTGGTTCCCTGGGTTGATAAATGACGATCGCGGGCTGGGACGCTCCGGTTGTCATTGTCGCTGCAGTAGAGGTCATGGCCTTGGCCTTCCGCGCCTTGTCTTGTAGAAGCCCGTACTCCGGTGGGAGACCTTGCTGTCAGCGGCTTGTTCGCTGCTCTTGGTTGGCGTCGGTGTCTTCTCCGCGACGTGGGCTGGGTTCACGGCTTGACGGGGGCGTCCGGTACATGAACGAAGCAGCACCTCCACCAGATGTCACGGGGTCGTGACGTGGCCGAAGACAGGAGACTTCGTGTTGGGATTTAACTGTTTATTTGGGCGAACCTGTGCCCGGTAAACGGAAAGTCCAATTACAGCAGTAGTCTTGCACAGATAGCAGTCTCGGACTGATAGCGGCGAACGGAGCATCGGCCTTCGATCAACAAGAACTGACAAGCGGCGAAGCGCGTCGGCATTTATACTCTTGCCGTCGAATGTTCTAGCGTTATCGCTGGACGTGGCGTAGGTTCCAGAACAATCTGTACCGTTCGCACAGTGGGCGTGATCTTATCGAAATGATCTACTACAGTCCGGAACCTTCTCGAAAACTGCAGGCGCGGTGGTTTGCGCTGAAAATGGTGTGGTGTTTTGGGACGATAACAAAAACTTTGGAAATGGAACGTGGCAATATAACAGCTGCATCTTACCGGTACTCACCTACGGAGCAGAAACCTGGAGGATTACAAAGAGGGTTCAACTTAGGTTGAGGACGGCGCAGCGAGCAATGGAAGGAAAAATCATAAGTGTAAACCTAAGGTACGAGAAGAGAGCAGAATGTATCAGGGAACAAACGAGTGTTACGGACATCATAGTCAAAATCGAGAAGAATGAAAGGTCAAGGGCCGGGCACCTAGCAGGTAGGCAGGATAACCACTGGTTATTAGCTGTAACTGTCATTTGCAGAGAGGGCAAACAAACGAAGGGAAGACAGAAAGTTAGGTGGTCTGATGAGATTAGGAAGCATGCAGGTATAAAGAGGCGGCATTGGCGAGCACGGGACCTAGGTGGAACATGAGAGAGGCCTTTGTCCTGCAGCGGGCGTAGTCAGGCTGATGATGATGATGATGATGAAATGGGTATGGATGGTGCAAGTGGCACGTCAGCTCATATGAGCTTGGCCTTGTCTGTGCACAGGTGCTTTCAGAATAACTCGGAACTCAGAACACCAAACACGCAGCCGCTCGCCTGCAGAGCTTGCCCGCAGAAAAGTAGTACGATGGACTGCGCGTGCGTGGTCTCCCTGGAAAGAAAGCATTGCTCCCTATTGTGCCTAGATTTGCATTGCGTTGGAACTAAATGATAGTGCTAGGTGTCCCCTCAGTGCTTTGGAAAGGGGGTCTGGGTGTTTGGTGTCTGTGACAAACTGTGTATGCGCATGCATCGCGTTGGAACATAAGCCTTTGTGCATGGATGTGTATTTCTTGCTTCGTTGTTTTTTCTTCTTTTGTTACGTTGGCCCGTATTCATCATTTCATCAGAATATTTACATAAGGGAATTGTGACCAGTTCTGGCAAAGGGCGGCGTTTTCGTCTCATACTACCATGAGAGTATTGGAGAAACACAGTTACTTTTCTGTCCTTTGTTTTGCGTGCAGAAATAAACCGAGCGGTATTCCTGTTATAAATATATATCCACTATGTTATTTATTTTGCGTTTAGCTCAGACAGACTATCATTGACTAGCACTGTATACTTCCTTTGAGCAAACCACAATGAATGTTTGTGACAACGAACGATAAAATGTGATCAAAATTTTAAAATACTCTTTAGGAAGCCCAAATTATGAAACTGATTGGTGCACAAATAAATGGGAACTGCTAAGTGTGGTGCAAAAATTGAAAAAAAAAATCTGGAGTGGTGCACATCTTATTGGAGTACGCATTAAATCAGTTTCTCTGCATAAAATTTGCTTTAACAAACATGCCATGTTATATTTCATTTTGTTGAAAATATTTTATTGGTGCTATCGGAGACACACTTGTAATGGGAGTGGTCATGTAATGGCGCAAATCATTCTCAAATAACCAGGCAGATAGAAACACAGATTGGGAGATACTTAGAGCAAGAACTAATACTTTGCAGACCAGATTAATCCGGTTTTAAAAAGGCAGCGATGCTATTGTAGGCATGCTGTTTTGCTGGCACGTAGTCTGCCAGAATGGATGTAAGCAATTGTGAGAGCATTTTGCAAGGAATTGACAAGTCGTCATATTTATCACTTCCGGTGTGCGGTATGCTACGGGCCCCTGTCTGCCCAGCCCTCGTTGCCCTGTCACTGAAGAGCACCTATCACTACCCTTAGGGAGCAAAAGGGAGATAAGCTTGCTCACTGGTATACTGCGCATGCACAGACCTTGCCTGTATTTACTCGCTGGTGTGCTCTGCCAGCGAGCGGCTGCGTGTTCGGTGTTGCGAAGTATTCTGAGAGCACCTGTACATTGCTTCATCAAATAAGTTGGCACTGCAGCGGTGTAGCCAGGGGGTAACACACCAAGCCCATACCCCCTCCCACCCACTCTGAATTTTTTCGCCATGGCATAAAGAGCGAAAAATAATGACTTCCTAGCCCCCCTCCAGAAAAAAAAATAGCTCCACCTTGCCGAAGGGAATCGTGAGGAAATTCGAATGCATATCTTGCACCAAGATTACACGGCATAGTAATTTTAGTGGCATAAATTAATGGCAAGACAAGGATTCGTACCATAACCATTTATTTACACGTTCATCAGCCAGTGGACGGTCGAGAGTGAGGTGTGCGCTTCACTCGATTTATATATACGTACGAGCGAGCGGACCCGAGAGTGAGGCGCAGAATGGAGAGCGAGCAAACGGTGAAAGAAAAAATGGAGAAGCACTGCACCTACCCTCTCTCCACACACGTGGAAGCTACGATGCAAGTGTCCACACAGGCCGGAGTGCGCTCCTCCTCTCTACTCACTCTCCACTACTTTACCCGCACCACCTGCTCTGGTTACAAGGGGGGGAGAATAAGCACGTGCCCGCAGCTGTTGCTATGGGAGAGGGAGTGAGAGCGGAGAGAGAACACCTACTGGCACGCGGACACAGACAGCCGGCATGCCCCAACTAAGAAATGCATTTGCATTGAAAAAATTTCTGGCTATGCCCCTGTGGCACAGTAAATACATTCTTTTATGAACAGGCCCTTCTGAAAGCAATTTAGGTATTTTCTTTTTGTGTAACACTTCCATTCAGAATCCAGTCAAATGTAACTCTATGCTTCCGATAGGAATCTGTTCCCTTGGCAAGTCTTCCACTGCTGGGCTATACAGTGGCACAGCCTGGGGACCAGATGGGCAAACAGCATGTCTTCAAGCTGCAATACCGTAGCCACGTGTACTTCTTTCGTGCAGAGAGCGAGTACGCATATCAGAGGTGAGTTCTATACACCTAGTGCGAACAGTGCGAGATTGCTGACAAGTTCCATAAATATCTTGATACTAGACTTGTATGTGAGTTGTATAGCATAACAATTTATTAGTATAACATTTGGTTGAATAACCTGGAATAATGAATATTCACCCAAGCCTAGCTTTAGCATATGGTCATTTTTGTAACATTTGTCCTGCGGGTTTGTTCCCTCAAGCTACATTAAAGGGGCCATGCAACACTTTTTTGAGCATGGTCAGAAAACGCTGCCGATCGGTAGTAGAGGCTCCTGACAACCCGCGAGCCAAATATTATAGCACAACACGTGGCCTGGAATTCACAATAAATTATCAAAGTTAATTAAAGATTGCTTTTTCTTCTCTCGACAAATCACGCAATATGCCTAAAAATCATACGTAGCTAGCCCATCTATCAGCCATTAGCTGATTTGAACATGGCGTGCTCCCTCGTTACAGAGATCGACGCGGAAGGCCACTACTTGTCCACGTGTGGGCGCGCGATCACTCTGAAAAAGCCGCGCATTCAAAGAAAAAAAAAAGGTGCTCAAGGTGACGAGGTGCGGATGACATGTTTTGTTTGCCCCTCCCATCTCTCCGTGCTTAGCTTCCAGCGCTTTCGTTGTGACGAGAGAAGAGAGAATGCAATTGCAGGGTGCGACAAACCTTTGTAACTCCACTTGCCCTGGACGGATTCTTAAAATTTTTGCGTCGTTGAGTTCCCGAAGCAGTGAGCTATTCTACTGAATTCATTCTATGGTTACTTGAAAAAGTGTTTCAGCGCCCCCTTCAAGGCATCACTCCAACTTGGACTTGGTCGAGTCGTAATTAGGTTGGAATAGATATGCTAGCTAACCATCACTTTGTATCTTCTTGCAGGTGGATGTACGTTATCAGCAGTGCAGCTGTCAAGAAAGCCTGAGTTTTCAAGCACGTGAAACATGTGCTCAGGCATTGTGGGAACAAACAAGGCTTAAATGCAAACATGCAAAAGTAGTATGTTGTGTTGCCCAACCACTGTACTTCTGGCTCAAGCTTCATGAAAGTACTCAGAACCTGACCATTGCATTACCCACTTTAGTGCAGAAACACCTGTGCCCTGATGTCATAGATATGCTTCCTGCTTTTTGCAGTAATGTGTAAATGTAAGAAACCGGTATTGTCCTCATTTTTTTTACTATTTCGGCATTTGCGTGCTTGCACTTTTATGCACCTGGAGCAAGTGGGTTATCAAAGAGTTCAATGCCTTTTGCCCTATCTGCATGCACCTTTTGATTCACTTGTGAGAACCACTGTAAAAATGCATTCAACTGATGTCAGTATAGTGCTAATGGAAGGTGATGTGGTGTGTCTTCAGACACACATTACTGCAAGGTACCAGAACATGGCGCTAGGCTCTTAGAAGGTTTATGAAGCATTTTACTGACATATTCTATGCTTATTGGCTGTCCTACTTTGGTTATTCCTTTGAGCTTGTCTTAGTTTCATATACTGAAATTAGAACTTAAATTATATGCATGCATCAGATTTCACATTAAATTTGGTTAGGTGTTCTTGAATTCAGAAACTGTTTTAAGAACCTCTTGACAAGTATTTGGATGCTAAATTATTTGCAAGATCATATTGGCCACATGTTTGTGGGCTTTTGATGTATTCTTCATGGATATGTTTTAGCACAGTTTTTGTTTGTTATAACTTTGCCGCAGTGGTTTGTATAAGATGTCCTAAAAAGGAGGGGGGGGGGGGGGGGGGGCTCTTGTAAAACATTATAAATACACAGGACATGCATATTAGCATCCAATGCAATTTTTTTGTGGCAAAAGAGTTAATGTTTGGTCTTGCCAATGTCTGTGGGCCATGTTTGGACGATTTCTTTTATCATCACTTGTGTTCATCATCATGGTGGTTAAGAACATCCCCAGCAGGAACTAACGGTGCTGAAGAGTAATGGGCACATGTTATCATACTTATGTTTGCCACTCATATAAGCAAAAACAAGCTTATCTTGCCTCATTCTTAGCTGCTTTCAGTTGTAATTGATTCACTCTGAACTCACTGACCTTCTATGTTGTCTATGTTTCGGACTGTCTCTTTCCTGTATATACAGTTTTTATTTCAAAGCTTTTCTTATCATTGCTGTGACATCCTGTTGTGTTCTGTGCATCATTTCTGCACCTACTATGTTTATTGAATGTCAAACAGGCCCTTTGTTGAACTGCTTGTAATGCATTACAAGTGGTATGAATTTTGTAAATATACAGTTTATTCTCAATATATGTAAGTATCAAATATAAATTAATCATTCTAAATTTTGTTTGGCGATACTTCAGTACAGATAAGAAATTAGAAAATATAAAATCCTACACTGCGTCAGCTGTGGAGAAGCACGTCTTTGTGCATATTCACCTATAAATGGACATTCTCGCATCAAAAATGTTGTTCACAGTCGTTGGTAAATTTTGTAGGTGTGCGCGTTTATTCGATTTCTTTGTCGTATTTGTCGAGTTCATCAGAGATCAAGCATAAGATCATACACGTATTTGGATTGAGCCTTGTGCGGGCTTTTCATCTGAAAAAGCAGGCTGTTTTAGTACTCATCAGTAGCAACTTAAAGTGGCACATGTAGGATTGGAAGGCCTTTTCTACACTTATCTGCACTTATCTTAGTTTGGTTGCAGTCAACAAGTCAATGTGCTAATCTTGTGTTAAAGCACTACTGGAGCTCCACAGGACAGTGTGTAGTCTGGTGGTGAACACAAGGCTCTTTTTCGTGATGATTACCTGGACAGCACTAATCTACTGCAGTGTCATCTGTTGCTGCAGCAAGGAGTCGTTGACAGCTGGAGCCTTAGAGGCGTTTCTTTGAAACCTGAATGGGCAGAACAGACTCCTCATATTTCCAAGGCACATGAGCACCCATATATACAACTTCAGTATCTTTGATGCACAAGCTACTCAGATTGAAATACACTCAAATTTTGATATAACAGATGCAGAAATAATGAAATATCAGTTATAACGAAATAAATTAGAAGTAGTCTTGCAATAGATGTGGTGTTTAGAATATACCTTTATAGCAAATTTTTGGATATAACAAACTTTCAACTTCATTATAATGAAGTTTGAGTGTACGTCTGCTAAAAATTGTTAGCATTATATTTTAAAAGCTTTCACTGTAACGTATAATGCTGTACCTTACCTTGTCTTAAGTACAGCCACTACTGCACTTTTTACAATATAATATTTCTGCATTTATTTTCCTTGCATCTTTTCTGTGAAATGTGCATATAAAATTTGGGTGAATATAGCAAAGTGCAATTTTGGGCTTTTGGACCACTCATGCTTGCAAGGCGGAGTATGAAAAATTGGCAGTGAAAATATTCTGCAGTTCATCTTTCTGTTTTCTGCATTAGACCTTCCATGCATGCGATGCTAATGGCATGTGACATTCAAATCAAAAGCAGCTTTAGTGACAGCAGTTGCCTAGGCACATTGTAGATAAAACGAGGTGAGCAAATGAGGCATCTCGTGTCTAATATCTGTATACTTATTCATGTGTAATATAGAAGGTAACACTGTGTATTTCACTGACAACTAGCTGTTCATTTTAGTAATGACAGTTGTTACAGTGTAACACCTCGAGATTAATTGCATGATTGGAGAGGTGACTTAATTTTGATGTCCTCTATTATTCAACTTCAAGCATGCAAATGCATTTTTTCATTTGAATGTAAGTGCAGTAGTCGGAATTTAATGCCACAGCCAGTAGATTAGTTGCTGAATATGAGGACCTCTTATTGTGTTATTCTAAATAGCGATATAATAATTCTTCGAAGGAGAGATATGCATGATAAGTTGTGACATATCACTTTTAACAGTCACAGTAGACTTGTCAAGATGTCAAGCTGCGGCCCTACACCACACTACTATAATGTATGCATGACATGGATAATGGAGCAAAGGATTGTCGCTGCATTCATAGTTCCTTAAAGAGGCCCTGCAACACTCTTTTAACATGTTCAGAAAATGCATTCAATTGGTAGTCGAGACTCCTGCAAACACTGAACCAAACACTAAAGCGCAACACATAGCATCGAATTTAGAAATAAATTTCAGGTTCAGCTAGAACATGGACACGACCATTCGCTGATATGAGCATTGTGAAGAGTTACGACGGCCAGTGCATTGTGCTATGACATACGTCTCCACACTCTACCAGCGTGCTCGTAATCATACGAAAAAGTGAGCCAAATATTCAAAGCAAACAAAAAAAAAAAGAAAATGCTCAACGTTACGACACGCGCTGGCATATGGGCTTAGCTTTTTGCCCCCTTGTAATCCTTCCCACGTGTAGATTTCATTGCGCTCACTGAGGTGAAAGGGGGTAGGAACCGCTTAGAGCATGTAACAAATCCTCGTGTAACTCTGCTTGTACATAATATATCTTGAGAAGGTTTGCTGCAGTTGATTCATGAGGCAATAAACTCCACTAATGAGGTCCTGCAATGATTGCTTGGAAAAATGTTGCTGGGCCTCTTTGAACACATCACTTTCATGGTCTTATACGTTGTAAGACACAGCAGTCAGTCCTTCCATTTTTTTACTGCACTTTTAAGCTTTCCTCTACAAGCCCTAGCACAAATCCTGTCTTTTCATGGGGACCACCTTCTGCTGGTGTTTGTTGCACCAGCTGGCACAACTAGATTGGGCCTCGTGAGTGAAATATACGCAGAATATATTTTTTTTACTCCCACAAGATGTTGGGCTACAGAAACGATCCTCAGGAAGCCATTCATATTGCTTGGTTTTCTGAAGTCTGAAATGCTTTGTGAACAATTAAAGCCTATCAATAAATAAATACAAGGTGGGCAAAATTTATTCTCGACGTAATGTGCTTTACAGTCTGGTTGCCTTTTTGTCTGTGTGATATATTCCTTTAACATTCTTTTATAAGATATATTCATGATAATATACAAGAATTCAATTTACTATATGATGTTTCAGACGTAGTGACTTTTTTACACATCAATGGACCAACCTGCAGGACAGCATATTACCATTTTTTATTTCAGTGGAAGTTGTGCTGGCACTGTGTGTTCTGCAACATTTTGTGAAGTTTATTTGCATTGACATGTTGCCTCGATACTTATGGATGAAAATTCACTTGGCAGCTAGAGTTTCTATTCAAGCCCTTGTCGTGCATTGGATGTATGCTCCCCTGAGTAGCTGTTTTAGTGTTGCATATTGAAGCTGTCGATGCTTGTTGACAATAAAAGTTTTCGGCTATTATTTGCATACCTGTGATCGTACTATGCATGGATTCTAAATTCTTATTCCACAGAAATTCTCTGTCGAGATTTTCACTCAACATTTCCGAGATGCATAGTATCCTAATATGAAATAATGTAAATTTAGGCCAATTTGTATTTTTACATACTGTATGAACTACATAATATGAGCAGTACCTGTTAGTGTAACTTATATTTCATGTTTAGTGTGCATTTTGGCCCGGTAGGTGGCAAATCGGTGGGCATGTGCACACCTGCACAAAGGCACATTGATCACTTGTTGTGCAGGATCATTTGCACTAAATTATATTCATTTTTTTATGATGCTAGTGATTCATAATCATCGTGCAAGTAAACATAACTGCCACATGCAGTCATAATTGATGCATCTGTACTGGTATGCACACCTTTTGGTAGAAGAAAACATCTCTGGACTGGGTATGCAACATTTCTGGTGGAGGTGCTGTGTAGCAATCCCAGTAACTGTCATAATTTGTGAGTAACCCTGGCCTGCCATTGTGTACAGGGTGTGTCGGTTAATAACGAGACCGAGTCCGGTAAAAAGAATTTATTGATCTGATTAGATTATATCCCAAAACTTCTTCAAAGCACTTTTCTTGGGCATCAGTACACTGCTTCTAATGCGATTTATATGCAGCAAAGGCTTCCTGGAGGTTGTGTGCCATAACCTCTTTGACAAACCATGACAGCCTATTGGATGGCAGGAACACCGTTGCAATTTTGAACTTTCAGACTTCTGTTGAGCTTTGGGAACAGTAAGAAATCTGTCAGTAATTGGTTGCGATTTTGCTTTCGCACCTGTGACTTCATTTCTCAATGAGCCCGTGTAAAATCAGTATGCAGTGTTTGAGTGCTCCAGGCTGTCATAGCTGCAGGCTTCTATGAAATGTGCAACACTGACTCAAATAGCACAGGAAGGCTGGTATGCAAGTATATTTAGTGAGTGGACAGTCCTCAGTGTACATGGCACAGTCAATGTCTTGTGTACTGAATTCTTTTGAATGCAGCAGAGTGCTCATGGCCACTTACTTGGGGAGGTCCTATATGGCTCTCCAGCATTTTTCAGGCTAATCATTAAAGGGACACTGAAGTACTTTAAAAAAACGAGGTTATGGTGCCATGATGCCTACTTTCGTGCGGCAAACTCGAAAATCAAGTGTGGCAGCTTGGGCTAGTTGGTATGGCATGACGATAGTTATAGCGCGAGAACAAAACGACGACACAAAGACAAGAAGGACACGCTCGTGTCTTTCGTGTCCTTGTCTCTGTGTCGTCGTTTTGTTCTCGCGCTATAACTATCGTCGAAAATCAAGTCCCGAATTTCATGACCCAACACTTTATTTTGCCGAAAACTAGCAACAGGCATCTCAGCCGGTATCGCGAATCCCACTGCCGCCTGTGATTGGTCGAAGCTCTATGACATCACGTTCGGGACAGTAAGCCTAGGTCAGCCAAGTCGGCTAACTGTGCTCGCCGGCAGCCGATGCCGTGTTTGGTTGAAATCGGGTATATTTGCTGCAAGTATGGCGAACCACGGATGTTGCAATAACGAGTTCGCTGTACTGGAAGCGTCTGGCGACCCTCGGGCCTCCCCGCAGGTCGCCAGAACCGTCCAACCCGAGAAAAATGAACGCCAATCGGAAGTGTGCAGGGGGGGGGGGGGGGGGGCAGCCCGAGAAAAACGAGCGCGCTCTGGCTGGCTCTGGCAGCCCGCGGGTAGCAGTGGAAAATCGAAGAACGGCAATTACGACTGTCAATTTTTATGACAGGGAACACGGATGGATGGATGGATGGATGGATGTGGCTGTACCCTTTAGATCGGGCGGCGGCTAACGCCACCTAGCCGTAATACTTAGTGAACTAACCATTACATTTATCTTTTTTTTCCTTTAAATAATGAAGTTGAGGATTCGTACTTCGCAGTGAAGGGTTTAATTTTCACTCGTGCCTTGACTTTAGCCACCAATCAGATAACCTCCTTCTAGTTAAGTCTACCCGCTTAAAGTCTATTTTGCCCTTGCTGTCCCTAAATCCCAGTGCTTTGAAAAACTCTGCGCCATCATCCTGAACTATAGGGTGAAGCCCTTTACAGAACATTATCAAGTGTTCGGCAGTTTCTTCTTCCTCTCCACACGCACTGCATACTGCGTCGACCCCTTCGTATTTGGCCCGATATGTCTTGGTTCGCAGTACTCCCGTCCTGGCCTCAAACAGTAGAGAACTACCCCGAGTATTATCATAGATCCTTTCCTTGGCAATTTCCTGCTTAAAAGTTCGATAGATCTCTAGTGCGGACTTCTTAATCATGCCCATTCTCCTCATGTCAGTCTCCGTTTCCTTCACTTTTTTCTTAACCGATAGTTCTTTTTGGTTTGGCCACCTGCTGTTTTCTAAGTATTTACCAGTCAACTTCCTGGTTCGCTTCCTCCATTTTGTATCGGTATTCTTCATGTACAAGTAGCTGAAAACCTTCCTAGCCCAACGCTCTTCCCCCATTTCTCTCAATCGCTTCTCAAATTTTATCTTGCTGCTAGCTTCCCTGCCCTCAAATGATGTCCATCCCATATCACCTTGTACTCCCTGATTTGGTGTATTCCCGTGAGCTCCTAAAGCGAGCCTACCTATTCCACGTTGCTTAATTTCTAATCTTGCTTGAACTTCTGATCTCATGCACAAGACCACATTGCTGAACGTCAGCCCAGGAACCATGACCCCTTTCCATATTCCTCTCACAACATCATACATATTGTAATTCCACAGTGCCCTATTTTTCATGACTGCTGCATTCCTGTTACCTTTAGTCGTCACGTATATTTCGTGTTCCCTCAGATACTCGGTCCCATTGCTTATCCATACGCCCAGATATTTGTATTTATCTGTTCTCTCTAGCGTGACCTCCTGTATTCTAAGCTCACTACCTTCGTTGTCATTGAAAATCATGACTGCTGATTTTTCCCTACTGAATCTAAAATCTAACCTATCTCCCTCATTACCGCAGATGTCCATCAATCTCTGCAAATCTTCCTTGTTGTTGGCCATTAGCACTATATCATCTGCGTACATTAATGCTGGTAGTGCCTGATCAATAAGTTTTCCTTGTTTGACTAAAGAGAGGTTGAAGCCCAGTCCACTTCCCTCTAATTTTGCCTCTAATCCTTGTAGGTACATCATGAATAATAAGGGTGACAGGGGGCACCCCTGCCTAAGCCCCTGTTTTACCTCTGCAGGCTTGGATACCTGTTTTTCCCACTTTATAACTACCTTGTTACCTTTATAGACACCCTTTAAAAGATTAGTGACTACATGTTCCACGCCTAGTGTGTCCAGTATTCCCCACAATTCTTCTTGAACCACGCTATCGTAGGCTCCCTTAATATCCAAAAATGCTAGCCACAGGGGCTTGTGTTCTTTTTCTGCTATTTCGATGCACTGCGTCAGTGAGAACAGATTGTCTTCCAACCTCCTGTGTTTCCGAAACCCATTCTGCAGTTCCCCCAGCACCCCCTCATCCTCTATCCACGCCTGCAGTCTTTCCTTTATAATCTGCATCGCCAGCCTGTAGACCACTGATGTCACTGTTATAGGACGGTAGTTGTTTATGTCAGCTTTGTCCCCCTTTCCTTTATAGATCATGCTCATCCTGCTAAGTTTCCATCCATCGGGAACTTCGCCATCGATTATTATTGTACTCACTGCCTCTCTCAAAGCCTGCTTAGACTTCGGACCTAATGTTTTTATCAGCCTAATTGGAATGCCATCTGGGCCTGTTGATGTACTACTAGGAACCCTTTTCTCAGCCCTTTCCCACTCTTGTTGTGAAAATGGAGCCATTGCACCACTTGATTCGTCTTTGTCTACTGCGGTGCATAAAGTACTTCTTTGTTGAAATTTTTCTGTCACCCTTGTTCTTATATATTCAATAGCTTCGTCCCCTTCTAGCCTAGCAC
Organism: Rhipicephalus microplus; assembly: GCF_043290135.1. Lineage (NCBI taxonomy): Eukaryota > Metazoa > Arthropoda > Arachnida > Ixodida > Ixodidae > Rhipicephalus > Rhipicephalus microplus. The sequence continues at coordinate 249,978,704 of NC_134700.1, read as the reverse complement.
ATTGGGCTGTAGTTATAAACCTCTGCTCTAGGCTCGTCTCATTTCTTAGGGAGTTTAGATGGTTCCAAAATTTCGCAGCTGCCTTTCTATCTTTTTTATGTACTTCTGCCAGCCACTGAGCTCCCTTCCTTCTAATCTTTTCATTGATCAGAAGGGATGCATCCCTTCTACAGCTTAGAAAGGTTGCCCATTTTCTTTCCACATCATCTGTCGGTTCACCCTGCTGCTTAGCATGTCTGTGTTCCCTAGAGGCTTCCTGACGTTTTGCTATGGCTCTCTTAACTTCCTCATCCCACCAACTTTTGGGTTTGTGTCTTCTTTTCCGGGGTGACTTGTCACGCGTCTTAGCAAGCTCTATCTCAAAGAGTCTAATTAGATTTGTGTATGTCCACACTATCTTATTATCCTCCATGATTACTTTCTCAATTTGTTTAGTGGCTATTTCAACTTGCCTTTCTGGATAAAAATTTTCCTGTAGTTGCTCATCTTGTCTCCTTCCCACTTTCACTGCTCTTCCAAAACTTAGCTTGATACGTTTGTGATCGCTACCCAGACTTCTGGAGCTACCTTCATCTATGTGCATTTCCCTGAGCTTATCATACATCCTATGTGACATCAGTGCATAATCTATCGTCGACTGAAGCCTTCCTACCTCCCATGTTATTTGCCCTTCACACTTCTCGGTACTGTTGCAAATGATCAAATCAAGCCTTTCACACATATCCATGATCATTTTGCCTGTCGGGTCGGTATACCCATCTATATCTTCTATGTGCGCATTCATGTCTCCTAGTATAATTATCTCGCACTCTCTTCCTAACTCCTGAATGTCCTTTGATATACACTCTACCATTGCCTGGTTTTCCTCTCTGGCCTTTGCTCCCGTCCACGGGAGGGCGTGGCCTGCGCGCTCTGGCGGCAACTGCTGGCAGCGAGTTCAAGCGGGAGCGAAAGTAACCACATCCTCAGAGCAAAACAAGCAGTCATTGGTGATATGAAACCAGAGGCAATAAGATTGCAACCCCCTCACCCTTCAAGTCGATTACTGGCCTCTTGCGTAATCTTTTTGAAGGGGAAAGGGGTTACAGTCTTGCCGCTGGTTTCATGTCAGTGACACCAGTGACTGCTTGTTTTTCTCGCCTCGAGATGACTCGAAAAGAGGCCGTGGTTGCTTTCGCTCCCGCTTGAACGTGCTGCCAGATGCCGCCGAAGCACGAAGGCCATATGCGCTCCTGTGTTCCCTTTCATAAAAATTGGCACTGTACATCCGTACATGTTCAAGCCAATCACCACTGTAAGAGCGCCGACCGAAGACGCAGTACCGAAGATGCGGCACAGGAAATCGAGTCTCAACCAGTCGAGGAACAACCGACCAACCATGCAAACCAACCAACTTCCCCCACGTCGTAAACAGACTGGTACGTAGAAGATATGCATGCCAGTGTTTAATTTCACTGTAGTAAACTGATAAAAATGATACGTTCAACCGCCGGTATTAAATCCCGTAAGAAACCGCAGCATCGGCACTCGCTTTTAGCCGCGTATATTGGCACGGTCCGCGCTACGTACGCGCATCGTGCAGAAATAGTACTGTGCGTACTTCGCAGCAGGTAAAAAGCATGCAAGGAAAGCCACACATACTGACATGTGTATGCGTGTTTTGCGGAAGGAGGAGGGGAGGGCACATAAAAAAACAAGACGTGCCTGAACATTCATGCTGGGATATTTTATCACAGAACATCTATACACTTATATGGCAGCCCTACGTTTTTTTTGTTTTTTTTTCTGTGCAATGAGATAAAAGTATCATCACCTTCATTTGATTTGTCGCACCTCTGCGTAAAGTAATCGCAGCAGTATACTGCCCTGACGAGCCCGATTCAGCACAGCTTAAATTGTAATAAGCAGCAGGACCAGAACAAATATGCTATACAGGCACAGCTTCTGAACAAGAAAGCTATGGGTATGAACGCCTCTCAGCGGTACGTTGGCTTACAATGTGTGGAACCGGAAGTACTCAGTGTTATCAGATCTGTCACACAGGCAATGACTGAAATCAAGAAAGCCTTTATTTAGATCGAGCCCTGCTATGCGGACACCTTGGACTACGATTTTACTTTATCTGGTGACATTCGGTCACTGATCGAATGGCACGGTCGCTGCAACAAGGAGATCGCAGCCTTCTGGGTCCCACATAGAGTATTACATGGAGGAAGGAAAAAACTCCATGGAGTATTATTGTATGAAACTCTATGTGGTCCCAGATCGAGCAAAACTACGATGAACGGTGTCTGCGTGCGTGACGGCTCGCGATCCGAGGTTCGAAGTAAGCGTCGCGGAATTAAGCGATGCAGCACAGTAAGCTGGGCACGTTTTTTTTTTGTTTTTTTTTTCGCGAAGGTAAATCGTCGTGGCTACGAGGGCGCCCTCAGGTGCGGAAACACAGAAGGAACCGCGTCGGTTCAGTCGCACACGTACACTTGAATGTCAATACCAGGGACTGCTTGAAAGCCGGTGGAACAGCTCACTTAATGTCGTAGGTTTCAAGTCTTTCCTTTTAGCGGCAGCGGCCCATTTTTCAGCCATCTTCTGATCCCGAGAAAACTCGTCTAACTTAAAAGCGACCTCATCGCTACCGAAAGTGCTGCGGCAGCCATATGCCATGCAGTAATTCGGCATCGCGAATCCACTTCAACCCCGCACAAACACAACTATGGTGGATGTTAAATGGCAAAAATCTCCCATCAGAAGAAGGGAACGGTGCAATCGCAAGAAATCTCTACGAACTGGCAGAATTGATCCGCTAGGCAACAGAGATCGCTAATGTGGCGGAGATCTTGAAGGCCATCACACAATGAGCCCGGCAGCCCGCACATCGACTGGCCACAAAGACAAAGATCGAGGACGTGGTAGGTATCTGCTCCGACAGGTGCCGCCACTCCCGGCTAGATCTCGAAGCTGACGTCACCTCCCCGCGCCTCTCTTTCCCGCACTCCTCCCCTGCGCGCCGGGGGCGTTCTCTCGGTCAAAGTTTGCTCGCTGTTGTTTAATCGAACATCGCGGGAAAAAAACCTCCGTAAGAGGTCGCAGATACCAAATGTGTAATAAATTCGCGAATGCAAAACCGCTTCATATATGGTATTATGTCTCACTGTTGTGCCACAGGGTGCTGCCAAACGTCTTGAAATTGCCACTGATTGTGATGGCCGCAGCTATACTGCAATACCAGAAAATTTCATCTGTGCCCTCAAATCTTCGTATACATTATTGCCTGCTCGAAAAATGTATAGAAGCTTTGTAAACATGTCAATCTAAACGAAAATTGCAGTAGATCCCAAGCGGTTTGATCCCCTGTCAGGAGGTGTTGCTTTGAATTTCTACAATTGCATGCGAGAAAACGTATCGTAAATGCACTGCATTTTATTTAGAACTTCCGTGACTATTTACATTTTCTGGTTAAATGCACTCAAGTTTATACAGCCTCACTGTATGCAACATGGCTGCAGCAATGAATAGCAGATATAAACTAATGTTTTGCAGTAGTTAACCATGAAAAATAAATTGTGAGTAGAGGTTCATGTACAAAGAAGTATTAGACATAGCAATGCATGTTTTAGTACCTCTGTGCTGTGCAGTACTTCCAACGGAATACACGAACAACCCCACAACATAACCAATATGGCTATGCTTAGCGGCCACTTCGTCTGTCTGGTGTTGTCTTCTGCTACTACTTCATCCCCGAGCCATAGCTGCAGAAGAAACATCTCATTATTTTTGCTGGGTGAGACATCAATTCTAAATCCAGAGTTGGACGCAAAGGAGCCAAATCTTTTATGCAGCCGTTGAACGGCCATGGTAGCAGTCTTAACTCTCTCTTGTACAAGTGGCGACTCTGATGAGTATAGTTGTCCAAGACCTTATGCCAACATAACCAATGAGGGATATAGCCTTTGTGAACAAAAGCCTAGCATAGTGAATTAATGACAACTATACTTGTCATATAACACGTAGTTGTGATTCATAACTTTAAATGACCACACTTATACATATTTGTGCTTTTCTTCTGTATCTTCCTTCATTCAATTCACCTGCAACACCTGAATTAGTTCACAAGGTGCTGCACTTTGCAAATCATTTTAATGGAGCAGTGATCACATCCTGATACGCAAGAAGCCAATCAATGAGCTAGCACTGAAAGTACAGGAATTCAGAGCCTCGCTTCAAAACAGATACTCGGCTCTTATCGAGGAAACCGGCCTTAGTGTTGATGCAATTACTGATAATTTGACAAATATCATTACGGAGTGAGCAGTGGAAGTTGGAGGCATGATAGTTAGACAAAACACTAGCAAGCTGTCCCAGGAGATGAAGAACCTAATTAAGAAACATCAAAGCATGAAAGCCCCAAACACAACAAAATAGAACTGGCAGAGCTTTTGAAGCTGATTAATAAGCATAAGGTATCCTATGTAAGAAGGTATAACATGGAGAGAATTGAACCTGCTCTAAAGAACGGAGGAAGCATCAAAGCTGAGAAGAGAAAACTTGGGATAGACAAAAACCAGATGTATGCACTAAGGGACAATGAAGGTAAAGTAGCTACCAATAAGGATAGGATAGTTAAAGTAGCGGAGGAGTTTTACAAATATCTGTACGGTAGTCGGGACAACCACGACCATAATGCAAGAACTAGCACCAGATGACATCCCACCAGTAATGACAGAAGTCGGGAAACCCTTGGAGGGTTTGCAAAGAAGCATAGTCAGTGGGCATACTCAGGCTGCTGCTGCTGATGATGATGAATAACATCCTCTGAGCCACACCATTTGATTCAAGAGGTGCATGGAAAGTGCATGGCTATTTCACAATTTTCGTGCTTCTACTGACAGAACACTTGGGTGTATGTGGGTGTGAGGCAGCAGCTCATTAGGCAATGAAGCACATGATCACAGGCACCATTGAAACCACACTAGCATGCCTCTGCTGCGTCTGTACAATATTATTGTGCATTTCCTTTTCTGAAACTGACAATACATGTGGTTTATGACCTCTCCAACCTTACATGCTTACTGCACGTAAGATTTGAGAGCATCAAAACGGAAGACCTGCACCACTAATGTAAAGAGCATGAAGTTAGTCAAGGAGCTCCACAGAGTAGTGTACTAAGCCCACTGTTATTTAATTGCGTTATGGCTGAAATATCCCATATCTTACCTACTAGTTTGAAATATTCCACATATGCAGACGATCTATGCATTTGGGCATCAGACATGAGCATCCAAGCAGTTCAGCAAAAACTTCAATATGGGCTGACAATAATCAATGATTTCTTTAAGAGCAGAGGCATGATTCTTTCTCATGAGAAAACATCTGTACTTCCATTCACAAGAAAATGTCTTAAGAAATTAAAACTTCAGATAGACTCTCAACACTTACAACTTGTGCGACAGCACAAATTTTTAGGGGTTATTTTAGACAGACGTCTGTCTTGGGCACCATACATAAAATCATTAGAGGACAAAGTCAACTCCCTAATCAATATATTACGTCGACTGACCTGAGTTAGATGGGGTAGTTCATGTTCTTCTTTATTGCGTGTACATTCAGCAATCATTCGACAAAGAATAGCTTACTCGGCCCCGGTTTTACATAGGATATCACGTAACTTAGAGGAGAGGATTCAAACATTGTTGGCCAGAAGTCCTCGTATATGTCTTGGTGTACCGCGAGCGTCTGCCAGTGCTTTAGTAATTGTGGAGTCTCGTCAACCGACTTTCCATGCTATAAGATTTATGGAAACTTTCCAGCATTATCTTCAGTTGGCAACTCAACACGCTAATCATCCCCTATACCGAGCTATTCAGGAGAGATCAGCTGCAAGAATACATAAAACTATAATAGAATTCAAGAGTTTACTGCCTACGCACTAATACTGGCTTCCATGTGCATCCCACCCACCATGGCGACTCTCTATCCCAGGTACTACAACTTCAATTCCGGGATTAAATTGTAAGAATGATGTAATAAAGCAATTAATAATTGTAATAAAGCAATTAACTTTAACACACCTTTATATCTATATTCACCTGTAGACTGACGGATCATGTCTGAATCAAAGCTCTACGTCGGCATTCCCCCATTCTTTGTACCGCATACCAAGCGAGAAAAGCTTTTAAACTCAGCCATTTCACAACATCCACAATGGCAGAACTCAATGCAATACTCTGTGCTTTACGCTTCTTATGTTTACAGCCGGGTCCAGTTCGATGGGTAATTATGAGTGACTCACTCCTCATAAGTTTCTTTAAAAAGAATCAGCTTGGGCAACAAAGCTAGTGAGCTCGCATATGAAATACAGAGGATGTACGCTATAGCAAAAGATTTAAAGCACACCATAATGTTCCAGTGGGTGCCAAGCCACTGCGGAATCACAGGAAACGACATAGCTGATCACATTGTACATGCAGCACATCAAGAAAACAATACATCACTGCTACCTCTATTGGTGAGCGATGCACGGTGTCTAATAAATAAGCTAAGCTGTCAACTGTCTAAGGAAACCTGGTTCGAAAATGGTGCGCAAAACTCTCTGTTGTATAACATTGATCCCGGTATAGAACTTAATATTCCGATAAAGGTTAGCCGATCGGTAGAAACAGTCATCCATAGGCTTCTACTTGGTACAGCCTACACGAAGGCTTTCCTGTATAGAATAAGGAAAGCTGGCAGTCCTACCTGCTCATGTGGAGAAACTCAAGAAGACGTGGAGCACATTCTTCTGCATTGTAAAAATCATGACGTACCTAAAAAGAACCTTTTTCAAAAACTCAATTCTTTGGATGAGCGACCTTCATCAATTGCAAAAAATATTGGGTCCATGGGCAAAAAGAAAGCTACAAGCCACTGCAGCGCGTGCAGTCGTTCACTTTCTGGAGGAATCGGAAATAGCTCAAAAGTACTAAACAAAAAACAAATGTACTTCATTGTTAACCGAGGTATATTCAAAACAGTATTTTCGTGTTTTACTACAATATTTTTGGGAAAACCTTGCTGAAAACAGTTCAGTATTTAAGCAACAAGATCACTTTAGACATTTTATTGAACTTTCACGTTTTGTGTGAACATTTAAATTGGCGTGATTACTTGTGTTTTTACAAACTCAGTGTGGTGCAGACACATTTCTATGTAGTGTGGACACATTTCTGTGCGGTGTGGACACTCAATGTTGAAAAATGTGCACTCATTGTGTATGTGTTGTGCTATGTACGTATGTGTAGCCTTGTGTTTGCTACAAAATGTGCGATGTCGACTTGTGTTGTGCTACGTACATATGTATAGCCTTGTGTTTGCTACAAAATGTGCGATGTCGACTTTTGTGCAAGAGAAGAGGAGTAGCTGGCGCCACGCATTGGCACTAATCTCTCCTTATATACATTTATTAGAAAAAAATGACCTGCCACCCCTGCCACGCATTACACGGTTGCCTGCCTTTTGCAAGGCAATGAGGCACACAGAAAACAAGTATTTTGATGACTACTCTCCAGAAAACACAGGCCTGTAGAGTTCTACTTAAAAACAGCAAATGATATGCCCTCGCCTGAAAACTCTGAAGTAATGATTCGGTGAATGAATAGGAGTGAAGCCATCTAGTAAACCCTTTAGACTATTATTTCACATAATTCAAAATAAAGAAATGCTGCTGAATTGAAAGAATGGTACTATTGTATTCATAAAAAAAATATCTACAAGTTTGGGGTAAAAACTTTGAGTATATGTGCACAGTTTTCTCATTCCTCTTTTGGAATGAAAAGAGCGCAATACCTAAATCAACACACATTACAAATCACATTAGAACCCTTGTGTAAACACAACATATCTCCTATGCGAACCCAGTTTGCAATTACGTATTGTGCCTCTTTACTGTTACACTTTCTTTGATATTGGCTGACTTGGCAAGGTATCAACTGATGGACGTAGAGAAAACCAAGAAGGGGCTGAATGCAAGCACTGAATCCTGTAGGAAGCTTTAACCCAGGCCTCATTGCCAATTTTCATGCGTAAGCTTTTTAGGGCCACTGCCCTCAAGAAAACTGTCCCCCCATTTGTTCGTGACATGTTTTTACCCACATGTTTGCATGGAATATTATAAGCATATGTATGAAAATGTCATATGACGTCAAAAGAAAAGCTGAACTGTAAATTTGTTAAAACTATGCCTCCCTAATAAATCATGCCTGTCAAAAAAGCCCCTCTGGTTGTCACACTTTTTCCTGTTTTTGTTTCTTTCATCAGTGCAGCTTCCAAGTAACACTAGCCAAATAAAAACGTTGCACTACTCAAGCTACTGAATATGGCTCCTAAAGGAGCCATACGAAGTAACTTTATGTGTAGGCTACGACCAGCGCCATCTGTACAGTGCCGTTCAAGGTACCTATAGAGGGCATCAGTGTAGGTGGCACAGTCTTCATACTTTCTATATTTTGCCACTGTAATGCACAGAACAACGAACTCAACAGTAGGTTGTGCTCTTACATACCAAATGGCGCTAGGAGAAGCAGTCACTGGAAAAAATTTTAAATTTTCTTCCACCGACTCTACAGCGACTCGGTTTAACTGAGTATGCTGTCACACGGTGTCCTCTATATGCAACCCTATGCAGTAACTCTACAATGACATACTGAATCTATATATGCTTCCACAATATGGTGGATTATGCGAAACATGGCACTGATCGTCTTCCAATATTTTTCTTGCTCCGTGTTCTCGTGCAATCACTGCATTCATTCTCCCAGTCTGTGCATATCAGGAGCATATAGCTTGCATATAGCTTGCATATAGCTTAACATAGCTGTCAGCAGCATTGCCAGAAATTTTTTTCATGGGGGAGGGTGGGGGGTCAACTCTAATTTGTGTATGTTCCAAGTGTATGTGCATGTGTGCATATATATATATATATATATATATATATATATATATATATATATATATATATATATATATATATATATATATATATATATCTGTGTGTGTGTGTGTGTGCACGCACAAGCAAAAATGAAAATTTTTGATGGGAGGAAGAGGGAGGGAGGTTGAGTCACCTGAACCCCCTTGGCTATGCCTGTGGTGATTGCCTACTTGGACTCTGTTGCCCAGACATGGGAGGCTCCATGTAAAGGGAATGTATAGGAGCCTCTACGTCCGGTCTGCTTTAGTGGATATTTCATGTGTACAGAAGTGAACTGGCGGCAAATACGTCGTGGTAGCTTTTCAATGTTACCATTTTGAATATTGATCGACCAAAAAATTCCATTCTTGAATCTCTGAACTTCAGATTTAATGAAATAATTTGAGCACAGTCATTACTTTGTTAAATTGAGCTTCAAATGTTTTTTTCTGTTCAGTTTGGTGCAAGAATAAAGTACAAAATGCCACACCAATACATTCACCATATACAGTGTATTCGAAAAAGTAACGCTGCTAAACAACCAACGGTATTTTTATTGTTGAACCCACATTTATTGCATAACCCAAGTATAAAGCTAAGTGTGCACAGTTCTTTGGGCGATCTTCCTCTTTCAGAAAGTGGCCTATCTGTAAACAAGGCTCATGAGAACGAAATATTATTGCATGCATGCTGCAGGGAATACCCAATGTTGTGTCAAAAACTGCCACGTATTAATTTCCTCTCCTTAGAAAATATCATCAGCTATGCAGCTAGTGTAGCCAAGAATTTTCTATTGGAGTTCAAACAGCCTTGATTGTGAAGTGGGTGCTGGGCAGGCAAGTGTTGCAAAGCACCATTTGTACTAGTTTCAAAGGGGACATGTACCCCGTGAGTCACGCTTTGGCAAAGGCCCCACCAGCAGGCATTGACTGATATTTTGATCACAAGTACATTCTATCATTCATCTGACTAAGTGCTTGGCACATTGTTGGATAATGTGGACGCTGTGTCCTATGCTGACACCTGAGAAAGTGACAGACAGCAATTACTAGTGTTGCTTCATCCATTCACAAGCTGAAAGGTAGCAAAAATCTATTTGTGCATTTCTAAATTTGCTAACCACCATTTAGACTGATACAATTTACACAGAACTATCCCATCAATTTTCCTGGTTATGCATGCAGCATTGCAATTAAGTATGGCTCGTGCTGCAACTTCTTTGTAACATATCAGAGTACAATAATTGCAAGCACTCAGCTTAGTTGCAAGCACTAGCAATTACTATGCTTTTAAAAACCTAACGAGTTCAAAGTTTATTTCAGTCGGACAAAATTATACATTTTATAAAATTTCAGGAACAGGTTTCAGTGACCTGAGCTGCTCTGTCACGTGACTGTAAACTAGTGTACGCGGTGAACAATTTAATTAATAGTATATTGTTTGCTTCGTTAAAGTAAATGATATTACTCCATAAAAATGTACTTTACTTATAGGCCTGCGTTATTAGTGTGTAATAAAGTGGCGTTGCCTTTTCATAACGTAATGATTCCGTGCTCGTCAGCACATCTTGAGCAACTCTACTACGGGCTCATGAAACCGTGCACGCAGTTTCCAGGTAGCTAAGACTTTAAAGTCACGCGTTTTTTTTTTACCCACATTTTGTTTCGGAAAATACGCGCAGTGATGTTTTTGGTTACTTGATTTGGCTCGTGCGTCGAGAAAGTAACGACGATAAGACAAGCCATCCACATCACAGGGGGATCAACCATGGGCGCAGGCGCACGCAGTGCGGTACAAATACAGGGAAGCTGTATGAAGCCACATAGTCTCATTGTAACGGCTTGTTATGTTAAAAAATAGCTGTAAAGCTTAAAATAAATGTAGTGAAGCTTAGTTACAGGAACTCCTGTGAAAGCAGAACCACGGCCGTTGCAGAACAATGACAGCATGCTCAAGTCGCTAGAAGGGCTGACGGCATCGCTATCAATTCTTAGCGTTGCTGGAGAAAAAGGCACATTGGTGTTCAGAGCCTTTCAAATAAAAAAATACTGCTTATAAAATAACTATCTGCTTTTCGGAGTAACTGCTACAGCTGCAAACACTGTGAAGGGTAAGCCTTCAGTCGCGCTGGAAGAAACTGGGTTGAAAAAAATCTGTTGTCAGTCTCTTTAAACAAGGAGCTCGTCCCGCATGAAGGGAGATAAGTCAATGTATGCAAGGCCACCAGGAGTGCGAGATGACATCTTGATACGTCCCCTGGTGGCACTGGGGCATGCTATTTAACAAATATACAGACCTCGTAAAGTACGCTTGCATCTATGAGAAGTTTGGAGGTTGTAATATGCATTAATATGCGGGTATTTGTATTGAAGTACTTGCACTTGGGTTTGTTGGGGTGTCAACGTACGGCTCGCCGCAGAAGCCTATAGCTAATGTTTCAGCCGCACACAGTCGTTCCGTGCACGGTTAACGTCCCCCAACCGTAGCTTGCCTCATTGCAGCTACTACTACGGGTTCGGGCGAATAAGGCAACTGGCCAGATCAACAACAAACACTTTATTGCTAAGCGTTAGCAATCGCGCGTCACTGTCGCGGGGAGATACTACAGATAACAAAGGTGTTGACGCTTACACCTCGGTCGTGGACGTCCTCGGCTCGCAGGAGGGGTTGCGGGTTCGTCCTCCTGGGATGGTCGCTGGTGTCAGAGAGCGAGCGCCCGTTTGCCCGCTCGTTTTGTTCCCCGACCCGATTTCCCTTTCCCTGACGAGAATGGTACCTTTCCTCGCTGAGGGAGAGGGGAACCTGTTCCTGGCGCCGGGAAAGGGGGGGGAATCGCACGCGCCGGCCGTGGGGGAAGGGGTCCCCGCAACCAGGCGCGTGCGCTGCCCTAAAAGGGAAAGGGAGGCTGGGCGCACCTGCTCCCCACATCTCCTCCCCCCTTAAGAAGGCCCCCGAACGACAGAGACTGCAAAGAGGGAATAATTCGTTTTATTCGTCCTCTAGATAGGCCAGAAGGGCCTGGTCTACGTCCATGCCCTCGGACCGTTCGGTGTCTGCCGCGGGCACCGCCGGAGCCCCCACCGCTCTCTCACCCGCCTCCAAGGTCATTGACGCCACCTCCGGTGTCAATGCAGCCGCCACCAATGTCTCTCCCGGCCCCGCCGCCCCCCGCTCTACGGTAGCCGTTATTGATAGCGGCGCAGGCGGACTCTCGCTGGACGCGTGGCCTGAGGCAACTCTCAGCAGCCACTGCGCGAAGTCCGCCTCCTGGGCCGCCCGCGCCAGCATGGCCCGAACCGCGGCGCCGGAGCGCTCCTGGGATGATTCGCGGCTGGATGGTTGGGTAGCCTGGGTGCGGTGCCGGTGTAATTTCCCCAATTCGTGGGAGTTATGGATCACCACGGCGCCGCACTCGCAGAACCGCGTCCCTGCGGGCACTGGAAGGCAAGCCCCGTTAGCCCTCCGGTCCGCGTCCTCTACCGTGCGCCCCTGAAAAGGGCGATACAGGTGCGCTGGGGCGACCCCAACTCGGGCCCTTTCCTGCCGGCGCCAGGGCCTCGAGGAGACGTAAGACACCGGAGGGTCGCCTCCATCCTGGCTGGTCCAGGTTGCCACGTCTCGGTGGTTGCGGCCGTGAGGCGATGCGGTCGGCTCGCCGCGTTGGGACCCTGGTCTCGTTCCCTGTGAACCGGCGGGTCGTGATGGTGACGGCGAAGCCGAGAGTTGGTGACCAGGCGGCAGCGCGCGCGGACCCCCTCGGTGGCGGCGGCTCACGTGGCTCTGCCTCGGCGTTCGCGGCCGGGCCGCAGTGGGGTAGGGCTGCCATGTGGACGTTGGTGGGGGTGGGGGCTGGCCGTAAGGAGGTGGTCTCCTCTCCTTGCTGTTCCGGCGGTGCTGTTCCCAATGGCGCTCCATCTGTTCGGTGAGAGTGATACAGATAAAGAACGACAGGTTAACAATCGCACATGTGTTGCGCGCTAACCCTTGCACCCCGCGTCGAACATATCAAACGCGGCCTACCGTGCATAGTTGCCTCCGACTGTTACGCAGGAAGTAGCGCGGTTCTGGGCTCCTGACCCGGTGTCGAACCATCTCACCCGCCGCGCGCGGCTTGGAGGGGGACTGACCGTAGTCCTCATGCGCCTCCCGTGCTATGTAGCGTTTCAAGTCACATACATGCACCGGTCCGCCGCTCGGTTTGCCTTTCATGTTCGCGAGTCGATAAACGAGCGAAGAAACTTTCTCTCGCACTCGGTACGGCCCGGACCATTTCGGTGCCAGCGAGGCAGCAAACTGTTTGCTAGCATTACTGAGAACATGATGGCGCCGCATCACCAGATCGCCCACTTCGTAGTGTACGTTCCTACGCGTGCGGTCATACTGCGCCTTCTGCTGTGCCCTAGCAGTGCGGAGATTATGTCGAGCTTTATGTAAAGCTTCCGCTAGCTTCTCGCGCAGCTGCGTTGCGTATTCAGCGCGTGCTGATGTCGCCACTGGCACTCCACTGCGGTCCGCGAGTACGGTCTCCATCGGATTCGGCAGTTCTCTCCCCAAGTTCAGAGAAGAAGGCGCATACCCAGTCGATCGGTTTACGGTCGATCGTAATGCAAAACCGATCTCTGGAAGATAGGTATCCCAGTCCTTATGTCTTTCAGAGAACGCGACAAGCATGTGCTTGATGTTGCGATTGACTCGCTCCGTGGGGTTCGACTGAGCATGGTAGGTGGTTGTTTTCTTGTGCTTAATGCCCAACGCGGCGCACGTGTCAACAAACACCTTCGCAGTGAAATAAGACGCGTTGTCTGTAATCAACTGCTCGGGGAACCCGAACCTGGTAAAAACCTCCATCAACTTCTCTAAAATCACTCGAGCCGTCAGCTTCCTAAGGGGAAAAAGTTCTACCCATTTAGTGAAGTGATCCGTGATCACCAGCAAGAACTTATTTCTGCTAGGAGTTGAGGGGTACGGGCCCATTACGTCACACGCTGCGATTTGCCAGGGAGTCTGACTGTTAATCGGTTGCATGAGGCCGGGCGGACGTCCTCCTCGCGGCTTGACGCTTTGGCACACACGACATGAACGGGCGTAGCGAATCACATCCCGCTTCATACCTGGCCAGGTAGCGAGGCGACACAACTTAGCGTACGTCTTAGGGCCGCTCGCATGCCCACCAATGCACGAGTCATGAAAGTAGCGAAGAAGCGCTCCTCTCAACGCGCGCGGTATCACGACTTTAAATGACTCACTTGTGTCATCGTCGGATGGAATGTACCTCAGCAGGACGCCGTCAGAATCTAGCAGATATGAATCCAGCGCGCTCACAGCACTACCAGCTGTTGCCGAGCGCTCCGCACCGACAGCAATACCAGCTGCCCCCTTGTGCGCGGTGGCCTCACTACCACCCGGCTCCCGGAGCCCGTCGAACACCTTTCGACAAAATGGATCTTTCTGCTGAGCTTCTAACAGCTCCCTTCTGCTGAAAACAATCCCTGCGCTAACGACAGCCTCTACGTGGTTCACGCTCTTAGCTCGAACTAACGTTTGCTCCGCTGTTTGCGTTAGCGCGAGTGTCTCGCTCTCAGTTCGTTCCGAATTAGTCGCGTGACTTGCCTCGTGTCGAACTGGAGCACGCGATAGTGCGTCGGCCGCGGCATTGTTCTTACCCTTGCGGTAGCGGACGGTGAAGTCATAACGCTGCAGCAACAATGCCCAACGCGCCAATCGGCCACTTGGTTCGTTCAAACGCCTCAACCACGTGAGCGCCATGTGGTCCGTTTCAATCACAAACGCAACTCCGTCTATGTAAAAGTCAAACTTACGGAGAGCAAAAACTATCGCCAGACACTCTTTCTCGGTTACTGAGTAGTTCCTCTCCGCCGGTGCCAACGTACGGCTCGCGAACGCAATCGGTCGGAGGGAACCTCCATGCTCCTGAAGCAAAATTGCTCCTAAGCCCAGGTCGCTTGCATCGGTGTGAATAACAAACTCCCTGTTCAAATCGGGTAGCTGCAGCTGAGCCGTGTTGGCCAGCAACTTCGTGAGGCGACGCAGTGCGGCCTCTTGCTCTTGGCTCCAAGCCCAACGCTCACCATTCCTCAAGAGCTTCGTTAAAGGCGCCTGCACTGCCGCGCAATCTGGAATGAATTGGCGATAAAAATTCACCATCCCCAAAAAGCGCCTCAGCTCACCGACATTGTTCGGCGATGGATAGCTCACTATCGCTTCAAGCTTACCCTTATCCGGCAAAATGCGACCCTCGTCAAGCGTAAATCCCAATAATGTTATTCGGGTCGCCGCTATCTGAGCTTTGTTTGGGTTCAAAGTGATGCCCGCAGACCTCAGCCGTTCTAGAACGTCTCTCAAGTGGCGCACGTGCTCTTCGAACGTTTTCGAGTAAACCACTATGTCGTCTAGATATGCGAGTGCGTGCTGCCACTTTGCATCTCCCAAAACACGGTCCATTAGCCTCTGATACGTAGCGGGAGCGCCCACCAAGCCAAACGACATTCTCCTGAATTGGAAAAGTCCTCTGTGGCACGTGAAAGCTGACTTCTCTTTATCCCGCTCGTCCATCTCAACCTGAAAATATCCGCGGCTAGCATCGAGCGTTGTGAAGTACTTCGCCCCGCCTAGATTGGATACTAACGATGAAATGGAGGGAAGAGGATACGCGTCCTTCTTCGTAATTTCATTCAGCCTGCGGTAGTCTACACAAAGGCGATACGTATCATCTTTCTTTGGAACTAGAACTACCGGGAAACCCCATGGGCTGTTTGACCTCTCAACTACGCCTGTTTCGATGAGTTCGTCCAAGGCGGCGTCTAGTGCTTTCCGCTTAGCTAAGCTGATTGGTCGGGGATTGCATTTCCAAGGGCGTGCATCACCCGTGTCAATTCTATGCTTAACCAGCGTAGTGCGGCCGGGACAGTCAGTAAACATCGCGTCATATTCGTACAACAGCGACGACAGCTGCGCTCGTTCCCCCTCTAGTAGGCTCTGTGCCTGTACCAAAAGCGGGTGCACTGCCCTTTCCTGCAGCGCAGCACATTGCTCCGGCGGGGCGTTTACTCGCTTTCTCGGCGCGCTTTCCTCCTCGCGTACTCGCGCCTCTCCCTGCGATTGGCATGCTTTTGTCAATGCGGAGGCCTTCGAGAAAAGCTTCAGCGCGTCTCCGTCGCGCTCTCGGTAACCACCGTTTGCAATGTCAATGACAATACCCGACTTAGCGAGGAAGTCTCGACCCAGGATTAGAGACATTGACAGCCCTGGAAGATGCACGAAACGTTGTCGCCTCACGCGTCTGTCCCAGCGGATCACTAGCCTAGCCGCGCCGCTCGATTGTGCTGTGCCCGTAGCTAGACGGAAGATGGTGTTGCTTTGCCTCAAGCGGATGTTGTTCTCGCGGAGATGGTGCAACACATCGTCACCGAATAAAGAAGCGCTTGCCCCAGTATCCAAAAGTGCTACGAACTTTTTCCGAGCTATCGTTAACTCGATTAGCGGCGCGGGCGAGTCTACGGCATCACCTGCGCGACAGACCGACGGTGCAAGTGATCCGAACGCATCGGTAGGATTACTAATCGGCGCGCGGGGTCCCATGTGAATCACCGGCGGCGCCGTCCGTTTCCCGAACCGCGCGTTTGCTCCTGACCCGGCGTGCGGTCGCATTCGCGAGCGATGTGCCCTGGCGCGCCGCACCGATAGCAAGGACCGCGGACACCACGCCGGTTCGCTCGTAACTCGCCTCGATCAGGTGGTCCTCGCTCTGGACTGCGCCGCTCGTTAGGCCTCGCGTCAACCACGTGCTCCTGCCTTGGAATGTCACGCGCAGGGGCGGCGTGTGCCGTACGGAGCGCGTAAGCGTAGGGGTCTAAAGCGCGGTTTGACAGCTCCCAACCGCGTGACACGTGCTCATCAGCGTACGATGCTGATGCGTTACCCCTAAACGCTTCTGAAGTCACTGCGCCGCCGTTCCATGCACAGCGAGGCTCGATTGACTGCGCGGCGGGCGGAGGGGGGCGATACGAACGCGCTGCGAGGATGTCCCCTTGTATGCGCTTCGCCTCGGTGGCGAGCTCTTCGAGGTCTGCGAACCTGCATCCCCTGAAGTGCGCCGCGAAAGTCGGGTGCGCCTGTCGGGTAACACGCTCGACCTTTTCCGCGTTGGTGGCGTGAGGGTTCGCGAGACGATACAATTCGTCCATCGCCCGTACGTATTCCAGCAAGGATTCGTCCGGATGCTGGGTGCGCAGCTCCAACTCCCTCCGCAAACGCCACTCATAATTAGCCGGTAGGAATTCGCCGCGAAAGCTTTCGCGGAACTCTTCTACCGTACGGGCGCGATGTCCGGTTAGTCGGAACCACCGAGCCGCTTGCTCCGTGAGCGACACCGGGACCACGCGCTCGAGAAGTTCGGCATCAGAAAGACCCGTCGCCTGCTGATAATGGAGCAACCGGTCGAGATACTCGTTGGCGCTCTTGCAGTCGTGGTAACCCGTGTAGGTCGGAATGTCTACCTTGACACGTGGTCGCACATTTTGCACGGGGGCCTGCGCTGTGTTCTGCAGGGCGCTCGCGAGGCTTTGCATAACTGACAGCGCATTCTGTAAGAGTACCTCGCTCGAGGGCAAACTGTTGCCCGAAGACTCGCCTATAGTTGAGGCGCGTGTCGTAACTTGTGGCGGCGCCTCTCTGTTCGCGTCGCGAGATGCCGGAGCGCCATGCGGGCCGCTCTCCGTCGTAGGCCTACTCTCTGCTAACGCGGTCTCTGCACCCTCCTGATCATCCCGCGTGAAACGACCAAGCTCTACGCTGTCGGAAAGTCCTAACAGTACCCCCGCGTTAGCCAAAGGATCGCCACTCTGCGACGCGACATCCGACAACATTGACAAATCTTGGAATTCCGACATGCCTATTATCCTACGTGTGGAAGAGCGCCCTGGCACTTGCTCGCGTCCACAGAACTAGCCGCGTTGCCAAATTCGTTACGTTGGGCGCCAGATGTTGGGGGCTCGTCCTATGTACGGCTGACGCAGAAGCCTATAGCTAATGTTTCAGCCGCACACAGTCGTTCCGTGCACGGTTAACGTCCCCCAACCGTAGCTTGCCTCATTGCAGCTACTACTACGGGTTCGGGCGAATAAGGCAACTGGCCAGATCAACAACAAACACTTTATTGCTAAGCGTTAGCAATCGCGCGTCACTGTCGCGGGGAGATACTACAGATAACAAAGGTGTTGACGCTTACACCTCGGTCGTGGACGTCCTCGGCTCGCAGGAGGGGTTGCGGGTTCGTCCTCCTGGGATGGTCGCTGGTGTCAGAGAGCGAGCGCCCGTTTGCCCGCTCGTTTTGTTCCCCGACCCGATTTCCCTTTCCCTGACGAGAATGGTACCTTTCCTCGCTGAGGGAGAGGGGAACCTGTTCCTGGCGCCGGGAAAGGGGGGGGAATCGCACGCGCCGGCCGTGGGGGAAGGGGTCCCCGCAACCAGGCGCGTGCGCTGCCCTAAAAGGGAAAGGGAGGCTGGGCGCACCTGCTCCCCACAGGTTTAGATGTGTGTATGCGCAGTGAAGCCTTCCAAATAACTAAAATATGTTCAGTATGTTGTTGTGTTTTCATCCTTCAATATATTATTTCATTTAAGATACTGAATATTCATATAATTGAGATTTGTACAATTTAAACTTAAATTTACTTAATAATTCAAATTTAAACTGTATTTCAGAGAACTGAGAATTTACTAGATGACAACTCCACTAGATGACAAATTCCTGCCAGAAAAAAATTTAACTTCAAAAAACATCCTTTGAATTTCTAGAAAAATAAAATCCAAGAACACAGAGCCCTAGTTATAGGCAGCTAGTGAAAAGTTATGGAATAAAAATATTGAGGCTACTTTGTTCATAACACACAACATTCAGGCAGAGAGAAGCATCGCAGACACACAGGCTGCAACAACACAACGCAACAGGAGCAGAGCTCAATTACAAAGGCAACTTTATTTGTCTATGAGAAAAACAGCAAACTACACTGAAGCACAAGGGATCAGAAAAAAGGAGGACGGTACGCCCTCGGCCAACTTCGTTGTGGCTGCCCAAAGCAGAGAGGCAAGCGTCTGGCTGCTGGCTCATCCCAGCCTGCTCTTGCAACAAAGTGGACATTCATCAGCATCAGAGGACACATTCACTCATCAAGCAAAAAAGTGCACGGGGCGCAAGCACTTCCTTAACGACCTGCCGAGGCAAAGCACCAAGGAAACATTTCTGAAGGCTGCTGCTGCTGCTGCTGCTGCTGCGGCGGCGGCATGCTGAATTTGTAGAGGACAAATGGCTATGCGGTAACTGCATCTTCTTTTCTCTCTTTCTCTCATATATGTCGATATAATATATATATAATATATATATATAATATATATATAAAAAGATATCACATTCTTTTTTTTTTACACTTAACTAATAAAGTTAGAGGAAAGTTGTGTGCCTCTGACAAGGGGCATCATGAAGGAAAGTGCAGACCATGCCCCGACTAGACAGCCCTTCCAGGTGATGAAGCCTGCACACGTGTTGGAGGGCATTAGCCTACGTGTGGCCTCCCACGTCCAAAGTGCGACCTCTTGAACACCATTCCACAAAAGTACAACAACAGCCCGAGACGAGGAAGTCCTCTGAGCCAGCAAAACAGCACCGACAGCCACATTATAGCAGAGGCTGTACAGGTATATGAAGAGCTTTCCTCACTGCTGGCCCACGAGCCCAACAGCCAAACCACCGCCTGCTCACTTCTTCAAACAGGCTCTGGGACAAAACACGCAAGCCAGACGTGCACACATAGATATACCCAAAGAAGGAGAACTCAATAAAGCCTGCTACTGTGTAGTAAAGGAAATCTGCAACAACGGGGGTTAGCCAGGCATAGCAATGACAAAGACTCCTGCATATTACAAAAAAAGGCACTGTTTCACTGATGTTGCTCGGTTTTTCCATTTCTTATACTTGGATCTGGACTCGTCCGCTGACATATTCGAGACTACTGTGACTGGCTCAAGTAGCCTCAAATCCTGTGGACGCGAGGGGCCAAAAGTGGATCAAACGATGCCACACACACTACTGGTGAGGCTTTTGATTTGGACGTTTTGATTCCCAGGAAGAATGGACGACTGTTTTTCCCCTAAATAGGTGCCACACTGGGACGACCCTGTTCCTCGGCCAAATCAGGTTGCATCAGGCTAGGACAAAACTTGGTCCCATTTCGAGCTTCCCTTTCACGCCAGGCAAAATGCAGCCATGGACAGCTGGACTGAATAAAGGATGGAATCCTGCCATTATGTTTGCTGCTGCTGCTCTTTGGGCGCCCAGAAAAATAAGTGCACTCATGCGGGGCATGGAAACGTAAATAAACAACTCTCCCTTCCCTGTGACAGCAGTAACCTCACAGACTTCACAAGAGCATCTGAAACAACTCTAAAATTTAAGGAAAACACGTACTTTATAAAAACTGAGAACAATGATATGATAAAGAGTACACTTGCAATCATATAAACCTGTTACAAAAGAAAACAATATGGCACAGAACAGTAATGTGTGTGTGTTTGCATAAAAATATAGGTGTACACAATATCTCTTTTGCTCGCATGCATATGCTATATATCAAGAAAATGAAGTTTCCTTGCTACCAAGACGAAAATGAACAGTGAACAGGATATACGCCTATGTACACAAGCAGTGTGATGAGAAGACCCCCACATAACAAGGACCGATCCCACCCTGTCTATAGTATAGCACAGCTTTTCTGGTGTTACTGCTTGTGTGACCTTGTGGGCAATGGCCAGGCCTGTTGCTTAGCATGGTCTCGAGCCATGACATGAAGCACTACCCTTGAATTAGCACCATCCCCATGGGCAAAAAGGCTGGAGGCATCAGTCTAAGTAATGGCATTTAAGTCACAACCAAGGCCTGCTCGGGAAAGCAGGCCTTGTGGCCGCATGTTGAGAGAAAAAAGAGAAAATTTGTTCAAAATGGAGTGTGTTTGATCAGAGACGAAATTCATTCTCTTGAGGCCAGCTACGGGTGAAAAAGGATGCTTGAATTCAACATGGTGTCCTCCTTTCATATTGTAGTCTCCTAGATTTTTTTTTTCTTTGCAAAGTGGTTAAAGGCCACAGCTGCATTCAGAAAGACCACTTCCCCTATGAAAACAGTGTTCGCCATGCTGCTAACAAAAAAGAGTGAAAAAAAAAAAGCACAAGATCTTTCTGAAGGTAGTCAGAACAGACAGCAACCAAGTCTAACAAGAAAAGCAGCACATATACCAAATTTTGCTCGAACAAGCTTCCCCTTCCTTGATACTGCAGAGACAGTGAATTTCTGAGTTATATTTGCATAGGTGTGGGTTTGTCCACCCCTTCCTTGTTTCAAGCTTGTAAAGACTTTGGTCTTGGCATGTCAGTCACAAACAACAAAACTTCACAATAACGACAGTACTGTTCATCCTAGTTATTACAGAACCAGTGATAAAAATTTTAGGCTATACACAGCAGTAGCCTGTTCAGACATGATCACTAAAACTACAATGAAAAAAAAAGCATCCTGCTTAGTAATTACTTGTATTTACACAACAAGATTTGTTAAGCACATAATCTTGAGGTGGCCTATATGGTCAAATATTTGCCCACAATTAAAAATACATAGTTAAAATGTCTCATAAATTGTCTGCACTAAGGGTTCAAATAGGTGCTGTAACAATTCATTAAAAAATTTGTTTAATTCATAGTATACTTTAAAAGCACGATTGAAAACTGGCCTTTGTTAAAAGTTTGTCTCAAAACAAAACACTAAACACTTTACAGATATTACAAAAAATATAGATATATAATATATATATATTTATAAATGTGTATGTTCATGGTGGTGGTGGTGGTGTGTATGTCAATAATCTGGAAAACAACAAACAAAGGAAAAAGAAACTTGACAAAACAAATACTTTGCAAACTGGCACGTGTGCCACATTCTTCCCCTGGGTTTAAGAGTAGTCTTGTCAACACAGCGCCTCGAGCAACCAGGGGGGCCCCCAAGCCTGACTAGGGGGGCGCTGTCAGAGCGGGCTCAGGGACAGCGCCGGCACATGGTAGTACTTGCACAGAGGTCGTGCACAGCGGCCCTTGGCAGCGTCGCGGCACACTGTCACTTTCCCTTCTACCACCTCGACAAACTCTGGAAAAGATACAGGAATTCAACATTACTGCTTCTGTCTATAGGGAACCTTTGTTGATCCACTTGTTCCTTTTGTTTTCCTATTGCAATCAGCTTAGCCCCAAAGGCTACTGATCTCCAGTGAACACAGAAGAAAAGCATTGCTAAAAAGGGGGGTAACAACACATTGCCCATAGCTACACTGATACAGGGCACTTAAGTTAATTTACACAGGAAATTATTTGACAGAGCTGTAGACTAAATGTTTAGGCGTTTGAAACTCAAGAGGACTGGCATCAAATTTTAACACTAGCAGATCTTACCTCCACATACAGCAAGCTACTATTAGTACATAACTAATTTAATAGATTCAAAATGACTAAGCAAACCCTACTGCAGTTGTTTGAAAGGCTCACCTTCAACAAGGTGCACATATCGACACTGGGGCCTCTTGCACTGCCCTGACTTAAAATCTCGGCACACCGGCAGGGTGTCCAGTAACTGGAAGAACACAAGCACAAAAAGACGGTTTGGTCAGACTTAACACACATCAGTAAATATGTTTTTTTGCCATGCGGTGAAGTATTAGGACTTCGTGAGCTCCAGCAACAGTAGTGTAGAGAAACTTTGGGCATGCAAATCGGTTTTGAAGCATAAGAGTAAAATTGCTAGTATTAATGCACAGTGAACTGCAGGCAGTAGAAACGAATGACCACATTATTCCATCAACTGGGCAGCACGTGTCAATTACGACTGCAGGTAAGAAAAATTAAACACTTGACATGGCTTTAAGGGTTATGTGGAAAGTTCTCTACTGTGCATTATTTAAATTTGTTATCATGACAACTATGCAACTACCACATTATTCAAATATTCACATTCCCAACAACAGGCATAAAAGATACAAATCAGACAAAACAAATGACAACTATTCTCACTACCATTTTCATTTCATTTGTATCCAGGTCTTCAGTTCTTACCAACCTTTAAAAATATTCCTCAGCTTTCTGTAGTAGCATAAAGATATGGCCCTAGACAGTTTATTGATTATGTTATCATTGAATGGGAACACAAGCTCACCCATGAAATATGTGGGAAAAGCAGGCAACGCACAGCAAAAATAGACCTTGTATGTTCTTATGCTATGCATCAGAGTTTAGTGCTAGTCCCGCCACGGTGGTCTAGTGGCTAAGGTACTCTGTTGCTGACCCGCAGGTCGCAGGATCGAATCCCGGCTGCGGCGGCTGCATTTCCGGTGGAGGCGGAAATGTTGTAGACCCGTGTGCTCAGATTTGGGCGCACGTTAAAGAACCCCAGGCGGTCGAAATTTCCGGAGCCCTCCACTACGTAATCTCTCGTAATCATATGGTGGTTTTGGGACGTTAAACCCCACATATCCATCTATCAAGAGTTTAGGGCTAATTTAATGTGGTCCATGCACTTAAGTAATTTGGTAAAAAGTTAATTAAGCAAAGTTATCATTTATTTTACATTGCATTATGATTTTAGAGTTCGTGACTGAATGAGTAGATTTTTGTTATATGCAATATTTAAAAACTATAGATGAATTAAAACACTAAGTATGCACACCAAAGCACTCCCGCTGATGCACAACCCAGTTTGAACGTTCGAAATTTTAGTACAGAATACAAGAATTTACTCTGTTAAAACTCCGTTACCTCTCAATGAACTCCTTTCTTACCAGAAGCTATGACCAAGACACCACAGAAGGCTGCTGCAGAAAATTCAAGATGGTGCCACCCCTGGGCTTTTTTTTTTTCTTCTTCTTTCTGTGTTGCCCCCCATACCTTTACTGACAGCTGAATAAGCACTTGGATTTTTAAAAAGTGCGATCTTCCAATCCTGTTTAACCTAAACCTCCTCTTTCAATTCAGTAACACCTCAAAAAGCATTCCTGTTCTTGGTACAGTTTACCCTCGTTTTGATGAACACTTATATGCAAATTATCAGTTATAGCAAACAAAATATGATGTTTGGTTGAGTAAAATAAAAAGTTGGGCGAGTTAGTGTCGAGTTTTGACTGGTCATGCTTCATTCGAGTGACAATCATTCTTCGTACAATGATAACAAAAATGCCAGAGCCGCCGCAATACTGGCTGTAATGAAAAAATATTCTTATTTACAGCTGATACAGCCTTCGTATGAGCAAAGCTCGTAAGTTGAAAGATAGCATAAAGAGCCAAATAAATGTTGATGGACAATTCACAACCACTTCTTTTGTAATCGTGAAAAGTTTCTGAAATGTGGGTCAAATGCCAAAACAAAAAGCAAAAAAAAAAAACACGCAGAAATTTTACTTGCTGCACCACCGCATGAACCGAAGTTTTAAATGCCGCAAAAAGACAGCCAAGGATTACCTCATTTATAGGGGATTTGAAACCTAAAAATTGTGCATTTTTGTATTATTTAGTACTTCTTGAGAACCAGAATGCATATTTCTTTGACCTGATTTTGATTTACACAGTAACAACAAATACTGGATACAGTAGTATAACCAATGCTACTTCGCTATAACAAGGTTTGACTGTACAATAGTAATGTGGTGCCATCTAGCATGCATTTAGCAAAATAATGGCTGATGACTCTAAAGCTGCGATGCATGCCATTTGTTTTTCCAGCATTTCTGCAGGTTTTCGTAGCCAGTTAGCCATATGGTGTGCCACAGGCTCAAGACAAGAGTGTCAGCACTGTGTCAGTTCCTTCATAAAGCTATGATGCAGCAGGTCAGTTGACGCTGGATTTAAAAGACCTAGTAATAAAGTTCAAGCACATTCTTGTCTGAAATTTAGCTTTATCACAACACAGCACTTATCCATGAGCATGAGGATCAAAACAGCTCAATGAGTTCATAGGAATTAACACACGTGAAAATCCTGTACGAGCAGCACAGAACATCTTTTTTGAGCAGCCCATTTGTCATTATTACTATGTAAGCGAGAAGCTGACAATTTATATTTGATATGTGGGGTTTAACGTCCCAGAACCACCATATGATTATGAGAGACGCCGTAGTGGAGGGCTCCGGAAATTTCGACCACCTGGTGTTCTTTAACGTGCACCCAAATCTGAGCACACGGGCCTACAACATTTCTGCCTCCATCGGAAATGCAGCCGCCGCAGCCGGGATTCGAACCCGCGACCTGTGGGTCAGCAGCCGAGTACCTTAGCTACTAGACCACCGCGGCGGGGCGACAATTTATAGACTAAAGTTATAGACTAATGCACAAAGTGAGACGGGGACACACTTAGGTCATCCCATAATATCGGAGTGCTTCACATCCTATTTATTGTAACAAATTCTTTAGGTGCTTCTCTATCCAACGTAGCAGGTATTTCAATTGCTTGCATTACATACTTTGTGGCATGCAGCACATGAATGTGAGAGACCATAGGTTTAAAAAGGATAAAGGATAAGTGTGAGCACATTAATGTGGGCACATGCAAAGTGACTCAAGAACAAGGTGTCCCTACTATGTGGTCCAGTATGATTGCCCAAGAAAGGCTGTCAGTACCTGACCATTGTCGTCACAGTACGCAACACTAGCAGCGTTAGGGGCAGCAGCAGCCACACCAGCAGATACCAGAGTGACAGAGGGCATCGTGGGTACTGGGAGGGGACCAGTGGTAGTGGTGGTGGTGGTGGTGGTGCAGTGATGGTGAGACAGGGGAGCAGAGGGTAAGAGAGAGAGAAAGAAAGAGAGAGAGACGAGCGGGTGCAGTTAGAGCCATGCATTTACAGCCAACAGTGTGCGGGTGTGTTCCTTGGCACCACATGGAGGAAGCAAAAACGAGTTGACACTTTAATGTCGACGATTTTTCATGTAAGCACTGCTCAGGCTTTTGAATACCGATCCAAAAAAACTGATCGGCAAGCACATTCGTTCTTTATTAAATGTGCAAAACTTGAACTAATGGTGCTATGTGCAACTAAACATGCTTTCATACCATATATATATATATATATATATATATCCACAGTAAAAGCTCGTCAATTTAAATAAAAAGGGAGTAGAAAATTGTTAATATTAGATAGAACTTGAATTAGTGGACATCACACCAAATTGAGCGGGCAGAATCCAGAGAAACCACCTCTGGACTCGTTATTGTGAGCTCGATGCAACTACAAGTTTGTGGCAGGTGATTATGTAAACTGAGTTGATGGAGCTCTAACAGTGAACAGAACTAATTGATCAGTCGTTGATACACAGACAACAAACACCGACATGCATTCATGTGAGCAGTGTGCTTTAATGTGAATCATTGTCACCATTTATGCATCAAAACATGTTTACTTACTGTTATTACAATCAAAATTAAAGGTAATCAGTCATTTGCATTTACTTTCAGTCTTTCTGTAACAATTTGATGAGCATCACTTGTAGCTTACCCAAGAGCTCCATTGCAGCACCCAAATACTAACCTACTGAGAAATGCTGCTGTTTCATTGTTCTATGTTTCTAGAAAATTAAGTTTGGTTGAGTTTGCAACATATTGTGATCACTCTGGACCAACTTCTTCGAAGAGTGATAAAAATGAAAGGCTCCCAGTTCAAATTTACCGATGTGGATGCCGAGACATGCTAATTATTGGGGGTTTGCTCCTTGAGAAATACACAGGGCTGTGCAGGGATCAGTATGTCAGTTCCCAATTAACTGTAAGTTCAAATTAACGAGCTTTTACTGAATACACACATCACACAGATAGTACTTCTGCCAATCTAAAAACTACCTTTCTACATGCAGCACAAATGGTACTTTAGGTGTACCTATAAAGAACATCTCATGAGTTATGTGCAGTACTAGTTGCAGAAGAGAAAATTATTACAGAACTAATCCCAAGTCAAGTACACTCTGGAACAAGAAAAATCTTAGTTTTCAATAGTGATTTAGCATAAAACAGCAGCGGGGAAGCTAGAAGTACATGCAAAAGCAGTGCAAAGATAAGCAGTGCAGCCAGGCAGCAGCAGTTGATATGTAGAATTTTGCACTATGCAGTATCAACGCACTCCTCACGAGAAGGATGTGCGAGTTAAGTTACTGTCTTTCCTTCCAGTCGCATCTCATAATAATTATGAGCTGAACAGCATCTTACATCACTAGGGCAGAGGAAAAGATAGATGGCATGTCAAACATGATAGGTGAAAGATGACTTAGTGGGTCTTAGGCAAATGAAAATGTACGGTTATAGGCACTCATTTTTCTGGTGAGGGCCAACATTAAAATCCGAAATACATGCGACACCTGACAAGTAACTAAGTGCTTGGCAGAAGCAGGACAAAACAGCGTGCCCAGGCGACTACTCACACGAGACAGGCACGAAGGGCTGTTGCATCTGTAAAGCCAGGGCCTGCTGGTATGCTGTGGCACTGGGCTGGTACACAGGCACACCGCTCTTATCGAGGGCAGGGCGTTTTGTGTAAGGTACAAGACCGGGCAATGCCTGTGTGCAACAACACAAAAGACGGGCCGGGGGGGCAGGGGTCAGGTGCAGAAAATGCGCTGTGCCATAATGGCCGGGCGCGTGCACGCAGGTGAGCCAAGCACATGATAAAGTGCAACAAGGACTTGTGCACAGCCAGCGGCAAAGCCCATTATGCGCACACAGCTAGCTGGAAAAGCGAGCCCCTGCCAGGGCTTGTTTATTTGGCCACCCAGGTACTCTCCTGCAAATTCTTTTGCCAATCCAATCAAACATCACCACTCCGGGGGCCAACAATATTTTTTTGTTACTTGGCTCTTTAAAGTGAGGCCACTTCAGCATAAGTAAACAATAGGAATCAAACTTCAACAGCTGTACATAACTGCACTTACAAAAATTGAGCTATATCTCTAAGACCCTGTACACCAGCAAAGAGAGGGCCAAAACTTATTAAAAATTAATCACTCATGAATAGCCAACAAAGCATACGAGTTAGGCAACAAAACACACATCCACATCACTATAGGCACCAGCAAAAGCCACTAGTTGAATGAAGCCAGCAATTTTCATTTGCTTTACATTATATCTTTAGCAGTGAAAAACGTTCATTTTCCCCAAGATTAAACAGTTGCATGACTGCAAGCTGCTACGAAGATGCAAGCCAGGCATGTGGAACAGGTAAAATTATACGAGCAATAGGTACAAAATGAGGTGAAGCTGAGCCTGTTGGTTTTGATTATTTCTACAGGCAGAACTTGTAGAACGTAAGCAATGGCTGACTGGTAATATTTTACTGGAAGAAATTCCAAGGTACATACAGTGGAGAGTGACAAACTCATGCTGTGTGGCATATAAGGTACAATAGCCAGGATCGACCTTATGAAAACCATTAGAAAGCAGCACAAGGTGGGCTGACCATGGCCCGCTGAGTGTAATTTGTAGAACTGGTTGATATGAGGCAAGAAAAGCTAAAAAGCAAATGGGAACGAGAAGAACAATATTTCATTTTAATCACAGAAAAAAAAGAGTGCTGTATTTTAATTTTCTGAGAAAAGGTCTGTAAGAAATATTGTGCACTATTTTCAGAGTCATCATGATTACGTTCAGTTATGCCGTTATTAAAGAAAGACCAATTCGATGGCATTATTGAAGCTGTCCTATAAAAACTGCTGAACATCCTGTGTGAGCACATCCTGTGACAGCAGAAACAACCAGGGTTATGGTCATACACATATCGGCTGTGACCGAGTCATCTGTCCAATTCATATACACATTCTATTTTCTTTTTCTACACTTGCCTCGATGTCACCAGCCCTTCCCTGTGGTCTTCTGGTGATCATTACTGTGGCACTGATTGCACTCCATCCTCCAGCTTCCCCTTTTCAAGGTGGCATAATATTAATGCAAGTTTTATCCCTCATAGTTAACATATTAATGACATTAAACAAATTCAGTTTACTTCCTGCCAAAATGCTTCACATTTCTTGCCTTCCCTCATAATGTGAGCCAAGCAAATCCCTCAGCACATTTTGTATCTGCTAACATTGCTAACACTGCCTGCAAATGAACCATAGCAGTTTACAGTTAAGTGTCCTGGAATGTTATGAACATTTCAATTTTCAATACCTTTTTGGTCAAAAGTGTCAAGATGTTAAAAGGAAAAAGTTAGCTCAAATAGTGTAGCAAATTCGGCAAGGTGGAATATCCCCATGGTGGCCAGCACAAACAAGACTCAAAGCTAAGGAAACGTACAAGACAGTGCTTGTGTTGTGTGTGTTGTTTTTCACAGGCCACCAGGGATTAAGCACAGATCCAACTCATTTTTCTGTCCAAAAATTTTACACTAGTTAAGCAAGTTCGTAGAAGTCTTGTTGACAGATGATTGTTTGCTTAAAAACATTTATATATATATTTATATGTCCCAAATAAGTAGATGTTCAAAATATGGATATAGTATATGGTATTATATTACCCATTTTCACTGTGAAAAAGAAATTCTATCTTCAACTTCTAGCATATTCAAAGCTGCCCAATCAAGGCAAGTTCACTAGATGGTAAGCAAGATTCACTAGATGCTTAGCAAGATTCACATGGTTAGATGTGACAGTTCAAAGGTTAAGAGTTCTACCAACATCTTCCAGTAAATCGTTGCAAGATAGCCACGTCATCATACAATTTTTTTCATTGATGTCCTACAAGTTCTGGCTGTACATATATTACAACATATCAGAACTAGTGTACTAATATTCTAACGTATCCTGCCATTTGCGTCTTAAGTATGAGCAATCTACGTGTACTGCTGCTGCGGTTCTAAATGTGGCAAAAGTATGCAGACAAACAGATGTGTATGCTAGATGTGTGCATGTGCCCTTATGTGCTTTTGATTCCTCCAATCATACTGGCAGCTCAACCGCGGCCCATTTTGTGCACAGTTGATCGCTGACGAATGCAACTCTCTCGCTCTCTCAGTAAGTGCAACAAACTTGTGTCGTCTGCACTCCACCAGTGTGTGATGCCACCAATTCTCACGCCAATCGCGAGCCTAATGTTTGTGTTGAGCACATGCTGCGTCCACTTCACTATCATCTCATCACTCGCACTATCATGCGACGGTCTACCTTTCTCCTTTATAAACCTGTGCATTGCCTCACTTACGTGGAGCACAAATATACCAGTGCTGTGACTATCAATGCAGGTGTGTGTTGGCGAGTATGAGAAAGCAAAAGTAGAAAAGTGAGTGAGTAAATGGCACATGCAAATATTTCTGGATAAGAATAGGTGTATATTCTCTTATTCTGCCAACCAATGCTATTAGGTGCCTGAATGTTTCTACCACCTATCCTTCTAGAACAATGCATGCTGTGCTCTATACTTGGGGAAGACTTTTGGAGATATTGCCAAAATATCGCACTCTAGGCGCAATGTTTGGCTGGACGAGGGAAGGCGGGCAGGCAAGTAGTTGCCTCAGTCGTTGGACCGGCAAGATTCTACGTCACATCAAGGCAACACTGTTGCCGAAATCGATCATCTCACGGTACGGCCCTTGGAGAAATGATGACTCTCTCTAGCCATCCACACAAGGCACCTCCTACATTAAGTGAATTGCATTCACCTTATTCACAAAAACTTGCTCAGTTTATTATGATTTACAAAAGACTGTTGCCTAGTAATGAGCATTCTAGTTATACTAAAAAAAAACACCTTAAAAAGCAACACCCAGTGTTTTCCAGTGTTTTTCACTATTTATTGGGCTGCATATAATTTTTAGAAATATTTATATGAACCTATTTATTGGGCTGTGCATTATTTTTAGGAATATCTATATGAAAACAACTTCTACGAGAGTTTGTCAATCAAATAAAAAAGCCTGCAAGCTAAACTAGTGGCCAGTTGTTTTTTTATATACTTTAATTCATTTTCCCCTTATCTCGTAACTAGTGCTACACTTCATTTAAAAGCTATATATAACCCTGTCTATGCTTTTCTTGGCTTTCTTATCTGCAGCCTTCATTTGACTACGCTCAAGAAAAAAAAAAAAAAAACAGGCTCTTGGAGCCATTCCCAATCTCTCATAAAATAAAGTATATTGCCAACCAATACAGTACTCGCTTCCTCAAGACTTCACAAAGCTTCACAAACATTCTCTAAAATAAAAAAAAAATTGGTTCGTTTTTCAAGCCATAAAATTTACATATATAACAGATACATCAAACTGCCACCAGCCTGCCTTTAGAGTAGGAGTGCTTAATATGATTAAGAGAATGCAGAGATGAAATGCATTGATGATACGCCAGGAGATGCAAATTTGTAGCTGATTGTTAATGCATAGTACGTTTAATATGTAGTTATGCCGTCATCACCGGCAGATATGTATTAACGGGGTTTCACTGTAGTATGGTTACTATATTTAACACAAGAAGGAGCATGTTGTGACCTAATGAATTTCACAGAGTACCCATAGTCACATGATGTATTCTAAGGAGACATAGCATAGAGTTTCATACATAAACAAGCTGCATTAGAAACAATATGCTTTTAGCAGGTACCATACAGAAGTAAGGTTGCAGTGATCATTGTGGTTTTGTTGGATGTTCCATTGGTTAATACTAATCAGGAGAAAACCACAATGAAGGGAAAGGACATACTTATCAAGACAGGCAAATATATATATATATATATATATATATATATATATATATATATATATATATATATATATATATATATATATATATATATATATATATATATATATATATATATATAATCAAAGGGGGAAAAAAGTTACATACATGGAGATGAGCAAGAGATTAAATTCTTCAAATACCAATCAACTTCGAAGTAATAACAATAGCAATGATGAGAGAAGGACTGTCAACCACTGCACTCATGAACCAGCACATCTGCATAAAAGCTATAACCACAGGATGAAAACTAAACATAGAATCTGCATAAAAGCTATAACCACAGGATGAAACTAAATATAGAAGCATGAACACGAGTTGAAAACAATATGTATGATAAAAAATGCAAATTTGTAGGAGATTGCAGAGTAGTATCGTCCAGCAAAAGTTCCTTTGATAGTTATGAAAACACCGAGGTCTTTGTATAAAAATATCCACTAAATGTCGCATCCAGGTCCCTCAAATGGAAGACTTGATAAATGCGTAATATGGGCCTGACAATTCTA
This sequence comes from Rhipicephalus microplus, assembly GCF_043290135.1. NCBI lineage: Eukaryota > Metazoa > Arthropoda > Arachnida > Ixodida > Ixodidae > Rhipicephalus > Rhipicephalus microplus. The sequence goes on along the minus strand of NC_134700.1, from coordinate 249,946,445 downwards.
CTGATCGAACAGGATGACAGCAATGAGCACCTGAATGAGTTCACCGAGTGAGGTGCAGTGATGGCACATGTCACACCAATGAAACATTGCCAGGCACCTGAAGGTAGCACTGGAGGGTGCAATATGTATCTATATTGTGACGTCACACCTGCCAACACACACACAACAGCACAGAGTAACAATTTATCGAAAAATATGTGATGTGAAAGAGCCTAGGCATTATTCGTTGCTGTTCAAGATGACAACCAAATGGAAATGGGACAAGAGGCCTTAGTCATATTGTGAGCAAGCACACTGCAGCGGATTGTCATGCATGAGAAAATTCAAATAAATCTGATTACTTGCCACAATGTTAGGCCTAAACACCTCATAGACAGTCTGTTGGGTGTCAAACAAGCCTTGTGCAAGCAGAAGTGGTAATGGTGACTCGGGGCAGCAACACTGTGACAGAAGCATAGCAACCACCATCATTTACAGTGGTCCTGAAGGTGGCCTTCTCAACATTTTTCTTTTTTCCAAGGAAGGAGGGAGGAGCAACATTTTGGAGTAATTCTTATGACTCCAATTTTATGCCTGTTATTCATCCTGTGGTTTTGGCTTCCATGAACATGTACTGCTTCTATGTTGCCATATCCTTCTTAGCCTCACGACCTTCTGCTACTCTATCTATTCTTCCCCAATTTTTGTGTTAGAACTGCAACATGCTTACTGCAACCCAGCCTGAAAAATAAAAGAAACATTGGTACCTAGTGCTAATAGGAATTTCTTCAATTGTGCATTTGCGACAGTCTTTGTCTCCAAGTACCAGTGCAAACGCTGTACTGCTGTGATTCTGTCTTTCGTACTTTCACTACAACGAGAAATGTGAAACGACAAGGCTTCGCGAGAGAGTAAGTCCAATAGTTAGCTCACAGGCTTTTTTTCCAACTCTGGAAAGCAGTCAGTACTGGTCATAGCGCATAAAAAAAGTCGTGCGAAGGTTTGTATTTTTCCTTAAATATTAAAAGCTTCAGCATGCTTCTTTAGTCAAGACAATGGCAAGACAAGTGCAAGACAAGCACTTCTTGCCACAAAGTGTCATGCAAAAGATGTTTCACATAGCCAGCTAATTTCGTAGCAACGAACACATTCAGATTCTAATACAATCAGACAATACAGGCCACAGAGAGCGAAAAAAAGTGAAAGACTGCCACAAGGACAAGGATCTGATGTTTCCAACTAACCTGCTCATGCAACTATAGTATTTTGTCATACTTCTCTAATATTATGGCAAGATTTAGCCACTCGTAATGTAACAGGCTGTTAACCTCGCATCAACAACGTGCATGGTCTACTGGTATGATAAGCACGTTTAAACCTCTGGCATACGATAACTTTCAAGATCTTACACATGCATCAGTGTTTGACCGTAAAATCTTAGCTGAAAATGTTCTCCTGTGCATTAGTGTTTGACCGTAAAATCTTAGCTGAAAATGTTCTCCTGTTTACACGGCACTTTAAAGCGAGATAAAACTTGATATGTTCAGTCTAACAACTAACTTATCTGTTTATTTGCCTCACAAATAACTTCAGATGGAAAGTACAACAACCACATTGATTTCCAGCATTTAATTTATTTACAGCGATAAATTCGTTTTTCTTTCTGTGCTTTTCTGCAAGCGATGTACAAGTGGAGCAGCCTGTTACATCTTGGCTAGCGTCTGCATGTTACCTCAAATAACAAGATGTGCATGAAATCAAGCTGTGCTACATTCTGTTTCATTGCTACACTGCTCTTTGAATGTTAATCAGCAAGCATATGTCCAAAAGTGTCTTAATTATTAACTGATGTATGCGCATGGTGCAGGCACAGCACTGGTCCTCTCCCCTTGGAGGGGAAAAAAAAAGGATAATGCACGAGCAGATATATTTTTTCTTTATTAACTTTGGTGTTGAGAGTTTTGGCAGCATCTACTCCACTGTAGGGTACATTTTCTATTTAAAGAAAGAACCATATGATAAATGCAATGTAGCTATTTTTTGGGACTTCTGTAGCACCAAAACTACCCAAGTATTTTCACATTCTTACGTCACGATTGCTCTCAGGCACTGAGGTTCAGAAGAAGATTTTAGACAATGTTCAGTCTTCGTTTTCTAAACAGTAATCTAATCAACCTTCTTCAGTGAAATAGGTTCAACAGTACGGTGCAATATATACATACAGCCAAATATAAATGAATTGCAAAGAGTTTGCTCGGTACATTATTATATAACTAGAAATCCACGTGCAAGGCTTATTTTGCATTAAAGAATGCTGGTGGCTCATTCATTTTCATTATGATGTATGCTTCACAATCAATTTGAGTTGCTAGCTGCTGAGCTCAACTCAAGTTAACACAAATAAAGCAGTAAGTATTGAAAGGCAAGTCCCTTTTTTTTTTTTTTCCTTGATTTTCACCGAGTATAGTATGCTGTTAAACATTTATGCTGGCTTGATCCACAAGGCTCTCTCAAAGGCACTGTTAGAACCATTTACAATTTAATTCTTGAGAGCTAGCATAAGAATCAAGCAGAAAAAACTAATGATAGTCCAAAATAATACAAGCATTTGATAGCCCAGCCAACATATTTAACCAAAACTAAGAGAAAAAAAAGCGATGACTACGATTGCCACTGACACAGAGCAAGGCATGTATGCAAAAAGGCAAAACCTGCGTGCACAGCACCCTTAAAACACGGCCACTCCCACCTAGTTGAACACAATAACTAAAACACTGTGTTCGGCTGCCTGGCAGACACCTTTGAACTGTACATTGGCACATGTTTCTGCTGCCCCAGTGAACAGACATCCTTGTCTAAATGTAAGTTAGCATTGGCATCCTTTTTATCTTATTAATATGCTAGCACAAAAAAAAAGAACCAAGGTGACTGACAATTCAATTTCCTGTCTAATACTTGTATTTGCTGTTCTACTGTAGTATTAATCAACTAACCCATTTGTCAGTTATGTTGCAAACATCCTCTTGCCCCCCACCCCCCAAACAATAAGAAACCTAGACACTGTGCCTGCCAAGGCAATAACCAACAACATCGACACTTTACATTTCTAAATGTTGCTCCTTTCGTGCTTAGTGCATGTGTCATTCGCAGGACCAGCAGAAGCATGCCCCTGTCAATGTGCAAGTTATTGCAAGGTGTTCACCACGCAAATGGCTCGCGTGCAGTTGCATCCAAAACCAAAGAGGGCGACAGAGGGAATGCAGTAGCAGCACACAATTTTGAGAAAACACAGTACACATTGTACGACTGGAAACTGGCCTAGCTCTTTTCAATGGAAATCAGGCATATATGACTAGTCAGAACAGACTTTCTCATGAATGATACACCTCTCTCAATAAGTGATTTAAGAGCTGCTGACAAAACATTAAAGCTAAGCAAGATGTATGCGCATATTTCTCGGGAGAAGCCCTGGTTTAAATCACTTAAGTGGACCTGTTGCTAATTGTTTTGAGGTTGCCACAAAGCCCGCCTAACGGTTTCCTAATCGCAGCTGATAGCTTTAAGCGTGAGGCTACAGCAGCATCACGTTTCTTGTTTAGTACAACAGCTGCTAGATTTTTTAAAAAAGCGACACGTGAAGCCGATGAAACACTGCTCCCTTCGAGGCCCGGCCGGAAGGACAGTGTGCTGGGGAGGAGTCGAGCAGAATGCACCCAAGTGAGAGCAGCCAATGCAGCACACAGACACAATGCAAGTGGTGCCATGGGTTAATCACACACAACCCCAAGCCTGTGCGTGGGTGCATGGGCTGCGGCCGTGCAAGCAGCCCTTGGCACATGGGCCCATGCACGTTTGAACTGCTGTCCCTTGTCGCCCTCTTTGGTCCTCGCAAACATGTCACAAAACCTCCACATATCTCTCTGGAGGAGAGGCCAAGAAAAGACACGCATGCAGAAGCTCTAAGGGGGAGAGTACCAGGACAACTTCATCTGCAGACTCTCGGGGACGCTTCTTGCTCGCGGAAGGATCTCCCAGGCCCGGCTAAATTAGTATGCAGAGGCAGATGGTTTTGTTTTTGGATGGCGGGTAGGCACAGCGCATGGCAGCAAGCAGCAATGCGTTGAAAAGGAACCAAAAATGAGGAAGGAAAGAGTAAAAAAAAAGAAACAAAGAGAGCAATCATTAAAAGGTCGGCCAAAACAGCATTCTTGTTTGTACACGCACCCGCCCGCCGGCAGAGCACCCCTCCCCCGCTGGCCGAGGTGGCACCCATGCCAGCCCAGGGACACGGCATGCAAGTACCGCATTTATGCACATCCAATGCTGCCATGTGTGCCATTCAAAATGCACAGAAGCTGGCACCACATATGCATAAATAGGGTACAACATCAAAGAACGGCATCACTCCTAAATATGGTAAGCCCGTACCACTGTACAAGCTAGACATTGCGATCTTAGGTAACACTGGCCATTAGGACGGAACAAGGAGGAAAAAGAAGCAAGCATGAGCCTAACCAAAGTGGGCAATCAAAGCAAAACAGAACCTTTCATTTTAAGACATTGACAAAGTTAACAGCCCAAGATGCTCGAGGTTAGAGAACACTTGCTGGGTGTGCTACACTAGTAGCCATCTAGTTATCATGCTGTGCTGCTGTGTCAGCTCAGTTGGACCAAAACACTCAGTTGTTATCATAAAACTACCTTTTTCTAACTGCAGTGTGCAGTCATAAGTTAGTTCGACAAAAAAATCTGGAGGTCATGAACCTTTCTCAAAATAATGACATGCCAATGCTGTGCACATAATCACTTTTTTGCAACTAAATAATGCCCTACCAAGCTGTTCCGAAACTTGCCTGTGCACACACTTTTGCCAAACATGCAGGCCTAAATTGCTGCCCATTAAGAATAGCACGACAGAAAATGTCAGCAATACAGAGTGGTGCAGCTAGTATGAAGAATGATGATGCAACTCTGCACAAATAGCAGAAGTGTACCTTTTCCTTGATGCAAATAAGGCACACAGCAGATTCAGTTTTTTTGTTAACTTCGGAGCCATATTTACCGAGAAGCCTGTCTTTTGCACTCCCACAGAATCTCTGCCCCAAGCCAAGTGTGCATCCCTAACAATGTTTCGCTGCAGTGCTGTAGTCATAAACCGGGAATCCAGGGGAAGGCTTCAGGGCTATCCGAGGCTGGTTGGGATTTTAGAACAGCGATTGACAAAACCATGCCAGTGAAAGAAAGCTTTGTCTGCACAAAACATTCAGTGGGTCACAGCACTCATGTGACAGCAGCCAAGGTGCAAAATAAGAGGTGCAAATGCAACAACAACAGAAACAGTAACAATAATGAAGCTGCCAATCAAAGGGCATAACATGGCCCATTGCAGAAAGCATGCAGCTTGATGCTCCACCAGGCTGGCTTGTATATCTGTAATTCTGTGTGGCAAGTAACTGAAAACTAACCACGAAGCTACTACCATTAAATTTCTTAAGTCCCACTGACCACCAACTCGTCCTTCCAACAAAGCTTTCCATAATATGCAGCACAGTGCCAGTTAGAATGTTTATTGCCTGAAAGAACAGTACCATTACGTGGTCTCAATGTATGTCCAAAATGTGAAGATCAGTCATAGTTGTAAGTTATGGTAATTCAGTCAGGGCCAGGCAGAAGCCCGTGATGTTGGATAATATTCTTTATGCAAATGTGGCATACTAGATTTCGTTGCACAGTGTGATGAGTGTTTACAACACTCAGCCCACTTGTCGCACAATGTAAAAGAAATCCAAAGTGTTCCTCCTTGCTCCGTCCTCTTCCACAAGGCAAAGTGGCAATCTCAAACGCTCGAAACTACACTTCTCAGCATTCTTGTTATGGCAAAAAATATATGGCCTTTCAAGAATAACCACAAACAAATTCATGGAACCGAGTGCAGCACAAAACATTTACCACGGCTGAAAGGCAACCAATCACAAGTACCTCTACTTGTAAGAAATGTGACAGCTTCTAATGCAATAGCCCAAATGACCCACAAATCAAGTCCCATAAAAAGCACAACTATACCACTGATATTACTGTTTTATCTATCAACATTCCAGGTAATCTTCCCTGTAAGCTACAATATTAGCCTTGTGCCTCCAGCAAGCATTGCAACATCTCCTTTGTTCTTCCATGCACTATAAGCTAACAAAAATGTAAGGCAGCAAGTTTTCGAGCATAAGCACAAGTAAAAGCAAGGGAGGTTCTGTGCATGCAGTGAAGCTACTGTTACACGACAAAAAAATTAATTGCACATAATGTGCTTGTGTTTTTCCTCTTGAAGGTAAAAATAATAAGAGCTTGTAGGAACTGCCTAAATTTGCTATTTCTGTGCAGAACCAAGCTAAGCAGTGGTTGCTTGTACTCTTGTGAGAAGTGCTGCATACACACACACAAACACACACACACACACACACACACAGACAAGCACACACACACACGCACGCACACGCTTTTGCTTACTGAACTCCTGCTGGTATCTTAGATCGACATATTGCCGCCCTACAGGGGCATTACATTACTGCCATCTTTCACAACAGGTTTTTAATAAAAATGATAATGTGACGTAAAACGTGAAAAAAGAACTTCCATTGCCCTTTGCATGTGCTGTGAAAATGTGCTACACGTTTTTTATGCTATGACTTGACCTCGAATGGCCATGTGTATTTTTTTTGAAGTGAACAGAGAGAGAGAGGCAGCAGTAGGCTGCCACACAATTGACATGCCATCATCAGACAGGGTTGAAAAAAAAGGAGGGCTCAAATACCTGAGTGTACATTTGTAATCCGACATCGGTGCTTCCTCCCTCTGTCGCCTGGTGTGACAAACAGGGTTGGTTTGCTTAGTGCCACTGGGCCGGCCAAGCACAAAGCACAGCACTGCCAGGAGGGCAAGGCCCCAAGGCAGCCCCGTACCGCTGTGCCCGACTCTGCGGCGCGTGCACACTTTCTAACAGTACACATGCACGCATGGTCACCACCACAACAAAGCAGCCAAACACAAATTGCAGCTTCTGGTCGACATTCCCAGCACGTCCAGCATAAGAAGAAACATCAGGAGCGCTTCACATGGGCTGAACACTTGTTTGCCTGCTAAGATTGACAAGCTACCAAAACTGCTCGAGCCAAACAAGCTATCGTGAACTAAGGAATGAAAGATGCCTCTCACAGGGCATAGCCTTGATGACCTAACCCCTACAGTACCCACATAAATTATACCCTTTTTCATAAAACTGAAGGTTGCCCACAATCAGTTATTTTTACATCAAACTAAGACACACATAAGGTCTGGGCACTAACTAATTTGTGAATACTCATAACAGGCCACAAAAGTGAAGTTTAAACATTACATGAAATTTAACAAAAGAGTATCCCACTTTGATCGAGATGCAGGAGTCTCATCCTGCATAGCAACTAATGAACATCTAGGGGCAAGTAGCAAATGTCAGTTGTTGAATTTAAAAATTTCCGAAATCATCAGTGAAAACCGCTTAAAAAAGTGATAGGTGAAATGAAACCTACATATCAGTTTAGAGGGATGATTCCCCTGCAGTGATACTGAAAATTTTGGAGGCACAGCACATTTTGTGGTACGGATTACAAGACTTTAAAATTATTTTAACTTGAACTGGCACCAGAGAGCAAAACTGGCTTCCAAATGCATCTCTACACTTTAAAGCCATACTTCACATAGTTCTTGTTTCTGGGAAATAATCAAAGGAAATAATATATGTTTGCCATTTCTTTCTTTTTCTCCCGTTTTATTATAACTTTATTGTTAGGCTTCATTGAATCTAGCTCAGTTGCTTTGTTGCAAAATGTGACAAGTATGTAAAAGCAGTAGTCTTGTAACACTTAATTTGCCTATTTCTTCAAACTCTTTATTTGTGTGTGTGCCTTGACATGTCAGTCAGCATCACTTCGTCATAAAATATTTTGGGCCTAATATGAACCTGTGCAGTAATGCATAGAGTGCGCAAGGAGGCTCGCCAATAAGCCACGCAAGCAAGCTCCACTGCCTAAGGGCCAATGCGAAGGCAGCGTTTGCCGTGCAATGTGCAAAGACCATAAGCGTCCTGTCACAATGGTCTTGAGAGCAAGCTGGCCAGCAGGCCAAACAAAGCAAGGTGCTGCCCCCATCCCTTGCCCAATAGAGAGACAGGAAAATGTCAATGCAGTTGCTGCAGATGGGCCTCCACACAGGAATGACAAGTTCTTGTTTCCGCAAAGAATTTGGAGTCCTTAACTATACTTTTTTGCTTACTCATGGTGGCCAGTGGCAAACACACTTTCCGAGTGCTAGCTCACTAAAAGCATAATGTTTTAAAGAAGGTAAAGGATCCGAGTGATGCAAATATAGCCTCCATACTACAGCATGAATGCCTTAGCATGAGATTCCTTTCATTTTATAGCTCCTTCTTCATGTAAAAGCAAGTGGATAGAAAACGCAATTCTTAAATATTTCACTGTGAGCCACTGAGGAGGCTCCTCCATACTACAGTAGAAGCTATCATCACTGGTCCCCTGCTAACCATCTCGACGATGTCATTCCTGCGACCCTTTGGAAGCTGGGAGGAAGGGTGTGGTGCCAGAGACAGAGACAGCCTGCAGTGCCTACCATAGCAGCGGCAGCAGCAGCGGCGGCAGCGCCAGCCCGGCTCTGCGTGGCCTTGAGCTGCGCCTGCAGGTGCGGGGGAGGGTGGAAGTAGCGGCACTGGTCCCGAGAGCAGCGGCCCTTGACGAAGTCCATGCACACGGTGACTGCCCCGTCCCCGCTGTCCACCGCCACGTGCTCAGGCGGGTGCCCAAAGCGGCACTCAGTCTCGGGCCGCTTGCACGTGCCACGCTGGAACTCCCGGCACACCTGCCCCATGGTTGCCGCGAGAGGAGGAGGAGAAAGCTCATTGGGGGCCACCAATGCATGAGGATGTGTTGCTGCTGCTGCTGCTGCAAGGCGCAGATTTCTTCGGGGTGCATTTTTTCCAGCCTGAGCTATGCTACGGTTGAGGCTGACAAGCGAACTGGGACTTCTGCGCTCCTTCAGCTGCATGTATGCCGATTATTACAAATGGCTGCTCTGGCCTGTAAACCTAGCTAATGGGGAGAAATGCAAGTGTGGCTCTGTACATGGGCCAGAGAGCTGCAACCTGTGGGACACAAGGTTGAGTTTACATGTTCACGAACTGTAGGCAGGCAATCAAGACAGCAGTCCTATCAACACAGTGGTTTGCCTACCCCTTTACGATTCATTTTAATGTAACAGTTATTCTCATTTAACAGCGTAACCGTTGAAGCAAAGGCTCATTTGTAGCACGAGCTGCTGGTTGTTTGCATGTATCACCATCTATCAGCGCTCCTGCTCTGGCAGCTCATCAGAGCTAAAAGTTGTAAAAGCAACAGGATGTGATGCTTGAGCTGAGAGTTAAAAGCGATGGCCTTATTGCTCAGCCACTTTGTTCCCCAAGGACAGTGCTGAAGCACACAGAGGAGCACTTAGCATAAGAGCTCGCTACATCTTCACTCCACAGAAGCAAAAGCAGCGGCAGCAGCAGCGTGCAAAAAAGCCATGCACAATTGACCTTTTTAAATTCAGATGACCACAGTAAACACCAGCAGGTGCATGTAGCAGACACAAGTGCACAGTAGCTGACCATTTGAACAGGCCATTGCTACATCTATAACTAAAGCACAAATAGACACTTCTATCTTCTGTGTGCACACAGTGCTTCACGACTTTTTCTAGCACCATTTATGAGCACTGAAAGCCAAAGTGTGTAAAAGCTACATCCTACAAAATACTATCTAGTTAATGCAACAACAGCCTTGACGTTTTCTCAGCCATTGCCAGCATTTTTTTAGTGTCAAAGTATGAACTTGAAGTAAAGGACACTGGTTGAGAACACAGGCAAACATAACTGATTATTTGCTGTAGCAGAGAATAGTGTCTGGAAGCTATAAGCTGTCCTCGATTATTATAAAAAGAACTGCAAAGAAACAGTGGTACAACAACTGTACTTGAACTATAAGAATACTTGAGCAATCACATGGCAAACTTTGCATGCTCCTATGTAGAACATGGCATTTTTCATTAAAGAAGTATGTGTGACTTTCATTTAACATTCAACAATGATTTGTCTTTCTACAGACACCTGTAAAGAATTTTTGATCTTGCAATGTATGAATCCAAGCTCAAATGTGATCTTGAATGTATGCTTAAATTTTATTGTGCTATGCTAGCACGACTTGGACTGTAACATGCTCAGCCTGCATAGCTGCTTTAATTTTACAATTGTTCCACAGTTTATTTTTCACCCGATTTCAGCAAAACTTGACGCAAGTGCCTGTTAACACTGCTATAACAGTTTTTCTTAAGATGACACTTAATGTCAGCAACATATACGCATTTTGTTCATGTTATGGCGGCAGAGGACACCCACATTGATCACTCAGTGTGGAATGAAGTAGAGCCACAGTTGAGAATTGAACAGGACACCCATCACAGCTCACCTCAAGTCTATCAGTGCGCGCCACTTTCTGTGGGGACACTAGGGAAGCTGGCACAACGCTTAGAGGGGCCGTCACAGCATCCGCAGTCATCATGCCAGGCAAAACAGGACTAGGTGTCAAGTAATGTCCAAATGAAGATGCTGTTGCCATTGTTGTCAATGCAGGCATATATGGACTGGCAGCCTAAAATGAGGGAAAAAAAAAACATAGCAAAATAGGATGCAGTCACGAACAGGCACTGCCTTCTTTTTAAATGTTGCGGTGACACTACGAGTGCATCTTTTATGAATTGCATCTACACAATGCCTACTGCATCAACTGCGATAGTCATCTTCAGAAAATCATGCTATTGTCAATGGGCTCGTGATGTGGAAGAAGGGAGCAGTTGCAGGTCGAATAATAAACTGTATATTTGAGCGGCCACGTAAAAGGAAAATCAGATTACAGCAAGACACAGGCACTGATAGTGGCTTTATACCCTTATACCCTTGGATTTATACCCTTGCCATCGAATACTCTAGTGTTATCGCTTGCGGCGAAGTAAGTTCTGGAATAATCTGTGATAAATAATCTTAACAAAACGATCTACTAAAGCGAGCTTTTGGAACATCGTAGGCACAGTTTGTGCTGCACATAGTGTAACGCGGTAATAACAAAACTTGAAGAAAGGAACGTGGCAATATTTGTGCAGCAAAACTACAAGCGAATCACACTTGAATTTATAAAAAGAAACAGACCATAATTTAACAATCACCTTTTCTGTTTGCTATAGCCGGTGCAATGACTTGAATGGAAGCACATAAAGTTGCAAAGGAAGCAACAACACCAGCCCATACTGCCGCACAAAGGGTCCAGAATTAGGGGTGCAATTATTCGAAATTTCGAATATTCGACTCATACGGTTCAGTATTTTATCCAATTGGCGAGGTATTTTTACTACTCGATATATTTGAACACCACGAAAATTCATAAGTAATAAAATGAGCATAAGAAGATTAAATAGTTGGGGCTAAAATTTTCTCATATTTGATGTACAAATAAACAAATTAGTTTCAGCTGTACGTTCCCCTCCTATTGTACTTTTGCAAATGATGTGCCAGTATCAAGGTGTATTGGACATAGTATAACGTGTTACGAGACCGAGAAACAAAGCATCGATATTATACTGAGCAAAAAAACCAAAACAATTGGGCAGTTCTCACAAAATTAACAAGAAATGCCTGAAAATAATATAAACCAGAAGTATTCTGGGCTAACCTACGATGAAGCATATGCTATGAACATCGTGCTTGAGATATGTCATTTCATCTGCCTCCAGAATGAGATAGCAGGCTCGGAAATTAAAATACTGTGACAAGCTAAAACACATGAACACTAATCTGGGTAGTGAGCAGCTGTTTTCACTCAAAAGGAACAGGAATGGTGACATGCACAACGGTGTCACAGTTTCCCAAAAATACCGAGAAGTTATCCACCCTTCAGGACGACTTTTAAATAGCTGTGTAAGTATCACTGTCAAGTACTAATGCTGACAATGCATAAATTTCCTGTACAATATTTTATGTACAACAAACTTTTTTGTGATTGCCTGGTGTGTGTGTGTGTGTGAGAAAAGGGGGGAGAGGAGCTACAGAAGTGAATAGTTGTATATTCATATTAGAAAATATACAACAAATATTCTATTCAATCCACACTTGCTTTTTATATTTCTAATTTGCCTCGAAGTTGAAATTTCGATACTTGCACACTTCTATCCAGAATGTCACTGAAAAAAAAAAAACACTCTTGGAACATTATTTAATTATCAACAAAATAAATAAGCAGCTATGTGCAGTGTCAAACAATATGGCGTTGAAGATTGTTGAACCATCAAAACTATGCAGATCCACGGACCAACATGTGTCTTATGAATCTCCTCATCCCATCAACAGATAGCGATTATTAATAACTTGTTATTGGACAAGTTGGTGAGTACATAACATCCTGATTTTTGCCTTAAGAAAGGCAAACACACACAAAAAAATGGGACAGGCACTAGTGCCCATTTCGTTTTTTTTTTTTTTTTCATGTGTTCATCTTTCTTAGTGCAAAAATCGAGGTGTTATCACATAGAACATTTACTAAGGAAGAAATTACTAGCCTAGCTACACAGCACAACAAGCAAAAGCGGTTGTTTCCGCACCAACCAAGTTATTACCACTTTATTTATATATCTATCACAACAAGCAAAAGCGGTTGTTTCCGCACCAACAAAGTTATTACCACTTTATTTATATATCTATAGATAAGAAAATTTCTTGTTAGGACATTAATTCGGCAACACAAATATTTAGCCTAACAAGTAATGGAGGCAAATCATCACTCAAACCAATATTTTAGAACACCAGTAAAATAAGCTTAGTTCATGAACTGCTAATGTTTGCCACATATGAGGCAAAAATAAACACCTAATTGATTGATATATGAAACACCTAATGCACATAGCTATTTCATATGACCCGACTGTGTTCAGTCAGACTAGTTCACCGCTCCAAGTCTAAAATCCTCAGTTTTTTTCTTCAGAAGCATCCATATACAAATTGGTTATTTGCTTCAGTGATATCAACAAGTTGGCATATCTCTTGCTGCAGTGAAACAAATGTGGCAAGTTATTGAAACCACAGAATGATAGCCCAACTTTCTAAAGTTATGTAAACTGCCTTGTTACTTTTAAGATGTTTACAGCTCCATGTCATGTGCAATCACATAATATCTAATCTAACGTTAGTGCACATCCAGTCTGTTACATCACTGTTGAATTTTACGCTAAATCCCTTTGCAATATGAGTAAGAATTTTGCTCATGAACTGCATTTTTACATAAAGCCCAAGTGCAAGAAGAACTATCGCTTACATGTAAGACAGCACGACAGCACATTTTCATCTCTGGAATGTCAGGCATACAAGTTTCTCAGTTTCGTAGTGTTTCTACATCCCTTACTTTTTGCTTTAATGTGTTTTTTAGAATTTTAGCATGTAAACTTGTAATGAAGCCATATAATGCCCAAGACTGGCGCTCTTCTGTGTAACGTCTTGCCCTTCTATTCCTCTCTTCCTTTACTCTCCTTTCAATCTCCCCCTTCCTTTTTTTCCTGTGCAAGGTAGCGTACCAACTATGCTACAGTGGTTAACATCACTTCCTTTTCTCTCTCTTCAGTTTTCCATGGCAAGTCATTTTCATAAACTTTTTCGTCTTTTCTGGTGTGATAAATATACCGTGAGAACTTCAGTATAAAAAAAGCCTATACATTTGCAATAGGAAGATATACAAGCTAAACGTGGCAAAAAGAAGAAGGCAAATTAACAGATCAGGTATTTTCTCTGCTGACAGCAATTTGTCTACCTTTTTTTTCTTGCTGGCTATGCACTGTCATACACTGAGCCCCATTTGTTGAGTGCACCAACTTCAAGCCGTTTTAAAAGAAGCTATCCAAAAGTTACTGCAGCTATATAACACCTATAACCACTATATATATATAACACCTATATAACTACTATTACCTAAAACCACTACCTATAACTATAACCCCTAACTATAACTACCTATAACTACCTATAACCTAACCTAACTATAACTACCTATAACCACTATATTCGAAGCATTAAAGAGTAAAGTACAACATGCAAGAATTGAAACAATGACACTCGTGCAGGCAGATGCAGCAGACTCCCACTGGCAACAGAGCCAGCAATGATATATACCATTATTGTGGTAGAGCTGCACTCAATGGCTGCTGTAAGAAGATAAATGCCCTAGGGTGATAAGGTGTCCATCTGTCACAACAGGCTATTCAAGTCACGGTCCTATTTAACATTGAAGCAATGAGAACGCTTTTGCCACTCTGGAAGAGAAACATACCGCAGACTAAAATATGAAAAACTGCAGATTCAGCACAAGGAGAGCAGCTGTGTTTCAGCATCGCCTGGACAGAGAATCTTGTTTAGGCACACTGATCCATGAGAAATGTCCCTACCTTTGTTCTCGCCGGCAACCAAATGGGTGCAGTGCAGATCCCCAATGAGCAAGACTGCTTAAGGCCAGCACACATTTGACAAGCAAGCATGGCTCGAGCATTGTGAAGGCATATGTTTGACTCTGACCATGCAAGCATATGTTACACAGAACATTAGTGGAAAACTGCAAGCATTTTATGCTCACCAAGCAAAAATCGTGCTTTCCAACGAAATCAAACTTACAAAAACACAACAAACTGCAGGTCAGGTCAGGCAGAGAAAAGGGAGAAACAAAGGGGTCCCTCATGCATTTTTTTTATCAACTATTTCCTCTGAATGCTGCCAGAATGCTTAACTGTCCAAAAGCAGCATGAATAGAAAATGTGCAATCATAGCAAGAACTGTCATCACATAAATGTATGAAAGTTTTTGCAAAGCAGAGTTCAATTCTTCAGCAATTGATGATAACACAAAGAACTGTTTCAAAGCTCATACAAATAGCCCAATATCAAGCCATATTATTACATTATAGTGCAGAAAATGGACTTCAGCAGGTCCTGAAGATAATGAAAAAAAAAAAAGAAAATGTCATGACTTACCTTCCTTAACTATCTGGTAACACAGCTGCTTTTTTTTTATGCAAAAAGCTTTTTTATACTATTACACTTTGAAGCAGCAATCACAAAAAGAATTCACAGGACTGTTAGTACTATCAGGTTTTCAATGGTTGGGCATCTCTTCGAATCTGTCATAGCTATTGCATAAACTCTGATGATGCAACAGTGACAAAAATACATGCTGAATATGCCTGTGCTGACTGCCCCATGTTTTTGCCGAAAATGGTCTCTCCACACATTAAACTGTCCGTTTTGAAGTTTATCGTTGCTGTTTTCAGAGTATTTCCAAGTGCCGATATTATTATCACTACATGTATCTAACAGAGCATCGTGAAGCCACTCTGGGTCAACGCACCTGCAACTTTTTAGTCTGTCCACCCAGATTTCAAATAAAATGCACAAGCATTTTTATTCACAATGCTGTATGAAGAAAAATCATAACCCAACTACTCCGTACAGATGGGTAACTAGCATAAGTGAAATGTGCTGCCCTGTTTTTTATCACTGGATTAACCGCGATGGTTCTCTAGGTTCTTTCTCGATTACTTGTCGGTCTAGAAATATTAATTGGCATTTGCCGCCCGTGCGTTTTCTTCTCCATTATCAGTAAACCATAGGCGAGTAATACGATTTGCGCAATTTCTGTGACGCATATGCACTAGGAGTTTTTGCACACATAGGATCGACAAATTTTGATTTTGCCTAGCCAGTGTGAAAGAAAAACAAAAACTGTGCTTGAAAAGTGAATCTTAATAACAGCGATTCAAGACAAGTACCGGCTCAAAATTGCAAGTTTGATCTTGTATGACCACGCACACAAATACACACACACACAAAAACTGTTAAAGATTCCAGCTAACTTGTCCTCACTCATTTTTTCTGGTTTTGGGGAACAAGATGGAAGATTGCCGTGTGTGTTTGTAGCCAGGCAAAAATAACTAGCTCTACTAAGCAGGATTACAGCACTTTCCTAACTTCACATTCAACTTCAAATAATGTTTAGTGCAAATCTACCCTCTGTGTGGTCAGAGTACTGCCAAAAAAAAGTAAAAGATATTACAATTTTCCAAATCATATGCTATTTTTATGTGGTCTCCCGTAAGACCTAACTTGAGATATTGGTTATGGATTTCTATATTTCCAAATCATATGCTACTTTTATGGGGTCTTCCATAAGACCTAACTTGAGATAATGGTTGTGGATTTTAATAAGGTTGTGCAATCTCTAATACATGTTACACTAGAAGCTTCCTACCCCAAGCAAGCCCAAAACAGATTTCAATTCTTCATTAGAATAGCATTTGTTCCTCAGCCTGCATGAAAGCACTTATTGTGATTCGGACTGTCCACAACAGTGCTCTTTTACAACTAAAATTCATAGACTATTACGACACTGCCTAATGCAGTTCTGAGTACAGCTTCGTCTTGGGACAAGGCCAACGGTGCTTGAAATTTTGGCTTTCTGCGAGGTGTAGACTATGACCTAAATCATAGCTTTTGCGACATAGGACAGGACCCACTACACCATTATTTGTATTTTTGTGGATAAAAAGAGTTACCCGCCACAAGTCTGCAAGGTATGGTGTGCACCTTGTTGATGCTGCATATAGGCAATGATGAAGAATTATGGCTGAGCACTTTGCCGTGTGTGCAAAGTATTAAACTATACACTCATTGCACAATTGGCATTTTGTGATGACTGCTTAGTATTTTATTCTTCTGCCATGTTATATTGCATAGGTTAATGTAATTCCTTGCCTGACACGATGCCTGTATAGGGTTTCCACTAATAAATTACAAGCACCGGCACGGCTCTGTAGTAGAAAACTAGACTGCCACACTGAGGGCCCAGGTTCAAATCCCATTTGATCCTGTTTCGTTTTCCATTTTATTTTTTTTCATGTTTATTAGTCACTTCACCGACGGCAATAGAAACAACAGCAAGGGCAATGTCGTTCAACACAGAAAAGGATACCTAAAAGCTGTATTCTAAAACAGCCCTTTTTAACTAGACTGTGGTATCAGTGGTTGCAAGTGGAAATGGCGTAAACAAACAAATGAACCGACTAAAATATTTCTATTAATATTGTTCCTATGGTAAGAGTTTCACATCAAGGACCACAAGAAAAAGAAGAGAAAAGCATGCCAGAACTCCTTCCATGTTCAAATACAACTTGTTCAAAGCCTGGTGTGTGTGATTTGAAATTAAAGGTGGTGCAAATAATAAGTTGTACGAAATAAAACCTACATACTTTCTTTTACAAATGTGTCTTGTTTATACTACCTGTAGCTCCAAGTATGCCTCTAAATGTTGTCATGCCAGACAGTGAAACAGAACCATGCACAAATTAATGTTCAGTAAGTTTCAAACTGCTGAAGTAAATGAAATGACGAGGGTTGATGAGTGCAGCATATATTGTGCTGGCCGTGTCACCTTTACTTCTACATGAGAAGCAGGAGCTGAGAACATTGATATATTGACATAATGTGGAAGTAACTGGAGTTTAGGATTGCACTGATCCTAAAACACATAGTTTGCATCTGCCAGGCAATAATCAGAATTGTGCCAATAAAATTAAGAGGGTTTTTTATGTATGCAGTGCCATAAAAAGAAAAGGAATCTTAATTTCTACTGACTAAAAGGTGTCAAAAGGATGCATGTATTGAACTGTTACACAAAAGAGTAGCATGTATTGCAAGACCAAGTAAGTATGCCACCTAAAATTAAGAATGTTTGAATACCTTAAGCAATACCTCAAAAAAAAAAAAAAAAACACTCAGAGCCCTTTCGATGCAATATTTCACAAGCGGTTGCATGAGAGCTTTTGGCTACATGTAGCACTGCAACTAGTTGTTCTAAGCAACTTCGATGTGCACTTTAGCTCAGTACTGTGTTATATATATACAGTACTTATATAAGTACTGTGTTATAACAATAATCTGAAGATATACCATTGCCATTTTTGTTCTTTGTGTAATTGCACACTGCACCATAGACGCCAAAATTTCAATCTGATGGGGAGGAGGTGTTCGAAACCTGAAGTCTCCCCCCTCCAGTTGTCGGCCCATAATATTGTGGCGTTAAAGGCCAACTCCGGTGATTTTTCGAGGTCAATGGATCTCAATGAAATTCACTGGGTATGTTCATTTGCACATTTACGCCATTCATGCAAGATTGCAGGCTTGAGAGCTTCACAGATCCTTTTCAAATGAATTTTATAGCTAGCCTCCAAACGCTCACCTCGCTTGCCAGAATGAAAGTCAACATAGTGTGTGTGACATTGAGTTTTGCCTGGCGGAAGTGACAGACTGATGTGCCACTGCAGCGTCCGCTTGTCCGCTATGAATTGTGTGGGTTTGTCCGGCGCTTCCTTGGCTGAGAGTGCGATTTCCTTTTCTGTGTTCATAGGCGTGCGATAGGTGGCAAGTGGTGCATTGCATTGTGGGCCACACACGATTCGCTATATATTCACCATAACATCGTAGCGTTTTGCCAATCGGCGCAGCCACAAACGTGGACGGCGTGGACAGGTAGTGCAATCTAGCAGGAATTATGTGCAGTCAGGCAGGTTTGGGCAAATGATTACATCACCCGTAGAAGCGCACTCGGTCGAGTTTAAGTTTCGATATTGCGGTTTTTTTGCTAACTAAGTATTATTTTCAAATTTGTTGAACATTTCGGATATCGGGCACATGACAAAAGTGTCTCAGGAACATAAAAGCACGATTATCCTGACATGATCGAAAAATCGCTGAATTTTGCCTTTAGAAACCGTCACCTTCACTAATATCGAAAGAACATTTGAGCTGTGGAGCACTGCTGACGAGATAAGGTCTGGCTGTGCACAAGTACAGAAGAGCTTGAGACTGCATCAAGAAAGAAGGCATGCCCACCTCATTGTTTGTACACTGCACATGCTGTAAAATTCAACAAAGGTCATGCACACACTCAAAAGGAAAAATGAACAGCACAAGAGAGTAGCGTAAAAGTGCAGAAGACAGGGCTCAGCATAACCAAAGGGACAACAGGAAGTTCCTCCTCAGTGCAGGAATTTGGCCCTGAACACTGACTCCCCATTGAGAAGGCTCAGACAATACCGCACAGAAGCTTTAGTTGATTCTGTCAGACAATAATTGAAACCCCTTCTGTCACGCACATATACCTACTGCTATGCCCACTGAACTTTACTTTGGGTTGTACGCATCAACAAATTTCGAATGATATAGCCGATTTTCCAGAATGCAAGCCATTGCTTGTGTGTAGATGAAGTCATCATGGTTTCCCTGCCAATCACAAGTTATGCTTTCAGCGATCTAAATATTATTGCATAATTCCTTGAATGATAAAAACTAAGCTAACTTTTTAAGGAAGCAATTCCATTAGTGGAACACAGCCCCAGAGCTGCATTGACCAGGAATTGTGTCATACAAACAGTAATAAGCTTGTTGACAACCTAGAATTAGTAAATTGAGTTCTAATGAATCACATTACCATATGTATTCTAACTGCAAAGCTTGCATAAGCTGCATTCTATTCCTTAAAACTGAGATGACCTCGCAGGCTTTCAAATTTATAAGCAGCTTAGTGCCATACACATTTCACATACATAATACAGAGTTCAATCTTTCCCTTTATCAAATGTAATTTTAGCTTTTCAATCTTTATTTTTCTGTGCCTCTTGGAAGTGGGAAAAGCAGGGTCTCTTGAGCGAGGTTCCAGTTTGCTCAAGCCCAAGTGAGTGTTCGTCTATGGTGATCCTTGTGAGCAAATAAGAGCAAATAAGCTTTTTGTTCTAACTTTTTTATTTTAAGAAGAAATTTTTAATCTCTACTAATGTTATTATAACTAGTGATTATTGGTTTCCTGAACTATGCATGATTGAATTTGCTGTACATTACTATAAAGATTGTAATTCCATATTTTAACAGTAGGGACTCCTTTGACCAGTGCCTCTTCACGATCCTTTGCCTGACAAAATATGGGTGGGGCATTTCCTCTCCGCTTGAGGAACCATAAGACAGCGGACCTTGCACAGAATGCAATGGATCAGATATGCTCTTCAGGAGACGAAGATGGCCGGTTCGTTTCAATTTTGCTGCAGCTGCGTACGTCCCCAATGCTTGAATGCTTTTACCCACGCGTAGAACATATGGTGCACGGGACAATGTTATCAATATAAACTTTATGTGAAATATTACAGCAACGCGTAGAACATATGGTGCACGGGACAATGTTATCAATATAAACTTTATGTGAAATATTACAGCAACGGTGATGGCAAAAAACCTGCTGAAAGTGTCAATATAACTGCTATCACACACACACACAAAAAAATAAACCATTTGTTTATGTCTAATATATTGTCTTTGACCAAAATTCCTAGAATACCTGCTGATTTCGGGAATAAAATACCCATACACAACAGTTCAGTTTACACAATGAATCCGCAAGAACATTAAACTAAATTGCCACCTAAAAACGGTGACAGTTTCAATGGTGTGCCAACTCAAACTAACAAAGCATTTTATAGTCCGAGTTATATGGGTATTATTTTGAATAGTTACGGTGTGGAATTACTATCAGTATCACCTAAGGGAGCTTTAGAAGTTGCAACTGCAGAACCTCACTAATATGCCGCCAATTCGGTCCAGTGGAAAGTCACACACACTGTGTCATAGCAGATAGCTCCAAAAGTCTCCAACCTAACTATATGTAGCATAAGCACAGCGATCTGGTGTCTGCCAAGCCAAGTAGCACCTCAGTGCACGATGAAAGTTTTGTTAGTATAGGCACATGCAGATATTCAACCATTGAACTGTGAACTGATAAAAACAAACACATAGTAAATGTATGAATAAAGCATCAGTAAAAAGAGCGGTATGATGGTTGAGAAATGTTCTGCTGTAGCAACCAAAGTCCTACATTATTTACACAAGAGAGAAGCTTTACTGCTTCCAGGAATGACGCTTATACTTTTTATCTCATTATTTGATCAATTAAAGGCGATACTATTTCTTTATTTCATCTACAAAAATTTTGAACTATAACTGGTTAACAATAGCCCGGCATACTGAATCGGTTATAAATATAGGCCACTGTAAACTAAAGACTGTGCCTGCTAACAGTGCACTTTCACCAGCACCACAAGTTCAGAGCAATCAGCAGTGAAAGCTAGTCACAAACTGGTGCATTGGTTCCTAAGAGCTCACCCATTCAAAGAGGGCAAAGAAATATGCAGACAAGCAAAAGCACAAAACGGCAATGTTCGCATGCAATGAATGCTTTAGTACCCAAAAGTGCAACTTTGTTTCAGGAAAACAAATTCCTACACACAGAGGAGGAAGCCATGCTAGTACCAGAATGGTCATCAGTAGCACTAATAATGAAAAAGGCAGATGGAAGGAAATGCTCCCTGCAAGGTGGTCACCAATATACTACTTCTCGTGGCATCATGGTCGCAAAGTGCTCAACATAAAAGGAACTCGAATCACTTTCTCGGGACATTTACAAGTACAGCACCAAATTTGAAAAGTTGGGTGCTCATAGTGTTCGAACTCTTGCAACTGTATGCATGGTGTTTGTGTTTAGGTATGTGCAGAGCTTCATTATGGTAGTTGAAAAATGACAGCACATAACTAAGACATAAAAACAGACTTCTGTGAAGGCCACATTCCACTGTGTCGATACCAGCACACTGGTACCGCGTTCTAAAAAAAAAAAATGCTTGTGATCAATATATTTAGCTCGATCACACACCACTCTTGCCCAGCAAACATAACAAGTCCTGCACATAAGCAGTTTGGCACAATCAGAGAATTCGCAAAGCCCCCACAGTCAAGACTGAGCGAAGGTATAACAGAAAGTTGAACCAGTTGGTGTCTGCAGGCCCTCCCTTTTTAACAATGAGCCAAGGTAATGTGCGAACACTGTGCAATGATGTAACATAAGCTTAACTTGGGATAAAATATTTTTAATGTCTTTGAATAAAATATTACTGGTAGGTTTATTATACTCAAATGTCTAAGCGAAGGATTCTTCTGTCCAGTGCAAAGCTTTAGCCTAATGTTTCAATCAACCACATTAGTACAGTCTAGAAATGTCATAATTGCGGAGTTTTACGTTCCATAACCTTGCGACGATCATGGGGGGCGCCGTTATGAAGGCCTCCAGAAATTTCGAATACCCGGGGTTCTATATAACAAGGAATGTCATATTACTGAACAAGGGATTAACACTATTCAAAATATCCTGTAGCACTTGCCCTTGGGAAAAAGCACCCATAGTAAACTCACTTCCTTATTTTCTGTAAGTTGCTTGCTGGCTTAGCTAAGCACCGCCTGCTTCATAGTGTGGCGACCATCCTGGCAGAGAGCATTTTCTTCAACTGAGTGCACTGCGCTGGTTACCTTGGCTGAAGCGAGGGAGCCATTGAAGAGCGCGTAGCTTTGCTGCTGTTGCTGCTGTTGCTGTTGTTGCTGCAGCTGCTGTTGCCTCTGCATGTGTCCCAGGTACCAGTAGGGACTTACCACGGCCGCCGTCGGAAGCTGTCCGGGAAGCATGGCCTGCAATGGCATCTGTTGAAGCAGTGCGTTTTTCAGTGCCAGGTGGTTGCGTCCATTGATCAGCAGCTGATCTTTCAGGTGTTGCGGTGGGTGGAAGTACTTGCAAGGAGGCTTTTCTCGATTACAGCGACCCTGCAGAAAAAGTTTGCAAGTTGCGCAATGCAAATGTATCCACATGGCACGCAATGGGATGTCACACACAACAAACCCACAAAACACTTTTTCACATGCCAAAACATAACACCTGATTCCATTCTATCATATAAGTTCCTGGTTGCACTAGCACTCCACATGTTTAGCAACACTGTTATGAAATAGCCACTGCATACTGTTACTAGCAATTTAAATAGGCACAGTGAACTAGCAGCAATACTGTAGACAACTTGATGTTTAATGATAATAGCAGGGGTTGCTATTTAGACCATTTCAAGCATGGTGCCCACATCTAAAAACTCAACTTGTTTCTGCCAGTTCTTTTGGCTGGTGGCCGAGAAAAAGTTAAAAAGATTGAATTGCACGATTGAACCTCCCCCTTATTTGGTACATCTTAAATTAACTGCAGTGAGTTGCATATTGCTAGAGACAATCAATTCAGTTAAGGCACTACCATGTTCAATGGGTCATTCAAAGTACCACATTCTGGTAGATAACATGAAAATTCAATATTTGTTTGAAATGCATACAACCAACAATAAATTTTGTTACTTCAATTTGATATTCCATTTTTTATGGCAAAATACGACTTACTTCAGAATAGATACACACTTCCTTGTACTAATTTAATTACAATGAACCAATAAAAAATATGTAAATCAAAGCACCACCAAACCACAGTCTTTCTTGCAAAGGAAAACTGAGTGCTTTGGAATAGGTTGGGTAAACATGATACATTTATCGCGAGTATGTTATAACTTGTGCCTGAAGTAGTGAAGTTTAATAGAAATGTCGTGTTTTAGGTTAGAATAATGTCCACAACATGTCTTATCTTAGGATCACCCCCTCGGAGCTCCACGCGAATGTAAGCCTGGATAAATGGAGACCCATCACATGTCTTTAAAAACAAGTGCTTCCAGCTATGTACAGAATGCCATTTTTGATGCCGAATGGCACTTGACAAGTAATGTCAACAAATTAAACAGCAACCACCATGTCGCATTTCTTTTAAATCATAACTACATGAAACACGAATGCTAACTTTGGCTGAAGTCGCATCTAAAGATATGGTGAAGTGTGCAAGCAGGTTCAGTGCTTCCTTTCCAGTGCCTGGAAGGAGTAAAGTTGCTAATATGTATGCAGCTTTATATGCACCTTTCACTCCATCTGCGGGCAAATGCCTAAATAATCTATAATATCACCATATCACTAATTGTGAGACATTATGCTAGTACTTCAAATATCACCCTTTCAATGCTTTGGCCTCAAATGACACAGTAGCCCGTCAAAAATGGCAGCAAGCACAATAGTGCGCTAAATGAAAGTCTGAATAATCCAACCCAGAAAAAAAAAATAATGGGATGCATCAGACAATAAGAAGTCTACCATAGTTTCCATAAATCAGTTATTTTAATACCCAAAAAGTGGATGCACAATGACATGTTAGCCTACTCCTTTCATACCAATGCTGCGGTTCCTATAAAAGCACAACCGAGAGAAATAAATGTGGCACAGATTTTTTTTCTTCATGCAACATAACTTCATGATTACTTTATTACAGCATGACACCAGCAAATTTTGCTTTTTTTATTCATGTTTCAAAAATACTAGTATCAACCTAAAAAACATTATTTTATTTCCTGACAATCATACTTGCAAGTTCATCTTTTTAGTGAGGCTTACATGTCTACACTCCATTAAAAGTGAACTTGGCTGCAAAATATGCTGCGATACATATACCCCACATGTACATTTGTGCGCAGTGCCACCTTGGATAAAAGAGGACCACAAAGGCCAGCAGCAGGTCTGAATTAGTCCTGCAATATGTGGCGCAGTAAGTGTTGCACCGTATCACGTTCACATACACAGGGGACTGCGACAAAAACTCGTTCACTGCAGCCGACCATAGGTCAACTGTCACCACGGCAACTGCAACACAATGAAGCTTGTCACGTTCACAGGGTTGGTCACTGGTGCGGAACAACTGCCCATTAGGAAGGAAGTGGTGCCCCCATTCTAGTGGTACATTTAGCAATGACGTCATTGTGCTGACAATGTTTGGGAACTATCGTTAAGGATAGGAGAGCATTTAGAAAAATAAATGAAGCTAAAAGTATCAGCCTAACATGATTGTCACGCCTGAGTGCACGGTGAAAAGCGGTAACCATAAGAACCAAAACTATTTTACTTGTGAT
The DNA here is from genome assembly GCF_043290135.1 of Rhipicephalus microplus. NCBI lineage: Eukaryota > Metazoa > Arthropoda > Arachnida > Ixodida > Ixodidae > Rhipicephalus > Rhipicephalus microplus. The sequence goes on along the minus strand of NC_134700.1, from coordinate 249,921,402 downwards.
GACACTGTGCTAACATCATTGCAGCCACCATTTTGCAAAGGATACTAATATGGCAGTAGAGTGGCATAGAATAAGGTCACTAACAGTGCAAACATGTGGTGCTTGATGTTTTGTGCAATTAATTTTTTTATACTAGGGTGTCTTCTTGCACCAATGGTACAACCGCACACACTTAACGTTATAAGCTTATATGTGCAAAAATTTTGGAATGTTTCTAATATACCTTCTCTGCATGGCACAAGTCTTTCATTAACGCCAGCGTTGACCACAAGGCAGAAATTAGCTGCCATGTGTAATCATTTTGGAAGGTCTCTAATACACATTTCCTTTGACTAACCCCAGCCTTTGACTAACCCCAGTTTTTGACTAACCCCAGCCTTGATTATAAGGCAGAAATTAGTTGCCATGCCTACTCCCAACACAGTGAGCACATGCACCCCTAATTCTGAGCAAAAATAATTACTATGGCCTATCTGGCCATAGTGATTATTAGATAACGAAGTTTGAGCAAATGCCTATTTTGTTCCTTGCATTCCTATTTTGCCACTTTGATATAGGACCATGAATTAGAGGTTAAAGAGAGCTTTTTGTAGTGTTCATTTTTGACATTCGTGCCTCGATTCCCATAAAGGTCTATAAATGCCTATTTTCCAAATCGCTACCAATATGAATACTAATTGAACTCTAATTTTGCTTTTGAGTACAGCTGGAGATCGTTATACATGTTATCTGGCGAAATTGACCTTTCAGGACTCTATGGGGTGCAACCTAGTTCTTTAATTCAACAAACTTTTGGAAAACAACACCCAGCAGCAGTGATATAGAACATACCAGCCACCTCACTGACAAGGCGCAAGTGGTTGGAGGAGGGAGGAGGAGGAAACGATGCTATTCTGCAACCCTAAATTGGGCCATGTCCCGGAATTTAGACTATTCCTTGGACAGGTGAGTGCCGCCATATTGGTCTATTAAATTTGTGTTTTGTATATGTAACAACTAAGTTGTCTTCTTTTCTTGTTACCTCTACATTGCTCATGTTTTGGTGGTATAATGGCCATATAAATACAATCTACATTGCAAATTAACAAGCATAAATGATAAAACGCCTCTGCAACCTGTCTGGAGCCGTCACAGCACCAGCGACATTCAGTCTAGATATATGATGACCGTCTCTGCCCTCCTCCCGATCTCTTGCTTCTGTGGCACGGTAGGACGTAGTTGGAAAGGAAAATTGGGAAATCCATGTAGGCGAGTGCGAAGCATTGTGCACTATGCAAGCACAGCTTTCATGCCAGATCTGGCAGATGCAGCATCGCAAAGAGGGTGCCGATGTCAAGTGCAGAGTTTTGTCAGCTCGAATAGCTTTCTTCTACAGTGTACGCTCAACCTTATTCCTTTGTAATGCACTCAAGCTGGGGCATTTGCATGGTTACCGTGTGTGGATGCGTCACTGGCCTTTTATGAAAAGGAGAGCAAATTTAGGCATTGCCACGGTTGACACATCGTGCTACAACTAATCTATTCTTGGGCTGTTTGTATCAAAAATATTAGTGGTGTTACATCTGAGAACACAGCGCAAAGCTCAGAAAAGTTCAGTTTCTGTATCACTGGTTCTCCCGAACGTTGGTGTTTGGAAGTTCTTTTGAATTTTAGTTTGTTTAGGTACCATTTAGTTTACGTTTTTTTCATACTGTATGACATTGATTGATTAAGTGAAGCTTATTGGATAGTATATTCATGGCATGTGTGATGCGACCCTGACAAGAAAGTCTCATAGCGTGCAGTCCCTCCGTGTTCTAGCACTCCGGGATACAGACGAAGCATAGCTGTTATTTACATATTTGTACATTTTCACCTTAGGATCCCCTCCGTGTACTCCGGACGAGTATGTCCAACTTACTTGTAAATGTCACAATTTTAGTCAGCACGTGTGTGCGTGTGTGCACGTGCACGCGATACACATTTATACAGAGTCCGATTTCAGGCCCGGTAATAGCTTATTATATATATACTTGTATCCATGCAACATTGTTGATTCCTTCATTTTGACACTCCAGCTAGAACTGCCCCCCTGTGCCAATTAAACTCATTAATTGATTTGTTTGATTGATATGTGGGGTTTAACATTCCAAAACCACCATATGATTGTGAGAGACACCATAGTGGAGGGCTCTGGAAATTTCGACCACCTGGGGTTCTTTAACGTGCACCCAAATCTGAGCACACGAACCGACGGCATTTTCGCCTCCATCAAAAATGCAGCCGCCGCAGCTGGGATTTGAACCCGCGACCTGCGGATTACAACCAATAATGAACCTATCAACCTTCAGAGACCATGATTATTCTCACGAGAAATAAAAATGAATGTGATTAAATTCCAGTGATTTATTAATTTATTTCAAACTAATTATTGCAATAAATTTTGAAGTGCATTTCCAGCATTTCAGAATATATAGGCCCTGTAGCACTTTGTCTCTCTACACCTTGACCCGACCTTTACAAATCAGTGGGGAGGATACATAAAGCGCAAACCAGATTTTTTCTCGCATCATGCAAGCGCCGACTGCCTTTGCGACACTCCGCGGCGGGCGCTGCTGTGCGGAGGAGGGGCGGGCCACGCCCACCTCTGAAATTACACTCTCTCCGTGCAACTGGGACGGCCGTAGAGAAGACAGAGAAACCCGTAGGCGCGCAATCTCGGAGGCCACAGGCAATGCCTCTTTAACTAGATGCCCTCCGCGTGGGCCGATTGGAGCGCTTTTATACTCTCATTTCTCTCTCCCTCTCTCTCTCTCTCTGCGGAAAGGCAACGAGCGGCGCCTCACAGATTTGTGGAGAACTGGAGGAACCGCCGCCGCAATGGGAAAAGCGAGCAACGCGGCAGGCATCTAGTAAAGGGATTCGCTCGGTGAATTTCAAGCTGAAGGGTTGTGTCGTCCGCGCTCTCAGACGCCAGCGTAGCTCTCACCGATCGGCCCGCCGTCCGCGATCTCCTGCCGCCGTGTAGCTCTCGCCGATCAGTGCCCCGTCCTCGGGCTCCTTCGACCATGTCCTCAATCTTTCTTATCTCTTCTTTCTGTCGCTTTTGTGCGGCGAGTGCTCTCTCTTCTTAATCTTTAAACTGTTCTTTTTATCCCCTTTTCCCCTCCCCTACAAAGAGTTTAGCCGTGTCGCCAGATTAGGCAGACAGAAATTAGCTCTTTTTTTCTTTTCCTTCAAGAACCAGCGGCATTCATTCATTCACCTAGTCGGGAGGCAATGTCGTAGGCCACGATTCAATTTATACTCTCCTAACCACTAGTCACATTAGAAATCCACCACAAAGTACGCGGCCCGACTTTGTCCAGACAACTATCCCAAGAAGTCATTATGTAAAGATTAGCTCCACCTTTTTTTCTGCAAGCTGTTCATCTTTGTCTGCGTACAGCGCCTTCGAAAAGCGAGTGCGTTGTTACTGCAGCTGTGAAGCGCGTTTTAAGGCTTGAACCGCACAGTAATACTGCGACAAACGTTCACACCAAACCCGAAGACTGTATACGCGTTTTTCGCGTAGAGGCAATGAAAAACAACTACCCTTTCTGGTTTCACAAAAGGCACTTGCCTGGTAGAAAAGCAAGCCACGAAAAGCTGCTGCTCTGGAATGCAACGTCTGCAGGAGAAAATTTGATGATGATGATGATGATGATAATGATGATGGCCTCAAACCACTGCTAGGACTCTTGTTTACTCTGTGAAGCCTTCTTCATGGTGTCAAGCATGAAACTAATGTGGCTGGAATTATCGCCACCCTACTATGACACCAATTAAAGGAGATAGGTCAAGAGTGAGGCGCGCCGCGGTAAAAATGTAACAATCTCAGTGACGGTTAACGGTGGCACATGCTAGAGCTGGTTTCTTAGTACGCATCGTTTAAATTTTTGATGACTATGATTGGTATAATCATAAATATTAATAAAACTCACGGTTCCTCATGCATTTATCGAAGACGACTAAAAAGGCGAAAGCTACCTCCTGGTTCTTCCTAGTATTTGTACCACGGATTTTTACTGAACATCTGCCGTACCCTTCCGAGATACTTCTGCACCTATAACAGGCTTTTATAACAGCCTCAAAGATCGCAGGCACCCTTTCTGCATTATGAGCTGGTTTTGAACTGCCTCCGTGAGCCAAATGTCACATGATGGAGCTATAAATTTTTGATATCCACGACATCGTATGGTGACGCCACTGACGGTCAATTTTCGCTCTAAATAAACGCGATCGTGGTTGTTGGACAGGGCTAGCACGGCAGCAGCGAGTCATGGATTGCGGAAGGCCACCGACCTTCGGGATCAGGCCTGGTCGCACAATAGTTACTTTCTCTCCTTTATTCCAGTAATCGTTCTTTCTTTTTTTTTTACTAATCTTATAGGGAGAAGCACTAGCATCCAACCAAGTCACTTCGCCTTGACCCCGGTGCTATCAATTTCCTTATGTATACGCAGCTGTATCTCTGATTTCGCAAACTACAAAAAAAAAAGTCACAGTTTCGCCAAAAGGGCGAAGCAATGAATGCGATAGCAACATATTCTAATGTTTCACAAAGCAAGGCTAGCATTTTTAGGAGCAATCTTAATTGTAGTGAGCATGCGCATGCCAAGTAACCAAGTTTTCTGCGGCGCGGCCGCAGTAGATGACCACAACAAGGCTTGTCGGTAGTGACGGCGTTGATGAGAAGGGCCTCCGTGGGCAGCGCATGCTGGTACTAAGGGCTATACGTCTGTGTCACCGCTGGTGGCAGTTTGTTATGTGTAGAGCGCACCTAAGTGTGGACAGCCGCTCCAAGTACACTTTTGGCACCGTTTTTTTTTTCGTGTTGAGAGCGTAGGAGTTCGCGCCTGGTGTGGGGGAAGAGCCGCGCGCTGATCGTTGGCGCGATAGCACGGCAACCATAAGCCCCCCCCCCCCCCCCCCTTGTTCGCTAACGAGATAAGCGCGCGCGCAAACGACCCTGGCCGGAGAGGCGATGTTCGCTCCGAACTTGCGACGAAGGTCGCAGTTCTGTTAGATCTCGTTAATAGATCTCGTTCTGTTAGGTCTCGTTAATATTGTGTCAAAACACGGGAAAACGAGCCCTCAAATATACACTCCTTTCTCTTATATACATCTCGCCAATCCACCATCATTCGTAGAAACTCGAGACATCTGCAGAGCGGGGACTCGAGCCATCGAGTTGAAATAAGTGGAAGTGCGAGCGCCAAATTAGTTTCAGCTGGATTGCTAAAATGGCCAAGGACATGAACGCCGTAAACGTGCGAGCTCACTACAAGATGGATAGGTGGCGCCATCTAGCGGGGAAATGGTGAACCAGGTAATTACAAAATTGTTATTGCAGAAACATCGCCCATTGTACGTATGGTGTGAAAACCGCGCAGCGGCGTTATTACAAATGAGTTACCTTTATAATCATTTTAATCTCAAAAACATTACGCGTAAGCCAACGTGTTCATGACTGTGGTTGCACAAAGTGTCACAAGATGTCGACACCATCATTGCAGTAGACTTGTATTTTTCACTTTTTTGCGCATTCCAGATTGCATAAAAGAACGTCTCGCGATTTGGCCACAACGGTGATTCAATTATATCTACGTTGAATGCAGTTTATATGCAGTTAGCATCACCATTTGTGGTTTGCGAAAACGTAAAGGTATACACGTTTACGTACGAACGTAAACGTTTAAACACGTTGAAAGATATGCGTTCCGGTTAGGCGGTAAACGCAAACCGGTATCCGGTAAGACGTTAACGTAAATAAGTATACGTACAAGCTAAAACTCCCTAATAGCAAACAGCACTATTTATGACGTTGAATAACTTAAGGTGCGCAGGTCGGCCGAGTCTAATGATCAATATGGGTCGAGTGCCTTGATTCTTAGTCCAGAAACCAGGGGCGGCGCCAGGATGTTTTTACTGGGGGGGGGGGGGGGGCAACCACGAAAAGTGAGTTCCTACGGGGGGGGCAAGCTAGCTCTGCTCCTACTAGGTTTTCAATATATGCTTCCGGGCACTTGGGTGGGCATAGGGGGGGCAGGCGAGAATTTGGGGGGGGGGGGGCTCCAGCCCACCCTTGCCCCCCTCTGTCGCCGCCCCTGCCAGAAACTGATATATTGACTGTGTTAACGTGAAATGAAAACAAAAACGACAAAGAAAACTAAGCCGCCATGCCTGACCTGCGAAAGTGAAGTTCTGGAAATGCAATTTACCATTACGGTCAGGCGCGCTTTGGAGGACGATTTGATGATGTGACGCGAGCCATTATTATTATTATTATTATTATTATTATTATTATTATTATTATTATTATTATTATTATTATTATTATTATTATTATTCGCGGAGTCATTGAAGCAGGATTTTCTTTGCCTTGTGCGGCACACTCTAGTTGTGTGGTATGCAACGCGATAGGAGCACGAGACGAGACAAACAACCCGTCGTATTCTGGCGAGTGTGGTTACGGCCAACAAAGATTTCACGCCCGAGCAAGATTATTTCCGGTGACGACGCAGGATGTGCGGCATTTCCTTTTCAGAGAGGCACACCAGACCTGCAGGTTCATTCGTTTCACCTGCACCTTGTGAACCGGTTCACGGTGGTGTTCTTCGGCATTCTGGTTTCGAGCACGGCCGGTCCAGAGGCACGCGCTCGCCCCCTTTGAGCGCGCGTCTCCAGACTGACCCTGTTTTCCAGGAGGTTCAGCCGACGTGCAAAACTGGCGAGCATAAGGTCCGTTCGATTCGCCTGCACCAAATGAACCAGCGCACGAAGGTGCTGCACCTTGCCATTCATTTCAGCGGTGCAACACTGACGACTTCTGAACCCTGCCATTCGTTTCGAAAGGTGCAGGAGAGGTGCAGCACCTGTGTCACGATTTTCCTGCGCCTCCTACGCTGACGGTGCCGGCTTGGTGCAGCCGCGCGTGCAGCTGAGCACACGACGCACACGGCGCTCGTGTCTTTCGTGTCCTTCCTGTCTCTGTGTCGTCGTTTTGTTCTGATTGATTGATTGATTTGTGGGGTTTAACGTCTCAAAACCACCATATCATTATGAGAGACGCCGTAGTGGAGGGCTCCGGAAATTTCGACCACCTGGGGTTCTTTAACGTGCACCCAAATCTGAGTACACGGGCCTACGACATTTCCGCCTCCATCGGAAATGCAGCCGCCGCAGACGGGATTTGAACCCGCGACCTGCGGGTCAGCAGCCGAGTTTTCAATTATAGGCGTGCGCGAGGTTCCCCTTAACGAAATAAAGAGGGGTGGGGGGAGGTTCACCGCAGCGCCCCCCCCCCCCCCCTTTAAATCTCGAACCCCGCCTCACCCACGTGCGCACGACCATAATTTCAATACAGATACTTTCAAACGGCCGTTCGGCGTTACTCTGCCGTATGCAAGAGTGCGTGGCATACGAATTGCCTGCTTGAGGGGGGAAAAAAAGTGTAGAACAAGCAGCCGTGGACGCCCTGCATGAAGGATCCGAGACCAAGCCGCGAACTCGTCGCCTTCCGCAGTGCGCCGAAAAAACGGAGCGAGCACCACGATCTTTGAGCCCGCGGTAATTGTATATGCGCCGACAGACAAAACATTATCATGACGTAGAAGACAGGGAGAGAGAGAAACAACTTTATTTACCCCATCTTAAGGGAAAAGGGGCGGCAAGAAGGCGAGGGATCCTACTCCCGGCGTAGGCCTCTTCTACCACCTCAGGATGGCCTCCTGAAGGTCGGGGTTGTAGCTGCGCATGGCAGCCTCCCACAGCTCCTTACAACTTATCTGCTTACGAAGGCTCGGGGGAGGGGGCAATGACTGATAGCAAAGCTTCGTGGCGAATTTCACCATCAAGTCACTGGTACTTGGCAAGGGAGAAACACGCTCACGGTTCGACGTGAAGACGCTTGTTTTGGGGGCAATTTCTCGCCATGTGTTCGGCTCGGTATTTTTTTTTTCTCTTTCATTTGCAGCGAAAATCGTGTTTCGCCAAAGCGCAGCTCGCCATCGATCCCTGTCGCCATGGCAGCGAGTCGAGCGCGCCGCCGCCAACCTGCAGCGCCTTCGCACCACCGGTCGGTCCGGTCGCGCAGTGCCCGACATGGGTCACTTGTGTTTGCGCTTGCATGTTGCGCTGTTTCCGAGCCGAGCATAGGCTTGTGTTGCTGCCTTGTGAAAGCTCTGAGAAGAGCGAACGCGCTCACACCTGTACGCAACTCCAATATACGTACGCGAAGGAAGGCTGAATTCACGCAAACGCGATGGAGGGAGACGAATGGCGATTTGGGCTAGTTGGTCTGAATTCATGATAATTAAGGGTTGCAGCGCGAACACGAATGTGCTAGAAGAAACAGACGAAAGTCGAGGTACGGAACGCAAAGAGGACAACACGAGCGCTGACTAGCAACTGACTTTTGTTATTCGCAGCACACATGATAACATATACAACAGGCAACCTTTTGAACAGCACACGTGAGCAACGCGACATATTCTGGGGAATGTTCTGATAAAAAGAAGGTACAAAAATGTCTAACCCTTATCTAAAAGCGCAAACTCTTTGTCATGCAAGGCCAGCGAAGGTTGGCTCACGCATCCGTCACCATTTTTTTTTTTTTAATAAAATACGCTTCAGCTATTGACATATGACCCACACAGATTGCGGCGATTATCGGTCGAGCGGACCTGCTGTGGTAGGAAACACGCAACGGTTTCGCGCTATACGTGATCGAAGTCGAGGCGCACGTCGCGGGTTCGGTTCACGGCGACCGCATTTCGATGTTGCGCCGCCACGGTGGTCTAGTGGCTAAAGTACTCGGCTGCTGACCCGCAGGTCGCGGGTTCGAATCCCGGCTGTGGCGGCTGCATTTCCGATGGAGGCGGAAATGTTGTAGGCCCGTGTACACAGATTTGGGTGCACGTTAAAGAACCCCAGGTGGTCGAAATTTCCGGAGCCCTCCACTACGGCGTCTCTCATAATCAAATGGTGGTTTTGGGACGTTAAACCCCACATATCAATCTATCAAACATTTAGATGCGGTCGAGAAAACGCAAAGAACACCCGTGTGCTTAGAATTTACGCGCATACTATAAAGAACCCCCAATTGTGGTCGAAATCAATCCGGATTCACCCGTTGTTAAGGCGTGCCTCTGAAAAGCTGGGCAGCATCCGAGATGTGTCTGAGATCAGATATCTACGAAACCATCTAGGTATCTTGAATCTGTATCGCGATGCATGTATACCAAGAAGACACGCAGGAGGTCCCCTTTCGGCCTTGTGCTGTGGGACCTCCTTCTGTATATTCTATCCCCAACGTGTTTTACGCATTTGCTGCACGTGAAAAATTCGATTGCAAGACGGGTATCGGTATTTGCATTACCGACACGTGAAATAATATTATATATCATGTATCTTAGCAAGGTACTCATATCGCAACGAGGGTTGCCACCTGCCCGGCCGGTTTTTTCTAGACAGTGGGCCGGTTGCTAGTCCCATCCTAAGAATGGCCATCACTGGTCGGTTTTCTGGCCATCGTATAACGTTTTTTTATTTTTGTATGCGTAAATTAATAATAATAATAATAATAAAAATAATAATTTCTGCAGTTTTACGTCACAAAACCAGGACATGGTTATGGGGGGACGCCACAAATGAAGGCTTCGAAGATAGACCGTTTGTTGTCACATCGCTTAGTACTCTTAAAGCGTAAATTTAGCAACAAATGCAGACGCTTAATATTTTTCCTCAGTCACCAAAATTCTCACGAAATTATCAAGCGATTTCTATCTCGTGCCCGTAAAAACGCGAATTAAAGTGATCCCTCTAGTATATTGATCATTTAACTAGATCTAAAAATGAAAACGTCGGCGCTTGCATCGCGAGCCTAAATTACCCACCATCGAAGCAGCGAAAATTACGTCAACGTCTGCTCCCTTAAGACCGAAGATCTCTATCTGAGAACAACAGCTCGCTCCTGCCGTGTACGACACGTATTAATTATAATTGCAGGGGCTTTACATCCCAAATGGAAGGCACACACTTTTACGTGAACAGAATGGTCGGTTGGCTCTTTTTCATATATATATATTAATATAAGCAACAATGTTACGACACATGACATGACGTGTGATGTAACATTGCGTGCCGTAAATTGTACTCCCCCCGCCCCCCGGCGATGACCCCGTTTTCTTTTCTTTTTTTTCTTTAGTGGCAAGGTGGCAACATTGATCCAAACACTATCGTGCGGAGCAGGAAACGTTAAATGCACTTCACTTGTCAAGCTGATCTTACTAGCATCTTGTATCTTGTAATTCAAATACTTCATAACACGTGGGGTTTAACGTCCCAAAATCACCACTTGATTATGAGATACGCCGTATATAGTGGGGGGCTCCGGAAATGTCGCCCACCTGGAGTTCTTTAACGCACCCAAATCTGAGCACACTGGTCTACAGCACTTTCGCCTCCATCGAAAATGCAGCCGCCGCAGCCGGGATTCCATCCCGCGACCCGCGGGTCAGCAGCCGAGTGCCTTACCCACTAGACCTACCCGGCGGGGCATCTCAAATTCCTCTTGCCCAACCGTGTGATTAGATGAAAACGTGGCACAATGAAAAAAGCACCACTAGGTGGTCGAAATTTCCGGAGCCCTCCACTACAACGCGTCTCTCATAATTATATTGTGATTTTGGGACGTTAAAGCACAGATTATTATTATTATTATTATTATTATTATTATTATTTACATAATATGAGGGTACAATTTCAAGGTATGTTTGCCCAGCCACCTTGCTTCATAATTATATTGTTTTTTTTTTATTAAATGTATGTAAGGAGAGGTTGGTGCCAATAAGTGGCGCCGGCTACTCCTCTTGCACAAAAGTCGACATCGCACATTTTGTAGCAAAATGTGCGATGTCGACTTTTGTGCAAGAGTTGCTGTTGATTGATTGATTGATTTGTGGGGTTGAACGTCCCAAAACCACCATATGATTATGAGAGACGCCGTAGTGGAGGGCTCCGGAAATTTCGACCGCCTGGGGTTCTTTAACGTGCACCCAAATCTGAGCACACGGGCCTACAACCTTTCCGCCTCCATCGAAAATGCAGCCGCCGCAGCCGGGATTCGAACCCGCGACCTGCGGGTCAGCAGTCGAGTACCTTAGCCACTAGACCACCGCGGCGGGGCCAAGAGTTGCTGTCGTTGTCGATTGAGTGCAGGATACACCCCGAATAGTGTAAGCCTTTGGAGCGAGGGGCACCCTCTTGCGGGGACTGGCACCGTCCCCGCGCATCCATCTGTGCGGCGGGCCTTTCTTTAACGGCGCCAGCACGCCACTTCCAGGTCACGACCGCCGCGCCATCACCGTGACATGGCATCCTCAACGGGAAAGTAGCGAGCACGAAGCTTTCAGGAAACGCGAACGACACGTGTGGGCGATTGTTGTTTACGCCGGAATGCGAACGTACAATTACACATAGCCACGCTGACGATGTAGTATGACGCGAACGGTTGTGCTCGTGCCGCGTGATATTTGGGACACCCCGTGTATATATAGCACATATCAGCTCGTTTACCTCACAATCGCTCGCTGGATTCCGTGCCGAACGGTTTGTGCCCCGGCGACGATCTCCGACGACAGCGCAGCTCTGGCCGACCGGTTCTCGCCCTCCGCCACCTCCTGACGCCGTGAAGCTGTCGCTACCCCGTCCTCGGACTCCTTCGACCGTGTCCTTATCTTTCTCTACCTTATTCTTTGCTTCTCGCTCTACCCCTTTTAATCCCTCCTTATCCCCTTCCCTCGTGAGCCTCTGTTGAGGTGTCGCACTCTGATGCAGACAGTTACGGGACTCACTACTTTTATCTTCTTTCCGCTGATTTAAGAATCACTCCACCCCCCCACCCCTCACGATGCGACAACTTCCGACGCCTTCGGAAAGCCCTCACACAGCGCGTGGGTGTTGTCACATGCTCTGTCCTGATATGTGTTGTCCTCCTCGTACTGGTTTCGTAGATGCTGCCACAAGAGTATGCACTCCGTGAAATTACGCGAGTAATTACTGTATTGCTTACTGTATGAGTCCTAAGTGCCTCTCTTTAGTGCACGACCATGCTTGTTCTATGCACCTGGTCAGCCGGTCCAACCTTGGCAATAACAAAAACAACAGTATTTATATACAGTACCACGGTCTCTTCGGCCAGGTGCTACCTTCCCCGTGAGAAATCCACCTATCTCGAAGTCATTTAGTAACGTATTTAACATGGTCTGGGTTACCTCGCTTTGTTTGGTGAGCAGAACTAACTATCCTTTCTGCGCAAGTAATGACAATATCAATTGAGTAATCGACGCGGACAAATGCTCTATTTTTTGAGGAGGAAATATCCCAAACTCTGGGGTTTTACGTCCTAATATCACGATGTGATTATGACACACGCCGTAGTGGTCTGCGTGGCACACTGTTACAAAAACATCCGGCCGAAGGTTTGAGGAACACGTTTATTTTTAAAGTTTTTCATAATCATATAGTGGTTTTGGGACGTTAAACCCCACATATCAATCAATATTTTTAAAGTGAGATGACAATTCCGACGACGCACTGACGTGACGACGCCGCGGCAGGCCAACAGAAAGTTCGGCAGCTGCTTCTGCTGGATCGTATCGCAATACAAACTGAATGGCGAGAGTGGTTCCGAACCCGTCACAATGAGCGGCGCTCTTTTCGCGAATTTACGTATCGCGCAATTAATTTAGTGACTACACGTTGCTGGGACATCACGTCGAAAAGTTCGAAGCAATTCATCTTATATGCCACGCTACAATTCGGCCGCAAAAACAATGTGGCACTTGGCTCGTACTGGGAGCCAGGATGCGCCCGCCACGCGAGAAACGGTGACGTCATTTGCCCTTGAAGCGCGTGCCCCATTTGGTGTGAATTTCGGCGGACCTGCGACTTCCCTGGGAATTCCCGCGTGGACTTGGGATCGATTGTGGCAGCTCTTCACAGAGCTGCCTATAAACTACGGTCCACACAATGTAATTTAGCAACGCGAGAGAACACGCGATACAATGGTGGACGAGCGCGCTGCCGCAACGCCGCCAAGTGGTGCGGGGACTCGACGCCGTATAGGGCGCGGTCCAGCAGCCACGCCCGAGCAGGGGCGCGCCGTAATGAAAGTGGTGCTGCTATTAACTGGGCGCCGCCATTGTGGCCTCCCCCTCGCGGCGCCATTGTCGCCCCCTGGCGGATTAGCAGCGTTGCGCCTTCGACTCCTTCCCGTCAGGACGAGGAGTTCATTGATAAGCGAGCCATTCATTCATTGGGCCCGCTCTTGGAGGAGAGCCGATGAATGGTCCCGAACGGACAATCGCCGTCACGGAAAAAAAAAAAAAAAAGCGTCAACCAACGGACCCCGTTCAGAACGGGTTCGGTCAAGACATGGGAAACACGAGCTTCTTTGGAACCGTCCGTTTTATGCACTGCGCTTCTTCTTCCGATAGAAGCCGTTCGACGAACCGCGTTTGGGACGCCGTTTCTCCCACTGTCCCTCAGAGGGCGCAGCCAACGTCTTGGCTTTCAAAAAAAAAAAAATGGCGAGAGGACGTTGAAATTTGACGTGCCCACGCTAAATATTACCCTCATTCAACGTGCACGCGAGACATCAAGTTCGTCACGCAAACCGCGGGGCACAAACAACGAGGGACACCAATGGATAATGTAAGACTGCTGGCAGCCTATCGACGGGTCTTATGACCGTGTAAGTTTGGCTGAAATGTGTGTCGAGGACGGGCGCGTTGAGAAACATAAACTGACACCTACATGAATACGAAACCCAGCATGATCTTCCACGCGATTCGTTACGATGCGTCGACAGTTACGAAGCCGCTGAATGTCAGCGATTAGATGCCCGATACACGGCTGCTAATTACATCTGATGATTGATTTGTGGGGTTCAACGTCCCAAAACCACCATATGATTATGAGAGACGCAATTACATCTCATGTGCAGGTTCATCAAGCGCACCGGGTAAATGATTCCATTGATTCCAAACGCCCCCACACCCGAAATTCGGCCATCCATTCCATCCATCGGCCTTCAAGTTTGCTGTTGCATTCTACTTTTGTGAGCAACAGAGTTGTGATCTAGAACAGTCAGTACATATCTTGGAAAACTTGAAAACGAAGCCCGGAGGAGAGACGTGGCACGCATAAAAAAGCGGACAGACAATATCTAAGGACAACCAGGCTAGCACGCGCAGCTCTAAGAGCCATACGCACACCAAAACAACATTGACATCAAGATCAATTAGCTAGTGCCGGCGATATGAAACTTGGTTCCTTCTGCATCAGTGAGATGGAAGGTCTGCTGATGCAATTATATGGGCTGTGCATGCTAGCCAGGGTTTCCTACGAGATGGATGTGTTCAATAAAGCCCAGTTAGTCCAGCCGCAATGTGCACCACGTCTCCCCCCGTTTTTTTTAAGTGCCACTCAAATTTCTCAAGGATTCTGCGAGAACATTATCAGCCTATTTTCATGCACAAAAAAGTCGCATCACACATCAGCACGCGTCAAGCAATGCCTTGTAATTTCGCGGACGCCGAGTTAGTTTAGGTCCCACGATGTTAGTTGCACGAGCGAAATTTCTGTTGTCCGAGCTTATCTTTATAACTAGATAACGAACAACTATTTTTCGGAAAGGTCATTTATGCGTATGCTCTAATTTGCAAGTGTATTTTTTCAAACCTAAAGCTTGATGAGCTCACAAAGACACAAACAATACCTTCTCCGTGCTTTTGCCATCAGGCAACGCTGAAAAAAAAATCACAGCATATCCACAGAGTGAATGATGAAGAGTGGGACGAAGCTTCGAAGGGTTTTGTCCACTGTGAATCGTCCGTCCGCTGGCAGCGTCCGTCTGTCTGTCCGTCGGTGCGTCTGTCCGTCAGTCAGTCCATTTAGTGAACACTTTTTTTTCTGTCCATCAGTCAGTCCATTTAGTGAACAATTTTTTTTCATATACAAGTACCGCCATCTAGCGAGTATTGTAAAAACTAAGCGAGAGGTGGCAACCTACTGTATACATCGAGGACGCACGACCCAGGCTTAAGGAGCTTCGCCTCTTAAAACGCCCGTCATCGTAAGTTATCGTTGTAGATAACATAATCTTGTCATTGCCGCTCGGTAGTTGGCCTCGCGTAACGAGCGCACACTTAGCATAAAGGACGTTTGCATTCTTGGCCAGAGCGCACAAACCATCGTTTCAGGCGGTATTACGCCAAGCCGCTTGCATGGATGTTCTTGAGGTCAATGTCACTGCTCAATTCGCCTTTTACATTTTTCCGGTGTTGCCCTCTGGCATTTGATTTTTGATAAAGACAGAGAACTGGTATTGCTAGAACCGTGGCCTTCGATATTGCGGTCGCGCGGCTGCCATCTCGGAGGCCACGGCTAGAGCGAAGGCCTCCGAGACCGGGAGGCGTTTTGCGACATTCCCGCGAGGGGAAGGGCACATGCGCTGTGGCGTTGTGAAAAAGCAGGCATCACTTCTTTACGAGAAACTAAAAAGATGTTGTGATAAGGTAATATTTATGGGTAAATTCCGCATGTGGTAATATTTATGGGTAAATTCCGCATGTGCAATGCTAAGGCGGCTATTCTTGGCGTACGGTATAACAAAAAAAGTACGGTATAACAGCGCTGAGCTCAAGCTGCCACACCGGGTGGCCTTACGTATAGTAACGAACTTTTGAGAGTGTCTGTGCATGCGAAGTTATTGGTATAAACACAAACTAAACTGTACTGGTGTAAGGAAACGCGCAGAAAGGACGAATATAGCGCTTGAAACTGACTTGTCCGCCGCAAGGACAAACAAGGAAAGCAACCGAGAAGGACTGCACACTTTTACGATACTATCCAGATGTTTTTTTTTTTTAAAAAACGCACACGCGCGCGCGCACATTCTGGGCGCAAAGCCAACTGTACGTTTTGTTGTTGCTACAAAGCCAGAATTGACGACCTTATCTATGCAATCTCGCTAAACCACGCGAACGGGCGAGGAGCCTCAATGCAAACTGCGAAGGCACCGCCGAGGATGTGGTGCCACGCGATTCAACATTTTTTGCGTCACAGCCGCCACTGGAAGCGCCAGCATTTTCTGCCCCCCCTCGAGTCCAACGTGGAAGGATGGCGTCCAACTAATTTTTCATTTGTCAAAAAAGAGTTGCGAAATTATTAAGCGTTTTTTAGTGGTCGTGCTAGAGATGAATAGAGAGTTTTAGTGCTGCGGAATGGTGCTACGTACGCATCACGCAAGCGCCTTGCGTTACGTGGCGTCGTTTGCCACTAATCGGCTTTTAATACGCCGTAGTACCCGCGTACGTAACGAGCGTGAAGCGTGCTGCGCCGTCTGGTTGATCAAAATAGAAGCACGAGTTGTGGACAGCCAATGTGAGCCAATCCAAGTGTTATAGCCAGATTGAGGCCATATTTTAAGCCACAGAGCCGGTCGGTGCTTGCCTTCGATGCCGCCATTTTGCAAAACGAAGTCTCGCGCTGTCGCGAACTTGTTCGAGAGCGGCGCGATCACCTCATACGTACGCACGCACGCATCTGATGCGTGCGTACGTAGCGGCTGCGTACGTAACGCGATACGTGCGCTTTGCGGTCTGCGCATGCGCACTACGCAGAACGCGGCGTCCTTACGTACGCAACGCCGCCACGTACGCAGTACTAAAACTGTCTAATATCCGTAATTAATCTAGGAAACTCTGCACATCACTCGCGTTTTATAAAGCATCGATTGCACCGCCGGCCTATACACGATGTCTCAAGGTCGTTTATTCGTCAGAAGTCGAATTTTTCTTCTTTTTTTTCCTCAGTGCGGGAGAACAGGAGATGCGCGAGCAAGAGAGCCACTGGAAACCGTTTGATTTTGGACGACAAAAACTACAATCACGCAAAATAATTCCACACTTGTAGAGCAGCAAAGCGGACAGCGTGCAGTTACTTGAGTAAACCTCCCTGCATTTCCTGACTAAGGTATACATATATGCCATGTGGCAAACAAATTACGCTTAATCGCGAAAAAGGTTTTTCACGAACCTGATGTCCCTAGACGATATTAGCTTATAGTTAGCGCGATAGCGGGAATAGCGTTATTGCACCGCAAACGTTCGTTGCGGACAGCTATAGTTTAAGTACAGCGGGAGAGAGCGTTTATGCGCACAATTTCGAAGACTTCTCTATTATTTCAGAGTGATGTCGTATGGCATGCTTTGGTGGCACTGTTCAAACGTGGCAGCAGTTCAAGCAAACCCGGAAGCCCGAAGTATCGTGAAGTACAGTTTAACAATGAACTTCGGCGAAGCAGACATTTCCATAAGGGCGCTTAACTTCGTCCCTAGCTTGTCTTGGCTTTACTGACGAAGAGAAGTGACCGAGTAACCCGTTCGCCATTCTTTATTATTGAGATCTCTCCTCCTCACACTGACACAGCAGCGCGACCTGGCGGGAGACAAACGCGTATTAAAAAAACTGAAAATGAAAAGAAAACTGAAAATGCTGGCTTCCCCACGTACCGCAATGTTAACTTTTATTTCTTTAGAAAGAACGAAGGTAAATAGCGATCGTTATAGCGCGAGCTTAGAACGACGACAAAGGCACGAGAAGACAAGCACATTCTTTAGTGACACAGTCATTTACTGCGAACGAAGCGAATCTTTCAACGGCAACGCCAACTTCAGTTCGAAGCGGGCGCCCGAAACCAGCGCTATGTGTTGACGTTTATTTCCGTAAACCACGGAAGCACGACGCTAAAAGCGCGCATGACGGCGAACGGTACAGGTCGTTTAGCGTGCTGCACATGCGCATTCCGATCCCGCTATTTCGCTAAGCCCGGTAAACTATAACTGCCTAGCAGACAGATTTAGCTTAGCGTTAGCGTGACAGCGGGAGTTACCTTACAGCACTTTTTTTTTTTTTTTGGAAAGCGAGCTTGCTATCTAACGGGCGGGTTCTAATGGACAGGTTTCAGTACCGCCTTATTGGGCTATTAACCTTGCCGTTTCGTATTGAGAACTAGACGAGCAGTACACAGTCGACGCATGGAAATGTTCGGGTTGGTGTATTCAACGTCTCATCCCCTCATTAATTCCTTAATTCGCGTCACCATAAGAAAAGAATAGGAAAACACGTGCTTCCGTCTGTATATGCCTTACGTAAGATGGTCTACAGCGCCATATATCGTTCCCGTATCCCGTCCTCTAGCGGAAGGGTGACTTCATCAAAAAAAAAAAAAAAGTGAAAAGTCAGAAAATAAATGCTCGCCTGATCCCCGCATGCAGCAGCATCCCTACTTTCTGGTGCTAATAAAAATAAATAGCATCAAAAGCGGAAATTAACACGTTGCGGAACGGTTTACACGATTCTCAAGTTTAGGCCTAGGAACACGCCCGAAGCGGAAAGCGATCTCAAAAACTTCGCCAAGTTTTCCGCAATACTTGAAGCATAAGCTGCTTGACGGCATAAACGAAACCATTTTACGCAGCTATTTGCCGCGAATGAAGTGAATCCCTCAACGTTAAGCTAATTTGGTTAGAAGCGGTCGTGTCGAACCACCGCCAAGTCTTACGTGCATTATGTAGATAGACCACGCAAAAAGGGTAACGATAAGTCAAAAAAAAAAAAAAAGATAGCGTGCGCATGCTCACTTTTATTCCACTAAGCACTCTAAAACTAAAGCTGCCTAATACCTAAGCGCCCGATAGGCAACTTTCGGTAACTACGAGAATGCCGTTTATAGATGCGCGCACTACCCCAGGAGTCCACGACAAGGTTGCGTCGCCACCGTAGAGGCGGTAAAACACTACTCGAGTATTCGAGATGTACGGAGGACTCGACCGTTGAGTCGGCGACGCAGGTGGTCGTGCGGCGAGGGGGTACCGCCATTATTTTCTTTTGAAACAAAAGAGCCGTCGCCATATCGCGGAGCTCGCAATGAACGGACATCCTCTTTGCCAAGCTCCCAAGGGCGGTTGCTCGTTGCGCAAGGAAGGGCGGGCGTAGGCAACCGCGGATCAAGATGGCGCTGGTCGGCCAGTGGCTGCTGCCGGACCGGGGTTTCCCGAAATACGAAAAGCGCCTGCCTGCCTGCAGAGCCAAAAAAGAGGCTCTGCGCGAGCAAGACTAAACAAGCGAGAGGGGGGCGCAAGAAAAAAGGCGTCGCCCTCCCGGAATAGCAACCTCCTCCGCGGCCGACTCGGTGACACACCGCGCGTCTAAAAACGTATCCGCGCGCGCGGAGCGATACACGCGCGGCGATCCGTTTTCTTTGGCTCACCTTGATGGAGTCGTAGCAGGCGATCACGCGTCCGTTCTGCACTTCCACGTTGGGCGGCGGGTGGGCGAACTTGCACTCGGCATCCTGGCGCGAGCACTTGTTCCGCTGGTACTCGCGGCACACCTCGAGCTGGAGCCACCGCGAGTCCTTGGCCGCCACCAGGCTGGACGGGGCGGCCAGCACGAGCGACGAGGCCGGCGGCTGCACGACGGCAGCGGCGGCGGCCGTCGGGCTCGGCGGACTGGGCGGCGTCGCCACGACGGCGGCTGGCGGTGCCACGGGGCCCAGGGCTGCTCGGTCGGAAGACGGCGCGACTCCTGCTGCTGCTGCTGCTGCGAGCAAGGACAGTTACGACGTGCAATTAATTACGCGGACTTCCAGTGTTTCCGATCACGTGTCGGAACAAACTCGGCCATATTTGTTTAACGATACATTTAAACCATATGTTTCGCTAAAACACTCGTTCAAGTCCGATTTGGATTTGTTATTACGGTACTGTTGTCCACATCTTTGCCTCGATTCATGCGATCAAGCAGCGAAATCGTTTTTAACAATGCCACACCACACGAGCGTTGTCTTCTTTGAACACGTGACTGCGCCACCATTAAAGGGACCGACAACCAATATTCGCGGGACAAAATGGAAAGCTTACCTACCGGTCAGAGTGCACAATCACGAAATGGTAAAGCCGAAAACGCCGATTTTCGATCGGCAAAATTCGAATTTCTATACGCGCGACACTTGCTCAAAACAGGAGGTGAGCGTGTTATTCGTGTTTGTGCGCGGCGGTTTGCTGCGCATGCGTGCATGCTGCACATGCGCCACGGCTCGACGTGTTCAACAAGTTAGCGCGAACGCAGCGCCGCTTATTGGCATGCAAATTTTAAAGACGATAGTCTTTCTGTTTAGAAAAAATTTATTTCCACAAACGTCAATAACACTCAACAGAACATTTCCTTCTTAGACATACTCTAACGATTATGACAAAACAGACGTCATTTACATGAACATGGATATTTCTTGGGGGGGGGGGGGGGGGGATTAGAAAAAGGGGGTAACGATTTAGAGTACGGGGTACTCTACTATGGGAGGGCACTGAGCCGTCCCGGCTTGGCAGACGAGTCGGGAATCGTTACGTCATAGAATACTTGATATGTCTGTCACACGACCCAGCCACCCCGCCAAAGTTAAAAGGCTGAACGCCGAGCCATCTTGAACTGGTGGCTGCGTTCATACTTGTGAACATTGTCGATCAAATGGCAAATATTACGCATATCTGAGGCGCAGCATCAATTCGTAAGCATAAGGTGGGGTGTTTCTTTACTAGAAAATATACAGATACGCATTTGTAAAGGCCATAGTGTTTCCTAAGCTGGGCTGAAAATGCGACGCTATGCGCGAAAAAAGTCCGACAGAAGACTACGGTCTTTCGACGACATTTGCAGTGAAGCACGCAGACATGCGGTCTTTTTTTTTTTTTTAACCTCGTAAGCGGCACAAAATATAGCGGGTGTGTAATATAGATACTCCAATTTAGAGCCGTAATTACGGTACGCATGAAAACATCAGATAACTTTCAACAAAGTGAACGACTCCATAACTCAGCTCCATGCTCGTCTGCTAGGCTACGCGATATACCGC
This sequence comes from Rhipicephalus microplus, assembly GCF_043290135.1. Lineage (NCBI taxonomy): Eukaryota > Metazoa > Arthropoda > Arachnida > Ixodida > Ixodidae > Rhipicephalus > Rhipicephalus microplus. Next base: position 249,900,401 of record NC_134700.1, on the reverse strand, counting down.
TGTTTTGTGACTTTTAAACGCGTCTTGAATATACAAGACCCACTCAGATCGCGAAAAAGATTATTGAATTTTTCACTACAATTCACGGCATTTTCTTTACAGCCAAAGTGTCATCACGCGTTCTGGCTAGCTGTCAGTGTATTTATGAAGCATACATTGCCGAGTACCACAATTTTCTGGTGAATTGCAAAAAAGCGCCGTTTCCACTGTGTGTGCATTGTTATATTCGCTGTCCAAAACATTATTTATGGTGATGATTGAGAGAGATGTCTTGCCTTCACGCAACACGATATGCTTCTCATCCGATGAAGTGATGTACGATCGTGCGCATTTCACTTTCTCGAAAGCTGATCTCGCCCCCCCGATGTCCATGTCATTCCATACTGAACACAACAAATCACAAGCAGAGAAACAACAGCGGCAATACAGGAGAAGCTTGGGGAAAAGAAACTATCGCACAATCGAGTTCAAGAACATTTACTTTTGTGACAAAGCAACAGAAAGGGTGCTGACAGAAGCTGCTTCTCGAGACCTTGTCAGACTAAACCATCGCCAGATACAACTTTAGAAGCGGCATTCCCTCCTCGAAGGCGGTTGTGCGCAAGCCTGAGCCAATGGACGCGCACTCCAGGATGACGTCATGAGACAGACGGCAGGTGCCGCCCCCACCATCAAAAAAACAGTGCCACGTGATTGGTTGCCGCATTTAGGTCACGTGGGCGGAGCTTCTCCGGACTTCTTAAGCTGCAGCCGATTACAGATGTCGCGACAGCACGCGTCTCATGGTATACACGATAGTATGTATAAATGTACGCGGGACTTTCGATGAGCCTCAGGTGCAGAGCGCTTCCGTTTGTGGTATTCTCTGTGCTTAATTTCAGTTCTACGTCGTTGCCTTCCTGAGCAATCAAAATCCAGCATACGATTCCAATTTTTATATCTTTATTTTTATTTATTTATTTATTTAGTGTTTTTGTTATTGTTGTTGACTTCACATTGCTGATTGTTTGCCACTGCTGTCGTGCTAAAAGGTAGCTGTGGGCCTTTGTCAAGCTGCCTCTTTTGGAGAGCAGCTTTTACCTGCAGCTGTCCTTCATCAAACTATTGATGAAAAATAAACATTATTATTATTATTATTATTATTATTATTATTATTATTATTATTATTATTATTATTATTATTATCAAATAGCCCAAGGAACAGCGCTCTCTAATTGCTAAGGATCTATCGAATATTTACACGAATACTTTCTATTCGAAAATACTTATTCGTAAATCAAAGGTGAGCTCCGCCGGCCGTTAGCGGAAGTGGCTGTGTGTATTGACTGTTGACAAAAGGTAGTGAATAACAACAGTGTGTTATTAACTTGTGAAAAAATAAGATTAGTGAACGAATCGTAATTCAGAATTTCATCCTAGGGAGAGAAAAAAGAGACGATAAAGGGAAGAAGGCATAGAGGTTGACCAGAAGTTATACTGCCTGATATGCTACCCTGCACTGAGATTGAAAAATAGGGGGCGGTTACGTCACTGAACGGCGGGTAAATAGCGCCGCGCCGTCAACACTCCGTGCGACGCTTATGCCGAGCGCTGATTAGCCGCCGTTCAGTGACGTAAGCGGCGATTCAATGTTGCGTTATTGCGCACTGCGTCAAAGACGAAGAACTATAGACGAAGATGGTGTTCTAAAGAAGATAGGTGTTCTAAAGGTACAATCAATCAATCTAGGCCAGTTGATAGCTTTACTTGGATGTCCTTTTGCCAAACTGATTCCAAATTCCTTGCCAAATGTCGCGGCTCTTCTGGCGATCATCTGAAATAGGCGGACACAAGCGCAAACTTTCAACTAAGTTTATTGGACAGACATACGATGCTGCTTTTATCCAATCGCGCGTTTCATGGTTACAGAAAAAAGATTTTACCACAGCATTACTGGTCATTTGAATTGTACTGTTTAAAAATGTTCGCGATTTATTTTTGTAAACCTTTCTTTATATATAACCATGAAACGCGATTGCATAAAAGCATGATGTGTCTGTCCAATAAATTCAGTTGAAAGTTTGCGCTTGTGCCCGTCTAGTCCTTCATCTCAAGCAGTGCACAAGCAGTGCGCAATGACGTAACAGTGAATACCTACAAACTGGCCCAATCAAGTAACCATGCATAAGCAAGCAGCAACACCGCTTCGATGAGTGCGAATATGCGCGACACTGCTGTCCAAGTGTCAGTTTTGAGGGCTGTCACACTTCTGAATTCGTCATGCCGTAGTTCCGCGGTCAATTGCAATTCCCCGGATCCAAAAGCAGATATATCCTTCTTGAAACGTTCCGTACGCCGTTCCGAAAAGTCTGTATAATCTTACGGAGCATATATGTGTGGATTCCGTAGAAACGTCATTAACTTTCCATAATATCACGGATGAAACATGAAATAATAGGAATGCATGCGACACGTTATAATAGGAATAGCTTTAACAAGACCGGTATTCAATTTCGTGATTACAATGAGATTGCTGAGCTCATTAGTTTAAAAGTAGGCGCACTTTTGTCAGTAGGGAGACAATCACCACGTATACCACCCTTGACGACGTGACCGCTACCACAAACGGCATGTTTCCGGTTAGGGCGCCCTTTTTTGTTTATAATGAGTCCTTTAAATACCACCTGAAGTAGATGTACGACAACGCAACCGCCCCTAGTCGGTTGACAAAGGCAGCTCGATATACGCACCAGCTATCGACCGCGGCATGGCTGGGAGAACTCTACAGTGGGTCGAATGAAGGCGCGCACGCGGAAAGCCGGTTGCCAGGTTATAGGCGGCGTTCTCTAATGCAATACTACCGAAAATAACGCAACCATCTGCAAGTGTAACCGAACATGACATTGCCCGGCATAACCGTGAGGACGCTGTGTAGGTTTCATGCGGCCCAGTGCCAACATAAGCGCGAGCGGATCTTCTTAACGCGATAGCGTTAGAGAGCTCGTGTCGCAGAAACCACGCCGTCGGTTGTGAGCAAGAAATTCCGTCCGTGAGCGAAAAAGCAAGTTACAGAGATCGCCGCAGGAGACGGCTACTTGTCCACGCGTGCCCGCGCTATCACACTGAAGAAGCCGCGCATTCGAAGAAAAATCTGCTCAAGGTCACGAGGCGCAGGTAAAGTAGTTACTTTGCCTCCTGCCACCCTCCCTGTTTAGCTTCCAGCGCTTTCGTCGGGACGAGAGCAGAGATAATGCAAATTGCAGCATGCGACAAACCTTTGTAACTTCACTTCCATGGACTGGATGGATTCTTAAAATTTTTGCGGCTTTGAATTCGCGAGGCAATAAGCTCTTCCAGAGAATTCATTCCATGGTTACTTGAAAAAGTGTTTCAGGGCTACTTTAAAGTTATACCTTGACATTCTACACATTCTACTGTTTTATATATTCATATGCAGACTTGTAAACGTATGTTTATTAGAAGCCAGTGCTTTGTGTGTCGAGTTATACCTGATCATTCATTCCATGGTTACTTGAAACAAGTGTTTCAGGGCCCCTTAAACGCATTTAGTTCGACAAGTGTCACGACGAAAACGAGCCCATTCGGCGATTTGCAGGCGCATTTGGGAGGCCTTAAACTACGTCGAAAAAGGCCGGGATAGTGCGGCCATCGCCGCTAAACACACACAGGAACTTCCAAACAACTCTAAATACGGACAACTATGTCCATCTAGCGGAAAACATATCATGCCTTTCCGGAGGCGTTGATCTAGCAAACAGCAAACGCTAGATAATTTGGTGCTATCTAGCTGTGAGGCATTGTGAGACTCTTTGTTGCCTCCGATATGGCGAGCGCGTGGCGTGTGTCTTGGAGGCCATGCGACTCTTGCTTAGATCAAAAACCTGTATGTACCATTCGCGCGCGCGCTGGTAAAATCTACCGTGTGCGTGTGTGTACGTAACAAAACATATTAATAAAGTATGCACTTAGCGGTTGAAGCGCGCACTAGGGGCCGGACTTTGCTATCGCGTTCAACTCTGAAAGGCGAAACTTAAGGGTCCCCCACTTTTACGTGAACTGCACTCACGAAAGATCACATGACTTTTAACTAAAACGTGTCTCCATAGGAAGACGACAGAGTAAAATAATGCGCTTATCCGACCTAGTCCCCCGACTCTGGCGTGCACTGGTTTCAGACCAAAGTCTGATCTCCCGCTGCTCACTTTAGCAATGTTTCGCAAACTTATTTGACGGAGAAAGAATGCACACAAAATAATGATTCGCTGTCGTCCTGGGCTGCACACAGTATTTTTCAGTGAAATTAAAATAAAGGAAACTTAGTCCTTTATAGCGATGTCTTTTTTTTTCTTGTCGTAGTAATACAAATTTGTGTAATATAAGTCACGCCACGGGTTCGAAAAAGTTAGTTAGATGGAAAGGGCGTACTATTCATCTCCGTTTGTTTATCTATCTTCCTTAGATGTGAGAACGTAATAAGAGAGGTTACGTCACAGTCGACTGTTTCATAATTCCGAATTTATTATTCTGGTAATAATTGAGAACTTAACGAAGCTACATGTCACTCCGTACTCAATGCATGGTACTAAGCGCAAATACTTTTGCTCGAGAGAAGAGGTCCGCGTTTGTTGTCGTCTCTAGTGAAAAATTTCTTGCGCTTAGGGTTACTGAAATTAACTTTTTCTTTACCCGTGGCTGCAATAATATTGCCTTTTTTTTAAATGACTCTAAAGAGGAACAATAACTTGGCTTAGATTGACAAACCGCAATCTGATAACTCTAACGTCATACGTTTCACAACCATGGGGTTGATTAGTATCGAAAAAAAAATTAAGAAGCTACATTTTTTTTTTAATTTCGCGGCACAATCTCCGCGGACGACCCAAGAAATTTCAAAATGTATTTTCGGTATTTTCGCGACATAGGTTCGATGAAAGTTTCCGAAACTTCGTACGCTAAGTTTGTGACACCAACAGATTACGATGTACTTCATTTTTATCGATTGGAAGCTACGCGTAGGACCCAGTGGACGTCTTTAAAATTCCTTACGTCACAAGTGTTTGGTGCGGGAATCTCACGGTAGCTTCGCCACCCGCATTTCCATTCCGTGCGTTTTCTAGCTTACTAAGCGTCGTGTTGCGGTAAGAGTGGTCGTGAAAGAGATTGTGAAATTGTTGATTGATTTGATTGATTTGTGGGGTTTAACGTCCCAAAACCACCATATGATTATGAGAGACGCCATAGTGGAGGGCTCCGGAAATTTCGACCACCTGGGGTTCTTTAACGTGCGCCCAAATCTGAGCACACGGGCCTACAACATTTCCGCCTCCATCGGAAATGCAGCCGCCGCAGCCGGGATTCGAACCCGCGACCTGCGGGTCAGCAGCCGAGTACCTTAGCCACTAGACCACCGTGGCGGGGCGATTGTGAAATTGTACTTTACCGATACGCGAAAAAATCGTTTTGCTCTTTAATGTCGTTTGGGGAGGAGGAGGGGGGAAGAGGTCAGAAGAAACTTCGGCAAGTAGTGGAGATAGGGCGTTCGCACGCGTGAATTCTTGCTTCCTCGGGCATGCAAATTCGACGTAGTACGAGGAGCGCGTGTCGACTGCGACGCCCCAGAGCAATGCGTCTTTGCTGCCGTCCATCGCTTATCAATTGCGACCGCGGTGGCTTTCTAATCTTCGCAGTAAAAAGATGCTGTCGTGGCTGTCTGACACTGGACGCTGCCGGCGCATGCAGGCGCGACGTACGGCGCCGATTCTTCGAGAACCACTTTCCAGCAAGGCACATTTAAGACGAGTAAACGTGACAGTGGAGTCACTTTCATCATGCACGTCACATACGAATCTTTCCTCTATTCAAAAAAAAAAAGAAAAGGAAGAAACGAAACCCCAGGCAAACGTTTGGGGGCAGTGCATGGAGTTTTGCAGACCTGTCGCACTTCTCGCGAAAATGTCCCGCACGGCCATATTTTAAGGCGCCAAGATGCGTGTCGAAAGTGGGGCGCTGCGTCCAAGCATTGATTGATTTGTGGGGTTTAACGTCCCCAAACCACTATTTGATTATGAGAGACGCCGTAGCGGAGGGCTCCGGAAATTTTGACCACCTGGGGTTCTTTAACGTGCACTCAAATCTGAGTACACGGGCCTACATCATTTCCGCCTCCATCGGAAATGCAGCCGCCACAGCCGGGATTTGATCCCGCGACCTGCGGGTCAGCAGCCGAGTACCTTAGCCACTAGACCACCGTGGCGGGGCGCCGCGTCCAAGCAGTCAAACTGACTGTGAGCAGTGGATCTATACGGTCCGCGCCGATGCTTCCTGCTGGTGTTCTTTGAATAAGAAAGAAACTAACAAGGGTCTCACACGCATTCGCCGAAGACGACTCGAACGCAATAGTCGTCATTTTCGTGTTTGTTTTTTTTTTCTTTCCAGTCGATGTATTGATCCTGTCCTCGGATCCCTACGAAAGCTTGGTGCACCCAATGTTGTTTTGCAGCTCCCTTTGACCAAAACGACGACGACGTATTATGGTGAAGTCACATGATCTGGCGATCTGTGACGTCACGATGAAGTAATACGGCGCGACTCCATCACATGATGGTGATTTTTTGCATCGCTCTGTTTTACGGCGGCGCCGCGGAACGATGGTCGAGCCGGAGGTCTTTTGTGTGTGTGTGTGTGTGTGTGTGTGTGTGTGTGTGTGTGTGTGTGTGTGTGTGTGTGTGTGTGTGTGTGTGTGTGTGTGTGTGTGTGTGTGTGTCGCATGTAGTACGCATTGTTGCATGCGTGCACTGAAGGTTTTACTTTAAAGCGAAATCGGGTAAGTAAGAACGGCAGCAGCTTACCCAACCTCAAGGTATTTTTTTCTTCCCCATTTCCTCTTCCCTTAGTGCAAGGTAGCAAACCGGTTGCTACAATTCTGGTTAACCTCCCTACCTTTCTCTCAGTTTATTCTTCCTCTCTCCCTTAATAGAGAGTTGACTTGGACGGACTGGCGCGTAGGATCTAGCACCCAACCCCCACAGGGGAGACACTCAGCTCGTTCCAAGTTACGTCCTAAGTCAATCTGCCAAGCAAGCGCCCCACAAGGGACATTCTATAAAATGCCCAGACCATAACGGCAACAAATAATACACATTTGACGATTTATAAACGCTTCGCTAACGGACGGACAAGCCCGTTGCAAGTAACCAGTAAAACACGTATCGGACGTCGTGTTCCAACAGGACATGCGCATACCAGCTATGGATAAGGTAGCTCTAGAAACATCAGGCAACCGACAAACTAAGACAACATTGGAGATGGTTTGCGACTTGTACGACCGCATACACACTCGGAAGAATCCGTCAACTCACGGTACAACGCTACGATTCCTTCAAAGAGCGCACACATACCATGCTACGCACTTTGCATATGGTGTCGTGACACGAAATTTTGCAACAACGACGCCCGTGACAGTTGAAGACGTTAAAACAGCCATTCCTTGAAGAGACCCCCTGTTCGCGAAGCAACTCTCTGACGTTTGTGAGTGGCTGTGTAGTCACGTTGCGCATCCACAAAAATTTGTTCGCGCTAAGATCCTGCCCGGAACGTCTTGGCGCATACGCGCGTTTGAGGCGATGACCTTGTGCCAAATTCACCGAAAATATTAACTTAAACAAAAAAAACAGCACTATATTCGACACGTGGAAAATGATAAGAGGCGAAAGACTGTTGGCGGGAATAATACCATCATATCCTATAACGTGTATGGAACCAGCAAATACTGTACACATAACTGATAGATGACTATGTCGTGACCACTGATAGCGATCGAGTCATGAGCAGCCCGCCAACAAGGCAGTGAAGCCAGTCATCGTGGTTTCAAGTGGTGTTGCGATACTGTTTTCCGGTGCCTCAGCGTGATACAAATTAGCTTTGGCCTCAAGAATGCCAATCTTTTCGCCCATCAGAAAAAAGTATGCCTGCTGAGCCACGATAAGAGTATACACGTGCGCGGGCAGATGTTCTTTTACTTACTTCGAGTGTCTTCAATTGACCAAACGAACTGCAGTGGTGTGTAAAGTAAATATGCATCCAATTTAACAAAAAGCGCGGTAAATAGCGGTTCTAAAGAGTTCTCGCAAACGCGGCTGAAATCCTCACTAGTAGTTTGACGTAACTTTTGGCAACCTTTTTTCTCCCCTTTATCCCTTCCCCAGTGCAGGGTAGCAAACCAGATGTGCGTCTGGTTAACCTCCCTGCCTTTCCTTGTATCTTTATCTCTCTCTCTCTTTGGGGGGGAGAAGGATCGGTGAACGAGCCCGCATGGCAAGCAGGCAGCACTTCTGCGCTAAGGGGTCCGATCTATGAAGTGTAGACAGAGTAGATAAAATGGTTTCTCTTATAACAAGGTTATACTGAAAACTTTTACTGAGATATGACTTGTTACGCCATATAGAACCTACAGCTTGATCCTAAAGCCTCATATATACGGAGGCCCCAAAAAAAAGACACTGAAGGGCACACTCACTGCAATATCGGCGCCCTTGGTAATGACGAAAAACAGCTTGTTGCTTTTGAGATAAGAGTGCCCGTGCCACTCACTTCCTCGCGTCGTTTCAACAACTCTCCAATATCGGCTCCGAGAGCCATGCGTGCGTGATAACGTGCACCAAACGGCGAAAGAAACATCCCACAGCAGTAACGCATTCTACACAACATTTTACGGACGACAAAGCAATGCCACGCCCATTAATATGCGATGTTTCATAATATAACAGCTGTCGTACATGACTATGCGAAATCCTTACACGTCTCATGCGAACGTGGTTTAGAACAAAAACCGGTGTGATTGAACGAAAAAAAAAAAGATCGCATGAAGTCCGCTGGAGAATCGCCATACAAAAGCGAGTAAAAACATGACTTGTGCATATTTGGGATTATAATGAGAACAAATTCGGTGAGCAGTGAGTTAATAAGTTTAAGTTAATTGTACGAGAATCGCATAGAATTACGTGAGCGTTGAGTTCCCTAGTGAGTGAATAAGTGAGAATCAAATGTGTGAAAATTACTTAGTTAATTAGTGGAAGTGGGGGTTTGACGTCGATATAAAGTACACATTAAAATAGCCACACCAGATGGTTTCCGCCTTCGAAAAAGTCTAAGGCGAGTGCTGCTGTCACCCCACGCACCAATCGGCAGCACTTGGATCAGTGAATCATTGAAGTGCACACTCAGTGTATTTCTCGAATACGAAAACACGTCAATTGAACTGCCAATTTCGCAAAAGCATCACGCCCCGCAGCAGTGGTCTAGTGGTTAAGGTACTCGGCTGCTGACCCGCACGTCGCAGAATCGACTACCGGCTGCGGCGGCTGCATTTCCGATGGAGGCGGAAATGTTGTAGGCCCGTGTGCTCAGATTTAGGTGCACGTTAAAGAACCCCAGCTGGTCGAAATTTCCGGAGCCTCCACTACGGCGTCTCCCATAGTCATATAGTGGTTTTGGGACGTTAAACCTTTCAAATCAAACAATCAAAAGCATCACACCTGAGTGAGAAGGCGTCACAATGACGTAATATTGCAATCGAAGTGCTTAGAAGACCGATACCTTGTAGAAGCGCACGTTTCTACATCCTCAACAACTGTTTATATTTTTAGCAAAGCACGTGTATCCTTTCAACAAAGCAACGCCGAGGAAATCGCATTGGCCATGGCCTGGCACTGCACAAAGTCAAACTTTCTTGGCAATTGCTTTGTATACTACTGATCTAGTCAAACTCGTATCGGAACCAGCGCATACAGCCGAAGACATTGCTATCATTCTGGATCCCAATGCAGCTGTTCAGCCGTTGGCCATCCATCAGTGCCGTTAGGGAGATCGGCGATAAGATTGTGTACGCTTATGCTGACATCGTCCCCAGCAAGCACTCGGACAAACTATCCACTTGTTCGACAAACAACCATGATTCTACGCATAAAAGTGTCAGCCATTTTTTTTTTCATAATTCAAGGCCACCTCTTCTACACTCTAAAAATTATCGAGTAAGATGGGTGTCTTTTCGTCCCACAATAATAATCGAAATCCGCCTTGCTTGCGCTTCCTTTCTTGAAAATTCGGCGCTGGCCACTTTCCTGTCAAAACTGACATATCACGCTGATAACGCGCGTGTCGTTCGTGACCTGAAAGTGCCGGGCGCGCGGCGGGAATGCAAGGAAAAAAAAACGCAAGACAGATGATGATTGTAGTTTTGGGGTGAAAAAACACACCACCCTTCTCATTCGATCATTTCTGAGAATGTATACCCACACCTATAGGAGCAGAGGTTCATTGAGGAAATGATACACAAGCTATCGACTCAGAACTGTTTAAAAACACAAAGGCAACACTTATCTACGAAAGTTATAAGTTCTCCACTTTATGATTATCTCATCTCGATAACGTCTAAAACCTTCAAAATCGCAGAACACGCTGCACACACGAAAATCACGAAATTTCGTGATGCGAGCAACTCATTCCCTGTGTGTGTGTGTGTGTGTGTGTGTGTGTGTGTGTGTGTGTGTGTGTGTGTGTGTGTGTGTGTGTGTGTGTGTGTGTGTGTGTGTGAGTGTGTGTGTGTGTGTGTGTGTGTGTGTGTGTGTGTGTGTGTGTGTGTGTGTGTGTGTGAGAGTGTGTGTGTGTTCTGGGGCTGCAGTGGTAGGCGCGACAAGTGCCGTCAACGAGCCACCAATTCCCCGCTCCCCCCCCCCCCACCCATCCCCAAAAAAAGGGGTCACCCAAGGTGTCAATCATCTACCGTCGTCAAGTGGACATTGACCTCTGGAGACGCAGGCGTGATCTTTATTGTGCTTCTACCAGTGCTGCAGGATTGGTGGAGTCCTAGCCACCGCGTGGAGAGGAGAAACGTGGAATGGACTCCAACCATGTTATTTAATCCGGCGCACAAAAGAGCATTGGGTTATTTAATCGGGCACACTACAGAGCGCTGGCGCTTGTACACAGAAATCGGAACTATGTACACAAAGTTATCCCAATACCATCAACGTGTCTTGCTGACTGCTTCGGGCACGATGACCAGTCGTGCTCGCACATGCCTCACAGCCCCATTCCGAACATTAAAAAGCCAGCCTGTCCTGCGTGAGATGATTCTATTGTATGCCTCCAAATATCCTAACTTCGTCGCTCCAGTAACGTTGAAATTTGGGTGAGTTGATGATAGTTCATGTTTACTTACTTATGAAGCAACTCAGCGTTCCTTGTCTCCATGCGCTGCTTCATAAGTAAACGATTCGTCGCCCCACCTCATCGCTTCGTGTCCTGGATCGAGCTTCCGGTATCCATCCCGACGCTCAGATCGATCATGATCGACCAGTCCTTCCCATGACGTGCTTTCGCTCGCTGGATTTCGTGCCGACCGGCTGTGCCCCCGCGATCTCCGACGACCGCGCAGCTCAGGTCGACTGGCTCGCGCCACGCCATCTCCTGACGCCGGCAAGAGCTCTCGGTGAGTGGTGCCCCGTCCCCGGACTCCTGCGACCGTGTTTCCTATCTTTCCTATCTTCCCCTTATTTCTGTATGTGGTCTCTCTTTCCCTGCGCCTCTATCTCAATACCTTTAGTTCCTCCCTATCCTTTTTAATCCATCCTTACCTCCATCCCTCGTGAGCTACTGTTGAGGTGTCTTCCCGCTGAGAGACAGTTACGGGGCACGCTTTTATCTTTTTTTTTTACTCATGTAAAGATCACCCCCCCCCCCCTCTATGACATGACCTGCCTAGGTTCTTTTTTTATCAAAGTCAACTGGGACATCGGATACCCTTGCTTGTTATTTCATCCACTTTGCTGTTTTACTATCTCAGTGTGCCACCTATCATTTTGCGTAGCATGGCGTGCTTGGAGGTCCTTAACTTCACGAGTTCCTTTGTTGTCATCCAAGTTTGCGCCCCACATGTTAGTACAGACAGTGCACCATGGCTTTCCCCTTGTAGGGACAGCCGTAAATTGCATAATTTGGGAATGCCTGCCGCAAGCGCTCCCGCCTATCGTTCTTCTTCGGTGAATGTTGTTTCCTGGTTGGCTCCCGATTCGGACTTTGCTGTCCCCATCTCTTCTTTCCCCTTTTCCCTCTTCCAACAAATGATGAGCCACGCTCCCCTTTTAGGACGCGCCCACACCACAACCTCATCTCACAGGATGTGTCAAACTCCTTTTGTTGATGAGTTACTCCAATTAAATATAATGAACGGAAAAGAATTACGAAATCGCGTTCTGTTAATGAGACTGCTGCTATGACACCGTTCGCTGGAACATTCACTGACAATAATCATTCAAGCTTTTTTTTTTTTAATGGGCGACGCTTCTCTTAGTCTAACATTCTCCTGTCAGGCGTAACCGGCAGTATCTCCGAACAGTATAATAAATGGCACTGTCTTATCCCCATTTCTCGTCTCGGACGCACGAACGAACAGAACGCACGGAAGGACGGATGCTTCACCCCACTCATCATCATTCACTGCGAGGATATGCTGCGATTTTTTTTCATGACGGTAGTCATATCTGAAGTTATGTCGAGGCACAAAGCTCATGCGGCCACAGAAAGCCACAAGTAGTATTTATAAACGCCAATGATGCATTCAGAACATGCTTTACACACAGGTGCGCAAGTTATGGTCATGGCTTTCGGAGGAAAACTAATATAACACACCTTACGTCGAATAAAGTTATCCTACCTTCACTGCTTAAAAGTACAAACTATGTGCTTCGCAATATAAGGCTGCTGGACTTCCACGAAAACGCTTCATTTGATTCTGTTTTAGAACGCGGCATTTCCAGTGTGGCCTAGGCGATTCGTATAACCGCGCATTACTTGTTGAACATCTGTGTCTAGAGGTCACCATCGTAGTTTTTTTTTATATAATAAAGCGGTTTGCCCAGCCACGGTGGTCTAGTGGCTAAGGTATTCGGCTGTTGACTCGCAGGTCGCGGGGTCAAATCCCGGCTGCGGCGGCTGCATTTCCGATGGAGGCAGAAATGTTGTAGGCCCCGTAGGCCGTGTGCTCAGATTTGGGTGCACGTTAAAGAACCCCAGGTGGTCGAAATTTCCGGAGCCCTCCACTACGGCGTCTCTCATAATCCTATGGTGGTTTTGGGACGTTAAACCCCACAAATCAATCAATTAAATAAAGTGGTTCATTCGCCGAAGCACGCTGTGTAAATAATCTCTCTGAGCGCATGCAATTCGACAACTTATAAACAGTGGTGCGCTACAAGCAGAATAATATTTTATCGAGTGCTGTATTCTTAATGGAAGTGATCTTGCCAGCAGCTCACTCAATGCAGTTGCCAGAACAGGCAGCACGTATTATGTATCGAGCCAACGATTCGGGTCGATGACCGGCTTATAGCGTTAACTACACGCGGCGATGCCAACTCGGCATTTGTACTAATGAAGCGTATGCTGTGTACTTGCCTATACATGACGTATGCAATACACCAGAAACGAAAGCAATATCTACGAATGTACGGCTGCTATTCAATATCGGTTCCCTCTTGTTCCACATTTATGGGCACATTTTCACGCGAAGCATTCTTGGCAATGCCCTCACATATTCTCGCAAAACGTTGCCGGGTCTCGTTAAGCTTTTGCAGGTCATCTGCAGTTACATTATAAAGAAAACCCAATCAACGTAAGCCTCCAACGGACATATGGCCTCACACAAGCGGCCTCTGCACACGTATGCGGATTGCCGACTCCTTTCTCCGCACGACTACGCTGTAAAACGACACACTGCACCTGAACGAATGCACGTAATAAAGAGCACAACTATTTTAACAAACATATGCCTCGTCGCTCGGTATGTAGGCTTAAGTGCACCTGCTCAGTCGGTCTTGCCAGTATAAAGTGCAACTCAATACTTCGCTATCACCTGTACCGGCCCGCTTTTGCGGTCGCTTCCAAGTAGTCTCTTGACGCTCTGACCACATAAGCGACTGGGTAACGCCTCTTTCTCTCCCCGTGTACCCACTCAATATGGCGGAACACGATCTCATGTGCCTTGTTGAAGTTTTCGTTGGAAGCGAAGAAGGAAGAAATGGACTGAAGGGCGCACATTCGGTTCTTCCCTCCTGAAAGTCACACCCTTCCCCCGAGAAGTCTGCTCTGTCAAAAATGATATTTTCTTCACATATAGTTTTCTGAGCGAGTATAAGCAGCTTGCGCGAGAAAAAAAAAAGCTTTCTGCAGTTGACGGCAACGCGAGAAGGCGTAAAGAAATTAAAAAATGAGGGCCGCAAGCACAATCACCGCGTGACACCTGAAGATTCTTTACTCAAATATTTCGGACAACTGAAAAAAGCCCAAGTTCACAAGCTTCGAAAGACTTGGCCGCGCGTTAAAACTGAAATGTGCGTTGACCACTTTTAAATATGATGGTGGCAAGCACGGGCCGATGAAACTTGGAATCCCATCTTCACTTTTCTAGTTTGCCAGAGTTGGCGTTACTTAAGTGATTCAGAAAACATCGTAGCGCGTTTTGCATGGTTTACGCGACGTTGCTGTGCGAGAATTTGGCAACCGTAATTGTTACGGTGATTTTCCGATCAGACATCTTTTTCGCTGAATTAGTTACTATATAAATGCGCCCCCAAACTGGCTCGGTAAGGTTACTTTCATTTTGTAATTACTTTTAACTTTGTGATCATCATGCAGGGCTGCGTCACGCAAGTTATACGTCGCCCAGCTGGAAAATTCTGGGATTTTAGTGTCCTAATCACGAGGAACGCCGTAACTTCCGATTAGTCTTGGGCACACGCGGTTCTTTACCGTGCACCTAAGTACACAATTGTTCTTGCGTCCGACCCCCCTCCCGGCGAAGCACTAGGGCGATGGCCGGGAGTCAAACTCGCCCCGTCGAGCTTTAGCAGCGCCACGTCTTTCCTAAGGTGACACCCATGCAGTACAGCTATAGTGCCTAGAATATACTCTAGAGTATATTCTAGACACTATAGAATATACTCTAGAGTATATTCTAGGCACTATAGTACAGCGGAGCAACAAAACGCGCCTGCAAGCGACGTCGCTGGGGCTTCGACGGGGACGCGACGCGCTTAAATATTTCACCACCGTCCTGGGCGTGGTTCATATATACTAACGCGTGCGTTGTACGGCGCCCGACATCGAGCGCCCCCCTCAGCGAGCGTAAATATCGCGCACCCGCAAGCGACGCCTACTCTGGCCAAGCGGGACGAGCCTTCGATCGGGTAGCCATCGTGACTAACTAGCAATGCGAAAATATTCAGAGCGCGCGAATAGAACAGTCATTAGTTGTAAATACGTACACCCTCGGAATAGATAACGAACAATTCAAATTCGAACTGATCCAAGTGAACACATGATTGGGACAGAAGTGCGATGTCCTCGCGGGAACAGTTTATACATTTTCTTATATACCCCTCCCGCTATTTTGCGTAGAATCTGAAGAAAACAAGCTTCGCTAAAGATGCAAAAGAAAGTGGGGCGATATCGTGCCTCTCCCAGCGACCTGCCTTTGGCACACGGCTTTCCGAGAATAACGGAGCAGTTCTTGTAATGCAACATCCTCGGTCGCCAAAAACATTCATCATGGTCACGACCCTGCACTCTGAACAATGACGGGGCATGTCGGACTGAGAAAAGGTGTGGGGAAGACTTGACGCCTCCTCCCTCCTCTTGCACACGGGCATTGGCCGCATCGCCAAAACGGTAGCTGGAGCTCACGGCATAGAAACGACACTTGTGTCCCGACGGACGGTACGACATTTGTAATGGGGCGGCGGTCTGTGAAGCATTAAGCTTAATTTATTAGTCCACGAATGTCTTGCCTGTCTGGATGAAATAGTTTCGTTAAGAATCACAGCATATTCACGAAGTGGATGATGATGACGAGTGGGGCGAAGCGCTGAAGGGTTTGATCGCTAAACCGTGAACCATCCGCGAATATCGCCCACTACATCATCAAAGACGTGACAAACAATGTATATATTCATACAAGAGATATTATTATTCGTAAGTGGTAGCTATACGTCGCTTCCACCCCCCCCCCCCATTAAAACGACTTTATGGTCGGTGAAGTGGTGGATCGGCGATTGGGGCGTATAGTGGGATGTTTGCAAGGACGAAATAGTGGGTAGTTTGCAAAGGTGGAACTATAGGCGGTCACGTACAAACAAGGGATGGACACAGTTGGACAATCTGTGGTTCTTTAACGCGCACCTGGATACAAGTACACGACCATCTTGCATTTCATATTGGCTACTTCTCAACAGTATTTGCTTTATCGTCGGTGAAGTGGTGGATCGGTGAGGGGGCGTAGTGGAATGTTTGTAAAGACGAAGTTGTGGGCAGTTGGCAAAGGTGGAACTATAGGCGGTCACGTACGTACATACATACATACAAGGGATGGACAAACCCACACCTTTAGGAGCTTCGCCCATAAAAGACGGCTTTAGCGTATACATTAAGTTTGGTTTTCGTTCGTAATCTTTATATTTCCGTTGTCAATCCTACGATCGCTTTTACTGACATCGATCACGCACATTTCTTTACCGTACTCAGTAGTTTCAACTGAGGCCTCGGTGGTGTGCGTGGCAAGAAAAAAAAAAAACGTTTGATGAGCTTACGCTGGGAAATGCTTGCGATATGCCTGCCTTTAGAAAACGAAACCGAGCGAAGGCGCCTGTGCCAGAGCAAATGTTCTCAATTGCACGCCGACAAGCCCCATAGAGTCGGCCGGCACTGCATGGATATTACATTAAACGAGGTTGTTCGCTATATGAATATGTGGGGCACGTCGTATACGATTCTTACGTGAAGAGATGTGCAGATATTCGCATGCCCTCTTCATTGGCGGGTGGGCAAAACTACTGATTGATATGTGGGGTTTAACGTCCCAAAACCACCATAATGATTATGAGAGACGCCGTACTGGAGGGCTCCGGAAATTTCGACCACCGGGGGTTCTTTACCGTGCACCCAAATCTGAGCACACGGGCCTACAACATTTCCGCCTCCATCGGAAATGCAGCCGCAGCAGCCGGGACTCGAACCCGCGACCTGCGGGTCAGCAGCCGAGTACCTTAGCCACTAGACTACCGCAGCGGGGCTGGATAAAACTTTGTCCAAACCCCTTCTCTAAAAAAAGTTTCTGGAACCACATGGATACAATAGCAATAGTCTATAGTGCAGTTGGCGCACTATTTTCATCTCTAGCTATTTTGTTTAAAACATTTTCCTATCATATCACAATGCGGCCAGTGATCATGCTGCTTTTCAAACAGAAATCCGGCAGCGGAGTTTGCAAGAATTTATTCGATATGCGACCATAGTAAAGCATTGCCTAGCGAGTAGCAGCTGCGATACCGGACCCGACGGTGCATTTTTCGGGGGTGTCACGAATATTCACAGCTGCCCAAAGGGGAGCATGGCGGTGCCCAGAGATCCTTTAAAAAGTGTGTAGAAGTACCATTCAAGTACACTGTAGAAGAAGGGAACCGCTTGGACATTCTGAACGTGACATTTCGTGGGCACGCCCGGCGGCAACTGGTCAGCGTTGTAGATGCGGTTTCGAAGTCCTACAAACCGACGTCGAGCAAAGCAGCGCCGCTGACCAAGGGTGAACGGTGCACCAGCACTGACTGTATATTGTACAACGAGCGCAGAATGACGCAGCGGTGTGTCGTGCTCGTTCCTGTCAGAGCACGTGTGCAGCTCGTGTTCAACGCGCATCGGAATCACGTTACCCACGCTTACCTTGTACGTTGAGCCACGTTACAAACTGAACTTTGAAAACCCTTGCAGCAACCTATGCGCTGCACAGGTGTCAAGATAAGCCCTGTCAACCGCGATTGTACGAGCTCAAAGAATGACCCGGTTTATTATTAGACTCCCCCCTCCCCCACCCCGGATCGGCAAGGCACGACACACTTAACTCAGCGTGAAGTGGGCAGGGGATGCGAAGGATTTCGTGCCGACCGGTTGTGCCCCCGCGATCTCCGACGACAGCGCAGCTCTGGCCGACTGGGCTCGCCCTACGCCATCTCCTGCCGCCGACAAGAGCTCTCGCTGAGTGGTGCCCCGTCTTCGGACTCCTGCGACCATGTCCATCTTTCCTATCTCCTCCTTACGTCCGTCGTTTTCTGTCGTTCGCTGTTCCTGCGCCTCGCTCTCTCCTTCCTATCTCTCTACCTTTTAATCATATCCTTTTAATCCCTTCTCTACCCCCATCCCTCGTGAGCCACTGTTTAGGTGTCCTCCCCTTGAGAGACAGTTACGGGGCTCACATTTCTCTTCTTTTCAATTAAAATCAGTCACACAAGAAAACTTCACATAACATTCATACTTTCGAACATAGGAGCCGTGAGGGCATATTATCACGGGTATATTGTCGTGAGCTACGCAACGCCTACACCGGCATCTCCGTATGTGCGCCGTCATGATGATGGGACCGAATTAGCTCCCAGTGGCTGCGCATAGGCCGCCCCACTGCTTCAAGAAGGTGGTTGGCAAATTATGTGATCCCGTTCTCGCGAATTCGATTCCGGGCGATCTTGCCCGAACAAGTCGTCGAGTCGACGAAAAAAAAAAAACAGCACAAACAACAGTAAAACAAAGTGCACGCATCCTAGATGTGAGTAGTCTACAGTGTAACACCACGACACGTGCACAGCGCACACCGTCCTAACTGGGAGGAGCGTTTTAGCTAGCGTACATAAAATATTTGTTTTATTGAGCGATATACGACTAGTGCACAGTGCAGTGTGTGGCAAGCGTAATACTGACGCGGATTTGACGCCAATATCCGAAAGCTCGCAAAATGCTACGTAACCTAGTGGACATCCAATGTCAACCGAAAGATGTGTCGCATCTAAACTGATTTTCCGCAGCCCAAATTTCACTTTTGAGCAAACCGTCTCTAGCTCATCATACAGTGCACAGCGCGTTGATCGTGTCTTGCATAGACCTGGGAGTCTCTTCCAAAGCCACTCGATATTTTTGAGCAGTTCCTTTCAGTGTCAAGCGGCGTCCTGAAACTAACGAGGAGCCGGGTATAGAAGTATTCCATCTCGGAGCTCTCGATTGTGCGACACGGGTATGGCCGCCAAAGTCTGAAAGGAGGCTTCACTATAGGGAGTGATATTACTACTGTTTAAGTTTGTCCACCAACTTCTTAGCGCTTGCGTACTACAGGCTTACCGATGCCGTTAACGAGTCAGTGCCACACGGATCAATCAGGTAAATACATAAATATTTTTCCATCACCATTTTTATTCTACTCCACTGC
Organism: Rhipicephalus microplus; assembly: GCF_043290135.1. Lineage (NCBI taxonomy): Eukaryota > Metazoa > Arthropoda > Arachnida > Ixodida > Ixodidae > Rhipicephalus > Rhipicephalus microplus. Next base: position 249,881,101 of record NC_134700.1, on the reverse strand, counting down.
TGACGTAAATTTTCAGCAGCAGTGCAATCACGAGCGGGTTATTCAATCAGTTAATTTATAATTGCGGCTAGACTAATTCTCACAAGACATCGCTACCATTATCTAAAGACTCTGGACGACGCTGCCGACATGTACCTAACACACTTAACAATTGTTTTGTTTTGCGGCCACCGAGTTCTTAAGAACTGTGTAACAGGTAAGCAAAGTCGTGCAGGCGTAAGCGATTCTGTAATTCTTGACCAGCATGCTAAGAATATTTTTTTTGTTTCACCAGCCCATCCACCGGAACGAACCTTTCAATGCGGTGAAAACCCGGTGCTCAAACGTGGTGGCCAAGTTCCAATTTTGGGGCGATATTCTATGAGAGTTCAATGAGTTTGAATGCCCGGATCAATTTACACCAAGTGGACAGAGTCACGATTGGTGCCAGTCTGCCAGCTATCCAGTAATTATTTATAGTTAGCGCACGCTGAAGCGGACAGTCACCATACGGGGCGGCGCTTACTGACACGCTAGAGTCACTAAGAAAATGTGGCGCCGAAAATTTTGGATTCGTAACTTTCTAGGTTTCTACTGAAGTCAGAAAATAAACAGTTTGCGAAAATGCGCAAGTCGGCTTTACCGTAAGGTTTGTTTTCCAACCAACACCTTTCGTTCACAGACTGCTTTTCTCGCTCATTGTGTTTTCGCCATTCCCCTTTGACAGGTTCTATGTCGTCCATCTCGCGATGGCTGAGGCTATTCACGAAGCGGGACAACCCCATTGTATTAGTTGGGGGGAAAGGACGTTCTGTTGAATGAGTGGTTGAAGAAAAAAAGCACTATCTTCTGAAGCACTCGCGAGAGCACGGCTCGGCGCCTTGACGTTTTGTTGTACTCGCGTGCCTTCGCTGGAATTCGAAGGGTTAAAAGCCCTAACAATAGTTATAGCGCGAGAACAAAACGACGACACAGAGACAAGAAGGACTCTGTGTCGTCGTTTTGTTCTCGCGCTCTAACTATCGTCATGCCATACCAACTAGCCCAAGCTGCCACACTTCTAAGGTAAAAGCCCAATGAGCGAGAAAAGCAGTCTGTGAACGAGAGTTCTTGATTGGAAAACAAACCTTACAGAAAAGCCACCTAGCAGATTTTTGCCAACTGTCCATTTCTCAAGCGAAGAGAAGCGACTCCAGTGAGACATTCATCGTTTGACTTTTGGGGAGGTTTTTGCATCGCTGCGATATGAACTTCAAAACCAAACATGGAGCATCCAAGTTACACAGGAAGGAAGCGTCGCCTGTACCATGGCAAGATCGCATGCAGGAACTAGCGTCTAGACCGTATGAGTGGGCGTAAACCAAATTTCCGCCAAACGCTTGCACAATCTGCGGCACGATGTTGCTGCATGCAGCTCTTCGAGGAGGAGCGAAACTAACGTCGAAGGGGCGTGGCTCGCAAGATGGCGCCATTCTGCGCGTATGTGACGCTTTAGAAACAAGAGCTCTGTTCACAGGGAAGCACGAAAGCCTTTGAGAGATTCCGCAGATAAGACGCAAGATGCTTGAATATGCCTCGCTGGGCGCAACAGGAGTTGGCTGCCTTTCATTTGATGGTACTTCGCCTTATAGGGAAACGGTACTTCGTGAAACACCCCTTCGCTGAATCACTATATCAAACGAACAGTCTGCGCATGCGTGGTGGGCGCCATGTCGACGACATACAATCTTACCTGTTAGACCATTGCTGGGGACATTCGCGATCGGCGCGGTAACGCCGCGACAATGTTTAGATAGATATGTGGGGTTTAACGTCCCAAAACCACCATATGATTATGAGAGACGCCGTAGTGGAGGGCTCCGGAAATTTCGACCACCTGGGGTTCTTTAACGTGCACCCAAATCTGAGCACACGGGCCTACAACATTTCCGCCTCCATCGGAAATGCAGCCGGGATTCGAACCGCGACCTGTGGGTCAGCAGCCGAGTACCTTAGCCACTAGACCACCGCGGCGGGGCAATGTTTAGCGAATGCAGGCTCCCAGTCATCGCTAGCTGGACGCTTCGCACCGAGAATTAACGCTGAAAAAAAAAAAGGTACGCAAAAGGCTCCGCGTCCTGTCCCCGCCCAACTTGGCGTGAATGAAGATGGCGGCAATCCTCCTTGCCTCGAGCCGAAGAAAATGCTGCACGCGTCTCGCAATGACACAACAGGCGGCGTTCAGCCGAGCGTGTTATTCGATGCGAAGCAACGTTCCTCAAGTTTGCAGCGCTCGACCGACTATGGCGCGTAGTTGAGAACGGCGGCCGCGTTCGGGGCAAACGACGTGGTCGGCGCTGGTGAGGACGTTTCGCCTTGACAGCTGTTAAGCAGGCCGATACACACGCTCCGTCAATTCCAGGGACGAAACGACGCTGGCTCCGTGCCAGGTGCGCCAAGTCTCGGTAATGAGAGCTCCCTCTGGCGACAGCGTTAATGAACGACGACTCCCACTTCCCCGACGGCAGTTTAGAGGACGGCCCACGTGGGTTGCAAGCCTGCCGAACAGTACTGCACACTCGGTGTCGCCCAGCCTGCGCGGAACTTGAAGACTTTCCCTTCCGGGATTGCGCCTGCAGGCTGCCGCCATGGGCGCGTTTCGTCGGACCGGAATGACCTTGCGCATCTCGACGCCGACAGAGAGAGAGCGGATGGGGCAACCAGGCTTGCGAAAGCGGAAACGGCAACCGGTTCCCGGCCACAAAAACGGGGACAGCCGCTTCCCGGCGGCCGGTTCTTCTCGGCGCAGCTGGCCACTTTCACCAGCACCGCAGTTTCGAGCGATAGTAGGCGCCCCGCATACGCGTAGACCAATCGCGCTTCCTGGCGATGTACCGCCAGGTCAGTAGTGTCTACTTTACCTTGCGGCCTAAAACGTAATGTTTCGTTTTTAGGGCGACGCCTCGGGACGTCGCCAACACAGTTGCATCGATAAGGCGCTGCGCGAACTGGGTCCACTAAGGTTGCTCACATGTTCGCCTCAACGAAATCGTTCTGCGTGCAGCGATTCGGAGCTGTCTGACTCCACAGTAAAGAGACCACAAATGGCGGCGCACTTGTCCATGCTTTGCGCAGGTGTTGATAGCGCACGTGGTCGAGGTTAGGTTCGTCCGTGCACAACATTGCCAGACGTGTGGCAGCTTGGGCTAGTTGGTGCGCTCGTGTCCTTCTTGTCTCTGTGTCGTAGTTCTGTTCCCGCGCTATAACTATCGTCGTTGCCAGGAGGGTGAAATTACTTCCAAGGAGGGTGATAGTAGTGGTTAGATGAGGAAGAAGGCGCATAATATTTTGCAGCCCCGGTGGGGAGCAATACGCAGCCTCCGTCGCCGAGGAGGAGTTTTCCCATTGCCGCAGGAGACTTCCAGTTATCTGATCTCGCACTGCGCAGCAGTTAAATGTCTACCTATGATGAACCTGTCAGTGCCACTCGAGCTGCCACTAAAGATAATAGATAGTATCGAGTGGCGGGGCTCCTGTCGGGCTTATAAAGTCCGACCAGTTCGCTGACTGATTGGGAAAAGCGTTAAACCGATGGTCAGCGGAACACTTGCTGTCCCTTGTGCAACCTGCGATACAATAGTGGAGCAGATTGGAACTCCCTCAAGTCCCTCACATTTTGTCACTCGTGCTAGAAACAGCTCTCGTAACTCGAGCTATGCAGTAGGCCACCCTTGTGTAATAAAAGCGATTAGGCAAGCTTGGTCATCGAAGGAAGATATCGTTATTACACGTAACCGTCACTTCTCTCAGGATACCATTTGAGTTTGTACTGTAGCCCTGATTTCTTGTCAGTGTGATTCACATGCTGCCCACGGTGTGAACCAGCTCTTCCGACCTTCAGTTTCAACTTTCAGCAGCCGGTACTGCTTCGGCTCTTGCTTTAACACGAACGGCTTTCGGTTGACTTGCACGTCGCTTTAAACGCCACTGTGACAACCACATGACACTGTGGCCCTTTACCCACGGCACGGGCTGCGCGAAATGACACGACGGGAAAACGGGCGCGGAGTTATTGCACAGTGATCCACCGACGACGTAGCAGAGCATGTCTCCAGCAGCTTGCACAATCACGAGAAAGCCTGTGGAGCGCGCTTGCGCGCACATTTCTGTTTTTTGTAGTAATTGATCCACAAGCACGTTAGGTCACGTTTACATGCAGCGAGGAAGCTAACGAGCACGCAGAACAGCTCGGCCTCCGCTAGCAGCGCGCGGGCGGGAAACTGGATTGCCCACACGGGCGCTCGTTTCGCAACGATAGTAAAAACGGCACGACGCATATGACGCACGCTGGGCGGAACGCAGCATTCCTCGGTGGCGGCGCGATTTCAGCTACAGGACTCGCCAATCCCTGCAGCCGCAACAAAAATGGAAGTTCGGCAGGGTGTCACACCAACGCTACTTACAAGCTATCCCTTCCCAACGCGCCAGGCATCGTTAAAAGTGTCAAAAATGGTCTCCGTCGTACTGTCTGCTTTTAGACTAACACGGCACAATATTAAAGTGGACGTTCGCCAAATGTTTAGGGGCGAGTATTTTTATGCAGTTGCATGTCTGGCTTTCGTGCGATCAGCGATGGCATCACGCTGCTTCCCTGAGCAGCTCGAGCCAGCGGATCGGCAAACGGGACCGCAGTGAAACATGAACCAGTGCTGCGCACCGCTTTTTTTTTTTTTTTTTTTTTTTGGCGTCGGCCACCAAAAGCGACGCTGGCGCCTTGGTTGGAAGGAGGCCACGCTGGTTGCTACGCTCGTGGCGTGGGACCACTGTCCATCGTGACCCACATCCGCGTGCGCTGCTGCTGCAAACGAGGGGGGGGGGGGGGGGGGGGTCAACACATTTTTTGCACTTGGCCGGCGTTCAAGCTCGCGGGACGGAATCCTGCAGCAGCTGTCAATGCGAGGCCGGAAGCGCACAGAAAGTGAGCGGCGCTTTCTCCGCTGAGGCCGAGGGTAGCAACCCGTCCGGCGGGTCCCCCCACCACGAGCGGCGAATCGAGAACGACAGGCGATTAGCCCAGAAACGAAAGGCCAGCCCGCCGCGCCGCGATAAGGCCTTATCGGCGCCACGTTACGAACAGCCGTGCCGAACGGCCGCACAGGAAGCCAGTTGTTCCGCACAGCTCTCGTCATTGGACAGGCGTCCGACGTCGGCTCAATTTCCTGCATGCCTGGCAGATGCTGCGGCGGCCGGAAGGGCCCACGCTCGGCAGCCACGCCCTGTGCGCCACGGAGGCAGCCTTGGGTCCAACGCGTGCGTGGCGGCTGGACGGTCGCGCCCTTTTTCCAGGAAGCGGCCGCCACGTGCTCATAAAAAAAAGTGGAGAGAGAGCGGAAGAACGGTGCTGCTGCACGAGCTGCGCATTTTTGCAGGGAGAGGGAGTGATCGCTTGCACACTTACCCTCGGCGGGCGTCCTACTTGAGGCGCGCGGACATCCACAGCGAGGTCCTCTAATGTCCGCGCACAACGGAGGCACACCACACTGGAGAACGTCACACTGATGCCCACCACCACTTGTCGACGGCGAGCTCCGTGCTGGTGCGGCGCGTTCAGGCGGCGGCGGTGGTGCTACGCAGCGGCTGGCCACAAGCGCAAGCTCTCGGCAGCAGCTCCCTCGACTACTGCTGCTGCTGGTCCGAGGAGGTTTGGAGCGGCGGTCGAGGCGGGCTGGTGGCGCTGCGGGCGCGCGCGGAAGAGGGAGAGGAGAAGCACCCTCTGGGTGCAGTCGGTGCCGCCGAAAGGGACTGCAGCCGCCTAGCGTCCGTGGGGTGCCCGCGGGAAAGCTCGAAATTATGCATTGTCGGAAACTCAGTGACTACCAAAGCGGAATCTTTTTGTACGGACGTGTAGTCAGGGTCACTTGTGGGTTAAGTGGTAGACGCATAAAAAACAAAGATGGATGAAACGGAAGCGAACAGGAGAGCACACAGATTGACTGTCAACGGCTATGTCCCACCGCTGCGGTGGGAAGTACTCATAATACAATGACTTCGAGGACTGCGCCAAACCATCAATCATAAGACCTTGTGTTGCACGTGCAGACAAGCGCGCTGTGGGTCACATCACAGTACGGAATCACACCAACTCTCCCAGCTATCAGTCAGAATGAAAGCCAGCCCGTGGTTCGGTGCTAATCATCCCGTGCCCGGATCGGATTGAATAGGACGGTCACGCAAGGTTCAGCGACTGGATGCAAGCTCCTTTCTTTAAACGCCATTGTGGCACAGCAAAGGAACGAGAAGAGATGTTCTTATTAGCAGTGGAGCAACAGAAAACTATCATGACGATGAACCGGCACGCACGCTTTTCGTCCTCTTCGTAACCAGAATACGCCAATTTGTCCGGAGGGGGGCGCCGTAACTTTTGTGAGTGAGAGGACGAGTTCAGGAGATTCAAAAAAGGAAGATAGAAATAAATAAATAAATTCTTTGCGAGGCGGCCAGCAAAGCGCAGCATAGCCTTATATAGCTATGTGTAGCAACTGGGTGGGAAATGAAAGTGAGGATGTGGAAAAGCAGGAAGGTAGAAAATAAAGCAGATCAGAGAAAGAAAGAGGGTGAGAAAAATAGAAAAAAAGCTAAGAGAGGATGATAAAGAATCAAAGAAGGTAAAAAATAGCACAAAAAGGTAAAAGAAGAGATAACGACAGAGAATCAAAGAAAATGTGATAGAATTAAAGGGGAAGCGAGAAATAGAAAAAGCGAAAGGAAGCCATAGAATTGAACAGACAAAAATATAAACAAACAGATGTGAGAGAGAAAAAAGAAACAAAAATAAAGCGAAACAATGAAGGCTGCCGAGCTCTTCAGTTCCTTCAGGCTTCACACCACTCATGCGAAGCTGTCTTATTATTTATTTATTTTTGCACCACATTTCTCGTTATAAAAATCTATCAAATTGGGTAGCATTTCGTTTCACTGAACGATGGAGCAGCTCTTCTTTGTACATCTAAGCATGTTACTGATACTTGATTGCATTAATGAAGCGTACTGCAGCTGCCTTCCCTACTTCATTCTACAGAAAGCGTACATAACGCGACTGTTACGACAGCTTTCAAAAAAGAAAAAATGAAAGTCACAGTGCCACTCAGAAGTCGCAAAACTCACCTGGACTTATCGCTTAGATCTTTTGCGAACTCGGATCTCCAGGAACTCACCGGTGGATCCAGAGGAGATCCGAATCTCTTGACCCCTCATCCAACCATCTTGATTTTCGAATGTATAGCTCGAAGACGACAACATATCAGGTCGTCTCATAATCTGACATAAGTTGCCGTAAGCTTCTAAAGACTGCTGAAATAGCGGTGCCAGCTTTTGTATTACCGTGCTACGTCAAAGAAAGCAGTTGCCCCCCCCCCCTCTCCAATGGAAGTGGTGTAAACACTGCTTGTATAAATTTAGCAAGTTCTAAAGTAAATAAATTAACTTGAAATCCCACAACTAACGACTCAGCGTGACTCAAGGTCAAAGCTAATATAATCATCCATGAAAACGTATCCGTCATCCGCATTCTTTTTCAAGGCGTTTGCTGACGTTGTTCTACGTATACGTTACACGTTAGGACAAATGTGGCACCACTCGGAACTGTATTTCATTGACGCAGAGGCTTCAAGATTTCGCCAAACCCACGTGAGGGCGTAGCTTGCGCGCACTTACGTCAGTTTGATTACTTAGTTTTTCTTATTTGTTTTATTTGACCAATCGTGTTGAAGGCAAGTACGTCGGATTTTTTTTTTATCTTACGAGTAATAGGAGCCTCTCGCCTTAATATGTTGCCTTCTTGCTTTCTTTCCTTTTTTTTTTTTGTCGAGTAAAAATTTTTGTTCTTACTGCTCCAGATTCAGAAAAAGGATCCCACACATTTCATTGTTTCATTGCTATCGAAAAAAAAGTTGTCAGATCCCACGTACAGTGGGAATGGATGATATGCGAAGCACGAATTATAAATGTTGATATGTCACTTTAAAATCAGCACAACGTTACCAGGTGGAGGTAAATGATGCCGTACATGACTTCGTGTCATGATTATCATGTTTGGATGTGTCGTTTAACATCATCTATTCACGTCCCTTGATACCAAACTTAGTGTATACGTGGAGCTAGCGAAACGGCCGCGACCATGCTATGAGCGTGGTATGTCGTCATGTTCTTACATGACACGCGTGTCAGGATTATTATGTTTACACCAGTCATATATTTCGTTATTCATTGACGTCACGTAACACCAAATTTCGTATATGTGGAGCTAGCAAAACGGCCGCGAGCACATCATGAAGGGCCCAATATACTGCAATGTAGCGTTGACGCGCACGCTGGGCGCAGCGACGGCTACGTTAGCAAAACGCGAGCACTCTATAGTCTATGCCAGGAGCGGCCAGTCTCCCTCTTTGCGTGACGGAGGGACGCCGGATGCGCTGAAACGCGCATGCGTCAAAGCAGCGCGGCGCGCGCCTGCGAGTATGTGGCAGGACCACCTGGCGTGGCAACGCCGGCGTGACACGACGAAATGAACGCCGGCGAGCACGCGCACCGCGTCACGTTGAAATGTATTGGTGCCTTGACTGTCGCATGTAGTCATGTTCTCACGTTACGCGCATCTCATGATTATCACGTTTCCACCAGTCACATACCTTCGTTATCCATTGGCATCACGTAATACCAAATTTGCAATATGTGAAGCTAGCGAAACGGCCGCGAGTGGACCATCAGTGTGACATGTACTTATTTTGTTACATGACGCGCGTGTCGTGATTATCATGTTTGGATGTGTCATTCACCTGTGTCGTCCATTCGCGCCACGTAATACCAAGTTGTGAAGCTAGCGAAACGGCCGCGAGCGCATCATGAGGGTATCATGTAGTCATGTTGTTACATGACATGCATGTCATGATTTTCATGCTATGGTCTGTTGCTTGTGTTTGCCATGCAATCATGTCATACCATATCATTTTTACAACATGCCATGTGAACGAAACCACCGCAAGAGCTGCAACCTGAAATGTAAATAATGACATTCGTGACATACATCCCTACTGAAACGTTCCGTATGCGATGTCCAATAATTCCGTATGTTTCCGTAAGAATCTTACGGAAATATATGGAAAATATATGGGAAACATATGCATTCTTTATGGAAACATATGGAATTATTGGACTCACATACGGAACGTTTCAGTAGGGATGTCATGATTTTTATGTTATGACTAGTCAAATATATTCTTCATACAGTCATGTTATGTCATACCAAGTTTGGTATCAATACCATTATCGAAACGACCAGGAGAGCTAAAAGTCGTATGCGGCTAGATAGATAGATAGATAGATAGATAGATAGATAGATAGATAGATAGATAGATAGATAGATAGATAGATAGATAGATAGATAGATAGATAGATAGATAGATAGATAGATAGATAGATAGATAGATAGATAGATAGATAGATAGATACGCTCAAAGTCGCCGAAGTTCGCTAAGAAATGCTCAGCATTTAAACAATATAGCGCCGTTTGGCTACGAGGTAGGTATTTCAGAGAAGTGCGTGCAGGGAGAAATGTGAAAGGCCACAGCTTGAGAACCATTAATGAGGCCAGTGACAGAGGGCAACACTTTTTTTTTTTTTCATACCAAAGACTCCGCCCGTGTCGTCCACGCCTGGGTGAATTTAGTCGACACGGATTGTGCCTTCGCCCAAGGACGACGCATTGACGACAGCGTTAGCGGCTGCACGAGGGTATTGATCAACGCTTTGCCGAGATCACCCAGGCGTTGTAACCCGAGGCACGTCTCTCCCGACCATGTTCAGCCATGGCCACACAACTACGAGGCTGAGTGTTGACGGAGTTCTGTAATTGCGAGTGGTTGGAGGCATTGCTGCTTCCCATCAAGACCTCCGTAAAGTTTCCATCTCAGCATATAAGCGTGCGCACGAAGGAACGACTACCCCAGCAAATCACATGGAAGAGGGGGCGAAAAGTTCGCTCCATACTCTGGTCGACCTGTCCCCTTGTTGTTTATAGAGCGGGACTATGACTACGCAGGTGTAATGGCGGCCAAAGAACCCTGATGTCACATTCGAATAATTTTTTTACGTCCCATCCTTAGTCCTGAAAGCTAAGGACCAAAGACGGGCCATTGTGGTGGTGGTGGTAGTGGTTAGAAGATGAGAAAAGGCACCTAATTTCTGCAACCCGGTCGGGAGCATGGCGCAGTGCCTGGCCATTGTGCGAAGTACGTCAACAGGGAAGAGGGCTGCCCGAAACAAGACTTTTCCTCCCCCCCCCCCCTCTCCAGGTAGGGAACCCTGTGCCCACCTATGCATCTCAAGACGTGTGGCCGTCCTTGCTTCAGTTCCTTTCCTCTTTCTCTCGTATGCGATGCATTCTATAAATAATGGGGCAGAAAGAAGGAGGGTAACCAAGAAATTCGAGAAGTTGAGAACTTGGGGTGTTAAGAAAAAGGGGGGGATCGCTGTGTCCGATTGCAACGGCAACGTGGCCGTCGTTGGTCCAAGTCAGACTTTTCGTCCCGGAGCAGAACAAGAGTCAAACGTTTTGAAAAACAAAATAAGTAGCCACGTCTATAGCAGAAATGATAGCAGGTATAGCAGGTTGTAGCGACAAAGCCAGCCAGCATGAACAAGTCGGCTAGGGTGTCTCCTAACAATGCACCCCCATGGTCTTAAATCAGGCATGCCGGTGAGGTGCAGTGGGCAAAACCGTGTAGGAGGTGACGTGCATAGCCGGGAGGATGAGCGGAATGTGGTCATGGCCAGGCAGGCAGGTGATTGTCCGTTTGCAGGTGTTTGGCCCCGAACTGGGGGGGAGGGGATTCTGACACAACCTTAGCACCCCCACCGCAAGAGAATGCATGCAGACTTCGAGCAGTCGAACACAGCTCGGATGATGGGAAGCTGACTTACTGTTCTCAACTGTGCTCGGTCTACTCTTTCCATCTGTAGTCTTCTTACCTGTAAAAAAAAAACAAAACAAAAACACGCTGTTACCTTTCAAAAAATAAGGAAGAGAAAACTGACCAAACAAACATTTTGATGTCTACTTCCTGGAAGATAGGGAATGCAAAACTTACAAAAAATTTAGACACATTTTTTGCTCATCGGTGGACGACAAAATTAAAAATAGTTATGCCCGAAACTGAATACAAGATGAATAATAGGTATTGGCGATGCCGCATCCTCTAAGACGAACTCTGGGGAGTCACGCATTCCATACTTTTCGACGGGTCTGGTCTGGACAAAGGGACAAGGAACAAACCCGTTCGCTGAACTCAGTCGCAGCGACGTTTGACTCACAGCCGCCGAACTCGAAGAAAGGGGCAGCTGCACTGCATCGTTCACCCCTCACCTTTTAGCCATGGTGGAGAACAGCCTTTGTAATGGCTCAAACGAACGTGAGGTTTCCCCACGTGCTTGCCTCTAAGCGGCCGTGAAAAAGATGAGACCAAGTGATTATTTCGGCGTCCGAATTAACTTGAAATTCGGTTTTTCTCGATGCGTGTCCTGCCTAATCACGATCTCAGTGACAATCTTAGCTTGGAACATTTTTTCCACAGTGTAAGACATTCCATTGAGCTTGGCGCCATGATAGATGACGTCATGGTGCTGAACAGCGACTTTAGCCAACACCACCTAGACTTTAGCGCGCTTGACAACTCTCGTCTTTTCCGCGTTATCAACTTATCTTCGTGGTCGTTGTTAGGTGTCTGTTGTGATGGAGATGAGACCGAGCGAAAACTTCGGCTTCTGGATTTCCTTGAAATTCCTTTCTTCGCGACGCGCTTCGTGTTTGATCTAGATATCAGCAGCGGCATGAATTCCAGCGCTCTCTTATTGGGCTTTGTAACGATCTTAGCCCTGACATTTAAAATGGCATCTCGAGAGCCATGGCGCTTAGCCGCATTCGTGCGCTTCGTTTGCAGAAATCTGCAAGGCGGCTTTCCTGCAAGATTGTTTTCCAACCAAAAGGGAGAAAAAAAAAAAAACTCTGGTGCACAGATTGCTTTTCTTGCTTACTGTGCTTTTACCACTCCTATTTCAGTGAAGGCATGTGAGTGCGACAAAACGACTCTTTCCCCCAACAATGACTGTGTGGTTGTCCCACCTCGAACTACCTCGAACGAATCATCAGATCGCATGGCGGGCGAGACACCTGTCGTTCGTGAAGTAGGCAGTGGGAGAAGGAGAAAACACAAAGAGGGAGAAAAGCAGTCTGGGAACGAGACCTTTTGGTCAGAAAACAACTTTACAGGAATGCCAGCTTTGAGATTTGCGCAAATGGTCAATTCGCCTTACGTTTTCGCCGGCCCCTCTTCCTAAATGAAAGTGCTCTCCATGCCCAGAGCATGACTTTCGTAATCGCAAGTACGCTGCCTTCACTTTACCGAGTCAAAGCTCCAGATTGATTAGCTAGTTTTTCTTCTGGCCTGTTGCTAGCTTTCTCTGCCTGTGACAGAACGGGAGTCCCGATGCCAACCAACTCGCACCTGAAGGTGTCTCTTCAGTTCGCAACGGTCTCTCACTGCCCAGGATAGCCATTGTTCCCAGAACTTCATGGTCGGCCTCATGCCCACTATGACGTGCTTCAACGTCATGAGCTTTTCGACAAGCCTCAGCCTCTAGTGCCTCGCGACTCTCCTTGGCATTGGAAAAGACTCTCCCTCCCTGGCGCACTACAGCGGCTTGCGCTTCGCGACGGGCCTCTTGCGCTCTACGACGTGACTCGTCCTCATCGTCTGCTTTACAATCGAAGCGCCTCAGTCGCTATCACTCCGTCTTTCCCAGTCAGCATGACTTTAAAGAAAAAAAAAGACTGATCAAAGCATAACTAGCACGACTAAAGTCTCCTGCTTCCTCGAACGGCGGACAAGCAATGCAAAATGTGCACGATCTTGCGCGGCAACAACGTGACGAGTCTTCGACCACCCAAAGGTCGCGGCTAACTCCAACATTACTGCGGACAACTTCGAAATCAACGAGAAAATGCGCGATGTTCTCGTTTATCTGAAAGTTGTGGAGCTGGTGTTGCGCTTGCTGCCACTTCAGCGCTTGAAGTTCGCGATCTAGCTCTTGACTTTGAGAGCATGCTCTCTCTCTCAGCAACGTTTCTCGGGCTCCCACTGTTTGCGCCTTTGAGCTTCGATCTCTTCACGACATTTCTCGGCCTCTCGCTCTTCGGCCTTCTGCTTTGCTCCCTATAATCTCCTCGACATTCACGTTCTCTGCCCGCACCACCTCGAGAAAATCGCATCCCTTGCTTTGGCGGACCCGGCGGACCAGGTCCTCACTAATTTCAAGGAGGTCCTGCAATAAATACTTAACCATCGCGATCTCATCTCTCGTGATGCTCTTCTACTGATATTAACGAAACTATAAAACTAATTTCATGGTTTGCAGTAGGTAAATATTAAATTATATCCAACAAAACGCGCTCCTAACATCTGCCTGTGCTGAGAGGTCTGGCGAAATGAGCAGTAAACGGTGTTCACTCATCCAACCAAAACAGCCGACGATGATCCTGCTCGTAGCTGCCGTCAAGCGGTGTCGTTGGATTCCTATGGCCTTCAAGGATCCGGTCCAACTTGCGAATGTTGAGATCCGGGCTAGCTTGTCCCAGATTGCCGATCGATGAGAACATGGTAGCGTATCCCAGCGTAGCCAAACTTTGTTATTAGTTCAGTCGTCCTCGAGCTTCCAGGGATCCGATCGGCTTGCCAACCGTATACGGTAGCGTATTCTAGCGCCGCCAACCACTGTTAGGAATGTGGGTTTTTCGCAGTGTCCTAACGCAATGGCAACGTGGCCTTCGTTGGTTGAAAAAAAAAGAGACGCCGTACTGGAGGGCTCCGGAAATTTCGACCACCTGGGGTTCTTTAACGTGCACCCAGATCTGAGCACACGGGCCTACAACATTTCCGCCTTCATCAGAAATGCAGCCGCCGCAGCCGGGATTCGATCCCGCGACCCGCGGGTCAGCAGCCGAGTACCTTAGCCACTAGACCACCGCGGTGGGGCAAGTTATCATTGGTAAAACACTGGCCCGTCTAAGGTGCATTGTACATATCTACGGAATTGTTACTGCGTGTATTCATGCATCATGCAAAGAACACATGGGAAGCTTCCGTCAAAAGTTACCGCCACGTTGTCATGGGAGAACTTGGGATACTGGCCTGAAAACTATTGACGCACCTTGTACATGCTTCATCCGGCGTCCTCGTTTAACTGATTAAGACAGTATACAAGGTTTATTGGTAAATTTAAGGGTTAACGCAGCCCTACCACTTTTCACGGAAGGCGTAGGATTTCACTTGACAGGCCGGTCTATTGCGTCCTCTCGTGACGCGAATCCCTATATCATGAGAGAGGGATGACTCGCTCGGTAGATTCTGTGCCGACCGGTTGTGCCCTCGCGATCTCCGACGACAATGCAGCTCTGGCTGACTGGGCTGGTCCTTCGCCACCTCCTGAAGCCTGTCCCCGATGACGACGGCGTAGCTCTGGCCGACTGGATTAGCCCTACGCCATCTCCTTCGCCAGCAAGAGCTCTCGTGTAGTGGTGGTGGTGGTAGTGCTTAGAAGAGGAGAAAGGCACCTAATTTCTGCAGCCCGGTCCTCGGGGGGGGGGGGGGGAAGGAGTGGGGGAGTGGTTATAAGATGGAAAAGAAGAGAAAAGTGAGCCCCGTAACTGTCTGCATCAGGGTGCGACACCTCAACAGTAGCTGACAAGGGATGAGGGTGAGGAGGGATTAAAAGGATAGGATTAAAGGTATATAACTATAGAGAGAGAGATGCGCTGGGACAGTGAGCGAAGACATATGAGGGATAGGAGAGGTAGGAAAGATAGAAACACGGTCACAGGAGTCCGAGGACGGGGCACCACTTGCGAGAGCTCTTGTCGGCGTCAGGAGATGGCGTAGGGCAAGTCCAGTAGGTCAGAGCTACGCTGTCGTCGGAGATCGGCGTCAGGAGATGACGTAGGGCCAGCCCAGTCGGCCAGAGCTACGCTGACGTCGGAGATCAAGAAGGCACAACCGGTCGGCACGGAATCCAGCGAGCCTGTCCTTCCTACGACCGTGTTCATCTTTCCTATCTTCTCTTTACTTCCGTCGCTCGCTGTCCCTGCGCCTCTCTCTCTCTCTCTCTCTCTCTATGTATACCTTTTAATCTATCCTTTTAATCCCTCCTCACCCCCCCCCCCCCCATCCCTTGTGAGCTACTGTTGAGGTGTCGCACCAGATGCAGACAGTTACGGGGCTCACTTTTCTTTTCCCTTTAATAACCACATAAGTAAAGTAATGAGAAAGGCTAAAAAGGCCAGCCTGTCCCTCCTTTAGTAGAGTCAGCACCTCCGCGCAGGCAGGGTAAATGGAGATTAAGAGACATATGGGTTAACTGAACCAGTCTGTCCAAATTCCCTAAGCGTGCATCTTCTTCTGTCGGGTTTCACGCGAGAGAGGGGGGGGGGGGAGTCCCCCTTATTTTCCTTCTGCGATTACCTTCTGCCCACCTACTTTCCTTCTGCCCTTAGAGTCGGGACTTCCCCTTCTGCTAGCAAACTGCAGGTGGCACTTAGCAAGAAAACTTGTGGGCTCGCTTCTCGTGCTAGAATAGTTTCTTCACACAAAAATGGTCGTGCACACATTGCTTTTCCATGTGTCTAAGGGCATTCACCTTTTCACATTCCAGCTACGGTGCGCGAGAACCACGAATAATTCTTAAAGATTATGCGTGAATGTCACACGTCATTCTTAGCTCTATTGTGCACAGGAAGAAAGGGGGAAATATCGGTGGGAGCAAAGAGTGTGTTGAGCGAAAAAAAAACAAAATAAAACAACTTTGGAAGTTTGTGGTTGATGCTGTTCGTAGAAACGTGTGCTTACCCGTGCATGTGCAGCAACTTTTGCAAAATGTCCATTCTACGTTCCTTTTTTTTTTTGAAGTTGCAGAGGATTATTCTTTACTCATGAGACGAGAACACGAATGCATTTCTTACAAAAAATGTCACAATGTGAGAGGCTGCACTGAGCTAACTAAGTTGCAAGGTGGTGATGTATGTGTTCTGCCCAGAGAACCGGAGCCAGCCAGAGACTCGGGGAGATGTTGAGGAGAGGAGCCCGGAGCTGTTAACAGTAACTTTTAATTACATAATATACAGGTAGCGTGTTATTACATGATGAAAGCAGCATCATGGAAGCTCTCGACGAATGGGAGCTTCTGCGAGCTAGTGAGAGCTTGTCAGGAACGCCTCGGCACTCGCATTTTGTGTCCTGGCATTCCCACGATTCCCTGCAGAAAAAAAAACAATGGAGGCCAGGACAGTCCAGTGAAGTTTGTCATCTTCACCTCCACTTCCGAAAAGGGAAGGTGAAACGCCGCCCCTTTCCTAATCCACGAAAGGGGGAATCAGCCCATGGCGAGGGAGAGAACTCTGCACACCGCGCACGATACAACACAGCACGAAGACGTTGAGTTTTGCGTAGAAGTCAATTTCGCAGTCTGTTGCAGTGATGGCTATGCGGCGCCAGGCAGACCACAAATTGTGGAAACAGGGGCATCAAGGCGCCACGGAAAATGTGGGAAAGGCATCCGCAGACGGTTCTCAGGTGCTAGGTCCTTTGCCCAGGGCACCTTGACGACAAAGCAAGACACCTCGATGGCCAACAACTCTTCCTAATCCGTCAGTCGGTCAGACGTGTCCAAAAGGTTTTACGATGGGCGCCGACGACCTCGGATAACTAGGAAAACCATTTCTCTGTTGTCGCCGCTCTTGGTGCATCTCTGGGAGCGCTGACTCGGAAGAAATCAGGATAAGCTCAGCCACAATGTCTCATGCGTCAAAGCGGCGTCAAGCAAGGCAGGCCGATCATAACAGTGGCGACACTCAACGCTGTCCGTGCTACACTGCTACGGAAGTATCCGTGCGTCTGCGTCCAGGAGGTGTCCCGGAAGGTCTCGTCATCCAAGTCATCGTACGGATCTCGTACACAGCGCGTTTCTTGTGCGTGCGGCGAGTGCTCGGACCTCCAAAATGGCGACACCGTCGCATCAAGCGCGACCTCCTGTAGCCAGCTTCCAAGAAAATGCCGACATTGGTCAACACCACTTATGGACTATTGACGCTGTTTAGGTGGTGTTGCATTGGTCCTCGGTGGGTTGTGCGCCATGCGAGCAAGTTATTTAGAACCTGCATCTGTTCTTCATGTTATCTGCCGAACACAAAGTCTCAAGACTTTTTTTCTGTTTTTGTTGAAAAATCTGGGGACCTTATAACCAAGCGTGCACCATTCGGAAAATGTTTCTAGCTGAGGGGCACTGTGCTTTCGTTGGAGGCGACAGCAGAACAAGCTTCTTGACGCATGCCAGACTGCAGAAATGGACGATTAAGGGCCCCGTTCTACTCGTTGTTCGTTGGCTCGTTTTCACTGCGTATTGCAGTTGCACTGCGATGCGTGGAGTGGCTCTGTTGTATCTAATCTGATTCCACATTGAAACAACACAGGCGTTCAGGGGGAGATTGATGCCTAAGGGGATGAGAAATCATTGAACAGGGAATGCTGCTTTAGCCAACGCTTCAACAAGTGAACTTACCTGCCTGAGCGGGGTTCACCATATGGGGGGAGAGCAGAGCTTTTTTTTCCAGCGCCCCTCCCTTCTCCCATCGTAGAGCCCAAAAGCCAACAATATTAATTATAATATTTAGAGTTTTACGTCCCAAAACCACGATATGATAATGAGAGACACCGTGAGGGCTCCGGAAATTTGACCATCTGGGGTTCTTTAACGTATCCTCACATCGCACAGCATAGGCCTCAACCACTTCGCCTCTTGCTGCTTCAATGGAACGACGTTCAACATGGAGCTCCACTTATAGTAGTAGTGCATGCTGGGCGCATGCTACATATTTTGGAAAAACGCGCGCGTATATAGGCAGCGAAAAGCGAAATGTCACCGAGGGTGAGCTTATTCTTCGGAAGTGGTTCTCAAGAAGTTTGCTGAAGCGTGAGCTTTAGCTGGCTTTCCTACGGCACCCCACAGGTAACTAATTAGCAGTGTTGAAACAAGACAGAGCTTCAGGGAAAAATAGATTCTTGAATTAGTTAAAAATCATTCAATAACGAGAATGTCGCTGGGGCCAATGTTTCGACTAATATCGACTTAGTTAGAGCAGGGTTGCCCGGACATGTCTTCGAGGGGGTCCCTGTCGAAGACACTTCTGTTTGAGCGCTTGGCTGTGGCATAAAACACATTTCGTGAAAAAGGGAGATACAACAAAGATCAAGCTAAAGTGCCGAAGAGGTCTTTTTTTTTTTGGGGGGGGGGGGGGGTGAAGAAGCCACCGGTCAAGCATGCCTGTTCGGAGAAACCCTGACAAATACAACTCCAGCAAACCAATCTATGCACCAACTCGGCCACTTGTCGAAACGCTAGCTAGAGTGCAGTGACATCACATCAATGCCAAACGATTTTTCATCACACTTTAAGCATGCACCGCTCTTGGAAACTACAAAGAAATAAAACACAACACGATTGAAACAACGGTTCAGTGGAAAATCACTGCCGGGTTCGGATTATTTCAAAAGAAAATAATTAGCAGTGATTCAGGATCAGAAAAAAAAAAAGCTCCTCGGGGACGAAATTCCTGGGATTATAAATGGCCATCAAGAACATATATTCACGGCAGACGTGGGGCTGACGTCCAAGTGATTACCACTTGAGTGGCTGTCAACATGAAAAGTTAGATTGAATGCCATTGGTACATCCAGGACGGTACGAAGAGTGGTACACACATGGCCTCCCTGATGAAACAGTTCTCGGTGAAACAGTATACATGTAAAAAAGGCATTCCTTCAATGAAACGCGGTCTGATGAAATGTCGCCAGCCCGCTCGGCAATAGTGGCGCCATTTCGTTGGTTTCTCTTTGTGCCAGAAACACTGAGCAGCAAGAAATGCAAAAAATAAAAAGCAGCAGCACTTCTTTTAAGGGACAGGCGGCGCTGGAACTCGATGAGCTGGAGGGGCACAATGGAGCGGTAACGATGGCAACCAACAATGGCAGTGTATCACGAAATTTCGGCACACTATCAAGCCGTTCACTTTCAGCGGATGGAGCCAAATGAACGCAGCTGTGAGAGGAACGGGGAAATGTGACTCCCTTCGACATATTGTGTGAGCGATATTGACCGCGCGCATCACGGGGGGGGGGGGGGGGGGGTAGCCACGGAGCTTCTATTAAAAGCAAGTTTTTTTTTTCAAGTGAATAGCTGCTAAGTCCAAACCGAGTATATATATGAGAGGCATCCATTCCTCGAACGTGTCACAAACTATGAATAATATTTGATTATAGGTAGTTCCAAAAGTTCGCCAAATTGCGGGCTGCTTCGGGAGCGAGCGAGAATCATGTAGTCATGTCAGTGACGTAGCCACGGGTTGGCACACTGGGCGCGTGGCCTCATCCCCGATAATGTTTTTTTGCCATGGCATATTCGCCACAAAATGGCACCCGAACACATCCGCCTGCCGGGCCCTGCCCGGACCCCAGTTTGAATCAAAAAGGCCACCCCCCCCCCCCCCAAAAAAAAAAAGAAAGAAGAAAGAAACATTCTGCCTCCCTGGGTCACGTCATATTGGCGATACTCACGTGCCCGGTTTGGTGCAGTAGTCTCCATGCCCAGGGTATAGTTTTCTCACCAAAACCTGTCATGTCGGTGTAATATGGCCCTGTGTGAATATTCACAAATTTGGAATAAGGAATCGTATAGCCGTTCTCTTCGATTCGGTACTAGAGTCGAATAGTGCTAGTGCACATTGAAAATACCAATTATTTTTCGAATGAAATTTTAGAATAATAAGCACCTAGATTGAAACCCCAAGTGAACAGTGCGTTGGAACAGCGAAGGATCATTTTTTGTTTGTTTTAATTATTGAGTTACCATAGATGTATGCAGCTCGTGCAGGCTTTTACTGAACTGTCGACGCTGTATGATTAATCACCGAATATATGCGTCCTCCTTTAAAACTTTAACGTCGGCGAGACGAAAGCGTCCTCAATCAACTATCACCGTCTTGAGATTCATGACGATGTGGATGCACGAAACGTTGTTTATCTTTGAAGTATGAGTTTTATTTTAGAGCTAGCGACTTTGTGCAATATCGAAGTAAACGCTGTAATAATTAACCCAGACGGGCAAAACATCTCTAAAGTTCTAGTCATTGCACGCGTACGAGGCTACCTCAGTTTACACATTTATGCATTTTTTTGTAGGTTAGTGATCGGAATATACCCTTCTGAACATGTATTACTCATAGAAAATGTCGCACAATCCTATGGGTGTTTCCTAGATCATTGTCTTTCTGTTCTAAAGTTACAGACCTCGACTTGTATTCAATCCGTTTCTAAACTCACTATTCGCACACCCCGAAATATGAGAGAAGTGGCTGCAAAGGATCATCTTCGTCGAGTGTCGAATGCTCGAGAAGCGCGCATTGATTGAGGTACGTGTCCAGCTTTCGCCAACGAAGCGTATAGGAGGGTGTCGCATTAATCTATACGTACACGTACGCCAGGCAAAGCCCTGACGCGTGACGTCAGAATGCGTCACGCGTAGAACGTATACGCTTCGGGAGAAGTGCAACAACGGCATGCCGGCAGACCCGCAGGCTTTCCTCGATGCCTCGATGTGGCACATTTCGAATTCGGGTGTGGTTGGTTTACGTCATATCTTGTACGCGTGTCCGTATAATCTTTTTTTCAGTTATATACGCCACATGACGTGGTGTATACTATATCATCGCCCTCTGTCTCAAAGAAAAAGCTGAAAAGCACTTTTCGGACTCGTCTTCCACACACCGTCCAGAGTGGGTTGCCGCTTCTCTACTTGATGAAGAAAACAGCAGTTCCTGAACTGGCGATGATCGCAAAGCATGCGCACTATAACCGCCGTTCTGAAGTAGCGAACCTGGGACGTTCCGCCAAAAGTGGGGGGGACCTTAGAGTGGTACGTCTCCCCGCCCCCTCTCTGTTTTCTTTCGAACGCTTTGATGACGGAAGTCGACCAACACGTATTCCTCGAAAGGGAAGCACGCGCGCCTGCTATGTCCCGCATCGGTATACAACTCTTTGGCCCATTCACGCGGGCCGCGATGTCAGCTGACTCGTTCCCCCGACGGCTTTCCAAGACCGAAGCTTCGCCAGATTGTGTTCAGCTAAGTTTAGCTTGCGTATGGTTCTGACAACCAGAAATTGTGACTAGAGCGCTCCACCAACGTCGTCACACTGGCCGCGGTGAACAACACCAACTGCCGTGAGCGCCCTGTCGGTGGGCGCATCTGCGGGACCGGCTGACACTTCCTGCCGCTCTGGCGGCGCCGTGGCGGGATCGACCCGGTGGTCGATAGGCGGCCGCCCCGCCGGCGCCCAGAGGCGACGCCGCGCCCTGGGCGGCGCCGGCCATCGATTGACCCGGGCCCGACACTGCGGCGCCGACTCCACTCTCCTGCAGCTCTGCGGACTGACACACTTTTGCGCTGCGCCTTCATTGGATTTCAATGAGCGCTGTTTTCAGCTGCCCCCTCCACGTCCGAAATCCGCCAATCTGCACGAAGCACAGGGTCAAACTCGTTCGGCACCAGCTCGGTGACGCTGCGATGAGAAAATGCCCCACGGCGGGGCTTTTTTTTTTTTTTTTTTGGCGCTGTTAGGCAGACGGTGCCGAAACTATAGAAGCATTTCCTTCGGTATATACAGCTGCGGGCACATACAGTATAGGCTGCACTTCCTGGGTCACACTCTTCTTGTTCTTAATTTTGGTCTTCTCATATATAGACGAGTCTGTTTGAGCACGCTGCTTGTAAAACTGCGAATTACATATTTATTATATTTAGCAATTTTAGTAATGAATTTTTTTTTTCAAAATCGGTCGCAGTCGCACCAGGAGAACTAATCCCGAAGCTTGCGATTGTCACCCAGCCCCGCCGAGAACGTCCCAGGCTGATTCATTCTTCTCAGTGCATGCTTTATCACCACTGTTTCCTTTCCCTCAGCACCGATTCTGTCATTCGACCGATCAACCGACGTACAAGAATGTTTTTTTTTTTTTATTTTGTAATCTCAGCCGAGCTCTCGAATATATACCCATTCCTTTTCGACCATTTCGAGAAACGTGCATCGGGAACCTGCTGTTTCATGACATTATCGACGATGTGGTTAGTCTCCTCCTGTTTTATTGCGGTAAAGTGAAAATTTGGAGAGCCACACCAAGGCCCCATTCAAAAGGACAGAACGAGTCTAGATAGGACACGAACAGACAGAGGCACAAATGACAGGAACTTTCGACATATTATACACAAGGCGATTACTAATAATATTACATAATGACGAAACTTCCAATCAGCATCCATGTTATAGTGTACACTACTGCCGTATGAGTGCTAGATCAACTTGCGGCTCTCTAAGCCCATGTTTGGGCACCCTCTAGTTGAATACCTTTTGTCACATGAAAGTTCACTTCTGTGCATATAATGAGCAGTACGTATACAGCGTACGTGCTTTGATCAACGTGCAGAAAGGCCTTGTGGCGCCATTGACAACCGGACACTTTCGCTCGAATTACCGCCCACATATTGTCATTGCCCTAACCCGGGACATTAGTTGTGCACATACATCACTACTAATTCTTTTCAAAACTGAGTAACTTTAAATATACTGGCGCGAGGTGTATATAGGCTGACAACTGCAGTAACCAACCAGCATCTTCAATGAGAACGACGACATTGGTCGGTGTGCGCGCGCTCTTGTGTGTCAGCCATCTTCTTGAGCAGACACCTTTAATCTGCTAGCATCTTCCTGTTAGCCTGATGACAATATTACAATGTGATCATTCGTATCTTTTTTTTTTTCTTTCTCGGGAGAACATGCTGTAATTCGCATCAAGCATGCCAACAATGTCATATAAGAGATTCTAATTACGCGTGGTGGGCAAAGTCAACAGTGACCCCACGGACTTACTGTGCGCTAATCAATGGTCAGACCTATACCTGGATATCCGTTATACCAATGGTCGGCTTTTGAAACACAGAGATAGATAGATAGATAGATAGATAGATAGATAGATAGATAGATAGATAGATAGATAGATAGATAGATAGATAGATAGATAGATAGATAGATAGATAGATAGATAGATAGATAGATAGATAGATAGATAGATAGATAGATAGATAGATAGATAGATAGATAGATAGATAGATAGATAGATAGATAGATTTATTAAGCACCGAGGGAGGAGAGCCGGGTGTTTCCTCGACCCACCAGCGGTGTAGGGAGTATGCATTTCAATTTAGACCACAATTGCTAGGCTACATTTACAAACAAAAATAATGCCCCCTATGTTTTCTTGGCTTAATTGTATCTTAAATTCGTCTGATCGTTCCTGTCAAAAAAAAAAAAAAAAAAGCTCGATCCTCAAACAATTTTTCTTCTTTCGTTTCCGCAGGACCTTGTCCCGGCTAACTTGGGAGAGGGGTCTAACCCTCTTTCCCTTTCTGGCTTCTCCAGCCTCCACAGGAATTACATGCACAGAAATACAAAAAAAAAAGTGCTAGGGAACGCCTTCAGCCGTGATGTGTAATTCGGAGTTAGTGGGTTGGGGCCCTGCCGACAGAAAAGGCTGTTTTTGTTTTCTTAGTCCGTTAATTCATATAAATATATGCCATAATTACTACACTACAATTAAGAATACATAATTAACTTCTCTGCACTCTCATGTGCCAGTTGGATTGATTATGTTGTGTTTAACAAAACAACGATACGAGCCCCGCGAACAATTCCTGTTCTTTCGTTCCGCCTTATCTCATAACCACAACATAATACGGGCACGGAAGAGCCCAGAATTTAATCCACCTTACGTCAATGGAGCACAGTCGGGCCTGCCGTAGGTTGCGCAAGACAGAGACTGCAGGGCTGACAGAAATTGGTAGACAAAATTGATCCGTGCCTCAAGAGCCTCAAGACAAGCGTCGTTTCAAAGTTGATTTGACAAGTGTCTGTGACATAAAATACGGGACTGCACGCTTCTGGTGTTTGCCAATCCTTTTGACGATCATCGGCGTGGATGTGTGGTATAGTCATCGCACGAATTGTGCCACAAATCAACGCTGTTGAAACTTCTCAGCGTTGCTATTGCAAGCAGGTGAATGTCTATGGTGCGTCTGTTATGCTTTTGGTTATGACGTTACGGGTTCCCAGAAACTGGCATCATCATGAGTCCTCTACTTATCTGTTTATTGACTGTTTCTTTCTACCTTTTTCTCGCTCTTTCTATCTCCTTCTCTCACTTTATTCCAATTCTCTCTCTCTCTCTCAATCTTTCTTTGTTTCTTTCTATTTTTCTCTTTCTCTTTCTTTTTCGCGCTGGCCGTGTTCTTGTGCTGAACGCGCAAGACAGTTAGAGGCCATGATAGTTTTTGCGAACGCGTAACGGCATAACGAAATGCATAACTCTTTCGGTGTAGAAGGTTTGCTTTTTATGGAGAACATATAATCTCTCGCTGTTGCTTTTCTTTGAATGCGTGCGCGCGAGTTTCTTTAGCATGAGCGCCCCAGACTCGTGGCTGTGTCAGTACAGTACAGGTACAAACGAAAAAAAAAAAGAAAGTATTATGCTTCTCGATCATTTAAGAACAAAGGAACATTGCGCACATGATTCAATTTCGCTAGTGAATAAATAAAAAGCAGCTTGTCCAATGAAGACGACTATAGCAAGACGTAATCCACAAACGGTTTAGGAACGCCTCCTCGGCTCCCACAGTTCAAGCTCCGAGTAGCCATCCCATCCCTGCCCTTCCCCTGGGCTCGCCGCACCCTTTTCTTCCGCGGCAGCGCACTGCACGAAGTCCTCCTTTCTGCCGCTACAACAAACATTGGCCTAGCGGAAAAAGCTCACGAAGACTCGCAACACCTCGCATGATGCACCTGTTGTCGTTTACGCGTGCCACGACGCGCGCCGCCGACGCAGACAACAAATGAAGCAGTAAATAGCTACGTCCTCACAATGGCCGCCGGCGCAACGGGACACCGCCTGGGGGCGCGGCACGCCGTGAGAATGCGTCCGGCTACACAATGGGTTGGCGTGAGAAAAGAACCTGTCTGCGTCGCAACCGTTCTCCTGTCACCCAAAACGTTGAAAAGAAGCAAAAGAAAGAGAAGAGGTGGTTACGCGGAGTGCGGAAATCCCGCTGCTTCCGTTTGACAATGCGAGGGCACATTTGAAAAACCGAATGTCCCCGTCTACTGTATACCTGGACAAACCGTTGGAGACGCTGCTCGGGAGTTGGTAGATTGCAGTGAACTGGCTCCTTTCCCCTACCGTTCCAGCAGCTGAATCTTTTTTTTTTACTTTCTTCAAGAGTGCATGCTACTGAACGGATGAGAAGACGCAATAGATATCACTATCGCTAGTGCATAACAACCAGCGCGTGGACGCCTGAAGTGTTTTTGACTGAATTTCTAAATGAACTTACATATTTTAGGAATGAGCAAGACAGCGATGTATATGCCCTCACAAGGCTAGCATGGTAGTTTGAGAGTAAGTCCAGGTTGCAAGGTTAAGCGGCGAAACAGTAGAACAACTTTCAAATCAGCAAATGTAACAACCGACCCAACACCTAAGACGTATATACCCTTGTTCGCTCTTTTGCCCGAGTTGAGCAACATTTATTCGGATGAATTAGTAGGCCAGTGTTATGATCGGCCCTCACGGCTTTGCACCGTTTGGACGCTAGAAACTATTTTGGCGGCGTCTGCCCTGCTTTCTTCCTCGTCAACGTTCTCCGAAGAACACCTGATGCAGCTATACAACACGGCGGTCGTGTTCTGAGGCTGGGCTCGCTCGCTGGATTCCGTGCCGACCGGCTGTGCCCTCGCGATCTCCGACGTCAGCGTAGCTCTGGCCGACTGGGCTGGCCCAACGTCATCTCCTGACGTCGACCTCCGACGACAGCGTAGCTCTGACCTATACGCCATCTCCTGACGCCGACAAGAGCTCTCGCAAGTGGTGCCCCGTCTTCGGACTCCTGTGACCGTGTTTCATCTTTCATATCTCTCTTATGTCGTCGCTCGCTGTCCTTGCGCATATATATATCTCTCTACCTTTAATCCCATCCTTTTATTCCCTCCTCACCCCCATCCCTTGTGAGCTACTGTTGAGGTGTCACACGCTGATGCAGACAGTTGCGGGGCTCACTTTTCTCTTCTTTTCCCTCTTATAACTACAATCTCTGAAGCTGTCACGGCGGTCGTGTTCATCAAGGCTGAAACTGCACTCGTCACTGCTGGTTCCGGCCCTATATGATGGCGACCCCCGACTATGACAGCTAGCAGCAAGGAAAAAAAGCAAAAAAAAGGAACGAAAAAACGCGGAAGCATGTGATTTTAGTTGTAAAAATGAATTACACAATTCACAGTTAAAGAAGGCAGAAGTTCTGGGGAAGATGGAAGCTTTCAAAGGCGAAAAGTCCTTGTAACTTGCAGTGTCGCTGGAGCCATGGCGTTTTGCCAAACGGTCCTGTCTTCTTCCAGGCTGCAACTGTTGCGCATGCACTTGAAGTTCGCTTGTAGAAACGTCAGTTGATAGCGGCACCCTCCCAAATTTTTCATTTCTGCAAATCACAACTAACGCAACTAACGCAGTTCCTTTTCTCTCAGACACAGATTCTCTATTTCTCTGCGTGCCAACACATGATGATTTCATTAGGCGTTAATGCAAGGGCACAGAAGAAAAACTCTTGGATTCGTCCCGCGTTTTTTTTTTAACATCCATTACTTTAAACCCTAGACCCCACGCTTCCAACACGTCAATTAAGCACACTCTATCAGGCAGTCGTCCGCAGTAGATAACCGTATCGTTTCCTTGCTAAGCCCTCGAGATTCTCCCAATTCCGCGTGACGAGGAAGAGTGCAATCGTTGGTCGCCGTGTTCTCGTTGCCGCTGTGGTCATGCCGCCATCTTATCATTGTCAGAACAGACGCATTGGCTTCACGCAGAACTGCTTACACTGGGTATTACAGTGTGCAATCCGAAATTATAGTATATTAGCTAACCAACATAACAACGCTTCGCATAACAACATCGGAAGATACGTGATATAGGGTTAAACTTGTGTCACACACACACATACACACACACACACACACACACACACACACACACACACACACACACACACAAAAGGCACAGACGAAGAAAGGGATGGCAAGATTATGCGCTTACTTCCGACAGAATGTTAATCAAACATAGACTGAACATATACATTGACTGGTGCTCGCAGGCACTAAGAGTAGTGGCTGGGCCGACAAAGCAAATTCAGTTGCAACGATAACTTGGGGACGGAAGCAGATTGATTAACGCACCTGAAATGATATACTTCTCGCGTTTTGTTTTCAAAATGCAAACTCATTTTTCGTTGGGTCAATAGATGCTGCGCTGATACCAGAAGCTCCCGCTTTCGCTCTTTCCACCAGCCTCAAAAATCTCGCAGGTAGTCTCAATGTTGCCGGCGTCGACGACGATGCTAGTTTACGAACCACAGGTCCTGCAATGCCGACTGAGATGGCCAGCTGCTGTATTCCTAGAACTGTTAAAGTTCTCGCGAAGTCTGTTATTTAGGCACCTGTCAGTTTGTCCGATATATTTCCGCGTGATATTGGAATAGAATAAACGATGCCTTACTGAAAGGATTCATATATATGTTTTGTGATGGATGACACGTGTACATTTCTGTGGCTTGCCTTACAAAGCTTCGAAAGTTTGTTCGGTACGGAAGAAACCACCCGTACGTCCCCCTTGATACCATCTTGAAATGCTGTGATGTCGTGTATATAAGGTATAAAAAAGACGCAAGGCATTGAAAATATAAAAAGACTCCAAAGCAGGGGTCTCAAGCTCGCCTCAGCTAGCGGGCCGCAATCACGAAATTTAGTCCCGCAAGGGCCGGGACAGTCCAGAAGGTCAAGGGCGGCAGATGGGCGAACGAAATGTCAACTACGCTGTGAATGCATTTCCCCTATGTCATATATGGATAAATTCTTAAGGAGATATTGCGTTAGTATTTTAGAAACGTATCGATTATCATACCCAGAATGACTCATACCAGGTCGCTGATTTTGAAAAATCAAGATTTCGTGCCAAGGTTTTTTTGTACACGCGTACCTTTCTGCGGCTTGCCTTACAAAGCTTCGAAAGCTGGTTCGGTACGGGAAAAAAACCACCCGTACGTTCGTCTTTATACCATCGTGAGACAGTGTGATGTCGTGTATATAAGGTATAAAAAAGACGCGTTGCTGGTTTAAGTGATCATTGATATAACCTGTGGATCTGTACACGTTTAGTCTGAGTGTCCGTAAAGAACCTTCAGCCACTCAAGTTACGACATGCTGAGGGCAGCTAGCCTACTGTGATCAAGTGATTTGTTTGGTTGAGAAAGCTGGCCTGGTATGTGGGCGAACAGGATTAACTTGAAACATATCTTATGGCGAGTTTGGTGATTCTTTGTTTAACGAGCTTGGAATGGCCTGATGAGGAAGTCAGTAAAGGCGTGGTGCCACGTGGCTCGTATACTGCCAACAGATGTGCTCAAATGTGAAAATGAGCTTTAGGCCAAGAAACCTCAAGAACTATTTTCAAGGGTCTGAGCCACACCAGCCTTGAACGGGCCAGTGTCGAAATCTTCCTTGAAGCCCCCCCAGCATCAAGGAAGTTTTCCAGAAGCATTGAGACGTATGTCGAACGCTCTGACGTGACGAACACAGGTCCCCGTAATGAAACTTGGTGGGTTCAAGTCGACCACCCCACGTATTTTTTCCATTTTCTGTGTGGATGTTGTACGCGCACACCTATACAAACACACGCATAGACACTTCACAAAGGGGGCCGGACCTCCCGGAATTCTTTTTTTTTTCGGCTGTGGTGTCCAAACCCAAAGTTTCTCGCCTCAATACACCGCATAAACAACTCTTTCCGGTCGACTTCTACAGAATAGCGGCGACAAAGTGCACGAAGCAATAACCCCGACAACAAGAAGCAAAGGCAGGCAGTTCTAATCGAGTTAGCGAGCGAGCAGGCGAAGCCCCTTTGCGTAGCTTTTCCCGGTGGCCGCGAAGCCTGCACGCACCTGCGGACGCAGCAAAAAGTCGCTCTTTTTGGAAGCAAGAGAAACGATCGAGGTGCACGTGACAGTGGCACGGCCGGGCTAGACTGCACATGTGCGTCCGCTTCTAGCAGGTGCAGCCTAGAGATACTGCATATGCCATCTTTAGGTACCTAGGGAGCATACACAGTAACTCTAGTGCAGTCTAGCCCGGCGGTGCTAGTGGATGGCACATTGGGACCTGGCACCCCACCCTCTTTCTGAAAAAAAAAAGAAAAAGAAATCCTACCTGCGCCTCCACATGTGGCCGTATGCGAACGACTCGAAGGCGAGAGCCATTCGTTGTTGCTATCTTCCAGTGCACTTTACATCATGCGAACGCCGTTTTAGGTGCGGACTCTTCTTGTAGGCATCGCGGCGTGTCATGTATATTCACGGTCCATCATAAACTGAGTATTCGCCACAAAAATTGGGCGAGCACTCTTCCATACATGCCGTTGGGAACTGAAACCGGGCACGTAGGGAAGAAGAAAAAAAAAGGAAGAGAAGGAGGTGCACCTTAGGGGATATGCTGCGTTCCGATGAACTTTTCCGACGACGTTGGAGGAGTGGAAACACCCTTCCTTGCATGCCCCGTTTCAGTCTTGGCACCGCCCGTGCCTCACCAAGAAATGTCTCTCAGAACCCCCCGTATGCTTCGTCCCGCTCTAGCTAGATTTCTCTATAAAAAACACGAACGCTTCAATGGCGAAGCGAACGTGCAAATCAAACTCCTCGAGTCACGGGGCACGCGGGTGTCACCCGACTTCTTGTGCACCGCGGTGAATCGAATGCTGCGAATTGACAGCGAATCAAGCGCACATGTGCTCTCCTAAGCGCTATCTGAAAGGACAGAGGACAACGGATGGCAGAGGACAACGAAGTGACGAGCCTGAGCATCCACCACCGTTCCTCGGAGGAAGACGGCGTTGAGTCGTCCACAAATCTCTAAATTAGTAAAATTAGTTTATTCTAACCATTCTATAATTCTTCAGATACACAACCAATATGTGATCCCTTCCATCTAATTATTCGTTTCTCAGCCAGTATCGCAGCATGGGTGTGAACCATACATAGAGGTCATCGTCATCATCACCGGCCTTTTTTATCTGTCAATATAGACCTTGCTTTTCCATGTCACACCATGGTCCTGTGTTCTGTTATTTCCACGTTGCAACAATATATACACGCACATGCACAAACACACGAGCCCCGCCTCCCTCGCCCCCTGAAGCCTGCTCCCCTGGTCGGCAGCCACCATAGGGCAGTCAGTATGTATATATATATATATATATATATATATATATATATATATATATATATATATATATATATATATATATATATATATATATATATATATATATATAAATAAATATATATATATATATATATATATATATATATATATATATATATATATATATATATATATATACACACATATATATATATATATATATATATATATATATATATATACACACACACACACACTCAGTATATATATATATATATATATATATATATATATATATACTGAGTGTGTGTGTGTGTGTGTGTGTAGTGGGGTGAAATTCAAGGGATCCGGTGGAAAATGCGGTAGAAAAATAGGTCGGCAAACGTGCGAAAACAAAAGTTTTACTAACGTTTCGGCAGGTGGGCCTGCTGAAACGCTAGTGTCCATTAGGATTCACTCCGACGAAGGCAGGCCCACCTGCCGAAACGTTAGTAAAACTTGTGTTTTCGCACGTCTGTTGAACTATATATATATATATATATATATATATATATATATATATATATATCCACCATTCAGTTAGCTTCCTCCTGGTTATTTCTACCCGTTTAAAGTCTATTTTGCCTTCACTGTCCCTAAACCCCAATGCTTTGAAAAATTCAGCGCCATTATTTTCGACTATAGGGAGGAGCCCTTTAAATACCATTATCAAATGGTCAGCCGTTTCCTCCTCCTCCTTTCTACACGCACTGCATACCGTGTCTGTGCCTTCGTATTTTGCGCGGTACGTCTTGGTCCGCAATACTTCCGTTCTAGCCTCGAAGAGCAGAGAACTACCCCGAGAATTATCGTAGATATTTTCCCTTGCAATTTAGTGGTTAAAAGTTCGGTAGGTCTCAAGTGATGATTTCTTAAGCATTTCGATCACCCACATGTCCCTCTCTGTTTCCTTCACCCTCTTCTTAATCGATGTTTCTTTTTGACATGGTATTCTGCTGTTGTTTAAATACTTGCTTGACAATTTTTGAGTTCGTTTCCTCTATTTAGTATCGACATTCTTCATGTACAAGCAACTGAAAACTTTTTTAGCCCAACGCTCCTCTCCCATTCTTCTCAATCGCTCCTCGAATTCCATCTTGCTGCTAGCTTCCCTGCACTCAAACGATGTCCATCCCATGTCTCCCTGTACCCCCTGATTTGGTGTATTCCCGTATTCTTCCAAAGCAAGTCTACCTATGCCACGTTGTTTAATTTCCAATGTTGCTTGAACTTTTGATTTCATGCGCAAGACCGCATTGCCGAACGTCAAACCCGGGACCATGACACCTTTTAAAATCGCTCTCACAACGTCATACCTATTGTAGTTCCACAGTGCCCTATTTTTCATTACAGCTGCATTCCTGGTGCCCTTAGTCATTACGTATCTTTCGAGCTTAGATACTCAGCCCCCTTATTTACCCATACGCCGAAGTATCTGTATTTATCCACTATTTCTAGCGTGACTTCCTGTATCATATGATCACTGCCTTTGTTATCATTAAAAATCATGATTGCCGATTTTTCCCTGCTGAACTTCAAATTTAACCTATCTCCCTATTAACACAGGTGTCTATCAATCCCTGCAGATCTTCCTTGTCGGCTATTAATACTATATCATCTGCATACATCAATGCTGGTAATGACAGTTCAATGTGTTTTCCTTGCTTGGTAAAAGAGAGGCTGAATCCAAGTCGACTCCCTTCTAATTTGGCTTCTAGTCCCTGAAAATAAAGCATAAATAACAAAGGTGACAAGAGACATCACTGTCGAAGCCCGTGTTGTATCTCTATAGGTTCAAGTACCTGTTCTTCTCATTTAATAACTACCTGGCTACTTTT
This sequence comes from Rhipicephalus microplus, assembly GCF_043290135.1. Taxonomy (NCBI): domain Eukaryota; kingdom Metazoa; phylum Arthropoda; class Arachnida; order Ixodida; family Ixodidae; genus Rhipicephalus; species Rhipicephalus microplus. The sequence continues at coordinate 249,848,775 of NC_134700.1, read as the reverse complement.
ATAGATATCCTTTAGAAGATTAGTTATTGATTGATATGTGGGGTTTAACGTCCCAAAACCACCATATGATTATGAGAGACGCCGTAGTGGAGGGCTCCGGAAATTTCGACCACCTGGGGTTCTTTAACGTGCACCCAAATCTGAGCACACGGGCCTACAACATTTCCGCCTCCATCGAAAATGCAGCCGCCGCAGCCGGGAATCGAACCCGCGACCTGCGGGTCAGCAGCCGAGTACATCTTCCACATCTAGTGTGTCTAGTATTCCCCACAAGTCTTTTTGAATCACTCTATCGTAAGCTCCCTTGATATCTAGAAATGCCAGCCACAGAGGCCTGTGTGTTTTTTTTTTTTTTTACGCTATTTCAATACACTGCATCAATGAAAGCAGATTGTTCTCCAACCTCCTTCGTTTACGGAACCCATTTTGTAGGTTTCCCAGCACCCCCTCATTCTCCGCCCATGTCTGTAGTCTTTCCTTTACCATCTGCATCACCAGCCTGCCAACCAATTAAACTACCCCTAATGCCACCTGGCGCAAAGAGTCGGTAACTTAACACAGCACTCATGACCCGCGAATTCTAAAAAAAAAAAAAAACGCTATGATGTAAAAAGCCTGCGATTGGTTATGTTGGATTCGGTAGTTTGTTGAAAGTCACGGCATCGTTCTGTTTTGTACTTTTTACAGTGCGTTACCATGCACCACATTCGCCATGACTTCAATGATGGTACGCGTTCCCGAAAACTCGGGAGCGCATGTCGTCTCGGAACCATGGATTGTCCGCAGTCAGCCGCTTTACTTGTCATTGATGCCAAAATATGTATTGCGCCTATAATAACTAAATGTTCTTTGAACAAATATTCTCACCGTTTGTTGTGTTTGTGTGATCTATTTTATTGCATATTTTTGTTTATTATTTTGTTTGTATAACCCACCCTCCACTGTAACGTATGCGCTCTGAGGGTAACGTAAATACATTGACAACTTGAGATAGAAAAATAAACGTTTATTTAGAAACAGCGTTCCGAGCGAGGCCCGGTATCACCCTAAGGTGGGAGGGTTCCCTAGTCCAGGAGCCCTCTGGCTTCGACTGCCCTCTTGGATCTGGCGACGAGTTGTCGCGTGTCTTCCAGGTCCTTGAGGACGAGCTTGGCCTCTCACGTTTCCATTAGGTGGTCGTCGTTTATTCTTGGGGCTTGGTCCCGCTCCAGTTGCACGTCGTGGTTTGCATGGCACTGGCATTCCAGGAGCAAGTGGGCCAGGGTGTCTGGTACGCTGCAGAGCGGTCACATGCAGCCATGTGTCGTTGGGTAGAGGCGGCACATTAATATGCCATGTATGCAAATGTTGCTTTGTAGGCGTCTGAAAATAACGCTCTCTTCTTTGATAGTCTTGGATGGGGTGGAGGGTACACCCGTCGCTCCAGTGTGTAGTGTTAAAGTAGCGACGAGTAGGTGTTTTCTACTACCTCCATCTCTGCAGCCACGGATCGGGCATCCTTAGGTCCCAGGGCAGCCCAACTGACTTGCTCGCGGGCAGTGGCGTAGGCCGCTTCATTTCCCTGTAGACCCTCGTGTCCAGGAACCCAGATTACGCAGGTATATGGAAGTGGAGAGCTTCGCCATTGCAGGATGTTAATTGTGTCGGCTGAGACGCGGCCCTTCGCATAATTCTGGCAAGCGGCTTGCGAGTCAGTGAAGATCACCACAGCGTCTTTACATGTGGTGGTAACGAGAGCGATTTGCCGCTTCTTTCGTTGCATCTGAGTTGCTTTGATTGATATGTGGGGTTCAACGTCCCAAAACCACCATATGATTATGAGAGACGCCGTAGTGGAGGGCACCGGAAATTTCGACCACCTGCGGTTCTTTAACGTGCACCCAAATCTGAGCACACGGGCCTACAACATTTCCACCTCCATGGGAAATGGCGTTTGAGTTGCGTGCTTTGACTGTGGCCGACGCTAACTCTCGGCCTTGAGAGCCTACGACGCTGATGGCATACGCGTTTTCTACGGGGGTACTTGGCCGCGTCGGCATAGCGGGCGTTCGAGTCTTGCCTGAACTTGCGTTGAAAAGCTTCTGCTCTAGCCTTTCGTCTACCTTTGTGGAATCGTGCATGTTGCGTGCGCGATGGACAGGGATTCTCGACCTTCCACCGGGATGCGCTTTTCCCGGTCTGCATCAACAATGTACGATTCGCTGTAGTTAAGATACCGGAGTACCGACCTCCCAGTGAGCGTGAGTCGTTCCAGCTGGCTCTTCTTGTGAGCCTCCGCGAGCTCTTGCCACGTGTTGTGGACACCCATCTTAAGAAGTTGTGAAGTAGAAGCCATGGGTCGTAGTCCCAAGGCGGCTTTGGTTGCCTTTCTTATCATAATATTAAGTTTTTTTCTATTTCCGCAGTTTTTAAACTGAGGTATGGCGTGCCGTACGTGATGCGGCTGGTGAGCAGAGCTAGCATCATCTTGACGAGGCGTGTGAGCTGCGAAAGAGTTCTTTGGAGTCTCGGTATGGTAGCCGCTCCCGATCCATCTTTGTGTATGTGAAGTCCGAGCACCCGTAGCGTATCAACTTTCGGAATAATGGTCCCGTTGAGGGTGACGCAAGGGTCGGGCTGTTCGTATATGGGAGGCCTGCCTCTCGTCCTTGCTTTGAGTACGAGATGCTCAGACTTCTCGGGGGCACAGTTGAGGCCGCAGTGTCAGAGATACCTTTCGATGGTGTTTACGGCATCTTGTAAGCAACTTGAGGCTATAAATTTTACATATGCATTAGGCCCCATTTAAATGACGACTTTCCCGGACGCATTCTTTCTCAGTGTGTTTCTTCAGCTTTGAGCAGGAATACGTTGCAGCAAGCCGCAAGGCATTGAAATTATAAAAAGGTTCCAAAGCAGAGGTCTCAAGCTCGCCTCAGAAAGCGGGCCGCAATCAGGAAATTTAGTCCCGCAAGGGTGGGGACAGTCCAGAAGGTCAATGGCGGCAGAAGGGCGAACGAAATGTGTGCTACTCTGTGAATGCCTTTCCCATATCTTATATATGAATAATTTTCTAAGGGGATTTTGCATCAGGATTTTAGAAACGTTTTGAGTATAATACCCAAAGTGACTCATACCTGGTCGCTGATTTTGAAAAAATCGAGATTTTGTGCCACGGTTTTGTACCGCACATTTGGTGACCACACGGGGTGCCTCACGAAAAAGAATGAATAAAGATAATGAAGGCATAGTTCTATCAGAATGCTCTATATGTACTGCCATAATATGGACGTCTATGGCATTAAAACTTAACAGCATTTCCAGCACACTAACTTTTACAGAATTGGTGGCCAGCTGATGCACTCATTGTTACTTTTGTTTATGAGCATGTTGAGACAACTCATAATGATGAAACAATCACAATTTATAAAAAGTGACCTATTTTGCATTAGAAGCCTCAAGACATAAAATTTTCATAAAGTGCCATTTATAACTAATAACAAGCAAGCTTGAGCAAGTACATCAGCAAGCATATGCCATACTTTATCACATCTGCATATAAACTAGCTTATTTGAAGCATTGTCATCATAGCATTTAATACAAGCACATATGCCAATATGCTAATGGCAAAGAAAAAAAACATTAGACAACTGTGTGTGGCTATAACAAATACTCTCTCCCTGGACACTTCTATTGCAGCATGGTATTTCCAAACACCTTTTGATACACTGCAATCTTACAGATGTCTCAAAACAGCAGAAAATCAACTTAACATTAGTACTACCTGAAACACCCAGTTCTTACTCTTAGTTTAATAAAAAAAAACAACAACGCCAGGCCTCCACAGAACGTGCAGCACAGTCACAGCAAAACCTGGCAGAGCGGCCCTTCAGAGCCTTTTCTGAACAGTCATTGGGTAACTGCTGCAAGCACACTTGCTTGGTACCCACTACATCATTGATAATAATAATTTCTGGGTAGCAGGTTCACATTCGCTATGCTACCCTTCGTCATTTTTCTGAGAAGTGTGGTATCCGCTAAATACTTACAAGAAATTTTGAGCCAAATCATGCAATGGCTGACGTTGACGAGGGATTATGACTGTAGTGGATATGCACCACAGTTAATTGGTGATCAAGAACAAGCTTTTCTAGTGGGTTGGAGCATTGGGCAACCCACTCGTTATGCAATTTGAATTTTGTGAAGCCTAGTTATTCCTTTACTGTTTTAACATGCTTAGTTACTCATACTAACGCGATGTCTTTTCCCGACATCAAGCCTGCCTAAGGCAAGTTTGCAACAGAGCTTCAAGCACCAGGGTATCTCTGTGGTAGAATACTGGGCTGGCACGCAGGGGAAGAGTGTTCGAATCCCACTGTGACCTTGGTGTTTTTATTTACCAAGTTTTTACAGCGAAAGCTGTTACGAGATCAAAACTCAGTCACGCACAGCGCCGTAGGTGTCTGCCGCTGCTAGTGTCCGTAACCATTATCACAGAAATAAGAAAAAAACCTAGTACCAAAGACACAGTAGGGGCTCGAATTGTGCTTTAGAATACTGGGCATGCCAGCCCAGTATTCTACTACTGAGCCATGATGGTGCTTGTTTGCAAACTTGCTTTAGGCAGACTTGATGTCATGAAAGGAATCGTGTTAATATGAGTAATAAGGTGTTTTAGAACAGCAAAAGAATAACCAGTCATCACACAATGCGAATAGCATAACGAGTGGGTCGTCCAATGCTCCAACCCACTACAAAAGCTTGTTCTTGATCACCTATTAACTGTGGCGCATGCCCACTTCACGCACAATTCCTCATCGTCGTCAGTCACTGCATGAACAATTGGCACAAAATCCCTTGCAAGTGTTTAGCGGATACCATGCTTCTCAGAAGAATGACGAAGAATAGCGTAGCTAATGCCAGCTTGCTACCCAGAAATTATTATATTAATGCCTTAGTGGGTACCCAGCAAGTGTGCTTGCAGCAGTTAACCAATGAGTGTTTAGATAAGGCTTTGAAAGGCCACTCTTCTAGCTTTCGCTGCGACTGTGCAGGCCTGGCGTTCTTTTTTTTTTTCTTATTTCGTGTGATAGTGGTTACGGATATCGGCGGCGGACAACTAGAGTGCACGCGACCCTTGTAAACTGATTCATCTACATTGAATCAAGAGCAGTTCATCTTCTACAGCGTCACTATTCCTCAAGCCGCATATTTTTCTGCCTACCTTGCACTTTCATTTCCATTAAATGAAAAGCCACTTTCATTATGTGCCAATTTTGCACTATTTCATGTGTTTTAGTTGTGTAATACAGAATAAAACAAGATACATTAGTGATGATGTTGATAGGTATTTCTAGGCAATAAGTACTTTATTTGTTGTTGCTTCGGTAATTTGTTCCTTTTACAGCAGAAGCTGTTATGAGATCACAACTCGAGTCACGCGCAGTTGTTCGCTGCTGGTGTCCGTAACCACATTGCGTGAAATTAGAAAAATAAAAATAAAACTAGCACCAACTGTACGCTGGGTGCCAGCCCAGTATTCTATCACTGAGCCACACCTTTGCTTGGGACTTGGCAAACTTGCCTTAGGCAGGCTTGATGTCGGGAAAGCAATCAAATTAATATGACTTATAAAGCATTTTAAAACAGCGAAACAACAACCAGTCATTGCACACTGCGAGTAGTGCAATGAGTGGGTCGTCCAATGCTCCAACCCATCACAAAAGGTTGTTCTTATTTCCCCGTTTACTGTGGCTCATACCCGCTTCAGCCATAATTCCACTGCATGAACAATGGGCACGAAATTCCTTGCAAGTGTTTAGTGGATACCACGCTTCTCAGAAGAATGACAAAAAATAGCATAGCGAATGCCCGCCTACTATCCAAGAAGTTTTATTATTAATGCTCTAGTGGGTATCAAGTGTGCTTGTAGTAGTTACTTAATGAGGGTTTTTTTTAAAGGCTCTGAATGGCCGCTTGTCTAGCTTTTGCTGTGCCTTCCGTGCAGGCCTGGCATTTTCTTTTTTTTTTTTTGTGACACCACTCTTCAAATATGGAAATAAACTAAATTATGCAGCACAATCTAGCCTAAGCCACAGCCCTTTGGTCTTGTGTTTTCTGTAACAATGAAGCACAAACTAAATGGAAAGTGTATGAACATTCTCTATTTCACACAGAAGAAAAAAAAACTAAAGCCCTTACATTATTAACAGCAGTCAAGCCGATTGAAGTGCACTGTGTTACAAACGTCCACAAGTGAAAATCTGGCTTCACATATTCTGCTTTGGGACTGTAAGCACTTTGGCAAAACTTGCTAAGCCTCAGTCCATGCCAAAAGGTCACATTGCAGCTGACAGCTTCAGTTCGATTCTTGTGCAGAAGCCACACAGATCATGGAAAGGCCAGCTCTCACATGAGCTGTACGTTGGCCATCTGAAAGTAGCGCTGCAGAAAGTTGTTGGCCGCTGGCTGCAGTGAGCTGCTGATAAGGGGCCCCAAACGACCGGGACAGGCAGCCGAGAGTTTCTGCAGGCTCCGCACAAGATGCAAACGTGCGTCCGGGATGTTTCCCTGGAAGGGGTCGTGCTCCTTCTTCCCAGCAAAAATAAGCTGCGAGTAAGCCGTCTGGTATCCCGGAGTGTCCTCAATTTCTACAAAGTGTTCATCGTCTGGCACACTGTCATCTTCAGGCAGTTCAAAGAGGTCAATCAGGGCTTGTAGAAGAGGGCCCCAAAATTGTGAGTACTCCCCTTCGATGAGGGCAGGGGCCTCGGTAAGAAGCTTGGTGATGCCTACAGCACAGATTTTTCGTTCCAACTGGCCTGTGACTTTCTGTACATCGGCAATGACGAGCCTCTCTAGGACCATGCCAAACATCTTAGTTTGGATGCTGTCTACAGTGGAGATGAGAGCAGGTGCGCCATATCGGTACGCGTACAAGCTAAAGAAGACGAGCAGGCCTCGCACAAATTTGGTCGTTTTAGAGCTCTGAAGTCGCTGAAAGAGCAATAAAAAAATTTGCTTTATGTACTGGCTTACTGCATCTGGGCTCATGTGCTCCAAAATGCTTTGCACAATGTAGAATCCTTCATGATCGTTGGACTTGGAGGCTATAAGCTTCTGAAAGACACCCAATAGACCCATCAGACGATCAGCAGCCAAGATTTGTGCAGCACCTCGCTCGATGAAGGCCTGCAGCAGACGAACCAGCGGGTGGATATTTCCCGGCCGTTCCCACAGTACTGGAGCTAGCAAGCAGGGGAACAGTGCCATGTACGGATCAGGCACGGGTGAACTGTGACATTCCAGCATGAGAGATAGCAGCTGGAAAATATAGGGCACAAATTCCTGGACATCCTGTTGAAGAATATCCTGGAACACTGGAAACAGGCTGCTCTCAAAGCCTGCCACTGCCGATGGGTCTTTCCCACAGGCAATCCTTATAGACAGACTGAGTGTCTCAAAGAGGAAGTGGTTGAAATGTGGTTTTGAGGGGTTCTTGCTGGCCTGCACAAGCTTGCCTGTAAGCAGAGGAAGCAGTTGACTCAGGTAGGGCAACACATTTTCCTGCAGAAGAGAGAAGGTGCGCATCATCGCTTTCATTATGTACTCATTCTCTGCGGAGCCTGGATGAGCAAAAGACTGGAAAAGGTTTTTCAATAGCTGCTCCGAGATTTGCCCCACATCAGCAGCAGCGATTACGGCCTTCCCTTGTGGGTCTTTCATGGTGAAAAACTTGTCAACAGCACTGGCAGCGTATGTGTGGACCACATAACTCGGTGCAAGCAATAGGTGGACCACATGCGGCAGGCTCTGAAGAATCATGTGCTTAGGCAGCTGATTTCGGAACACCATTAAGTACTTGATTGCATCAGCTTTCAGTACTGGAAACTCGGTCAGGTTCTCATTATGAAGGTCAGGGGCAATGAACTCTCGGTAGAAGTCGACCACATTTACAAGTGAGCTGGTCTGTGTTGTACCCAGTTTTGCTGTTTGTGCCTTGACAGCCATTGAGGTAACAAGATAAATAGCGACGTCCTTGTTCTTCCAGTTTTGAGCTGGGTCTTTAGCAAATTGTTGCAACATTGCCGTGATATACTGAGAGAATGTTTCAGTAATCTTCTGTTCAAAGTGTTTGGACAAAGCACGAACTAAGTCACAAGCAGCACGCCGCCGTGTGTCAATGTCCGACCCTTCGATATCTTTGCGAACATATTCTTCTGGATTATCTTCAAAGAGCTCTTCATCAGTGGTGCGGAACTCCATGTTTGGGATGATCACTTTTTCGCAGATAGAACCAAGAACACTGGCATCTTCAAACAGTTGCTTGTAGTGGGGCCTCTCAGCAACGGCAGAAAGAAAGTGGATCGCATTGCTGACGAGAATGTCATACTTGGCCTGCGGCCCAGTTGTCGTCAGAAGGTGCCAAACAGCGGTTACGAAGCCCGGCAGATATGTCTGGAATTCTTCGTCATACTTCTGGGCATAGAGGCCAACATTGTCACATATCTGGGACTTCAGCTGTTCCAGCAGCCCCGCTTCTTCATCCTCATCAGTCTGCAGCACCTTGTTGTCAGCCGTAAGAAGAGTAAGAAAGTGTGACATCCATATATTCATGTTGTCTTCAAATATTTCTGGCAGGTCTTGATAATTAAGGCTGTAGAAGACTTTCGCTATGAGCACCAAGGAGCTGAATATGACCTTGAGCGCAGTCGGGTTGTTGGCATGAGTGTTGGCCAGCTCCATGGTAGCCACAAACAGGTCGGTAAACGGCTTTGCAAAGTTGTCCAAGACGTGTTTGATTTCGGTCCACAACTCTTGCGACTTGAACTCGTAACGGTAGCGCTTGAAGAGAGAATGAGCAGTTCGCAGCACCCCGTTGATAATGTGGAATTCGCCGCTCTGGAAATGGCTGATCATCTCCGGCAGTAGGTTCGGCCAGCGGGCTGGGAAGTCTTCACGGCCGATGATGCTGACGGCATCGCTGAGTTGTTTCTGCAGTTGCTCGGGGCTGCGCAGCATCAGACCGACGATCATCTCCTTGACGGCAGCGCGGTCGCTAGGGTGCACTCGGTCGGCGCCGTCCTCGGAAACCGCCCAGTGACGCTTCACGTAATTCTTGAACGCAATCGCACCGGCCACACGAACCACCATGTCGATGTCAGCTTTGTCCACGAGGTGCAGCAACAAGACAGGGTAATTTTGGTTCACCTCTATCGTTTCCAGAAATTTCTCCGCATTGCGACGAGTCGTCACGTCGACCTGAAGCGTTTGCTGGAGGTACGAGGCGAGCGTGCTCAAATTATTTTCAGTTATTTCCATCTTGTATTACAAGGACTGCATTCACTTGCCGGCGAAATCGGCAAACCTCACTTTAAATGACGGATTTATACTCTCGCATCCGATTCCAACCCGAGCCGAGCACTTTTTGTGACTAACGCTAGGCAGCAGCACATAACTGATGGTAGGGGGCACAACCTCGAGACTGCAGGAAGTCACAATTTGCAACAATTTGCCTCAATTTATGCTTAAATAAAATTGCAAAACTTATAACAATAATTTTTTTTTATTTTACATCGCAAAATTAGTAGTAGAAGTATCTAAAATATTCAAAACAACTTTGTGTTTTTTTTTCAAAAACTTTATCATTACATTGCCAAAGAAAGTAGCGCCAGCGCTTATAAAGTGACGCTTTGTTTTGGTATTTTTTGCGTCTCTTTTTGATAGTTTTTCGCTTTACTGGACAGGCATGCACGTGAGAGGTGGTTGTATGGGTTCTAGCAGCGTTTGTTGTAGCGATGGCTACGGCGGTTGTAAAGTTTCGTGCATGATTGTACAGTGTTCTTGCGTTGCATGCCTGATACATGACGTTTAGATGTTCTATGGAATCGCCGTCAAGTTGTAGCACGATAATTCTCTGAAAGCCTGCGACGATGGCTGCTGTTTTAAAGAAACGAGCATTGGCCGAGTTTAGTCAAGTTCTCCAGGTAAGCTCATCGTGTGGTTTCGGACGGAAAGGGGCACGTTTTTCTTCACTTTTATGGTTTGTTCAGGAGGAGCCGCCTAAACCATTGAAGAAGTTATGCATATCCAAGAAGCCTGCACCTCAAAGAACTGTCGATGTCGCCGAAGTTCTGCAGTCCGGCAGCTCGTCGGATGTGATCATGATGTTGATCCAGTTATCGGAGTGTCTGCCGATACAGGTAAACTGCGGTACTCTCACCGTTTGCATTACCCACGTAACTGGTTTCGTGTTTCACCCGCGTTCTGTAATCATGACGGGAAGTATGATAGAAGTGTGGCAGCTTGGGCTAGTTGGTATGGCATGACGATAGTTATAGCGCGAGAACAAAACGACGACACAGAGACAAGAAGGAAGTATGAGGCATTCATTCGTAGTGGTAGTTCGAAGACTGCGGGCGCGTCTTGTTTGTTTTAGTATATGTCGCCTGTCGAACGAACGTTGTGAAAAAAGACATAGCCTGTTCGTTGCCATAACGAGAATGCCTGACGGGTTCAAATTTGAAAAATTCAATGAATTGATTGCAATTAAGCTGTAACAGTGCATAGAACTGTTAACTACACAAGAGTACTTTTTTGTCAAACTATGTGATCACCGCCTTATTTAAGACTTAAGCTTGAAGGCCATCTCCAGCGTTTTTTTTTTTTTTTTTACCTTGTCTAACTAATGGTGCTTCTATGTTCCTGTGACACTCCTGTCATTGGCTTGATAGCATTTGTCAAACTGTGCGATCACGGCCTCATTTAAAATACGAAAGCTTTCAAGGCCAACTACAGTGATTTCTTGGCCATGGATGTCAAAGTAATGGGGCTTCTGTGTTCCTCAGGCACTCCAGTCACTGGCCCGATAGTATATTAGGCAATAATTTTAAATAAGCAATAAACGCAATACCAAAACCCAATAGAGTAGTGCTGTCTTCGCTGAAAGTAAAAGCTGGTAAGATCTGCAAATTGTGCACGTCATGATGATCCAGCCACTGCGGTGTATGAAAGCTGTGAAATAGGTGAAGATCAGATGATCAGTGCAGAGGTGACCATGTTAATACAGCTGTACCATGTCTGTGCTAGTTGCTCATCAGCCCGGAGGAGCACGGACAGCTGTGACCTGTATGCATTTGGAGGCCAACTAATATTGCCATTCCTCATCAATGGAGTATAACACGTCTGCTTAGTTATGTGATCTCCTCGATGCGCATTCCACTGACAGACCACACCAGCTGTCCAGTTTACTCATGTTTGTAGCTGCTGCGATCTGATAAAATGCCAACCCTAAGAAGTTTGCGGACAATCTTTAACTGTTTAATATTTCTGTAGGAAGAATGCATAAGTTCGTGGATAGTGGTGTTTGATATCATACTGGTATGGTTGATAAAATGTAATATCAGCCAAGTACGGAGCCACCTTTTACATGGTGCACAGCTTACAGTATATGAATAGGTGCAGCCTAGGTGGACAGGAAGTGTTTCGGTACGGCAATGTACTGCACATGTGCACTCTTCAGATGGCACAGTAATACCATACATTATGTGGGGTAAACTGGCACTGCTAGTTGAAACACTCTGAAATAGAAATAAAGAGTAATCATTTGCTGTGGGAGTTTTTTGTGACTGTTAAGGGGAATCATGCGCAGCCCACGGTGCAACACCACTTGCCACCTATTGCAGTCATGCCCACAATGAACTCCACTTTGCCCGCCTGATCAATGGAAGCGCTGCCCAAACAAACAGGATTGTTACCTGGACAGCAGATGCTGTAGGGGCACCTCGGCTTCGTCACTTTTGTCGCTTTGCCCTATATGACGTCACACATACAATGTCACCAGTAATTGTGGGAAGCCAGCGAAGAGAGTTGGGGCTATCAATAAAGTTCATTTGTAAAGGGTGTGTACATTTCCATAGCCTGTAATTTGGCACAAGTGACGGAAAGGTGCGAAGGAATGTACCCAGGGAATTTTTAGTGAGTTACATTGACCTCGAGAAATCGCTGTAGATTGCCTTTGAAGGTACAGACAACCGCTGACAACATAAATAAATTAGGATAGCCCCTGTAACGGAGGGATTTTTCATTATATTGTTTAAAATGCACTCCAGTTTTTTTGTTAAGCACGGGTTTATATTTTTATTTCGTTACCCAACATTACTTTGGGTGCTTGTCAGGGCAAAACAAGTGAAGAGGCACCTATAGGCACTTGCAGACACCAACAACGTTGTTTTGCTGCCTTAAGATTTATGTAGCAGCCAGTAAATAACCTCGAAGGTCCAAAAATTGCAGTGACAAGAAATATATGCACTTTTGCTGTGTGAAAATGCTGCCAAAACGATTTTGCAAATAGTGCTATAATAAGGAACTTATAGGGGATAGAATATCAGTTTCAGCCGGTTTCAAAATTTCACGTGAATTTACCGCCTTTCTCCACCATAGAGAGGGGCAAAGTGTAGCCTGTCATTGTGACTCCACCCACTTCAGCAACATGACACGATGTCAGTAATACGTTATCAGTGCACGGCCAATGACCAAGCAGGGCTTTTCCAACACAAGCATGTGCCATAGCTGTGTAGGGAGGAAGTACTGTGTGACATGGTGTTTCCTAAATATACACTACAGGGAACTTTGGCGCTAGTGTCTATGGGAGCTGCAATGCACGGCACTTCAGCGAAAATGGGAATGATGGGTAGTACACGGATTTGTCTAATCTTTGTACTTCTGGCTCCGTGTGTGCTCGTGTGGCTTGGAACTGCGTTGTTACGGAACAAAAGTCACCAAATGTTCAGCGGTTGCACTTCTCCCCAGTGTTATTTTAAGCTTACCTTTTCAAATTGGGTCACGTTGTTCAAAAGCGATCGTTGTTTTCTTCTAAACAAAACAGAAACACAGCCATAAACAAAGCCACAAGTGCGATTTGCACGAGAGTCCCCTCTAGTTAATTTTAAGATGCTGTGCTGTGCGTGGAACACTCTTCCCCAAGGTAAAGTAGCAAGATGCTTCTCCATCTTGGAGGCTCTCGTTCTGGCAGCCGCTTCTGCCGGTAGTTTCAGGCTGTACAAAAAGGGCAGATGGCAGCACAGGTAAATGAAAAATGTGGACTTGCGGCTAGAACTGCATGGCCGCAGGACCAAGGCAATGTTATGTCGGACAAAGGATCAATTGACGAGCTCAGTGGTATGCCAAGTTGCCCACTGTGCATTCGAGGGGGATTGGTCAGAGCAAAGAAGCTTGGGAATTGTTGTATGAGGAATCTGCGCGGCGCACAGCGCTGCAATATTTGGAAAATGGGATCTTTGCGGTGTAATATACAAATTGGCGTCGAGGGGTGTAAAAAAAGTCTAAGCCTGTGTACTGGCCCTTTAAATTATCACCGTGCTTTCAACGGCATGCTGATGAGGAGCTTTGAAATGTGCTTGTTGTATATGACACGACTTTCACTTTAGTGCTCTGGATAAAAACATGATCAGGTGGAAACTCGCTAATGTTTGAAACTCACAAAAATAATTCTCTCTCAAGTCTCTTCATCGAGAGAATGCGGTTGTTTTTTCCAGGGTGCAGTATTGAGTTGTTTGCTGATGGTTGGCAGATGAAGCTTAGGGTAATGTAATTTATGCAGACATGTGGGGAAAAACCTAGACACACTCGCACAAAAAAAAAGTTTAAGGCAAACTTGTGTTACTGTTCCAAATATTGCCAAATTCAAAATACTTCGATGGTGTGTGTCTTTCTCATTAACAGTTTTCCGGCATCTATAAAAATCTCGGTTTTCATTTCTTGACAACAACACAATGCATATGGCAGCAGTATGGTGAGCGTCGAGAAGAGGCTGCTCAAATAACAATGCTCTGTTATTGGTGGGTTGCTAGACAAAAGAAGCTCATTCAAAAAGCTGTGAACAAACTAAAAAATTTAGAGATTGCTTGAAGTCTTCATTTATTGTTTTCGAATTTCACGTTTTGGCTCAGGTGGCCTTGAGACACACAAGACACAGGTGGCAAAGCCAAGCGCAATGGTAGACAAGTTGCAAGCCTTCTGATAAGCAAATCAGTGCTGCAAGAAGTTAGATTGTAAGGTGGCAATGAGTGCACTTGTGTTTTCTTTTTGCAGCTTGTTTTCACCTTACTGCACACATTTGCATGTCAGAAGCTCTGAAAGTCGTGCATTGTTTTTTTAGTACTAGGTAATAGGCTTTTGTCTAATTTAGTACCCAGCACTTGGAAGGGGGGAGGCAGAGAAAATGGGATGCAAAAAGACCTGTTGATCATCGCTGTTGATAAGGTTAGGAAGACAGTAATGTTAACATGGTCGATTGCATTTTATTTGTGTAGTTACATTTTGGGCCAGTTGTTTAATATTTCTGACCATTTATGCTTGAATTTAAAGCATGTGTAATTGTAATTGGTTGCTTTCTGTGTTTTTTTCCTGTAATGTGTAGAAGTCTTATTCCAGGCTGAATAAACATATCTAGGATGATCAGAAAGCTGCAATTTCAATGATGTAACCTCTCTTGCCGCAGTCTGAAGAGGTGCAAAGTGTATACAAGTCCTTGCTGGAGCACTTCTCCAATGAAAAGGAGACAACAGCTCGTGCAAAGCTGTCCTCTGTTCTGGGTCAGCTGGTGTGTCGGCAAGGGGCCCCTGAACCTGCAGCAGCAGTTGAAGACCTCGCTGCCCTGCTTCGTGCAGAAACCTCACATGCCGTGTTAGCTGCCCTGGTTGACTCGCTGCACTGTGTTGGCCTACACGCACACAGTGACAAGCGTGTCCAGCAAAAGGCCAGCCAACTGGCCAAGCAGGTAGGCCGTCCATGGCATTGTCAATCCAGTCATACTCTGTTAGATTCATTAGGTTGTGTATTAACAGAAGCCCTTCAAACCCTTGCCCTTTTTTCTGCTTTCTTTTCTACTTTATATATTTAAAGATTGTAATCATTTCATATCAAACACTGTCCTTAAATCATCATCATCATCAGCCTGACTACGCCCACTGCAGGACAAAGGCCTCTCCCATGTTCCGCTAGTTAACTCGGTCCTGTGCTTGCTGCTGCCAATTTACACCCGTAAACTTCATAATCTCATCTGCCCACATAACCTTCCGTCTCCCCCTAACCCGCTTGCCTTCTCTAGAAATACATTTAGTTACCCTTAATGACCAGCGGTTATCCTGTCTAAATGCTACATGCCCGGCCCATGTCCATTTCTTCTTCATTTCAACTATGATATCCTTAACCCCCGTTTGTTCCCTAATCCACTCTGTTCTCTTCTTGTCTCTTGAGGTTACACCTACCATTTTTCTTTCCATTGCTCGCTGTGTCATGCTCAATTTAAGCTGAACCCTCTTTGTAAGTCTCCAGGTCTCTGCTTCGTAGCTAAGTACCGGCAAGATACAGCTGTTATATATCTTCCTGTTGAGGGATAATGGCAATCTACCTATCATAATTTGAGAGTGCTTGCCAAAAGTGCTCCACCCCATTCTTATTCTTCTAGTTACTTCAATCTCGTGGTTCAGCTCCGCGATGATTACCCGCCCTAAGTAGACATAGTCTTTTACAGCTTGAAGTGCACTATTACCTATCTCGAAGCGCTGCTCTCTTCCAAGGTTGTGGTACATTACTTTAGTTTTCTGCAGATTACTTTTAAGACCTACTTTTCTGCTCTCCTTGTCTAACTCTATAATCATAAGTTGCAATTCGTCCCCTGAGTTGCTTAGCAACGCAATGTCATCGGCGAAGCGCAGGTTACTAAGGTACTTTCCATTAACTCTTACACCTATCTGTTCCCATTCTAGGCCTCTGAAAACCTCCTGTAAGCATGCGGTAAATAGCATTGGGGAGATTGTATCCCCCTGCCTTACACCCTTTTTGATCTTAAATAGGTTTATTCAAAAAGCAATTGTTGTCTTGATTAAAGAATGGCATTGTCTGTGTTATTTTTTTTAGGGATTATTGTCTGTCATATATTTTTCATTGATCTCTAATCTTATGTTTTAGTATAATGGGATGATTTCAGCATACACAGAACAGACAAAGATGAAAGAAAGTAGACGAACAAGCGCTGTCAAAAGAACTTCCTTTCATCTTTCCGTGTTGTGTGCTTGCTGAAATCATCCCATTGTGAATTTCTACCAACTCGCTCTGTTTTCATTATTTTACCACACATTTTTTGTTGCACACATTATTGTTCAATTATGACATGTTTTCCTGTAATATTGCTGGTATTGCTAATCAACACACTTTTATTGGTAATATTTGACAATAGATCCACCTATGGCCTTGCTCTATTGTTCCTCCTGTATATTTATTTATATGGTGTTTTCTACTACGATTTCAATAAACTTGATATTATTTGATTCATGGAGTTGATTGAGAGATGAAAAATTGTGGAAAGGGAATGTCCCCGGAGCCTGCGTTTTGACAAGTGGAGTTGCCTTTCTCATGGCAGTGTTTATTGCACCGGCATTATTTTGGGGTTTATGTTTCAAATGTCTTGTTCCACTGGTTAAGATTCTATGATAATCCATGTATCGGTGCAAAAAACTTCTGCTTCTAATGTAAGCGATCGTGCCTTTTCAGGGCCATTAGGCAACTGAAGTGTCAAACTGCCCTTGTATTATCACTATGTTTCTATTTTACTCTTCTAGTTTTAATGTTTGGTTGATGTACATTCATTTTTTGCCTACGAGAGCACTTTGGCAGATTACTTAATAATTATCGTGTTCAGTTCAACGCTGACATTCACAATTGTACTATAACTATAACTATAAAGGTGGTTCACTCACTGCATGTTACTTCAATCGACTTTAAACGTGATTAGGCTGTGGTGGCTGCATTTGATAGAGGCTAAATTCTTGAGGCCAGTGTATATTTAGGTGCACGTTGAAGAACCCCAGGTGGTTGGGACAAAGAAAACTGGGCATGTTGGTATAGATTTATCATTACCAGAGCATGCTCACTCGAAGCAGACAAACAGGAAAAAATGTACACAAGCACTCAATAATGATGAACCCATGTGGTCAAAATTTCTGGTGCCCAAAATGTAGCTTTCATCAGACTTACATCATGGTTTTTGAAAATAAAACTTCAATAATTATTATAAAATTATTAAACATGATAAGCACACACTTCCTGAGTAGATAAGTAGCGCTCTTTAAAGTTCGTTGTGTTGTGTATCTCTGCACAGGATCACTTTACTAAAGATATTGCCATCTTTGATCAGTCAGTCAATGTTCAACATTCTGGGAGCAATGCCAACAATATAATTTCAGTAAAATGGAAATGAGTATAAACTACCTGTTAATTATGATGGGGCAAAATACAAATAAATACTGTGCCCCATCAGCACTTAGTGGTTTACTACAGTTAATGGTCTTTCTCACTTCATTTACATTCTGGCTGATGCTTTCATCGCTGCTGTGCTTCCTTGTTATATACTCCACTGGGCCTTACCTGATGTTGCAGGCACTGTCGGATGGAAACCACAGAGTGCAGTGCAAGTGCTTGCGCCTGCTAAGCGACTTGCTCCCCACAGATGGCCGGCCTGAGGCGCTAACATCATTGCTCAGTGATTACAGCCGCCACCAGGACCCTCGCGTCCGCACGGCAGCCTTCCAGGCCATGGTGAGGGCAGAGTTAAATTGACTTCTTTTATAATCATGGATGAGATCGTTTTCATGAATTGGCCCTGCAACACTTTTCTAAGTTATAATTGAATAGTCTCTCTATTAGCCAATAATGCTTCACAAATAACATGCTGCTAAAATATTTAGAATCTGTCAAGTACGAGCGGAACTACAGAAATTTGTCACACGCTTGAAGCACTTTCTCTCTCCTTTTGTGCCAGTGAGCGTGCTGAAAGCTACGGAGGGAGATGCATAAACAGGGGGCAAAAAGATCTTATTAAACATGTCCTTTTATTTTTTCTTTGAACATGCAGATTACCTTTAGTTTGATCTCGATCATGAGTGTGGGCACGGGATGGGCACGGGATGCCAGTATGACCGCAAGAGCATGTGCGTGGGCACGTTGCAGATCATATGATGGCTGTGGGGACTACGGAGCTCATGATGCTCAAATCAGTCAACTGCTGTGAACTTGGGTATATGGAGCAGTAATTTGGTAATACCACATCATTTTGTGGAGAGAAGAGGAAGCGATTTTCAGCTGAATTTTAGAATTAATTGCCAATTCTGGGTCGTGTACTTGAGCTATAATGTCTGGCTCGTGTGTTCTTGGGAGCTTCGACTACTGATCGGCAGTGTTTTCTGACCTTGCTCAAAAGGTTTTGCAGGTTGTCAGCTAGTTATGGTTCAAATATTAGATTGGCTAAAAGAATGTAACAAATGAAGTGCTGGGAGATGGGGAATGCCCCACTTTCAATCTGCTACATAAATATGTGCAAATGTGTTGCACATATTTTTCAAGCAGTGAAGGCAACCTCATTGTTTTATATGGCATTAAATTCAAGATGAGTACACTTCTTGTGGTGCTTAATTCGGTTCTTGCAAGCCCCACCATCCAATGACATATTACAGACTTAATTTTGGATGGTATGGACAGCGAATGTAATGGATTTATTGAAGGTAAATTGATGACCACCCATGCACAGCATGAAAGCCAAAAAAAAAAATTCATTCAGATTTCTCAGAAAGAAAGCTTCTTCGCTGTTGAAAAAGTCTGCAACTAAAGAACTGCGAGGGATTCCGCAGTACTCATTTGCAATAATAGACCTTTGTCATAAGATAATTAGTGCTTATTGTAATGAGCATCTACTGTGTTGCTGACCCACCTAGTGTGTTTGTAAAAGACACTGAATGTCAGCCTTAGTTGAGAGATGGAAGAAACTGTTATTAATTGAACCTAGGTCTTTTCAGTGCTCCACTAAGTGACCGTGATCAAGTAGGTTTTGACCCTGAATGGTCTCTGAACAGTTTTGACACTGGTATTACCTCTGAATGAGTGCCATAGCATCCGTATTACGATGCCTTTCATTTAATGATAGCTTTTTGCGTTCTTTGTTCTCTTTTTGTGCAGTACCGTCTTCATGATCGTGGCCTGAAGCTGGATGTGAGCCTGTA
The DNA here is from genome assembly GCF_043290135.1 of Rhipicephalus microplus. Classification (NCBI taxonomy): domain Eukaryota; kingdom Metazoa; phylum Arthropoda; class Arachnida; order Ixodida; family Ixodidae; genus Rhipicephalus; species Rhipicephalus microplus. Next base: position 249,829,719 of record NC_134700.1, on the reverse strand, counting down.
TGAACATGTAACGACCGCCTTGAATGACGACTATGAAAGTGTGCGCATAGCTGCCCTGAAGCTGGTGCAAGTGCTAAGCCATGCATACGGCAACAAGTGAGTGCTTGCATGAGACAGTGCTTCTTGTTGAGCCAGACACAGGCTCTGCTCACTTCTTGAAGATCTCCATGCAACATTCCATGCAATTAGTGCAATTGATGACATGGAGTACTGAAATGAAGGGGGAATGGACAGCAAAGACAGGTGTGCAACTACTACTGCCCATCGCTTGGTTATTTTTGAAGCAAGCTCCACAAATTTTTGCAAGTAGCTTGAATGGACATCTTTTTAGATGTCTTGTGAATTTGGCAAGAAAATACAAAGCCATTCTAAAAGTAATAAGAATGTATAATTTTACTATTTTTATTTTTTGAAGGAACATTTCTTCAAAAAATTCTGCTTGTAAAATAGTGAAATCTCTTCTGGTTACTACATGTGCCAGAGTATCCTTCTGAACCAAAATATTAATTGTAGGCATGGCTATTCTTTAGTTAACAATTGAGATAGTTGATGGCTGGAATTCTAGGGCTTTTTTCTTAGGAGAAAATTTTTTCAAAAAGTCAATTCTTGTGATAACACTATTATTTTGCTTCAGAATGGGTGCATGCTATTCCGAAAGAAGTCACAAAAGTTTGCACTTCATAGCTGCAGTGGTTACAGAGGAAATGTTCCTTTCCTGATGAAAAGTAGTGTTTGGAGAAAACGCCTCTTAAACTTTGAGTTGCCGTAGTAGAGACGCGGGGTCAGGTGGGTTTGGGGCCGCTTTTAAATGCTCTCCACTGCTTGTACAAATGTATCACTTCGTGGAAGCACTTGTCAGTAATGCTGGAATACAGTGCTATGAAAACTGAAAAATCGCATATTCAGTTGATTTTGCCCTCCAAGCCTCCTTAAGTCCCTTTTAATGACATTTATTGTTATAACATACTCAGCATTACAAAGTATTAGGCATTTTTTTAGAGGTGTTCAAATATTCAAATGTTCTGAGTATTAGTTCAACATTGCATTTATAATATTCGTATTGAATTCTAAAGTGGCTTATTAAAAAATTTTAAATGATTGATGTGGCATTAACATTTGAAATGATTGAACATTCAATCCCCATATCTTACCGAAAAGAACCCATGGCCTTGCTATTCTTTGGTAAGCGAGCCAGCAGTTGACAAACAATTCTGAGTGTGATGCTGCATAGTACGGCTAATCATTGAAGATACATGAACACGTGATAGCAACAACTAATAAACATATGTACGCTAAGCCACTATATGGCAAGTATAAATGTTCTCTTTTTCTGTCTGCTCTTTTTTGGGATCCAGCTTTTAAGCTCACGTCCAGCTGTTTAACGGGGGACATGGCAATGGGAATTGTAAGTTTGGTCAAAATGTTCAGTTTTTCAATAAATTTTTTTCTGTAATACTGAGACCATGTTTCACATCATAGTGTGAATTTAGATCAAAATAAGTAGTACAAGTTGAGAAACAAGCGTTTTACTGGTGGGCTGTCATCAAAATCTATGTGAAAATTGGGCATAGCAAAATGCAAATTTGGAGCTTTTCCTCGGCAAAGTGCCATCATATTGGCATCATCATAAAGAGGACAGATTGGAGCTCAAGATAGCCACAAAGATGTATTTCTCCAATTAAAAATAAAGCCAGCTTTTTTCCGAGTTTCGTTTTATCAGCTTCTAGCTCCAACGTCTTTGAGCCCCATTTTCTCATGTTTCATTTTTTGAGCAGTTGCTGTCAGTATCCTTGTGCCATTTCACAACAAATTAAGCTATAGCCATTAAGTTTCTTGCACTTGGATTCTGAGACATTGGTGAGCACTGTAAAGCTGTCCATATTTGTGTGGACGTCATACAGACTTTTGTAATTGGCTTTTTGTAAAAGTTGTTGGTAAAATAATATGTCCAGGACATTTCAGAAAAAAAATTTTGTGTGCTTACTTATATATTAAAAATAAAGCAATAGCATTACGATGCAAAATGGACTGCTGTAAATATCGTTATGCAAAAATTTTGATGAACTTGTGTCTAATTAGCTAATTAAATTTGGAGTGACAATGAAAATCTATCAAGTGTTGTAACTCAAAAGTTATATTAGATAGCTCAAAACCAATTTCAGTTACGATAAGAGCACAACAAGTGACATCTTCATGCCAAATTTCATCCCTTTAGCTTCATAAATAACAAAGATAATTTTCATTGCTACGTCCGCTCTTAAAAAACATGGTTGATTCCTCTACCATAGAAATAAGTAAAACACAAAAGTAAAATATGTCTTTAAAGAAGTAGTATAATGTTTACTGTACATTGATTTAAAAAAGCTTGTGCAATTTCTATTGGTGGTTGACAGCTGTAGCACCGCTTAACGTGAATGCATCCACGTTGCCACTTATTCATACTTCTCTATCCCAACGACTAACATTCATCATGAATAAATTGAACAAACCCATGTGGGTCATAGATATCTGTGTGAGAGCTAAACCAGAGGAAACGATGCGACAGCCAGAAGAGCATGGCTGATTGGTTGCCAATTTTTGGCTGAAGTTGCTTACTTGCGGCATGTTGCGGGGTTAAACACCAATGACCGACGAGAGGGAAACACAACACACTTCCCTTTGGCCGGCCGCAATCGTTCGGGGGGTGAGCGCACGTGGGGAACGCGGTGTTAAAGCCAAATGAGAGCCTGAGCTCTAGGTATGGATGGATGATATGAGTGACGTTGACGCCTGGGGCAAAGTCGCCACCTGGGAGTGTGTTGAGGCATTGACAAAGTTGCACTTCGCCTATTACAAACGCACCAAACGGAACAGATTCTTAGAAACAACGTGTTTAAGGAACTAATACTGGATACCACGATCATGATGCATTACAGCACTTTACCAAGAACACTGCGAGAGAACAGTGGCAGATATAAAAGGCGTATTTTTTAATGCATACAAAGTATGTGGCCATGGCACACTAGATAGCGTGTCCAGCATCTGTTGTCGCTGACCCAGGGGTCATGGGTTCGAATCCCACTGACATAACTTCTTTTCTTTATCTTCTGATCAAGCATACTTTTTCGACGTCATTTCTATGACACAAATACGTCACTGAAATCTTGGTGGACCCCCATCATAAAACATGTTAGTGTTTAAAAAAGAAATGTTTTGTCCATCGTGCAAATTGTTACAATGATGGTTTACTGGGAGCTACAAAGAGTGAAATTTTTTCTGGGATCATGAATTTCTTTTATTACATTAGCAAATGTATAGACCATCTCAACGAGGTTTTGCTGTTGTCGTCACTGTCATGTCCTATATAAAGCCCAAATTGGTAAGATCCTTCAGCACATCAAATGTTCTAACTGCAGGCATTAGTGTACGAGCAGGGTTGATGATTGTGGCTGGCGCAGAGATCAAATGAGCCGGCCCACCTCCGTCGTTTGGAGGATGCATGCGATAAGGTCGCATGCATCTCCGACTGGCCATCTTATCCTCAAACTGAGAGGAAATGCCTTGCCTGTCTTCAACGAGCATGAAAAGATGCTAGAGGGGGGTCCATGAGCAGCAACTGTGAACTTTGATGTTACAGGCTGTGGGGTCTCAAATTGGCGAGTGAGCGCCACGGTCTGCTCTGGAGTGAATGGGCATAGCAGACGCGGTCGGTACAAACCAAACAACATACATACATTTATTTACCTAATTTATAACGACGATATCGTCCGCCGAATCGATACATCAGTAATGAACACGCTAGGACATCGTTACACAATAACGCGACAAACACAGCATGACACACCCAAGGCGGCGTCGTCAACGCTTGACTTACCACGTGAGCCTACCGCAGGCGGCCCGCGGTGCCGTGCACCCAAAAATGCTGTAGGCTCATGTGCTCAGGCTTGGGTGCACAATAAAGAACCCCAGTTAGTCAAAATTTCCGGAGCCTTCCACTACGACGTCTCTCATAATCATATGGTTGTTTTGGGATGTTAAACCCCACATATCAATCATCAATTTACCTGATATTTGAGGTTAGGTATTCACATTCAGATTGTATATTGAAACTTTAATACATAGATTCCTTTTGTTGAGTAACATTTAGTCATGCAATATTTTTATTCGGCAGCCATGTGCAAGTACGGAACAGCCAGGAGCAAATCCGACTAGCAGATGACGCTTTTGCCAAGATCTGCCAGATGGTTGGAGATCTTTCCATGAGTGTGCGCATTGAAGCGGCCTCATTGATGGTGAGGAATCTTACCCTTTCTGCTGAAATTGGCAGTGCTGTGGAAATGATTATATTGTCTGTTTGTATTGTTTAAAAAACAACTAGTGTTGTGTATTATTTTTTGTGGAAAGAAATGTATTTCATTTGTTTACCCTTGGAAAGTTTCATGGCTATCATTGTTTATCGCGAAACCTGTTTTTAACTATATACCAGTTTCGTCTTACCACCCTACAAGTTCTAAACTTTGCCTTTTTGCACTGCTAAATATGCTGCGTGATTCTCTCCGATACAAGTAGCATGCATATCAGCTTTGTGCACTGTGTTTTATTGGATGCTTCGTGGTTTTCTACTTTGGTCAGAAACGGGAGCTTACTCCGTGATAACGTCAAGGTTGTTAAGACAGTCCTAATATGTGAGTGCTCTTGCGCTGTTAGACTAGTGTCTTAATGTACTGTGGACCAGCATTTACTCTCAGTGCAACTATGAGAATCTGCATGAGAAATTTACAACTTGATTTTATTGCTGAAAGTAATCTGAAATTCTATTTTCCTGTTAGGAAACTGCTGAAAGTGACATTAAAGATGAATGAAACGATTTTTTGTGTATTAGTGAAGTGCCAATCCCGAGAACGCCACTCTTACAGCGACATGACGTTTGAAAAGCAAGAAAACTTAACGAAAGGAAAATGCTGATGGAGACGCCACCTTGAGATTTTCGCACCAAAATCCCGTGATGTAGAAATTTTTGAAGACGTCTACTGGGTCCTGCGTAGCTTCTAATCAATAAAAATGAAGTACATTGTCATCTGTGAGTGTCAGAGACCTAGCATACGAAGTTTCAAAAAATTTTATCAAGCCAAAACCACGAAAATCCGAAAGATACGTTTGTAAATTAGTTACCTCATGTGCCGAGATTTTGGCGTCGAATTTCAAAAGGACACTTGATTTTCTCCGCTAATAATTAACCCATAATAGTAATACATATGGTGTTAGAGTTCTCTGAGTGCAGTTAGTTAACATAAACCAAGTCGTTAGTATTTGTCTTTAGTGTCTCTTCAAAGGGGCCCTGCAACACTTTTCGAACATACTAGTTGAAAAATACTGCAATTGGTAGTAAAAGCTCCCGAGAACACACGAGCCAAATATCATAGTGCAGCATGCGACCTAAAATTCATAATAAATTCTCAAGGTCAGCTAACAATTACTTCTTCCCACGACAATGACGAAAGAAGCTCAAAAATCATTCGTCGCAGCTGTTCTATCAGCCATTGGCTAATATGAACATGGCGTGCTCAGTCATTACAGGGATCGCTGCGGGCGGCCGCGACTTGTCCACGGGAGCGCACACGATCACACTGAAGAGCCACGCATTCGGAAAAAATAAAAAAAGAGAGATAGAGAAAGTGCTCAAGTTTACGAGGTGCACGGGATGTATTTTTTTCCCCCGTGCCATCACTCCCTGCTTTGCTTTCTGGGAATTGAGGCTAGCCCGCTGCCTTTGCGCGGACATGTCTCCCCTCCTCCGCTGTCTGCCGCACTGGGCGAGCGGAGTGACGTTTAACCCCCTCACCCGGTAGCAAATGTTGACTATGGCGCCGCGCGCGGAGTCTCCCGAGAGGTTTTCGCGCGCTGCATCGGGAGCGGACTGTGAGACCTCTCCGGGGACGACATGGGGTAAGCGCGCTTTTCTTTTCCGTCCGTCAGCTCCCTGTGGGGCTCGTTCGGACTTCGCCAACAGCGCCTTGCGCTCGCGGCGAACGCTTACCTTATGTCGCCCCCCCCCTTCCGAACGCTCGGCCGAAGGGTGGTACGGTGTCCTAGTGCGTGGCCTAGCTACGTCGACCCGTCTCCCTCCGAAGCCAACGCGAGCGCCTTTGCCCCCACTCGAGCAACCGGGCCTTGGTCCCGGTGTCTCCGTGGATCACCTTTACCGCGGAGACGTGCTCGTGGCACCCTGTGTAGTACTTTTGTGCCCGTGGCGGGGATAAGCCTATTTGCTTTCCCATCGCGCCTTTGCAACGGGCTGTACTGCGTTTGGTGTTGCCACACTAAAGTGTTGCGACTTTGAGCAGTATCGTGTTCTCGCCACGGCGACGGTTAACGCGTGCCCTGCGGCTCGCTAAGACCGGACCCACGCTGGTGGCGGTACTCCTTCGGGATACGTGTACACCACAGCTTCCAGCGCTTTTGTTGGAATGAGAGAAGAGAAAACGTGGTTGTAGAATGCAACAAATCTTTGTAGCTTCGCTCATACTGGACAGATTCTGAAAATTTTTACGGCAGGGTATTCGTGAGGCAATAAGCTTTTTTTAGTGAATTCATTCCATTGCTACTTGAATGAGTGCTTCAGGACCCCTTAAAGACAGCATTTATCCTGCTTCGAAAATTGCTTCAAATGTCAAACTGACTTTTCTATTATGGTATGGTATGACAGCTGATATTGATAGAAGTACTGCATTTATCAATTCTTTTGTATGCATACTTGGTTATGTGTGCATATGGGCAGTTGACCAAAAATCGCTCGAGTGATGGCTCACTTAGGAGTACTTGGTACGTATAGTACTTTTGTTCTCTAGCTTGTCTTCATAAACTTCTATAGGCCATTTGCAATTTGTATTTGTGCACATTCATAAAGAGTGCCAAAGACATGTATGTAGTGTAGCTTGCCTTGACAATTCTTCGCTTAACTTTTCAAAGCCACACCCTAAGGCACATTTCTAGAAAGTTAAATCATGCGACTTCACTATGTGCTGCAGGGCACCATGGGCCACGTGAGCCTGCACTTCCTGGAGCAAACTCTCGATAAGAAGCTGATGTCAAATCTCAGGGTGAGTTTGGTGACACAACGTAAAGTCGGTGTATTTCTTAGTTTCTTTTTTTTTTTGTTTAGTTGCGCTCAGTTTTACTGAAGTTGGTGTCCAAGCTCTGGGCCATACTTAAAACCTAGTATTTGAATATACGGTCCAAAGTACCGTTACCCACTCCAAATGTAAGAAATTTATTCTGTGGCTCCAGTTCCCATTAGGTTTATATATCTGAAATGGCAGTAAGTAAATCACTATAGGAGAGAAATTGGTCATACACTATTGAGCTAAGCGACCCTTTCTACTGTTGAAACAACCATCCTAAAACGTGGTTTGTCTTTATGCCTAGGCAGCTAGTGCACTGCAGCATTTGCAGTAAATTTATAGTAGATCATGTTGCTTGCTTTGTTCTCTTGCACTATATATGTTTTGCTGCACCAACCTTGTACAAAGGTTGGTGCAGCAAAACATGTAATTTTTATCATCATACTCAGCTGGTGCAAGAATAAGGGAAAAGATAAAAAAGAAGCCGCAGGCAAATTATGCTATTATTTCTGTCATTGTGCATACTTGCATGGCTTCCGTCCCTCATCTAGAAAGTTTACGCTTAGCATCAATGTCTACTGACCCTGACGGATCATGAACTAGCCCGAGTGGTGAGTTATGACTTACCAATGAGTTTCGTTTCTGCTGTGCAATAGGTTAATTTACGTTTTACTGTATATTGATGGTCCAACAAACTGGCCTGTGTATGTTTAAGACCGCTCTGTATGTCGTGCCTCATGTTTTCAGTGCATGTCTGTTTAAAGAACTTTCACTACATTTTGCTAAACCACTAATGGTTTGCTACAATCTTGGCATAAGATAAGAAAGGTGACAAAGCCAATGAAGATTTTGTGCTGTGAAGGCTGGATCGCAGCATTGCTTTAATAGGGGAAAGCTACCAATGGGCAAGCCAGTGTGTTCATTCTAGTCTGGCATATCTAAAGACACAAATTTGAGAGTTCTAGTGTTGAGGACATCTACCCATGATGACTTGTTAACTGCAGTAGTGTCTTAGTGGCTGTGATATTTTCTTAGTCTCTTACTGTTAACAGGATTATGGGAGTCCTGTTTTTTTTTCACAGTGGCTGCACTCTGACCGAAAAAAAAATGCAATAATGTTTGTGGGCTAAACTTTGAATGCACTATCAAGAACGTCAAGCGATTGGGTTGTCTAGAAGTGTTACACTGCGTGGCACCCTGTGTTTCTTTGGGATGTGAGACTAAATTTGTCATTCGTATCGTGTAGGCTTTCTTCTAGAGTTGGCCACAGGGCAAAGAGTTGGGCAGCTAGCAAAGTTGCCTTTTCTGTTGTGCAGCGCAAACGTTCAGCGCACGAGCGGCAACGCGAGAGCTACGAGAGTGGCGAGTGGTCTTCAGGCCAACGATGGGCAGATGACGCACCTCGTGAGGAAGTGGATGCCCAGAGTGTTAGCCTTATGGGCTCGGGGGCCTGTGGGGCGTTTGTACACGGCCTTGAGGATGAGTTCCTCGGTAAGCATGCGAAACAGAACACCATGATGGCAGGAGACCTGTATTTGTGCTCTCTCTGGGGCTGTGCAGAAGTACGACTGGCATCTCTGGACTCCCTATGCCGCCTGGCATTGCAGTTCCCATCATTCGCAGCCCAGTCCCTGGACTTTATTGTGGACATGTTCAATGACGAGATTGAAGAGGTACGGCTCAAGGCCATTCAGTGCTTAGGCCGCATCAGCAACCAGATAGTGCTGCGTGAGGACCAACTGGAGACCGTCCTTGCTGTGCTCGAGGTGAGCCAAAGTGCCCGATACTAATGAGTTGATTCCTAAAATGATTATAACATGTTGTGATGATTCTCTGTACACTGGACGTAATGCCTATTACCTTCAGAGAAAAATAATAAATAGATAATCATGCTGCTAACTTCAAAATGGGCCCATTTTGTCTTGGAGACACATGACCACGTTCCCATCAACTTTGCTCTATCAAGCACTTGTTGCGGTGTTTACTAATATGCATTTTCGCATAACTTCACTTTTGTAAGCTCATTGTTTCTTTGTAAGTACTGTAGAATCACATTTTTTTCATAGGTACACACTTTTATTCAGAAGGTATGTCACTCTGTCGCATGTTTTAGAGTGTTCTCCAAAGAGGTTGCTAATAAAATATTGTTCATGAAGTAATGTGTTCACTTAAATTTATTGAGCTACTCAGCCGAATGGAAGCTCTTGTGGAAATACCTTATTTACTCCCATAATAGGCGCACCCCTAGTTTGGTCGCAGAATATTTGTTTTTTTTTAATTCCGTGCATAATAGGCGCATCCCGAACTTGGCCATGGTCAGAAACAATTCTACCCCACAGCAGTACTGTTGGAATGGGGTCCCCGTACCCTGAAGAAGAAAAGAAGACAAATCGAGGAGCAAATAAAAAAAATCTGAAGTGCAACGACGTAACCAACGTGTTTGACGAAATAAAACTTGTAAAAAAGGCGTCCATGAGCGAAAAAAAAAAGGGGGGGGGGCTCTTTCATCAATTACTGATACCCCCGAATCGCCGCGCTTCTTGTAGGTCACGTGTACAACGCCGGGGGCTCGATCCCCATCACCATCATCAGAGAAAAAGAAATGCATTTTGCAAGCTGTGTGCGTATGTTGTAGTCCTGTATTCAACTTTAGTTCCACCATGGGGAAGTACGCAAGCTACACGGCTTGATTTAAGCTGAAGGCAGTGCAGCGCGTGCTGGAGCATGGCAACCAGGCTGCAAGCAGGCATCTCAGTATTGGAGAAACCAGTATTCGATACTGAAGGGATTAAGAAAAAATACTTAAGGCGATGAAAAAGACACGACACGCTTTTTGCGGTGCCAAGACTGGCAGGTATCCGAACATCGTAGAGCAACTGGTCTGGCATATACGGGAGCCACGACGAGACGGCTGTGCTATTGTGCAGACTAAGGCGTGCAGAATATCCAGAGCGCAGCGCACCAAAGCAAAAGAGTTCAAGCCAGCTCTGTATGAACAACTCGTTTCATGCGGCGCCATGACCTCGCACTGCGAAGGCAGGTCACCTTGTGCCAGCACTTGCCCGCAGCATATGAGGACAAAATGGAGAACTTCCACCGTTATAAAGCTCTGACAGCAGAAAGACTTCATTTTGTCTCCGATCGGCAACGCAGATCAGACCCCCCTTTGCTTTGATATGCCGCGGAACACGACAATGGTGGAGAAATGCTCACGGGGTGTCATTGTCAGAACGTCTGGGGCTGACAAACAACAATGCACCGTAATGCTGGCGGTGACAGCGGATGGGTGCAAGCTACTGCCTCACGTATTTTTAAATGTAAGACGCTCCCAAAGGCTAATTTCCCTTAAGGCATCTATGTCAAAGTCCAGGAAAAAGGCTGGATGAGAGCGGAACTCATGCTGGATTGCGTGAAAACAGTCTGGGGTTGGCGGCTGGGTGGTCTGCTGCTCCCGTCCATGCTTGTCTTGGACAGTTTTCGTGGGCACCTAGTAGACCGTGTACAAGATGAGCTAAAGGAGCTGCGCACAGATCTGGCAGTGATTTCGGGCGGCCTCACATCGATACTGGAGCATTTGTATGTTTCCTTGAATAAGCCTTTCAAGGACAATGTTCGAAGGCTCTACACCACCTGGATGGCTGGAGGACAACATCAGCTGACTTTAGGTGGTAAGATTAAGAGGCCGCCTGTGGAAATGCTGTGCGCTTGGATCGTGGAAGCATGGCAGGCAGTCTCCGATGAAGTTGTCAGGAAAAGCTTCAAGAAGACGAGTATCTCAAACCCACTGGATGCGAGTGAGGATGACATGTTGTTGGGTACGGATGATTCAAACACCGAAAACAAATCCGCATTCGGCGAGGATGTATGTGTGCTCTCCAACTCGGACTCCGAATAGGGAAAAGGAAGAACACCTATGACTTTAGTGTAAATAAATTTTATGTGTGTGTGTGTGTGTGTGTGTGTGCGCAGTTGATGTCTCTCGCTTGTTCATTAAAAGGTACGTAGGTATGTTTTATGCTGAATTAATTGGTAAATGGTAAAATAGCCTTTTACATGACAAATGTGCACATTTAAAGCGCGAGAACGGAGTCGAAAAGATTTTCGAAATTTTACTCTGCATAATTGGCGCACCCCTAACTTCGAGCCGGATTTTCTGAAAAAGAAAAAGTGCACCTATTGTGCAAGTAAATACAATGATTGTTTCCTATGAAAAAATGGTGACAGGAAAAACGTGATTTTCTCAGTTAACTAAACATGACAATCTGGCTTTCTCTCACCTCCATCAAAAACTAGGCGTGTACTAATATTCAAGTTTTAAATTTCAAATTGAATGTCGCCTACCTTTTTGTACAACTTGATTCAACTTCGAATAGCTAGTATTTGAAATTTCGAGTTATTTGATGGAGCGAATACCGTATTTACTCAAGTGATAAACCTACCTTCTCTTTTTTTTTTAGAAAAGTTGACACCGATTTGGGGGAAGGGTTCATTGCGTGGGAGAAAAAAGTCGCAGGAGTTATAACGGCGAAAATTTTGCTTGAGGGCTTTGCTTGTTTTGGCCCGGGAAATGTGCAACAAATCTTTTTTGTAGCTCGAAGCTCTTTTTGTTTCCTGCTGTGAAGAAAGCACATGGATCGATGCCAAATTGTCGTCCAGCAGCGCGGTTCCCATGCTCCAGCACATGCTGTTTGTAACCAGCTGTGTAGCTAGCGTACCGCCCGAACATGCCCTGCGCAGCAGGTGTCTTAACTAAGTTCATAACAACAAACCCGAGACCAAAAAATGCAGCGTCGGATGGCAATGCACAAACGTGGGAGTAAACGTTGTGGGTGCATGATGCGCCAACGGCGTGGTGGGTGCAGTTGCGCTTTGCATGGCCTCCAAGATGGCGGGTACATGGCGTGTTTCTACGCCACGCGCTCGTTATTTTGGAGGCTACGTGCTTTGTTTTTGTGTCGCTGTGCTTGCGTGGCGCTATCAGCAAAGAGGATTCTCCTGCATTCAACAGATGGTGCTTTGTCGCAAAAGGCGCAATGTTAAAATCTTGATTGACGTCGTCTGCACTCGCGGTGCTCACAACTATTTAGCATGGTTGCGCAACTGTTTTGGCTTTTACTGCGTTGTTGCTTTGTGATATAATGGCTGTATTTAACATTCTTTCGATTGTTAATGGCACTTGTTATTCTACCTAAATAAGATGAACAGATACATTAAAAAAGTTTTATTATTTTTTTATTTTTCGAGGACCAAGGTGGGGGGTGGATTCATTATGCGAGTGGGTCCATTAGGCGAGCAAATACGGTATCTTACAGGTAACAACGGTCAGTGGTGCAACTTGGTTAGAATCGGGTGGATAAAACTAACACTAACGTCGTTACAGTAGCCATTTCGTTAAAACTACCCCCAATATCCTTGTTCAAAAGCGAGCACGTGTTTACTTACAAGGAGATTGTGTCATTTAAGCATGTAAAATAATAACATGTGAGAACGCTAAAGCCGTTCACAACTCCGCTGCCAAAATAAAGGCACGGATTTCTTGTGCACTTAGGTCGCATTTCCTACAAGCGCCGTTAAAGCGTACTGACCCCGAAATACTTGGTTATTGGCTTCACATATTAAAATTTGTTCATTCTGTGCATTAGTCACGACCACACTGCACCACTAGTTGCTCTAGGAACTCCCATCGTTCCAGTGCACAATTAAAATGTTACTGTGAACGGGTGCTTGAAGGTTTTTAGGCCCAGAGGACCCATGGCGACCAAGCACAACGTTACTGTTACCAGATCAGTGTATTTATTATTGTAGTTTTACAGCAGCAGTCACTCACCATGCTTCGTGCTCGAGTTCATTAGCAGATTTTATTTCTTTGTCCTTTGTTTCAACTTTCAATGAAATGTCTTGTATTTGATGTTCAATCTGATATTCTATATATTTGGCCACTATTCAGCACTATTCAATTAGAAATTAATTCAAGATAAAATTTCGCTATTCTCACACTCCTATCATAAATCCAAACCTCTTATAACTGGGATGGTGTAGTTTAGTAAATCTAAAGCAGCCTCTTGATTGTGCTGCTGATGCACAAGTACTATATACCGTTTTCACGGAAAGGAGGAGCGTAGCCTCAAACTGGTGCATTTTCTTCACTCCCCCTCTCTACCCACCATTCTGCCACTGCCACTGGTGTGTGGAGGTTGCTGCGTTTTGCATGCGCGGCGCTTGTGAAGTGAATGTGTTTCTTTTTTTCCCTTTCCTTTTGTTTGGTGTGTTAAAGCAGTTTTGCTGCTGAAAATCGAAATATCGGATGAGAACGTGTCAACAGGCTTCTATGGCGCTGCGTTTGGCTGCGACAACAGCTATCAAAAGCACAAAAGGCTGTCATGCAGCCGATACATGCGAGGTGCCCCTACTTTAGGAATTTTTTTACTTGGGTCACAGGCTTTCTTCTCCGTCAAATATTTTATTATGTGGGGTGTCTGCCCATGTGACCATTTCTTCATTTCAACATTTTGTGACTCTGGTAGGGTGCTGGTACACTTCATCATCTGCAGCAAAGAGAAGCAATGTCAACGCTGATTGCAACTGAGAAATGTCCTCAGTTGCAAGTCTATAGTAGTGCAGCTATTGACAAAGTGCCATTCTTGAGGTATAGCTCTAGTAAAGGCTTATATTATGTGGTGGCATCCCCTTTGACAGTGATGTGTTTAGAAATGGAGTGAAAAAAATGTCAAAGAAAATTTAAAACTTTGTGGATTAACTGAGCAATAAACAGAAGTCTGTTCCTTAAACTGTGGTTTCAAACTTACACCTTTTTAGTATGAAACATACTAATTATACGCTTGCTGTTGGTTGCTGTAAAAAACTGAGCTGTCCTAATGCAATCTCTACCACTACACCATGCAGGACTCATCAATGGACATCCGGGAAGCCCTGCATGAAGTGCTGGGTGGCTGTTGCCTGTCGACAAAGGCAGGCCTCAAGGCATGTGTGGACGCACTCCTGGACAATCTAAAGCGCTACCCACAGGACAAGCGCTCTCTCTGGAGGTACTGTTTCTTTTTTCTGATGTTTTATAACTTGGAGATAACCTTCATGTCACTATTGAGTTCAAGCAAATAAAGAAAAAGGAGGGGGGGGGGGGGGGGCTTTTTTGCTTTCGATTTTAACGAAAAACCTTACTGTCTTCGCAATACATGTTGGCATAGCAGAACTCTATCGTGAGTTAATTGGTTAGTGACCTTCAAGCCATTGTTTTCTTTTTTGCGAGTGTGAAACAGGTTGGACAATAGATCAAGAGATGAAAACACACAGACGAATGCTGCCATTAGAAGCCAGTGCTCGTTTGTGTCTTGTTGTATTCTGGTCTCTCGTCCCACCTTTTTTGTGCTGGAAAAAAAAAAAAAAAGCTTCAATATCAGATTGTCCATATGTGCATGCACATCCACATTCAAATCCATCACAAGTTAAAGCATTTTTCTTCAGGTATGATAACGTGGGCATTCTGCCAGCATGGGCTGCTTATGCTAGTGGTTAGAGTGGTGTTTGATGGTGCTTTTTGTCGAGAGTTCGTGTTTACTTGTTCTTTCTGAAATAATGGCTATGAATGAAAACCAGTATGATGTCCACTTCAACAGAAAAACCATTTTGATGGCAGAGGAGCTGGGAGTTGACTGCATGGTAGTTGATATCAACATTCACACAATTCATCGATAATGGCACATTGTGGGCATCTGTCCCCTGAAAAAGACTGGCGAAGTGATCTCAGTGCTGGAAAAGTGCACCTTCTTGGGTGTGATATCTCACAAATGAAGTAGGCTTGGGCGAATAGTGAATTTGAGGTTCGAAGTAAATTCGAAGTGAGTAGTGATATTGGTTCAATAACTTTGAATCGAATTCAAATAGTGTATAGGTCACATAATATAAAGAAATAGGGGCATATTTGTCATGATCAAACCAACTTACACAATATTTTTTGAAAATTCAAACAAGGCCTGTGCAAAGGCCATTTTTTGTATCAAAAGAAGTGGAAACAACTTTGAATAGTAGCAGGATTTGACTTTCCATAGAATGCAAGTGAAAGACTGTAAAATATGTTACATTTTACAATTTGTTTTACTTAGAACATATAAGTCAGTATAACGAGTTCTTAAATAAAAAAAATTATTTGATGTGAGGGTGATATCTTCATATAACCTTGAAGTGGAGTTTCATGGCAGTGCGGATTTCTCCTGATTTTGTGCTTTCACGGCTCAGCATTACTTCACATCAGTGAAACCACTTTTACAAAAAGTTACATGTGAACTAGTATGTGCTTAGATAGGCGCTTTCACTGCTTAGCATTATTTTACTGCAGTGAAGCTGCCTTTACAGGATGTTACATGCGGATTAATATGCATTTGTTTGTTCAGTGAAGCTGTCTTTACAGGATGTTACATGCGGATTAATATGCATCTGTTCGTTCGTCTCGGATAGTTCTAAATCTTTAATAATTTGAATTCGATTCGAAGCAAATTCGAATATTGCATTATTCATTCAGATAGTTGAAGCATTTGAATATTTGCCCAAGCCTAAAATAAAGCTAATGTTTTTCTGCCACTGGGCCTTGCATCACATGCTAATTTTTTTTTTCATGAAAAGACTGGAAAGTAAGTTGAGTAGCATAGTGATTTGGGCAGTTTGTTGTGCATTCATTTTACACTAGAGTGCACAGACATGAGGTAGATGGCTCATAGTCATAATGTGGAATCTTTGGGTCTTGCTTTCGATATGTACCATATCCCATGGTCCCTGTCTGTTAGTATTTCTTGTTTATTTGACAAAAATTTGTTAGGTAGTTAGTGCTTTTGTGTCTGTCATTTGCTGTGTTCTTTGCACCGTGGTATGAAGTGAAAAGTCGCACGTTAAGCAGGGTAAATGAAGTGGTTTACTTATGGATTTTCATGGTTGTCATAAATACCACTTCTTGAAATATGACTGCAGGTGCCTACGGTTGCTGGGGCTGCGACATCCATACCTGACATTGCCGTTGGTTCCTGAACTCCTGGGCATTCATGCATTCTTTGACCTGCCAGAGCCTGATGTGGAGGATCCAGCTTGTATCCTTGAAATGAACCATGTTTCTTTGAGGTTTGTTTGGCCTGTAGCAAAAGCTATTTCATTTCCTTGACCTGGTGTTCCAGACATGAGCACGCTGATATTGGTGTTCAATGCAGCAGCAGGCTGTCCAACCATGGTGCCTTTGTTTGAGGAGCACACATTACGGCACTACTCGTACCTCAAGGACTCCTTCCCCAGCTTGGTGCCCCAGCTTAAGGTTCGTGCTCCTTACATGTCTTACTCATAAGTGCTGTTGAGTATTTTTCCATTTGCTGATGTTATGTATGCAAAGCAGGTTAGTCTGCGCTACATTTATGACCTCTCTAACAGGTACCAGTACCTCCTTTGCATTACTTCAGCTCAGTAGCACACTGACTATAGATCTAAGTGCTTCTGCAACCTGTTGAGTCATTTGTGAGCTGGTAGTTTGCCCAGAATGGTTATAAATAGGATGTCTTTTTTTTACCTTTTTTCTGTCATTTTTCTGTCATCTCACTACTGCATCATGCCGTCTGTCTGTGCAGAGTTAAATTAATCAACTGTGCAGTGTATGCTGCTGTTTTCAACTTGTTTTAATAGCGAAGCTGTTTAAGCCCAGCCTTAGTGCGTGATGTGAATACAGAAATTATCATCATCATGAACCAGCACACAATCTCTTCATTCATTTTTTCATCTTTGTTCTCTTCTGCTTCGCTCCCAGAGCAAGTGTGCTAATTTATCCGGCGTGGCCTGTATTAGCCATAATGCTTGAGAGAATGTGCACAGAGAGAGAGAATGAGAGAGATAAAAAGAGACAAAGAAAAATTCATGGAAAGGAAGATTCTTCACAAAGTAGAATTCAAACCTACGTACCCTTGATCTGAAGGCAAGTGCCCCAATCACTCTGCTATAGACGGCTTCAAGATTGCAAGGTTTGTATCCAAAAAAACTTCCGGTCACCTCATTTACCAGCTCCTAACGTCGAAACTTAAAGCACGTCTTCAAGTATACTTCAAGGGTAACAAAAGTCTCGATTTAGTTTTTCAGGTAAAAGGAATGTGTGGAAAGTTCAAGGGAAACTCATAATTTTTATGTAGCTCAAAAGAACATTTATCTGACTTTATTTTGCCAAACAAGGGAAGGAAAGTGTAGAAAGTTAGCGGGATATTTTTTAAAGCTCTTCATGACCAAAGACGCTAATAAGGCACATCGGTGGACAAAACCGGATGTCATCAGGGGCCTGAGTTTGTAAACAGTGAAAGGGTCTATACAGGCATGCTAGCAGAGCATAGCATAATTTTGTAATATAGTGTAGCAAAAGGGTGGGAAAAAGAAATGATCGTGTGGAAAAAAGATGTGATGATGAGGAGGAGGGAAAGGAGAAGGTGAGAGAGTAATGCATAACAGAAAGAATGAGAAAGAGAGAAGTAGAAAGAACGAGAAAACAGATAAAGAAAAAATCTGAGAAAAAAAAAGAAAGAAATAGAGTGAATAATTGTGATAGGAACAAATGGAGAGAAGCAAGCAAATGACAAATAAAGAGAGATGGAAGGAAGACAAAAAAAAGAAGAAAGAGAAAGAATTAGAGAACAGAAAAAAAGAAATACCTTGACCATCTCCCCAAAGGGAACCCTAATAGACGTCAGGCACTGGAGTTTTTTGTGGAGACGCAGCGCCACTTGTCGACACAGTTTTTAGTAGTGCAAAGCCCAACTATCTTACACAGTTTGCTGCGCAACCAGGTGCAACTACAGCGTGTGAAACAACGATTGGACTAAATATTAGGTTATTTTCGCATTGAACACTTGAAAAAGAGCTACGAGTTTCTCTCTGCTAGTCGGACGCGTCACCGAATCGCCATGAAATGCTTGCTGGTTCACTCGCCATAACTACGACAAAAACAAGAGCAGATTAAACAGCTTCGCACTCTACGAAAAAAGACCCCAGTCGACGCTAGTGTGGCGCTGTGAATTGCCACGGACGTAAAACACTTCAGTTTTACTGATTTCCACAACTTTCGCGAAGCAGAACAGAGAGAGTGCTGGATATGGGCCGTAGCGAACATGTTGGGTAAGTGAATTACACGCATTCTCTACAGCCGTTCACATGAGAGTGTAATAATGTAGGTCTCCTGTCGCTGTTATGAGTTGCCTTGACGGAGAACCGTGGCAACTGTCATTATGAAGCTTAACGGGGCCTCCTACTGCGGTGCGTACCATTCAGCAGTAGACAGGTGACGCGCGTGATGAACATCGCACACACCCCGACCACTGATAATCTGAAGTTTTCACCACCACACATGCTGCATTACGCACATAAGCCTTTCAAGGCTCCAAGTCCGGCTTTAATTAGGAAATGCGAACACGTACGTCAGAGAGGCAGATCGCTAAATAATCATGACCACAATCAGGTTTCTCTTGCCGTTGGTCTCCGCAATTGCTGTAGCTATCTCGGAGGCTTCGGTTTTGCCTTTTGTTGTACACCGATAAAGTGGATATGCATGTATCCCCATTTGCAGTATATACGAACGGATGACTATCATCAACAGGACATTCTAGCATGCGTAATAAAACAGTTCAACGTCCAGGAAGGAGACATCAATGAAGAATGCAGCAGCAAAGGCGAAAATCGTGAAGGCTATTGGTTCCGGAGAAAGCAAGCTTCGTACCACTGATCGTAAGATAGATTGCTCGTGTGTATGCACTTCATTGCTTTGGCATCATGTGTATGCCCAAGTTTAATGTATTTAGGCGTTACAGAAAGGACGTCGAAGTGCTTGCCTCGGACTCGATGTCTTGCGATGCTCGCTTAAACTTGAATTGCCAGTTACAGTACTCCGAAACAACTGAAACATCTTTTGCATTGTACCCGCAGTTCGTTTGGATGAGCTTCCTACTTTTCTGAAGCAAGGTTGGATTGAAACAAGAAGCTTGCCAGGTTTTTGATTTGAAGAATACCGCACCTCAAGACCAACGAAAAAGAAGGGCCTATGCACGTTCGCTTGCGGACGGCTTTCTTTGCACTGCCCATCTATGGCCGGCGCATTGATGGGGGCACTGGTGGCGGCGTTTTTCGCAGCAGTGCTCATGGTGTTGACTTGGTTGAAACGGGCATCGACGTTGGGTCTGGAAGAATGATTTGAAGCCAAACTTGGAGTAGCGTTTACTCGAGTAAACGATGTCGCCATTTGCGAACGCGCTCGGCTTCGCTAACCGTCGCAACGTCGGGGACGGCGAAGTGAGTCGTAATCGCATCGACGGAAGTTTTTGCAGGCGAAGGAGCATCGTCTTACGGCGTCCTCTTCATCGCCGATAAATGAGCCGAAAGAATGTTACCACTTCATGTGCGCTCGAGCATTGTGAGTAATGGAGAGAGTGAAGTGAGAGAGAGGTGATACATACAGACTTGTTTCAACGCGTACGTTAGGCATGCGTCAGGTTGGCAGTGTAGCGAGCGGCAGTCACGGTAACGGAGCGAGCGCACTGCAGGCTAGGGAGAGAATGACGTCAGTGCGCACTGCAAGGGGAGCGTGAGGTCACTCGTTCGGAGCATAGAGTTTTCTAAATATACACAAGCGGGAACTCTAGCGCTATTGTCTATGGAAGCTACACCGCACTGCGCTTCAGTGAGCATGAGAATGATGGGTAGTACACCGATTTGTCTAATCTTTGTAATTCTGGCTCCGTGTGTGTTCGTGTGGGACTGGGAATAGCTTTCTCACGAAACAAAAGTCACCAAGTGTTCAGCGATTGCGCTTGACCCCTTATTATTTTAGGCATGCCTTTTCAAATCGGGTCACGAAGTTCAAAAGGGTTCGTTGTTTTCTTCGAAACAAAACTGAAACACAGCAATAAACAATGCCACAAGTGCGATTCGTGCGAGAGTTTCTTCTAGGGAACTATAGGAAACTCTATGCGGTGCGAGGAACACTCTTCCCCAAGGTAAAGTAGCAAGACGCTTCTTTGTCTTGGAGGCCCTCGTTCTTGCAGCCGCTTCTGCCGGTAGTTTCAGGCTCTACAAAAGGGCAGATGGCAATAAATGAAGCTGCAAGTGGGATTTGCCGCCTGCAAGTACGAAGACTAGGCAAATACTTTACTACCCATCATTCCCATGGTTGCTGAACGATCGCAGCACGAGAGTCCCCTCTAGTTAATTTGAGGAAACTCTATGGTTCGGAGGGACAGTGCTACACAGGCTAGTCAAAGAGCTGCTTGATACCACTAGTGAGAAGCTACCCTAATCTTTTTCACTGCCAGTGTCAGCTGCAAGGACTTAACATTGCAGCACTTGCCTTGTTAAGTACAATGGTTACTTCTCTGTTACCGTAATCTTTTTCACAGCCAGTGTCAGCTGTAAGGACTTAACATTGCAGGACTTGCCTTGTTAAGTACAATAGTTACTGCTCTGTTACATCTTTTATAGGTAACACATTGCTAGCTGCTTGGTTTTGTCAAGGTATATAAAGTAGGTAGAACAGCTACGAGGTACTTCTGAGCAAGCAACAATCTGTAACTGGTGGCTTCTGACTGTTTGCATAGTCACTTGATTCCATGAACTCTCATTTTGTGGAAGCCTGATGTACAGCGATGGCTGGACATACTGAAGATGATTCTGCTATGCTGCATTGAAAACATTGAAACAACACTGTATCAATACACTACATGATGTGAATGTAAGTCATAGTCAGGGTTACATGCTTTGTCACCCAGGTAGAACCAACTGTGTTTGTGTTTCAATATATTGAAGAAACAATCGGCATTTTTTAGGTGCAAGTTATTATAGAAGTAAATATAATAACTCTAATCAACCTCCCATTGCACCCTGGTTAATGATGACCACATGGGGTTTATAGCTAAGTGCCTTAGTATCCAGGCTGTGGCAGTCATTTAGCACTGTCATTGCTATTGTGATGAAAAAATGAATGATGGGAATAATGCACATTATACCCTTGAGATGTGTGGCTGCAACAGAGCCTGCAGAATCCTTGGAAAGATGCTACAAAGCTAGCAAGGGTAGAGCACATCTTTTGTTCAACTGGACACCAGTTTTGAAATTTTCGCTCAAAAGCCATGTACTTAACTTGACTGTTTTTGGTTTACCAAGACCGATGTCACTGCATGTGTTTCTTACAGCTTCCAAACCAGCAGAGTAGCCCTTCAGAAGGATTGGCATCTTGCTCTCTGGCACAGTCACACAGTTTTTTGCACCAGGCACTTGAACGGGCATCAGCAGCTGAATTGCGACACCCTGCTGCCAGGCAGGGGTGGCTTGAGACATCCATTCGGTCAGTGGCTTCTCACCTGTTTGGCCTGCATGACGTTGGCACATACTAGTGCACAGGGACTATTGGTCGCACAGTTATATAACTTTACAGAGGGCATTCTTTTTTTTAAATGTGGTTGATCCCTTTTTCTGGAAATCAGTATAACACAAAAGTGAAACGTGTCTGTGTCCTTACAGAGGTAGTTAAGTGTTTATTGTGCATTGTTTTGCCACAAAGGCAAAGGAATGCATGGTAGAAAAACAAATTGCAAAGTCACACGAAGAACGACAAGCAGCTCAAAACTTGCAGCGCGCATCTCATCCAGGAAGCATGCACGAAGTGAGCATACACAGGATGAGTGTGGACTAACTGTCACAGCTCCATATTTGAGGCGCATTTAAGACAGAAAGAAAGACGCACGTAACAAATTCACAAGTACACACAGCACAAGCTCGAACAACTATCACAATTCTTACTTCTTTGTGTGTTAGCAGCGTGCTCCTTTTGTTAACGTAGCAGCAAGCGGAGTGACCTTTGTGCTCTCCCGAATGATGAGTCTGATAAACACATGCGCAGAAAAGGCCACACTTCGTGGAGGTGGCGCTCATAGAGATGCAAAAGGGGACAACATTTAGAGCATGTCCAATGCGAGCCCTTTGTGCCATCTTGCTACTGATTACAAAAACGCGCTGAAGTCGCGGAGCTCTGAGGATTGCCAAATGGTATATGGTGTATATAATGGCTAGCCGTTAATAATTTTGTCAGCATATGCTCCATGGCCTAGTGGTTAGCGCTTCGCGCTGCAGATTGAGAGGTTGCTGGTGAGACGCCCTGCGAGAAAACGTTTCCTTCTCTTTTTTATTTCTATGCCATCTGTTAGTATAAATTTTACATAATATCCGTGATGGAAATATGTCAGTAGAGCCGTAGTGGACTCTGGCATAAAACACTTGTGTGTTAAAATTTCTGAACAAATCAAAATACAGTTGAGAGGCATGCTTTTTTCATTTTTTGCCACATTAAGCAGCAACTTTTGGGCCTGTCGTCATGCTCCTGATGCCTCATATTAAAAAAGATAATTTACTGATATTAGAGAATGTCAGAGGATGCTTACAGCATTGTATTCCTGCACCTCCTTTTCAACAGTATTCAAAGTGGTGATGTTGGTGCAAGCTTTCACGGAGCCTCAGTAATATGAATGCTAGATGGCTCAATTTGGATCGTCATTATATTCACTGAGCTGCGGTGGTACTGACTCTGCTTGTGTCTTACATTTCCATGTGAAAAGGCCTTGTTTTTCTCAATAAATTTTAGTTATCAACTAATCCTGTTGTTTACTGGTCATGTTCGAGTTTTCTGATGAACATCCTAAATGCCAGCATTTTTAAAGTTGTTCTTGCTTCCTCCAAACAGGGACCTCCAGAGGCTTGCAGAAATAGAGCCCCAGCTAACAGCAGCTGCTAGCTGTGCCAGCTTGTACCTGCGATGTCAGCTACTGTTTGCCAAGGTCTGTCTGTTTAGGGAATGATGCCCCTGTTTTCAGCATTTCTCTGTCCTCACAAACTCCCAACCGTAGCCTTTTGTAGTTTGTGTAAGTAGTTTCTCCTGCCTCATATGAAATTGTGAGTTATAGTGATCTAGAGTACTCGCACCGACTACTGGCTACTGCAGGTTTCAGCGTAGAAGCCTGTGGGATCATGTCAGCTGTCGTCCTATGTAATCCAATATACACATGCCTGGCGCTCACAAAGCTTTGGGCACCCCTTGCCAAAAGAATTACATGGCATGAACAATTCTACAGTAAACATCTACACTTGAATATTTCAGCTCATTTCTGCCTGCCTTATTTTTTGCATGTTTATGTTTATGAACTAAAATGTAGAGGAGTGTTCCCTGCTTGTGGTACGAGGTGATCAACATCTGTTGGGATTAATCGGTTACCTGAGAAGAGGTCACCCATTAATCAAATGGCAAAGGATGTCTCAGGACATTGATAGGCTATAACAGACGAGCAGGAGGTAAATTCATTTGCTTCCAGCTTCAACAGCGCTTGCGACATAGTTGGAAATAGTGGTAGGGAGGTCAGGCCGCAATATACGACTGCTGGCACATTTAAGTACCCTGTGAAAACTGAAGTGGGCAGCAAAGGAGGTTTCGTGAAAAGCTTTGAGGACTTGTATACGCAGCTAACGAGAAAAAACTTGTGGGGATCTGAGGCCTGCAACCATTTCGCGGGTCTTTCGTCGTACGACCGCTCTCCTTTTCCTTTCCCGTGCACTGGTAATGGCGCGGGCACGTGTTCTCGGGGACTGCGAGAATCAGCGAGGACGAGCCACGTGTGCGCCAGAAAGGGTCTTTTCATTGTCGGCCAGTGCCCGATAAGCATGTGGTTTTCCTTCATCGACGGCCCCCTTGGGAATCGCCGGACTGCAGCCTGCCTGGGTGCCTAGGCATCCGCAGCGGGCGTGTTTACTTGAGTGTTAGCTTCGGTACCGTATGCTAAGCGAACAGCGGTGCCTAGTGCTTGGAAGTGGTCGCACCACGTCAAGCCGCACTTGCCGAAGGCCTACAGGTATGAGGTTTGCCCTAACTCTCGCGACCAGGCCCAGTGACTATCGTGAGAGTTTGCAGCATAGCCGCGAGGGACCTTTTCCCAACCTGCGTGTTTAAGCTTGCTATTGCCAGCTGCGACGTTCTCACAGTTTCCCCTTATCGTGAACGTTTGCGTGCGGGAGCCTTTGCTTTCCGCGTCCCGGTAGCGGTCGTTGTACTGTTGTTTGGGGTGCCTCCAAAGGCAATAAAGTGTTTGTGTACTGCTGTTTAAATGAACATTGTCTGTTTTGCTGCGCCGCGCTAAATGCTTTGTTAGTTGAGCGTGTGCGGAGCGGTGTGCTACATGTGAGTAGTTAACGGAGACGCGGCCCTGTGGCTTGCTAAGCCAGAAACCCGCGATGATCATCCGCTACGGTTAGTAGCGAGGTCACCACAAACTAGAGCCCACTGCTGTTTGTTGGTATTGTAAATATAATACAGCTGTGAAAATAGCAAAATTTTGGATTAGAATCGAATATTTTTTGAGTAGTTCGAAACGAAATTATGGAAAAAAAGTTGGAGGGGATTCATTATTATTAATGTTAATATTATTAATAACAATATTATTATTATTTGGTTTGTATGCATATAAAATATGAAGACATAGTAAATAGGGAAAGAGGGTAGAGGAATAGGAAGGGAGAAAGTCACATAGGGAAGATAAAACTCGTATACACAGGTCGCTTGATGCATTTTGCCGTACTGGTACTCAGCAACTTAGGCTTCATTTGTTAAAGCCATACACATGAGAATGAGCAGATTTTCAAAAAAGGTATTTATTTACCCCCCTAAATTATTGAACCGTTGGACCTAACAAGGGACACCTGAAACGCTTGGTAAAGCCAGTGCCTGCTTATGCAGATCCTGTCCAACAAGAGCTGGCTCAACCTGTCTGCAGCCTCACCCTTGCAGAGCAGCACTTTGAAGTCTCTACTCGAGCAGGCAAGTACACTTAGCCAATTGGTTTGACATATGTGTGGAACTCTTGTGGTTTTACAAGCTCGTCTTGCTGCTTTTGAATAGGAATATACCTCCATCGGCTCATTAAGAGAGAAAGTATGGAATGCTTAAACCAGCTATAAACATTCCTATTGATGCAATCATTCTAATTCTTGTAAAATGTGGCCACAGTGCTTGCAGAGTGCCATCGCACCTTGACTAATGTGGCCGTAGTCTTCGTTTGCAGTCAACAGTTTAATATATATTGAATAAAGTTTGTAGGTGACTGACCTCTGCTGCTTTGACCAAGTAACATGTTTAGAAGCTAAGTGATAATAAGACTCAAGTGCCAGGGTGCAAACATTACTGACCTCTGCTGCTTTGACCAAGTAACATGTTTAGAAGCTAAGTGATAATAAGACTCAAGTGCCAGGGTGCAAACATTATCAAGTAGTTCAATTATATTCGGGTCGTTTGCCAAAAACGTTGCCTGGTTTAAATAGCTGCTACAACATGGCGTCATAAGACCCTTTGTTTGCCTTCTGGCAGTGAGTGGCTAGCCAGGAAACAATGCAATGACAATTTTAAGCAAGATGAACCATACAAATCTGGACCACATTTTGCATTTCTATTATCAAAAACATAATTTATTCTTCTGCTGGTACATCAAAGTTGTGCACAGCCTGGCAAAAAAAAAAAAATTCTTATCAAGAAAAAAAAAAAAGATATTGTGACGTTGCTCCTGCTAAGTATTCCGCACTCATTGTATTCAGTAAATAAATAAAGATTACAATGTTCATGTATGTAGAAGAGGGTTGAAGAGCTGACGACTGTTCGCGATGTGTGCAGCTGCTGCAGCAGACATTTGTGCTGCAACACCAGTTCCTGGGCCTTGAGCGAGCAGAGGAGGGCGCCCTGCGGCAGCTTCGCTTGCGGGCACTTGCCCTGCAGCTAGTCGTTGTCATCCGCGGCAGCAATGCTTCAGCTTTGGGGCTTTGTGAAGCCTTTCTTGAGCAGCTAGAGAACCTTCAAGGGTATGCACTGTTACACACTCTTCCAGTGAATTCGCGTGTTCTGTTTGTGTGGCTGTTTTATGTTGTGGGAGTCTTGTAAATGTGTGCAAATTTCCTTACAGACTGCTTGGAACACACCACTGTTTTCTCATATGTCATTCTTTCTTCTATTATGTCTTTTCAGCATTCATACCACGGCAAGTTTTATGTGACAGATTTGAAGTTTCATCTTTCCCAGATTGACGCTATGTTCGGCTGCCTATGGCCCTTTCTTTTTATGTGCCTCAATGCTTGCAGTACTTCAAAGTAGACTTAGTGGAGCAATCAAGCCATGTGGCTCAGTATAAGTGCAGGCAATTTAACCCACACCGATGGGTACTCCCCATTCTACTCATCTGACATGGTGTTTTCGTGCTGCTGGGTTATCACTGTCGGTCAAAATCAAGGGCTTTTAACGTAATAAAGAGAGTTTTGAAAAAATGGTGAGCTTCAGAACATAAATGTGTAGTTCTCAAGTACTTATGCACTGTACAGTGGCAGGTGTGAAGTGTACCTGATATGCATTGCTTTTTTAATGTACTGCTATCCAAAATCAAAATAATGGTGGTACTTCTAGAACTCTTTGTACATGTGCCTGCAAAGCTGTATTAATGAACAGCTGGCCTAGCTCTACCTTGAATATGATGAACCTTGATGCGTTACTGCCCCCATATTTAAACTAAATCAACCATTACTCCACCCTTTGCTCTTTCGAGCAGTACTGTGAGCTTAGTTAGGCTAAAATATATGAGTTGGGCAGTCACCGGGCTCTCTTATTTACTACCTCTGGCTTGACCTTGGTGAGTGTGGCGCAGAGTGTGTTCAAATCCGAGTCAATTGGGCTGATTACCAGATCACACATGTATATGTCCCAATATGATAAGGTGTCCTCACGTTCGAGGTATCGAGAAATCCAGGTTTCCGCAAAATTACTTTTTTATTTGAGGCAGAGCTAAAACAAAGCAAGATATGTTGTTGGGCTAGTCGATTAATTGTTGCAAAAAGAATTTTGCACAGTTCTAATTTTTTTTTGGAACAGTGAAAACAAAAAACTTGTGGCGTTGACATTGCTAAGGAAAAGAAAGTTGACTAACCCTCACATTCAGAAACGCTCCTTGACTTGAACTTGAGTTGCCGCTGCCTCAAGGCAGTGCTTTTAAAACGTGTTTGTGCTGCCTTGGTACTGCCTACAGATAGTGTGTTCGGAACGTGTTTCTGCTGTATTGAAGGCGGTGGCAAGTCAAGTTCAAGTCCAGGAGCGTTTTGGACTATGGGAGTAAAGAAGGTTTTCTGTACTTAAAGGCATGCAGTAACCCTCTAGATGGTTGAGATAATGCAGGGAGCTTGAAATAACACAACTGTCACCTTTGGTTATGAGATTCTGGAATTCAATGCAGTTTCAAAAATTTTTGAATATTCATTTCTATGCTGGGTCATTCTCACATTGACCTTTGTATTAAAAATTGACCAACTTACCTTATTCAGATGGACAGTGAAGCAGTACAGGAATGAAAGGTACAACTTGTAAATGGTGTCCTGCTAACTCTGCTTGAATGTAGTTGGCGGTATTATGTTTCATAATAAAGTAAAGCTATTATGCCATCTAGCTATACTTCACATCTTTGTGACCATTGTTTGACTAAATTAGGAAAACATGGTAGCACTTGCTCAAGCACACATGTCATTTTTCTCGGTGACTCCACCGCACCTCAATCACTCATTTTCGCTGAGACCACGCTTCATTCTTACTCTACTGCTCCCTGTATAATGATCAAGTAGACTTATGAGTACCGTATTTACTCAAATGTAACACAACTTTTTTTCCAGACTTGTGCCACCATAAGTCGACCCTGGTGTTACAATTGATTAAATACGGTATGGCATAATTCGGGCACACATGAATGTATGAAGTTGTATGTGCCACTATGTTTGATGGTGTAAACAAATTAGAATTAAGATTGCATTGTCTCTGCAAGGTAGCACAAAGCTTCAAAGCATTTGTTCTCTCAGCCGCTGTGTCTGGCAGAAGCATAGTCACATGATCAAGCATGGTGGCACACATGGTGTTGCAAAAAGTACGTAGAGTGTGCCGACTATAGCCAGAAAAATGAGGCTCTGTCAAATTGAAGAGCGAAGAATTGTTATAGTGAGGCTAATCCCATTCTATAGATATCTGAATAGAAAAATGAAGCATTTCTTCACGTTTAATCATGCCATGGGGATGCTGTGTAAGCAGGTTCCTGGAAGTGCACAACCTGCAACCAGATGCATTCACGGCTGCCATGCTTCGTGAGGTGGATGCACTGGAGGAGCCCAAGCCTGGAGCTGTGGCACGTGTGTTGCAGCCCTTGCTGCAGGCGCATGCCTGCCCCACGCTGCGTTTCTGCTCTGCTCCGACCGGGTCAGTTTTGCTTGTGCTCGGTTGCTGCTGCTTTGGATGTCTGCTACTTGCCATAAAAAGGCATTTATTTATTCTAACATGTTAGCATGAAGGATGGAAATTATAACTGCTGTCAAGTCTAGTCACTTGTAAATCTCAAAGCCAATCCCCTTGATGCAAACTTATACCTGTGTGAGAGAGGTGTACTGCATGGGCAAGCAGGGTCGTACAGTAGAACTGGAAATGCCTAACACTGATTTGAGAGTTGTTGACAACTGTCAACAGCAAAAGGAAGCTGTTGGCTTAAAGGTTTAATGGCTGACTGACTGCCATTGCGGTATGTTTATGTGTAGCACTGGGGCCTTTGCATATTCTTCAGAATATGAAATTGCCAAAATAAAAATCCATTCAGAAACAGTATAACAATGCTGTTAAGCTGTTTTAAAGTGTATAGACTTTTGAAAGGGAACTTGGTGGTACTTTGTAAGGCTTTAATCCCAACTTTGGAGAGATTGAAAAAAAGAGAGCTTTGCCATTTCACGTGCGTTCATATTCTTTCGTGAAAGAAATAGTTCAGGCAGATGTATCGGTGACGTGGACTGTTAGAATATTAACCTAACTAATCTTGTTTCTTCCTGAATAAATGCTGCAAGAAAGTCACATTTCAAGGGTCCATGTACTTCTAGCGCAATCCAAGTCACTCTCCCAAAAGTGAGGGGTTGTAACGTTTGCTCATAGCCAGTAATTTTTTTCAAGGTAGGGGGGGGGGGGGGGGGGGTGAAAGGCAGGGGGGGCCACTGGCTGAAGGCCTTGTCTATTCGAGAACACACTTTTCGTTGTTTATATTCAGTGAAATACTGCCCTTCATCAAAATTTCAGGAAGGGGGTAGGGCACCTTGGGCACTTTTCTGGCTACATACAGGCCTGGCCATCGCCATACATCACTCTGGACAGCCAGTGCAGCAGTTCCTTGTGTAAAACGCAAGGGCACACCGAGAAACTGAAAAAAGCCAGATTCGACTATGGGAAAGCATAAGAGAAGTGCACCAAACTTTAATCGTGATTTTTCAAAGCTCATTGGGCTGGACCTTGTTAATGAGCTTGATAGTGAGCGAAAAGACATTAGTTCTGGGTTTAATATTTATACTTCAAATTATTGTACAGTGAAGCTGTATATTGCTAGGGTTCCATGTATTTTTCCTGTGCGTCAAAAGAGACGGATGTGCCACACGAATTGGACTAATGCCAGCACTCACCACAGGTATGCTAAAAGTGAAGGGAGCACATGGGTGGAAAATAATTAATAATTTGTACGAAACGCCCTGCGCATTTAGCAAGTCAGACAACGCAATGCATGTCCTGGCAAAGAGATGCATGCTGCTCAAGTGGAAAGCTTTATAGAAGCATTGGCTAAATAATTAAAAAAAGAAGCTGTCTGGACAGGCATTTCAGATTTGGTTGCAGGGTGTGTGATTGGCTGTGGTTCAATATTCTGTGTCGTGTGCTGAATAGCTTCGCTTGTCACCTGCCTTAACGGAGGGGAATGGCTCTTTTTTTTATTGTATACTAGGATGTTCTTTCTTTTCTGACAATTTGTATTTTCTTGTAGCATCATAGGGGCATGGCAATTTTTCTCTTTCGTGAACTTGTAATCCATGGGCCGGATGTTCTATGTTCAAGTGATCTGTTTGTGAATGACGATGAATGGCCTTTTTCGACATTAATATATCTTATGCACTATTGTAATTATAGTTGCACTGAATGCCCAGATAAATTAAGTATGATGTATGGTAGGTGATTGAAATTGACAGCACCTTGTATTTGTTCTACTCAATGTTGCAGTAAAATAGAGATGCAGCAAACCGTTTGTACATTAAAAACAAGGTCATGATCGATGTCTTGTATGTGTGGGAAGCATTTCTAAGGGTGCTGAGCAGTTACAGACTTGTTGAATAATGTCCTACTTCTTGTCATATCAAGGACATGGCTCGTACAGCTGCCCAAAATCGTAGCTTTGAAATTATCCTGTCTAGAAAGATGCTGATCTCCCGCACAGGGCCCAACAAAATGCGGGGCTGGAGCGCATTAAGCAAACTCGGGCTGTCCTGTATGAGCCTGCTGGAGAAACTGACCTGCCACAGAAATTCACGGCTGGCCTCGTGCTGGCAATCACCCTGGATGCCGAGATAGAGAGTGTCCAGGACATAAGGAACGTTCGTGTGAAGGTGAGTAGACAAGAACAAGGCTGAGAAATACCTAGGCATTTACTAATAGTTCTCATAACAACCATGAAAGTTTTCTTAATGGCAAATTTATTACATGGGCATTTCAAAAACAAAAATGTAGGTGTTTGTGATTATTATTGTATTTAAATTCACTTCAATTTGAAGTTAAATTGTTGAAAGTTTCAAAGTATTCAAAATGAATGAATAGATATATATTAGTCCGCATGTACCCTTTGTAAAGGTGGTTTCACTGTGGCGAAATGGAGCTAAGCTGTGAAAGCACATATTCAAAAAAAATCTGCACCGCCGCAAAGCCTCACGTCAAGGTTAAAGAAACATAATACCCTCACATCAGTTCATAACTTTCCAAATTTAAAAGCTTGTTATACTGGCTTATATGCTCTAAGTATAGTAAATTTTAACATGTAACATATTTTACAAGTAGTCACTTGCACTCTACCAAAAATCAAATCCAGCTACTATTCAAAGTTATTTCCACTTTTTTTGAACCAAAAACAATGGCATTTGCATAGGCCTTCTTTCAATAAAAAAAAATACATATTGTGCTGGTTGGTTGGATCATGACAAATATGCCCATTTTTCTTTGCAATATGTGATTCGAATTCGATTTGAAATTATTCGACCAAAATCACTATTAGCTTCGAACTGAGAACTCGCTATTCGCACAAGCCTACAAAAAACAGCTTTTATGAGTGCAAACATGTTACCTTTGCCTGAACTGCTCTTTTCTTTTTTTTTCCTGCTGACCCAGCATTTCCGAGGCGACAAAGCACTCGTAAAATGCTGGAGATGGCTTGGTTATTTGATCGCACGCTCAAGAGCACGATAGCAGTGGGATGGTGCTCAGTTCATTGTTATCTTGGTGCCTTTTTTTTTTCTTCTTCCTATTTCATGTGGTTTCTCTGCAATGTGGGACTCTGTCAGATGTATCATACAGAAAGCAATTCATTCGGTGGTTTCTGAAGCTACCCTACAACATTGTGTTCATACTTTAGGTCTTCAGACAATAATTAGAAAAGTGAGTACTTAGACATAATAATGAGTAACAGATATTAATCAGATAGTAACAGATGAGTAATCAGTAACAAATAGCCTGAGAAACTATAGACTAGTGCAAATAGTATGCATTTGGTTTAATTTCCAGTCCCCCCTTAATTGATTGTCTTGATCCAAACTTACATAAGACAACCTGTGTGTACGTGCTCACACACGCACCCGAAAAAAAAACAGTATACAAGGGAAGCAGACTGAAACAAACCAGCAAACAATCCACCGCTATTACTTCAATAAGTAATAATTATTGGGGTTTAACATCTCAAAGCCACCATATGATTATGAGAGATGCCGTAGTGGAGGGCTCCAGAAATTTCGATCGCCTGAGGTTCTTTAAACGTGCACCCAAATCTGAGCACGCGGGCCTACAGCGTTTTCGCCTCCATTGAAAATGCAGCCGCCGCAGTCGGTATCTGATCCCGCGACCTGCTAGACAGCAGCCGAGTACCTTATCCACTAGACCACCGCAGCACGTTTACTTCAATAATGATTTATGTCTTCCAGCTCGTGTGTACGGTAGTATAGTTTTAAGCCACGAGTGCGGACAATGCATGTATGAAATAAAATACATACTAGGAACGGTGGTCCACTTGAGCAAAAAACTGTTACGGTATTCTATTTTTTTCTTTTTTGCTTTGAAGTCAAAAATAGGGGATGTAACATTCTGGTTCAGTTCTGGTTTAAAATAAAGAAAGTTTTCTGTATTTTCTTTCTTTAGTCACCCTATTCAAAGGTTTCTAGAGCTCAGTTATCAAAACTCCGGTAATTTTTCAAGGTGCACCTGATCACTCTATACTGAATATAGAACTGAAATAAAAAGAATTTTAGTTTTAGAGAGAACTGGAAGTGCACAGAAAACATGGACAAAAGAAGGCACACACATACACACACCCAGGTGCTATTTGCATTGAATAAAAATTTTTAAAAATTGTGTGCATGTTTTTTACATGCTTTAGTTCTCTTGAGAACTAATTATGTCCAAGATGCCCAAACTGTCCCTTGGCAAACACTTCCAAAGTTATTTTTCTGTTTCTGCTGTTAATCTTAAGTGTCATTGCACTAGCTGCTATGGTTCGGTGTGTCAATGTTTAGCAACATTTGGAGCAGGCATTTTTCCCTGTATCTAGTTTCAATAACAGCTTTGCTGTAAA
Source organism: Rhipicephalus microplus (assembly GCF_043290135.1). Classification (NCBI taxonomy): domain Eukaryota; kingdom Metazoa; phylum Arthropoda; class Arachnida; order Ixodida; family Ixodidae; genus Rhipicephalus; species Rhipicephalus microplus. The sequence goes on along the minus strand of NC_134700.1, from coordinate 249,796,868 downwards.
GAGATTGTGGTGCTATATTTGTGTGGATGCACGAATTTTGTTTTCGGGCTGACACATACCCATTGGACAGCTTCCTTCTTGTAAGGAATTGCACATGGTAGAACTATTGTGAAAAAAGAAAGCTTTGGACTTCTGCTGGATGTTTCTAGACGGATTTATCAGCTGTTATATTGGACCTTGCATGGTCATTAAGCTGACCCAGTTAATTGCAGCATCTCACCCCTTAAAGTTCGCTCTTTTGACTGTTGCCATGAACAGGGATGGTGGCTGTCTCTCATTTAACCCTTTCGCTCCTGTGAAAAAACGAAAATTGTACCAAATATTCGGGAAATTTTTCTCGCTCAGCTTGTAAGCTTTTTTTGGGGGGGGGGGGAATGGTGTCATTTTTTCGATTCAATGAGGTTCCTTTATTTCACTAATTGCATAAAAAGTATAAGTTGAAGTTGGCTTCACTGCATGGCAATATCATGAAAGATGGCTGTAAAATGAAAGCAAAAACACAAATGGCTCAACATGGACGAGTTTGCCATCTAGCATCAAGAAATGCAACTATGACAAGTACAGTCGCTGTTGTTTTCCTGTGGGACCAATCCTTGTTGAAGACGAGTATATTCATCCGTCATTTCAGTATAAAATCTCACGTTGAATATTTTCGTCAATGGTAGCCAAAGGGTTGAAGCTGTTGGCTTGATGCGTCTCACAATACCCTAGCGCAGCAGGGCAGTTGCTTCCTCCACGAGAGGGCAGTAGTGCAAGTGCAAACTGTTGACTCATCGAGTCATCAACTTTGCATATCATCACTTGTATATTTTGCTAATTTTTATGTATCATCATCATTGTTTGATAGTCGGGAATTAAGCAGTTACTCCTAATATTGTGCTCTTTGATTTCAGGTGAGGTATCCAGACAAACAGGTGCAGCTCATACTGCCTCGGCTTGCCGATTTCAGGCAGTTGGAAGATCTCAAGTACCGGCTCTACACAACTGTGTTACTCTCACATGGTGTCTGGTCTGGTGAGACTGAGGAACAGCACATTCTCCTGCTTTTTCACTCTTGGACCCCATCAGATCATTAGATTATGCTTATTGTGGCAGCTGGCAGATCATATCTTTAACGTGCACTTCTATGAGACTCCTGTAGCACAGCATTCACTGAATGTTGTGTTTTGCTGAACTTCATACGGAGCAGTGTGCTCTGTGCAACTGTTGCCCATTTATTTACTTTTGAGGGTAGGAGCTTAGTTCACTGTATGCATTAGTAGGACAGTTTCACTTTATAAATTCAAGTTTTATACTGTATACTTGTGAGAATGTCAAAGTAAATGAGCTTAATTTTATATAATTTTATAATAACAAAGTTTGAGTAACTTGAGTTTGAACGCATGACGATCAAACAGGTCAACTTTAATAGACGCATGATAGGAAACCCAAGCTGTCTGACTTGAAAGCAACTATCAAAGACAAGTGCAGTAGGAGCTTCATACCTAACTGGACAGGTACCTTTGTGTCAGCATCCTACTTCTGAGCAAGTTATTGTTGCAAATACTGTACTATACTATTATGCAGTGTTGCCAGAACACTTCAGCATGTGAATGAAGTTTATCTTTCTTTTAACTGTTTGAGGACCTTTAGTTCAGTCAGCAGTGCAGAATACCTAGAGCAGTATTCTAGAGCTGTCTCTGATGCAGTGGCTTTGAAATCGACAGTACATGCAAGTAGCACACTGTGTGGAATGTGTGCCTCGCTCTTTACTTATACCTGTTACTGGATGACTCTTTGCAGAGGCACTGCACGTCGAAATGGGCCTGGTGCTCGACTTTGCTGACACCGAGGTTCACAGCAAGGGGGCCCAACGGTCAGGCCTTGGGCTTCGCTCTGAGGACCACACCATTGAGCTGTGCAAGCCTGTGCGCGTCTACATTGCACCAAAGCCTATCAAGAGGGGACTATGACTGAATGTACAGATTGTTATTAATTAAATGTTTTCTCATGCCTGTCTGTGCCCAGAGCTCTTCCTTAATGTAAAAACAATTAACAGCATAATTTCTATTCAAATCAGGGAAGCTCCTTAGGTTCTTCGAGTGAGGTTGCTCCTTGTTATCATCAATTTCAGGCTAAGTGTTGCTACTTCATTTAGTGGTTTATAGAGGGCTATAAACAATGCATTTACCAGTGCAATGAATTAGGACAAGTCCATTGGTCTTGGCCAGCATATAAACTGTTTAATGGCATGAAACTCTCGTTAATTCAGTCATATTCGGCCGAAACCTGGTCAACTCGGACAACCCTCCAAGCGCACCAAGCACTTCAAATATGCAACTTATAGCAACAAAAATGGTGTTCATGGACAGCCAAAATGGTCGCGGGCTTTCAGAAAAGCATGGTCGCCATTCACAATCACATTGTTGGTGTGTGATAAGGTACGTGTTCAGAGCACATTTCGGCTCAAGACAGGTGGGGGGGGGGAGGTCTTGAGCCACATTCGCACTTTAAATCATGTAGCAAATGATAAAAATTGTGGCTTTCGCACTGCTCTTTTGCAATATAATTATTGGATTTATGTGCATTCCTTAGGAAAATGATATGAAAGTGCATTGAATTTAGACATTTATTGATTTCTTGATAGTTTCGATAATATGACATGTGTTCATTCGGACGGCTTTTCCAGTCTCGTGAAAATCTAATGAGCTTTTACCGTATTCCCCTTGAACACACTCTGCAAAGGCTGTTTGTACCCGACCCTTGTATAACTTGCATACTGTGGAGATATGTGTACTGTGATGTCCCTGTGTGAAACATGTCTCTGTGTGCAATATGCGCAGCTTAGTCAACTATACAGTTGGCACATTATCACAGAAAAGAAGTCATGAACACTTTATTTCCCCAACAGCAGTGCATTTAAATTGCCGCTCGAAGGCAGTCACAAGAATGGGATAGGCCTCGTTGATAGTTACTACTCGGCCAAGTTCCCGACTTAGCGACGTCACTCCTTTGTCTTTAATGCCACAAGGCACGATGTGGTCAAACCAGCTGAGATCTGTGTTGCAGTTGATAGCAATGCCGTGGGTTGTGACGTACCTGCTGCCATGAACACCTGGAAGGAACATTGTAAAAGAGAACCGAAGGGCACTGTATATACTAGTGGGTTCAGTACAAGCACAGCACAAAGTGCAATTATTTTAGTGTAAAATGTCTTGGTCTTAAGATACCTTAAACAATATTTGAATGTACACATTAGCATTCAAGAAGAACAAATATAGCATACCCAGCGCGCCGGTAAAATCGGCACTGCACTGTTGCAAGCTTGGTTTGTGCCAGTGCATGGCACTGTGCTGTGGACTAGGACTATTGCTGAAATTGGTCGTCACGCTAATTTAACATCTGCATTCCCTCCACATCCCTTAAATTTTGTGTCTGTGTTTAGAGACATATATAGTCGGTTACAACTTTAGAAGTCAGCGGCATTTCCTCCTCACAAGCGAATGCACACAAGCGTGCACCAATAGGCGCGTATTCCACACTGACGTCATGAGTCGAACGGCCGTTGGCCCCGCCTGCTAAGAATGTTCCCGAGAGGAAGAGAGGGACAATTTGTTTAGTCGCTGATGTATCAAACCCGGGCTTCGTTCGTCTGGGCGAGCCCTTTCCCAAGTTCTTAAAGTTGTATCCGGCTAGCAGAATACGTTGCTTAAGTTTGAGAAATGTTTTCAGTGGTCCTTAGGAATATCGTCAAAACGTGCTGTTTATGCGATCAAGTCACTCAGCCCTTCACTCGAAACATTTCGAAGATCTCTCTCCGGTGGAGAAATGCGATCATAAAATTTATTTACCTATTGCAGCAATTTTATTGTCTCCTATCCAAACGCCCGTGTGCTCCGTCGTTTTTGCTTCAAGCTGGAAACGCGTACAGAAGTCGATTATCATCTGCTCGAGGCTGTGAACATACGAGCGCATGCTTTTGTCCTTGAAGAAAGAGCCGAGGTAGAGGATGGGATAGGCAACAAGTTGACCTGGTCCGTGAAACGTCACCAGACCGCCGCGATTTGTTCGCACAAAGTCGGCCTGCAATTTCCTCAGCCTTTCTTCGACTTCGGCCGAATATTGCTTTGATCGGATCCCGACGGTGTACACTGGGTCGTGCTCGACAAGAAGAACTGTGTTGCCCGATACCATGTCTTGAGAATGACAGGCAACTTCTTCCAGTAAGGTGCGCGCCACTTCTTTCTGCATCTGATAAGCTTGAGTGAAGGCCATGCGGCCTAGGTTTTTAAACTTGACGAATGGCTGTGAGCCCATAACCTTGTCGGAGCTATGACACTGTAGCTTTGCTACACCAGAGACTGCACGATAACACCGCAGTACACCGGTAACACGAGCGCATAAGCAGTACGTGCACGTTGTACTACATCACTACTACATACATGACCCCAACGAACATAACATTCGTAATCGTCTGCTCCGCATAGAGAAATATACTTAGGTAGTATATTTAGTTTCTCTGTGTGCTCTGTACGCTCGGCCGTAGCCGTAGCCAGGCTTATGGACTGTTCTGGTTTTCAAGAAACATGCCAAGTGAGCACAGCCAGCAAAGTTAAATACAGCCATTGAATGAAAAAACCTTTGAGATTCGTTTTTGCTGTTAAAAACATACTGCTAAAAGTTAGTGTGCTTACGACTTAATCAACAGCCTAAAATATTTTTTTTGGGGTTTTTAGGCGTTTGTCGGTTGGACAGAATCGTTTGTGAAGAGTCCGGCAGGGGACGCATAGTTTGCGTAACCATATATGGCTCTGCATTGCCCGGTTTATAATTTTCGGACGCCGCCGTGTTTGAAAATATCCGGCGTTGATTACGCGAAAACGGGTGAGTTAATTAATGTAATTCGCCGCGTAAGCGCGTAATATTTAATTTTTGCTTGAGCAGATATTAGCGCGACACATTGGTGTCAGAAAACGCAGCTGTAGCTATGCTAGCCAGTCGCCATTTACGATGCACTTCAGCAACGCACAAACTGTTTGTTTGATTGTTTAATTGTTTGCTCCTTTCCTTACTTTTTATTGTTTTAGCTATGTTTTAGGCCTGCCCAGTTACACAAAAATGGCCAACGAAAGCTCAGTTGTTGGTGGTTCCTCAATGGTGAACGGTTTCAACGCCAACGGTAAGTCCTGAAACTACGCGCTGCAACGACTGTCAGGTGCATGAGCCTTGGCCGCTAATTTCTTGCGATTTATTTGTCTTCCAGAAACCCTGAGCTGTCGAGGATACCCGAAGCAAAGGATTTGTCTTGTGGGCTCACTCAAGGATAACGAAAGCGTTGTGCAAGCAGCGAAGGTGATTTGGATTCAGTTTAATTTTTAGCGGAGCTGTGTACTGTAGTGCTTACGTTCCAAGTCTTCAGCTGACTATGGGTAGCCGAACAAGCTACTTCTTGTGGCTGTTTCCCGGATTCAGAACTTTGTTTTTTTATTGCGCTGCTTCAAACTCTGTTTCCTGTTCGCGCTGGGCATTCCTCTTCAGTAAACCAATAATTCCGCTCGCGGCCTGGGGTGTAAGCAGTTCTGTGGCAGTAAACCTTTATTACGTGTATTACCGTGACTTATAACTGACAAAAGTAAAGGGCTTTCATGAGAGTATACCTTAACTGATAGTTCGGAATTAAGAATGTCTGTATTTAGACTTAAGGTATGTTTTTATGCCAATATTATTCGTTCATTCAGCAATGCTGCCGGTACCATTAGAGATGATTATAGACAACACACATATTCAAGTTCAGCGAATATTAAGTTGAAACATAGTGTGTGTGTGTGTAGTATATATATATATATATATATATATATATATATATATATATATATATATATATATATATATATATATATATATATATAAGTGTGTGTGTGTGTGTGTGTGTACACACACACACACCCAGTGATCACTAAAACATAACTCGAGTACTTCATATGTTACAAGGGATGTAGGGTACCACATTTGAGCACATTTAATGTAAAAATAACATGAGACTCCTTATGTACAAATGCTGCTCGGCACACTAGTAATGAAAGGACATTTGTAAAGAGCACGACATCCATGTCGAATTTCGGAAAAGACATAATTCAGCACCTAAAAGGGGCCCACTTCTTGGGCATATTCCTATTTATTAGTGTGCAAATACAAAATGCTGCTGCAATGTAAATAAGGAGATAAGGCCAACAGCTACGAAGCAAACATCAATCTGTCAGCTCACACAAAAAAATACACGTTGGCCTCGTTGCAACCTACAAGATCTGTTTTGCTGTTAAAGGGGTCCTGCAACACTTTTTGAAAATGGTCATAAAACAGTGCTCATTGGTAGTGGAGGGCCCTGGGAACACGTGAGCCGAACATTAGAGCACATCATCCAGTGTGGAAATAACAATTAATTCTTAAATCCAGCTAGGAATTGTTTCCTCTTCTCTCAATAAACAATGTCATAAACCCAACCAGGTCATAAACCCTAAGTCCATGATCATTGGCTGATTTGAGCATTGTGAGCTACATAGTTACTATAGCCATCATTCGCCCAATCACGCTAAGTAAACCACTAGGACCGTGCGAATAGTGACATTGCAGCTTAAATCGAATAGTGCCAAATAGTGGCCAAAAATGTGCATTATCGCATACAGTGGATGTAACTAAAAATCGGAAGAAAGAACTCATAAAAATGAAATCGAATGTTACCCTTCTGAAATTTTTATTACGTACTTGTTCGAGAGCTTTTTTTTTTCCCTTCAGCTTTTATGAATGCTCAGGCACGTTGATAGAAAGAAGCACCACTCTTTTGGTCGCACTTCTAACCTCCCAATGGCTAGCAGAGGGTAGTACGGTAGCTTTTTTTTTTCTTTAGGATCTCGCAATACGGCTCGCCTGAGAATAGTAATGTTTTGCTTTATTGTCCTGAATACTCAAACCCAAAAAACCTATGGATGACCATTCACAGCACTGTTTAAACTGCGCGTTGGAATGATGGGTGTTTCTGTACGAGTGGTGTGGTGCGACAGTGATAACTGCACTGTGTTACTGAATTCTGACATTTGAAGCCAATCGCATATGATTTTGTGGGCCAAAGTCTGGATGTTTTAGGATCTTGCACAAAATGGGACCCAACTGTGCAAGAAGTCAGTGTTTTCTTTGCTGAAGTAAAGTTGCCAAGGGCTCAACAGTTCATGTGTTATTTATTATCTGCAGAAATGACAGAAAGGCTGCCTAGTATAACGACATCAGTATTAGTATTAGCCACCCTACCAAGTTATACCATAGGCCTTTGTTGCATTTTGAATATTCATACTGTCAAATTTGAAACCTTTTATACTAGCAATTCAGAAGTCTAAACAACTTAATTGATCAGGAATCATCCTATTTAAATTTGAAACTGAAATATTTACGCACCTCTACAAACCGTCCATTCAAAGAAAAAAAAAAAAGTCCTCAAGATCATGAAGTGCTGAAGAAAGAGGCGCATCTTGCTCCCTTGTCATAGCCCTCTCTTAGTACCTTTCAACATTCTCGCTGATTAAAAAGGAGAAAGCACTAGAGACTTGCAACAAATTTCTGTAACTCCGCTTGTGTCTGATGGGTTCTGGGAGCTTTTGCAGGAAACACTTCGTGATGTAGTGAACTCTTTTACTGAAACCATATAACAATTTCTTAAAGAAGTATAGCAGCGCCCTCTTAGCTTCCAAGCGCAATGCAGGCTGTGCTTTTTACAGTAGAGATAAAAATTTACTCGCATATAACTTTGCAAACTGAGTATTTTATATTTGCCAGCCTGACTGGGTCTTTCAGTCATTAACCTTAAATGGCCATCAGCAGCACATTTCTGCCGAGTACTTCCCCAGTATGCCGTAAATGTGGAGAATTGAGTATTGCTACTATACTCTCGTTTCTTCATTGTCTTTGACTCAGTATAAGGAAAAAAATGTAAATATTTCCTTGGCTATATAGTTGATTGGTGATAAGTATAGGTTGGCAAAGAAATAAAAGCTCACTCAAGAAATTTATTTTGCTCTGAGGACTCACTCGGGCTCACCACAATTTTCAACCAGACTCGCAGCTTGACCTGAGTCTAAGTGAGCCCGAGTGAGTTGACTCATGAAATTGTTAGTGTAAGAATGCCCTGCCGCGGTGGTCTAGTGGCTAAGGTACTCGGCTGCTGAACCGCAGGTCGCAGGATCGAATCGCGGCTGAGGTGGCTGCATTTTTGATGGCGGGGAAAATGCTATATGCCTGTGTGATCAGATTTGGGTGCACTTTAAAGAACCTCAGGTGGTCCGAATTTACGGAACCCTCGGCTACGACGTCTCTCATAATCATATGGTGGTTTCGGGACATTAAACCCCACATATCAATCAATCTGTTAATGTAAGAATTAGCTTTTTCAATCTAGGTGTCAATGCCCTTATCTTGCACCTCAAGCAGTCTATGCTCTAGCGTGCGCCTTTATATTTTGTACCTTCAAATATAAGTTATCTGTGGTTTCAATCAAGGAAGTGCATTTTGTGAAATATGTGACATGCACGAAATATCTCTATCAGGAAATCCGTCTTAGTTTGGGGGGAGTTCATGGTGCCCCTGCCCTCCTAACAGGTGTCGTGGGTCAACAAAATGAGGCAGTGCACTGTTGAAGTATATGTGAAAAGACTTTTGTATAACTTAAGCCGCTATAACACTGATGCTAATGCTGAAGATTAGATAGGATCATGAGCCCCGCCGCAGTGGTCTAGTGGCTAAGGTACTCGGCTGCTGATCCGCTGGTCGCGAGTTCGAATCTCGGCTGCAGCGGCTGCATTTCCGATGGAGGCGGAAATGTTGTAGGCCCGTGTGCTCAGATTTGGGTGCACGTTAAAGAACTCCAGGTGGTCGAAATTTCTGGAGCCTTCCACTACGGCGTCTCTCATAATCATATAGTGGTTTTGGGACGTTAAACCCCACATATCAGTCAATCAATCACTATATCGCTCCCCTGCACTTACGCGGACTTGCTCACGGCCCAATCTCTCTGAATGAGTCTAGTCATGAGTCAGTTTACCAACCTATGATTATGATAAAGAAAAATGTCTTCAGAGTTGTTATACATTATAGAATAGAATCGCATAAGTTTAATGTGCCTATGCCATAAAAATGGCACCAGGAATCTGCTTATTGAGAATTGGGAATCTGCATTTTGGGAAGTTCTGACCTTGCCCCTTTTGCCTCCCCCTTTCATGACACCTGGCCAAGAGTATTTATTACAGCTGCATTGTGTGCAGCTACCTGTGCAAATTAGTAAATGGCTATATGTTTGTCCTTCCCAGCTCTTTCCTCACATGCCATCTATGCAACAAAGGGATATGAGAGAGAAAATTTCTCTAGCATAAATTGCCCTTTTGTAATACGAGAACACTACTCTTGTCATGAGAAGACTCTTCACAAGTGGGAGAACGCGCAACCATTTATAGGTGACGTTGTTGCCTTGGAAGTTTGCCCCCCCCCCCCCTGCTCGCTTTGAAATTGTAGAATTCAATGATTTATATTAAGGCGTACATGATTCTCCATCGGTAAAAAATTGGTGCATTGTTTCTAATGGGGCCAGAGGCTCTATGTTCCAACTTTTGTGAAATTTTTCACAGCCAATTATAGCTGAAATATGGACGACAAATAAAACTCAAATTCGCGATGTGCTCATATGCACGTGGAGACTTTGTTGCGAAGTTTGAAAATGAAATGCTGCACTTCATTTTCTCTTCTATTAATAAACACGTGGTGGTGAAATTGACAGCGATTATTATGAAAGAAAATTTTCAGCCTACGTACATTTATTTGTTTTTTCCTAGTGTCCCTATAATAAAGTGTCATTTCAGCCTATAGCATGAAAGGCAGTCTTTTCCAAATCAAACTGTGTTGCATTATGTGTGCAGTGCCAGGGTCTGCCAGTGGTGTACAGCGAATCAGGAGAAGAGTTCGCTGGGGACCGAGGCACAGTTTTCGTCGTCGAAAACTTTGAAGGACCCCTGTTCGAACAATTGAAGCAGCGCTCGCTTGTGCTAGGCCCTCTCGTCCTTCTCCAGTGTGCTGAAAGAAGCATAGTGAGTATTCTGCAGGCAAACTGGTTGTTTTAAAACATTTGCATTTATATTTAGTTCTTGCCCTATGAGTCATTAGCGTGACCCTCTGGGGGTAATTCTGCAAAAGTTTACTAGGTGGGCTGTGTATTTTGGTGCATGCTGACTGGATAGGACTTTGTAGTTTTAGCAACGGTTTACCAGCTCTCAAGCCATAGTCTGTCGCTGCACACTGAAATGGACAGTCCACGGAATAGACACGTGGAATAATGCTCCAGTTACTATAGTCCCTGCTTTTGTCCTTTTCTCTCTGTTTCTGTTTTCTCTCACTCTTTTAACTGGAAATGTATGTCCGTTTCTAATTGCCTCATGATTAACAGTTGCCCTGCAAGCATAGTAGTTCTGGCAAATGTGTACTAACAGTGGTATATTCAAAGCCTCCTACTTCTGAGTGTAGTGCGTTCTACTGGTCTGCCATGAGTATGAGTAGTACAGTCAAGTTTATTTTTGCATCCTATGCGATCCAGCAGTTGTCATTGTATGACCTAGATGGCTCTAGGCACTCGCCTTATCACGTCAGCTGACACATGCATATTTATATGTACCCACTGCAGACTAATAATTAAGAGTCGCCCATTGCGCTGTGATGCAGCTCTCCAACGTAGTCGGGCAGGGCAAGGCAGTGGATATAACACATAGCTGTTATTAAATGAGAAGAAATTGATGATCATGAAAATAGAACATTCCCCATCAGTTGTAGTAATTTGCTGGCTCAGTCATATGCGTTATAACCATTATAATCGCATTGTTCTTCGTTTGTAAGGTGGCTTAAGGTGACACTAATAGCAAATATAAAGTCGACGTTGATTGTTGAACTAGCAGTTCAGAAACCTCGTGGTACTTTCATTCCAAGGAAATTCTTATTTTGGAATAAAATGACATTTTAGTGATCCGCATGCCATTAGTGCACTTAAAACAACTGCCTGAACAGGGCCTTCTAATGTAGCAGTCACCTTGCCTAGCCGCGCCCGCCTTTAGTGTGCCACCACTGCTCAAGTACCAGTAGAGCAAAATTAACGGGAGCCAGAGCAGCGATGACGGCCATCGAAACTTGCCACGATGGACGTCGTGGGTGAAGCTGGCACTGAGACATTGTCTGGCGATGCTGGTGCAGAGACACGAAACCCAGTCATTTTGAATGTAGGGGTTCATTTTGCGGCTCCCATTCGAAAGTCATGTCAGTTTTTTTGCTGGAGCTGAGGTGATGTACGCCATTCGGGCATCCAGCAACATTACATGAACGCAGCATTTTCTTAAACTTTATGTCACAGCGACTTTCGTGAGTGCGCGAAGCACCCGTAGCAGTACAAGTTACCGAAACTATTGTTAAGGTGCGATCGTTGAGTGAAGCGCAGTTCAGCGGAAATGGAACTTCTGACCCACTAGCGCTGTTCTTGGAGTAGTAGCACCAAGCGGTCGTTTTTCTTTTTTGTGAATCACACAGAAATGGACAAGCAGCATTTTACGTGTCATAATGAATGGAAGTTTTCAATTTATTCTTTTTATTGCAACTGGTTTGATTAGTAGTGGTTAATTGTACCTGGGACTCTTGATACCATTGGGATTATTCCAAGATATCCCACTCGTGGCATGTATGGTGTTGTCCATTTACCTTAATTTCTTGATGAGCAGATCACTGCTGTTGATAATATTGTCATTTTAGACGTTCTCAAACATTGATTTTTCACTACGACCTAAATTATTTGCTTTTAGTGTCCCTTTAATTTATACATTGAGCATCCATATTCAGTACAGTGCCGGTAAGCTTTATTTTTTTTACGATGCCCAGTAAGGGGGCACTACAGATAGTGCAATTTTACTTTTTGCATAGGTTTAAGCTAAATTGTTTCGTTTGCAGTGTCTCGGCCAGTAACCACTATTAGCAATGCTGCAGAGCCTGGGAAAGTAGATTTTAGAAAGTGCTGACAGATGAAAGTAAACATTGAGTGATGCTGTCGCTCTACCCCTGCATGTACAAGAGAAACGTCTGGTGTTCAACTACAGGCTATCGCGATAGTTTGCTTGCAATAACCTGTGCATGTTTCAGGGTGCTCCTAAAAGCATGATTGGCATATAGTTGCACACCACTACAGCAAAAGCTTCCGGGTTGTAGAATATTCGAAAAAGCTATTCTCTCTGTGCAAATGTTTCAGCCTGCAGTCAGCATTCCAATCTGTAAAGTCGCCAGCTAGATTAAATGCATTACCTCTGATAGAGCAGAAATTCACATTTGTCGTGGACCCAAAATTTTCAAAACTTTTGCTTTTGGGTGTAATCATTGAGTTCTACCTAACCACGGGTTCAACATAAAAGTGCAAGTGTGGCAAAGTGCTTGAATTGATATGGAAACAAATAGGTCATGTTGGATTCGCACCTCGCACATGAAAATTGTGTCTTTAATTGCTACTATGGTTGCTTTCATTGTATGCTCGCTCGCCAGTTGTGAATGTTCTTTGGTCATTGCAGCCTTTTCCCGACAAGGGCCGGCCCATCTATAACCTTGCCATGGATGGCTTGGTCATCGTCTTTACAGGCTTCAAGTCTCGTTCAGAACTGGTGCGTATCCATAATTTTGAGTTTTTTAGAAACTGTGTAGCCCAGTTTTTAGCAGTCCCATGTTTAACGATACAGTTTAGGTAGTATTTCTGTCGATTAGAGATCGATCTACTTGAACCTTACTGATGAATGATGATGATGGTTCTGATGAATTTCTTTTCATCTTTGTGATTTAAGGGTGTTGTTTTGATCCTGTTCGTCTCCAAATAGTTGGAAAATTTGTTGAAACACATCTCTGGTTATAGGGAACCCCTTTTGCGTCTTACTTGGTGCTGCTGTGGGACAGCAGTGCATAAACAAACAATGGAGGAACACAGACATACCTACAATGCTTGTAACTTTGTCAGTTTACGTGCTGTTTTATGTTCACCATGTGTTCACCATGTGGTGAACACGATTTACAAAGACATGCGACACTATTGAGCACTCCCAGAGGTTTGAGCACTCCCAGCAGTGTGCGATTTATGCGATCTTGAACGGTTTGTAGATACTTTTTCTTTTTTTAAATGTGAGCCATCTTTTTATACTGCTCGAAATTTCGTCTTTCACGATAAAAAATGTTTTTTTTTTTTTCGTAATTTGCTCCAAATATGCATTTTAGTGCTCCAAAAGTAAGATTTTTCTGCTCTGAAAATCGCTCCAAATTTCGTTGTTGCACCCCTGCTTCGTTTTGTTAACAAAAGTGGACATTGATGCGTCAACTACTTTGTACAGTGTGAGCTGCTCCTGCTGTCACACTACATGGGAGCCAGTGTGCGAGACAAGTTCTCCAGCAGGACGGTAACACACTGTGTGGCAGACTGTGTGACCAGTGCCAAGTATGAGGTATGTGGGCTTATTGCTGTTCTAACCATGTTGTCATTACTTCGTATTTGGGCATACAGTCGTAGACGCAGTTCCTTGAAGGGACACTAAAGAGAAACAAGTTTTTTGTGTGTTGGAAAAGTAAAATTCCGCAATCCTGAAAGCGCCACTCTTGCCGCGAGATGGTGCTTGGTAAGCGAGCAAACATGCAAGGGAAAGAAAAAAAGACAGGTGTAGATGCCACCTTGAGATTCTCTGATGGTGTCTGCTAGGTCCTACATAGTTACTAATCCGAAAAAATTAAGTGCATTGTCAACTTTGAAAGCCTTAAACCTAGCATGCAAAGTTTCAGAAAGTTTCGTGGAGCCGGTGTTGCGAAAATACGAGAAATACATTTCGAAATTCGTGACTTCACATGTGGAGATTACAGCGTGCAATTCAAAAATGAATCTTTGACCTTGATTTTCTCTTATAGTTACGATGTTAAAACATATGACATTAGAGTTCTCGGAGTACATTTTATCACAATCTAAATCAAATCATTTTGTCACTTTAGTGACCCTGATCCTATGCACCTGAGACACTTCAGTAGTCTCTTCCTTTCTTCTTTTTTTATTATGCAGTGTCTGTTCCAGTGAGGACTGTGCTACTTGTTTTAGAGTATTAAAATTTGATGGCAAGGGCCAAACAAGAAGGAAAATTTGTTGCGCATCAGAGCACCCCCATTTCGTTTAAATGCCATTTATCATTGGCATCCGTAAATATAGACTGCAAACAGGACATTAATTCAAAGTATCTACTATATTTACTCGCATAATCCTCGCACTTTTTTTGCCGGAAAACTGATGCAAAGCTGGAGGTTGCGAGAATTACGCAGGGAAAACTTTCCACCAAAACCTACAGAGCAAAAAAGAAAACAAAGTGGCCGCGAATCGGGATTCTCACACCAGCAACTTACAGCAAGCTTTAAGAAGTACTAATTAGAACTTACCTCAACAATAAAAGCAGAGGTTCAACACAAGGCAAGATTTATTTGAGACACAACGTGCAAGCAAATAGTCGAGAATTAGAATACCATACGCAAAGCTTGTGGGCGTTGCGTGCGTAACGGTAGCGTTCATAGCTCAACAGGAGCCCTCCAAAGGTAAGCGTAGGACGTCAGTATTGGGCTTATGGCTATTTAACAGAATCGTCCGCAGTTTCCTTCTGAAGAAATAAAGTTTATCATCAATTCCAGTTTTAAGCCCACGGCAGGCCCAACGCGTCTTGCTGGCTTTCAGCTGCCGTCACCAGTAGCGAACACAAAACTCGTAGACTCCGAAAGGCCTACCAGCGGCCCTGTTGCCGCCGTTTAGTGCATGATCTATCACTTGCAACTTGAAGCAGCCGTGTAGCTTCAGTATCGCCCCACAATGTGCCAAGATTACAGACACAGCATACAAAACACGCCGCAACGCGCTCTTGCCGCTTTGGCTTGGCTTGGATTGAATGTAATCTTCGTGCAATAATAGTACGCTTAAGAGATGGCGCACGCTATCATCATCAACGGCTGGGACGAGCAGACGACATTATTGCGGCAATTTTCGGGGGTGTGATAATTACTCGAGGGGGAAAAAAACGCATTTTTGTTGGGCGATGTGGGGGGTGCGAAAATTATGCGAGTGCGAGGATTACGCGAGTTAATGCGGTAGGACAATTTCTATACTATGACGTAGTTTTTATAGGTGTAGGTTTGAATACCGGGTGAACTGTGAAATTTCGAACAAGTGTTCCTTTTTCTTTCTAGGAGAGTTGAAATACTATGCGCCATTGACTGAGCAAGTGCCACCCCCACTTCCCCTGCCGTTTGTTTTCAACCTGTTCTCCACTACAGAATTATAGCTGCAGCAGAGTATTTCTGTGTCAACATAAAGTTCTGGTACAAAAACAACAGTAGTCTGACTGTAGTAAAATCTTTATTAAAATTTGTATTGTGTGATAAAAACAGCTTGTTTGCTGTATACTAGAGGGGAAATAAGTAAACATGTCATGGAAAATTAAAATTGTGGGAGCAATATTGTGTTCTGGATGATCTCGGAAGTAGTGCGTAGCACATTTGTCCAAGTATTTTTCTTATGTCGTTTTCACAGCTGTCTGATGCCCTCGACATTCCCATCATGAAGAAAGAGTGGCTACTTGAAGCATGGGCACACCGCAATGAGAAGGACTTTTCAGTTACTTCAGAGTCCATGGTAAGTGCACAACCGAGGCTTCTTTTTGCCAATCTTTTGTGCCTTTGTGCTTTCAGTCTGCCTAGAAGCCTAAAGTTGAGTGCCAAAAAAGATGAAAAGTTTGCTTATTCATATTGATAAATGAATGCATCAAACAAAAACATTAAAGCTCCTTTTGCACATGCATTTTTCCTCTGTTCAAAAATAGCTACACAGCACATGCAGTTCAGCTGGGGCTTTCGGCAAAGGTTGCTAGCAGGCACCCATCACCATATTCACCTATCGCCAATGAGCGTCTGTTCTCTTGCATTGTCGAGTTGTGTTGGTGCACACACGTGGCACCTTCTCTGCATGCGGTTGCCTTGGGCAGAGTAAGCTTTCTAATTAAGGAAAACGAGAATAGCTCGGGAGTGTCGGTGATAAACGAGCTATAAGAAGCACGAATAAAGATAGAAGCCATCTTCTGCCATCCCTGCAAGAAGTTACTGATATAAAGGTCACGTTTCTTGCTCTTCCATTGCGATAGCGAGGCAAAACTGAAACCACGAAAGGGCGTTGCTCATTGGTGTCGCCGTCGTCTGTGCGGTTCACTGATGCCTGAAGTTAAGGGGGGACGCGGCCCTTGAAAACCGAAAAATCGCGAAAAAGTCGGTTTTTGAAAAACCACATTTTTAGGTTGTATGTCTCATAAACTACCTATTCTGTAATTATCAGCACCTAATTCAACCGCAAAGTGCAAAAAAATACTATTTTCGAGGCCGCCGCAGCGTCCAGAACAGGCGCAAATCCCGAAATCAAACCAAACTTCGCGCGCGCCATTCCCGGACCATGCGGTCGTCCCGCGCCATCTTGGTGTTGTTTTGACCGTGAATTCTTTCTCTCTCGTTCGCCGCCTTGCAAAATGGCGTCGGCAGTACAGTTGAGACGCTATTGGCGTTTTCCCGCGATGTGATGTGGAGCGCTGATTGGCTAGAGCAGCGCATTCATATCTCGCGGGAGAAAGCGTGCCCGCCATTGGCTGCTGTGCAGCAGCGGGGGCGGTCGCTCCTCTCGATGGCGCGTCCAGCGCGCTCGCTTCGTTGTTGCTCTCTGCTCCGTCCGCCTCGACAGACGTCTGCTTACGAGCCGCTCTTCGCCTTGTGCTATCTTTTCGATCATTTTCTCTCGTTTTTTTTTTTCTTTTTGAACTAGTTCTGTGCCTTTCGTCTTTGTTGTTGCGGGCGATGCCGGCAACGAAGCCGAAGTCAGTGCGGAAGTCCGTTGCGCGGAGGCGCGCTATGCGGCTTGTACGATCATCGAAATTCCGCTATTCTGCTGCGGGTGCCGACTGCGTAGACGCTTGCAGCGATGGAACTGTGTTGTCGGCTGTCGCCAGTCGAGAATCCGACACATCGAGTGTGGCTGGAGCCGCAAATGCACCGAGTGTTTCCGAGATCACCGGGCTCGACACGTGCTCCGAATCGATGCCATCCAGTGTGACACCGAGTGCTTCTGATATCGCCGGACCCAGCACTTCGTCTGAATCGGTGCCGCCATCGAGCGTGAGTGGACCGTCGCTTCATCTGCGGACGCGTTTTTTAACGAAGGAAGAAATCGATGGAATGCGAAACGTCGTGACGCTGTTCGCGCTGAACTAGAGTCTACGCCGGCGACGCAGAAGAAATTTCAACTGATGCAGCCGGCTCTTGCACCTGCAGTGACATGTGACGGCGAACATTTTTCGCTCGTTCAAATGAACATTTTTAACGTCGTGCTCAGCCGCACAGTGTGCAAAGAATGTTTGAAAGGTGCTATGACTGTCCGAGAGAGCACCAAGCTTGGACTTGCAACAAAACTTGAAGTCGTGTGCGCCTCTTGTGGCACCGTCGATAAATTATGGACATCACCCCGCAAAAAGGACACGCAGGCCTTCGATGTAAATGTCCGCGCCATAATGGCTATAAAGCAAATAGGCAAGGGGCAAACAGCTCTTAATGACTTTTGGGCTGCCATGAACGTCTCTTACAGAGGTCTTCACCACAAGACGTTTCAAAAGCACTTGAAAGAGACGTTCAGGAAGCCAGAGGCCACCGCTTTGGAGAAGTTTTATGCTGATTATGCCACAGCAGTGATAAAAATATATAAAGAAATGGACCCCAGCTTCTGCAAGGACATCACCGTAGTGTACGATGGCACATGGCATAAGCGGGGTCACACATCGGAGTGGGATCGGTAATTGACTTCTTTACAGGTCTCATCTTGGATGCTGTAGTTCTTTCAAACCACTGCCTTGGATGCCAAACAGGGCCCAAACCTGGAGATGCAGCATACGAAAGCTGGCAGAAGCACCACATTTGCCAGAAAAACACGGACGCAAAATCGGGAAGCATGGAAGGGGAGGCAGGCTTGACTCTCTTTGGGTGGTCTGTATCCAAGCATGGCCTGCGGTACACCACTCTTGTGTCCGACGGAGACAGCCGTACCTTCGCAGCCCTCACAGAAGAGACTGTGTACGGGCTAGTGCCAATTGTAAAAGAAGAATGTCTGAACCATGTTCAGAAAAGGATTGGAAGTGCTCTTCGAAACATTGTGCAGAAAAGTGATAAGCCACTGAGTGGGAAGGGGAAGCTGACTAAAGCCCTCATTGAAAAGCTGACAGGATATTATGGTTGGGCCCTGAGAAACAATTCAACTGACCTAACAGCCATGCAGCGTGCAGTGATGGCAACATATCACCACGTCACATCGACTGACCAGGACCCTCACCATGAACTTTGCCCAGAGGGGGCTCAATCGTGGTGCCGCCATAGAGCTGCAGAGGCAAAGCGTGAGCCACAGCCAAAACATAAACACGGCCTACCGGACTATGTCGCTGCAGCTATGCTGCCCATCTACGAAAGACTGTCACAAAAGTCGCTTCTTCAGCGCTGCCTGGGAGCAAAGACGCAAAATGCATCAGAATCATTCCACTCCATTCTGTGGTCTCTGATGCCAAAGGAACAACACTCATCCTTGATCGCGGTAGAAACAGCACTGCATGAAGCAGTGCTACGCTACAATGCCGGCTGCTGCAAAGCAACGCAAGTGATATCGGACTCCATTGGACTTCAACCAGGTCATCTGGCCATCCAGTGAGCTCGTGAAAAAGACGCTTTACGCCTAAAAAAGAATTCTAAAAGACACCAAGAGAAGATGGAGGCCAGGCAAAAGAAGAAAAGAGTGCGCCAGGACACTTCTAGTTACTGTGCTGGAGCTTTTTGAAGAAAACACGTGTTTTGAACTTTCTCGGCCTGTTTTCTCAGAACGGATTTTTTTGCTAGTTGTGGTGCTGAGGAAAGCAAGAACTCGAAAACTGTTCATCAGATTTGTGTGCCGTTTTTTTTATTCTGTTCCTGTATGACCTTGCAAGAGCGTAACAAGCTCCTTTTTTTGAAAATTGGTGCTGTTAATTTATAATAAACAATTAATCTTTGATGAATCTGGTCATTACTGGTTACATCAAATTCAAGTTGCGTGAAAATTTTAAGGGGGGGGGGGGGAATTAAAAAAAACGGCTTTGTAGCGCCCTGGGATAGCCATCAAGGAATGACCACAATGAATTTCAGCTTTCTACTATGTCCTGGGATTTCTCACGACTCTTCCTCAGGCACCCATGTGAAGCACCCAGTTAAACCTCAATAACTCTGGAACTAAGAAACACAGCTTCGTGAAACTTAGCAGTTGTGCTAGTTTTATTGTAGTGAACAACCCCTGAAAGTTTCATCCAGATATCTTAAAAAATAAAAAAGTTCGGTCTCCAGGGTAGCCTCCCCCCTTAATGCTGTACAAGAAGGTAGCACAATTATTTCTAATGCTTTTTGTAAGTCCTAAGAGGTGGCAGCACCTTCCAGTCAGTATGCATCGTTATTACAATGCCGCCATACATGTACATGTTTCATTTGTACAAATACCACTGCTGTACATGTACAAACTGGAAACCATTTCCACGCATGTACGGAAAACCACCATAGTACATGTACTGCAAACCACCATTGTACATGTACGGCAAAAACACTAAAATGAATAAACTGCGGCGCATGGAATCTGACACAAGCTGTTCCAGGTGCCTCCCCACGCCACTTTTCTTCTACTTCTTCTTCTTCTTCCTTTTATTTTTTTTTTTACATTTTACTTCATGGGTGGGTACAGAAAGGGGCCACTTTTTTGTGTGCCGCTGAAGGGCAGTTCTCGAATCGAAAGGAAATGTAGGAGCTTTGTGTGATAGAAAACACACTCAAGCTCTTTCGAGATCTGCGTACGGTCAGCGATAAATGGTGTATATATAAATAGCTCAGCGTTACTACACCGGTTCAAGCATGACATGTGGTTGAGTTGTATAACCCAGCGTGCTGCAAAGCGAGAGGACTCTGGTTCAAATACTCGGTCACGTGTTTCAGATTTTTTTTTCTTTGTGCTTTGGTATATACACACATATATATAGGCGTCAGCAGGGGTGTGTGGAAGGGGCACTTGCCCCTATCAAGGCTAAACCAATGCTCAGGCCCTCCCCCAGCATCGATGCAAGAGGTGTTGCAACCCCCCCCCCCAAACAAAATTTTGACGCCCATATATATATATGTATGCGTGTGTGCACATGCATACGTACGTACATATACAAATCCAAGACATAGCAGTAAGGCAAAAATCTGCCGAGAGTGTCCATATAATTGCTATCACAATAAAAAAAAATTGTAAAGCTAGAAAGTGCCTCTTGTTTTCAGATGAAGCTTCGCCTGGAAGCCTTCAGGAATCTCCAGCTGGCCTTTCTTGGTTTTGCTGATGATGAGCGTCAACACATGGAGGAAGTGGCCCTCGCAAATGGTAAAGTGCTGCTGCCTCATGATACTGCCTCACATTACGAAATGGCAGAGGATTGGCTAACAACATAGAATTGGCTGCATGGGATCCATTGTAAGCATGAACACTACTTGCGGTTTGATAGCGCTACTCATTATGGTAGCTGAACATCTAACTAGACCAGTTAAAGGGCTATTGGATTTCGAGTTAACTGTGAAAATTGTTAAAATAACCATACCTGAAATACTTTTCGGTCTTTATCTGCTGGCATAACAATTTTTCAGCAAAGCTTACAATTACTGCTTATTGTGCCATTACGGGTTGACTGCACAGTGCAAATGCACTCTACAACTGAGGTGATGTCTGGGTTGCAGGTGCTCAGGTGGTTGAGCCAACAGACCCTGGTTGCAATTTCCTCGTCGTTGACGACTCCAATCCTGTGGCACCTGTAGTGCCTTCAGATATCAGCCACAAGGCGCACGTAGTCAAGTCTGAGGTGAGCACAGCATTTAAGGAGGGAATGGCACTTTAAAACTTTTTTTTTTAATTTCTTTGCAAATACTCTTAAAACTTGCTTAGTCAGTGTACGTTAGTGTGCCGATTCCAAATATGCAATTACTTTTCTTGTACACAACATTTTCTAAAATGTAAAAATTGTTTGTGTCTGTTTGAGAGAAAGATTTCTTCTTCTAGACTGACTGAGAGTAAATCAACATATCTCAGTAATACCGGACAGTTTTTTAAAAAATTAACATTCCAAGCTAATTTGAACAAAAGTTGTGTTACGAACTTTCATGAGTGAAATTTCAACAACTTTTGTTCCAATGAGTTTGGAACATCTATTCATTATTGTGAGTGTCGCACTTGTTCGCTCCCTAAGTTTATCAAAAATAATGCTTCCAAGTAGGCATGTAAAATACTCTATTTGTTGAAAACTACATAATCTTTAAATATGGCACCACAAGTCAAGACACCACGAATGCTGTTTTGACTTCTCTCTTGTTTAGGTGTTTGCACACCCAGTCTTTTAAATATGAATAAGTACCAACTAGCTTGGCTCTTTCTTATTCTAGAAGTATCTAAAAATTAACTTCGAGTTTACAGAAAGTGTGGCCTTTTACGTAGTGTTGTTGCACCAAGCATTTTTTCAGTTCTCGTGTAGGAGTTAAACTTCGTTATTTTATGACCAGCGTACGACCACGGAAATGATCTCCGTGGTTGCACTTGCAAATGCTGGGAAAGTCAGCTGAGAACAGGTGTGCTGCAGAATTGCAGCATTTTTTACCCTTTGTGAGCGGCAAAGAGTGTCTCATTTGTAATAGGAGCGAAAAATGGCATTACGCAGTTGGACTTTTTTGCAGATGCTTTGTACTGAGATCTTTCTTTTCGCTCGCTCTCTCTTTTTCAATCTGCAGTGGTTTTGGGCGAGTATTCAACATGCCCGGTGTTTCATGGCTGGAGGGTACTATTATGAGCACGTGAGTTCACATTTTTGTCGTGTGGTGTTACGCCCATGCATGAGCATTCTCGCTGACAGTAATCTGCTGTTCTTTTTACCTTGTCATGAAGATACTGATGTTTCTTCAATAGTCGACTCTCGGTAATTAGAACTTGAAGGCACCCCTGGATTTTGTTTTAATTCTGGTATGTAAGACTGGGAAAGCTCACTCCATGCAAAGATTAAGCATTGATTTTAATCATATTTAAAATTTTTTCAAGTGTCTTTAAACCCTAACTACACAAAATAAACGAAAAACCGAAATGTAAGGTCCACAAGTTTATTGCCTATTTACTGATGACCAGACCAGAAATTGTGAATGGTTAGCTGCTTCTTTGCTACGTGTGCCTTCAACACAAAGCTCTCTATGCCAGTAAGTAGAGCTGGTTCACTCTTAGAGTTTTCTGTTGCTGTCAAACATTTTTTAACCTGAGCTATGTAGCGGAAGGCACTTGAGCCAAAAGACAGCAGAAGCCTTTTCAATCAGGAACAAAGCTGCTTGCGTCATTCTGCAACTCGTGTTTGGCTTTCAGAATGGTTGTCAGAGTGCTCTTGATGATACCATGTTGCAGTGCCACTTCAGTCTTTCTTACTCCAGCATCGACTTGTTGATTCATAGCCAATTTCTCTTTAAAGGTAGCGTTCGATGCTTCCTTTGCAATGACATGGGGGATCAAAAAATGTGTGGTGTAGTTACAGCACTGTGATGGACGAAATCCAGGTCACTTGCTATGGCCTTTGCCAGCACGCCGGAAAAATAGAAATAGCCGAATGTCGTGCATGTTGCTTTCATACTTGCTGTGTCGTTTTACGCTTGAGGCACTTATTTTTCGTTTTTCTGCTCTTATGATTATATAAGCATGTGAATTTTCAAAATCGCAGGAAAGCAGTAGATACTTTCTGGTAAGGACATGCAAAAAGCACAAAGTAACGAAATGACCGAGTTTGCATTAGGTGGCTTTTTAAACACATTGCAAGAATAGTGGGCCAACCAAAAATATGAATTTTGTTAAATTAATAGAAAGTACGAATTATCAGACTTTGAATTATCACAAGACTGCTGTACTTTTACAAGATTGCGTATTTCTGTCGCCATTTTGGTTCGATAAGCTTTCAGGCCGACGTCATGTCGTGGCCAGAGGTAGCAATTCTATGCTTATTTTTACTCTTAGTTGCGAACAAGCCAGTTTTTTTTTTTATTGTGGGTATATGTGCATGCGTGTTGAATGACCACAATGCACTTTGGCAAGAGGATCAAATATTTTTTGCAACAAACACTTCGAGAGTGATGCTAGGACAAGCAAAAGAAGTTGCAGCTTATACGTGCATTGATGGCTTTGCTAGCTGTAGGTGCTCAAAAACTAATCCCTTGGCGCCAGCATGGTGTGGTCCATCGTCACTGTGCATCAGTCGAAGAGCACAATGTGTGCGATGTGGATGTTGTGCCATGGCCACTGGCAAGACATGCACACATGTGACCACATCTTGTACCTTGAGCCACTGATTTTTCAGAGTTGGTCACACCAAGTGTCATGCTGCAGGCTCCTGTGGCAGCTGCAACTCCATTGCGGTCCTCAACTGGTGCCCCGCGTTCGGAGAGCAAGCGGCGCAAACTGCGCGAGAGTCTTGCCCAGCAGCTGGCCCAGGAAGCTGAGCAGAGTGTGCTTGTAGACCCCTTCTCTCCGGAGAGCCCCCGGCACCGCCGGCGGGTTTCAGCCAACAAGTCTATCACAATTCTTGACATCACCCTCTCTCCTGACAAGCAACTCTCCACAGGTGAGGAACCATTGATAGCCAGCTCACCTATCAGAAAGTAAATGAAGTTGCTGTAAAGCAACTGGAGTATCTGGTAACATTAAATTGAAGGGACTCTAAATCCAGCCTTTGTTAACTGGAATATAGGATTCATTTACTGTGCATGTCTCAGTCATTTGCTCTTTTTGTTAGTATTTTTGGCTGACATGTTTTTATGGTCAGGTTGGAAGTAAATAGAGGAGTGATATAAGCACAGATAAGAGTTTCGGCTGACTACCTCTCTCCTGCTTTTCATGGTTCCAATATATCTTAAATCCTGTACTGTCTTGATGAAACTTGCAGAGTTTATTTCTGTATGCTGGCTTGAAATAAGAAATTACTGTTGTAGTACAGTAGGTATATTTTAAAATGTCGAATATTTCATGTGCCTTTTGGGAAGCAACCATTTTTTTAACTGAGTGTGTTACGAGACAAACCAGCAGATCTCGGTAATCTGAAGTGAACCTCATGCAATCAAACAGTAACGGATGCTGTGAGCAACTTGACATAACTTTTGCTCAAATTGGTTTAGAACATTCATTCTTGCTTTGCCTTTGGAAACCATTGTTTGAGAGCATATCTTAGCAGTAGTCGGTTTTTGAAGACCTTTTGGTGTTTCATTGCACACTGCAGTTCTTGACACAGAAGGCCAAGAAAACAAAGAGCCATCTGACCTGACCCGCATGTCCAAACGGCAGCAGGTCTGTTTGGAGCTACTGCAGACCGAGACCAACTACGTTGCCATTCTGCACTCCATTCTCACGGTATGGCAATTACACTCTGCATTAGCTGTGATCTTTTTCAGGACTGTTTGATCAATGGCTTTTAGTGACCTGAATCAGCACAGAAATAGCAAGATGCCATAGCCAAATGCTCTGTTATTGTCTTGTGTCACTGAATATCTTGTGCCTGAACTATTGTACCGAAAAAATTTTTACGTTTCACTTTATTGGAAAGTAAAAAGTAATGGCTGCGAGTGGGAGTTGGACCTGGCAAACTCGCGTTCAGAAACACTGTGTCCTACTCCCCGCATTGGCTGTGGTCTCTCTCGGGACTGTTTGATTAGTGGCTTTTAGTAATCTCACTCAGCACAGAAGATGCAAGGTGCCGTAGCCAAATACTCTATTATTGTCTAGTATCACTGAATTTGCTTAGACCCGAAGCATTGTACAGAAAAAATTTCTACGTTTCACTCAATTGAAAAGTAAAAAGTAGCGGCTGGGAGCGGGAGTTGGACCTGGCTGCCTCACGTTCAACAACACTGTGCCCTACTCCCCTAATTTGCCTTGAGGCTAAACCTGGAAAGGCGACGTGTGGTTCACTGAGGCTACGCTCACTGAAGCAGTGATACTGATAAAAATGGTTACCTGCAGCATATCGGCACATGTGCCTAACTTTCTAGAGTACAGCTGGTATCGCAAGTAGCACCTGCGCTAAATCCAGTTCCGCACTATCACCAAGTTATACATATATATTTTAAAGTCTGGCATGAATGCCAATGGAGTAGCCGGAAATAAGTGGAAATGTTGATGACCCATTTTTTTTTCTCGACACAATATTGATGAGAATGAACAGACAATAATGCTCAGGAAAGTATACGGGGATCAGGGAAAGTAGACAGCCACTTGAGTCAAATTCAACTGGTTTTATCAATTGTGTTCAAATGGGTAAGAAATTGAAACACTCGTGCAATTCATTGTAGCTTACAGCTGATTAAAACTAGTCTGATGCCCTTGGTCAATCATACTTGTTGATTGCAGCTGTTCAAGGCCCCCCTGGAGGACCCAAGCAGTATGCCAGGGGAGCCGCTGCTGGATCCTGCTGAGGTGCGACTAATTTTTGGCCACCTTCCTCCCATCTACGAGGTGCACCGCAGCCTACAGCTCCAGCTGCAGGCAATGCTGCGCACCTGGACTGACGATCACTCGATAGGCGAAGCAGTGTTGAAGCACCGCGAGGCGTTTGAGAAGGCCTACCCACCCTTCGTCAACTCCTTCGAACGAGCCAAGGAAACCCTCTCCCAGTGTGATCGGCAGCGGCCTAGGTTTCACGCCTTCCTCAAGGTATGTGGCTTTTTTACATGTACAGGCAAATCTCAAGATAATCTATTGCCCTGATCAGACTGTTGTTGGAATCTGCGCTGGAACTAAGTGCTGTAAAAAAACTAAACGGAACCCTTGGATAAGCAGAGAAATAATCAAACTGAAGCGTAGAATAAGCCGCCAGAGACTCAAAGTAACAAAAAACCGCGCGAAGATAACTGAATTGTCTGCACAACTGCGTTCCATGATTACAGAAGCCAAAAATAGATATTACAAAGAAACACTGACAGAGTTCATGATAAAGTCTTCTGATAAATTTTGGCGTCACATGTCGAAAAAAGATAACGAGTCACTTAGCATTGTTGTGGATAACACAGTGGTTACTGATCCTGCAGTAATCACTTCTTCTTACAACGAATTCTTTCAGTCTGTGTTTTCTACTCCGTCACAGTCCGGTGTCGAATCCGCCCCCTCTCCATTGCTTCGCTCAAAAAATGCCAGATGTTGAAGTCTCTTATGAGGGAATTGTGGTCCAACTACTGAATATTGACGTAAAAAAGTCAGTAGGCCCTGATGAAATACCGAATGCGTTTCTGTACAGGTATGTGGAATGGGTTGCTCATTACTTAAAGATTATATTTGACACATCACTCGCAGATTGCTGAATCCCTGATGATTGGCTTACGGCAAAGGTTATACCTATGCACAAATCTGGTGATAAGCAATTCATTGAAAACTATCGTCCAATATCGCTGACCTGCGTTTGCTGCAAGCTCCTAGAACACATTGTAGCGAAGTCAATTTACGCGTATATTGACAATGACTACATATTTTTTCCCAACCAGCATGGATTCCGACAGCGCCTTTCCACAGCAACACAGCTTCTTGAAACAATTAATGACTTTGCCATGACGTTAAACAAAAAGAAACAGATAGATGCCATTTATCTTGATCTGTCGAAAGCATTCGACAGAGTGCTACATGCAGAACTGCTTCTGAAACTGGCAGTTATGGGAATAAACGAACAAATAGTAAAATGGATAACCGCGTACCTTCGAGGCAGAACGCAGTACGTAGAAGTAGAACACATTAAATCAAAACCGTTGAACGTGACGTCAGGTGTTTCCCAAGGGTCTGTGTTAGGCCCAGTGCTATTCCTAGTCTTTAATAATGGTATCACCTCTGAAATTGACGAAAGGATCACTGTCCGGCTTTTCGCTGATGATTGTCTATTGTACAAAGAAATTGATAGCCTGGTTGATCAGGAGTTACTCAGTGACGCTCTTAGGACAGTAGAAGAATGGTGCGACAAATGGAAAATGGAAATAAATGAGAATAAAACTGTTTTATTGCGCGTAACAAACAAAGTAAACATCTTCTACTTTAATTACTCAGTGAATTCCTTGGTGCTTTCTACGGTTGACATGCTGAAATACTTAGGCGTAAATATATCCACAAATTTAAGCTGGTCTTACCATGTTGGCAAAATATGCGAAACTGCGGAAAAGAAGCTTGGTTCTTGCGACGGAAACTGCAATTAGCCTCACAGTCAGTAAAACTAACAGCTTATTTGACCTTCGTTCGGCCCACGCTAGAGTATGCCAGTATAATCTGGGACCCTCATCAGTCAGGGTTAATTCATAGACTGAAAAGAGTTCAACGATGAGCAGCAAGGTTTATTCTAGCGCGATACTCTCGCACAGATTCCGTCACCGAAATGCTCGGTTTGCTAAACTTGCCCACGCTTGCGGAACGCAGGCGCATAGCAAGACTAAAGTTTTTTTACCTTCTCTCTAAAAACAAATTCAACATCAATAGCAGTCAGTACTTGATAGCACGACAAGGTAGAGCATTGCGAAGAATCAAAGATGATACTTTCGAAATACCTCAGATGCACATTAACATTTACGCATTTTCTTTCTTCCCAAGAACCATTAAAGAATCGAATCAATTGCCACTACAAACGCGAGAAAGTAATAGTGTAGAACAGTTTGAAAATAACCTAGTAGGTCATTAAAGACGTACGCCTTTACACATGCTGTCTATTTAGTGGTTGTTCGAGTTCAGTTGTTGCATTGTGTTGTTAGCTTTGTATTGTTTGATCGGTGTATGTACGGATTATTTCACATGTACTGCTGTGTGTTTTTGTACGGTTAATGGTCGGTTATATTTTCTAACATCGCTTGTTAACTGTGCATTTATGATGTCGTATAATTTGATCATGTATACAGGAACTATTTCGCTTATGTACGCTTATGTTTTCTTGTGTGTGGTATCTTATGTACGGTTTCTTATGTAGTATGGTTTCTTTTTTTTATGTACGCTTGTTTTTTTCTTATGTATTATGGATTCTTATTTTTTCTCTCCTCAAGTCACACGATCTTGACCATGCAAATATCCCGCTTTGACCCACCCTGTAACGGCCGACAGGCCAACAGTATGAGTAAATAAAAATAAAATTAAAAACAAAAACAAAATTCAATTCATACAATTATCTTGCAGTCATCCTGTACAGTGTACAATCACATGCAATGCTTGTTTATACAGTCAGATTGATTTTCTTGACCTGGCAAGGACCGCAAAAGACAGTTGAACCTAGATATAACAAAATTGGCAAACTCCTAAAAAAATGTGTTATAAACAGGTTTTTGTTGTATGCAGTTTCAGTGCGAAAATTTGAAGAAAAGCACAAATTAAACAAAAAAGAAACGAAGGCAGAGCTCACCCAAAACATTTATTTAGCAGTAAAAACTGTCTTATTATTGTGACAGCAATTAGAGTATCTCCCTTTCTGACTCAAATTTTTTCTAGGGATGAAAAAAATTTCAATGTCTTTCTATTCGAGAGGTCATTGAAGAGCCTGCAAAAAATGGAGACTAAATAGAAGGCATTTTACAGGAGAACCACCATATACTGCACATTGGGATTAAGGGGGCAGACTGCTTTTAGACATTTTTTATTTCTTCGGTAATCTTGATCAAACTGCACAGAATTATACAGTTTTCTCTGCTGATTTCAAATGTTTATTAGTTTTTCTGTAGCTCATCTTATTCCTGAGATAACTTAAGTTCTTCCCCCTATTGTTTAAGGCCGCCATAAAAAAAAGTGCTTAATTAAAAGTGATATTTAAAATATCCTAACATAGACTAATGACTATAGATTGAAATAGTGCAAGAGTTTTTTTTTGTTTTTAAGCTTTTCTTATTATTTTACAGCAAAATGAACTATCCATCTTCAAAAGCAGTTGGTACTGTATTAAAATTTTGATGAGTAATTAATTAAAAAGGCTTGTTCTCTAAACTCTGCTCTCGTACTTGCACCCTACACACATACAGGTTTCCATTGCAAAAAGAATTATTGTTGTACCTGCCCTAGCTGCAGAGATATTGAGGCCTCAAAATTGAACAGTTGTAAATTTACTTTTTTGAGAAAAATGGAAAAAACTGAAAACACGCAGCTTCTTCAAAAAGCAACAATCATGGTGTGCATGTTTTGCAATCCTCATAAAAGTGCTCATAAATTCATAGCAGAGATTCTAACACAGGTGCCGGCAAATTATAAAGAGGCGTCGAAGTTGGTTCCCCATTTTCTTGCGTGTTCTGCATGCTAACAGCACCAAGAATCTGGACAGTTAGAATGACATTATAAAAAAATTACCACTTCCTGCTGTGTAAAAATTTGCAGAGAGATAGCAAAATACTTGCAGATACCAAATATGTCAATTTTAAAAAATGATTTTTTTTTTGTCACTTTTTGGTCCCAAAGAGCAGTCTGCCCCCTTAATTTGTTTCACACATATTCTGCTATCTTCCTTGAAAGAGTGTTGCTTATAGCCATGAGAAGGTTAATCGTCTTAAAAAACACAGAAACTGTTTATTTTGACCCAAGAAAAAGTTTGTCGTGGTTAGCTTTCGCACGTAGCGTTCAGCACTACAAGGGGGAGGTGCACCTAGCATCCACAAGTCAACCTCATTAGACGCCGCTCCCTCCTCATGTTCCATGCACTTAATAGATTCCCGGCATGCCCATTTCATTTTTTACAAGTGTTACAATTCTTTGGGCAAGTTGTTGGTCGATTTTTTGGCAACAGTGCAGCAAGCGACAAGGGATAGGAAGAAACGCAGACGAGCGCTGAACTTACAATTGAGTTCCTTTTTGAAACAAAACAATGTAAAGAAAAACGACACGTGAAAAAAAGATCGCAAACCAATATTTGCAAAAAGCCAAAATGAGGGATCAGCCGACGTCACTTTCCGCTATCGTGCGTGCGGGACAAATAGTGAAGTTCTTTTTCTGTCAAGGCAATGGATGGTATACTCGCACAGCTATTGCCAAGTCTCCCAATTTATGCTGCATCAATTACTATCTTGCGTGTTAATTGGGAACCATATTTGAATGTGGTTCTCATCAACTGGCAGTACACGGTGATGGCTCGATTGAATATTATGTAGAACACAAGCGGCACAATTTGCATTAATATCTGTTTGTTCCAACAAAGAAGAGGCCAATGGGGGCTCTGCCTTGGGGATGGCAGCTGGTCCTTTTCTCAACACCAACATTGTAAATATAGGCACAATAAATTTTTACACGAGTGCAAATACTATGACATGAAGATAGTTCCTGTTCATATAATGGCACAAAGGCGCCAACATTTGAACATGGCCATGCAATGGTCATTTTCCTGCATGGTTCGAAGAATACAGTCTCTCCATTCTGTAGCATGGTGAGTCATGTGTGCACTGTCTAATCAACACACTCCTAGATGTTTTTCTTATTGGCATGGCTGAGCTGGGCAAAGCAAGAGCACATTTCCAGACAGCTAAAAGAGCCCCCACTAGTGGCTAATGTACTGGTCTAGTGGCTAATGTACTCGGCTGCTGACCCGCAGGTCGCAGGATCAAATCCTGGGTGCAGCGGTTGCATTTTCGATGGAGGCGAAAATGCTGTAGACTTGTGTGCCCAGATTTGGGTGCACGTTAAAGAGCTCCAGGTGGTCGAAATTTCCGGAGCCCTCTACTACCGAGTCTCTCATAATCATTTAGTGGTTTTGGGATGTTAAACCCAACATATCAATCAGACAGCTAAAAGACCAAAAGAGAGAAATGGCACCTATTGGCAAGGTCCAATCGCATCGAGCCAATTTCTTCTTTTGGCTATGGAGACCTTCAGAGGAAATTTTGTAACAAAGTCTCGTGCGCATCACTTTTTTTTTTTCTTCACTCTTTTCCTCTGACGACTCTTTGCAGTTTTGCATTCACCAAATGCATGCACCACGTCAGCATGGCGGCATACCTTGGCTAGTGCATTCACTTTCACTACTGCTAGCTGTTATTTTCTGGAAGTTGGTTAAACTGCAGGGCCCCGTAGATTTTAGCCCAGGAAACTTACTGACAGTGTTGCCCGGTAACATCATTAAAGGGTCCCTGCAATACTTTTTCAAGTAGCCATGAAATTGATTCACTAAAAGTGCTTATTGCCTCACAAATTCACCCCCGCTAGAGTGTTTGAATCCATCCAATACAGATGGAGCTACAAAGATTTGTTGCACGCTCCAATTGCATTCTCTTCTCTCATTCTCTCGTCCTGACAAAAGTGCTGGAAGCTATGCAGGGAGGGATGGCACGGGCAAAGAAAGTAAGTCACGCGTGCCTCATAACTTTGAGCACTTTTTTTTTTCTTGAATACGTGACTTCTTTAGTCCGATCGCGTGCGCACGGGTAGACAAGTTGCGGCTTTCCGCGGCTATTCTTGTAGCGACCAAGCACGCCATGTTCAAATCAGCCAGTGGCTGATAGAACGGCTGTGAGTGATTTTGTAGCTTCTTTTATCATTTGTCGAAAGAAGAGAAAGCAATTTTTAGCTGACTTTGAGAATTTATTGTGAATTCCAGGCCTTTTGCTATGCTATAATATTTGGCTCGCGTGTTCTTGGGAGCCTCTACTACCGATTGGCAGCGTTTTCTGACCATGTTTAAAAGTGTTGCAGGGCCACTTTGACTTTCTCAAACTGCACCCAAGTTGCCTATTCTGAATATAGGCTCTTATAGGCATTCAGGCACAAATGCCAAGGAAGGCATTTATAAACACTTAAAAACACTAGACAGTAGACTCTCCGTAAATGGAAATCTCTTAAATGTAACTGCTTCTTATACTAAACTGCCCAAATATGATTAGCTTCATACTTGATTCTGCACTCCTGCTCCTCTCTCAGTGAACGGAACTCCTGTTAAATGGGTCATATTTTCCCGGTTCCTTCTTAACTAGAGTCTACTCTAAAAAGCCCTTCTGAACCTTTAATTCGGGCTCATATATAAAGGGGGGTGGGGGGGTAGGAGCACCAGGAACAAAATAGGCATTTGCCTGAAATCCAGTCTCTAGTTGAGACAAATATTCAAACTTTAAATGCGAGTATTTTATGTATGAGCTCATGCAAGCTGTTCATACATAAGCCACTCGCTGCTCCTTGATCACTATTACTTGTACTTCAATGTATTGTTAGTAGGCTTACGCGATTAGTGATGTGGTCGAATAATTTTGAATCAGATTCGAATACAATTTACCTCATATTATAAAGAAATATGATTATATTTGTCACGACCCAACTAACCTGCACCATTTTTTTTTAATTGAAACAAGGCATGTGTAAAAATTATTCTTTTTGGTTGAAAGAAATTGGAAGCAACTTTGAATGGTAGCAGGATTTGAATTTTGGTTGAATGCAAGTATAACCTGTGAAATATCTTATGATGCCTGAAAGTGAATGAACAAAAGCCACAACCGCTGCTGCGCTGTAGTGAAATTTAAGTCTGCTATGCTGCGTACCACAACACATACTGTGAATCTGAAGTGCTGTGGCTGTAGGCGGAATTTCAACCACCTGAATTTTTTTTCTCCTTTATTTTTGAGGATTTCCTGTTCTATTACCTTTTGGCACTGACATTGAACAGCCATAATTTACTGTTTAAACCGATTATGCGGCATGCAGGTATTGCTGTAAGTGGGTTATTTAACTATAGAAAATATACAGAAATTAATGGTGCAGTAGCTTTTTATTGTTATAACCGATATATTGTTAAAACTGTTACAGCTATAAGTGGGTTGAACTGTACACTGATATACCCGGGGAGGGGTTGAGGCTGCCACCCAGGATCCGGCAAAGGACGACTCTTGCGACGCGTCTCACGAACAAGTAGAAGATGCGTTTAATATACATATTTGCGAGAGAAGTACATTGCAACGAGAGCGTACTGACGCGCCTTTCCATCACAAGGGCCCAGAGCGCACTCGAGACGAGCGGGCCAGGGAAGTCCAGAGAGAGAGTCCAGCGCACTCCCTACACGCTCCTTTTATAGCCGTTTGTGCACGCGCTAGACGCCGACTGCGTACAGCAGGCCTGCCGATGCGCGTTCCTCGCAGCGCGCCAAGAGATTTCCCGCGTTCCTGTGGAACGCGGACAGCGTATGGCAGGTACGCCGATGAGCGTCCCTTGCATGCCGGTTCCTTGTATTGCCGGTTATGACAGCTCGTCCGCCGTCCGAAGAGGTCACGTAAGGGCTGCAGTGGCGCTGCTCCCTGAAGTGGCCGTAGTTCGTTTCCGTAGGCGCAGCACTGTCCACCACAACACAGAGACACTCACCGCATAGCAGGTCTTACGGTAGGCGCACCTCGATGTCGTAAAGAGGCCCAGCACATCACACGCTTGGTCACAGCATGGGACTGTCCACAGCTGCAAAGGCCCCGTCACCGCTGCCTGGTCGTCCACTGGCCGAAGGAAGCAGGAAGCCCTACCGAAGGGCCACAGTCCGCAATAGCTGGTTCGTCGTGTCCACCATGCCATGCTGTTGGACCGGTAGGCATAGCAATCTTCTGCCTGCCTTTAGCGGGGAAGACGCTCTCAAACCGGACACCCACACTGAGAACACTCAGCTCTCCCGAGAATCACCAGGTGTAACTTGCTGCAAGGCTCGTAATTTATTGCACAATAGAAGACTACACTATGGTGGTGACCAAGTGAACTCGAACAAAGAAATAAAAACGCGCGCGCACACGCACAAGGCTAAATAGTAGCACTTGCGTCTGACAAAGGACTCAAATATGCATCTCCAAGGCAACACTGAGTAACAATATTTAACACGCACGTGTAACAGTTACTCTAACTGACCGTTCCCCCTTTCTCAACTAGATTATTTTTATTCGCACACGACGGGGTCGCGGCCCTGGCGGTTTTCGAGCACGCCAGAAGCTACAAAATGCACAAACTCTAAGCAGTGCAATGCTGTCCTCTCTCATTTTACACTTGGGCCTATTCCCCGCAGGAATTTGAAAGTGACGCCAGAAGCTGGGGGGGGAGCCTGTGCCATTTTCTCTTTGTGTTCACCCCTACGCGGTATTTAGCCACTCTGCCCTTCTGACTTTGACCCTTCGGGCAAGGCCGCTTTTCCGAAGTCGTCGAACTGAACCGCGCGCTTCGTTTGGGTGACGTCCCTCCTTTTCCCCCTCCACACCTGGCTCGCCGCTTGTACCTCTCTGAACGCCACCGTTGACGTTCCTTAAAATGGATTAACGGCCTACCCTCTCGTCTTTCTTGCGACTGAGTGGGGCCTGTCCTAGGCTTACGCAGTGACGAACGGTTCCGCTTCTTTCTTTTTCTGCGATGTTCGCAAATCACCTCGATAATAGGGCTGCACTGCTGAAGCATGGCGTTCTTGCTCTCACCGGCCACTGCGCTATCCATGCCTACATTTGACGATGTCGAAACATCCTCTTGAGGCATGAAGAAAGCTTCCAGCTCCTTACTGGGCCCTTTAGGACTGCTGGAACTCTCCTCATTCATGCAAGGAGCGTCTTCCGACATCGTCCCTACCTCCAGACCGGCCAAGGCCTCGTTCTCTACATGCTCTACCTTGATGCATTCAAAAATGTGCGGGCCCTTTTCTGGCGCGATCTCTGGTTCTAGCGCTTCCTGACGCGCCTCAACCTCTGCAATCTTAAGCTGAAGCCGCAAGCGCTCAAGCTCCCTTTCTTGGCTTTCCGCTTCTTCTTTGCGTCTGACGGTTTCTCTTTCAAACATAAGGCGCTCTCGCTCTTCGACTTCTTGTGCCCTTTTCATCCTCTCCTGAATTAGCTCCCAGCACTCGGCGAGCTCCTCCGCATCCGTGCCAGAATCCTTAACCGCCTGTATTAAAAGTGGCTTTCTATGTATAGTCGCCACCTCAATCCCCAGCTCCTGGCACAACAGCACTAAATCCGGTTTCCTCAATTTGTTCAAGTCCATGGTCGCCCCGTGCAGACTGCCGTTGCTCAAACTGCCGTGAAGGTACCTCTAATAAAACCAATCCTTCACAAAGCAGCAACTAATCTACCCTTTTGGATAAACATCACCATCTATCCAAAACACCTGGCAGAATCTCTACGGAAAGTGAGCACTCACCAGCATCGGTACCAGGAAAGAACACGAACCGATCCCGCCGCTGCCAACCAGTTGATATGCCTGGGGAGGGGTTGAGGCTGCCACCCAGGATCCGGCGAAGGACGACTCTTGCGACGCGTTTCACGAACAAGTAGAAGATGCGTTTAATTTACATATTTTCAAGAGAAGTACATTACAACGAGAGCGTACTGACGCGCCTTTCCATCACAAGGGCCCAGAGCGCACTCGAGACGAGCGGGCCAGCGAAGTCCAGAGAGAGAGCCCAGCGCACTCCCGACACGCTCCTTTTATAGCCGTCCGTGCACTCGCTAGACGCCGACTGCGTACAGCAGGCCTGCCGATGCGCGTTCCTCGCAGCGCGCCAGGAGATTTCCCGCGTTCCTGTGGAACGCGGACAGCGTATGGCAGGTACGCCGATGAGCGTCCCTTCCATGCCGGTTCCTTGTATTGGCGGTTATGACAACACCTATTTGTTCATTTTAAATACTTAGACATTTCTAATAATTCAAAATTGAATCAATGCAAATTCTAATACTGTTATTCGAAGTGCTAATATACTTGCAAAGACCTAGTTGTTAGTGATGCTGCAATTCAAATAGATGTTCCATTTTTGTTTTGGTCAGATACACAGGATTAATGACACAACTATACAAAACTTGCCATTATGCCGTGGCAGTTTTTTTTTCTTCAATGAATAAAGTGAACTCTCATTGACTAGGTTACTTGAATTTCAAAATATAAAAAAGAAACGTTCGTTCATTCAAAGTTTGTCATTCAATCATGGTGGGAATTTGATGTATTATTTCACAGTAGAAAATGCAGTCATCAGCATAAGTCTGAGTGTTTTGTATTAATTTGTCTGGCAGAATTAATATATATTGCAAACAGCACAAGCCCAAGGATTGATTCTTGCAGCACATTAAAGTTATGAAACAGGCAGGTTAAATGATTGTTCGCCGATATGTACAAAGGGTAGTTGTGGAACATCATAACCATTATGATCAACATCACTACAAGGTAGCATATGCGGGTGTTGGCTGTGTCACCAATGCCCCGTGTTTATCCTATATTGTAATTTAGTATAGTAAATTATGTAAAGTTACCGGACAGTTTTTCTTTCGTCACTTCACAGTCCAAAATACTTCTATTTGCATGCCAAATACTCCATGCCAGTCAACTTGAAAGCAGTGTATACATTGATTTCAGCGTGCGATTCATACACTAGGAGTAGCAATATTTTACCGACATTCAGATTGGCAGTATGGTTGCAGCTACAATGAGGCACCCTTATGTTTCTCATGTGTGTGGTGTTTCAGAGGTGTCAGACCAAGCCTGAGTGTGGCCGGCAGACCCTGGCAGAACTGATGATTCGCCCCATTCAGAGGCTGGGAAGCATGATCCTGCTGCTGAAAGGTGTGCAATTTTCGTAGATGTAATCGGGGGGGTAGCATTTCTACACTATTGTGTACATGTCCTTCGCAGCCCAGTGCTTCTTCAGTGTACAAACCTGGCTTTGCAGACTACAGTTCTTCAGTGATTGGGAAGTTTAATTTTCCTTACAGTAAAACACTTTAAACACTGATGTGAGAGACAAGTGCGCATGAGATACACTAGTGCAGGTCTCGTATGAAGGGATTGAACTCTTCTTCCAGTGTAAGTGTTCAAACAAAGGTGGAGGCTGAGGTAAAAGCTGCGATGAGGCAGCTTTAGGTGCTACCATAAGCTCAGTGTATCGCACTCCGTACTCTCCATTGGCCAAAATTGTGCTCTGCTGATTGTAGCAGGAAACCAAACTACTATATCTCCTTTTTGTGCATAGCAAAAGCCTGCAAGCGATGCCACATTGACATAGAGAGCAGTGTGCTTATGCTTGCAGCTTGGTTTTTGTGGAGGATACTGCCGCCATAGAACTCTCAGGCCATTCTTGGAATTACATCTCCCAGTTCTTGCCATTGCAACCCTCATGGGAGCATGTGGTCCATATGTCCTTATGCCCGATAAGCTAACCCTTCGTCATACCCGTAGAAAATTTCTGCATCCTGCCCTTACCATGCATAGCTGCAGCGAGTCTGTCGATGTTGTAGGCCAGGCGTCAATACCAGCAGAGGACTCTTGGTCCAAGTGCTCACTCGAAGAGGGCTTAAAGAACGGGTGTGAATTGAAATTGTAATGCTCTGTACCCAAGTTGTCATGTACAAGAAGGAGGGTTGGGAAAGCCTAACACGGGGCACCTACTCGGCAGATTGACCTTATGCATTGGATATTTGCACACGATTGTGCGAAACATTTACATGCTCGATGGACTCGACAAATGGGTGGTTGCAAACCTGCGGTATATGCATAGGGGCTTTTATAGAGAAATAATGAGTGTGGCTGACTCTCACTGGGTCCAGGCACATCACATGCAGCAAGAGCAAACTATTTTGACTCAACAAATTGAACATTCTATAACACAGTCCGGCCTCTCGCTTTGCCCAATTCTTTATCAGACAACTTGACAACACCGTCTTGCAGCGTCTTTCCCACACTCTTAATTTCATTCTAACCAACTTCTTTTGTGTTCTCATCTCTTAAGAAAATGCCTGGGATACTGCAATGTTTTGTTTTGTCACTTTCAGAAATTCAGAAGCGGACGCCCAAAGCTAACAAGGACTTTCAGGAACTGGAAAGAGCCGTGGCGGCCCTCAATCAAATTATGCTGTAAGTAGGGTTGCTTATTTTCCAGTCATGTACATGGCATGCACTTTTCATGCAAAGGGCTCTTGTCACGGCAGGCACTTGTCACTCAAGCAAAGTTAAGAGACGTTTGCCTGCTGTGCATTGGCCCCCTCTTCCCGCCCTGGATATGTATATACCAAGAAGGGGCATGCATGAGCTCTGTGCACATAATCACTGCCACATAGACTTCTGTTATCAGTTTCATGTGCAAGCTCACTCTAGGTATAGCTGTTTTAAAAGCATGCTATAGATCTATATGCAAGAGCTTGTGTTACTGTGGTACTGAAGAGAATCTTGCACTTTATTGTTTTGTGATATAATTTTTTTCATCATATTGCTTTTTAACAGTGAAGCTGTTGTAGCCTGCAATAGTTAGTATGGTGTCACCAGAAAACTCCACAAGTGGGTATGCACCACAGGAATTGGGCAAGTTCCACTACTATATACAACAGGTACGGGTGTTAAACAAAAGCAAACATGTGAGAAAGTAAGATAGGAAGAAAGAGGTAAAAAAATAGGGAAGAGAAAAGTGTAGAGAAATAAAGTGGTTAACAGCATAGAAAGATAGAACGAGAAAGAGGCAGAAAGATATAGAAACAGGCATGAAAAAGAGACTGGGAGCATTACAGAACGAGAGAAATATAGAGAAATAGGCCGGGAAAGAAAGAATTGCAAATTAAAATGGAAAGAAGCTTGCAAGAAAGAGATACAAGAAATGGAGAGAAAGAGAAGAAAGAAGTAAGAAAGCCATCCAGCTGCGCTCTTCCTTCAGGCTTGGCACCACTAGTGCAAAGCTGCCACAAGCTGTTCAACAATGAACCGTCACAAACTAGCCAAAGTTTCCCTTGTGCTTGTGACATCACTTTTTTGTGAACATATCTTAGTTCATGGAATATGGTTGATTCACATATTCACTCTGTTTTAAGCACCCTACGTGGTCTATAGGTGCATGCACCTTTTTTTGCCATGCAACAGAAGTCTGAAACAAACGTCTGGTCCTAAAGCCTCAGACATTATTATTATGAATCAAACATCCTTGACTTGTGCACGATAAGCCATGTCTCTTGGTTATTCGAGCTATCTGCATGTGTAGCCTGCAAATTAGGTGCATTTTCTCGTTCTAGTGTAGGAAATTTCTCATTTTTGTGCACATACTACTTTTGAATTTGTGGCAGTCTAGACTCCAAAAATCTTGTAATGTTTAAGCTAATCGTATTTTGCATAACGTCTATTCCCAAGGTACCTGGGGTCTGGAATTTTTTTATCACTGTGCACTTTTCACCCATGCATGACTGCACAGCCTCCAAAGATGAACCAAAAGTTTCCTTTGCAGAAACATCAATGAAGGAAAACGCAAGACTGAGAGCCAAGTGGCTATGTTTGACATATTCAACGACATTGAGAAGTGCCCGGTAAGCAAGGATGGTTTGCATTCACTGAATGTAATTCCACATCTGCTACACGCTGCGCTGCAATGTATTTCTTTTTGTGCTATAACTGCATGTGTAAGTGATCTCCATGCACCGTTTTAATTGGAAGCTCTGTCTTAGAAGCTCATTTCTGTAAATACACAAAAATGCATGCCTAATTTTGTTTGGAATTCACTGTGCCCAACTTGATCATGACGATGGTCTGCATCTCCATCGCCTGTGACTCAACAGTGAGTGTGACCTTTCTTAGGCCTGGAAGACACTGCGAACTCACGCTGTGACTGCTCCTTAGGTACAGTTGCTATAGCATGTTAGTCGCACAGACGCTAACAAGGTGAATTCCCTCTAGCGATCAAAACTTACATCATGGCATCATGAACAAGTATAGGAATGAGGACAGGCATAATAAATGCCTCTAGCGTTCATTTTCATTCATAGCCATCAATATTTTCTTTGTGATTTAATGCAGCAAATTTAGGAAAATTGTAAAGTCTGCAGTTTAAACTTGGGCAGTGAAGCAAGTTGTGTGGAACTGTGGGCTTGTGCGAATAGTGAATTTTATGTCCTAAGTGAATTCGAAGCGAATAGTGATTTTAGTTGAATAATTTCGTATCGAATTCATATATATGTGACATAAAGAAAAAAGGGCATATTTGTCGTGACCAAACTAACCTGCACAATATTTTTCTAAAATTGAAACAAGGCCTGTACAAATGCCATTTTTTTTTAGCATGAAAGGAAGTGGAAGCAACTTCGAACAGTAGCAGGATTCGACTTTCAGTAGAACGCAAGGGGTAGCCTGTAAAATATGTTGCATTTTGAAATTTTCTATACTAAGAGCGTGAGAGGGGGTATAAGAAGCTTTTAAACTTAAAGGGGCTCTGCAACACTTTTTGAGCATAGTCGGAAAACGCTGCCAATCGGTAATAGAGGCTCCCGACAACACGTGAGCCAAATATTATAGCGCAGCACGCGGCCTGGAATTCACAATAAATTATCAAGGTCAGTTAAAAATTGCTTTCTCTTTTGTCGACAAAATGACAGAAGGTGCTCAAAAATCACTCTTAGAAAGCCATCTATCAGCCATTGGCTGATTTGAACATGGTGTGCTCAGTCGTTAAAGAGATCGCCACGGGAGGTTGCGACTTATCCACGCGTGCGCAAGCAATCACACTGAAGAAGCCGCGCATTCGAATAAAAAAAGAAAATTAGGAAGTGCTCAATGTCACGAGGTGCACGTTATGTTTTTCTTTGCCCCTGTCATTCCTCCCTGCTTAGCCTCCAGCGCTTTCGTCGGGACGAGAGATGAGCGAATGCAATTGCAGCATGCGACAAATCTTGGTAACTCCACTCGCACTGGACGGATTCTTATAACTTTTGCAGCGTTGAATGCGTGGGGCAATAAGCTCTTCCAGTGAATTTATTCCATGGTTACTTGAAAAAGTGTTTCAGGGCCCCTTTAAAAAATGACCAATCTAATTGAGGGTAACAAGTTCATTTAACCTTGAAAAGGAGAAGCTTCGTGGCAGCGCACATTTTTTTTTTTTTTTGATGGGTACTTTCATGGTTCAGCATCATCTCACTGCAGCGAAACCAATTGTACAAAAAGCTGCATGCAAATAAATATGCATTTGGACAGGTGCTTTCACGGCTTAGCACTCCTTTATTTCAGTGAAACCATCTTTACACGGTGTACATGCGCAACAAAATTTATCTATTCGTTCGCCTCAAATAATTCGAAATTTTCAATAATTTAAATTCAATTAAAAGTGAATTCGACTATTTGTTCGACTATTCGAAGCATTCAATATTTGCAAAAGCTTATACTCGGCAACATATTTTCTTGGCACTGGAGAGAAAGCTACAGAGCCAAATCGCGTGCACCTCACCACCAGCGAATGTAGTTCCAAAGTAGCGCCCGTATTTTCAGCGTTTTAATATGGGTTCCTCCTTTATTTTCTATGTGGAGCTATTTTAGACAGGACGCAGCTCACATCGATAAGCTATTCGTATTTCTTTTATCTGTTGTGACTTCATGTTTTTGAATGCGTGAGAAATTCCTGCTTTTTGACCTGCACCTCAAACGTCTCCATCTACATGAAACGCTGATGGTGCGCCCCCGTCACTTTCCACAGCGAGACGCACGCCAAAACGGACTACATGTGCAGATGCTCCACCTCCGTAGCTTTCCCTTCAGCGCCAAGAAAAGTTGTTGCCGAGTATAGTGAACTGAAATTGCTCAGTAATCTCGAGCAGATAAAGATGATGTAATTAACATCACTCTAAAATAAACTTGCATACAGCTGACTTTTTCCGAATGATTTTGAATACTGTTGCAATGTCGCATTAGCTATAAATCTGTGTGGTGCTCCCGTCTTCTTCATCCACTTCAGATCTCTGTGAAAGCTAGCTAATTGAGATATACATTTGGGGCTAAATTTTCGCAAATCACTTATTAAATAAAACCATGGCTTATTAGAACCACATGTGTATTTCTAGTTCTTGTGTATTATTGGTGTCATTAACAGAAAGCTTCCCCACTGTGCAGTCAGTGTTACAAATGTTTTACTAGGTTATTGAAACTCGTTTATTTTTGCATGCTCTCTGCAGCCCAATATCTTGTCTGGCCACCGGTACTTCGTGACTAATCTTGATGTAGTGGAGTTGGGAGAAGGGGGCCTAAGCCGCAAAGGGGATGCGGTCTCCCTGTTCCTCTTCTCCGACATCTTGGAAGTGTGTCGACGTCGGAGCCGAGCGATGCTGACATCCCGCAGCCCAGCCACACTGGGCCGTTCGGGCCTTCCCAAGACGTACAAGCACATCGTCATGATCCACCTGTATGACGTGAAGCGGGTAGTCGAGCTCATGCCCACCGAGGACATTGGTCAGTCTGCCATTGGCTTTTTTTTTTTCTATTCCTCAAATTCGTAAATGTACTGGTTTTCTTTCTGCTGCCATAAATGCCAGCTTGCAGAATGGAGTGTTTCACTGCAGCCATGAAGCAATGAATTCAATAGCAACAAGTTCATATATATATATATATATATATATATTCTCGTACTGCTTCTTCATTGATGGCATTACAGGAGTGGGAAAAGAAAAAACAAAAACAGCAAATCAGCATTCATAAACAGGCTTCTAGAAAAAAAGTGGTAGTCAATGAACACTTTCGGGCAGCGAATTCCGAGCTTCTATAGTTGAAGGGAAAAAGCCATATGTATTTGAGCATCTCCCAAATGCACAGAACAATGTTATTGCAAATTGGTCTGTGTCTGGAACCTCGTGACACCAAAGGCAATGTTGCTCCAGCACTGTCCATATAATTGTTGTCACAGCAAGTAACAAAAGTGCTATTGCACTATTGCTGAAGGGCATGAATACGTACAGTCAACCACATTCCAGGTATGCATGCCAAACTAGCCCATTTCTCT
This sequence comes from Rhipicephalus microplus, assembly GCF_043290135.1. Taxonomy (NCBI): domain Eukaryota; kingdom Metazoa; phylum Arthropoda; class Arachnida; order Ixodida; family Ixodidae; genus Rhipicephalus; species Rhipicephalus microplus. The sequence goes on along the minus strand of NC_134700.1, from coordinate 249,754,005 downwards.
GGTAATTCACTGCCATGCTGGAATGGTATGCAAATATTTTTACATTTTCCAGTACATATAGCACTGGCAATTCATCATAACTTTGATACTAGAAGAGATTTAGTGATTTCCTGTTAGTATGTCTTGTGTTCAGAGGTTTTATACTTTGTTTGCATCAATTTTATTCATGTGTGGCAGTGTACAAGTGCTTGCGGAATGCAAGTGTGCTTTTGTCTGAGCAGGAAAGATGCAGTGGTACGATTTCATGTTTATTATTTGTAAATCATATCGAAGTTGACAGGTTGTATGATCAAAGAAACTTGGTGTAGGCATATTGTAACACAACTGTGGAAAGATTATTGTTGTGTGCTGTTTGGTCTGAAAGAACCGTTTTATAAGTAGACTGCTGTTTGTTGTGTCAAACCATTCGCTGGCTCAAAAGTGCACCAGCTTTCAAAAAAAAAAAAAAGGTTTCTTTCATGCTGGCATTGGCACCTTTAATTACTAAATTATGAGCAGCATGGATCAAGGTGATGTGTGTAAAAAGGAGATGAGCACTTTGTGTTACTAAATTTTGTTTGCTGTAATCTCTTCACTGTCTTCAGTCTACTAAACTAAATATTTCTATCAGTGCCACTCAAGTCAATACAGTTTTGTTTTGCATAAGATGGGAATTGTTCGGCTGGAAGGCATACCCTAAATTATCTAATCTAAATTGGCAGTGCTATTTTCTTTGAAAGGCTTCATCACAATTCTGAAAAATTCACAGCTAGTGTGCAAGTCATCTGGGAAATGAACAAGGTGATGAAGTGAATCTCTTGACCAAAGCTGACAGTTCAGGCAAGTCCAGCTGGCAGATTTTGTGCATAGGAAAGGGAAGCATTGCTTTAGTGAATATCTTGGTGTCAGTGCACTTCTGGCAATTTCTTGTGCCATTTAGGACCTCTTGCATTGTTTCCATGGGATTGCCTGTGCAGATGTGAGAGATGCATTTGGCCTGGTGCTGCGGCTGCCTTCAGAACCATGTGAAAACCTGTATACTTTTGTGGCGGAGCAGTCTGCACCCTGGAGGGATTTCTTGAGCATCCTGTGCCAGCACATGGGAAAGGTGTACAGTGTTCCAGACCATGTGAGCTCTTTCTCTTTATGCAGGAAGCATTTGCTTTTTCTTCTTTTCGAATCAGTTCACGGTCGAGGCAGCAGCAGCTGTAGTATGTGGCAGTATATTGACATGTGCCAGTCGCCCTTCATGGTAATGAATTTAATCGTAGCATCGTTTCATCAACACAAGCATTACCTCGCCGTACCGAAACTAATGCTTTTTATTTTTTTATTAAATGTTGCACCCTGCAAACAATTCAATACGAATGTCATTTCTTAATAGTTTTTTCCCCCCATTATTTTGGAAGACTGCCCATAGGCTTAGTATGACACAGCATCATAGATATGCATACAAATTTGCTTCATGCAGAGATTTTTAGTTGATTTAATTATGTTGACAATCTTATTTTCAGACTGCATTCATGAAGCAGATGTCTGTACAAGAGCTTGGTTTGGACCCCAGTTCCCTCCAGACGACACTGGCAAAAGCACTCAAGTAGGTTGCTCTGCTCAAGCTATTCTTCAGAATCTGGTGCCCTTTCTATGTTCTCCTTAATTGTTTCACAGTATGCCGCCCTGCTTTGTTTGGCTATGCATCGATTAACCCTATGCAGCGTGAAAGCATTTTAAGATGTCACTAAAAAGTGCAATTAATAATGACTACAATATTTTTTTGATGTCTCCTGCTTTTCTTACATTTGCATACATACATCAAATGTAATGCACAACTCCAGCTGTTTACCGGACTTATATATACAGACTTTCATTTACTTCTCCAGGATCATATTTTAGTGTTGGCGTGTCAAATCTCGCGACCTTTTTTTTTCTTTGCACTGCAATGAAAGGTGTTTTTTTTTAGTTTGTGGTTAAACCTGCAGTGGTTGACTCCAAAAAGGGCATGGATATTTGGTATAAATTAATTAGAAAAGGTGCTTTAAAAAAAGTAAAAGTGCCTCCTCCAGCAACTATGACACTTGATAGCAATTCAGCTAGTCCTCCTCGCAAGCTGTTTATTGAATTCAACGTCTTACATTTGCAAGAGTGGTTAACCACCTTCGTTTTGTCATTTTCAACTTGCCCAACTTGTCTACATGTGCCACTAGTCCCTAAGCTAACTTTCATGGTGCCTGTTGCCTCTGTTGATCGTGGAGGCCACAATCTGCCTTTCATGAGCATCGGATCACACGTCAGGCAAATGCGACACTGTTCTCAAAACAAGCAAACATATTTCGGCACATTTTGGGCTAGAAAAGATTATATAATAAAAGGTGTACTGTATTTCAGCATTGTAGAAACGATTAGCCACGTGAAACAATAAAAGGTTATGTGATGGTCATTATATGCACCTGCTCGCTTTGTTTTCGTGTGAGGCGCTGAAAGTGACTTTAACAGTGGTGGAACAGGTGCTCCAATTGCACCAATTTGATACCAATCTCTATTTCTGTGTTGAGCTGCACCAAAACCATGAAATTTGCTGAAATTGAGACGGTACGCAGAAATGCCTGGCCAGCCTCAAAACTTTCTCAGTTGCATAATTTCAGCAAGAAATAGAGGCCACGTTGGTCACCTGCAGTTTGTGTCATCAAACAACCCGAGCCCGCAGACCCTAAACAATGGTGTCAGCCATATTCCCATCAGGTCAGGGCACTCGCGAGACGCGATCGACCAGCTAAAGTAACGAAGCCGCACGCCCTTCTGTCCACTGACCACAGCAGATACCCGTTGGCGTGACGACGCAACTTCTTGACAAAAATGCATTGCCATAGCCACCAAAGCTTCACGGGAAATATGAACTTCCTAGTCGGCAAACGTGGCTATAGCATGTTAGAAGCTAGAGCTAAAAACGCATACAGTGTTTTTTCCTGCACGAACAGTCAACTTGGTGCAAATGCTGGCGTTGCCGGCGACCACGATGGTCGCCATAGCAAAGGCACATAAAACATTTTTCGGTCTCTAAGTTGCGTTAGTTGCGTCATCCTTGAAATAGTAAATACCTGGTGCTGTCGCCGGATCAACGGGCGCGTGCCGTTGTTACCTTATTTTGTAGAATGTGTCTTGCAAGTGATGTGAGAAGTTGTAACCTAAGCCTAACCCCATCGTGAAAAAAAAAAAAAGAAGAGGAAGCGTAGTGGTGTTAGAAAATTTTTTGGTCTTGCTCTAACCCATGCAGAACGCTGCTCAAACCACCATTGCACAGTACACCAGTACCCTGCGGAAAGGTGTATTATGATTTGGAAGGGGTTCTTAGCACTAGTCGCAGGACACAGCTCATTTTGTTCCATTCCCCATGCGTGTACCCACCGCATAACAGTGAGTACTGGCATGATTGCCGACTTCTAAAAATGTTACGGGCAATCATTTGGAGCAGTGTACGACATTGCTGGTGCCTTAAAGGGCAACTCACCAGATTTGACAATTTTTAGCTGACAAGCGCAATGCGTAGACGAGGCGTTCATGATCACGTCTGCCAAACTTTGCTACGCTACGCGCCACGGAAATGTGTCAAATTTCAAGATGAAAACTACTCCCCCTTCCCTCTGCTGGCACACGCGTAGAGAATGAGGGCATGACGTAGGCGTAGGAATGGCCCTACGTACACGGCAATGCAGTGACGTTGGTCCTCTATGTAGACGAGTCTGCTCTGACGTCAACAGTATACCACGTGACATGGCAAAAATTATTTAACACAACATGCATAGTTTATGTATTTGTTGCTTTAAGAGATTAATAAAACTTGAAATAAATGAGATTCAATAAAAAAATGTGCGTGTTTTTCTTTCATTTTTTTTTACCGTGAAATGCTACGAGATGCGGGACTAATGTGCCAGCGTTTCACGTGCGTTCGTGTCCCCGCGGTCAGCGCATTGAGCAGACGACCGCAGTGGAACGCTCTTACGCGTTCGCGCACTCATTGTGCTCATGTACTCTACTGCGTCTAAGCCAGCGTTTCTAAACCATCCCGCAGAAACAGGCAGAATACCACAAAATAACGCTGATCAACAAAGCAACGCTGCTCGTTTGCTCAAGGGTTGGACTTGTTTGGGCACGTCATGCACACGTCATCTCATGGTTGGATGCTGGAGAGGGTGGGAAGAGATTTGGCTTGCGAAGGCTACCCGGAGGAGCGGCAAGGGTTTCGAGAAAGCCTCCTCTCACCCTCGTTTCGTGCTGCTTCAGAAAACCTGTTTTCTCCGCTCGTAATGAACCGATTCGAAAATTTTTTGTGGTAAAACGTTCCTCATCGGACACCCAACAACTTCCACTGTCTAACTAAAATTCGGTATGGGGCATGGTGAGTGGCTTTTTAAGAGGGCAGACTGGTCTTGGACAATTTTTGTTTATTTCTTCAGTGATCTTGATTAAACTGCACAAGATTGTGCAGCTTTTTCTGCTGATTTCAAATATTTAGTTAGTTTTCCTGTAATCATCTTGTTCCTGAGATAACTTATGTTCACCCCCTATTGTTTAAGGCCACCATAGAAAAAAAGTGCTTAATTAAAAGTGATATTTAAGATATGCCAACATAGACTAATGACTAAAGATTGAAAGCATACAAGAGTTTTTTTTTGTTTTTAGGCCTTTCTTGGTTATTTTACAGCAAAATGAACTATCCATTCTCAAAAGTAGTTTGAATTGTGTCACAATTCGGTGAGTAATTAATTAAAAAGGCTTGTGCTCTAAATTCTGCACCCATACTTGCATTCTACACACATGCAGGTTTCCATTGCAAAAAAAAAATTATCGTTGTACCTGCCCTAGCCGCAGAGATATTGAGGCCTCAAAATTGAACAGTCGTAAATTTACTTTTTTTGAAAAAAATGAAAAAAAAAACTGATAACACACAGCTTCTTAAAGAGCAACAATCATGGTGCGAAAGTTTTGCAATCCTCATAAAGGTGCCCATAAATTCACGTGAGAGCTTCTAACACAGATGTCGGAAAATTATAAAGAAGCCTCGAAGTGGGTTTCGCATTTTTTGGCAGCTTCTGCATGTTAACAGAACCAAGAATCTGGACAGTTAGAACGACATTACAAAAAAATTACCCCTTCCTGGTGTATGAAAATTTGCTGAGAGATAGAAAAATACTTGCAGAAACCAAAGATGTCAATTTTAAAAAATTGAAATTTTTTTGTCACTTTTTGGTCCCAAAGACCAGTCTGCTGCCTTAAAAAAAAAAAAAAAAAAACTGTGCACCTTTTTGTTTTGCCACCCTTGCTGTTCAGTTGCACTAATCCCCTGATTTTCAAGGTCGCCAGCTACGCAGATTCACATTGGAATTGCAGAGTCTGTCAAACTATTTGAAAGACGTGGCAAATGCTAAAGTGGACTTTATCATTGTTTGCTCAGTGGGGTGGTTCAAAATACTACTTTATTGAAATAGCAATGCTCATGTTTACTCGATTCAGGTGATATTGAATAGTTCGTACATACCTTTTTTTTAATGTATACATAAGCATTCTCTTATTATACTGCTCCAAATTTGTTTTTTTTTTTGTGATAAAAAATGGATGTTTTGTGGAACCTGCTCCAAATTCGTATTTTAGTGCTCCAAAAGTAAAATTTGACTGCTCCAGAAATTGCTCCAAATTCTATTTAGGCTGTGCACCTGCTTTAATGAAGAAATGAAAGTATATCTGTTTGTAGTGGAAAAAGTGGGGCTAATTTTAGCTAGTACGATAGAGTTAATCTATTAGTGGGGTTATCTAAATTTGAGTTCTGAACAGTTGTCTGTTCCTTTAACAAACCACTTTGCCTTCTACCTCTCTACACACTGTCTGAAACTCATACCGCAACTGGATGCTTCAAAAATGTCTCCAAGTAATTATCGGTTGTGTTCTCAAGCAAACAAGGATTCCAGCAGCAATAAGTGGGTAGTTAACTACTCATCACAGCATAAAAAATAAAGTGAAAAATCAGTCAGTACATTGCTTGATACATAAAACTGACATTTATCTTATTTTTGTGATTGCTCGATTACTTTTTTCTCGGTTGTGGAAATTGCTATTCGTTAAGTTTTTTTTAGTCTGTTATGTGTCAGAGCGCATACAATTTTACTGGCAAACCTAAGCTTTCTGTATTTGTCTTTTCATCTTAGTAATAAGTCGCAAGGTGTGTATAATCAGCACGGCATTCAATACTTTAGTATTTTGTGTTTCTGCGCTCATTCAAAATGGCGCTATTCTACTGCCAGTACACAGGCACATTTGCTGTCTATGCTCTGCATAGGACGCTTTTCTCCACTGCACCGAATATGCGTTGTGCCACCAGGTTTCCATGTGCTTCGGCATACTCGATAACTTTTCTCTTATAGCCTATCGTAATTCACCATCAACTACCTCTCACTTATGAAGGAAATAGAAAAAAAAACTGCAGACTGACAGCCGATAACCAAGGCAAAATGGCATCGCTAGAACACTGTAGGCCTTGCCTAGCCTTGCCCAATCGCGCTGCTGCTGATGTTCACGATAGCAGTGGAAGCTTTCAACTTCAGCTGCCCAGTGTTGCGAGACCTCCACATGTTTTTTTGCCTATGACAGGTATATAAGGGGTGGTACGACTTTTTATTACTTTTTTTTTTCAAATTCGACCTATATTCCGATTTCTTCAGGGTATGCTGCCCCCTACTTTATATAAGTGCATCTGCATATTATGTGAGAAACTGACTTGGGTGCTTGTGCGCCTTTGTCTTCAAGTAAATCTTTGTCCCTTTTGTCATGAGCACCTCCTGCATATGGTTGCACTATGACTATGTTATGTAGGTGCATAACAAACACATAGCATTAAAGAAACTCGTATCTTCGGTGCAAGGTTCCTGGTATGATACATGTCACTCTAAGTTGCTGGATTCCTTCGAATGTGGCCCATTCCACTTGATACCTTATGATGCCACTTGATGCTTGAAGTGATAAGAAGTTGCTCAACAGGGACTATCGGTGGAGCCAACATTTCGACTAGAGCACTTGTCTTCGTAGGGGCAGTAACTCTCGTTAAAGTTGCTGCCCGGACAAAGAAGAGTCTACTTGTCCAAATTAGGCTTGTGCGAATAGTGAATTTTAGGTCCGAAGCGAATTCGAAGTGAATAGTGATTTTGGTCGAATTATTTTGAATCGAATTCGAATAGAATATATGATTTTTAAAGAAAAATGGCATATTTATTATGACCTAACTAACCTGCACAATATTTTTTCTTTAATAAGGCCTCTATGCAAGAGCCTTCTTTATTTTTTCCATTCAAAGGAAGTCGAAACAACTTTAAGTAGCAGGATTTGACTTTCAGTAGAATGCAAGTGATAACCTGTAAAATATGCAACATTATTCGTTACAGCTAGAGTGTATAAGCCGGCAAAACAAGCTTTCAAGCTTTAAAAAATGATGAATCAATTTGAGGATAATATGTTCATTTAAGGGACCCTGCAACAGTTGTTTCAAGTTGCCATGGAATGGATGCACTAAAGAAGCTTATTGTTTAACGAATTAACCGCCGCAAAAATTTTTAGCATCTGTCCAGTATGAGCGTAGTCGCACAGATTTGCCACATTCTACAATTGAATTTTTTCTTCTCGTTCGAGAGACGCCTTAGACATGATGCAGAGCAGCAGCACACCCACTCGCTCCTGCATGTGGAAGAGGCAGCGTTGAACCCCGACTTCTGGATATCTTCAATCGCCCATGTCGACGACTGGAACCACCCCAGCACCCAATACAACTAGCCCCCGACTACAGTACACAGAAGATTTTTGGTGAGCGAGCTTTTCCTGACCCAGGTGATAGAGACGCTAACTGCAACGACGAACTCGCACTGCTCGCGCCGCTCGACGCTGGCGTGGCGGCTGCCACAACAGCTGCTCCTCGCCGCGACGCCGGTGCCACCCAACTCCATCTGACTCGCCCACGTTGAGCCCTACCTTCAAAAATCGCAGCAGTGTTAACCATGGAAGTGGTCGAAGTCGAAGGAACTGAGATCGCCCCTGAAGACTCCACCCTCGAAGCCGGATGGATCTCTAGCCACCGAAACAAGCAACGCAAGCATGCCTCGAACGCTCCGGCATCGCCAACTGGCCAGGGAAGCGCGTCCGATACCCCAATGCTGAACGGATCTGCCCAGCGTCTCCCTCGCAAACCCAGGCAACCGCGTCTGCCAGATGATCACGTAAAAGTTGTGATTCGCCCGAGGGACGGCCTCAATCTCTCCAAAGTGGGAGAAGCACAACTGCACGATGCTATTCTACGCGAAGTGGATCTGCACGCAACGCTACTCAAAGAGGACATTTACCGCACATGCATTGAAGCTAATCTCATCGTAGTAAGCACACCTCATCTATCCAACGCAGAAATCTACAGTCGGATCTCAAAACTACAGGTGGAAACTGAAACCTATGACGTTCGAGCCTACGTTACTTCCCCTGAGAACACAGCAAAGGGAGTGATCCACAATATTCCCCCGTACGACTCTCCTGAAGACATCTCAGCAAGTCTTGTTAATGACCGCAACCCCACGATACTACAAGCTCGCCGAATGGGAAAGACAAACACTGTACTCATTGTATTCGATGGCGACCAAGTCCCTTTCCATGTCTACTATCGAGGAGCCGAATACAAATGTTACCTACATAAGAAGCGCACCGAAGTCTGCGACAAATGCGGGGCAGTCGGCCACCGCTCGAATGTCTGCGCCAAACCAAATGCCGTAATCTGCACGCTATGTGGCACAGCCAATCCTGCTACTGCTCATCCATGCACCCTTAAGTGTCTTCTGTGCGGCCAAGCCCACCAGACAGATGACAAAACCTGTCCTCAACGCTACCAGACACCTCGCCTTCTCATTTATCGTCGCCAAGAAAGAGCTAAGCTCCAACAACAGTACCTCTCAACTATGATTTCAACGCAAAATGCTCATCCGGAACGCCAAGAGGTGAAGCCTAGCGACACCCGCTCCCGCAGTACCAGTCCAACCTCGAAGCGTCATGGCTCACGCAGCAGATCAAAGCAGCGACGCAAGAATCAGCCCCAGGAGCTCCGATTGGGATCTGCGGCACCCGAGGCTTCGGATGGTCCCCCCCTTCAGCAGCAGCAACCCAGTCTCACCCTCGCCACCCCTACGGTAAGCTGGGCTAGCATTGCCTCCCAACCTGCTCCTATACATAATACAGCACCTACAAGTACACACACGACCACACCTAATAAGGAAACCATGTTAAGTACTATCACACTGGAGCTGCGTTCACTCCGTACGTTAGTACAAGAACTTCGCGTTGAAAACGCTGCTCTTCGGAAACAACTTGCCCAGCAACCTCCGTTCTCTTCTTTGATTCACTCTGCTGACATCCACGCCAATACCACCCCCACTCCCCTACCCCCTAAACGAAAGGCTCCAGACACAGAAGAACCAGCCACACCATCGTCGCAACCACCTACCACCTCAGCACCCATTTTGCCTGTAGAATCTGTACCGCAGCAGCAACTCCACGAGATGATTCAAACCGTACTTGAACGGCAGTTACCGATAATGCTTGAACAGACCATCGCGCAAACGCTAGAGCGATCCCTCGATTCAATCCTCACAGCAAAGTTAGAGCACCAACTCACCTTAATGCTCGACGGAAAGCTGGAAGCCCGAGCGACGATTATCCAGAACAACCTTGAAGCCACACTTTCGAGTCTTCTTGCCAGCTACAATAGCAGAGTCACAGAGCTTGAGCGGTGTACACATCGCTCTCGCTCACACTCGCATCAGAAGCCTTATGGCCGCATCAACCAAGATGGCCGTGAGTAATCCACACACTCAGTACAGCATCTGGCAGTGGAACTGTCGTAGCTACCGCCGTAAGAGGAGCGTGCTACAACAATTTCTATCCACACTCAAAGAAACAGATACACCAGATATTATTGCTTTACAGGAATCAGGCGGACAGGCTAAGCTGGTCGGATACGCCTCCTTTACGGCTACTCAAGCCCCTGACAGTCGCGAAGTCCTTGCCACCGTCGTGAAACAAAATATCCCTGTAATTCAACACCCCTCGCTCTCTGATACAGTGCCACACATTATATTGGAAATCCTCTCTTCATCTCGCCGGACATCCACCAGTATGTTCTTGGTCAATGTTTACAGCAGCCCACGACAACCACATCGCTTTCACAAGCTCCTATCTTATGTCAAGAAGTTGGCAAGAATTTCCCCCCTCCTCGTGGTAGGGGATTTTAACGCTCCCTCACCCGCTTGGGGCTACATTCACGACACCAGAAAAGGGCGAATGCTGTGGCAAGACACCCACAATCTTGGCTACACCCTTATCACAGACCCGGCATACCCTACGCGGTTGGGCAACAGCGTTGCCAGAGACACCACTCCTGACCTCACTTTCACTGCGAACATTACGCATGCAGAGTGGTCCAACCTTCATGAACATCTAGGTAGCGACCACTACATAATACAAGTGATCGTCAAGGCTGGCCCGCAGCGCGGGAAATCCAGTGTCGTGTTTTCTTGTCCTCTTCGTCCCCGTGAATTTGCGCTACTTCACCATACGGTTAAATGATGTCTCACCAACTAGCCCAGCTCTCAACCCTACTGAAATCCAAACAGCTTGCCCTCGTTGACTGGGATGTCTTCCGCGAATTGCGGGCAACAGCCTCTCCAGAATCTGCCACCTCCATCAACCAATGGACAGCTTCCTTACTACAAGACGTTAAGCGTGCTACCAAGACTCCCCCAGAAGACGCCGTAGGCGACACGGTAGACACCAAGTTACTGCACATGTGGGAGGCCCTCGCTGGTCTGCGCAAGCGCTATAACTCCAACAAATTGAACCGCTCATTACGCAAACGCATTGCTATATTAGCGCGTCAAATTGAAGATTACGCTTTTCAACTCTTCCGCCAGAACTGGCATCAGCTTTGTAACGTTATGGAACGCTTACCTAACGTGCCCAAAGCGTGGAATATTCTGCGTAGTATGATAGAACCAACATCGACAAAAACTGCTCAGCGCCACTCCTTAATCACCGCTCTGCACAATTATCCAGGTACCAATGAAGACCTTATCCAAGACCTATCTAGTCGGTACATTGTCGGTGCTACTTCGGTTGATCTCCCATGCTACAATGGGGTGGATAATCCAGCCCTGGATTCCCAGATTACAAAAGCGGAAGTGAGGTCCGCAGTTTCACAACTGAGACCTCAATCAGCGCCTGGCCCGGATAAAATAAATAAAATATTACGAAACCTTGACGAAGAATCACTTGAAATGCTCACATCTTATCTGCAAATGGTTTGCGAGTCGGGAGAAATACCAAAAACATGGAAAACCGCCACAGTCATTCTGATACCTAAACCAGGAAAACCACTCACTATCGAGAACCTTCGGCCAATATCTCTCACATCCTGTGTCGGCAAGGTACTCGAGCATGTTATTCACACTCGACTACAAAGGTACATGGAAGAACATGCCTTCTACCCGCATACAATGCTCGGATTCCGCCCTAAAGTTTTGACACAAGACGTGATGCTGCAACTGAATAGTCACATTATCGACGGTGAAGACTGCTCTCGGTATGGGACACGTGCTATTCTGGGGCTAGACCTTACCAAGGCATTTGACAATGTGCTACATTCATCCATCCTTGCCGCCCTCGCCACGCTCAACGTAGGCGACCGTACCTACCGCTGCATCCGCAACTTTTTAACGGACAGGACAGCCACACTCTCGGTCAACGATTTGCCTGCACCTTCCATCACTCTCGGTTGGAAAGGGACACCACAGGGGTCGGTCCTCTCTCCATTCCTTTTCAACCTGGCCATGCTTCACCTTCCGCCACTTCTAGAAGATATCCCCCACCTCCACCACAGCATATACGCAGACGATATCACCTTGTGGATTGCCAGAGGTAGTGACAGAGACACAAGATGCACTTCAATTGGCGATTGATGATGATGATGAAAAACATTTATTATAAAAGAGAGAGGTACGGGGCCAAAGCATGACCCCGCTACATGGTCGGCGTCCTTAGTCCGGGACACCGCATGACGAGGCCCCTACTCGCGCCCGTCTCACCAGAGCCCGTTGAGACTCTAGTGATGAGCAGTTGAGGAGGACAGTCTCCCATGCCTCTCGGGAAGGGGAAGGGGGTAGGTGGGGATTTTTCGAACATGCCCACACCATGTGGAAGATATCACGTCTCCCCACAGTGTGGGCACCGCCCATCTGTGTTCGCATCGAAATGTTTTAGGATTGCAGGACAGAGTAGAGTACCTGTCTGCAGGCGCCTTAGAGTTCGCTCTTCCGCCTTACTCAGCCCCTTTGCAGGAGCCGGGTAAAGGCGGTGAGTGTCGCGATAATAGGTCAGAATTTCTTTGAACCGCAGCAGCGGTGTATTGGCCTCAGAGTCATAAAAGCCAAGGTGAGGAGCCCGGTAGGTAAGCGCTCGGGCGGCCGCGTCAGCGGCCTCATTACCTCGTAAGCCCTGATGGCTAGGAGCCCATATGATGCGTCTCGGGGCTGGATCAGCGAGAGCCCGTTTTAGAATTTGACTGGCTAGGGGGGATATCTCTCCTACCAAGTAATGAGCACGTGCTTTCCGGGAGTCCGTGATGATAACTTTCGAGTTGGGGTCCGCAGCAGCAAGCGCTATCGCGACTTCAGCGCGCTCTGGATTTTGTTCTCGGAACGAGAGCCCATTGACATGCTTTTCCCGGTGAACTACACAGGCCGTGTAAAATCCCGTGGGCGAAGGCCCTGCTATATCTACATAGAATACACCAGGTCGGGAGCCGTGTTGCCTCTCAAGCGTCCAAGCCCGCGCCTGTCTTCTGCTTTCGTGCGTGTGCTTATCCATGTTACTGGGGAGTGGAGAGACCGAGAGCATATGCCGCCACAGTTCCGGAATACGCTCCGCCTTCTCTGCAGTGCAAGTGTGCTGTATATGTAAGCGGTTCAGCAGGCGGCGCCCGGGAGCCGTCTGCACGAGCCGCGTATATTGATTCATAAGGTGGGCCTCCCGCAACTCCTGGTAGGAGTTGAGCACACCTAACGCCCTCAGTTTGGCGTTGGAAGTGGCCACCGGGAGATCCAGAGCTCGTTCAGTAGCCTTACGAATGGTGGCATCTATTCTTTCGTCTTCTTGCTTGTTAGTGCGAAGGTATGGGACGGCGTAGAGGATCCGGCTAGTCACGAAGGCATGGGCGAGCCGAAGCGCGTCCCTGCCCCGCAGACCACCCCGCTTGTTGGAAACGCGGTGGATCATGCGCCCTACCTGTTCGCCTATTCTCTTGAGTTTCGCTATAGTGGAGTCCGGTCTGAGTCTGTGGTGAATGAACAGGCCCAGAATCCGAAGCTCCTCCACCTCTCTGATGGGAACCCCAGACAGGGAGATGTGTATGGCTGACTTATCTCTTGGCTTCGCTCTGACGTGCAGAAGCTCTGATTTGTTTGGAACACATTGGATTCCACAATCGTTGGCATACGCCTCGACTGTGGATGCGGCCTGCTGAAGGCGTTCCTGCATTTCACCAAGGCTCCCTTCAGTGGTCCAGATTGTAATATCATCGGCATATACTGCGTGTTGTGTGCCTTCCACCCTGGCCAATTCGCTTGGAAGGCGCATCATAGCAATGTTGAAAAGGAGCGGTGATAACACTGCTCCCTGTGGGGTACCCCGTGTTCCCATAATGTACGGGCCATATTCCTCGTCCTCGATCCGAAGAAGTGCCTGGCGTTTAGAGAGAAAATCTCTGACATATGCAAAGGCCTTAGCCCCGCAATCGGTGGAACTCAAGTTAGCCAGGATGCTGCTGTGTTTAACATTGCCGAAAGCCCCCTTCAGATCAAGGGCGAGGATGGCTTTATCATTGTGTTGCATAGTTATGGGCTGTATGACGGCCCTACGGAGCTGGAGAAGGACGTCCTGTGCAGACATGTGTGGGCGAAACCCAAACATGGTGTCTGCAAAGAAGCCCTTGCCCTCAAGGTATGGGGAGAGGCGATCCCGTACCATCGTCTGCATAAGCTTGCCCGCGCACGAAGTCAGTGATATGGGCCTCAGATTTTCCGTATTCACGGCCTTGCCTGCTTTGGGGATAAAAGTCACAAGTGACGTTTTTCATTCGGAAGGGAGCGCACGGCCGTCCCAGATCTCGTTCATGTATTCCAATAAATGTAGGTGGGCTGTGTCATGGAGGTTTGCCAACAGCTTTACTGTTATGCGGTCCAGCCCCGGAGTCGTACCCCTGCGCATTTTAGCTAAAGCCGCTTTAAGGTCATGCAACTCAAAACGGGCATCGAGTTGGTGATTAGGCTTACCAGAGTACGTGTGCGCCGGCCCAGGCGGGTCCTGCGTACGACAGAGATACCTATCGCACAGAGCATCTGCAAGCTGTGCCGGAGTGCCTTGGTACCCTTGCAGAGCTCGCCAGAGCTGCTTCTGCGCCTCCCCTCTCGTTTGAGAGGGGTCTATGAGACTGCGAAAGAGACACCATGTCCCCTTCGAGCTCATCTGACGAGCTGCGGCGTCGCAGCGGGCTATCCAATTTGAATCTGAGAGTTGGGCAGCATACGCTGCAGCCTGTTCCGTGAGTTGGGCTATGCGGATACGTAATTTGCGATTAGTCTTCTGCTTTTTCCAACGTTTTGTTAAGCTTCGGCGTGCCTCCCACAAGTGTAGGAGGTGAGTGTCAACTGCGGGGATTTCTTCGTTGGTTTGGAGGGTAGTAACAAGTCTTTTCTGAATGTTGTTTACGTGTTGAGCCCATTCTGCATAGTCTCCAGAAAATAGTATGGGAGGGATAGTCTGATTGCGAAATTGGGTCCAATCGGTCAACTTCGCTTGACCGCATTTTTTATGAGCTGACTTTTCCAGGAGTGTGACCCAGAGAAGGCAGTGATCACTGCCTAGAGAATCGCCCAAGTTCTCCCAGGTAGCATCCTTAGCATTTTTTACGAGAGAGAGGTCCGGACACGTGTCACGGGTTACCGAGTTCCCCACTCGAGTGGGGTACGCGGGATCTGTGAGCAGCGTGAGGCGAAGGGTGGAGATAAGCTCTGCCAGCTTACATCCTCTGGCCTTCTCGTAGTGATAGCCCCAGTGAAGGCTGGGAGCATTGAAGTCTCCCACGATCACTAAGGGGTCCTTGTCTGCCAACTTGATCGCCCGGAGGAAGATTTCACTAAAAGTTACGCGTGGCTTATGCGGGGGGCTGTATATATTTAGGATGTGTATTGACTGGTCGCGACGTCTGAGAGGCAGTACTCTGACCATTGTGTATTCTTGTTCAGTACTTAAGTTTAAATCGACCTGAATCGCGGTATATGCCTTGTTCACCAGGATGCATGACGAGGGCCCCCCCTGGAAAGTGCTATAGCCAGAGAATTTAACGTCCAAACCGGGCTCCTGCAAAGCAAGCAAGGCGGGCATGTTTCTGAGGGACTGCAAGTAGAGCTGGAGGTGCGACCGTTTTTTCCAGGCTCTAAAACCCCTGCAGTTCCATTGTATAATCTCAAATTTTTGTAGATATTTAGCTTGTTTGTTAGATCGGCTAGCCATCTTTTAGTATTTATTTACGGTGCAGAGGTCCGGTCCGAACCTGGAGCCGGCCCCGAAGCCGGCCCCGAAAAGCCTTCTTCTGCTGCCTGACGGGAGGCTGACTTGCGTTTAACCTGCGGGGAGTCGCTCTGAGTGGTGTTTTTAATTTGGGCGATAACCCAGGGCTGCACGGCTTTAAGGACTGAGTTAGAGACCTGCACCACAATTTCGGGAAGTGCTTGCGTTAAGGCTGCCGTGAACATGTCCTGAAAGGACTCGCGGATTGCCGACATGATTTGAGTGGGGAGGGCTGCCACGCTCGCCTCTAATTGCTCGGTTTTTCGCTCGAGGGACTCGATGCGACCGATGGATCCGGTAATGGAAGCTGGTCCAACTACCGTGTCCGCGTCCTGCCGCGAGACGCTAGTGAGGCGGGATGTGACGGAAGAGCCGTCATCCCCGTCCTCTGCCTCGGCTTCCTGCACTGGCTCGGATGACCCGACCTGCTTGGCTTCTAATTCCTGAATTTTGCGCGCAAGAATTTGGTTCTGGCGCCTCAGCTCCCCTATCTGCTGCTGTAGGGCGGTTTCGGTAGGGGAGGGAGAAGGGGAAGGTCCGGAGACTGCCCCACCCCAACAGCTCACCTGTGCTTGGACGGGTGTCAAGGGTGGGAAGTCCTTGACCCAGACAGGAGGCTCCGACGGGGTCCCAGACTTTACATTGGTGGAGTGCCCGGTGTTGGTCTTCTTGGGTTCTGGCTTATTCGACTTGACGGCTGGTGCTTTCTTGGGGCCAGTCTTAGAAGTCGGAGCCTGTTTGTGCCCCCCCCCCCCTCGTTGTCCTCGGCTTGGATCCGCGTGGGGATCCCGACTTGACCGGCTGCCGGAACCGTCCAGCACAACCGGGAGCTCCAGTCTTGTGGCCACCGCCGCAGAGGAGGCAGCTCGGAATGCACTGGTGTTCCGTGGGGCCGTCAGGAGTAGCAGCAGGTACCTGAACGCCGCAGCTTGTGCAGCGGCCGGGCTGCGGGCGTGGGCAAGTATCTGCTCGATGGCCCACTGTGCCACAGAGTGGGCATGCAGGCACTGTCTTCTTATACAAGTGAACAGGGAGCCGCTCGCAGTTGTATAACACCGTTCGTGGCACCTTGGTCCCCGCGAAGGTGATCACCGCAACCGGGGTGTCCCCAAGCTTGCGCACAGACACTACATTTGGCTCACCACTGAGCTTGCTTTTCACAGTTTTGGACGTTTCGTCTTGAGAGACTTGCACGACGCCCCGACAGAACTCACCGGAGAGTTTGGAATGTCCCCGGAATGTTAGCTGGCGGCCCCCGACTGGCAGCTTAATGTCCCGGAGGAGTCTCTCGGCGGCGTCCACTGATTTGAGCGTGCACACAAGTACATTTTGGTCCCAGAGGGGCCACACCGCAAGTCCCACACTTGCGTAGGCTCCGAGGATGCTGCGGACTGCAGCGCCAGCTTGTCCAGGACCAAACGTGGCCTTGAGGTCGAGCGTCTCACGCGGTTTCAGCACCACTATGATGTCGTCTTTTTCGATGCGCGGCGTGTTCTTCGGCCACCACTGGAGTTGCTTGGCGCGCTGCGAGGTGACGCTCGGCGCGTTCTTGCCCTGTGCTTGCTGAGGGCGAGACGCTGCTTGTTGTTTGGCTGCAGGAGCCCTGGCGTCTCTCGACGCCACTGGTGCGTTCTTCCTTCCGCGCTAGACGCGGAGCATATCCTTGAGGTACTCTTCCTCAGTTGATAGAGGTGTCTCGGTTTGAGCGGTATCCATCTGTATGATCTGTAGGGACTCCGGATCGTAGCCAGCGACTTGATTTGGAGTCGCCATTACTGGGGAAACCCCGGGCAGGGCCAGCGCGGCCCTTACTGCGGTTAGGCTTAACTCCGCGGTGGTTTGGCGAAAGCTTCAAGTGACCGAAAAAGGGTCAGAAGACGGCCCACCTTGACAAGACGTGATGTCTACGGTTGCGGCTGACGTTCTTGGAGACGGTGGTAGAAAGCTTGCAGGAGAACGACTTGATGTGACGCAAATAATTGCGATATTTCACAGAGCCGACGTGGTATGCGACCGCTCCCGTCGATCGACGCCAGCGCCCCTCCTGGCGATTGATAGAATCACAACTTATGCTGAACAACGGGGATTGTACTGCTCGCCCCAAAAGTCAGAGTTACTCGTCTATTGACCTAGATCTCCCTACAACAGAGACCTTCCCACGATAAATCTGCATGTGCAACATCACCCTATACGGACAGTCTACCATTCGCGTATTGGGCTTCCGCATTCAGCAAAACGGTGGCAATTCGGAAACAATGCAACTACTACACCATCATGTCTATCAGACTACTAGGCTCATCTCCCGCATCGCCAATAAACAGCACGGCATGAAAGAGGCCAATCTCATACGACTGGTGACCGTCTTCTCCATAAGCAGAATCCTTTATGTTGCTCCATTGATGAAACTTCCGCTCACCGACAAGAAAAAACTAAACATAATGATCAGGCACTGCTACAAGTGCACACTGCATCTCCCCATGTCTACGCCCAATGGGAAACTCAATGACCTAGGACTTCACAATACTATAGAAGAAGTCATTGAAGCCCAACGTATATCGCACTACGAACGATTAGGCCAAACTCCTACAGGACGTCATCTCATGTGCTCACTCGGCATACCTTACATCTCCCAGTTTGGCCAGAAACTCCCAATTTCTTCGGACATTCGCGACACTTTCGTGATTCCCCCCATACCACGCAATATGCACCCTGAATATAACGTGGAAAGACGAGTAGACCGCGCCAAGCAACTAGGCAAGCGTTACGCGAAAGCCACGTACGTGGCGTATGTAGACGCAGCGGATTATCCTACGCATCGGGCCATGGCCCTCGCTGTCGCCACTGGGCCGCAGTACATAATTACCGCAACTGGCACCATTCGCGCAAACAAACCAGAAGAAGGCGAAGAAGCAGCCATCGCTCTCGCCTACGCTTCAACCTAAGCATCCTGCATCATCAGCGACTCCAAGACTGCCATCTGCAACTTTACCAAAGGTTTGATCTCCCAACCGGCGCTCCGAATTCTCACAAGTACACCTCTGTTGCGTCGTCGCCGCGTTGAGATCATCTGGACTCCGGGCCACTCGGGGCTTGCGGGGAACGAACACGCTCATGACGCCGCCCGAGCTCTCGTCCGCCGGGCGCGTCATCCAACAGAGCACCAGAGCGACCTGACGGGGCTGAGCGAGAGATGATGGTCTCCTCGTTTCGCGACAATGCAAGGGACAGAATGGCTACCTTTGGAGAAATCCTAATGTATTACCGCAAGGCCAGACTTAAATACCCACCACCAGACAAGTGCAGCAGTCCACTAACTGGCGTCTATTACAGACATGCACTTTCCCCTGTCCGTCACTGTACAGCCGTATTTACCCCGCTATTCACACACCACAATGCAAAACGTGCGGTGCACCTAACGCTGAGCTCAACCATATTATATGGGCCTGCCCCAAAGCTACTCACTCAGTTAAACACAGTACGAACCCTACATTCACAATCACCACGGCCGAGCAGTGGAAGGCTTTGCTGCTCAGCACATGCCCGGAGGACCAGCTCTGGGCTGTCCGGCTGGCCGAAGACGCCGCCAGGATTCAAGGCCTGGCCGCCGCCTGAGGAAGGGGGTTACAGAGGGGCACGTCTCCCGGCCCCCCGCCACCTTTGACCCCAGCAGGGACACTTGAATAAAGTTTCTTGTCTCTCTCTCTCTTCTCGTCCCGACTAAAGCGCTTGAAGCAAAGCCGGGAGAGATGGCATAGGGAACGAAAATATGTTGCATGCGTTTTGTGACCTTGAGCACTCATTATCTCTTTTTTTTCTTTCAATATGCGGCTTTTCAGTGTCATCGTGCATGTTTGCGTGGACATGGCGCGGCCACCCGCTGCGGCGCCTCGTAACGACAGAGTACCCCATGCTCAAATCAGCCGATGGCTAGTACAATGGCTGCGACGAGCAATTTTTGACATTGTGGCGTCTTTTGTCGAGAGAAGGGAGCAATTTTCGTCGGACTTTGATAACTTGTTGTGAATTTTAAGTCACGTGCTGCGCTATAATATTTAGCTCACGTGTTGTCGGTAGCCTCAACCAGCAATCAGCAGTGTTTACTGACCATGCACATGAAGCGTTGCACGGCCCCTTTAAATTTGTAGTGGGGCTTCGCGGCAGAGCACATTTTTTTTTGGATAAGTGCTTTCATGGCTTAGCACTTCTATACTGCAGTGAAAACACCTTTACAGGTGCTTACATGCGGTTTAGTGTACACCTATTCGTTCATGTCAAATACTTCTAAATATTCGATAATTTAAATTCGGATCGAAGAAAATTTGAATACTCTACTATTTGTTCGAATATTTGAAGCATTCTAACATTCGCACAAGCCTGGTCAAAATGTTGACTCTACTGACATTCGTGACCCACCACGGTGATCTAGAGGTTACAGTGTTCAGCTGGTGACCTAAAGGTGACGGGGTTGAATTCCAGCCAGTAGCAGCCGTATTGGATGAAGGTGGAATGCTAGACACCTGTTTACTTAGGCTTATGTGCATTTTTATGAATACCAGATGGTCAATTTTTAGAGTGCTCCACTACGACATCCTTCACACACTATGGCATCTCTCACAATCATATCAGTTTTAGGGCGTTAAAAGCCCCAAACAGTTATTTTACCATACATTCCCTGTTCCGCAATTTTTCGTCATCTTGCTTTGTGTATAAAATGGTAATGCACCATAAAAGTAATTGAACCCATTTTAATAATTCATCATTTACTTCTGTATGGTAGCGATTGATTACGTTACAGTAATCAAACACATTTTTTACTGAAGCAAGCATACATTTCAAGCAAGAAAGAAAGATTGCAGCTAAAAGCTTGCAGTTGATGACTGTTGGCAACCCTTGTAGGTCATAGCATGGTCTGTAAAAAGGTTCATCATTGTGGACTGTTTAGCTGCCGGGATGGATGGGTGGATGAAAAAATTTATTGGGATCCTGAAGGAATCCACTTCCATTTTATAGTGGTAGGATCGTGAGCCGCTCCCACGTAGGGACGGGGAGGCTTAGCCTCACCGCCACATCGTGGGTCATCTGGACAGCCTTGAGTTGTGTGAAGACCGGACTTGTGAGCATTGAATGAAAGGCATTGTCGGAAAATTATTGATTTTTTTTTCTTGTAAAAAGGGGTACCTCCAAAGCATGTGGTTAAAATCAATGCGATTGTGGCAGTCCGGACAAAGTTCTGAAATGTCGGAGTTATGGCTATAGGTTAACAGGCTAGGGTATGTTCCCGTCTAAAGCATGCAAAAGGAAATTGTCTGTTGCCTAGGCAACTTTTCGTGCAGCAGTAGAAAGGACCTATGGCCTGTATTTTTAAGGATAGCTTTGCTGCTGTATTTTTTCAAATCGGTTCTCTAGACATGCACATTTATATCAGTCTTGTATTCGTTATTACCAGAATGTTACAGAATTTATGCCCTGCTGTCTGTTCTTGATAGTGCGTCTTTGTTGTGCGAAAAATATGCAGTGTTTTTCTTTTTACACTCACAGATAATGTGCAAGTACTTGCATATTCAAATTGTAAATATGAAATGAAAAATTAATGGCATAGCAACGTTGTGAGTTGCCTTGCTTTTGCCCCACGCTTTTGCATTGAGCTGCTCTGAATATTTAATACTATTAGTTGTACCCCTTTATAAAACACACCAGTGTGCCTACATTGAAATAGGTGTTGATAAGCAAATGCATACATGGTCACCTGCATATAAGAGACAACTCATAATAAACCACAAGAATTGCTCCACGGTGTATTTCTCTGGGAAAGGGGTTCAACTGTGCTAGTATGTTAACCCTCAGCCTCGGTGATCAACAAGGGGAACCTAGCCTACATTCTTGCAGTAACACGGCACTGCCCTTTTTGTGGGCCATATTTTTTAAGCGCCATACCATTGAGTAGTGGACTGGAGTAAACGAATTTGTAGGTCCTTTCTCAGTGTGTGATTTCTTGTAGGTATGCCGCCAAGAAAGGAGAGAAGCTGTCACGTGCCCTGTCCATCACAAAGCGAGCAGCAACACCACGACATCGGCTGAGCCGTGCAGTCTCCACGTTTATCAGCCCTCTAAAGTCAGTAGGAAACCAGTCCTCGCCATTTCATGGCATGCGGCTAGCATCAAGTTCGAACCTCAATGTGAGTAGCCTCACCCTTCAACCACAGCGCACAGAAAGCAACGAAGATGTCTTCTTGATGCCACGCAGTGTGAGGTAGTGACCATGTTGCGCATCATCAGACTCGCCAGTGCACAGATATCCTGACTACGGGGGCTGCTGCAAGGTTCTGTATGCGCAGCATAGCGTCCCTGGTTTCACAGACACACAATTGCATTCCCTGTGGTACCTTTTGTGAAAAGTGCAGCTTCCTGCCATTACTCATTAGAAAACGTCATATACTGTAACATAAAGGAAGGTGATGGCACACCTTACATTGCCTGTGAGCGTAATTCTCACTCAAGTGCTTTTTCACTAAAATGAGCCATTCGGACCGGACCATTTACACTGATAATGCTAAATGTTTGGCAGCAGTACAGGCCACATGCGTGTCTTTTGCTTTAGTAATCTCTATGCGATTAAGTCTCTTCAGTGCAATGAAAATTCAGCGTGTCAGCTACTCGAAAAGGAAAACAGCATCTCTCTATTTCTTTTTTTTCCCTTTCTGAATGAGGATAGTAATTATCACATAAAACCCAAAGGTAAAGCTCTCTTCAGTTCAGAAATTTCATTAGACACTCGTCTTTCGGCAAATATCCTAGTCTGGCATAGTACAGATTTTGAAAAGACTTAGCATGGGATGATTGGGCATATTTGCTACTTCTGCATCAATTTTCGGGCCGGAATTTGGTTGTATGCTCGTCTTGAAATATTTATATGTTGCAAATGCAACTGAATTTGGTTGTATGCTCGTCTTGAAATATTTATATGTTGCAAATGCAACTGACTAGGTAAACTACAGAGAAATTTTCATTTATGTCAAAAACCAGAATATAAGTTGGACCAGAATATAGGCTAACCCCCAAACATGGAATCTCCAAAAATATATCTTTAAAAATTGCAAGGTATCGCGGCACACCCTTACCTTGGTATATATGCGGCACAACCAAGCATGTGGTGACATTTCTTTTTATTTGGACACTAATATTATGTTGTTAAATGCCAGAAGGCCTCACAGGTATGTCACTCAGACTTTTCGAACTTGAGTCCGGCGACGTCCATTTTTCACTAGTAAAGTCTTGTGCGCAAGTGTGTACAAAGGCAGCTACAACTCCATATAAGGCAGAATTGACAAAGATGCAATGTGGCCACAGGTGTTCCATTTGTGCATTGCATCAAGGGCATATTTGCTTTATCTATTTTTTAAAATTACGGAACTTTACTCAAAATTAAAGACAGTAACTAATTACTACCCAACCAGTTATGTATTTAGCACTACATCATTCTTTCAGTAATTCTAACGGGGATGTCAATGGATCCAGCTCATTATTAACCTGAGTGAAATAAGTGTTCTCACGCACTTGCCTGGCAAACATTTATCATCGAAACCCGACTACACCTGTCAATAATCTTTGCAAGATTGCCATGTTATGAAGTATTATAGCTTTTAGTGTGCAGAGAGAAATTGGTGTGTTATTGGTGTGTCCATAAAATGGTGCCTGAATCTGTACAGTACTTTGTTGCCATGTCTTCATTTGTCAAGTTTTTGCAACTCTTAAGACCATGTGTAATAATACTACCTTGCAGTGCACCATGCTAAAGGGTTGCTAAAGCTTCAACATTTGTCTTTGTGAAACGGTGTTGTCCCAGAACACTTTACCAAATGGGGTACTGCCAGAGTAGTACATAACGCTTGTGTGTTGTAGCAAGTGCAAACATTTAAACAACCGTTTTAATGCGATTTAGTGTTTGCAGTGCTGGGACTTTTCATATCTGTTACTCCATGTACTATACTATCAACAGCCAGGTTTCACATAGAAAAGTTGGTGCACTGGTCAAGTGTTCATTGCATACAGGTTTGCAGCCACAGTGTGGTCAGCACTGTGGATGCACCTTTATTTTTCACCTTTGTTTTGTGTCTCTATCTGAATCTGTGCATGATACTGTACTTCCTTTGGTGACCGTGTGCACTGAATACGAGACTAGATGCCATTAGGCTCATTTATGCAACCTTCTGTTGACTTAGAGGTGTGGGCCATTATGATGACCAACATCTTCACGTGCTTTGTCAAATTAATGGCTGTAGCCTTTTTATCATTAGATAACACCATTAAGCACATTCTTTGACTCGCTTACTCATTCATAACCCTTTAGTAGTGCTGAATGATAATTTCAGTTTTTCCACAAGTATAATGTTTTGTTCCCTGGGCATATTCGCTTTCCATCATACCATGGAACAAATATTACTTTCATAATGATACTGCTCAGGTTCGCTGTAATTTCAAGCTAATTTATCACAAATATCATCTTAGTACAAATGACCAAATCGGCTAAACTATGTGAATGGTTTGCTACTGCAGGTAGTAGTCTCGTGTGTTGGAATCTAAATGTCACTTGAGAACTGCTTGCTCTGTGGTCTCGTGTTGCGGTAGAAAAGCATCACTTAAGAACTGTTTTTTGTGGGCACTAAGTGGCTCCCAGTATTTTCTTTATTTGGTAGCTTTCTGGCACTGTTTTTAGCTAATAGTGGAGGTAATAAATGATTGTGAACATTAAACAGGGTGGTACTAAGAAATTTTTGCCAAGTCATTTAAAGTGTTTAGAGCCAGTAGCTAACTGTAAAGCCATATAATGTGAAACCAGCAGCTAATAAAAAGTTCCAAGAATGACTGTGTGCTACCTCATACACGATGGGCACCTGTTAGTTTTGTTACGATACTTTTCACTTTCAGAGGTTACTGCAACTTTCAGCCCTTAGCACTAACAACCATGATGATGACCAAAAGAGCTATTAAATGAATGTGTCAACTTGCCTTGCTGTATGTGTTTGTGATTGTGGAGGACTGCTTTTTGTATTGTCTTTTTTCTTTGGAATGTTTGCACATGTACCAGTGTTAACCCATGTTTTTTTTGTGGCGTAACATCAAGTCTGTCTTGTTTGCTTACTTGTTCTGCTTGGTTTCACCAATATACGAAAACATTGTAAATAAATATTTTGTCATTCTATGTGTTTATATACTAACTTATGCAGCCTTGCACGTCTACGTGCGGAGCTAACACTTTGCAAGTTCACACACAAAAAGTCTGGGTCAAAGTATGTGACACCGTGGCTTAACTGGGTGATTTCTCAGTTGTTTGATTCTCTGCATACTGTATTTACTCACATAATCCTTGCAATCGTATAATTCTCACACCCTCCACATCGCCCAACAAAAATACTATTTTTCTTTTCCGCGAATATTTATCGCACTCCCAAAAATTGCAGCTGGAATGTCATCTGCTTCTTCTAACCACTGATGATGATGGCACACAACAGCCTGGCGCTATTTCTTAAGCATTATGCGTACTATCAACACACAGAGCCCCAATCCAAAGCACAGGTTTGTGTGTTGCCTAAAGGACGCATAGTGGGCTCTTCACCGATTCGCAAAAGGAAAAATTATGGTGTGGTGAGCACTTAACAACTGCGCTTGCAGTAGGCATTGTAAAATTGTTTGAAACGGCCAATGTTGCACACACAGTCGGTTTTTTTGCAGCACAGTTGAGCATGCACAAAAATACAGAAATTACAAGGGTGATGCTAAGGGATTCTAGAAAAATTTCAGAACTTGACCAAGTCATGGATTTCCTTGATTACATGTTCGTTAAGGTAAGTTTGGTATATATATACATATTTCTATTTCAGCATCTGACTCCCCACACAAGACTCTGAAAAAATGAAAACCGACTGGGATTACACTCGTATATGGGATAAGCAACAGCCTGCACAATTTCATATCACCTTTCACTTGACTTCATGCGAATGGTACACTGCTGTTCTTGCATTTTGCTTCCATCAAGATGCCATAACCAGGAATCAAGCTTGCATCCCCAAGTTTAGCAGTGCGATTTCTAACCCGCTAAACTTCCACTGTGGGTTTTTTGAAACTTTTCGAAATTCACTTCATTTTTTTTTAATCTTAAAATTATTGAAATTTCGAAGTATTCGAAGTGAGTGAGTAGGTGCATATCAAAGGGGGGCCCTTCAACACTACTCGAGCATGGTCAGAAAATGCAGGGGATCCGTAGTCAAGGTTCCTGAGAACACGTGAGCCAAATATTATAGCACACCTCGCAGCCTATAATATCCAATAAATTATCAAACTCTGCTAAAAATCACTTTCTCTTTCGTGATATGACATAGCATACTCAAAATCATTGCGTAAAAGCCATTGTATCAGCTGTTGGCTCATTTGAGTATGGCACACTTGTTTGTTACAGGTATCACAGCGGGAGGTCGCGACTTGTTTACATGTGCATGCTCGATCGCACTGAAAAGCTGCATATTCAAAAAAAAAGAAAGAAAAAAATTCTCATGGTCACGAGGCGCACATGACGTTTGTTCCTCGTGCCATCTCTCCCTGCTTAGTTCCCAGCGTTTTTATCAGGATGAGGGAAGAGAGAATACAATTGCAGCGTGATAGAAATCTTTGTAACTCTGCTCATTCTGGTTGAATTCTAAAAATATTTACGTTGGTCAATTCATGAGGCAATAAGCTTCTTTAGTGAACCCATTAAATGGTTGAAGAAGTGTTGCAAGGTTTCTTTAATCCACATGTAACTTTCTTGTAAAGTTGGTTTCACTGCATTGTACGGTTTTTATGCTAGGAAAACGCCTTTACAAAAAATGATGCACTGTCGGGAAGTTTTACTTCAAAGTTAATTTGACAAATTGCCCTCACATGATTCTTCCTTTTTTAAGTTTAAAAGCTTCTTATACTGCCTCATATGCTCTACATATAGTAAATTATAAAAGTTAGCATATTTTCCAGGTTATCGTTTGCATTCTATCGAAAGTCTGATCCTGAACTATTCAAGATTGGTTCCACTTTGAACCAAAAAGATTGACGTTGCATGTGCCTTGTTTCAATTTCAAAAAATTATCGCGCTGTTTAGTTGGGTCATGACAAATATGCTCATTTTTGTTTATAAAATGTGATACATACTATTTCAATTTTATTCAAAATTATTCAAACTAAACCACCATTTGCTTCAAACCTAAAATTCACTATCTCCACAAGCCTAGTTTTTTCACAAATTGGCAACTTTACACTGATAAGATATCCAACTGTTTCAGTGTACAACGTTGAGGTAGATAAATTTGATACATTAAAGCCTATGTAAAATTGTTGCTGCATTTGTGGGTATTTTATGAAAGTCCTTCTCTCAAATTAGTATATTTCTGACTGGCACGTCATCCATTGATTGAATCCACTTTAAATGAGCTTTTATAGTTTTCATTAAAATTACATCACTAGTATTCTGCAGTTATAGTTATTTTTTTGAAATTTTCTACTTTTGAAGAATATTGTACACATGATTAATTTTCTAAAGCTCTGAATTTTCATTTTTTTTTAACCACATCAGTATCGATGTTACGGTTCCGAATAGTTCTGAATAAATGTTATAGTGCTTCGAATATTCAAATGTTGTAGAATAGATTTCCTTTCACACTTTTCCAAAATTTCCCAAATTTTTACTTAATGGAAACAAACAAATGGAAGTTTTTACCGGATATAACTGGCTTAAAAAGGCTATACCACTGCAATGTGGGTTCACTAAGGCGCGAAACCCCCTATTCAGGAAGAGTCAGCGCTGTCATGACGCCACTCTTTAAAGTTAAGTGTACATATTATATATGCCCCAATTTTTTTTTAATGTTTAAAAGCAAGTTATGTGGGCTATTACGGTTTTATTATGACGAAATTCTAAGAGGCAACTCTTGTTACCGTTGTCAGTTCCATTCTACTAGCATGTGAATTCTGTTACTGTTTGAATTTGCTTTGGTTTGAGCCACAGTGGTATCACTGCTAGCCTTGTAGAATCATTGAAATAAGTAGGGTCATGGTAAATATAATAATTTTCCTTTATGTTTATGATATATAAACTTTTTTTTTCACTTACATGTATTACGAGAAAGTATTATGTCTATTCCATGTATTACGTGATCTTGGGATCTCCCATGATTAAAAATCCAGGACCTACTAAATGCTCTAGCTCAATTCAAATGTCTGTCTTATTTTTCATCATCACAGATTTTGTATGAATTGGATATCTTAAAGGTATTTCCTTGTGAATCAAATGCAATGTTTTTGTGTGCTCAGATGAAATTTGTCTTGCAGGATGATGCCGACGACTCTCCATGCAGTAGTCCACAACGCAGTGGCCCGAAATCGCGAGTGCAAAGTGGATCCTACGGTCCATCTTCATCAAAACGGGCTTGAAGCTAGCGTAGCTTACTGACAAAATTTTTTAAAATCTTTTATTTATAAAAACTTTTATGTTGTTTTACATAAAAGTAACTGTGGCCATTCATTTTGCTCTCTGATGTGCCTTCTAGGCTGCTGGGCCAGGGGTGTGCATTATTATTCATTGAAATCTGTGCTTCGAAGCTGGACAGTCACTTGACCCCACTGGTACAATAACTGCAGTGGAACGTGTTGACGGCTTTTCCGTGTAGATATGGAAGGGTAATCTGCAATTTTGACGGCGAAAGATCCACTGCACTCCGAGAAACAAACCTGTAGAAACGAGACGTCGAGCAACAGCTCCCAGCAGATTAAATGCCATGCCAAAGTGTGCTGCATGCCCTCTGGTGTAAGCTGTATACACGCATAAAACTTTGTTTTGCTCGCATTGCAATTTCTATAAATTTTTTAATTTCAGTGCGCCTTTTATCAAAAAGTATCAAATCAATTCTGATAACTTTTCATGCATAAGCTACAACAAGTTGCAAACTATCTGAACTAAAAAAATTGCTGATTTTGTAAAAAGTGAAGCTGTAAAAAAAAAAAAAGCATTGCACAGCAAGATGCACCCTTTGTGGCCTTGTGAATGCATTTTTTTTTCTTTCTTTGCAGTAACTCTTTGAAGGATGTCCTATTTTTTTTAGTTCAGATATAACTTACACGTATATATAATAACATGGCTTAATATCATTACATTTATGTTGGTGGTTGTAGAGTTAGAGGTACATTGAATAAGTGAACCCACTTTAAAATTTGGGTGTGAGCCATGGAAAGGATAGGCAACGCAGGCATAAAAAAGGGTGTGGGTGGGTTATCATGAAATACCCAGTAGCATTCTTCGTGAGCATGTGAAATTTCATGTGAATACTTGCAGCCGCTTCTAAAATATGTTAAAACTGACATATACCTCTTACCCTACCATGCCCGCCTTAATGTGATTAGCATTATGTTGAAAGATTACTTTCATATTTTTTTCCTTGCATTTTTTTTCCTTGCAGTATTTTTCTGTCTAGTTTTTCACATGGCCATAGACCTAAACTATGTACCACTACTCATAGCTAAGTAAATCCTGCAATAAACAAAGGTAACACCGTCTGTGCCAGCCGTTAACTCTTCCCTGCCTCTACCAAAGTGTTTAAGAAAAGCTAATAACCTTGGGTACTTTTGAGTGTGCCTATGCTAGCAGGTTGCTCACAGTTTCACCATGACTTTCGTGTCCTTCTCTGAAAAATGCACCCTTAATCTTTGCACAAGCATTAAAAAACCAAGCAATTAAATACCAAGTTTTCAAATTTTTTAATTCCATTTTTACTGAGCACAATTCGGTTTCATGTGAGAAACAGCTCAGCACCCTTTGCAAGGACTGTTCTCGAAGTGCACTGTGTTGGTATGCATCATAGGGTTTCCTACAGCAATACCTACATCGGAATCTGTCTTTGTGATCGTGTACCTCCATAGGAATTATGGGGAGTAACAATCATAACTTCTCACCGTGTAAATGCACAACGTGTTTACACTGAAGAACATGTATGTTAGCCTGTCAGACATCGAATTTACTTTCTATGATGTTGAGTGTCATTTTAACATTTGGAGAAAAAAGCACATTTGATATCTCGAAGCAAATGGGCACCAAGCATGGCCTCTACATTTCAAAAGTTGCATTACAAATGATCAGCACCACATCATCAAAGCATTCTGTCGCGGCACTGATGCTTCACTGCAAGCTAATGAAAAAGAAATTCAAGTTTCCACTCAAGCAAATGCACACATAAGGTCCACAATAGAACTGGCTCAAAATATTGATAGTTTTAGTGCTCCTGATTACCTTGTAAAAGCACTATGCCTGGTTTAATTTTTTTTCCTTTGAACTTACATTTTTGGTATTTTCTGTATTTAAACAATCATAACTTCTTTGCTAATAACAATTTTTAATTAAAACTTAGCACATTTCCTTGTCACACTTGAGGGTGTGCAATGACTCAGTTAGCAAAATTGTGCCACAAGATTTTATACAGCTGCCTTTTATGCGAAGGTGCCCCTAGTGCACTGCATAATTTTTAGTTATTTAATCACTGTGGTTTTAATATTTATCTGACTTCATCTGTTTTTGTTCATTGCACTGGCTAAAGCTTTTTTCATGTCCCTACAAGAAATAGGGTTTTGGTCATGGGTGGAGTTTGAAATAGAAGTGCATGCATAAGGGCAACGTGTTCTTAATTATGAAAAATCAACAAAAATAACATTTGCTTTATAATGCTGACAAATAATCTGCAGTGGTTTTTTTCTGACACTTAGCTCTGCACCTTAATACACTTAAACCCCTCTATAAGAGGCATGCTCCAGGCAACAATTCTTGTCTCTTATAAGCAGGGTACCTCAGATGCATTTTTTACCCGTATTTTACTGTTGGCTCACCGGTGTCTTTTATACCCATTTGTCTCTTATATGAGTGCCCCTATAAAGGGGTATTACTGTAGAAGCATCAAAATAAATGCAGTAGAAATCTTTAAAGAAAAATGAGATTTTTGTTCGTGGACACACAGAAAAGCTTTACAGCAGGTAACTAGGTTGCAGCCACAGCTTGATGTTGAATGAAAGCAGTTACAGACATGCATTTAGTTTATTACTGTGTGATAATAGCACTTGCCTCAACTCATTTCTTGCGAGGGCCATGTGGTCAATTTTTAATAAGTTCTGTGCTCGTCACTGCTTTTTTCACAGGAACAGGTGAAAGTTTCTATCATCATAGCAATGTGAAGTTTTTGCAAAAGAGTAATTATACTTTCGTTTGACACTGGCACTCTGTTGTGACTGTACGTGCATATAAGCTTTCATTCCAGTCACTGTAGTGGTGGGGCTGGGAAATGTGCTTGTTACTACCCATAGCATAGCTACTACCTTGTAGTGTGCCAGTTTTAAAGCATTCATCTTAACTGGGTGGTGCAGGCTCCTTACAAAGCCAAGCAAAATATGCCGAGCACTCGCTTGTGGACAGTGCTTCCATCTATAAAAGGCTTCTGCACCCAACACTTCAAGAGTATGCTGATAAAGCATTTTCAAGAAGAATATGCAGTGATTTGCAATCCTCCTGCTGCCTATAAGAATAGTAAAAAGAATTGTGGATGAATGTGTAATGAATGTGTCGATGATGAACCTGTAGCTTTTCCTCTCTCTCTGCTTTTCTTTTTTAAAAAAATCTGTGGGTAGAATAAATAATTAAAGCAGTAGCGCAGAACAGACAGAAGGGCAGCAATTCTTGTGTTTGCTCAGCTACAAGGAAAGATCTTGCTCCAGCTTCGCCTTGGAAGGAGATTTGTGGCTCCTCCATCCTCATTCACGTAATTGGAGGCAGTGCAAGTTCTTTGCCGCTGATGCACACTTGTGGGCCCCAAAATTCTACATGTGTGTGAAAAGTGATCATATTGTTTAAAGGGCCAGTAAACAGCCCTGAGGTCCAAAAGTTTTTAAAAAGATATATGTGCAGTTTTTTTTTTTTTTTTTTGCAAACATGCTGGCGCAAGAATTTTGCGAATACGTACTATATTGAGAAAGTTACAGGGGTTAGAACATCGGTCTAAGATGGTTTCAAATTTTTCGCGCGTGCTCGCCCCCCCCCCCTTCTCCCTTCCATGAAGGGAAAGGCGTAGCCCATCGCTGTGACTCCGCCCACTTCGGTAACGTGACACCACGTCAGCGATTGATGTCATCAGTCGCAACGCACTTCGCTTGCTGCGAAGCGTGGTTGTTTGTTTACCGTTTGCCGCACCAGCTGCGGTTCAACCGTGAAAGCGTCAGTTTCGAAGTGTCGACCACAAACGACCAGGTCGCCGACGTACGTCACTCGATGGCCGATTCGCTTCCGCCATACAGCACGCAGGGCCCCATCGTGAGGCACCCTGTGCCGATGCTTCTCCGCTGCCCAGTCGCTCGATTTGCAGCCGACGACAGAGCAACGCTTTTTACCCGTGTTGCTCATGTCAAGGGCGAAGTACGTTCGTACGGGCGCACAGGCGCTGTAGTTGAGCGAGGAGTGTACACGTGCACGCGACAACTGCGAGACTGGTTCTTTCACAGCAGTGCCAAGAAGCAAGGGCAGTTTCGTAGCAGTGGGTGGGAACAGGAACTGACGTTCACTTCACTACTGTTTTTTCACACCTGATTTAGACCAATCGGCGAGCTGCGTGTTACGTCACGTCGGCTATTGCCGAGTTGACGTCATTGCGCGTGCAAGGGGGTCGGTCAGGCGTACCGGGGTGCGTCACAGCGTGACGTCACCGGTGCACGTGCAAAGTGGTGGTTGGCAAAATACTCCTGCTGGTGGCTGTGTGGGATGCAGCCGCTCGATGCTTAGGGCATATTTTTTTTTTCTTTTTAAAAGGCTAATCTTCATCTCACAGTGGCAACATTAGCTGTGGTATGTGTCGGAGAACATCTAGGTGTGCGGTAAAGTGAGTGATGAAATATTTGTAACGCTGGCTGGCTGTTTATCTCGGAATAGTGAACACACGTTGCGGCCGGTGCGACGAACAGCGGCGTCGTCTTCCAAAATGTGCAGTGTTGACTGTGGCGTGTAGTGCGCGTTCACCTTTACGGACCGTGAAACTGGGAATACTGTGGGTGATGTGTGCAGTGTGAATAACGCGATGCGTCCTGTTTGCGAAAACACCGGTATTCGTTGTGGGCTGGTTGCAGTAACTGGTTGTCGATGGAG
Organism: Rhipicephalus microplus; assembly: GCF_043290135.1. Classification (NCBI taxonomy): domain Eukaryota; kingdom Metazoa; phylum Arthropoda; class Arachnida; order Ixodida; family Ixodidae; genus Rhipicephalus; species Rhipicephalus microplus. The sequence goes on along the minus strand of NC_134700.1, from coordinate 249,721,142 downwards.
CTTCATTATCTGACATTTTAGTCAAGATAAAAATGCATTTGACGCGATCATCTGCGAGTGGGTACATCTCAGCGTACGCGGGACGTGCAGAAAAATAAAAGTGCATGATCTCCGGGTTATACATACGAGTACGCATGAGCTGGCTATAACTCGAATTATCGCATATCTGATACGCGTTAGTAGAAATAGCGGAGATTTCACTTTCTTATTTACTTTGTACTTTTACGGCTCGATCCTTATGAAGTGACAATGCGCATTAAATGTTTGTGTATCAAGCCTAAAGGAGCAATATATATATAGGTACCAAACACGTTGTAATTGTCAAATGCAGCAAGGTAACTGTGCCACATGTAACACCACATGAATTTTCACTGGGTTATTGAGAAACGCAGCGGCAGAATTTCACTTTCACGGGGTTATGTTAACCTCAGCCGAACGCATGGCAAGAAGTGATTCTTTCTTTTTCATTCATCTCCGATGCGACTTTTGCGCAATTAGTGAGATCTTTATCCGTGACGTCGCGCACAGCAGCTCAAAACCATGCTACTGCCAATGCTGTACCTCGTTTAAAACTGCATTACACATGCCGCGATGGAAAATGAATACGTTTACATCCGTGCAATGCAAATATTCCTCAAAGTGCCAGTCACTATGTACATTCGAAACGTTCGATTTCGAAAATGATCAGATTTTTTATGGGTGTCATCTACGTGGGTGAAGCCCACTGCGTGCTAGTCGCGTCTCTCAGTACTCTAAATAGTTTCTCAATCCATCCATCTACGACAAGCAAATTTCCACACTATGAGCAGTGACCCTTCCGCGACCTCCTCCTTTCAAAAGCTGTGACTTTAAAACATAGCAATGTAGAAATTTCTGTCGAAGAAATGTAGACACGCAGCTCTGCTATGCAGAAATGCCACCGGCTGAACTTTCTTGCCAACCAGCACCTGCTCTGAGAGAGGGTATGGTGGGCGGGTTGTCCGCAGTGACGTCACACTGTTTACAAACAGGGAGAGGTCTATTGTTTTTCCAAATGGAGGCTCTGCGCGGCGCTGTAATATTCTGAAAACGTAATCGCTGCTGTCTAATCTACGAATTGCCGAGGTTGTATGGGGGGGGGGGGGTGTTAACCATCGGGGCACGCGTTAACCATCGCAGTGGCGAGTACACGTACGATACTGCTCAAAGTCGCGCCCCGCCGCGGTGGTCTAGTGGCTAAGGTACTCGGCTGCTGACCCGCAGGGCGCGGGTTCGAATCCCGGCTGCGGCGGCTGCATTTCCGATGGAGGCGGAAATGTTGTAGGCCCGTGTGCTCAGATTTGGGTGCACGTTAAAGAACCCCAGGTGGTCTAAATTTCCGGAGCCCTCCACTACGGCGTCTCTCATAATCATATAGTGGTTTTGGGACGTTAAACCCCACATATCAATCAATCAATGCTCAAAGTCGCAACACTTTATTGTCTGTGGTAACACCAAAACGCAGTACAGCGCTTTGCAAAGGCGCGGCAGGAAAGCAGATGGGCTTATCCATGCTACGGGCGAGAAGTACTCCACAGGGGTGCCGCGAGCACGTCTCTGTGGTGAAAGTGATTCACGGAGCCACCGGAACCAACGCCCGGTTGCTCGAGCGAGGGCAAAGCAGCTTGCGTTGGCTTCGGAGAGATACGGGTCGGCTTAGCTTGGCCACTCACTAGAACACCGTACCACTCTTCGACCGAGCGTACGCTAAGGGGCAACAAAAGGTGAGTGTTCGCCTCGGGCGCGAGGTGCCGTCAGTGAAGTCCGACGAGCCCCAAACAATGGGAGTCGACGGATAGAAAAGAGAATGCATGCTCAACGTAAGCTGTCCTGGATAAATCTGACTCACTCCACAGAACACCTATACACTACCATTTCACTCCCGACGCGCGTGCACGAAACGTACCACAGTCGACATTCGCTACCCGGATGAGAGGGGTTAAGCGTCGCTCCGCTCTCCCAGCGCAGCAGACAGCGGCGCCCTCAGTGAAGTCCGACGAGTCCCAAACAACGGGAGTCGACGGACGGAAAAGGGAATGCATGCTCAACGTAAGCTGTCCTGGATAAATCTGACTCGCTCCACATAACACCTATACACTACCATTTCACTCCCGACGCGCGCGCGTGAAACGTCCCGAGAGACCCCGCGCGCGGCGCCACAGTCGACATCCGCTACTGGGTGAGAGGGGTTAAGCGTCGCTCCGCTCTCCCAGCGCAGCAGACAGCGGCGCCATCAGTGAAGTCCGACGAGCCCCAAACAACGGGAGTCGACGGACGGAAAAGGGAATGCATGCTCAACGTAAGCTGTCCTGGATAAATCTGACTCGCTCCACATAACACCTATACACTACCATTTCACTCCCAACGCGCGCGCGTGAAACGTCCCGAGAGACCCCGCGCGCGGCGCCACAGTCGACATCCGCTACCGGGTGAGAGGGGTTAAGCGTCGCTCCGCTCTCCCAGCGCAGCAGACAGCGGCGCCATCAGTGAAGTCCGACGAGCCCTAAACAACGGGAGTCGACGGACGGAAAAGGGAATGCATGCTCAACGTAAGCTGTCCCGGATAAATCTCACTCCACAGAACACCTATACACTACCATTTCACTCCCGACGTGCGCGCGCGAATTGTCCTGAGAGACCCAACGCGCGGCGCCACAGTCGACATCCGCTACCGGGTGAGAGGGGTTAAGCGTTGCTCCGCTCTCCCAGCACAGCGGAGGAGGGGAGTCATGCCGGGACTGATGATAACGGCAGAAAAGGCGGCAAAGCGCGCGCGAAGGCGTCGGGCTAACCTCAATTCCCACAAAATCTAAATCATCTACATATCTGCTCTGGAATTCACTAAAGACAACTTCCCTACTCAAGTTTTGCCGTCTATGTTACAAAATAATGCAAAAATATTCTGGCGAGTTATTCACCCCCTATCCGACAACCATATTTCCTTGATTGACTCATCCGAAAGCGAAATTAGTGAAGCCCGTTGCGCTGCTGTTCTTAACGATTCTTTTATCAAAAACTTCCCCGTAGATAGCCGTACTAATTTACCTAGCGCGACATTACACAATTATTCAGCCATGTCATCCGCGATTATTGAAACTCTTGGGAGCTGTATGCCTCATTGAATCACTTAAGAATGATTCATCTTCTGGTTATGATGGTATTAACATAAAATTTTCAAAAAGTACTAGCGCTTACAGTTTCATTACACTTACTTGAATTTTGCAACAGTCACTATATACTTCTACTATTCCTAGTCAATGAAAAATCGGGAAAGTCGTTCCACTCCATAAATGTGTGAACAAACACTCTTCGAACAATTATGGTCTCATTTCTTCAACCAGTATTTGTTGCGTGAAGAAGATGTGCCTGCAGCGAGCACCATCGCCAATGCTCGGCTCTCTCCACGAGTTTAGGTGGTGGTGAAAACGTATTTATTTATTTATTTACATGAAATTTTCTGCGGAGAAGCTCCGAGTAGTCGGAGATGCTTGGCTTGCGGTGGGGGGGCCCTTAGTCCAGGGCTCCGCTTGCAGCAGCCGCTCTGCGGGCCTGGTTGATCAGGCTCAACTGATCTTCCAGGTTCTCGCTGGCCAGAAGCTCCTCCCATCGCTCCGCTGTTGGATTTTGTACTGGTTGTAAGGCTGTAATGGCCTGACACTCCCACGTGACGTGGTACAGAGTGGCTTTAGCTGAACACCATGGGCAGAGAGGAGAGTATGCCGAGGGGTGCATTTTACTCAGGATGTGCAAATTTGGAAACGTGCTGGTTTGAATTTGCCTCCAGCTGACCGATTTCTCTTTATTTAGTGTTCGTTGTGGTAGCGAATAAGCTTTCCTAAGTCCTCTGTAATGGTTTAGAATGGCCGAATAGTCGCAAGGGACCGGAACGAGTTCCTCAGGGGCGGAGTTGGAAGGTGCTCGGCTCGCATACCCTCGAGCTACCCTATCCGCTGCCTGATTCCCCTCCAGTCCCATGTGGCCCGGAGTCCATATAATTCGATGCCAAATTCTGAGTGGATGTGTAATGGAATGCTCGCCAGTGTCTGTAACGCTCATGATGACGTTGAGAGCGGGTTGGCTGATGCGCCCCTGTAGGTAGTTGCGGCAAGCTGCTTGAGAGTCCGTGAGAACTGTCAGCGACCTTCGTTGTCTGTAGCCGAGGGCGAGAGCGAGCGCGATGGCAGTTTTTTCAGCATCGGTGATGTTGCGGCACCGCACGGAAGCGCTGGTACGTTCTGTGAGTGTGTGGTCCACGACTGTGGCTACAGCCTTATTGTTTGCATGGTCGTAGTTGGCGGCGTCAACATAGTACGTAGTGTTTTTGTGTGCATAAGTTCGCTCGAGGGCTTTCACTCTGGCTTCCCTCCGGCCCTGATGTAGTCGGGGATCCATATTGCGGGGGATGGGAGCGACCTTATAAGTGGCACGAAGTTGGTCCGGAATGGGCTTGCGACGAGCTGCGTCGTGAAACTGGCTGACGTAGCCAAGGCGTAGGAGCAGGTCACGGCCTGTAGGTGTTTGCGTGAGCCGTTGCAGTTGTGTGGCGAGTTGTGCTTCACAAAGTTCTTCAAAGGTGTTGTGTAGGCCCAATGCGAGGAGCTTGCTAGAAGGAGTACCCGGTGGTAGCTTGAGTGCCGCTTTGTAGGCCTTGCGGAGCATTGCGTCTACTTGGCCCTGTTCGCTCTTGGTGAGGCGTTGGTAGGGCAAACTGTATGTCACCCTACTGACCACGAGGCTACGTATGAGTTTCAGGGTGTCCTCCTCGCGCATGCCATGGCGACGAGTGGCTACCCGAGATATCATTCGGGCCACTTGCAGTGTAGTGGTGCGGAGAAGGGAAAGTGTGTGATTCACATGGCGGTTCGACTGTACCGACATGCCTAATATTCGAATGGTGGATTTCTCTGGGATTTGTTTGCCAGCAAGGACGACCTGGAGGCGGGAGCCTTGGTTGTTCTGCGTCGATGCTGGGAGCTTGCGTCGATAAATTCGTAGAAGCTCAGATTTTTCTGTTGCACAGGCCAGACCTCGTGCCTGCGCGTATTGTTCGACGCATGTGGCTGCCTGCTGCAGGTTATATTTTTTTTCTCCAAGGGACCCCCGCGTGGCCCAGACGGTGATATCGTCCGCATACATTGCGTGATGGATGCCATCGATGCGGTGGAGTTCATGTGCCAGGCCAACCATAGCTGCATTAAAGAGTAGCGGGGAAATCACTGAGCCCTGCGGGGTGGCCTTGTTCGGAACCCTGATAACATGTGATCGGATGGAGCCGAGACCGACTGTGGCAGTGCGGTCCGACAAGAAGGCATGAACATAACTGTAGACGCGCTGCCCACAATGAAGGGCCTCGAGGCCCTCAAGTATGGCCTGGTGGCTAACGTTATCAAATGCGCCCTTAATGTCTAAAGTCAAGATAATGTTTTCTCCTTGCTGGGGGGCGTTATCAATGACTTCTTTTAATTGTAGCAGTACATCCTGCGTTGAAAGATGTGCCCGGAACCCGTACATTGAGTGCGGGAAAAGGTCATTGTCCTCGAGGTAATCTTGCACGCGATTAGTGATGACGCGCTCGAAGAGTTTACCAAGGCAGGAAGTGAGGGATATTGGTCGGAGGTTTTCGATCTGAAGTTTTTTGCCCGGCTTCGGTATCATTATGACCTCCGCGTGCTTCCATTCAGGAGGAAGCGTGCCACGTTGCCAATGATCATTGAAAAACGCCGTGATTTCTTGTACGGCGCTGTCGTTGAGGTTCCTGATAAGGGAGTACGTGATTCCGTCTGCCCCAGCAGCTGTGTTGCGATTGCTGCTGTGAATGGCTGCGTAAACTTCGTCCACCGTTATTGGTCGGTCGAGAGTGTCATTGGCACGTCCACGATACGCAGCTTGAGATGCGGGTGGGTAGAAATCGCCAAAGCATTTTCGCCGGACTTGATCCAGCAGCTCATCGTCAGTACCCTCAAAGGCGTGTATGAGGCGCATGACTGACTTATTCGTCTCATTTTTTGTTCGAGTGGGGTCCATCAAAGCGCGCAAAATGTGCCATGTGCGGGCCGTGCCCAATGAGCCTCGAAGAGAGTCGCTAAACTGGGCCCAATGGAGTCGCGCAGTTCTGTAGCGTACTGCTCTGCCTGAGTGGTGAGTGTGGCAATCCTTAGCTTGAGGCGTCGGTTATGTTTTTGCGTCCTCCATCTGCGGATGAGGCTCCTTCGGGCTTCCCACAGATGTAGCAGATGGCCGTCCACTTCCGGCAGTGCAGGTGTTCTGTTAATGGTGGTGGTCCAACGCTCTCGAATTTCTTTAAGTTGGGTGCACCAGTCGGTGAGGCTTGTGAGGCTGTCGAGTGAATATTCGCTCTCACGACGAAAGGCGTCCCAGTTGGTGATGCGTGCTTCTCCAATAGACCGCGCTGCGCTCTCTGTAACTTTTGTGCGGAGAATGAAGTGGTCGCTGCCCAAGGATTCCTGCAGGTTGTCCCAGTTATAGTTTGTACGGCCACGGGCGAAGGTGAGATCGGGGCAAGTATCCCTGCACACACTGTTGCCGATCCGGGTAGGGAACGCGGGATCCGTAATCAGTTCAAGCTGAAATTTTTCAGTGGCAGCCGCAAGCTGTTTGCCTTTGACATCCGAACGGTTGTAACCCCAGCGTTCGTCGAGAGCGTTGAAGTCGCCAAGCAGTAAGAGTTCTTTTCCCTGGGCCAATCGGCAGGCACCTTGGACGAGGGCATGGAAATCAGTGGTTTTTTGCTTTGGGGCGCTATATACGTTGACAATGATGATACTTCGCTTTTCTCCTTTCTTTTTTCGTTTGAGAACTAGCTCCACAATCACATGTTCTATGTTGGTGTCTGGGATATTGTCTAAGCCAACTGTGGTTAGCGCTTTGTCAATCAGGATGGCCGCTTTGCCCTTTGTTTGACTATTATAGGACTCATAACCTGAAAATATGGGTGGCGTTCCGGGCTCCTGAAGCGCTATATGACATCTGGCCGAGCAAAGTGTGTGTTAATGTACTGTTGGAGGAGGCTCCGCTTTCTGCGGAAGCCGCGGCAGTTCCATTGCCAGACTTCCAAATGTTCGCCAATGAGTGGGGCTGTGCTGCCCATGGTTAATTCGTTGAGTGGAAAGGCGTGGGTATCGGAATCTCGGCTTGCGACGCCGATGTAGGAGTGAGGGTGAGGGCGCTGGGTGTCAATGCGGGGGTAGCGAGGATTTCGGATGCATGTGATTCCAATCCTAGTCTATGGTAACCTTGATCTGTCGTGGCGTGCGAGCTACGAGTGGCCCTCTTCCTGCGTATGTTTTCGCCTGTTTCAGCAATTTGCGCCTCGAAGCGTGTCTCGAGAGAGTCGAGGCGTTCTCCGAACTGCGTGAATACGGCACTGAATTGTTGCGATAGCTGCTGCGCGAGCGTTGAGAACATTTCGCGTAACTCTTCGCGTGTGACTGTGGTGCCCGACGCAGCAGGAATTGATAGCGCCGTTTTAGGGGTCTCCTGTTTCTTGGGGGAGGTTGGGGGGTTTTTTTTCGGGGGAGTCGGGCGGCGATCCAAGACGCGCCATTAGGGCATGAAGTTGAGAACCGTCCTTTGCTTGACGTGCCCTGACGGCCGCCAGCTCCTGTTTGAGTTTTATGTTTTCCGCGAGAAGGTGTTCGTATGCGGTGGACAGGGTATTGAGTGGAGCGATGGGAGGATCTACATTTGCTGACCAGCTCACCTTAATGTCGGCATCGGCTGATGGAGTGGGATTGGGCTTCTCATTATGTTTGCTGGAGGCGTGCTTGGACTGTTGACAGGTGGGTTGCTGCTGCTGCTGCTGCCCCTTGGTCATCTGGTTCTTCGGATGCTGTCGCTGCTTTGGCTGCTGCTGTTGGCCAGGTTCCACAGAAGGGAGGGGCGGGAAGGACTGTGACCTCGAGCGTGAGCGGGAGTGGCTGCATGAGGTCTCGTTTTCCTTGCTGAACCACCTGCGTTTGGGAGTGGGTGGGTTACGATGGGGGTTGCGGCCCCTGGCTGGTGCTGCTGGTTGAGGAGGTGGCCATGGGCGCGGGGCCTTCAGTCTCTGAGAGCACTCTTTGGCGCCCGTTAAGTGGGCATCTCCACACAAGTGACATTTGGGAGCACAGGGGTGACCGTCAACGGGGTTGAGGATACCACACTGCCGACACACGGGAGTGTTTGGCGTGGGGCATACGTCTGAGCGGTGCCCCGGTTGTAAGCAGACTTGGCAGGCTTGTCGCGTCGGCTTGTACGGATGGCAGGCCACCTCCCCACCGTAATACAGTACATATCGGGGCAGAAGGGGGCCCTCAAAAGTGATCACGGCAGATTTGGTAGCACCAAGCATTCGTGCACTGTGCACTGTCACTCCCTGCGTGCGCACGCGGAGGTTGGCGGTGAGTTCTTCCGGAGTTGTGCCAGGGTCTATCCCATGAATAACTCCCCGCAAGGTGCCCTCAGGGGCCGCCACATAGGTATTGAATTCGTAGGTCTTCCTCTCAAGCGTGAGGGTGGTGATCCGACGAAGAATTTCGGCCGTCTCAACATGTGGCGTGCTGGCAATGATGATGTTCGACCCGGGGCGAGTACGTATAATGAAATGATCACCAGTACAATGTTGTCAAGAATTGCCCGCCAGTGCTACGGCTCGGGAGATTTGATGCGTAGTGAAGTTCCGAATGGCCAGGCCCTTTTTCGGGCGCATGATGATCTTTATGTCCGTGCGTGGAAGCGGCGGCAGCTTCCGTCGTAGCTGGCGCGGCTTCGTTACGGGTGGTGGTGTTCGCGCCGATGCGACGCCGGCCGCGTCTGCCTGCGCACCAGGAGCGCTCGCAGCCGCAGCAGCCCCGGCGTTGACGTGGCTGGGCGGAGTGCTTGCAGGACCGGCCGGCTGCATCAGGTGGTGGTAGAAACATTTATTGCCACTGTGTAGCGTGGGGGCCGAGCCCCCTCATGGCACGTGGGTGCACCCTCGCAGTGAGGAGGCACCCTTACAAAGCAAAGGAAAGCCCTTGAAGTGCGATCCTCTTCATGGCGCACGAGATGATCCGGCGCTGATCGAACGCAGAAGTGCTGGTCATGATGGTCTCCCAGTATGACACTGCCACAGCCGGAGGTGGGGGATGTGGGAAGGTGGGACATGTGAGGAGGATGTGGAGGAAGTCTCCTGGTTTGTCGCAAAGTTTGCATGAAGAGGGGAAATGGTCTGGGTAACGGGCGTTTAGTAATATGGGATATGGAGCAGTTCGAGTTTGTAGGCGTCGCCAATGTGTGGCCTGCGCTATGTTTAGGGATGGGGCTGGGGGTGCGTATATTCTTCGTTGTTCCCGGTAATACGATAGAATATCACGAAAAGAGAGCAAGCGCTCCTCGACCTGTGGAGGGGGCTCCATTTCTCCTGCCCGGAATGTGAGACCTCGGGCTAGAGAATGAGCCTCCTCGTTGCCAAGGAGGCCGGCATGTGCTGGCGTCCAGATCAGGGTTGTGGAGCACTGAGGCTGCCAGAAGCGTAGCAAGCGAGCAGCGCTACATGATATCAGGCCATTGGCGTAGTTAAGAATAGCTGATTTCGAGTCGCTAATGATAGTGGTGGCAGGTGTGGAGATGAGAGCAAGCGCGATGGCTGCCTCTTCTGCCTCTGTGGAGGAATTTGTGACAATTGAGCAAGAAGTTAGGAGATTTGCCTGATTGTCAGCCACCGCAAGGGCCATGCGGGATCCTGACGCATATTCCGCTGCGTCAACGTAGACTACATTCTGGTCCTCGCCATATTGTCTCTGGAGGGCCCGGGCCCTTGCCTTTCTGCGTTTCTCGTCGCGCACAGGATGCATGTTCTTGGGAATGGGCGGTACGTTTAGGTGAGAGCGGAGGTTAGAAGAAAGAGGGACCCTTCCAGGTGATTCTGTTATTGGGGATAAGTCTAATTGGGTCAAAAGAGCGCGGCCACTCACCGAATTAGACAGACGACATATTTGTGCCGTAAAGGTGGCTTCAGCGAGTTCCTCAAATGTATTATGTACACCAAGTTTGAAGAGTCTGTCATTGGATGTGCTTGGGGGAAGGCGTAGAGCTGTTTTTGTGCAACTTCGTAGAAGCGCGTTAATGCGGTCTCTCTCTTTTTGTCGGAGAGGTAGGTATGGGAGGGCATACGTGGTGCGGCTGACGATGTAAGCCTGGGTGAGGCGAAGCGTGTTTCGCTCGCGTAGGCCAGCCCGACGGTTCGCTATGCGACGAATCAGCCGAATGGTCTGCTGAGCTTGTGTTTGGAGAGTCCTGATGACTTCTCCATGTGCGCCATGTGAGTAGAGTACTAGCCCTAGCACCCGAATTTTTGAGACAAGTGGGATGGGGTGGGCACCTAGCGTGAGAGAGATAGGGGGAATGGCTGAAGCATGCTGCTTCGGTCGGTAAAGAAAGAGCTCTGATTTGGAAGGGGAGCAGGTAAGGCCACGTTCTCGAACATATGTGTCGATGGTGGTTAGTGCCAACTGTAAGTGTTCTTCTATTTCGGCGTCACTACCACGGTTTGCCCAGACGGTGATGTCGTCGGCATAGAAGCTGAAGTGGATGTCGGGGATCTGACCCAGTTTTTGGGGCAGATGTAGAAGTGCTATGTTAAAAAGAATAGGTGAGAGGACTGCTCCCTGGGGCGTACCACGGGCTCCAAGCGTGATGCCTGGCAGGCTGTGATCGCCAAAGGTAAGTGTTGCTGTGCGGTGGCTGAGGAAGTCGCGGACGTAGTTGTACATCTTTACGCCGACTCCCAGGGTTATAAGGTTCTCTAGAATAGCTGAGTGCGCAACGTTGTCAAATGCCTTTGTTAGATCTACTCCTAAGATAGCTCTGGTATCGCAGGTTTGAGAGTCAAGAATGTGATGTTTTAGTTGTAGGAAAACGTCCTGTGTGGAAAGTCCAGGGCGAAATCCAAACATGCAAGCAGGCAAGAGATTCTTGCCTTCTAGGTACTGGCAGAGCCTGGTTTGGAGTACGTGCTCCATGAGTTTGCCGACACAAGAAGTGAGGGATATGGGCCTGAGGTTAGACGTAAGGAGAGGTTTCCCAGGTTTGGGTATAAAGACAACCTTGGCCTCTTTCCATTGTGGTGGGAGGATGCCCCTTAGCCAGCACTCATTAAAGTATTCAGTAAGCTCGGCAATTGATTGGTCGTCGAGATTACGGAGTGCTTTGTTGTGAATATTGTCCGGACCGGGGGCTGAGGAAGTGTTTAGTTTCTGTAGTTCGGCTTGAACTTCGGCTACTGTAATGGGTTGGTCGAGGAGCTCATTAGGAGGACCTGTATAATCGGGATACAATACGGCAGGGTATGTTGGGAAGTACTGATTTCGAAGTTCCTGTAGTAGTTCTGGTGGAGGTTTATCGCAAGTATGTAGGAGTTTGGTGAGGTTGTGTCTTTGGGTAGTCTTTGACTGAGTTGGGTCAATTAAGTGTCGGAACAAATTCCAAGTCTGAGGCATACTCATATTGCCATCTAATTTGTTGCAAAGCGATTCCCAGTTCTGTCGCGAAAGAGTGGCTGCATGGGTCTCTATCTCTTTGCTCAGGCGGGCCAGGCGACGTCTAAGAGTTCGGTTCCAACGCTGGCTTTGCCAGCGTCGTTCTAGGCTTGTTTTAGCGTCCCATAAATGTAGGAGACGAGAGTCAACTGTGTCGCTTGGGCAGTCCTCTCGTACTAGACGAGTTGCGGATCGGACATCACTCCGGAGTTGTTCTGACCATTCAGTGATGTCCGTGATAGAGGCGTGGGTGCGTGTTGCCCTATAAGTGCGGAAAAAATCCCAGTTGGTAAAAGTGGAACCTCTGAGAACCCTGCGGGGTAGTTGCATATTTAAGAGAATTTCGATAATGTAATGGTCACTACCCAAATTCTCTTGTGTGTTGCACCATGTGGCATGAGGGAGGCGATGTGCGAACGAGAGATCTGGTGTAGTGTCCTTGCAGACACTATTCCCTATGCGTGTCGGAAAGGCAGAATCGGTGAGCAGTGAGAGGCCGGCTTGCTGCGCTGCTAACCACACCCGACGTCCTTTTGGTGTGTCGCGCGGATAACCCCAGGCTGTATGTGGGGCATTGAAATCTCCCACGACGAGTAGGGGGCACTTATTGGCTATGCGTTTCGCGAGCGTAAAGAGGCGCTGGAAGTTGCCCTGTAAGCACTTAGGGCTGCTGTATACATTCAGGATGAAGAGGCTTTTAGCTCTGGCATGTTGCGGCACAAGCTCAATTAAGAGGTGATCAATGTCTTGGACTGCTAAACAGTGGGAGATGGTGGTGATTGAGCGATTAATTAGAAACGCCACCCGAGAGGGTGTAGGGGATGTGGGTGTAATAGAAGTATAGCCGGGTAAGGTTAGGGGGTTGGAGGGTTCTTGTAGGGCAAGGATATCGGGTCCCGCAGCGCAAGATAGCAGTTGGTGGACAACATGACGCTTCTGGCCAAAACCTCGGCAGTTCCACTGCCAGAGTGTCAGATTACGGTTTAGAGCTGCCATCATGAGAATTGAGAAGGGGCGTAGCCGCCGCGCAAGGTTGGGAGTCGTTAGTGACGTCAGGGAGTGGATTGTCTTGCCCTTCAGTTGCTTTGGGCTTCTTGCGTTTACTTGGGGTGAGATCCCGTTTTGCAAGGCATGTTGCGAACAAATTGAGCTGTGATTCAAGATTGTTGTAGCGGTCAGTTAATGTTTGAGCTAAAGCATCAAGACGATGATTAAGTGCTGCATTGTCTGTTGTTACACGGATTACCGCATCTTGGAGCGTTGTGCATTCCTGATTGATGCTGGTGATACCTTCCTGCAATTTTGCCTCAAAACGAGCAGTAAAAGACTCAAGCATGGTTGGAATATCGGCTAGTGAGCTGTGTGTTGAGGGACGCGGGGTAATGTCCTGATTTGTGTGCCGAGGAAATGCCGTGTCGATATCTAACTCAAGCGAATCAGAGCAGGATGTCGCGTTGACATGGCTGGGTGGGAAAGACATGCTAGAGGTGTTGGGTGGGTTGTGCGCAGGAGTTTGGGATGTAGTAGGAGTTGGGGTAGGTGGAGTGGCATGGCTTGTGGCGAGAGTACTTATCTGGGTCTCCAGCTTCGCGATGTGTTCTCGAAGGGCAGCGGCTTCAGCTCGGGCTGCTTGAGCTTCTGCTTTGGCTGCCGCTGCCTCCTCCCGAGACTTGGCCAGAGCGTCTTGCAGACTGGAAGTCACTGTTGATGATAGTGCGTTCTTGCAGGGCGAACGGGGAGGGCCCCAATCTTGTTTAAGCGGCTCGGTCCAGGCTTGCTTGGGTTGGCTGAGTTGGCTGGGCTGAGTGGGTCCCGCTGACAACTGGGGGAAGTTGTCCCCGTGTGGAACCGGTTCTTGTCGCTGCGTTTGAGGTTGCTTTGTCGTTTTGCGTGGCTGGTGAAGGTTGCGTCCTTTGCATGAACCAGTGCCGGTAAGATGAGGGCCCTCGCACAGAATGCACTTAGGCGTGCAAGGAGGTTCCTGGGGTGAGTGTTGGCTGCCACAGCGTGGGCAAAGATTAGTCTTGGGGCTTGGGCATACGTCGTGACGATGGCCCGGTAGTCTGCAGTTCGTACAAGCATCCGGACTTCCGCGGTATGGAGTACAGCGGTGAATGGCTCCCATGTATTTAATGGAATGTGGCACCTCATTGGCGTCGAAGGTGATGAGAATGGAGTGCGTCTTCCCCATTCGTCGGGCTGCGAGTATAGAGTATTCAGGATTCCGTTTGACCAGGTCTTCGTACAGCTGGGTTGGCGTCTCGTCGTCAAAGGCGTTTGAGATGACCCCTCTTGTAGCTCCTGGTGGGGGTGCCACGTAAGCCATGCAGGGGTAAGCATGGCCACCAATGGTGAGTGAAGTCAGCGTCTTTAGGAGCTCGGCTGCGGCGGAGTGTGTTGTAGCTGCCGTGAATGTATTATTAGTGGGGTGTATGCGCAGGCAGAAATCATCGGGCAGAGTGGTTTGAAGTGCGGCCTGCACTGCCTTCATGAGTCGAGGCGTTGGGACATCTAGGAGTCGCAGTTGACCTCGCGGACGAACAACGACGCGAATAGCGTTCGGTGGGAGTGGCGGCAGTTGCTTGCTGCGTTTTACAATGATGCGCGTCTCCTTGGTAGCAGGTGGTAGGTGGGTTGGCGTCTTGCCTCTTCCAGTTGCAGCTGCTTCGACGCGCATGGCGTTCGGGTTGGTCTCCTTGACGGTAGCGTTGGGTTGCGAAAGTGGTTTCTGTGAACAGGCTGGTCGAGACGCATAGGCTTTATAGAGAACTGGTGTCCAATTGCCTGCCTGGAGCTCTTCAGCGGAGATGGTGTGGCCCTCAACCGTTACTTCCATAATAACGGGAGGCGTTGCTGCCAGTGTCGACGAAGGAGCGGAGTCTCAGAGAGGCTTAGCTCGGATGCTCAGCGTCTCGGTTCATGAATTGTTGCACACAGAACGTCGGAGCTTGCCCGGAATGGGCGTCGTCTCTGTCTTCCTCAGACCCTTATGTCGCTGTTCGAACAGGCTAGTGACCGCAGGAAAGGTTGGTAAAGAGTAGCACGTACCGTTTGCCGGAGCCGACGTTGCAGGCATCCGCTCACGTTCCGGTGTGCTCACCGCCGGCTGCATCAATTCCACTCGAGCTTTGTCGAATTTTTTCTGGCGTTGACGCTGGCGACGGGAAATCGCCAGTTTCCAGTTGGCGTCGGTGTCGCTCGCCGGTCCCAGCGATGCAGACGATGTAGGATGGTGCACGGCAACTTCATCTTCGCTTGCCGAGGTGAGCTCGTCGAGGTCGAGAGATTCCGTGTTAACATGGGTGTCGTTGGGGCTGAATGCAGGTTGAACGCATCCGGTAGTAGTCCCGTCAGCAGTTGGCGTAGTGCTAGCGTCCATATTGTTGTGGAAGGGGTCCCGCCGTTAGGCCTAGTCACCCGTACTCGCACAGGCGAGCTGTGTCGACGCTTAGGCCCAGCGGCCCAGCGCTCACATGGGTTCTTCTGAAGGCGATAGAGAAAAATGGAGATGCTCTACAGCCTCGGGAAGGGTGTGCGGTTCCCAGGACAGTTAAAACTTGATGATCCGACACAGTGCCGGTGACGATATCGGAGTAATCCGGTCAACGAGAGCACACGTTCGGCGGAGCGTATGCGACGCGCGTCTGCTCGCTCCGGCGTCCACCGTGCGTCTCTCTCCACGAGTTTAGGATCTACATCTAGATCTCTCTCGGCTGATGCTTCAGTTCGTTGCTGTGCCGATCTATGGATGGTTCTTCACGCTGTCTTTAACGACTAATAAACCTCTTCACATTTGGTGGAGGGTGCTGTTTATCCCCGTCGCTACACCCTGGAGCTGCGAAGCCGCACGCTACCGCCCGTCATGACTGACGACGCCAACCTATCGGCGCCTTCGCCTCAGTTCAACTGCCCTGGCCATCCTAGGCTACGGGACCCGAAGGTTTTCAGCAGCGCGGATGGGACCGACTTCGAAGAGTGGCTCGAGCACTACGAACTGGTGAGCGCCAATAATAAGTGGTATGAAGCCGACAAGCTGGGCCACGTCATATTTTATCTCACTGGCGTCGCAGAATTGTGGTTTAAGAGCCACAAACACAACATCTCCACATAGAGCGTCTTCAAGACGTCATGTGCTGAAGTGTTCGGCTGTCCGCAAGCAGCGGGCAGAACAGCGCTTGCGCATCCGCTCTCAGCAGACTGGCGAAAGCTTTACCACCTACATTGAGGACGTCGTCGACGTTGTCGACGTGCGAATGACACCATGCCCGAATCTGACAAGGTCAAACACATCCTGAAGGGCATCGACGATGGCGCATTTCAAATGCTCTTGGCTAGGAATCCAAGCACAGTTTCCGAAGTCATCAGCTTGTGTCAGAGCTACGAGAAGTTGAAGAAGCAACGCACTCTGACTCGGCAGCCTCAGCGTGGTGGTGAGTCACTGTCCAGTTTCGACACCATGCCTGACAATTCACCGTTGCTTCAACAAGTCCAAGCCTTCGTCCGTGAGGAAGTTGCCCGCCAACTTTCCCTAGTGCCCTTTACTCACGAGATGCCCCGCTTCGCACTGCTATTTCGGAAGAGGTTGCCCAAGCTGTTTCCCTGGCGCACCACGATCGAGGCGCCTCTATCTAGCCGTGTTCACTACCCGCGTGTCACGCAGCCGGTAGGTGCTCCTGTCGCCTATCCGCCAGCCGTGCAGCCTGTGGCCGCGCCCCTAACGTATGCAGCGCAGCCTGTGGCACCTTTTGTCGCCTGTTCGCAAAAGATGCAGCCTATAGCAGCGCCGCTCACATATTCAGACGCTGTGCGTAAGATTCCGCAACCGCCCTACACCATGCGCTCACAGCCCGCACACCCGGCTGCTTATACTGCACCTTGGGCGGCACCACCAGTCGCCAATCCTTGGAGGACGTCCTGCAAACGTGGTCGCAGTAACTGTTGAAGGTTATTGTACTTTCGCCCTTGTGGACACCGGCGCCGCTGTTTCTGTTATTGCCACTTATCTCTGCCGTTTATTACACTAAGTCACGACGCCGCTTTCGGGACTGTTGCTCCACACCGCAAGCGCACAGCAAGTAACGCCTCTCGCAGCCTGCCCTGCAAGGGTGTCTATCGAAGGCATTCTTTACATCGTGGAGTTTATTGTCCTCGCTGTCTGTTCACATGACGTAATCCCCGGGTAGGACTTACTATCCCGCCATAATGCCGTCATCGACTGCGCACGCGCTGAAGTTGAGTTTTCACCCTTGTGTGATGTCGCATTACTTGACGCTCTTCATCAGCCCCCGAAGTTGTTCGTTCATGAAGATACCAATATTCCACCTGAAAATTTCGCACTTGTTCCCGTTTCATGCAACGCCTACACTGACGCTACTGTCTTTTTTATGCCTTCCGATATCTTCACGAGTCGTCGAGCTCTGCCGCTGCCTTTCGCAACGATTGAACTTGCCGCCGGAAGAAGCAGTATGTTCATACTCAATCCGCTTTCCACACTTGTCACTTTGCTTGCGGGGGAATGTCTCGGCCGCGTGCAGGGTCTCGACCCTTCCTCTTTAGTTGATGTCCCGAATGACTACTGCGACCACCCAAAAGCACTGTCGGCACTCGAGGAGTCGTTCAAGGATACGTTTTCCAGCGCCATCACCAACACCTTCGCCCCGCCGTGGTGGTGTAGTGGCTATGGTACTCGGCTGCTAACCCGCAGGTCGTGGGATGGAATCCCGGCTGCGGCGGCTGCATTTTCGATGGAGGCGGAAATGTTGTAGGCCCGTGTATTCAGGTTTGGGTGCACGTTAAAGAACCCCAGGTGGTCTAAATTTCCGGAGCCCTCCACTACGGCGTCTCTCATGATCATATGGTGGTTTTGGGACGTTAAACCCCACATATCAATCAATCAATCAATCGCCGACACCCTCACTCCCACCGAACATGCCGACCTGCTTGATCTTCTGCATGAGTTCCGGAATTCTTTCGATGTGTCACAACCTCAACTAGGCCGCACGTCGCAAGTCAAACATCATTTTGACACCGGCCTACACAGGCCACTGCGTCAAAGACCATACCGTGTCTCCACTGAAGAGCGCCGCATCATCAACGATTAAGTCGAAGATATGCTTCGTAGAGACGTCATTCGACCATCTTACAGTTCCTGTTCGTCTCCTGTCGTCCTGGTGCGTAAGAAAGACGGATCTATCCGATTTTGCTTGGATTGTCGTCGTTCGAATAAGATAACCCGAGGACGTCTATCCTTTGCGCGCATTGACACCCTTCATGGAGCGGAATTCTTCTCGTCGCTAGATTTGCGGTTTGGCTCCTGGCAAGTCCCAATGGCTGAAGCCGATCGCCAAAAAAACTGTATTTGTTACACCTGACGGACTATACGAGTTTAACGTCATGCCCTTTGGGCTTTGTAACGTGCCTGCCACGTTTGAACGACTTATGGATAATACGCTACGTGGCCTCAAGTGGAATATGTGCCTCTGCTACCTCGACGATGTCGTGGTTTTCTCGCACGACTTTCCTACGCACCTCCTTCGCCTCGGGCACGTTTTGACTTGTCTGACCAACGCTGGCCTGCAGCTTGACCTGAAAAAATGCCGCTTCGCTGCACGCGAGCTCGTCATCCTAGGTCACATCGTGTCCAAACACGGCGTATTACCTGACCCAGCAAAACTTCGAGCAGTCGCAGAATTTCCCAAGCTGACGACCATGAAGGAACTTCGCAGTTTTGTAGGCCTATGCTCCTATTTCCGGCGTTTTGTACGCAATTTTGCATCCATCATGTCCCCATTAACCCAGCTTGTTCGCGGTGACGTGAACCTCTCCTCCTGGTCCCCTGCATGTTGTTATGCCTGCGACTCCACAGCGAACGTCCATGCCTCTGAAAAAGGCAATCTGTGTCAAGGCCAGCACGCGAGCCCGCCTGACGCGATGAACAACTCAACGGCGTCATCACGCGACGGTGCCTCTCTGCCGCGCACGTGCAATGAGTCACCTCAGCCAGCGAGCCGGCGCCTTCCTGTCTGCCGAGTCTGACGCAATGCGTGGCGACGTCACTCGTCCTTGGGTGCAGCCACGTGCAGCGCAGCGGCTCCAGATTCGATGAGAATGACGCGGCCCAGCGGCGACCCCATTGGAGGATTCTGACCTCGCGACCAGCGGCGCTTCTGGTTGGACATTTGGTTACTCAATGAATCCACCCGGTGCATATAAAAGAAGCCCTGCGGGGCCTCGCGAGCAGTAGACATGTGTGTCAGAGAGTTTACCTATGTGTTAGAGAGGAGAGTTCGGCTCTTCGGGTTTCTAAGCTGTCGGCCCCAGTGCCGAATTTGTAACGCCTCTGTATATATGCTGTACATAAACCTTGTTTAACTCACCGTCGTCTCGTCCGCTCGTCTATCAGCTCTGCGCAGAAGCAGTCGCGAGCTGAGAAACCTACGCTACCAAACGGCTGGTGACCTTCCCGGCGGAGTTCGAAGCAGTGGCGCCTTCGGGACCGTGTTGGCGTCGCCATCTTTGGAAACAGTGGTTGCAGCGGTGAGATTCGTGGCGCCCTTCGTAACGTCGTCGGAGGCGCGCTTCGCAACAGTGGTGGCAGCGGTAGGATCGGCCGGCGTCAGCGACATCGATGTGGTGAGTGCCTGATGTTTTCCCCTCAGTTCACCAGACTACTCTAGCTCAGGTTGTAGTAGTTTAGAGAAGGGCTGCGTGAAGCATTAGAGTGAGCTTTGATCGTTTCAAGCCAAGTCGAAGCACTTTGAAACCAAAGTTAATGCGGAGGGTGTAAACACGGGAGTGTTACAAATTGCTTGCGCGTCTTGCTAGTTGACTTATAGTGGGTACGGCAAGTAAATTCTTAACAGGGGCAAACAGCAAGAGGCTAGTGTGAACGATGGAGAACCTTAAAGTGAAGGAACTCATCGAAACTTGTGAGGAACTCGGCATTACTTTGGGCCGTGCGAAACGAAAGCAAGCGATCCTTGAGATCATGAAGGATGAAGGAGTGTCGGCTGAAGAAGTCGATGAGGCCTGGGTGGATATCAAAGCACGCCGCGAGGAGGCTGAAAGGCGAGAAGTTAGCGAATGTGAAGAAGCTGAAAGGCGCGAACGTCGCGAGCGGGAGGAGGCCGAGAGACAGGAGCGCCTCGAGTTGAAACGAATAGAATTGGCAATCCTACAGTGTTCGCAGGCGCCTAGCGTAGCTTCTCCGACGATTCAGGTCAGCGGTTATAGAATTCGGGACCAATTGCCACCGTTCGTAGTAGGCGAGGACATGGCGAAGTATCTCGTCAAGTTTGAACACGTCTGTGAGCGAAATGCTTTGGAGCGGTCTCTTTGGGCGCAGAACCTGTTAGCTCTTCTTCCCGGCGAAGTGTCAGACGCGATAACTTGCTTGTCGAGGGAAGCGTTTGAGAGCTATGACGAGGTGAAGGAAGTGCTCTTGAGACGTTATAAGTTGTCACCCGAGGATTTCAGGCAAAGGTTCCGGTATGCTAAAAAGGGAAATGAGTCACACGTTGACCTCGCGTTTCGTCTTAAAGCCGATTGAATTGAATGGCTCAAGGGCGAAGGTGTTTATGACGATCGCGATAAAGTGGTGGAATGCATTGCATTGGAGCAATTCTACCGCTGCATCGAGGAGGGTGTCAAGCTTTGGCTGCAGGACAAACTTGGTGAAGTACAGCTAAACAAGGCAGCAGAGTTAGCTGAGGAGTATTATACTCGCCGAAAGTTGCATAGCAGGGCAGTGCGCGTTGAAAAGGACGAAAGGAAAAAGGGCTTTTCAAAGAAACCGGATCAATGGAAGCCGCGAATCTGCTACAACTGCAGAAAGGAAGGGCACATCGCTATAAACTGTAAGCAAAAGTTTGCTTTCGCAACAATCAGAGATTCGGAAAAGAACAGGCGGTTGTTAGAGCCGTATATCCAAGAAATTAGTGTGAATGGGAAAACGTGTCGAGCACTTCGAGACTCAGTGGCAACCATGGACGTTGTCCATCCTTCATTGGTGTCTCCGGATGACTTTCCAGGAGAATGCGCGTGGATCAGGCAAGTCGCCGAGGAGCAGAGTGCTTGCTTACCAATCGCTACGGTTGTCATTGAAGGCCCGTTCGGTAAGCTTCGCACCGAAGCGGCTGTGTCTGCCGCTCTTCCCGATAGTTTTCCTTATCTTTTCTCTAACAACTCAGGGCAGCTTCTCAAACAGCAGGGTAAATCGTTCTTCTCCAACTTAGCGTACATGACCCTCACGTGATCGCAAGCGCGGAAGCTTTCGCGGGAGCTTGATCTTGTTCTATGTGGTGAAACAAGTTCAAAAGCAGCAGATTTGTGTGACCTTGGCGGCGAGTCGACGGAACCTCAGAGAGGAAGTTCTCCGTGTGAGTCATGTGAGCAGTCACTCGAGCGGCCCGTCGCCGAAGCTACCGGCGCGGTTTCCGTAGCAGGGGGAGACGACATGGCGCCATTGAGTCAGAGCGAGAGGTAGGCAACGCACTCGCCTGTAGCGGAAAGTTGGAGTGAGCTGTCGAGGGTTGATCGAGAAACGCTCATTCGAGAGCAGCGTGAGGACCTCTCGATGAAAGCGCTAATGGAAAGCGTAAACTTGAAAAAAAGAAAAGGAATGTTTCTTTTTTTGAGAAAGCAGGGATTTTGTATCGGAGGTACACAAATGTGCAAGGTCGCAAGTATGAGCAGCTCTTGGTGCCACAAAAGTATCGTCGTCAACTATTGGAACTGGCGCATGAAAACGCATGGGCAGTGCATCTCGGCATAAGAAAGGCCAAGGCTAGAGTTTCCCTTGAGTTTTATTGGCCGAAATGCTGGAAAGATATCGGAGGCTTTGTACGCTCATGCGACACTTGTCAGGGAGCGAAGAAATCCGCGGACAAGTGGAAGGCACTCATGAAGCTTTCTGATACCCATTATGAAGAGAAATTAGGAAGGCAGCCGAACAAAATTTACCACAGTAACTTGATGAAACCATACGTTCAACGTCAAGTGGTCGTAAATCTGCTGTTGAATGCTTCAGAGGAAAAGGGAGCAGAAATTTGGAGTTCTAGTGATGTAATTGAAAGGGGATCGGAGGTAATCTTGGAGCAGTTCAACCTAGAGCCTAGGTTAAGGGAAGTCTAGAAGAAGCCTAGGTTAAGCGAAGTCCAGAAGAAGGAGCTGAGAAGGAATGTTCCTTTTTATAAGAAATCTGGACTCCCCTATTGTAGTTACACAGATGTGCATCGTCGCAAGTACGAGCAGCCCTTAGTACCGCATAGGTATTGTCGCCTAAAAGTGGCCGGTTACTGGGATGGAGCATGATGCTCCAACCGCACAACTTTGACGTTCGCTAACAAAAAAAAAAGGAAAGCTAAACGCTAATGCAGACGCATTGAGCCGTGCGTTTAGTTAGTACCTTCTCCACCTTTCGGTTTCTCGCTGGTGATTCGGGGCAAAATTTTGTCCTCATCACGGCCTTAGCTGAGCGCTCTCGTCCAGAACGAGCTCAAGGAGCCAACCTTATGTTCTATTCTAATTCGTTACGTTATTTACGTGTAAAAATTTGAGTTGTCATTTTAAGAGTCTTGTGTCCCACATGTAGAGGGAACAAAATTCCGATAGACACGTAGCTAGGTATATGTTGTACTATACTTTGTCTGGTGTTCTGTCGGGTGACCGAGGGCACTTGCTTGTGTCGTGTGTTGTCTGTTGTCGAACCGTTCTTCACAAGTTGCAGAACCATCGACAAGTGCTGAGACCAAAGATGGTCAGAAGAGACGAGCGAAGCTCGTCGACAAGTTGTGGCGACAAGCCAGTGGAGCTGGGATCCGTCCTCAATAATGGGATGTGTTCCCGGAACAGAGTCTGGAGCTGCATTCTCCCCGTGGCCCTGGAGGCGAACCTGGAGGGACCTGGCGAACGAGCGCGCCTGACATCCGAGCCACGTGGAAGCAGCTCGTCTTTCCGGCGCATTGTCTGGCGGCGGGGGTGCTGTTATGCCTGCGAGTCCACAGCGAACGTCCATGCCTCTGAAAAAGTCAATCTGTGTCAAGGCCAGCACGTGAGCCCGCGTGACGCGATGAACCACTCAACGGCGTCATCACGTGACGGTGCCTCTCTGCTGCGCACGTGCAGTGAGTCACCTCAGCCAGCGAGCCGGCGCCTTCCTGTCTGGCGAGTCTGACGCAATGCGTGGCGACGTCACTCGTCCTTGGGTGCAGCCACGTGCAGCGCAGCGGCTCCAGATTCGATAAGAATGACGCGGCCCAGCGGCGACCCCATTGGAGGATTCTGACCTCACGACCAGCGGCGCTTCTGGTTGGACATTTGGTTACTCAAAGAATCCACCCGGTGCATGTAAAAGAAGCCCTGCGGCGCGTCGCGAGCAGTAGACATGTGTGTCAGAGAGTTTACCTATGTGTTAGAGAGGAGAGCTCGGCTCTTCGGGTCTCTAAGCTGTCGGCCCCAGTGCCGAATTTGTAATGCCTCTGTATATATGCTGTACATAAACCTTGTTTAACTCACCGTCGTCTCGTCCGCTCGTCTATCAGCTCTGCGCAGAAGCAATCGCGAGCTGAGAAACCTACGCTACCAAACGGCTGGTGACCTTCCCGGCGGAGTTCGAAGCAGTGGCGCCTTCGGGTCCGTGTTGGCGTCGCCGTCTTTCGAAACAGTGGTTGCAGCGGTGAGATTCGTGGCGCCCTTCGTAACGTCGTCGGAGGCGCGCTTCGCAACAATGTGACGTTGCCTTCACTACTCTGCGCCGTCTGCTCACCTCCCCACCTATTCTTAGCCACTTCGACCCGACGGCTCCTACCGAAGTGCACACTGACGCCAGCGGCGTCGAGCTATGCGCTGTTCTCGCTCAACGAAAGCCCGGCTATTGAGAATACGTTGTAGCCTACGCTAGCCGCACTCTGACGAAAGCCGAATCTAATTACAGAGTGACAGAAAAAGAGTGTTTGGCTCTGGTGTGGGCGCTTGGAAAGTTCCGGCCGTACTTAAACGGCCGCCCGTTCGATCTAGTAACTGATCACCACGCGTTTTGCTGGCTCTCCACGTTGAAAGACTTTTCTGGCCGCCTTGCGCGATGGGCACTCCGCATCCAGGAGTACGACATTCGCGTCGTATACCGCTGCGGACGCAAACACTCTGACGCTGACGCCCTGTCCCCTTCACCTTTACCACCGGTTCCACCATGTGGAAACACTTGCCTCCAGACCTTGTAATCGCTAAATCTTGACTCGATTGCCACCGAACAACGTCGTGACCCGTGGATAGCATCTCTTCTCGAATATCTATCCGGCACGCCCAACCTTCCAGTATCTCGATCCCTCCGAAGTCAAGCTTCCCAATTTGCCATTCGCGATCAACTTCTTCATCGACTCAACTACGCTCCGGATGGCCACCGGTGGCTACTGGTCATTCCATGCACTTTACGATCGCAAATATGCGCCTCTCTTCACGACTTTCCACAATGTGGCCACGCCGGGGTGTTCAAAACATATTGTCACGTCACTCCAGGGGGTGTCGACAAGGTTTACTGACGTCTGAGCAACAGGGCTCTACCAAGCGCGTCGGTTGGGCTTGTTTGCCAGAGCGGGGGCCCACGTGCACTTCTTTCTTCTCTGTGGTGTGAGCCTTCACCTTGGCATACGACCCACTACTAGAAGTAGGTGTTACATCGTGCATAATGAATAGCACAGCATAAACGGAGACATCTTGTTTATCTCATCTTCTTCCTTCTTCCCCGTGGCGGCCACCGAGCGCGTGCCACCGCACAGCGCTGTAGTCGGTAGCGACGCCTTATACCACATATCCCCTCTTGCAAAAAAAAAAAATAAATGGTAGAAACACACAAAACTGTTTTTGTCTACTTCCTAACGAAGTCCTTCAATTTCTTTGGGGTCTTCTTTTTACGCTTGCTTTTCCTTGCAGGCGCATTAAATCCTGGACTGGTCAAAGCTTGCGTGCCGTCTGGTGGAGATGATACGGGGTCTGCCCTTTCATGACCATCCGCTCTTGATGTGTCCCATTGGGGCGCACTAGATGACCGATCAGATGCAGGGGACCAGTTCATAAGGGCAGCGGTTTCAGGCTGTAATGCATGAGAAGACCGATTAAATGCAGGTGTCCAGTTCATAACAGCAGGGGTGCCCGATTTCATTTTGTTGACCGCTCCGGAGTGAACTGCGATTAACTTAGATGCGTTCCACACACGCCCATCGTCCAAAAGGTACGAGGCCGGTCCCCGTTTTCCAATGATCTTCTTGGGCGCGGAAAATTGTGAAGACAGCTTACCGTGAGCTGCAGTTGTCTTAACGCGCACGTAATCACCAACGACGAAACTGGGTTCCTTGGCTCCACGTTTTTCATCGGTGTAGCTCTTCGAGATCATTTGCTTCTTTTTGACATGCTCTCGTAGCTGTTCAATCGCCCTTGACGGGTCCGTGCTGAAGCATCTGTCGGGCAATCCCAATATGTCAAGTCTGGTGCGAGGTTGGCGTCGATGAAGAAGAACAGCGGGTGTCGCACCAGTAGTCGCGTGAGGCGTACAGCGATATACTTGCAGGTAATCAAGCATGGCTGTTCGTACGTCACGACGTTCAAGCAGGGCTAGTTGAATGTACGACTTCAGCACCCTATTGAATCTCTCCACCAAGCCGTTAGCTTGTGGGTAATACACGGAAGAGTTGTAGTGCGTTATTCCACGCTCCGTGAGAAACTCGTCAAAGCTTGCTGAAGAGAACTGTGGTCCATGATCGGATACAATACTACGTGGGTAGCCTTCTCGCGCAAAAAGTTCAAGTAAAAACTTCTTCACTGTAGACGTGGTCGCATCTCGCACGAACGCCACTTCAGGCCACTTGCTATAATAGTCAATAACAGTAATCGCAAAACGGCAGTCGGCCGAAGCTTGCGTGAAAGGTCCCACAATGTCGATGGCAATTTTTTCCCACGCCGCGTCAGGAAGAGGAACAGGTTGCAGTGGCGCTGGAAAGGTACGTGCGGACTTGTCACAAGACTGGCAAATCACGCATGTGCGCACCAGTTCTTCAATGTGACTATCCATGCATGGCCACCAATAGGACTCTCTCAGGCGAGCTTTGGTACGACTAATGCCTGGATGTGACTCGTGGGCCAGATCCATAAGGCGGCGTGTCAACGTTGCAGGCACGACAATCCTGTCACCCCGGCATAGGATATCACTTACAACAGAGAGTTCAGCCTTCACGTAAAAGTAAGGTAGCAATTCTTTTGACAGTGATTTCTTGTCAGGCCAAGAAGTAGTCGTGAAGTGCTTAACTTCACAGATAATCTGATCATTGGCACTTGCTTCTTGAAGTTCTGGCATGGTAACTACGGGAGACAACAAACAGATAAATTCCTCTTCTGGTGCATCGCGGATTAAACTCTGGACGGGTAGCCTGGAGAGAGCGTCAGCCACGACGTTTTCGCTACCTTTCCTGTATTCGACGGTATAGTTGTAGCAGAGCAACCGTGAGGACCAGCGCGCAATCCTTAATGGTCGGTGACCGGTGCCTTTCGTCGAAAGAAGCGTAACCAGCGCTGCGTGATCCGTTCGTAAGATGAAAGGTCGTCCCCATAGATAAACGTGCCAGTGTTCGCAAGCCCAAACACAGGCAAGGGCCTCACGTTCGCCGACTGAGTATTTCCGCTCATGCGGTTGAAGTGTGCGGGAGGCGAATGCGACAGTTTGCAGTGAGGTCCCGTTGTCTTGCTGAAGTACTGCACCTAATCCATATCCTGAAGCATCAGTTGTAACGAACACAGGCAAGTGAGGATCGAAAAGATGAAGCACTTCGCAAGATGTGAGCAGAGATTTCAGGCGCTCCAAACTGCTCTGTGCTGCCGCACTCCAAACGAAAGAGGCTTGTCCTCGTAGCAAGGCGCGCATTGGCTCGACAACATCCGAAAAATGAGGAATGAACTTGGAATAGAAGCCTGCAAGCCCCAGTAGCGAGCGGAGTTCGTTCATATTTGTAGGTGATGGTGCCTTTGTTATCGCCTCAATGGATGACATCAACGGAAATAATCCTTTGGCGCTCACAACGTGACCTAGAAAAGTCAACTCTGCCACGTCAAAGACACACTTGTTGTTGAGCCGGAGGCCAGCATCAGAAAGACGTTGCAATACAGCGCGCAAGTTTCCCAAATGGTCCTCTCGGGATCGCCCATACACGATGATGTCATCAATGTAAAATAGGACACATTTGCACCCTTTCAAGATCATGTGCATCATTTTCTGGAACGCTGATGGCGCCGACGCCAGTCCGAAGCAAACCCTCTTGAAGCGAAATAGTCCATCGTGAGTGATGAACGTGGTAAGGTCACGGCTCTCTAAACTGAGCGGTAACTGGTGATATGCAGAAGCTAAGTCTAGCTTCGAGAAACGCTGTGCCCCAGCCAGGCTGTTCAGGAGCTCCTCAGTTTGTGGCAAAGGAAAACTGTCTACTACCACAGCTTTGTTTGGCTCCCGTAAGTCAACACACATGCGAATCGAGCCGTCTTTTTTTCTGGCTACGACAATAGGGGAGACCCACTCAGAAGAGTCGACACGCTCAATGATGCCCTGAGCTTCTAATTTCTGAACTTCTGCCGAGACTTGCTCGCGAATGACAAGTGGCAGTCGTCTCAGTTTGCTGGCCACCGGTTGTACAGACGCGCGAACTCTGACCTTGTGAGTGAAACCTCTCACAGTTCCCAGCTCTTTTGCAAATAGGTGCTCAAACTCAGAACGTAATTCTGGAGGTAGCACCGGAGTTTCTTGCGTCATTAGAAGACACCTGAGCGGTGACCCTTGGATCTTCATATCCAGAGCAGCGATGCCGTCTAATCCCAGAATGGTCGTTCCCCCAGGCACAACGTATAGTAGAACAGAAGTGCATCGGCCGTGAAATGAGGCCGTAGCAATGAAGCATCCTTGTATAGGAATTGCTGCCTTTGAATAATCGAGAAGCTGGACGGATGTAGACTTCAGTGGATACGCTTTAGAAAAATAGCGTTGGTAAAGTTCTTCGGCCAGGACCGAAACCGATGATCCTGTATCGATCAAAAATGGTACAGAAATTCCTTCTATTTCCAACGCTGCGTAAATTCCCTTCTTACGGCTCCAGATCTGACAAACACTTAAATGGTCGTCTGGATCAGCTGTATCGTTACCTTCCGCTACATGCTGAACATTCTTCTCAAACTTCCGCAATGACTTGCACACCTTTTCAAGATGGCCAATTTTCTCACATTGTCGACACCTATGTGCTTTGGCCTTGCACAGAGAGCTATTTGCAAGGTGTGCCGTAGAACCACAACGATAACATACTTGCTCTTTCGGAGATATGCGACTTTGACCGTGCATGTTATAGCAAGTACATGTGCTACAATGCCGTTCTCTGTGATTTGAAGTATCTTTTACACGATGAACTTGCAAGTCATTTTGTGCAAGTTCTCTTGCTTCATTAGTCGCTTGATCATGCTGTTTGGCAATGGTAAGAGCCTTAGAAAGCGTGAGAGACTCTTCCAGCAGAAGGCGTTCACGTAAGTATCCACTTGTGGTTTTCTCTATGAGCTGGTCGCGTATCATGTCGTCCGTTAGATCACCGAAATTGCATGCTCCTACAAGACTTCTCAGCGCGGTGACGTAATCAGCCGCAGTCTCACCTGGGGCCTGCGTACGTTGACGGAAACGGTGACGCGCTGCAGTGACGTTCAACGTGGTTTTGAAGTGACCTTCCAGCGTCGCGATGGCGCGGTCGAACACATCAGGACTAGGGGACGTCAGTGTACCTGCCGCAGCGCTCGCAGGCACGAGGCACGGGTCGTCAGTAGTCGTCAGAGTCTGGAAGATACGTTGTCCTTCCAAGCCCAAGCAGTTGAGCAGGATCGCCTTCCGACGAATGGCAGGTAGGTCGAAGGCGCCCGAAGCAACCATGTAATTCTTGAAAGCCTGGATCCATTGCTCCCATGGAATGTCCGGGTGTCCAGGTGACGACAGGAACGGAGGTGGCGGCTGTAGCCCTGAAATACTCATCGTAGAAGATGGTAGGCAACAAACGAGGGCACAGATGAGGTTCAGGCCGGTAGCACATGGGCTGGTGAATCCTCGTCGCCAAAATATGTTACATCGTGCATAATGAATAGCACAGCATAAACGGAGACATCTTGTTTATCTCATCTTCTTCCTTCTTCCCCGTGGCGGCCACCGAGCGCGTGCCACCGCACAGCGCTGTAGTCGGTAGCGACGCCTTATACCACAGTAGGTGGCAATATTCCCCCTCAACAACAAAAAAAAGAGCATCGTCCCGATGCTGTAAAGTTATTGAAAAAAAAACAAAGTAGTTTAAACAATGAAAAAGGGCACTAATTATCAAATGTTAGACGCGATAAGTTCACCTATGATGAGGCAATTGTCGGAGCACAAATAAAAAAAACACAGGAAAAGTGGTCTTTTAGGAACGCGCAAAATAATAATAAGGCTTCATGCGCACCACGTGAACTATGTCAGAGGTCGGTTGTTTTCGTTGTACCCATCGTGACGACGTAGCGTCCGGAACCACTTCGTAATTTACGTCACTCACGCGGCGTAATACTTTATACGGACCGAAGTATCTGCTGAGCAACTTTTCGGAGAGGCCACGGCGTCGAACAGGGGTCCAAATCCAAACTTGGTCTCCCGGTCTGTAAGATACGTCATTGTGACGCATATTGTAACGTCGTGCATCGACCTTTTGCTGCTGACCAATGTGTAGCCGGGCGAGCTGGCCAGTTTTCTCGGCACGCTCTGCTTCTGCGTCAGTTGTTAATTGATCGGCGCCTTCATAAGGAAGCATCGCATCCAGCATCGTCTGAACTTCGCGGCCGTAGAGAAGGCGAAACGGTGTAAATCGGGTTGTTTCTTGAACGGCGGTGTTATAAGCGAACGTCACATAAGGCAAAATGCAATCCCATGTTTTGTGTTGGACGTCGATGTACATGGAGATCCTGTTTGTGACTGTCTTATTTAGTCGCTCGGTTAAGCCATTGCTCTGCGGATGGTAAGCAGTCGTCGTTCGATGCCTAGTGTTACTTAGTCGAAAAACTTCATCAATAAGCTGTGCAGTGAACGCTGTTCCTCTGCCGGTTATCACTGTAGATGGTGCACCGTGGCGCAGAACAATGTGGCACATGAAGAACTGTGCTACCTCAGAAGCCGTGGCTCGTGGTATCGCCTGTGTCTCAGCATAGCGGGTCAAATAGTCAGTTGCAACAATGACCCATTTGTTGCCGTCGGACGATAAAGGAAATGGGCCGAGAATGTCCATGCCGACTTGGTCAAATGGCTTGTGGGGTGGATCAATTGGCTGAAGTAATCCAGCCGGCTTGCTTGGTGGAGACTTTCGACGCTGGCATTCACGACAACTTTTAACGTACTGTTTCACGCTTGCCGAAAGTCCGGGCCAGTAGTACGCCTCACTTACTCTGGCGAGCGTTCGCGAGTAACCTAGATGACCAGATGTGGGCTCGTCATGACACGCGGAGAGGACTTCGTCCCGCATGTCCTTCGGAACGACGAGGAGGTAAGCGCGGCTCGTAGAACGGGCGTTTTTTTTTTTTTTTGTACAGGACATTATCTCGGAGGCAGAAAGACGTCGCGACGCGAGATAGATGGCGAGGTATAACGGCGCTATGACCCTCCAGATAGTCGATGAGCGGTCGAATCTCTTCATCCTCTCGCTGGCGTCTGCTCAAGTCAGATGAGCTAAGGGCGCCCAGGAAACCGTCATCGTCCTCTTCTTCTTGATTGACTAAAGGTATGGGTGCACGCGACAGCGTATCAGCGTCTTCATGCTTCCGTCCAGACTTATATACGATGGTAACATCAAATTCCTGTAAACGCAAGCTCCATCGGGCCAGTCGTCCAGAGGGATCACGAATGTTTACCAACCAGCAGTGGGCATGGTGGTCCGTCACCACTTTAAATGGACGACCATAGAGGTACGGGCGAAACTTGGTGATCGCCCACACTACTGCGAGACACTCTTTCTCTGTGGTCGTGTAATTCACCTCGGTACGGGACAGTGAGCGGCTGGCATAGGCTATGACTCGTTCTTTGCCGTGTTGATGCTGGACGAGCACTGCGCCGAGGCCGATGTTACTGGCGTCAGTGTGCACCTCTGTGTCAGCATCATCGTCAAAATGCGCAAGAACAGGGGCTGATTGCATCCGCTGTCGTAGCCCGACAAAAGCAGCCTGTTGCTCAGTAGCCCACACAAACGGTGTATCGTCGCGTGTAAGGCGAGTCAATGGTTCCGCTATCTTTGAAAACCCTTTAATAAATCGTCGATAGTAGGCGCACAAGCCCAGAAAGCGTCTAACAGTCTTTTTGTCTGTAGGATGCGGAAACGCGGCTACAGCGGCAAGTTTCTCGGGGTCGGGTCGGACTCCTTTGGCGTTGACTACATGGCCAAGGAATTTGAGCTCTTCATAACCAAAGTGACACTTCTGCGGTTTGAGTGTAAGATCTGCTGATTGAATAGCCTGTAGCACACTCCTGAGGCGGTGAAGGTGTTGCTGGAAGGTTTCAGAAAAAACGACAACATCATCAAGGTATACGAGACAAGTTTGCCACTTCAGACCAGTAAGCACAGTGTCCATCATTCGCTGGAAGGTTGCGGGTGCTGAGCACAAACCAAAAGGAAGGACTCGAAATTCATACAGGCCATCAGGGGTCACAAATGCCGTTTTTTCGCGGTCTCGCTCGTCAACCTCAATCTGCCAGTACCCACTTTTTAAATCCAAAGAGGAAAAATAGTGGGCGTGGAGTAATCTGTCTAACGAGTCGTCGATGCGTGGCAGCGGGTACACGTCCTTTTTAGTCACGCTGTTCAGCTTCCGGTAATCGACGCAAAAACGTAGCGTTCCGTCTTTCTTCTTGACTAGGACGACCGGAGAGGACCACGCACTGTTGGAAGGTCGATGATGCCGTCGTCAAGCATTTCTTGAACTTGCGTACGAATGGCTTCTCGTTCCTTCGCTGACACACGGTAAGGCTGTTGGTGTACTGGGCGGGCGTCGTCGTAAGTGATGATTCTGTGCCTAGTGATCGAAGTCTGGCGCACCTTAGAGGAAGCAGCGAAGCATGACTTGAATTCAAGCAAAAGTTTTCGCAGTGCAGTGTCTGGTTTTCTGGTGTGAGGTTAGAATTAATATCGATATTGTTTAGAGACGTATTGGCGGCCTCCACTGCTTCCGACGAGAAGCAGATGGGAACGGTTCCTAATTCATCTGCAAACGCTAACGAAGTGCCACGGAAAAGGTGTCGGTGTTCGTTGCTGAAATTTGTAACGAGCAGTTGAGATCGACCATCACGTAGCTGTATGATATTCCTAGCCACACAAACACCTTGAGTCAGCAGGTGTTCAAAATTACTTTCTGCAATCGCTTCACCATTTCGCAATCCACAGCATGTGACGTCGACAATAACACTGGCTCTTGGAGGAAGCGTTATACTTTCAGCAGAAACGCGAAGAACGTCGGTACGTTGTTGGTCGTCCTGCTTGTCGATTGCTCGGTCGGCTGAGAAGGTGATGCGATTCTCTTGAAGATCAATCACAGCTCCATATTCCTGCAGGAAGTCAACACCAAGAATAACGTCGCGTGAACATTCACGGAGCACAAGGAAACTTCCTACAAAAGTATAACCGCAGACCCGAACTCTACTCGTGCAGGTTCCAAGCGGAGAGACGGTGTGGCCACCAGCCGTTCGAATCACGGAGCCATGCCAGGGCGTGATTACCTTCTTTAGTAGTCTGGTCATTTTCCCGCTTAGTATCGAATAGTCAGCCCCGGTATCAACTAAAGCACCTGCTGCATAGCCGTCTATCAGCACCGGTATATCCAGAGAAAGCCGCACATATCGCTCAGTCGAATCTACACCCTTTACTGTTAGCGTTGATCGGAGGTCTTCAGCACGTCGACTGCCAGCGACCTCGCCTCCAAGGGTCGCTTGCGTTAGTTTTCCCGGCGGGGACTGGTGGACCGTGCGCCAGCATGGCGCTGTGGCGAAGATGAAAAGCGCCTCGGCGACGGTGAGCGCGACTGCCGTCCAGAAGGCGGTGGCATGCGCTGTTGAGCCAGGTAGTCCTCAATGTCCCGGGGTCACTGGCCATACCGAGGAGGCGCTGAATATACTGAAAATCCGCGCAGCCCGAGGCGCCGGTATGGACACTGGCGGTACAAATGGTCCGCTTCACCGCAGTGGAAGCACAAAGGTCGGCGATCAGGGGTCCGCCAAACATCAGATTTCCGAGGCGAAGCACGTCTGTCGTCAAGGTAGTGTGCTGGTTGTTCCGCAAGATGCACAGGGCTGGCGTAAACGAGGGGTGGGGGCGTGCGTGTGTTCTCGTAGTACCGTAGAGGCTGCGCCGACTGAAGTGAAACCGTAGGAGGTGCCCGAACAAACAGCGGGGAAGAGGAAGCTGGGCGCTTCAAGGCTTCTGCATAGGTCACACGGTGGTAGTCGGCCGGGGCGGGTGTGGCGTTATTCAGACTCACAGGGTCACGAAGGACATGATGCAGCTCGTCCTTGACGATGCTTGCAATGGAACTCACCGTAGGTAGTGGTGGTGTGGCAGCCTTTTGCAGCTCCTCGCGTACTATGGAGCAGATAAGGTCGCGCAGACACTCGGTGTTGCTCCCAATATTCTTAGAACTTGAGCAGTGGACGTGTTCACTTGCCGCTCATACAGGGTGGATTGATGCTGAAGCATCTTTTTCATCGTGACAGCTTCAGACAAAAACTCGGCGACCGTGTTCGGAGGGCTCCGTACAAGGCCAGCGAAAAGCTGCTCCTTAACTCCCCGCATCAGGTGACGCACCTTCTTTTCTTCTGTCATACTCTGATCAGCTCGTCGGAACAGGCGCGTCATATTGCTACGTAGCTGACGTATCAGCAGTCAGAAGACGACAACGAGGAAGTGGTCTGAAGGTTGTTCAGAGAAGCTCGGCGAGGAAAAGCGCCGAGGTGGCGGAGAGCGAGATTGGCGACGTTGCGGCGACGGGGAGCGAGAACTGCGGCGACCGGACGAAGGGGCGTCAGGGTAGCGGCGACCGGGCAAAGGGGCGTCAGTGGAAGGCTCGTAAGATGACGACGAATAGAAATTGAAGGGTGCGGCGACTGAACGTCGAGGGGTCGTCGGATTCATGAGCGCCGAGGTAGAGAAAGTCTGACGTGGTTGGTTTGACCAACGGCGGCGGCAATAGCGAGAAACGAACCCAGGCTGGTGGCAGGAAAAACAAATAGGTCGGTCGTCGGGTGTTCGCCATTCCGAAGGGTTACGGAAGGGCATTGTTGGAGGTGAACGGCGAGCGTGTCCTCGGGAGTAGGACGGGGCTTCAGGGCGAGTCAAGGGACATGCTGATGGAAGTCCGAGATTCGCAAACTCCTGCCTCACCACAGCTTGTATTAACGCCACTGACGGCTGTTGTTGGTCAGAGGCGAGCGTTGCGAAAACGGGTGGCTCAAGAGGAGCCGGACAGGCGGCTTCGATTTCCCGACGAACAATGCGTGTGACGTTGTCATACGTGGGGGACTGGCGGGCGGCTTCACACGATGAGGTCGCGGCCGTGTCGGGCAGCCGGGTGAATCGCTGAGTAATACGGCGGCTCTTGGCTTCTTCGAACCGCCGGCACTCTTTAATGATGGCGTCGACGGTGGCAACGTTGTTGTAAACTAGAAGATTAAATGCGTCGTCTGCTATGCCTTTCAGCACATGGGCCACTTTCTCCGACTCACTCATGTGCTCGTCAATCTGGCGGCATAGGGCGATGACGTCGTGAATGTACGCGACGTACGACTCCGTCGACGTCTGTGCACGAGCCGCCAGTTGATTCCGCGCTGTGATCTGCCGCCCAACGGTGTCGCCAAAAAGGTCGCGGATCTTTTCTTTAAAGGAGTCCCAGCTCGTAATCTCCGCTTCGTGCGTCTCGAACCACACTCGCGGTGGGCCATCGAGGTAAAAAAGCACATTGGCAAGCATAAGAGTCGGGTCCCACCTATAGCTTGCGCTGACCCGTTCGTACCGGTTGATCCATTTGTCGACGTCAACGCCATCCTGACCGGAAAATACACCGGGATCACGAGCAGGAGGTAGAACGACGTATGTAGAAGTCACGGTAGGGGCAGGTGGCGAAGACGATGGTTGTTCAACCTGTGACATGGTTGGACCTATGATGATGCGGCCGTTGCGGAGCTTCGTGATGAAGACGGGGAAGTACCCAGCACGTCCACCAAAAAGATGTTACGTGAAAATGACACGAGGCGTGTCTATTTAAAATCTATATTTAAACTGATGCGTATGGCGTCGGCTAAGATGGAAGCAGCACGCACAACCTTCAGACCACTTCCTCGTTGTCGTCTTCTGACATCTGATACGTCAGCTACGTAGCAATATCTTCCACATAGGTCATGACAGTTTTATTGGGCATCTGGATGCGGGCCTGGATCGCTCGTTCCGCTCGTTCGTGGCGATCAGCACTTTTGTAAGTATCCAACAGCCGGCGGCGGAATTCGGGCCACGATGTCATCTGTTCCTCGTGATTCATGTACCAGGTACGTGTTCTATCCTCCAAATAGAAGTACACACGTCGTAGTTTGGCAGCGTCGTTCCAGTCGTTCAAAGCAGCCACGCGCTCGAAGTCGACCAACCAGTCCTCGACGTCTTCGAGCTCGCTGCCATGAAACGGTGTCGGAACCTGTGGACTTTCGAGGGTGTACCGAGTCACCGGGGGGTTTTCCGTACCTGTTAAAGTGGTTTGAACGGACGTGCTCATCATTCTGGTGTGAACTGTAGGGTCAGCTTCGGGAGGCAATTCCCTGATCCTGCGGCTTGTCCGATGAACGGTAGTGTTGACTCGCACTGGGCTTGTGGTGCCGCTTCCAGGAGGGGTCTGAAACATCCGTGAGGGGCCTACCCCGCACCTCCACCAATTGTCACGTCACTCCAGGGGGTGTCGACAAGGCTTACTGACGTCTGAGCAACAGGGCTCTACCAAGCGCGTTGGTTGGGCTTGTTGTTGTTGTTGTTGTTGTTTCCCTGTGCAAATGGCTCGTACCCAAAGAAGGGGATTGGCCGATTATAAGGTGAATTTGCCCTAAACTTTCAGCATTGCGTCATTCCTACAATTTTTTGTAACTTAATTTTGATTTGAAATACCGATATCAAGTTTGCAGAAAAAAAGAAGAAAAATAGTGATACAGCAATTTAGCAAGAAAATCGTTTAGTCGCAGTGATGTATTCTTGAACGGCGAATAAAACATCCCTGTGGCTGAAACCCAGTGTAGAGGCTCCAAATGAAAGAAGATCAGGTTGTGATAGTTGCAAGCCCAGTCGGTGCTAGTATGCTTTGCCTGAATAAATCGAAACGGCGACAATGTAATAAAAAATGACTGATCGTTTCCTCTTGATTACAGTAAATGCACATAGGGGAATTCAATATGCCTGATCTATGCAAGTAAAAATTGAGGGAGGTAACGCGGCAACGAAATTTCGTGATGACAACTTCCATCATCCTTGAATTAGTCAGTTCACTGCGCCAGGGAAATAACAAGTGTTTGTACTCTGGAGAAGCCGTCAGTGCAGGGTCAGATAAATTTTGCCTGATTTTAAGTGTGTGAAATCGCGCCACCGTAATGTATACTGTATGAGGGAAAATAGGAATAATTGGTGTCGAAAAGGATGCCTTCGCAAGAGAATCAGCTATTTCGTTTAACAACAAACCTTTGTGCCCTGGTGTCCAGATTAAATGAATACTTCGGAGATGACAGGGGATCAACGATTTAAAAAGTTTCACTATAGGTGAGTGACCAGATGCGGACAGAGAAGAGCACACTGATAATGAATCAGTTATGACTGCTACGACTGGAATGGAAATATTTATCTTTCGCAAAGCTAACATTATTGCCATGAATTCAGCCAGAAAGACAGGAAGAAAATCCGGTAAGCGAAATGAAAATGACCAATCAAGTACGGGGCAATATATTCCAACGCCTGATTTTTCATGTGATTGAGATGCGTCCGTTGCTATAATGACATTTGTTGGCAGAGTACTTAAATGGTCCTGCAATAAACCATTTAAAATGCCTGTAGGTAATAGCTTAGCGTGAGTTGGGAAGATATCATGGTAAACAATTTCTGGAGAATTTTGTTGCTCACTTAAAGGAATCAGATCACGAACGTGTACATTTAGGGGCTCAAGTAACGATTGAACAAATACTATTTGTGGTTTGGTAAATCTAGGCCAATGCACGGAGAAGAATAGGTCAGGATTGGAAATAAAAATAATTTGTTCAGGGTTAAACGGTGCTTCATATAGTCGTAAAAAGGTCTGCACAGTAAGAATGTTAAAGCGACATAATAAGGTTGGTATTCGTGCTTCAAGGTATAACACTGAATTTGCAGTATACTTTGGAAGTCCTAAGCAGAGCCGTAAAGCCTCTCTTTCCAACAGAACGAGCGGCCGAAGTTTGTAGGCTGGCGCACCAGAAAAAAGAATGCAGCCAAACTCCAACACAGGTCGGACATACATTTTATATATAATCAAAAGTGCCTTTCTTCTCATACCTGATCTACAGTTGCTCAACCTCCGCAATACGCCCATCGCGCGTACTGCTTTTGTCGCGATGTATTCAATGTGAGGGCGCCAATTTAGATGTTCATTATACATAACTCCAAGATATTTCAATGATTGTACTTGTGGGATATCTTGAAGCTTGTAATTAATAGATATGTGCACGGGATCTTTGATTGGAAAAACGAGAATAGCACATTTACCGGTATTCAGGTTCAACATCAAT
The DNA here is from genome assembly GCF_043290135.1 of Rhipicephalus microplus. Taxonomy (NCBI): domain Eukaryota; kingdom Metazoa; phylum Arthropoda; class Arachnida; order Ixodida; family Ixodidae; genus Rhipicephalus; species Rhipicephalus microplus. Next base: position 249,683,768 of record NC_134700.1, on the reverse strand, counting down.
CCATCCAGCCAATGTTCTATGTTTGCCAGAGCGGGGGCCCACGTGCACTTCTTTCTTCTCTGTGGTGTGAGCCTTCACCTTGGCATACGACCCACTACTAGAAGTAGGTGACAATATGAACGCCTTCGCCATCGCTATTACTGGCGTGGTATGTACAATTTTGTACGCGAATTTGTGCAGTGCTGTCCTGACTGCCAGTGACGCAAATCAACACCGCTACGTGCGACTGGCGCATCGCAGCCACTTCCATGCTTTGTCAAGCCATTTGATCGCGTTGGCGTTGACTTCTACGGCCCGCTTCCATTGACACCAGATGGCAAACGGTGGATTATAGTGGTGGTCGATCACCTAACACGGTACGCCGAAACAGCCGCTTTGCCGAGCGCTACCGCTCAAGATGTCGCCTCTTTCATTTTACGTCGCTTTATCCTTCGACATGGCGCACCTCGAGAGCTCCTTAGTGACAGAGGCCGCGCTTTCCTCTCCGAGGTCGTCGAAGCTCTGCTTTCGGAATGCCACGTCATTCATCGGAAAACGACAGCATACCACCCGCAGACTAACGGGCTAACGGAACGGTTTAATCGCACGTTGGGTGCACACGCTCTCAATGTACGTGGCATCTGATCATAGCAACTGGGGCCGTGTTCTCCCATACATCACATTCGCATATAATACTGCAATACAAACAACCACGAGATTTTCACCTTTCTTTCTTCTTTATGGACGTGACCCTTCCCATACAATTGATACTCTACTTCCCTACCGTCCTGATGCTTCCGAATGTCCACCTATCTGCGATGCTGCTCGACAAGCCGAAGAGTGCCGCCAGCTCGCCCGTACGTTCACCTCGGACGAGCAGCAACGCCAGAAAGAAAACCGTAGCGCCTCCCTTCCGGATCCCAGCTATGCCCCAGGGTCCCTTGTGTGGCTTGCTAGCCCATACCAAGCTCCGGGTCTCCCATCGAAACTTGTCCCTCGGTACGAGGGGCCTTACTCCGTTTTGGAGAAAAACTCTCCGGTTAATTAATTAATTGAGCCAGCTACCCGATCGGATGACATGCGCCGGCGTGCACGTGACATCGTCCATGTTTCCCGCCTGAAACCGTATCATGAGCCTCTACCTGAAACTTCTTAGGTCGCCAGGATGGCTCCTTCTTTAGTGGGGGCGATTGTGAAGAAGATGTGCCTGCAGCGATCATCATCGCCAACGCCCGGCTCTCTCAGCTCGTGCTTCGGTTCGTTGCTGTGCCGATCTCTGGACGGTTCTTCACACTGTCTCGCCGCTCTCTTTAATGACTAATAAACCTCCTCACAATTGTAAGATGCTCGAGCATATAATATTTACAAACATAGTCAATTTTTTAGAATCAAATTTATTTTTCACGTCAGCACAACATGGCTTCCGTAAAACATATTCATGTGAAGCACAGCTAATATCATTCACTCAACACTTACATCAGATCCTTGATAAATCATCCCATGCTGACTGTATTTTTCTAGATTTTTCAAAAGCTTTTGACAAGGTTTGTCATAGACTGCTACTTTACAAACTAAGACAACTACATGTAGATCTTGACAGTAACCTAGTAATGTGGATTGAATGCTTTCTCACTAACAAATCACAATTCGTTACTACAAAAGGTCATAATTCTTCTTTTCGCTAAGTTCATTCTGCCGTTCAGCAAAGCTCCGTCTTATGCCCCCTGTCGTTCCTCATTTATATTAATGACGTATCATCAGTTGTATCATCTAACATTCATGTATTTGCTGACGACTGTTATTTTTCGAGAAATTACTAGCGGTAATGACATTAATATATTGCAGTCTAACCTTAACGCTATATCTAACTGGTGTGAAAAATGGCTAATGGACCTAAACATTAAAAAGTGTAAAATCATGCGTGTATCAAGAACTTGCACAACTTCACCGGTTTACTATCTTAATAACATTCTTTTGGATTTTTTCAAAGAATCCAAAAGAATGTTGTTCTTATAGATACTTATAAGATACTTATAACAGTTAGTAACTGTTATAAGTATCTTGGAGTTAACACAGCAACTAACCTCAACTGGTCACCTCATATTGAATACATTATTAACAATGCTAACTGCATACTTGGCTATTTACGACGTAACTTTTCAACGTCCCACATAGTTTAAAACTGCAGCTTTATAAAACACTAATACGCTCTAAATTAGAATATGCTACCACCGTGTGGGACCCCGGCTATAATAATCTGGTAACTTCCCTTGAGCTTGTTCACAATAACTCCGTTCGTTTTATATTGTCCAATTATAACAGAACCGCGAGCATTTCAACCATTAAAACTTATCTTGCACTCCCTTTCTTAGCATCTCGTAGAAAAGTCGCCCATTTAACTCTATTTCACAAGATATACAATCATCCCATCTTGCATGACCAACTACTACTTCACCCATGGCACATATCCCGCCGCATTGACCACCATCACAGAGTAGGCATCCCTTCATGTAACACAAAAACTTTCTTCATTTTTGCCTTGCACATCAAAGGAGTGGAACAGACTTCCCGGTGACATTGTTGCTGTTAGTGATAACAACTTGTTCCGTGTTTCATTAGCTAACATTGTGTAATAAGTTCTTTTTGTTGCAATAGCTAAGATTGTATAATAAAGTTCGGTGTTGTATTACCCGACATGTATTATTATATAGTATATTAGCAGACATTGTACTTTTAAGAGATTTATTTGTACGATATAACCGTATTCACTGCTTTTTGTTCATTTAAATATTTTATTGTAATTAACCCACCCCCTCTGTAATGCCATTTGGCCCTGAGGGTAAAATAAATAAATAAATAAATAAATAAATTGTAGTGCGGAATTCGCAGGGCAACGACCAGTGGAACCATCTCTGAGTGCGAAGTGCGAGCGTGTGCACGAGCTGTAGACGCTGGACTGCTCGAGTATTTGTGTCCGTACCGGCTGTCTGCCTACTACCTGGCGTTGCCATTAAACTCCCTTGCAAAATAAATAAACACAATGTGATCTCGCACACTATATCACGATCCTGACAGCATAACATTACAGAAACAGCATCCATGGCACAACTACAGGGCATATGCTGAAGATATAAATTAAATTGCTCACAGACTTTGCAGCAGATCAATACATCAGCTAACGGAAGTGCTGGACAAGAGGGACCGACAGTATTGACTAAATAAAAATTTTTGCATATCACTGCAACCTGAAACATTCCGATTATTGAGAGCTGTTGCCGCGCAACTATGCAGTGCTGGCAGAGAACCTTCACAACACTGTACATAATAAATAAAAATACTAGGTTTAAGCGGAGTTATTGAATTGTCGCTGTGTTTTGCCATCGAAACCTCTCGTATTGCCCAGATAGCTGCAAAGCCAATGCTCAACAACTTCTGATTAATGTGCAATATTGAAAGCGATCACACCCATCAAAAACAATGGAGCAGTGATCAATAATCTCGTGAAAGTAGTAACCACAACTCCTCCATTTATGGTGGCCTCGTATGGGCATTGTGTGCCCAATTGAAACAGATTTACCTATTTGTTTCTCGAAATTCTAAGCCGCCTTTTATAGCAAAGCATCGATCCATATTTATAGAGCTGGTAGCGGTGCAGCCAGTAACTGGGCAGGTCAAGCAGGTGATAGATGTTCTTCGGGGCCAATCACTACTGTTTTCAAGGAAAATTGGAGCTTTTACGTTACTGTTACCACATCTACAGCTGCCCATATGACACGCGCGGCAAAGTACCGAAAACTGTGCCACCTTGCACAAAGATTCACACATGCTGCGCATTGACCGCGTGATCTGTGCTACCCCTGTGAAGGCAAAAGATACGGGTTGAAAGCAAAGCCAACAAGCAGCCTTTTCCGCAGCCTCAAAGCCATCCAGAAAAACCGTGCAGGCCTGCAGGCTTCAGCGATGTAACCATTGGTTCAATCAAAAGTTTATTTTTTTGCCAGGTTTTCATGTGGTGGCAGTGACATCTCTTTGACACATGGTGTTATATGAACATTAGGTTAGGAAAACAAATACTTCTTTATATCGAGAATTTTGCTTATACCGAGGCGTAAATCTAACCGCACGTTCTGGTGCGATTAGATTCTGGTGTAAAATGAAAAGACCGTTAGTTGTAGTGACATACTCGGGCATTCTTTTTGCGATCTGAGTAGGAGTATATTTTTAAGTTGCATTTAAGTGTCGAAGGGAAAAAAAAAAGGCTACTAAGGTGCCCTATTAATACTGCCCCCAGTAAGATGGCGGAGGCTTCTTCACTTTCGGAATTGCTTTCACTTCAGCAATTAGGTTTTAGTACTCGCGCACTATCTACTAAAAGTAGTGTAACACATTCTTCATGCTTCACTTTTTAAATTCGGCAGCACGACGTTTATTTCAAAGTTCGAGTTGTCATTAATGTGAGAGCAGCGATAGCAGCGCTACGATGATGTGTCGCGCTGCTGGCGACAGAGGTCGCCATTGCTTTTCGCGGCCGCTGGGCTATTTCGTTTTGCGGTCGGCGATGGATGATAGTTTGGTTATTAAATTATTTGGTGCTGTGCAACCCATATTGGACGCCGTATACACATAGTTCTACACAAGCCGTCCGGCACAAGATAACAGCAACTACGGCGCACCAATTTCCGCGGTCTTCATCGCGGCACATATTTCAGTCTCCAGCCCGGTTTGACCAGAGTTTGACGGGTGAGTAGGCCTAGCACAAAACATTGTACTTGGTTTCTCACTCGGTGTTAGTGATCCGTGAGTGCCGCCGGTGTTTCTCTTCTGAAGACTGTGTGCTTGTGGATACAACTGCTGTCTTGCCGCGCTGACGCGCGTGCCGCTACTTGTGACCGGCAGTCGGCGCACCTCTGACCGGATGCAGACTGGCGCGTGCTTTGCAGATGCATCAATATCGTCTGATTGTTGTTGGCCTAGATGGCCTGTGCAACTCTTACGCGACCTTGTTACCGTCGGTCTTCAATGTCCCGCTCGTTTAGTGTTTGGCCCGCACCTCTCTCTTGACATTGCTAAGAGGTGATCATCTGGCTCACACGGATCATTAATACAACCTTGTTTTGATGCGCATGATTTGCGCACAACTTACCGAGATTTGCATGTTCTTTCTGTAATCTTTTGACAAATCTTCTCAGCACCCTTTCGCTTGCTTGCAGAAGGCACTGAAGGAGTATTCATGACGAAAAATGAGTTTTAGCAGCGATGAAGTCAATTTTCTTGTCTACCGGTATCTGCAAGAATCGGGTAAGTGCGACGTCATCGTCGGTGGTGGGTTCAGGTGCGAAGTAGGCGTTCCCCTGTGCAGGTTTCGTTCACTCCGCCTACACCTTCGGCATCGAAAGCCACATCAGTCAGTCCAATATCAATGGGGCTCTGGTTCCTCCTGCTGCATTGCTGTCCATTATTCAGAAGGGTCTTCAGTATACAGAGGCTGAAATCAGCATTGGAGAGGTAGGTCACTTCTTTTATTGTATTTCCTACATCTGGATGCGTGAAGTGAAACGAAACTGTTTGCCACATGTGGAACATGAATGCGGTGTACCGTTAAAGATGGTGACTTGAAAAGCATGCAATTGTCATTGAAGGCTCCTGCACGTAGCACTCGCCTTTGTCTGCACTGCAAAGATTGCCGGCGCAATCGGCAGTCTATGAGCATTAATGTATTGTGCCAGTCTAAACTCACTGGCCAGAAAGATCATGGAAGTTAGACAGGGGAAACTCAACCACTTAGAATAGTGTTCCCTCTGTAACGTTGACAGATAAGGAAGCAACTAGTAATCAATTTGGATAAGTAGCCTTCTTGTTGACTCGTCTTTCCTGTGATAAGGCGGTTGCACATGTGTGCTGTTTCCCTTGCTCCTCTCTTGTGGGTACGCATTTTGGAATAATGGCAATTATACTGCTTTTTCTTGATGTAGTTTTGTTTTGGAAAAGATGTGACACAATAAGGTATTATAAAAAGTTGGTATTTGGCACTTCTCCATCTATTCTTGGGCCTTTATTCACCTTTCAAGCATTGTGTGGAACCTATGTTTAGCGAACATATGCACCAACTTTTCCAGGAGCAAGTTCTTCTAGAAAAATAAATGTCTTTATGTAGCGATATGGGCACTTGCACCAAAAGAAAGGCACGCATCATTGTTCACTCTGAAAGCTGCTTTGGCAGATGCAATATTGCAGTTCAGTGTGGTAAGTGAAAAGGTTGCAGCTATGTGTGCAGTTGTATGCTGAAAATTGTAAAAAGCACTCCTTATGCTTCTAAAGATGCAAAATGATTTTGGTTTTTAAGTATGAAATGTTGAAAACAATTCTGAAACGACGTTAGGTGCACTCCACAACTGCCACTGCAAGGTAAATTCAGTTACGCCTCTTCAAGAGGTGTGTGTGGCGATTCGAACTGGTCTTTAACATCAGTGCGAATGTGAAATGCGGAAGGGAACGTTTTTTCTCATCATCTGCTGGGGTTTTGAAGTTTGAAGACGAACAACTTCCGTTACCCTGCACCAATATTGATAATCCTTGTTGTGTTCATCTCAGTATTCAGCCCTATCCACATTCCAGCTCTGCAGAATGCTGATAAAAAAAGCGCCGCGGGGCTGCTTTAATGATGATGATCACCTCATGATGGAGGGACAGACTGTCATGTTGAGTTCTTACACTGAACTTGAGCCATATACAGCTTTGCTGCTAGAAAAAAAAAATAGGCACCCTTGCCCGTTTACAATATCTATGTTGCGATCTCCACCATGAGTTATCTTTCATCCTCTTTTTCGTTCCCAGGATGGCTCAGAGCGAATGATTGAGTCCCTCTCTCTGATCGATGCCGTCATGCCTGATGTGGTGGCATCACGGCAGCAGCAGGCCCATAACAACAAGAATGCAGTAGTTAAGGCAGAGCCAAGCAACACCAATGGCGAGGATACTACCCACAACTTTGGCGGTGAGTGTCGTGTTGTGACTGATTCAGAAGCAGCGAGAAGTGCTGCTGAAAGTTGATCACATGCCTATACTTCACCAAAGACTCGGAGGGCTCTGTTGTTTCATTGGGGAGCTTAATGTAATGAGCTAAAGAGCCAATTGCAGACACAATCAAGTTTGTGTGAACTGCAAGAGTTACGATGTGCAAAAATTTTTGTAGAGGCTCAAGGGCACCAGGTAGGCCCTATACCTACCATGCATTTTCGATTATGATGAGGTACCCCTTTCTCGGGAACTACATGTGGTATTTGCATAATGCATATATCGTTTCTTTTTCTAAATTTTGTGCTTTTTTAGGTTAAGGAGAATCATTAAGCTCTCAGTAATGTTACTGTTCTTGCGTAATATTTTTTCACTAGTGTCTGAATTTTGACTTAATTTGTGCATTTCTAAACTTGATTGGTTCATGAGGTTTAACGTCCCAAAACCACCATATGATTGAGAGACGTCGTAGTGGAGGGCTCCGGAAATTTCGACCATCTGGGGCTCTTTAACATGCACCCAAATCTGAGCACACGGGTCTACAACATTTCCGCCTCCATCGGAAATGCAGCCGCCGCAGCTGGGATTCGATCCCGCAACCTGCGGGTCAGCAGCCGAGTACCTTAGCCACTAGACCACCGCGGCGGGGCGCACCAAGCAGGTTCGAACCGACATTCTGAAAGAGTGGTGAAATCGCCAGGCACATCATATTGGAAATTTCGTATATAAATGATGTTAGTGCATAAGAAGCGCGCAGCATTTATCGAATATCCAGTCGACTCCGACGATTGCTTCGATGAAGGTCTCACGGGTCATTCATATAGGCGCCACAACCGCGCAACTGCGGCCCTTCAATGAGTGTAGCAGTATATGACATTCAAACGAACAAACGCGGCTACTATACCGTTTTGCTCTGCATAACATGTGCCACGTTGTGCATATAATTTCGGCCGAGGAAATACTCCCGAGCCACGTTAGATCGTCAGCGTATACGGAGGTCCAGCCCAGCGGCGAAAAGGAAATCTAATTAACGAGCGTGTTCCGCATATCTCGCCGGCACGCAGATGGCGAAAGGGAAGCTGCAAAGTGTATACGAAGCAGCCAACCTGGCGTCACTGCAGGCTTTCCACTTCCTTCGGCCGTGCACGCATGTACATCAGTGGCCGAATAAAGAAAGCACGGTGATCGGCGTTGTCCGTTTCGAGGCCGTTCGGGCCCACGCTTCGGGCGATGTCAGGATGTTGCGATGAAGACAGCGGGGATTTCGAAGGGCACGGGAAGGTTGCCCCAGCAACGGGACCCTTTATGGCTGCGGACCCTCGCAGCGCAGCGCGGCACAGCCCTGCGCGTCCATGCCGAGACACCGTGCCGAGGCGTGCATTTCTAAACTTTTAACACAAACTCTTTGGTGTAAAGCTTTAATTTTACGTCGATAGTTGTGTCCTTTCCTTAGAATACATTGAAAGTAATTGCACCTAGGTTAGAAAAAAATATGGTTTTTAAGACAATTGAGTTTAAAAGAGAAAAAAACAAACATTAAACGTAAACAATTTTTAACACAGGCACTGTTCATGTAATTTATTTTGTAGCCATCAGACCAACAATCATCGTCAAAGTCGTTTTTATCGCTTTTCAACATGTCGTTTTGCTTGTCTTGCCTCTTTCGTGAGCGGTCGTGCAGCTTTGTCTGCAAAGCATTGCCAATTGTGATCAACCTCTTCGATAATCTGACTGTGTTGTGCCTAGGCTTTAAGCCCTAAAGATTTTCAAACGTAGACACGTGCCGTAGTGCCATCATTGTATGAAAAAGCAGCATCCAATGTTGCGATCCTAAGACTGCGAAGCCCAACAAATACATTTTTCAGGCCTCGTTCTGGGACAGTGTGATTGAATGATTCATTTGCATTTTGGTTTCGTCTATGAAAGCGCTTCTCCAGCAGCTCAGGCTGAGGTGGCTGCCTGTGTACACGCTTAAATGCCTCTAAAACTGGTGCAGGTAAAGAAGTGGCCATGCACACCTCAAAGGAGGTTGAATAGCTTGCTGGTGCAGTGTTTGGTGGCTCAGTATGTCGCTAGTATTCACTCGCGTTTGTGAGATACCTTTGTTTGTTGCCACAAGACTTGTGCTTCCTAAAGGCCTTCTTTTCCCTTGGCGTAACAACACATATGGAATACACGAGGCGTAATGTAGCTAGTAGTGTTGAAAAAAAAAATGTGTGCTGCGACCTCAAATTGCCAAGGCTAGAAAAACAGCGTTAAAATAGTGACAAGACCATTTCTTATTTATTACTGATTACAGAGAGGCAAACGTTTTTATTCTTGTTACATAGTTTTTTTCTTTAATGAAGAAAAAAAGTCAAGTTTGGAGAGCACAGAGCGCTCGAGGTGTGTGTTCACTCACAACTTACTGACTGAAAAAAAGCTTTTCAGCCAAAAATAGGAGTGTTTAGAGAGAGGGGGGGGGGGTGAAGGTGAGAAATCTGTCGAAAGAGTTACACTTCCGAAATTGAAAGGATCTTTTTTAACCTTGTGTCCTTGCTATCTTTAGAAGTGTCTGTTAAAAGATCCCTCATTGACCATTGCCAGTAGGGTTTCCAGGTTTGTCTGCTGTTTCGGGCTGATGACAGGATAAAATTTCATTTGGTTGGTTTACTTGGTTTTTACTTATTTTTGGTGCAGGTTGGCTATTTTCAAGATTGATAGAAGTGAGAGCAGCTCATATTACGTAATAACCCTAGCAAATATGTAAGCTACTGGGCCGTTCGATCACGGCACTTGAAATATTTTTAATCTTGTCCAACCTCTATCAATCTAACAGAGGTGCTTTCATTTCATCCAAGGGATCCAAAAGTTTGCATTTTTGCAGCTTCAGTGGTAACAGGAGTAACAGGACCTACAGGTGGAATCCGTAAATATGGGAAACCAGTCATCAATATTACAACAAAGGTCAATCAGTCCAGCAAGAACACTATGGTGCATCTTGCAGAGAGAGCAATGGAACTGCTTGGCCTGCTTATGTAAAATAAAACTCAGAGGCCTAGTGAATTTTTTTATTTACAACCTTTGTAGACATCAAAAGCTATAGTGAAGTTTTCAAAGGAGTTAGAGTTGTACTGAACACTTCATTTATTTATGCTTATTTGTGTCGTTCTAACACTGACTATCTTAAATGTACTGTACGCTTCATCACAGTTGTTTTTTTTTTTACACCTTTAGCTCTTGCTTCGTCTTCTAATAGGGAGTGCAGCTGCAGTTGGTGAAGTAAATTGTGTCACCTTTCAGGAACAAATCATAACGAAGCGATGGAAGTCGAGGCCAGTGTGGAAATTCCGAGCAGCCGGGCAACGATACTCAAAGGTCACGAGTCGGAAGTGTTCATCTGTGCGTGGAATCCGACGTCTGATCTCTTGGCATCTGGGTATGTGCCATAATTCGCTGCACGCTTCTTGGCTAGAGCATGTATTTGGCACACTTCGTGGAACTTGCAGTAATCGCTAAAAGCTTCATATCCTGCTCATAATTGTGTCGTGCTAGGCCTGCGTTGTATTACATGTTGCAGGTCCGGGGACTCGACAGCCCGCATCTGGAATATGAATGACAACAGTCCCAGCCCTAACCAACTAGTGCTGAGGCACTGCATACAGAAAGGAGGCACTGAGGTGCCCAGCAACAAGGATGTCACCTCGCTTGACTGGAATGTAGGTGTCCCTTCATTTCTCTCGTGTGTCATAAAACGAGACTTCATTGACACAATGTGCATACTTAACCATAATTTGCCAAAAAAGTAGCCGTACATTTTGTTATGGTAAAAGTTTATAAAGTGTAAAGTTTTATTGTAGGTTGCAGCATGCCCCAGTATGTTGTTTCTTTGGATGATCATTTCTGTCCGGAATAGTCTCGCGGCAGGTGCATCTTGCATGCTTGTGCATTGTGTAGGAAATATTTTGACTTCCCTTTTATAATAGGCACTATCATGTCCAAGGGTCAACGCTGATGCGCTTTAAAAAATTCTAGGGTGTAAATCTTTCATAACAGTAATACTGTTGTTTCGTTGTGTCAGCATAGCAATGGCTATGCATTTAAAATGTGCATTTCTTCTGTCTGGCTTGCATTATCTTTTACTTCTAATAAAAAAAATCTCATTTGGCCTCTGTGTTGCTTGCAGTCTGATGGCACCCTGCTGGCCACGGGATCATACGATGGGTTCGCTCGAATATGGACGACAGATGGTGAGAACACTGGTCCTGTTATCTAGTGTGGCGTCACATTTATTCTACAAAAATATTATTTTGCACCTAATTATTCAAGTGGTAATGAATCTCTACCCAAAATCAAGTCATATTTTGAAATAATGATTATTTGATCTGTTTTTAGTGAAAACTTGATAAGCAGGTAGTCCCAGCTAGCAAGCACCATTATTTTAAAAAAAGGGAAGGTGTTACTCCAGTACAGTGAAGTAGTTATTAATGAAGTATTGCTAATGTTTAATTAATTAATTATGCAGTCAGTCTCATTTTTCGTATTTCCAGGGAATCTTGAAATCATCTGAAAAATTGGCAAGTTCCGCAGACTAATTCATACTTTTTACTACTCCCAAGCGATCTAATGCACAGCACTGTGCCATACATGTTTCAGGCTATATTGGTGCTCACAAAGGCTCTTGGAAATTTGGGACAAAGCTGAGTTAAAGAATCTCACCTGACAGTATGTAAAGTTACAAGGTGCAGTAGTTTATAATTTTTAATTTAAATGAAGTGCAAAGAAAAGCAGTATGTTAAGGTCGCAACCTCCGGAAGTCTACTTCAGCTTGATCAGCTTTTTAATGTGACTGCGGGACACGTATTGTGTAAGGCAAAAATTATTCCAGGAATATTGTGAAGGGGCAACAATATGATGAAATGGGACATACTATTTCATATGCTGGATTGCAAACTACTTTTCATGAGTAGTGTCCTAGATAATTTTAGTTTTCTTGAAATGGCTGCACTTTTACGAAATAGATTTGTAAACAATTTACACTTGTCACAAATCGTGTGTTCATTCCATTTTGTGCGGTTCATTTTGTACTGGAACGTTAAAGCAGGCCAAATCCATGCAAAATATTTTTGACATTTCATCCAAGTTGGTGTCGCCATGTCAAGCTAAGAGCATTTTATTCCGATGCCGTATGTGTTGCCTCACATCCATCAATGGTTATATAGACCTGTATACACTCAAACCTCATTATAACAGAGGTGCATCTTAGACGAAAATAAGTGTGTTATTGTATTTACTCGCGTAATCCTCGCACTTTCATAGTTCTCGCACCCCCCCCCCCCCCCCCGCATTGCCCAACAAAAATGCGATTTTTTTTCCGTGAGTAATTATCGATCCCCCAAAAATTGCTGAAGAAATGTCTTCTGCTACTTCAAAACACTGATGAGGATAGCGCACAAAATGCTGGCGCCATCTCTTAAGCATAATGCATACTATCGACGCATAAGCACGACCTTCGAGGTAACTGTGTGCGCCACCAATCTCGGAGGTCATAGCACGAGCTGCAGTGTAATCCAAGCCAAGCCAAAGTGGCAAGTGCGCGTGTTGCCGCTTGTTGTGTATGTTGCGTCTGTTCTGTGGTTACACTATGGGGCAACACGAAAGTTACACGGCTGCTTTCAAGTTGAAAGTGATTAATCATGCACTAAACAACGGCAGAAGGGCCGCCTGTAAGCACCTCATAGACCACGAGTTTTGTGTTCGCTACTGGTGACGGCAGCACGAGCCGCTGAAAGCCACAAAGACGTGTTGGGCCTTTCGCGTGACTAACACTGGGATGGATGGTAAAATGTTTCGTCACAGGGCAACTGCAAACGATTCCGCGTTAGATGGCCAACAGTCCAAGGTTGACGTTGCTCGCTAACGTTTAACGGTTGAGTGAAAAACGCTAAAGCTACGGCTGCAGTACCCGCAAGCTTTGTGTACGGTATTTCTTTACTATTTGCTTGCGGCTTTTGTGCCTGAAATATGTCTTGCCTTGTGTTAAACCTGTGGTGTTATTGTTAGGGTAAATCTTTAGTAGTACTTCTCGTAGCTCGTAGTTAGTCGCAGGTGTTAGAATCTCGATTGGCAACCACTTTGTTTACTTATTCACTCTGTACGTTTTCGCAGAAAATTTTCCCGGCATAATTCTTGCACCCCCAACTTTCCATCGGTTTTCCACGAAAGAAAGTCCGAGGATTGTACGTGTAAACACAGTTATATGCAAAAACTGTTATGAAAGTATATTCTCATTACTGTATCTATTGCAAGACCATTTTTCATTTAAACCAACATTTCATTATATCTACGTTCTTTATATCTAGGTTTGAGTGTAATTCATAGTTGCATCATAATTACAGGTCACCTGGCAAGCACTTTAGGGCAGCATAAAGGCCCCATATTTGCGCTCAAGTGGAACCGCAAGGGAAACTACATTCTCAGTGCCGGTGTTGACAAGGTTGGTGGCCCACAACTTGTATATTGACGTCGCCTAGGGATGAGCGTTGAGTTGCTACCGCGAAAAAAAAATTTGAAATTTGAAAGGCTGTTCCTCCGCATTATCAATAAAATCAGATAGCCGCGAGTGATGGATGATAAGAATGGCATAGAATAATGCAAAAATCGCCGCTCTACGGTACCCTGCCTCCATCTCGGTGTTGTCGGATACTTTTGACGACGGACAGCTGCTGGTGTTAACGTGTTAATGCAACTGTTTGGTTCGTTCACGAAAGCGGCTTTAGGCGTCGTTTCAGCATGCTTTTCACCATGGCCTCGCTATGCATGGGTGATAATCACATCGTGACGCTGCTGGGAAAGCATAGTAAGCAGCGGACATTTTTTGAATTTTGAGAATAAACGTTCCTTTGTTTTGCTAGCTCAGATCAGCTATATTTTTTTCGATTTCACTGCAACGAAATTTTCGCTTCAACGAAATTTTTTTGTGCCCCGTCAGTTCTGTTGTAGCGGGGTTCGACTGTAATGAATTTCAGAATACCAAATGTTTCAGAATAATTTATTAAGTTTTATGCCCCTTTTATTCCCGTACACTTCGAAATAACGAATAGCGATTTAAAAAAGTTATTCGAGGCTCTATAAATAATGCCCAGCTCCATAAGTGCCACTATTGTCATCATCAGAGCGCCCGCGTATTTCTCTAGCTGCCCGCCGTGTTCAAATGTGCGATAATCCTATTGCCATCACCATCACCTGGTACATGTTTTCCGCCCCAGGCTTTGCTCCGTTGCCTTCGTTTTCATCGGACAGCTTGACCTGCGCTGTTGTTCCACGGCTGTTTTCTGGCGTTTTCGTTGGTGGTTGAACGTTGAAGTTGAGTTCCAGAAGCAGCTCGAGAGGAATGCTACGGCAGTTAAAGATGTGGCATGAGTAACCTGTGGGATGGAGTCGCCGATGATAATGCATGCAACGCTCGAACACTACGCACAGTGCAACGACGAAGCATGCACGTTAGCTTAGCTGACAACCGATAAAATTCATACCATTATCATGATAGGGAAACTGCGACGAGAGCGAAGACGACGTTGAAACAGTGCGTGCGAACCAACGCGAAGAATCGGTATTTAACGCTTACGCTTCGCAGTGCGTAAAGAGGATGCACACGCTTAAGAGTTCGTTTTTCAGCAGTTCACCTTTTCTCAAATAAACGTGCACTTATTCCGTAATATTTCGTGTTTTTTTCACGCTCATTCGAGCATAACACTGTCACAAATGTATACACATTACAGGTAGGTGACTCACATGTTTGCATTTACGATTTTTGTGCAAATTTTCAATACTTTCACTACTACAAATTTTCAAGATGATGAATTATTTCTAGCAGTTCGTTGAGATTTATTGTACCGAGATTTCACTGTATTATTATTATTATTATTATTATTAATAATAATATTATTATTATTATGTGTGAACAGAGTGTACATATCAGGAAGCTAGCATAATCACTTCCCGCTCAAGCGTGATAGCGTGTATGGTTGCAGAAGTTTGGCTGAATTAAAGTAATGATTCTTGTGACCCTCCACCCCTCTTTTATTATCTTTTTTTTTCATCCAGTGCATGTGAAAAAAATATGTAAATTCACTTTTTCCTCTCTAAAAATTCATCTTGAGCAGTCTCAATGGCAGTCAACCCTGTTTGCTGCTTTACTTGATAGTTGGTGGTCAGTGGTTTGTTCATTAATTAAAGAACTATTGCATGGCTTACTGCTGCTTTTAGAAGGGAATGTATAGGCATCTATTGTCTTGTATGCAGACGACCATAATCTGGGATGCAAGCACAGGGCAGTGCACGCAGCAATTTGCATTCCACACAGCACCTGCTCTGGATGTGGATTGGCAGAGCAACACGAGCTTTGCCTCTTGTTCGACAGACCAGTGCATTCATGTGTGCAAGCTCGGTGCTGATAAGCCTGTCAAGACATTCACGGGCCACACCAATGAGGTGAACGCCATCAAATGGGATCCCCAGGGGGCACTGCTGGCCTCGTGCTCAGATGACATGACTCTCAAGATATGGAGCATGAAGCAGGACACTTGTGTGCACGACCTGCAGGCACACAGCAAAGAGATTTACACCATCAAGTGGAGCCCCACGGGGCCTGGGACAAACAACCCTAACATGAGTCTCATCCTTGCCAGGTATGCTATCCTCAACAAAATGCTTGTGGTGCTATCTCTTAATTTATTGGTCATGAATCCCGTAGACGCAATTTCGAAATGTCTCGATTGGAAGCATTGCAGTGATGTGCTCAAGGAATTGAATACGTTGGGTGGAACTCAATGATGCCTGAGGTGAGATCCAAAGAGAACTATTGGCATTTGTCACGTAAATAGATAAGCCCATGCCGCTTTTTTAAATGGCTCAGCCAGCCATCGCTCGCCTTGAAGTCCACGATCCCAATCAGTAAAGCGATCTCTTTGGCCTTCTCAAACAAAATGGGGCCGCTGTTCATGCACACTTGAACCAGTGAAAAAGCACATGTTACATTGTAGACCACTTATAATGTAACCGTTCATATTGCAGAATCTGTTACAATGCGGTTTTTTTTCGACTCCCGTTCACCCTCCCATAGAACTCCATGCATACGCATATCGTTTATTGTGAAGTCCCCCCAAGATGAGAGACCAGTTATAATGCAGTTGCCGGAAAGTCTTTGTGACAATCGCAGTAGCGAGTACGTGACTGAAAGGAGTGGGTGTTGGATGTGCCGATGGGGAGTAAGCGACGAGGTCGTTACGAAAGAGGAGGAGGGTATGCGAACGAACGAAAGACAGGGGGGGGAAAGATAAGGAAAAGAGGCTGCGGCACACTTGCCGGGCTAGCTGAAAACAGTTGCCTCGTCCGCGGATAAACCTTTGCACCGGCGCGCAGATCAGCGTCACTAGGGTGGCTCCACCCGCGCGCAGCCCAACCTGGCACGTGCGATCTCGTCCTTATAAACTGCGCTTAACAGTTTCCTGTCGATAAAAGCGTCATCGTTATCGTGCTTGCTACAGATCGTAAATTTAGAACTCGTCCGTAATTTAGAACTCGTCCGTAAATTTAGAACTTTTTACGGCTTCATGGCACGAGGTTTCACCTTTGCTGCCAGTGCATTGTTTTACATAAGCTTGGCAGGTTTTCGTTGTTGTGGATCTCCCTGCTATGAACGAACTTCGTATACTTGTCTTTGGTTCAGTGCTTGAGTGCCATCTTTTAGATGCCGGATCTTCATGTCTTGGACAAACTTCCCATGACAACATACCGAACGGCAGGCGAGGCCTAATCGGTCTTGTTTGCGTTCGCGTGCAATCTAAGTTGCAGTTTGGTACTGAATGAACAAAACTCTTTGCGGGGGCTGTACTTCACAGGAAGGAATACATATTGATAATGAAAATGAGGGTGGCACATGTAGGGCTCGAATGGTGGTTCATGATTCGATTGGCGTCTTTCACAGTTTGAAATGTTGGACGTGATTTGACATTCAGTGTAATACGCATAATTGAGGTGACCTGAGAAGCATTCGGTGAATTTCCGCGATGTTGCCTTCTCTTAGACCTCCCCCCCCCCCCTTTCTTGTTAGTTTCGTTGGCAATGCGCATCTTTTGGAAATTTATAAGGTCGTAAGCACCACGCATCGCATACTTCTATTTTCAGACATGCGAGGCTGCTTGCTCAACATGTTTTACGCAATTTGCACCTTTTGAAAAAGGTTGTTTTGTTATAGTGCTGCATCGCTTGAAGTGTGGATATTCGCGACTCCCGCGACTTGCATTATAAGCGGTCTATACTGTAATATGCCATCATTCTCACCTGTCTTTTCTCCGTGGCAAAGTTCCCATGCTTGACAGCTTTTTCAATCTTGCCTTTGTTCTTGAGTGTCCTTGACAGCATAGACTTATTAGGACTAACTTTCTAACAATTTTTATCTTCAATAGGTTGTTGCGGTTCTTGGATGATCCTTACTTTCGTTGTGAGCAAAAGTGCAGTGTGCTGCCCCTTTTCTTTCTTTTTTTTATTTCAAATTTACAAAAAATGTCGATTATTGCGAAGTGCACGGGAACACGTGCAATCACTGGGTTGACTTGGCCAGGATATACACTCATACCTGGATATAACGAAGTAAATGAATGTAGTCTTGCAATAAATATAGTGTTAGGAACAAACTTTTATGGTGAATTTTTGGATATAACGAACTTATTTGCGACGTTCATGGATTTCTTCCATTTGAGTTTCATTTAAAGGGCCCCTGACAGCGAAAGTTTTGTTTGTAACTTTTTTTTTTTTTTTGCTAAAAAGGATAATGCTACTAATGGATTTATATCTGCAAAATAAAAGTTTGTATGAGTGGAGGTATAAAAAAAGAGTGCGCATTTGATGTGCAGTGCATCATTTGACTCAACTGTGCGCCTCTGGGAAGTGGAGCGAGGGGTCTGCCTGTACACACTTACGAAGCACACAGAGCCAGTGTACAGTGTGGCCTTTAGCCCAGATGGCAAGTTCCTGGCCAGTGGGTCCTTTGACAAGTGCGTCCACATCTGGTCTACACAGGTCTGCACTCTTGTTCAAGCATGTTTAAACATATTGAACATACTTTATTCACTTGGAATCTAAAGTGCACCTTCTTTTTTTTTTTTTTTTCAATTGCCTGAAAAATTGCCTGCACGTTCGAACCGACGACAAAACCAAAACTATGTTTTTGGTGTTGGCAGCAGCCTCCCATCACAGGAGTCACATGCTATGTCATCAAAGTCATGAAGCACATCTTGACGCGAGTTCGCATAGATTTATTTCATGTGGAACTGTGAGCTGTGCATGTCATAGCTGCTCCCCATAAAGAGCAAATAGTCATACACCACTTTCATATCAAAAGCCTGCATTAAAGTAAAGTTATGAGCCCTTTAAATAAACCTGCGTTGCATTTTTATTTCGTGCCTAGGGCCTATGGCTGTGAGTTGTGCAAAGAAAGCGATGTTCAGCTGCTTGTTGAAAAGGAGGAGATTCTACTGGTCCCAAACGTTACAATATCTTAACTTCAAACATCAGTTTGCCGTTCTTCTAAAACAAATCAATGTGGATTAAGCTATTCAAGTTTATGGCCCTTATAATGTCATGCAATCAAAATGTATCCAGAAGTTTATTTTAAATCCAACAAAACTAAATAGGCAAAAAGAAAATGTCAGGAGAACAAATTTCACATTCTATAATGACACTTAGTGCTTGTTTCTCAGTTGCTGCTAATCGTCAGCAGAACATCATGTCGCAGTTTCTTTATACTCTGGTAACAGTTATGCATGTGTATCTTTATTTTGAACCTGCGAGAATTGGGTGCTTGTTACATTCAAGCAAATATGGTAATTTCACATAATGTGACTCGCTCATAGCTCATATTCGTATATTTTTATCATGAGTTTACAAGAGGTGGCGTGTTGTGTTGTAGATATTGTGTTGTAACATGCTGTGCACCAAGTTTATGCCATTGGCTGCTCAGCAGATGAAAACACTGGCCTCTTTCTCTCGTGCAGAGTGGCAACTTGATCCACAGCTATAAAGGCACAGGTGGCATCTTTGAGGTGTGCTGGAATCAGCGGGGAGACAAAGTTGGTGCCAGTGCATCTGATGGTTCGGTAAGCTGTGACTTCCCAGTTTAGTTTAAAGGTTTTTTTATTGGGATAGCAACTATATGAACATTTTCGGCTGGTTTTTGTCGCCGACGTCGACGTTTGTCGCTGCCGTCATTCACCGTACATATGTACGTAGCTATATACGGTAGACTCTCAGTAAACGGAAAACTGTTAAACGAGACTACTGCTTGAACAGAACTATTGCCTCTGCAATGCTTGGTTTCGGGCTTGTATTCTGCACCCATGTTCACCTCTCAGTAAATGGAACTCCTGTTAAATGGAACATATTTTCCCAGTCCCCTCAGGTTTCGTTTACTGAGAATCCACTGTATATAAAAATGCACGAAAAAAAAATATTCCAGAAAAAGACTTCGGCGCGTGGAATCTTACGTCGGACCTCTCGCTCCTGAGCGCGTGGCGTTAGCCACTAAGCCACGAAGGAACAACTCCTGCAACATTCAAACGGCAAGCTATTTATATTTACCATTTACCGCTAGCGGTGCCAATCTTAAATAACCAGCGAGATGGAGCAATGAGCGTGCTCGGCGCCCAGCTTATTGCGATGTGCCCTCTTCTCCCACGCGTACTGTACAGTAGAATCTGTGCTGCCTATAGGTCCTGATGTGCTCATGCGCAGTGCAGTTATCCACAAACAGCAGCACTTTTTGATGTTGCTGCACGAACCTTGCCGCTTTCGCACGTACACTTCGAATAGCTGCTGCGTCACCCATGCCTTCTTGTTGGCTTCGTAAAGAATAGGCAGACACTGCCTCCTTGAAACATCTTTGATGCTTCGACTTCCCTATCACAAGCAATGCAAGCTTCTGGCTATGCTTGCCACTGTGGTGGGGGTCACCAGCAAATGCAGGTGTTTTCTCTAGCAGCAGCTTGTAAAACAGTCCGGTTTCATCTCAGTTGAAAATATCGTCTGGTAAAAACTGCTGAAGCAAGGACTGCAGCCTTCCATTCCGATATTTGGCAACTACGAAATCGTCGACGGCGCCGCTTTTCCTGCACATCTTCTTGAATTTCAAGTCATTGCGAAGCCATCCATCACTGAACTTAAAATCCTTCACGTTCATCCGAAGCGCAAAAACATCCGCCTTCCGTTTCGGGATATCACCTGACAACTGACCTTGACATCCTTCATGTTGATCCGAAGCGCAAAAACCTCCGCCTTCTGCTTTAGGATGTCGCCTGACACTGGAATTTTCTTGGTGATCATGGCATTAAACCACACGAGGAGCGCTTCCTCGAGCTTTGGGTAAACACCCTGACTTGAATTCTTCTTTGCAGCTCCGGTTGATTTGGCAGCCATTTTCAAGATCTTCGCCTTGTTCTTCATGAAGTCCGAAACAGTGCTTATCAGTTTCAAACCCCCTTCCCATCTCTGCCTCTGCGACTGGCTGCTTTGGTTTTGTTTCAAGATGGTGGCTTGCTTTTTTATGGTAAGCCTACGGAGGGATTTGTGTGCTTCGATGAAGCAGACAAAAACGAAGGAGCAGTTGATGCCATGGCTGTTAACGGTGAATTCGCTTGATGAAAAGGCAGTGCCAAACAGCTAAAAGCTCGATGGATGTGGATGATCGTAAAACATGATCGCTGAAGATAACGCGTGTAGCACACAATCGACCGCAGAGCTGACAAAACATGTGAATAAATACAGTGCAGTTTGTGGTTTGAGTGGGCTATGGCTATCAATGGATCGGCATGCACTAGATTGGACTAATAACGGTTTCGAGAGTACGGCAGCCGCGGTGCGGTAGGCATGGTGCTGCTGGCCACACTGGGCCACACCTACAATGCCTAGTTGGGTTCGATACAAAAACAACCACAATGGAGGCGTTGGTGGCAACTTCGAGTTGAAGGGTAGCAGCAAAAAGTCCGGAAGATTGAATGGTGAAGGCTATAAGTGCCCGTAATTTCGGACTTCTTAATACATTGACTTTATGGGAAATCTGACTGTGCTGGGGATGAGTCCAGGAAATCAGGCATGTCCAGGATTTCGGACGTCTGAGAAATCGATGCACTACGCATTAAGAAAGCATCGACGTAGTGGCAGGCGCGACTAAATAAATTTTAAAAAATTGACGGACTTCATGTGAATCTTGTGGAATAGCGTGGCGGTGGAATTTTCGTTCCACTCCCAGTGAAGATTTCGAATTATCTAAAAAGTACTTCGAGGTACAAAGAAAAATATACAAGGGACGTATAGAAAATGTTCGGTGCCATGGAAAATGTTGACTTAGCCAATTTTTCTAGATATGAGAGTTCAAGTTAACGAGGTATTACTGTATAAAGCATGATTAAGTTCCCTCCCTCCCCATCTCCACCTCGTAATGAATTTCTAGCTTACACCCCTGGCTGCTATAGCTTTTCTTCATTCATAGTTTCAAATTATTGCATTAATTGCTTCTCCTTGTGGCAAGATGTGAGCTTTTTGTTTTTTCTAGCGTGCAACGTGCAGTTTTTCATGTTGAGCATCTGTCGGACTGAGTGGAAAGCGAATAGTTCAGCTGGGTAACATGACTATGCACTACTGTAGGCAATACTGAACATTTTGATAACAAGTAGCAGCAGCAAAATAGCTGCACTTGCGCAATGCATGAAACCCGCAGTTATTTCTTCCTAATGCGTGTCATATTGGTGAAGCTTCAAACTGGCCACACACAAGGCCACGACTTGTCCTTGTGTGTGAGCGCGATCACACTGAAAAAGTGGCATATTAGAAGCGGAAAAAAAAAAGACAAAGTGTTCAAGGTCTGGAGACGTGCGTGACGTATTATCTTAGCCCATGCCATCCCCCCTGCTTAGCTTCCAGCGCTAAGCAAAACAAGAGAGATTGCAGCGTGAGACAAATCTTGCTAACTCCGCTCATACTGGATGGAATTTAAAAATTTTTTCTGCGTTGAATTCGTGAGGTATTAAGCCCTTTAGTGATTGTATTCTATAGTTCTTTACTTGAAGAAGTGTTTTAGGGCCCCTTTAATAATAATCTTCTTCCAACATAAACAAGCAAGTGTTCGGAAGAACACGACCTTATTCATTAGAAACCTAATAATACATTGGATCAGCGAGCGTAAAGAAAGGAGCACTTCTATTACAGTAGAAACTACGATTTGCCTTATCTCAAGTTACGCTGGCCCAGGCATAGCTCCATTATGAAATCAAGTGAACGGCGTGGGATACATGCGATCGGCAGCACGGGTCGCAGCGTAGTTACCTTGCAAGCTGATAAGCCTTTGGCTGTAGCAGTGTAGCAATGCAATGCAAAACTCCTAGCACCTTTTGGAGAGACCCGTAAACATGAGTAGTTGCCATCTTCAACCTCAGGCTCGCTAGACAGGTTCAACCTGAAGTAAATATGACACTGTTCACAGAAGAGGCTCGATGTTTACACGCACAGCGCAACTATTTCCGCTGTTTTGCCAGTGAAATCATTTATGCTGATGAGGATGAGGTGTTCCGTCCCTTTCGCGTTCGACGAAGCGTTGCGATCCCACGTCACAATTAAGAGACTTTAGCCAAGCGAAACTATAGCGAATGTGCCGCGTTTATCTCGTTAGGTGCAGCCATCTTTGTTTTTCGACCAGTGTTGCCAGCACACTGAACATTCTGTTGAGTTGCAAATACTTCGCATGAAAAGAAGAATTTCAGTCAACAAAGCATTGATATCAGTGAACAAAGCATTCATATAATGCGGTAAATTGCCCATTTTAGGTCACAATGAAGTTTAACTGTACAGCCGTCAGCACATTTCACAGAAACACTTCGATGCATGGCCAGGGCTAGTTTGATTGATGCCAGCCTCAAAATGCTTGGCGCTTTTGCTGAGATACCTCGGTAGGCATGGATAGTATGTCGGCATGTATGGTTAGCATCTTGGCAACAAAACCCAAACGTACGTGGTGTCAGCGTCAATCAAACTGCCGCAAGACACGTGGTAGAGCGTTCGTGTTAAAGGTGCTGACGGCTGTACCTACTTGAAAGTGACAATACATCGTCTCAAGGCATGGTGTCAGCCGTCAAGTCGTGACAAAAAAAAATTATTTCTTTCTGGGAATTTTAGCAAAATAACTTAGGGAAAACCTGGAAAACTCAGTTTGGTAGACTCCCTGGTACTCCCTTTAACACGTTTGTCTGGTTGGGAGGACCACTGGTGGTTGACTTGTTTTGGTGGTAATAGTGG
This sequence comes from Rhipicephalus microplus, assembly GCF_043290135.1. Lineage (NCBI taxonomy): Eukaryota > Metazoa > Arthropoda > Arachnida > Ixodida > Ixodidae > Rhipicephalus > Rhipicephalus microplus. Next base: position 249,660,452 of record NC_134700.1, on the reverse strand, counting down.
ACGACATGGACAACTCTACAAATTGTACGGCATTGCATCTGCCACTCAATAGTGATTTTTCCAAGTCTGAAAGACGTTCCTGCCTGAATCATTCATTAGATAGTGACAGGGACACTGAAACTGCCATGTACAAGCAACAGGAATTTGACAAAATTTGACAGCAGAATGGAATAACTGCACGCAAGGCACTGAGGGCAACCTGTCACTTGAAAGATAGATATCTGGAAACATTGCTCTACACCAGAGTTGAGTGCTCGCTTGTGGAGCCTATCGGCTGCTCCGACTCTTTTATTGGAACTAAACATTAACCTAACCCCCCTTCGGGCACAATAAGTTTTTATAAATACAGTTAATCCTGGATAAAACGTAATTGAGAAGTTCCTGGAAATATTTTCGATAAACAGGATTTTGTTATATGAATATTTTGTATGAAAAATTCAAAAGATAAATGTACAAACCAAATTAAAGGGGAACTGGAGGCAGAGCTAACCCAAAACACTTTTTTGGCGGTAAAAAATGTGTTATTATTGCGATAGCAATTATATGGACGCTCTTGGCGGGTTTTTGTCATCGCCGCCATGTTCTGTAACAAGTTCAAATCTATAACATGCCCCCACGCATCGTAACTTTAAGAGCAGATAAAAGCATGCAAGAAGCGCTGTTGAAGCAAAAATCAAATGAGTCGGAACTTTTTTATCGCCTAGAGGGCGCATACGATAGCATCCCCCCCCCCCCTTGCGTGTTAAAACTGCCATTGAATGCTCAAACATAAAGGAAACCATCAAAGAGCAATAAATGAGAGAGTAAAAAAGCTGTCACTCTTTGGGAGTTTAGATAGCCATCAATTTTGTGGGTGCAAGAAGCAGGAATCATTTGAAGGACAAATCCAAAACTAGCCACTGCATACCTGTGCACGACCGGGTGCACAAGCGATAGCTGGCACACCACCATAGTAAAGCACTTAAAAAGATGCACTGAGACATCTGCACAAAAAGAAAAAAAAATTCCTATGTATTCCCACAGTATCGCACCGCATGCCAAGCCTGAAGAAGTGATCAAAGAAGACTCACTTTTTGAGCATACAATTGCTGATGTACAATCGTCAGCAGACTTAACCAGTCCAGGCAGCATGGCCTGGACTGGTCTGGCTGATGCAAGGCACTGGGTGCTGCTGTAGATGTGACACATTGCTATGTTTGGATAGTATGTCAGCATGCATTGCCAAATTATTGGTGACTGTGATGTGCATGTGCGCGTTTGAAAAGTGCACGACGCCATCAGCCTGAACCAAAGAGGACGACGAAGATGACGATCAGTTGCGGCACGTGTGGGTGTGAATATTTGAAGCCAATAAGGAGCTTCCACGGACATTTGGGAGAGCCACGGGAGAAGAACAGCGAAGCCAGGCAGAAGTGGCTGAGTAGGGACCAAGTGAAGAAGGTAGCCAGGGCGCGGGAATGGCAGCCAGCAGAGCTCCTGTATCAAGGTCGCAGCGGGCTCTCACCTGGACACAAAGCTTCTTCTCGTCGCTTGGCGTGGGCCAGGCTTGTTCTGGTTTCTGGTGTGTAAACTGATACATGTACAAGATACGTGTACAAGAAACGTCTCCGGCTTCGTGTGCGAGCTGTGGCTGCCGAACGCCGAAAGGTCTCTGACCTCAACTAGCCTGATGCTTCCTTCCCTGCGAGTCAACGATGTGAGCGTCTCAACCGCATCACCGCCGTCGCCGTTTGCATGAGTGCGTCCATACCTCGGTGGCAGAGCCTCCGCTGCAAGCACCGCATTCTGCTATGTGGGGATACGGGTTCTTTTCCTCTGAACATTTATTTCTACGCACTGTTCATGACTTTTAGCCATCTGTTAGTTCTGTTAACCGCTTTCTACTTTTCAATGCTCCGTTCTTTGTCTGTTATTTACTATCTTTTGGCAGTTTCGTAAATATATTGAGTGTTCAGGATTTGTTGGGAACAAATGGTCTCATCGGCTCATTTCTCGATGACGGTCATGTCATCTGTTTTTGTTTTACACAAACCTACACAAGAGCTTGTTCATTAAATAGCCTCGTGACAGCAACAGCACTCAACGCTATGCAACGCCGGCGTCGGTCGAACCATTTCAGGACATGCTGCAGAGCGTTAGACCCCCATTAATGCTTTGGTTATCAAACTTTCTAAATGGTACTTTGGTCTAGAACATGCGGGGGTATTAAAATGCTAGAGCAATTTTTTTTTTTTTTTTTTTTTTTTTTTTTTTTTTTTTTGTCAGCTAGCCATCTTTTTTAAGCAAAGTTTCTGAAACTCGCCCATCATCTCCTTGTGTGGGAACTTCCCTGTATATTTCATGAACAATGTCTCTACCTTATTCTAATTTGCAGGCAATATTTTTGCTCCATTTGAAGAAAGCTGCAAGTCAGAATTGAGTAAGTTAGGTAGAACCCATTAGTGTAAATGCACAGGTTGGACGTGGTCTTTTTAAGTCCATTAGTGTAGCTTTTTGCTAGCACAGAATTGGGAACATTCAAAAGGAAAGTACCTCATATGTTGTGTGTACTAATGATGTGTGTACTTTGCAAAGCCACGGGTCCCCAAACTTCATAACCAACTGTTTTGTCCAGCAGCAGCTTAGCAGAGCATGTGGGCATCTGGTAGTACCGTGAAGGTTCCAGAACTGTGCATGCATGATGGTTATGCTGCACTGCCTTGGAAAGTGTGCCGTTTACTTATTGGTCGCTCGCAGCTGTGAGAGGCACTGGTTCTGAATTTTCTGTGTCCAGGTCATCGGCAATGCAAATAGTGTCTTAAATTATTATGTGTCAGTACGCTTTGTTGCCTTGGAAGCTTCGTGTATCCTCACCTTGCATAAAATTTACGACCCTTTAGCTATGTAGAGTTCACTGGGACATGAAGTATGATCACCTTCACTTTTCTTGCAGGTGTTTGTTCTTGACTTGCGGAAGTTATAATGGAGCCCTGCTGCTGTGCCTTGCTGCTTTGGAGCAGAGGTGGTTGAACTGTGGAGACATCCCAGTGATCGCAGCCCCAGGGTTGGCCCCCATTTTTGTGCACCTTGGCGAGCGCACATGCGTGGCTGCATGGCAGCCTGCTGTTGAAACATGTTTGTCTGTGTGCCTTGGCTTTTTGACAAATGCAGCCAGAGCTGCAGGCACTAAGATTACCCATACAAATCTGTTGTTCATCATGTTAAGATGGGAACTGAAGGGGCCCGAGGTGGGTGTTGTTTCGCTTATTGTAAATAATGTTGACGTTTCTAATGGGAGGAGGGTTAATCAATGTATTCTTTTAACTTCATGTAGATACATTCATGTGTACATGATTCCTCCAAAACATTGTCGTTTAATTAAAAAAACGTCGGCCTGTACAGTCAACTGGTGCCGTCTCAAGGGTGCCCAACAGAATCAGTGTTGCAGGTGTGCAAGGCAGATAAGATTTATTGCAATTCATGCTGAGTGATAATTGGTATGCACAAAAAATAATGCACCTGCGACTCTTAGTGACCTAAGGCAAATAAATTACTTTACCTTGGTCTCTTGTGTTCTGACTGAAGACTTGCTTGCATATATCTGATTGACTTGGTTGCATAACAGATGCAATAGGATAGAAAGCATTCTTCCACTGAGGGCTTTAATGGGCATTGTCATCACATCCAGCACAGAGGTGTCTACTGCTGTGAGCAGCGAACAGCACAGCCAGGTCAGAAAAAGGTGGCCTTTCATCGGGGCAGAATCGCCAGCAGTGCTTCATTGCTGTGTACGCCCAGTCGGGGCAGTCATCGGGCTGTGCCAGTCGCTCTCCCCTCTCGACCAGCGCCAGTACCTGCCCAAGAGAGTTGCATGTTGTGCTCATCAGCCGAACATTTTGCCTTCTGCGGTAAAGAGCCACCCAATTTTTTCATTAACGTATGACCCTTATTGTATTTACTCGATAGTAATTTGAGGAGTGACTTGATTGGGTGCATCATTATGCAATTCGACTGTAGCACAAGGGTCAATTTCACGTAGCAAAATTTTGGGGGTGAAAAAGCTCTCGTTACATTCGAGTAAATATAGTAAATTCAAATGTGCTAAACATTGTGCTTATTGCCTATTATGCATGCATTCATACTGTCCAACAAGTCGAAAGCGCATAGTATTTACTTCTAAGTGTCCATGCTTGTGCACTGGCTGTAAATCAATAGGTGAAATCATGCACGAGGCAGCACATCCTTTCCATAAATGTCAGTATAGCACATTGTGACATGAAAGAGCATGCGGTGTAGTAATGAAGGCATTTTATGCAACACTGATGCAATGAGAACAAAGCAATGTATTTTCATTAGGTGGTCCCACATTGCGTCTTTTGGTCAAACACTATGAGAAAAGGTGTGTTCATAATTGATGCAATATGAGTACACTGAACTACACGCTTAGTTTTATGCTTTTGAAGAAAATATGTACGATGTTCGCTGCCATTACCTGAACACCAGTAAGTGATCCATATGGGAGCTCCCCAAGAGTATACATTTCCCAGAGGGTGATACCGAAGCTCCAGGCATCGCTGGCATGTGAAAACGTACCAAAGTTGACAGACTCGGGGGCATACCTGTAAAAAAACGAGCAATTCAGAAGTTGCTTAATGCAGCATGCTAATAGAAGGCATGTTCATAGGTGTATCTAAATAGAACTAGCTAGAAATTATAACTTCTAAATGTAGCAAAAACGAAAGTTATCAGTTCCCCTTGGCTGCTTGTTCTGGAGTTTTTCATTCAAGCTACCTCTTTAGCAAGCACATGATTATCTTGCAAATGAAAGCACCGTTACGGCAGTAAATACAGCCAAGAAATAGTACTGTGGAAGACGAATACCATGTTTGCCCAAATGTACACACGTTCCCATGACTTTCCAAAAGTTTCAGAGCAATCGCTTGGCCTCCAAAAAATACTGCACAATTAAAGTTGTGCATCTAATTCAATTACAAATACTTTGGCACTGCTTTGATGTTCATGAGCTTTTTTTTGGTGGGCAAACAGTGTGGCCTTCCTGAAAGTGGTGCCAGCCAAGCTTATGCTTTGGAGGCACGTAGTACCCGATATGCTATGGCACCATCTCGTAGTTGTGTGCAGCACTCTTTTGCCATACTTGCTACTTTTTTTTATTCCTATTACGACAAGGGTAGACGATAATCACAGAAATGAGCACTTAAGGTTCACACTCTAGTGAGAGCTAGATTCTTTTGGGCTGTGGTGCTGGTGCAGAGTTCAGAGAGCCATGAACTGTAAAATACCAAATGTAGAGGTAATCAAACTAAAGGTTCATTATTGTTGAGATGCCATGCGAAAGTTGTTTTTTAGCCAAAGTTGGTGTCCAAAGAAGACAGTAGTTTAGGAGAATGAAGCCTTAACCAATCAGAAATTGTTGAAAAAGGAATGACGGTGAATCCAGTGCTTGACAAGAAGATTCATAATTGTGAGAGCAGCAGTATTTTTATGTACACCTTGCTCACTCTTCCCCCACCTCACAAGTGGTTTTCCCTCCTACGCAAAGAAGAGAAAAATATACATATAAAAGGAAGTTTCATATGTGCTTTGTACCCTGACGCAAAGAAGAGAAAAATATACATATAAAAGGAAGTTTCATATGTGCTTTGTGCTGTTCAATATAGTTAAGGGTTGTAGCAATGACACGTACACGGTGCAAGCGAAGTGCAAGCAATTGTGGGGACCGCTCACCACTTCAGAGGCCATCTTCCACCTGTGGTTGCACGATAGTAGTCGCTTCCCAAGGTCAGAGCTCGGGACAACCCAAAGTCACTGATCTTGACCTGGAAATGAATGTGAATCCACAAGAGTTGTGCACAGTAGTTCAACAAACAAGAAACTGGTCACTTCAGATGGGAAGTACTTTTGTGTTAGGCTAGTTGGTGGAGAGTTTATTGTAGGGAAGAGCCGCCTAAAACATAAACAGTGACTGAATACAAAGCTAACAAGTGCTCCAAGTAATATTAGTTGAAAGTTTTTGCATAGTCATAAGTTTTTAAACTGCAGAATAAATTGGTTTACATGTTGTACTCGCAGAATGAAACTAAAAAATTGAGGCTGTGCCACTTCTGTTTCCAGCATCTACGATTCATGTCACATTACAGTAATTTTGACTCTAACTTGCATCAGAGTCAACATTACCTTTAACAGCCAGGCTTGTAAGGATACGACGTAGTTATCACAAGCAATTATTATTCACAACAGTTATATTAAAAAAATAAAATGATGTCATGTTTAAATCCTTGAGTACTGTGCCAAAGCAGTGCAGACGATGGAACAGGACAATGTACTGCTTACAAGCTAAGTCATCGTCTGCACTGCTTACAAGCTAAGTCTTATTGGAAAGAGCACAGCTTACAGGGCAAAAGAAACTAAGCCAATGAAGGGACACTATCTGGGCTAGTCAGTTGGTCAGCAGGGTAACTATTTAGAAGCTATGATCTGGTCATTCTTCATGACCAACATGATGCAATTAGTGTGGCACTTATAACAGCACTAAACGTGACCGTAACCTTGCAAATCAACAATGCAATGAATAAGCGAAAGGCACTGTTATTTACCTGTAAAAAATTGCAACCAGGACTCACCTGCATGCGGGAGGCAAGCAAGAGGTTGCGGGCAGCCAGGTCTCGATGTACAAAGCGGCGAGCCTGCAGGTAGGCCATGCCGCATGCAACCTGATGTGCCCATCTTGGCACATCCTCTTCTAAGGACACAGGCCCACAGCCTTGCTGCAGGTAGCCTAACAGGGAGCCTAATGGCAGGAGCTCTTGCACCTGCACATGCGCCCAACTTCAGAAAAAAAAGAATTCTGCGCACTGAAATTAATTTATTCGTGAAAATGTTGCGTGGTAGAAGTGAAAATGGATCCCTTGCTATGTGCCTCCCGCCACTCCTACAGATCACAGGGCAGTTAGTTTCAAATCACAATGAGCAAGTGCAAATGTTGACTTCAGTGCAGAAAAAGAGAAATCATACTCGGCAGCAACATTGGGCCGCTAGGCTGAGGTGGCAGTGGGGACGTGTACGGCAATAAAGCATGCAGAACATTAACAAATTTTGGCAATTTCTGAAGCTCCTAGAATGTTTATGTAGTTGGTCAAGTTATGAGCCTAGCAGTAAAATGTCTGAAAGTTGGAATTACGATATTAGTAAGCTTCTCGGAAAGCTTGCAGGCATTTTGTGGTTGGAAGACCAGGAGACTAAGGCAGAAATGTGATATTTAGTTTGAACTATAAAAAGTTTGGCTACATGATTCGCCATAAAAAAAGGCAGGGCGTTCATACATGAATGCAAAAAGCAAGACAACGGAAATGCTATCGCCTGAAAAAGCGCACTGTGGCAGAAAAGAAAGACAAATGTGCAGGTATTGCAACACCATGAAGTCTGCACGACAGGTAGCTTTTCAGGTAGTATTTTATTATTTCTAGTTTTTCTCATTTATATAAGTTAATTGAAAGCTTGCCACAGGGATCGTTTTAATGTTGAAAGGGCAGTGTGCCCTTTCAATTATATATCTGTGCTTGTGTTGCACTGCTCTTTTCATTCATGCTTTACCTTTTTTTATGAACATTTAAAGCTTTTAATGAAGACTATTTATTGAGAATTGTTGTAAAGTGGTAAAACAAAGACTCAAGGATGAATAAACACAGCAAACATCCCGGCCACTGAACTTGCCATCATTGCAATATGATGATGTTGCATTGATGGTATTGTGAATTGCCCTGCACTTCATAGGTCTAATGCCTTTAGCATATTTCACCTATCCCTGGTTCTGCAAATTTCAGTAAGATACAGCAGTTAAACCTAAATATATAAAAAAAAACTATTGACCATCTCCCCGACCATCTCCCCGAAGGGAACCCTGATGAGGTGCGAAGCAGCAGCTGTGCGCGCGGCTTTTACTTGGTTAAAACGGGCATCGACGGGGGTGTTGGAAGAATGGTTTGAAGCGAAACTTGGTGTAGCGTTTACTCGAGGAAACGTTTGTTCAAAATACAAAGACACAGAAAGCGGGACGCGTTGAAGACTCTTGCGCTTGGCTTCCTTGGCTTGCATCTCATACGTGTTACCCGCACGCCGAGTGTATTCTTGAACGCGATCAGTGTTCTTGACTTGCACCTCATCGTTTCTGGCCTTCCGCTGCCGACGCTTGCATTCGGCTTCGCTGGCTCGTGCCTTATTGGCATTGATGTCGCCATTCGCGATTGCGATCAGCGTCGCTAACCCTCGCAACGCCGGCAACAGCCGGGAAATGTGCACGCACACTAGCGGGAAGCCTGCCGCGACGGCGTGCTGTCCACATTGTTAGCCCGCCGGCTCGCGACTTCTTCTCGTGGACAAATGGAGAGAGGTGGCACAGGTGAGAAGCGGCTCCAGCGTTGCGAGGGGGGGAGAGGGTGAAATGGGAGAGAGCTGACACTTGACAAGAGTGCAGCAGGCAAGGGAGAGAGACGTCACCGCGCACCACAGGTGTTGGAGCGTCACCGCTCCAACACCTATGGCGAGGGGAGCGGTGCAGACGGAGGGACAGCGTTACACAGGCTAGTCAAAGAGCCGCTCCGCATCTAAAAGTCAGAAAAATTGACAATTTACTTTATGTAAAAACATTCGTATGCTAAGATTCAGCCTTTCATGGAAAGTGTAGTGTAGTCTTTACTTTATGTAAAGACATTCGTATGCTAAGATTCAGCCTTTCATGGAAAGTGTAGTGTAGTCTTCAACAGAACTTTTTTTTTTTTTAACATGGAAGGCGCCACAAGCCATGCCTCAATGTTAGGGCAGTACAAAAAAAAAGTAATTCCAGCAACACAAAAAAATGTCTGATGTATAGGAGAGCTGTAACCACAAAATGTTGAAGGAAACTTTATAAATACAAAAGTGAGTTAGTCGAAAGCTTGTGGCCATTCGACTGACTTTTGTCATGTCTTTTTTTTTTTTGTGCATGACACTCCCAGTCTAAATGCACTCTTCCAAATGTTCGTGCTTGCTGCATCTATTTCCTTTCTATCTGTTTTGTCATGCTGGTCTGTTCGTGGGGCTGGCCGTTTCAAGGCCACGACCGTTAGCTCTCGGTGCTCCTATAAGGGAGGGGAGCCAAAGCTTGGCGAGGTTTTTGTACTATCACTGAGATGATATCCTCTTTTTTTAAGCAATTAAAGAATAGCTTTTTTCAACGTAAGGATAATGCAGAGTGAGCCTAACCACGACCTTAAGCAAGTGGCGAGACCTTTTCCTCAGTGACTGAGATCATTTGCAATATATTAGGGATGCAATGCCAAAACCACAATTTAATAATGAGGCACATTATAGGGAATGGCTCTGAAAGTGTTTCAACCACTTGGATACTTTGCCTCCATTGAAATGCAGCCACGGTGGACGGGTTTAAGTACACATGTTTTGTCACCAGCCGGGCACCATAACCATTGCACCATAAGGGAGATGTCATTGCATCTAGTACCATTTATGCCGTTACTCAAGCTCATCACTTGCCACACAGAGAGAATAAGCACTCCATTTCAGAGGCAGACATCAGATACGTGCGGTGCATCACAATGCTGATATGCAAGACCGTACTTGATATGTAGAGTTGGTCACCCAATGTGTTAGTGCGTCCACGTTATCTTACTTGCTCCAGTAGCATTCCAGTGCACCCTCGCTCCCCCAGCCTCTATCAGAAAAAATGCTGCTTGGCTTTGGCAGCTGCTCTAAATTGCATGGCATATGATTTGAAAATTTCATTTGCAAAAGCTCCATTCAACATTTGTTCACTATCACTAGGACTACGTCAAGTTTATTGCCTCGGTTTTTCCTAGCAGTGAAACTTCATTATACTAAAACCGCAGATAAAACACATTTTTCTATTCTTAGCAGAAAAATGCATTATGTTTTATGCACATGCAGTCATATAAAAAGCAAATAAGAATTTCACTATATTGATAATTTCACTTTATTTAGACTTAACTGTACTGGCGGGGCTCCAATTACACCACAAATGCCAACAATCAATATGTTTGTGCCAAAAATGTGAAAATATCCTTTTGTTTCCCTGATCCGTTCTAAGGATGAGGAATTGGTGGCATTTCATGATTCCTTGTGTTTACCTTCTAGAGACCCTGCTCAAATATGCAGGGTCATATTTCTTGACTGCGCTTTCTTTAAAACATTATGAGTTATAAAAAAGCAACATGTGACTGTCAAAGTACCATCATAAGTGGTGGTCCCAGGCAGATGGCTAGGAGCCGCACGATGCATGGGTGCCGCAAGTCCACCATGAGCTCAGCCTCACGAGCAAAGCCTTCGCTGGCCGACACCTCCCGTAGTTTCTTAACTGCCACAGACACCTGCATGGACCGGCCTTTGGTATTATATTTTAAGCCCTCAACATAAAAAGTCAGCTTTCTGGAAAACAAAGTGGCTAATTAGGCTAGTTCGTTTAGCATACTTAAGGTCCTTTTCCTGTCCACCGTGTATTTTTTTCGGGCTGTTAAACCTTAAGTTTCTGGAAAAGTAAAAGAGCAGCTTCTGTGTAGACTTGCACAGAATCTGGTTCTGTGCAACTAATTTCTATACACCTGAAGGATTTCTTTCTTTTTTTTTCAATGTTTTAGGCCCTATTCAGTACACTCAAAAATAATTAGCATGGAAGAAATAAAGGTGTAGAAGTGATGGTGCTTCTCCCACATAAAAAACTTAAAGAGAAACCATATTATGATATTTTCTTTTGTTTAATGGCACACGAATCTTTAGCTCGGGTTGTTGATCGTGCCCAGTTCTTGTGCGAATGCCAGACATAAGAGTAAAAAAAAATCTTTTAATTTTTACCCTTCCCCTCTTTTTATACTTTCATTGACTAGAGCGATCTCTTCATTCTCTACCGCACAGGCCAATAACCAGACATAAGCCTAGAGAGCCACAGACCAGAAAGGAGGTGTTCTTTTCTACCTAAACACCCATGACAAAAATGCGAATGCAATATGGAAGCAAGCTTAATTACCTCTGTGCCTTCAGATGTCAGCCATACACCTTGTAGAACAGAGCCATATTCTCCTTCCCCCAGAGTCTGACCTGCATAAAAAAAAATAATTGACTAAGTCGACAGCACTTCTGCTGCAGGTTGCTTTGTTCTTTCACTTATTTAGCGTTGCCTTTAAAAAGAAGCTTGAAACTGTAGCAAAGCCGCCCAAACAAATCAAATTGAGGCAAATTAACAACAGTGAGTAACCTGAAACACCGTGAACAAATATGTAAAAAAAACTACTACTTCCTACAAATGAAGCCTTACAGCCTACTTGTTATACATTTGATGTTTAAAAAAATACGAAATTTCAGGTGTAGCAAAGGAAACACTTTGATTTTTGTTGTGAGATTATATGGAGTAAGTTGTCATGAAGTGGTCATAGCAAAACACAGCAAACACTGTCATCTAAATGTCACAACACCGACTGTAACACGACACTGTAAAACCAAAGAAAAGTCAATATACTATTATAATCATTTTGTTGCTCCCGACCACAACCCTTTAATACATGTGCTACTGCCAAATCGCGCAGCCCAAGATTAAGTTCAAGAGAAATATTAAAAAATAAAGCACAATAACTGTTTTCTGCAAAGCAATCACATGAGTTGTCACAGCTGAAACCACTGCAGTTACCTAAACTGAGGGAATCTCTGCTAATCACAGCCGTCATTGTGGGCGTCTGTCGCTGCGACGTGAGGGATCGGGGTGCCACAGGTGGTGGCTCATCTGGTGCAACTGCGAAAAACAAAGTGCAAGTGTCAGCTCAACCATTTTGTGAGACAGGGCATGCTGCCTGTGAACAGCTATGGGCAACACTTTTTGCTTCAACTCGGCACATAAGCACAGGTAAGATTAGGCCAGCCTCCCTCCATCCAGCCATAGTCCCAAATATGCTGCAAACCTTGTACAATAAGTACAGCTGTGGTTGCTTCACTTACGAGGCTGAGCAAGGCGCACAGGCAGGCCATCCTCAAAATTGCTGTAGTGGGCCACCAAGTGCTCCAGGGATGAAAGAAGTGGGCCATCATCTATGTGCACATATGGGCCCTGCACAGTGCATGCAGCATTTCCCTTGACACAGCATAACATTAATAATATGTGGGCACTAACACCAACGCACATTCAATATGCAAGCATCTAACCAACCCTTCCCAACATAGAACAGTGTATCGGCCCAGTGCATACGTTTTTTTCAACAAACCAGGTCACATTTGTGGGAATAGAGGCTAGCCCGTCGCCATTGTGTGGACTTTGGTGCCCATTTCAGCCATTCTCATGTCCTAACATGACTCTCCCCTTCTATACGTCTGTCCGCACTGGGAGAGCGGAAACAACATTGACTCCTCTGGCCCGGCACTGGATCGTACCGGATGTCGACTGTGGTGCTGTGCTCGAATCTCCCGAGATGTTTCACGCGTGTGCCATGTGGGAGTGAGAGATCCTCTTAGGATATCGAAGGGTGAGCACGCCTTTTCTTTCTGTCCGTGCACTCTCTTTGTTCTTGGAGCTCACTCGGACTCACCAACGGTGTTTAGCGCTCTTTGCAAATGCTTACCTTTCGTTGCCCCTTCCGAACGTCAGGCCTATGAGCAGCGCAGTGTGTTCGCGCATGGTCCTACTAGACCGAGCCGTACCTCTCGTAGCCTACGCAAGCAGACTTTGCCCCCGCTCGAGCGTTTGGGCCCTGTTGACACTGATCGTGAGAGCGCGCAGCATGGTCGCGAGGGCCCGTTTCCCTTAGCGGTGTATCACCGTGAACCCTTTAGCCTACGGAGACATGCTCGCAGAACCCTTCGTGTTGTACTTTCGCCCGTCGCATGGATAAGCCTTTTTTGCTTTCTCACCGCCTTTTGCAAAGGGCGCTGTACTGCGATTTTGGTGTTGCTGCAGGCAGCAAAGTGTTGCAACTTGTTTGAGAGCAATACTGTGTACTTTTTGCGTTGCGCTCAGCGCCTTGGCTGTCCGAACGCGCGTGTGCAGCGGCATTAGTCACACGAGGCGACGTTGAACTCGACCCTGTTGCACGTTGGTGGCCATACTCCTGCGAGATACGTGTACACTACACATTGTTATTCTCGATGCTTGTTCTGTAGCATCCTACTATTACTGCCACACCACAGTGCTAAAAAAATTTTTTACTTCACGACAATGCTGTTTCAGCTTCATTTGGGAGGTTCAAATGAAGCGTTTACACGACAACTATATTAATTTGCTTAAAACAATGCACCATACCTGGGAATGTATCTCAAAGTGGTAAATTGATGTAGGCCCAGCCAGTGACAACACGTATGAGCTTCGCCGACCGCGTCGTAACAAAAATGTGCCTTCCTCAGCCGTGGAGAGAAGCCGCGTAGCGCACTGCAATGAGATTGCCTCGAATAAGTCAACACATCAACTTGCATTTATGAAGCTGCGCTCATTTCTCATTCACAATGCAATCTGTGATCACTGTAACTGTCTATAGAATGCAACGACATGTGAAGTCTAACATCATGACCGTACTACATTGGAAGCAATATATTGTAACACAAAATATAGCACGGAATTCATCGGTTAGAGAGTGAAATATCTGATGTATAACTCTGATGACTTTTTCCAAGCATTTTATTTCTGCAACTGGAGATCGTATGATCACCATTTATACGTGGTACGCTAGTTTCCTTCTACTTTAGTCGAGTCATATGGATATTTGAACTTCAAATGCCTTACATCTCACTGTTAAACAGAGGTGCACAAATATTTTATAGTTTATAATAATGAATCGATTGCTATGTCAGGTTTAACGTCCTAAAACCACCATATGATTATGAGAAACGTCGTAGTGGAGGGCTTCGGAAATTTCGGCCACCTCGGGTTCCTTGATGTGCACCTAAATCTGAGCACACGAACCTACAGTAATAATGAATCAAATACCGTTCTATTGGTACTTGACTCTAAACAGCGCACATTTTAAATAAGGAAGTTTTTTTTAGTACCTTTTCAAATAGTCAGCACCAGGGAGCAAACCCCCAAAAAACGACACTTTGAAACTGCAATGAATAATTGTTCTTGCTTTACTCACTAATATACCGACATGCATGAAGTTCGCACTTTTTACAAGATTATCGAAGCTATTCTGAGGTGTTTCTCTTTATACCGAGTTTCGTCAATGAGACCATCCTGAGTGCACTATTATCTTCGTGTAATTCATGATGATGTTGGTTTGTGAAAAAAAAAAAGTTTAACTTTAGGTCTCAGTTTTATATTAAAGCTGGGGAAGAATTACCATCTTGAATACTAAACTGCTGCATTCAACCGACTATTAAAAAATATCTCAAAGTGTCTAGTTGCTGCTACTTATCAGCCCATCTCAGTTTACATGACTGTGGCACCTTTTTGTCAGTTAAAAGTAACAGTAATGTATCAGTTTACATGATTTTGATATCTTTTACCACTTAAAAGTAGCACTAATGTTATGTTAAAGTATGTGAATATTTGTTTCAAGTAAAATGTGTAATTAATTTTAGATCTGTCTTAAAAATAGAGGCCTTTCTTATCAAATAGTATTCTATATTTGATTTGACATGATTGCTATTCAATTCGTATTCAATTTGGTTTTAAAATTCATTATTCACACACCCCTACTGTTAAATTTTAAAGTCTCGCCTAGCAGTACAAAAGAGCATAAAACAGTTCTCAAAAAGTTATGTCTCAGTGAAAAAATACGATTCACATGAAGTCAGACTATCACGTGTTGTGTGTAGTCGCTTACGGTCTCTACTGCTTGAAAACAAATAGTTTTCTCTTTGCAATACAGTATATAATATATCAAATAACTATTCGCACCAAACAGTCCTTTTTTTATGTAATTTAAAAGTCGACAAAAGCTTAACTGTTAGTCTCGAGGCTACGTGATGCCTTGCTACCAGCTCGAAGAAACATCAGAGCCTCATATCACCTACCACTGGTGCAATGATGTGGCATTTTCATGTGATAATATTCGTGCTATGACCCCCGAGCCCTGGCAATTCATTTTTACAACCCTCTCATTGAAGAGTCACACTGTCGGGAGACGCACCTCACGGTCCACGTGAGGAGGATGAAGCCAAGAAGTTCGTGTGTAGGTTGGTGCGGGTCTCTCATAGGTTTCTAAAAAAAAGAAAAAAGAAACAAAACCAGTCAGATATGTGTAGCCTCAATGACTCTCTAAATGGATAATCATCAGAAAAGTGGGACAATCTGCACTGATAGTGCCCACAGCAATGGGAGATATGGCAGACAACTAACTGACCGAGCAAGTGAACACAGTCGGTGTGTTTCCCCTGCGCTGCCAGATCAGCGGGTAATTCATGTCGTAACGTGCGCGGACGTGCTGGCGCCCCATGATCCAGCAGAGCCCGCACAACATCCAGGTGGCCTCGTGCTGCAGCCACATGCAATGGCACCCAGCCATTGTCGGCGTCGCGTGCCTGTGCACTGGCTCCTGCTGACAGCAACTCTTTGACCATCTCGGCATCTGGCCACTCGCATGCATACTGCAGGACACAAGATGTTAACATGTAGGGCAGCTGAACAGACAATATTTTGGCTACACAGAAGAAAAAAAAAGATCATACAGTGTCTGCAGGCCTACAACTGGTGGTCTGCAGAAATACATGGTGAGAAACAATGCTCAGTTTACGTGGCTTATGTCACTGAGGCATAATTATTTCTGGCAGCTGCACTGATAATTCTTATAATGACACTGAACCTTCTGCTGCTAAGATTGTCAGCCCAATTGAAGAGTTGGTGCTGAAGCTAGTTGCAAATGCCTTTTTTTTCTTTTTTTCACCGTAGCAAGTAGAATCAACTTAGAATTGTATCAGGGTTTGACTTTCCGTAGAATGCAAGTTATAGCCTGTATAATACATTACGTTTAAAATTTGCTGTAATGAGAGCATATGTGGCATAACACAACTTTGAACTTAGACAAAGAATCAATGTGAGGATAATACCTTCATTTAACCTTAAAGTAGGCCTTTGCGCCACTAAGGATCTTTCTTGGATGTGTTTTCACGGCACAGCACTCTTACACTGCAGTGAAACCACTTCTAGAGAATGTTACATGCGAACTAATGTGCATTTATTTGTTCATATTGAATAATTTGAAACTTTCAATCATTTAAATTCAATTTGAAGCAAATTCAAATACTGCATTATTCATCTGAATATTCGAAGCATTTTAATATTTGCACATGCCTAGTCTTGACGAGTGTTGTAAATTGCATAATGCATTCACGCTCAAGAAGTGTTGGTCTAATTAAACACCTTCAGCAGCTCTAAATGCTTAATAAAAGCGGAGGCTTGAACTCAGTATTGTGCCACTTGTGTTCACTTGACAGGAATGTTCATGTGGCACACACATGCAGTGGATGTCGGCCACAGATGTCGGGACCAGATGGGGCAGCACCGGCTGCCAGCAGGGCTGCCAGAAGTTCAGTGTGTCCAGCAAGGCATGCCAGATGCACAGCTGTGTGACCTTGCTCATCCTTGGCCTCGGTAGCATAGCCAACTCGCAACAGCTCGTTCACCACCACCAGGTCTCCTGGCAATCACAAGTTGGGGGAATCAACACAACAGCTGCCTCAGCAACACAGTGCAGGATATATACTCCTTAGGCGGGGATATTTTTCGCATTGTTTGTTTGCGCATTCGACCAGATGGTGTAGCAACGGCTGTCACCCATCAGTCCAGTGATAGAGGTGCATATGCGTCAGTGAAACCACACAACTTCAAGACAGAAAAGGGCCTTACTATAGCAACCGTCACACTAGGAAGTGAAGCAGAAACTTCATGACGCCTTTTTCACTCACATGCAGTTTCAGCTTCAAAAGTGAACTTTTGATAGGCTTCTTTTTGTTATTTGCTTCCCAACCAGAGTTGGGAAGCAAATAACATTTTTTTTTACTTCGAAATGAAAAATTTTAAGGTTTCGAGTCCAAGTCCAACTTGGACCCTTCTTTGAAAGTGACTGAGGGGCACCAGGGAGCTAAAGAGTTTATAACATCTTCTCCTCAGGTTGGGGGGAGGAGGGGTCACTATAGTTTTCACCAACGTGATATAGTCCGTCGTAATACGCCCTCGGAAGCACTACTGCAGGTCGGTTCAGGTTTCCAGATGTTGCCTGAATACACCACAACTTCGCACTTGCTAGCGTGCCGATTGCTATAGCAACGTTTTTTTCTGCCTTGAAGTTGTGTCATCCCACCAGTACACATCCACTGCCCTCAAATACCGACAGGCACATGCCGTTGCTATTTTTATCAGGTCAAATGTGCCTTGCCAGTGTCCTCGCCTAAGAAGTACGTACATCTTACACTGTGTTCAACAGCCAGCAACGAAGCTACTTACCATAGCCCAATGATGGCTTAAGATGGAAAAAAAAGGGGGAAAAGAGAGAGAAAGAGAGGGCAGTAGGGTGAGTTCAAGAGATGCAGTGTGTCTCAAAGCAAGAAAATGAAAACGTTACACAAGGAACAATATGCTTGCCCATTGTTGGTCTAGCCTTTAAGGAGCTCATAATTTGAGCTATTTAATTGAACATGAATCAAATACCATAATGAAGAGGAAGTAGTTACAGAGGCTGGGAAGGTCATTTCCTGTCAAAGATATCAAGAATTGACCTTCCCAAGAGGGCGCCTAAATAGTACTTAAGAAATTCTCACTTAAAACATACATGAACATGATGGGATGTAGAGTGCCATCCAATGCTGTAGCACGGCTTTCAGGTTGCTAAACTTGAAGAAACAATTGAAAGTCCTTGACCTATTCTGAGCTGCTTTCAATCTCACATGTTCGGTTTCATTTACAGCTTATATGTGCAAGCACAACCATATTTAAACTTGGCCACATTCAATAAAGGGGAACATCGAGTTACCAAGCATATTGGGAAACTTGTATATAGATGATGGCATAAGGTATCTATCTCTCCAGGTGGTATAATACAATTAGTGAATTACTCATCTTAAAGCAGTTCTGCTCACACAGAAAAAAGAATTTCCATACTGTTGTATAGACAGACAGTGACATATTTAATGCCACTTGGCTCGCTGCAATGACTAGTACACAAGGTTTCTTGCATTTCTATGATGTACCACTGAGCGCAGCCGGTGAAAAACCAAGTATAATAATCTTGCCTAAAAATTCTGCGCAAGGAAGCCTCAGCTCCCTGGAATGCACTTGTGTGGCTAGAGCAGAGACTGTAAAGGTGTGCTTCATTAACTAAAATCGCTAAAAAGCCAAAGCTCTGCATCTTCAGGTGATGAAGTCTGACTTACCCTGCCTGGTTGCACGGTGCAGCAGATTGGTGCGACCATGGCGTCGAGTATCAGCTGGAGGTGGCCCTCCCCCGGGGCATGGGCGTCCCAGGGGTTGGCCCCAGGGTGCCCCACCTTCTTGGCTACTCTGGTACACCAGCTCCTCCAGCCCTGCCATCAAAGCGCAGACACTCAACCCCATATTCCTAAACAGACGACAACTCGACGTTCGTCCTTCACTCGGCCGAGCCAGCATCATCACATGACTGAAAATGACAATGCGCTTCTTGGGAAATGCTACCAAGAACTGCTCATAAGCAGTAACCTCTTCTGTTGTAAAATGGCACAGCCACAAACTTTCTCAAGTCAAGTTAAAGTGGAGAGACCTTCTAAAATGGTCATGTTTTCCTTTCACTGCTCTATGAATATGCTTTACATGCTGGATGTTGTGCCGGTGAATACAAAGGTCCACAACTGTAAGTGCCATGCTGTAGTATGATGCAATCTTTTTTTCCTAGGGTGACTTGCGAGGTAGCTGCACTTGCTGGCAGCCAAATTTCTTAATCAGCCTTCAGATGTTCATTAACTTAAACACGTCCAATGCTTTATTGTTTAAACATTTTTAATGACCATTCTTAACCAGTAACATCAGTATCATATCCCTGTGTCTTCAGCAATAATGAAAAACAAAACTGTTCCTTCAATTATGGTCATAGCTGTCACTAATTGTCACTAAATAAGTTTTATGCCTGGATAATTTAGCAGCTGGCTCATGCAAACAGCTCCGTAACGCACTGATTACAATAGTCAAACACACTGACCAATAGTAAGAAGAGATGAGCAGCTTACCATGTACCACAGGGCCACCATCTACACTGAAGAAAGCATCTTCCCGGTGACGGTGCACCTGAAGGTGCAGTACCTGACCACCTTCCGCCACACTGAGTGCAAAATCACCCGGTGAAGACCCACTTGGTCGTACCAGAAACATGCCATCCTCTCCTGTATATGGTAATATACATGTGTAAGCAGCATGGCGAGCAAGGCTTGTGGAAAGCTAGCTTTTCGAAAGCCATGATGCCCGCACCAGCAATGTGCCAGTTATGAATACAGCTTGTGAGACTTTTTTCTCTCTCTCTCTCTCTTGTGCATTGCCTGCCAATTAATTATTTTCAAAAGATAATCAGTAGCCAACTCACACTTCTACCTTTCTCTTTCATACATAGCAACCTTTGCCATAGTGGAGAGCTACTCAAGAGCAAGGCAACATGACACATTTTAGGAACGTAGTATTAGTACCTCGTAACGTCACATTTTAATGCATTCTTTATGAGCATGTACCAAGAGCCTACGTTAGAACGGGCTGAGCTGTCGTGACACCCAACTACATGAACGAGATTAAACATTCATTTTACAACAACTACAAACAAGCATTCACAGTGTGCTGGTAGATGACAGTCCACCCACCCCCTCCCCGTCTGTCATTAAAATGAGAGATATGGGAGTGAGATGAGAAAGGTGTTTCTGAGATAACAGGCATGGTGAAAAATCGTAGATCAATGTAGCAACTCAAAATGCTTGCTAAATATGGCTTTCTTATCAGCTGCCCAACTCGCATAAAACAACGTGCCATCAGACGGTGACTAGGTTTGACAGCATTGCCACTAGCGCAGTTATTCCACTCGGCAAAAAAAAAAAAAAAAACTGCGTACAAGGAGTGTCGAGTATGGTTGTGAAACCATTCTTGTAACAAGCTAATGGAATGTTATATTCTCGATCAAAGCGAAACAAGCTTTTATATTCTCGATCAAGGCGAAACAAGCTAATGGAATTTTATATTCTCGATCAAAAGGTCGTGGCTGTGACAGGTGTGGAAGTCACAGCGAAATAGGATATAGTAGAAACATGCCTTGAAGTCGAAGCAGCCTTTCGGCAGCAGCGCGATCAAGAGTAGCATGAAACCATTCGCAGGCATCCGGAGTCTGGGAAGCAAGTCTCACGGAAGTACAGCTTGTGTCACGGTCAGACATCGAGTAGATGCTTCCTGCAACGAACGACAGCACAGACATTATAAGCAGAACGTGTGACAACTGAATGCGAGAACTTTTCGACCACGATCGTCGTGTCACAAAGACGCACGAGCGCTTACTACGAGCCAGCCCAAAATCCAAGGCCCTGCCACACTTACTTGCCAGCGGTTCCGGCTGCTTTTCGCGCATGTCCATTCCGACGATCGCAAGGCAAGTCATCTAAACGACATTGGTGGGATAGTCCGAATAGAAAGCATGCTCGTCCTGGGCACAATCGGCAGTCAGTTCCTTTTGAGTCATGCAACTTGTTACGTGCTGCTTGACTGGCCCGTGTCCGGCAAGCAGATGACACACCACACTCGAAGTGCAGGTACATACATACACCGACCCGTTCTGTTGCTACAAGCTGGAGTGGACGTTTGATTGTTTAGGTATCATTTTCTCGCTTGTATAAATTGAGTAAAGTAATGCTGCAAAAAGAGAGAAGAGAAAAACATTGACATAATGAGGAAATTTGAAACAAAGCGAACAAAGTGAAAAAAGAACGGCAAATTTTTACTGGAGGTAGTTTTTGTGGCGGGGCATTCAAATAAAAAGAAAGTAACGTGAGCGCGAACGTATTTCGAAAAAGGCATGTTTGGCAGGCTACTCGCCCGACAAAAAAGAAGATCGGCACCTAAGTCCGAATGTTTGCAAAAATACTTGAATAAAATGCGCGAGTAACTTGGCTGTATTGTAGCCGTTGTGATAGTTGTGGCCGGAAGTAAATGAATTCGCACCTAGGTTGGCTGGTGCATGTGGTTCCGGCAGTTCCGGTCAAGGTGTTCCATAGTCGCGGGCTGAGACTGGGGGAAGTCAATTGCTTGCTCGTATTGAGCAACATTCAGCTGCAGTTGACTCATTTCGCAACGCATCGCCTCGATTACTAACCTCGCAGATGCCGCGCACTGCAGATTTTGAAGTATCCGGGAAAGTACAAGGTATGTTGGCTAATTACCATTTAATGTCACACGGCCACTTTCGATCGCGACATCGAGCCCCGGATTCTAGCTCACTTTAGCCCCGGTGGGCATGGAGGTTCTCGGCCGCGATTGGCACCTCTCCGCAATTTGACCAATCATCGAGAAACTCGATCCCGAAAGTGCGCCGTGTGACACCTGTATGAGGCGTCCGCAGTTGCTTTCTGATTTAACCAAACGACTGTGTCGTTTTATCTTCTAGGTGTTTTCTTCCGCAAAGTAAGTATTTGGCACGCACTGAGAATATCCGGCGATTATATTGAATTATATTTGTCTCATCTAGTGCACCAAGGATCAAGCAGAAAGTCTCGGAGTGTGCGGATGGGTGCGCAACACGCGTAAGGGCACTGTTGAGGGCGTTATTCAAGGTACCACGGACAAGGTTAACAGCATGTGAGCATTTCTTGGCTTTCGTAGAGTATGGTAGTTCATGGAGCAGGCTTTACTCTGAATTCCGCCCCTTTTTTTCTTTCTTTTTTTCAAGGAAACACTGGCTGTCCAAAGTGGGTAGTCCACAATCGGTCATCGACAGTTGCACATTCGTGAATGAAAAGAACATTGACGAACTGGAATTCGAAGGCTTCACTATTAAAAAAACGGTCTGAATTTATTGGCGCAGGTTTGTCGTATGATTATATATCGAGTGCAAAAAGGCTGCATATATTGTAAAATACTATATTCCAAATAAGGTAGATTATATCGTAAATGGTTGGTTGTTTCTTCCACCAAACGAATGACTAGATGGAAACAGTTCAACATATAAAAAAACAGAATTGTGCAGACTGTCACCCACAAATAAATTAAGTTTCCTTTTTTTTTTGTAAAACAAGCTGTTCAAAGTTAGAAATGTCACAGTAAGTTTATAATGAAACTTCAGCATACATTATTGACACATGGAAGAATGTGAGAGGGGACGAAGTGCTACTTCCAACAAATCAAAAAGCCTTAATCGAAAAGAACCATGTATATATATATATATATATATATATATATATATATATATATATATATATATATATATATATATATATATATATACATACATATACATGGTTCTTCGGCCTCAATGAATTAGCTTGTAGCCTTCCTATGGCTTTCACCAGAGACACATTGAGCAGCAGCATGCTTGTACAGTTCGTACAGCTAAGAAGTTCCAGTATGCGTCTTTAGTACCAACACGCTCATTAATACACCTTAACACAGTAAGTTGGTGCAGCATATAATGGCGGCAGCTAAGGATGTATGCATGGGTGCACAATGCTTGAATTGTGCATGCCTCCAATATTTGTAGAGCATCTTGCACGAGGAGATGTGTGCGGATTGCTGTATTAACTTGGCTTTGTTCTTAATGAAACTCTGACAGTGAAAATTTTGTTTGAAGCTTTTTTTTTACAGTAATTTATGGCATCATGTTTGGTTAATGCTGAAATTGAATCATAAATGCTCTAATGCATATAATTAATACTATCATTGATCATTCAGAATGCTTTTGCATCAGATTGAAACACCCTTCTAAATACCATAAGAAACTAGTGTCCCACAGCAGGGCAGCACTTGCAACTACGTGCACTTAAGCTTCGGTGACGCCGAACAAAGCATTTTCAAGTAGGGGAACCCACGGGTAGTGAAGAATGAAACTATGTGAGTGCTTTGAGTGTGTCCCCCTCAGAAAATAGAAAAGCATTTCTGGGGTGTAAGCAGCTAAAACCACCTTGAGAGCAGCCCGCTGCGTGCCAGTCCAATCGGGCTATCGTGTGCTCCCCACAAATGTTTTGATGTTGACAAGCTTGCTTGACCTCTGCAGCATCACGCAGAGCCTCTGTCTACATCAAACCACAGAAAATGACAGTTGGACCTAAATACTCGGATGAGCACTCACCGTCACATTAATAACAAATTAAAATATCTTATTGGCAATTATTAATAATCACTCATCACTAATAATCAGACAGAAGTGCCCTCTGCATGCAGGGCTAGCAAACAGCGCAAGCATCCAAGGTTTCCAAGTTTTTTGTCAGAAGTCCTTTAAAGAGCAGCAGAAAAACTTAATTTCAAGCTGGTAGACCTGCTATTCAAGCATGAATTAATGTACAGTTAAAATTCGATCTAAGCAAATGCAGTAATACGAGTTTCTAAATCTAACGAAAACTTTCTGGAAAAATAAAAGAAGTCTTGTTCCTAAATAAATTACTCAAAAAAGTGGTTCTAATTCTGACTCAGATGGATTTTTTTTCGAGTGTGCATTCTCATGCTAACATGTTAATAAAAAATAATCTAGGCACCCTAGTCTAGCTTTACTTTCACGAGGAACAACAAAATCTGCAGTTGTAATGCTCTTGCATACCAGATGGCTCTGGGTGTGGTGGTAGCAGCTTTTATTGCTGGGTTTCGCTACCAATAACGTTGATCCGACTCCTTCCAATGTTTTGGCTCAGCCTGGTCACACTATCACTGTATTTGTTTGCACCTTTGCAGATTGACAGCCTGTCATAGCATCATATGACTTGGCCTGCATTGCATAGTCATGAAGTGTCCCACGCCTGGGTGACATTGGAGGATCAATGTCTGGGCCACCTTTAGGCCCCCTCATGGGCTTTTCACATGCTAAGTGTGGGTTAGTCGCAAACACAATGCTGCGATTGCTTTTGGGCAAAACTACATTACAAATTCATTTCGAAGGACTAAATGACCCTTTCTCGATTTTACGAACTTCTCGATTTAACAGAATGGAGCGTGGTCACCGCTTCATTAAATCGGGTTTCATCTGTGCTTCAATATACAGTTGAACCTTTTTTAAAGAGCATTTACTATGGAGAATCCTTGTTTTTTATATAAGAGGTTTCTTAAAGCAGTGTACCATGTGTTTATTCTGTGATCAACCCTATTTTGATGTAGGCACTTTAGTGCCTTTTATATCCAGTGAGTTCAAGCAAAAAGTGCGCCACTCCTGCAGTTGAGTACACGATGACAGAGGGGCAACTATTTAGCTTACTATGCATTTATTCAGAATAACGGCAAGCTGCTGCTGCATGCCACAGTGCATGTTATGGTGATGAAGGCAGGGTGATCTTGAAACACGAAATGCAGTCCAACAGCCACGCAGGGTCAACAAAAGTGGCTGCTTGGGCACGACTTGCAGTGGTTGAATCGGCGACCACAAGCACAGCCTGGTTGCAATCGTTACTGGAGGGCACTCTGCTTAGCAAGCGAGCACCAGCCAGTGTGAGAAGTGTGGCCAACTCGTCCCTCGAGGGGCCTCGCGTGAATGAGCCATGCAGGACAACACTGTAGCCAGAGAACAGCGTGCCCCCTCCACTAAGACGTGCACGCTGGGGAGCTTTGTTGTTTGGATGCTGACGCACCCCTTGAGCTTCGTGCAAGGCCTCGTCTACGTGGCAACCCTGCTTCAGGCAGTCCTCCACCCCTGCACCAAAAGCATGCATTGATACTTAACTTGCATAACAGCACATCTTAAAGAACACTTACAGGTCTGTATAGCGCTATTAATCTAGACCCCTTCTGAATGAATAACTTGTCACCTGAGAGAGTGAATTGCCTCTCACTACACCACTTACCACAGCAGTTTGGTATACTTTCATGCAGTCATACCTTGCTCTCTTATAATAAAACCGTTGTAAAATTTTGCAGACTTAATACCGAGCGGTCTCGCAAATACACAGAAACAGCTAGTCAGTTCAGATAGAATTCTTCAAAGCCGGATCCATGTAGTATATATGATGGGAGGTTGAGCATTGCAAAAAATTCTGGTCTGAGTTTTTAGAGCTTAAGATTTGCTTTGAAATCTAAGTGCTAGTGTGTCAACATGATGTCTTGAGCCAAAATCTTTTTTTTTTTTTGGGCAGGCATTTTGTTGTAGAAAAAACTTACCTACCTCACTAGGTAAGTATCTGGTTTCCTTAAAGGTTTGCCTCCTTAAACAATTAACTTGACCCAAGTAGCTGACATACTCCACTCTATCGCATCATGTCAAGGTGAAAAATTTGTGCATCATCCTTACAGTATTGATCACTTACTATTCACACTTTTGTAATATACAAATCAAAATTTTCTAATACTGAACTTGGTAGTATTCTGTCACAGAGCTCAAAGCAAGAGAGCTTGACTTCCTGTCTGATTTAACTGCTCCTAACAATGACAAAGGAATAGTTATTAAGCAGATAAGACCCTGCTTGTAATTTGCCATCATGTGGTGGCATTTTAGCCTACCACAAGGTAGCTACATTAGTCAACTGTTAATAATTGGCAGTTC
Organism: Rhipicephalus microplus; assembly: GCF_043290135.1. NCBI lineage: Eukaryota > Metazoa > Arthropoda > Arachnida > Ixodida > Ixodidae > Rhipicephalus > Rhipicephalus microplus. Next base: position 249,634,806 of record NC_134700.1, on the reverse strand, counting down.
TCAGTAGAACTGAAATATACTTACAGGAAAAGTTCACAATCCATGTTCCAGCAGCTATAGCACTGAGCACTTTTAGTGTCCGCTGGCAGCAATTGCCATTTTTATCACAGCTCACTACCAGATGACTGACTGCAAGAGAAAACAGTTTGCGCATAACTTACTACACAGTGCATGGACATAAAGGCTCGAACAAAGCACTAGTATAGTATGTTCGAAGCACATAACACGTGCAAGTGGTGGCCACAGACCTTGACAAGAGAAAGTTCCTGTGCAGCTGCCTCCCAACAGCTTTGCACACTGTGCCAGTGCCTGACCCTGACTCTCGTCCAAACCAGAAGCCAGCAGCACCACAGCACCAGGCTCCTTTGTCTGCTGAGGTAACTGAGGAATGCAATCCAAGTTTTTGTATTTCTATTCATATTATTTTCATTTTAAGCACTATTCCTGACAGTCTTTGTAGAAAAACTTTTGTTCTACGCTTCCATATCAAAATCGGGGGTTCAAAAATGATGGATTACTTCTACAGCAGAAGACAAGGGGACTGCTGCTCCACAAAGAGGCTAATATTGAAAGCCGTTACCTTGTGCACGCAGCGACACATTTAAGCAGCTAGACATTGTCAATACTGTATTGTCTTTGGACTACTGTAGCCTTTTGACAGCTATGCAAATAAACTTAACAATCACCAAAAAGGGCAAACACCAACTGCAATTTAAATTTTGAACGCTGGGCTGTACTTGGCTGGAGCTATAGCAAATAGATGCTTGCTATTGTAGTAGACGAATTCTCATCAAGCAGCAGTAACGATCTCGTATTTGTTCAGCTTAAAACAATATGTGAGAATTTTTCATGACAGTTTTCGCATTGTTTCCTCTATTACTGCCAGACAGACTTCTTAATACACAATTCCGCATGTAACATACAACCACCGTGAACCTAGTATTGTCTTTTATCTAGCATAGTGCAATGAAAGGAGTTTTTTTCCCAGTTAATACTTTCATGTGGTAGTTTTCTTCTTTTATAATTTTTCTTTGTATAATTTTTTGTTGTTTTGCTTAAAGGGCTTTGTCATGTTTGTTTTTAAGTGATGTATAGTACAGTAAAATCTCGTTAACTTGAAGTTGAAGGGGAATATAAAACTGGCCAAAATAAGCCAAGTTCGAATTTGCAGGTGCACGATAGAATGAACAGGAATCTCGTCATACTGCACGGGCAGAACGCAAAGGAGCTGCCTCTGCACTCTATATTGTGAATTAGTTGCTACTGAACGTTTGTGGCAGGAGTTTTCTTAAATTAACTTCATGAAGCTGTAACATCAAACAGAATTGATAGATCAATCAGTGATTCACTGTAAATAGGCAGTGACGTGCATTGATGTGAACAGAAATATATGAGACTAGTTATGACCCAAAACATGTTCATTTATGCAGCAGGGTTAATGCAATCAAAAATTGAAACAATCAGTCATTTTTACTTGCTTGCGTTTCCTCTGTCACCACCCCATGAGCATTGTTTGCAACTTGCGCAAGTGCTCCAGCGCAGCGTCTGAATTCTTGTCTGCTGAGAAACGTTTATAAAACGTTATAAAAGAGAAGACCTTCGCAAGAAATAAATTGTTGGCAGTTCAGCGCTCTGTCTCGTCTCTTCTCCTGTCCCCTCCTGCCCTGTCGTTTGCGCTGGTAAGCACTCTTTATCATGAGAGACGTTTCTTTTAGGCTCTTGATTATTTGGTTTGGCTTATTTCTACAACTTCTGCAAGCACCAATGAAAACCAGGGGTTCTCATTTTTAATTAACCATTGAGAATAAATACCCATTCAAATTATCAGATTTCCTCCACATAATTACACAGGGTTGCGCAGGGACCTTGGCATCAGTTCGAATTAACCATAAGTTCGAATTGACAAATTTTTACTGCACTTATCTACCTATGTTACAAATTAAGACGTGGAAACTTGTCTGTTGTCTTACGGGGTCACTGCCTTGATAATCTGCTTGTTGAATGAAGTCTTTTTGCAGCTGCACTTTTCCTTGTGCCTGTGACACCATAAAAAAATCATTTCTCTCTTATATATATATATATTTGCATAGAAGTACTATCGGCGTCAAATAAAACGAAAGCCTTTGTGATGGTATATTGCGCACCGTCCGTTTATCACCATTGACAGGCACGCACATCCTGTTCGGCATATCTGTGCATATATGTGAGCCTGTCCATGGTGTAGGTGGACGGTGTGCATTATACCATCGCGAAGGCTTGTCGCTGTTTGGGTTTCATTTGACGTTGATAGTACATGAGGTAACAGATGTATTCTGCACATTAGTTGATGCACCTGAGGTGGTTGAGGCAGCTGCTGCACCTTAGGGGCAGCAGGTGACTGCAGGGCAGCCTTCATCAGCTCACTCTTGGCAAATGACACAGGGGTGTGGCCATCGTTGGTCCTGCATTAGGTACGCCATAAAGGCTTTTTCGAGAAAGGCACTGTTACCGTGTTTGTTATTAACCAGATTACACGCATGAAGCAGTGCCATAAACAAGCACCCATCCCCTTCTGCATGCTGAATTGAGTGGCTTTGTGTTTTGGTGGGGGCCTGTACCTGGCATTTATGTCAGCCCCAGCACTGCATAGCTGTAGCACCACATCGGGCACATTGCTGAGCACAGCGTCATGTAGCGGCGTGACACCGTCTGGGCCTGCTGCATTGACAGATGCTCCAGCTGCTAGTAACAGGCGTACCACTTCCAAAGCACCTTGACTGGAGGCCTCGTGCTGGACATAACACAGGGCACATTCAATAACCCACCAACAGCACATTGCGATGAGTGAACAATTTCAAGTGAGGCTTCAGAAAACCACATTGTAGGTAAAATGTCACACGTGATGACAAGCATAATTGCATTGTTTTTTATTTTCTGGGTTCCCTCATACTCAAAGGCAGCACTTATGCAATCTTCTTAGACTCTTAAACGATTGGCATGTGGCAAAACTTCTGATCAAGGTGCTGGCACATTGCTAGCACCTGCATGAAAAACTCACTCAACTGGTATTACCAGTCAAAAAAAGACAACGTTGATGAGAGAGACCCACACGCTCTTCGCCTTTGTGGCATAGTGTTGCCACAATGTGTCATAGAAATGCATCATTAAAATGCTTCAAGGCATCATAGAAATAGCAGAAAACACTGTTGCCATGCATGGGTGAACTATATTAGTACAAGCATAAGCACTGATTTATGATAATGGTAAACTGCAAACACATGAAAATATTATGCGCAATCTTAGTACACAATTGCCATACATATATTAAATAGCCTTTAATGCTTCTGACCAACAAATCACAAACTTTACCCATCTTCAGTGAGACGAGAAATGGAGCAAGCAAAACCAACTGAACAATATAGGTTGAATAAGCAAATGCATTGACATGAAAATATGCATTACCTTAGCCAATCTTTTACTCACCAAAGGTGTCCAGCCGGCATTGTCACGAACATTGGGATTAGCACCTCCACCTAGCAGGGCCTTCACTCTGGTGACATCACCCTGTACAAGGTCAATGGCAGCAACTATGTACGCTCAATCATACTTCCAACAGAAGCAAAAGTCTTCCAATCAACAATAACAAAAATTTATCTGCCCCTGACTAAGCCAGTGAAACGCACCTTGATAGCTGCCACTTGCAGAGGTGTTTCTCCCAAGCGATTCCGCCTATCTGCAACCTTCCTTGTGCTGACTCCCGTGCTGCTGCTTCTCTCTACATGCAAATGCCATATGAATAACTTCATTTGCTAACAATTCAATTCTATCAACAGCAAAAGTTTTCGGAGACGTGAGGTGCATTGTAGAATATGAAAGGTGCAAACCACAGTTATCACAAGATTTGGTTTCCGTCTGCAGTCAAGCAAGGAAGGAAATTAATGTTTCTGCTGTCATTTAAAGAAGTCTACTCTGGTGTATGAATTAGCAGCTAGAGATAGCCAGCATAAATAGACACCAGTATTTTTACTGGCTATGGACTTACTCACATTCATACTTGCATTTAGTTGAAGTTGCAGGCACTCAATTAACACATTTACTCAACCCACTGCAACGATCAATCACAACAATTCATGTTTACATAAGGGGTGGTGCCATGAAATCTTGAGGCTATAACAAGACTCTTGTGTATTACCCCTGTATGCAAGGACACTCCACACAACTGGTTTGACGTAGCAAATGTTAAGAATATATTTCAATTTACTTGCAAAGTGTAGTCAAGTGCTCATTCTCTCGATTGAATCCTGTCGGTGACGCGTCCCAACACTGATGTGGCCCTATATGCCTTTTTTAACAGAGACAGATCACCTCCTTTCTGGGCTCTTGCACGAGAGTACAAAAGCCGACATCAGAGCCTCAGCAGTGCATTTTTGGGGGTTATGCATGTTAACAACAGCCAGGAGAGGTTATGGCGGCACCCAGGGAGCCTTCAGTGAAAAGGTCTCTAGGAAGGGCAGCGAAAGTTGAAGTGACGTCACACCAGATCTGGTGTGAGCATAGCCGTACGCACGAGGGGGCGTGAAGGTTCATCGCAGCACCCTCCTCCCCCCCTCAATTATGTCAATGTCCGAGGCCGACCTTGCCTTCCCCTCCCCCATCCAAGGTTAACTAGGGGAGCGAACGCCCCCCCCCCCTACAGTCTGACTACAGCTATTGTCTCGCATCCCAAGTACCTGAAAAAAAAAAAAAAAAACGAAGCAGTAAACATGACTTTTACCTTGGGCTCCTTTAGGAGGGATACCCCTTGCAGGTGAATCAGGTTGCCCAGCATCTTTAACGCCTTTTTCAGTGCTCACTGCATAGTGGTAAATAAAGAGAAACACGCATGAAAGCAGTGAACGAGGAAATATGTGATGCAACATCCTTTGTTCACTTCCGTTACTGCACACATACGACATGCAGCCATTCTAACTTTATATGTTTGCCCAGCATGTGACGGTGTGCCAATAAGAATGAGGAGCTGTGTTCATATCTCTGGATACACACAACTATGAACATAAAAACAGCATTTCAACAGGGAACAGATTTTCATTAGATTTGTGCAGCTATACTTCCTGTGCGGCATAGTTGTCTGTAGTAGTTGCCAATAGCTGAGCTTACATAGCTTTTGTAATATGTGGAAGCTATATATCTACCCTACATACAACAAAAACAGTTAATTTTACTGTGATCACAGATAAGAGGTGTAAATTGAGAGCTGTCATTTACCTCCTACCCCCCTCCCTGTTATGCAAACAACTGTCATCCTAAACTGCCCTGGCTCTCTGTAATGAGAAACAAAGCAGCAAACTTGACTTTTACCTTGGGCTCCTTTAGGAGGAATACTCCTTGCAGGTGAATCAGGTTGCCCAGCATCTTTGGTGCCTTTTTCAGTGCTCACTGCATAGTGGTAAACAAAGAAAAACACGCATGAAAGCAGTGAATAATTTTGCCAAGCCACAGCATAAAGCAAGAATATCCTTGGCCAAAAATACTTTGGTTTGGCCAAGTTGGTATTCAATATTGTGAAAAGGCAGACATTGGGGGAAAATGCGCACACACGGCCCGTACGTAACATGATGCGTTACTTCTTATGTGTATATGTGTGTATAAATGCATCATTTTTTTCTTTTTGTTTGTTTAATGGTAATGCCTTCTTGTAAATGGTCATGAATAGTATTATTGAACGCACGTTCTGAGAATAAACATCACTTGGTGGTTCAATGCTGGCCTTGTGCATGCACAATTCCTTCCCTTTGCCAACTTGCGAGTTCACTAGTGAATTGTCTGCCGGCTGGTATTGGTTGGTTTGCTTTTCACATTTGGAAAAGGTGAAAACGTACACGAGTATGCGTGTGTGTATGTGCACGTCTCGAGTGTATTAAAGCCTAGCTCGATCGAAAGGCAGGGGGGATTTCTAGTGATTTTGAGCAAAGGTAAAGAGGGAACCAAAGATAGAGAGAGAAAAAGTAGCGACAGCTCGTTCTGCACATAGAGAAAAAGTAGCGATAGCTTGTTCTGCACTATGAAGGAAAACGTTGGCACTTGCAATGTATGCAAGATAATTTGTGAAATCAACATTTTACAGCAATTGTGACAATAACGACAAAGGCAGTGTTGTTCAACAGTCTCGCCAGCTTGGTGCAATATATACGAGGTAAAATTACGTGAATGTAAATAAGTTGTTTGCAAGAAAATGCTTCTATTTAATTACACTCCATGAAAACAGTCCGTGGCAAATGCCGGTACATTAATAGAAATTTATATTTTGCAAACGCAAAACTGCAGCTAAAGCGCATGCGAAAATGCATATAATTTTTTGATGCACGTGCACCACTAAGACGTAGAAAGTTTGCTTTTAGCACGCACTTGTCGCTGTATAATCTTACCGTCACTGGTCAGCGCAGCATCTTGCAAGCCATCCCCTCCTGGTGCCGTTTCTGCAGTCAATCGCAGTCAAATCATTTCTACAGCTGTGCAGCGTCAACGAATAGAAATATTACCACTGAGTGTTGAGCCTGAGAGGAGCTGTCCAAGCTTTGCGGCGCAAGCGAGAACGCTGCTAATCTGTGGGTCCGGCTTCAGCTCGCGTTGTGTTGTAGGCGAACCACAGACGCCGCACGCATCACGGCGACCGATGCAGCGCCTGTGTTGCGCGCAGTCAGCGTTACCTCACATTAATCTGGCGGTGTAAAACTCACCTGCATACTGTGTGGCCGCATAGGCCGACGATGTGCGGCTCTTGAAGTAGGTCCTCGCTGCAAGGACGCATGGTAAGTAGAAAGGCATGCACAAATGCAACCATCCGCTTACCATTGAACGCACTTGAGAAGGGACAACAGCTCCTCAAGCGCTCGTTTTGATTCTTCCATCTCCAATTTGTTAATATAATTAGTTTCGCTGGCTACGGTACGGTTTCCACTTGGCAGCTAACCTTCTGCTTCAGCTGTTTAAGTTTTTGGCGCGCGAACGGAGCCCGTATGGAGCCTTTGCTATTTCGACGGGATATTCTTGTTTAGTTGTCCGTTATTTTTTATTATTATAACTTTGCTAGTGCGTGCCAGTAGCTTACAGCGGACTAGTCTCTGTCCTGCCTTAATAGTTTCCTGATGATAATTACCATGTGTAAACGCAAGTGGGGCGTCGCCGCCGGACCATCTAGCCCACGGGCTGAACGACGCCCGGTATGACGTGCGGGCTCCGTGCGTGCGAGTGCACCGTAGCGACCGTAGTGCAAACGTCGAAGTCATGGCTTCCGCGGCTCTTGGCGGCGACAAGTGCGGGTGGCCGCACTTGCCGCCAAACGTTATGGAGCACATCTTCAGCTACCTGGATCTCACTTCGGCTCGCAATTGCACGTTGGTGTGCAAGTACTGGCACGCGCTGCTCAGTGACGAGAACAACGACGTGTGGAGGTTACACTGCGCGCGCAAACTGGCCGATGCTGCACTCAAGTCCGACTTGCTCTGGAGCGTACCGAGTAGCAAAGCCAAGTTGCGCGCCTTTTACCACGCGTGGGATCCGCGCGAGTGCTCGCGCAACATCTACATCAAGTCGAACGGTTTCACGCTGCACCGAAACCCGGTGGCGCAGAGCACGGACGCCGCCAAAGGCAAGCGTGGATTTGCGGAGGGCCGCCACTGCTGGGAGGTTTGGTGGGAAGGGCCGCTCGGCACCGTCGCCGTGGTGGGAATCGCGACACGCGAGGCACCGCTACAGTGTTCCGGTTACGTGGCCTTGCTGGGCTCTAACGCGCACTCCTGGGGTTGGAACCTGGTAGACAACCATCTGCTGCACAACGGAGACAGCCAGGGCAACTACCCGTTGCTCAACAATGCACCGAAGTACCAGGTATACGGACTTCTCATTCGTTGTGCGCTTCGACAGTCCGTACTGCTTTGCCTGATCAGCACCCATCTCCTTTCTAGGTGGGAGAGCGACTGCGAGTGATCCTAGACTGTGAAGATAATACGCTTGCGTTTGAGCGCAACTACCAATTCCTTGGAGTGGCTTTCAGGGGGTTGCCTGACAAGATGCTCTATCCGGCTATCTCGGCTGTCTACGGTAACACGGAGGTCTCTATGGTGTATTTGGGCCGACCGCTGGACGGCTGACGCCCTATTGTGTGAGAAACTGTCTCAAACTGGCATCTATCATCATACTTCACAAGATAGAGCAATTAGGTGAGGTTCGGGCTGTATCTGTACAGACCTGCATTGATAACTTGTGTGTCATTTGGGGGAGGTGTGTAATATCTAGTTGGTAGGTTCTTAAACTGTTACAGGGGCCATGCTCGCCAGCAAACTGTTGCATGGCAGGTAATTGTCGTGCCTTTTTTGTGCAAGACATGATTTAGGGCCGCCTTACCATCGGCTCATTGTGGGTTTTTGGATAACATCCTGCACATGAGTGTCTTTACAGGTTGGGAAAAAAAAGAAAAGTGTTCTTACCGAAACATTAACTTATCCTTGGGATGGTTGCAAGAGCATATATTCTCGCGTTGCATACCTCGGATACCTGTAATGCAGGCTGCATTTTGTTTTTGACATGTAGTATAATGCTGGAGGGAACCATGTACAAATAACGTTTCGAAACCTTATAGCAAGCATGACCCATTTATTTTGCATGCCTTCCTCATTTAAGTTTGTTTGGATCCCACGTGAAAGGTTTAATGAACAGCGGTGGTGCCAGGGGAGGGCATTGCAAAGTGTTAAGCCGTTATTCTTTATCATGATCAGCTACAGCATCAACTAAGGGCACATAAAGCTTTGCAGACGTGTATCGGGTACATTGCTTCTTCTCAAAATAATGACATCGCGGCTGCTTCTTCAATTTGAAAAGTCATGTCACAGTGGGTATATTTCAATGGTACCTTTAGTAATTACCCCAAGAGATTCTACAATGCACTTTAGAAAGTCTGCTCTTCCACCTTTCACTTTGACTGTGTTGCGTGTTTTACTCCGGCTTGGCATTTATATAATTATTTATTACGAGCATCTGCGCAGGCATTGTCACTCATGATCACACGAATATCTTTTGAAAAAAAAAAAAAAACTGCGTTTATGACTGCTCGGAGCTGTGTTAGCTGCTAACCTTTCTGACAAACATTCCTGCAAGAATGCTGAAGGTACTGAAGGGAAGTTTTTTCTTCATACTTGCAGGTGCTGGCTGCTGTTCCTGGGGATGGTATATCTTTTATAATGGGTTACAAAGGGTCAGTGCTCATGCTATCCCTACTACCGGTATTGTAGAGGGATATGGCTGGTGGACACAGTTCAGAACTGCGCCACCTTTAAGGCAAAACTTTATTTGCCCCTTAAGTCTAATTTTTGGGGGCTGTTTTGCAATAGCAGCAACTCTGAGAGGTAATGCAATGAAAGGGCCCCTCACCAGATGATATAACGAAGTTTAGTTACACACTGGAAGTTTTTGTGCATCTAATGAAAATCAATATGCCACAAAAATTTTTTAATCAGTTCTAGAAGCGAAGAAAACCAATGTTTTAAAGCGGCGCAAAACCATGATGCGAAGAGGCAAGCTCCAAACTATTGCTGCTCACCCCGTTTAGCCTTCGCATGCGAAATCACTTCCCTGCCCTCTTCGGCACGCGAGCGAGAGGATCACATGCATACACATGAATAGGTCATGTGCATACAAGGTCATGAGTTCATAATGTGCCCGAGCCCCCATGACACTACCAGTATTGTGTCAGTATTCTCTGCACTTCATCCTCAAATTATGCTGAATGTGCCCTCGCTGATCACTTGGCTTTCAACCTATTACGGAATCTGAAAGCTGAAACATTTCTATGAACGAAAGTCTAGCGGTATCATCAGCCGATGCCGCATGAAAATTTAGTTAGATGCTGTAGAATAAATGAGTGCTGGAGTGCGGTAGAGCTTAAGTTTCACTGTAAGGGGAGGCGTCTGCACAGTGTGCAAAGGGCGAGAATAGGAACACACGTGAAACAGAGGTAAATTCGTCTCGAATCTTACGGCGATTCACAGTAAAAATTTAGAAAGAAAACACGCACATGCTGTTAGCCTGTTTGTTATTGCTCTCAAGTTTTATCTTGTCAAGGAACAAATTACACGAACTACTCGTCGTGTCAAATAATTATCGCAGTGTCATGGCCTACTGTCGGTGACGTAAGAGCACAGGTGTATGTAGAGAAGCAACGTCACAGCAATTCGACTACGTAGGGCTATTTCATCTTGTACGCCAACCCCTCATTCTGTGGCCACGTGCCCGCGAGAAGGGCAAGCAGTGTTCAGCTTGAAATTTGGCACATTTCCGCGGTATGTAGCATTGCAAATTTTAACAGATGTGATCGTAAACACGCAGTGTATGCATTGCACTCGTCAGCTCAATATAGTCAGACCTGGTGAGGGGTGCTTTAAAAGGGCTTGTGGGAACCAGGGGCATTATTTATGAGGTGAATGAAAAATAGTGTGAAATGTGGCTAAAACTGGTGACACACGATCACTTTTGATCTCAATTGGGCCTAATTCAGATTGAGCTTCTTGATCATGATTAGCTCCTTTAGGCAAGCTGCAAAAAGGGAAGAAATTTAATTCCATTTGGGACCAGAGAACCCACCGTGTGATGCCGGTATTCAACAGAACTAGAGAAATTGTCTGTTTATTTTATTTATTTACATACGTATTTATTTGTGTGCTCTCAGGAGCCCTAGGGCATCATTAGGCGGAATGGTCAGATGGTAATTTATTATCTGCAACTTGGACGGCTAAAAGGTCTCTGCAGCAATTGAGGTAGAAAGGTGGTTCTAGTTACTGCTTTCTCCCAGAAAAAAAAAGGCATAGCAAGTGATGTTGCAATGTAAGGGAATATTTACCCTGAGCTTATGATCAGTCCATGCAGGCTTGTATTCTGAAGAAGAAAAAGACCATATTTAGGTGATGGGTTATTGCAAAAATGTTCCAAAAGCTGGTTGAGTTCATGATTAAAAAAATAATGTACTCCGACTTAGCACAACAAAATGTAACAAATACTACGCAGACGTTCAGCCACCTAAGCGGGTGGCATTCTCAGTATGCACTGGCACTAAATCAGCTAAGGTCACCCTGTCTACTGCTAGTCTCTGTACACATCCTATAGGGGACCGCGGTTGTTGCATGCATAGCTTGTTACAGTGGATAAACTACTATTCTAGAAGCTTTCTCTTGCCCCACCTTTGTTACCGAGCCAGCGTCGTCGCATTTCTGAAGTTGAAAACATGCCCCATTGTCAAAATCGCGAGACAGGCAGTTTTGTGAAAGATGTTTAAGCGGAATTATTTGTAAGGTTACTGAAGAATTGGTGGACCTTAATTAGCTTTCATTAAAAAAACACAAGCATAATGGGAGTAATAAAAAAATGACAGGCAGTACAATATTGAATGGCTTATAGGGCAGTGATTGGTGCATGGTTGGGTGAATTCCAATTGGAGCAAACACGTTATAACTTACCTAGGGCCTTCTTGTGGCAAGAGTAGTGCTTTTATTACTGTGGAAGGTTCATCAATATGGCAAAGTGGCCATGTTGGTCACCTATTTTTAAGAATGCTAAAAGTTCAGGGGAGATGCAGAGAGAAAAGAGTGCACACACACACACACGTGCTGTTCTCAAAAAAAAAATCTTTAACGCAATAGTGTTAAAGAGCTCGTTTCGCAGAAATTTCGGTGTCGGCGTCGTTGGTTGTGAGCTAAAAATCATCTCGTGTGTGACCGAAAAATCGAGAAAGATGCAAATGAAATAAATGATAAATTCTGGTTAGTAAGGATCGAATCCGTGTCGTTTGCATGGCAAGCAAGTGTTTTACCACAAAGCCACACGTGTTCTTGGGAAAATAGTGAAAACAACTTCCTCTGCTTGGAAATACAGTGAAAGTAACTTGCATGCTTTACAAACACGTGCATCCTGTATACATGCTACACAGTACGAATTGTAATATTGCAGTAATAATGGGTAGTACAAGCGCACATTGTGATCAGTTGTCACAATATGTGATTATCGTTAATTCATTATTTAAAGCACGCCACCCACTACAAAAGGCACATAGGTTACTACCCCATTCTCCTTAAGGCCACGTAGTAAGTGCATAAGAAGTTATACAGGATTCCAAGCGCACAATTGCCCGTGGTTCAAAGCATGCTACCCATTACACAGAGTGTAGCCGTATGCGAAAGCTTTGCTGACATAAGCCTCTTTGAACTCGGTATGCACTAGGGACAGGATATCGCTGTCGTGTTCAACTCTTGAAGGCGAAGCTTAAAGGACAACTATTGAGTCAACATTGATTGTCGAAATAGCGGTCCAAAAACTTCGTAGTATTATTTTTTTGCCAAGAAAGGGCTTATTTTGAAATAAAATCACGTCCACATAGAGTTAGCGCACTTTAGTTTACCCGCCTCAAGAAGAGGGCCATTTCCCGTCATTGCTGTCGTGCACAACATTGCCCAGCTTTACTGTGCGGCCGCTGACACTAGTATCAGCTGAACGAAAGTGGCGATAGCCACAGCAGCAACAACGGCCATTGATAAATTTCCTGCCATTGGCTCCGAGATAGCAGATGTGTTTTGGTTCAACTGGGTTCCGCTAGATAGCACTACCTGTCCATTAACCACGCAAAAATTGAATATTCGAACCACTCGCCCCGTTCCCTGTAGTAATGTCCGGCGGTTCTTTTTTCCATGAATCAAACAGAAATGAACAAGCAGCATTTTATTGCGTTTCTTGATGCACGGAAGGTTCTTTATTTAGTGCAGCTCGATCGATTACTAGTGTATAATTGTAGACAGTTCGTTTGACGTCTTCGAGATCATTTTGAGAATGTCCTTCTGAGACACATGTATTATTGTGCATTTAGCTTAATATCTGAGTAAGTAGGGCACTGTTGTGGATAGTATTGTCGTTTTAGATGTTGTCATACATTGAGCTTTTACTATGACGTAAATACTTATTTGACTTTAGTCTCCCTTTAAGGATACCCCAATTTTCGTGGTCTTGACACTTAGCTTCTAATCTAAAAAGATGCAGCCAGTTATGCAATTATTGTTGGAAGCTCCAGAAAGATTACATACTGGTAAAAGAGAGTAGCTGCTTTTCAGATGAGAATTGCCTCCTGAAACCATTTTGACATGGGGAAAAAACAAACTTTGAAAAAAACACTTGGTTCATATAAAGATGTGCTCGAGAAGTTAATCAAGTGCACTGATTAAACATATTGACCTTTAGTTAGGGGGAAAATATCTGTTACAGCACTTATGAAGTGGAACCACCTTACCAACCTTTTGAAAAACTTGCATCCGATTTGCAGCAACTAATAGTGTAGCTGTTAGACTAAGTTAGTCGTATTCGACCCATTATAACTTTTTAGCAAGCGAAACAATGAAACATTTTTTACATTCTCGGCTACAATTTGGAGAGGTTTTGAAGAAACTGAAAATGGCTTTCTTTTTTTTTTTTTTTCAGAAAACTATTTTCAAAACGTTGGTGTTTATGGTAAACCACCTATGTATAAGTGGCAATTTTTAATTATTATAGTCAATGCAAAAACAACAAGAATTGTACTAAGTGTAATGTCAAATATCTAATTCGGTATGTGCCCAGTTTTATTACCCTCAGTTTAACTTATCCTCAACAATACTTGAAATACAGGTATTTTGTGCCGTTTACCTTGTTTGAGTAGTGACTTTTTTCCTCAGTTCATTCAATAGCAAAGGGATATTGACTACTCAGAATATTTCATTGAGCTTCTTCTTTGATGGGAATGAATGTTTTGACCATGAAATTGACTTTTTTGTTGTTGCTAAGGGCACTAAAATTCATGAGAGGGGAAAAGTGGCAAAAATGTATTTTTTCATCCAATTTCATGAATTCAATTTCTAGGCAACGAATTATCTTTTTTTATAAAATCATTGTTCTGGCTTTAAAACTTGCACTTAGAATAAATTCAATAAACATTGTAAATGGCATAGAGTTTCATACTACAATACCTAGAGGGTTATCTTGGGCTAATGTCTATGTGGGCTTCTCCAGCGACACTTGTACAACCATAGGAATACAGGCTTCGGATGTGCTTCGAAAGGCTTTCGTTCTTAAGATTCGCGAGGCTTCTTTTCACAGTGTAAAACATAGTGATATAAAGTTATTTTCAATCCAAAGCTGCTTCATTCTTTTGTATGCAAAATTTACTGCAAAAAGTTTCCGCAACCATGAGATTTAAATGAAACCTGGACAAATTGCTCAGCCATTGTGTTCCAGATTTCACATCAGGATATGATAGATTATTTTTTACAACACTTGAAAACAAACACGCATGTTTTTCCCTTGAAAGTATGTATTAGCTATCTATGGAAATAGCAGTACTGTGTTGAGTTGGAAACAACGCATCGTCTGCTACAATGCCAGGTGCGTCTGTCTAAGTGGCCTGCCCCCAACATATTTCTTGTTTTGTTGTGAAGACGAGTAAGAGGAGCGTGACTGCACATTTACTTAGTTTAGCTACAGTTTTGCAGTCGAATTGGGAGAGTTTTGACACGACGCTCTCAAGAAGACGGAAACTCTGTGTGATATCCACGTCTATGCCCAGCGGTAACTGCGCAATGCTTTCCCAAAACTATGTATGGCTTGTAAAGTTGCAGTGTAGCAGCTGACGAAGAGACCCAGCGGTTTTCTGCCTCCTTGAGCAATGAACACGCTGCTTGAGTGCTTTGCACCGCACGTCAATACCTATGCTACATGATAACCGAAACTGTACGAAAAGATTCGTACACAGTTTGCTAGTTAACGCTATTCAATCTGAAGCTTGTACTTTCCATCATTTCCATAATTGTACAACAAACACAGCAACAGTTTCTTTTCTAGGCTATTGTATAAGACTGTGTGGTGAATTATGACCAAAACCTTGTGTTCTTGTCTGGACACATCGACCAGAAGAGTGCAGTCAATATGTAGTGTCACGGAGTTTACATTGTAAGCACGTACTGGCTTTTATATGGTAAATAAGGCAGCCATAAGCAATGTAGACTGCAGCATGGCAATTTTACTGAGAAATGCAATGCAGTGTAAGCATGCAAGAAATAAATGCTTTGAACACAAGTGCTGTCATTGTGCCTTGATTCAGGCAGCAGTGGAAAAGGAGCCTGTCCTTTATGGGTGTTAACAAATAGCGTAGTGAGAAACATTTCACAGGACAAGATGTTCAGTATAAAAGAAACTATGGTTACCACCAGGCTAGTCCACTGTTGGGGCACCACAAGCTGCCATTAAAGAGGTGTTTCCTGGTGAACATAGAGCCAATTTTATTACATAATTAATACTTGGGGATGGTAACTAAATGAAAACAGAATTTCTGGCAAATGCCAACAATGTTTGGTGTCTATGTAGCTTGTGTGACCAGCATTTTTTTAAAGGCTAATGCTCAGGGCAAGATGAAAGCTTGAAGAGATGCAAAATTCTTTAACATGGTGTGTCAAGAAGAGAGTATCAACCATATTCTATGCAGTTGCAGCCTTGAAGAATAGGAGACTGCATGTGGTAATGTTAGCTCTAGCAACCCACCTTGTGTTAGTTTCCATTGCATTATTAAAATATATTTGGTCACTCTGCTGCATGTACTTGTACGGTGCTTGTACCTAACTGTTTCTTGCAACCTTAGTAAATAAGTGTGTGTCACCAAGTTTGGTAGAACATCCAGTGACCCAAATTGACATGACAGAGACAAGAACAAGTCATTTAATAATTCTCCACCTCTAACCACAATCGAAACCACATCTCACAAGGTCCTCAAACACAGCAGTACTGGTGTTCTAGCAAGCTGTGCGAAAATGCGTAAGGTCATCAAGAGAACAATTCTTGGCGCTCACATGCACCAGCACATTGGACATCTTAAAAGCCATGTGAGGACTTAGATGGCATCATATGTCCAGAGGCGTTTTAGTCTAAAAGGTAGCACAGCACGAGATCTTGGCTGCAGTAGATGACAGAAAAGACTTTGCAGTGCTACATATAGAAAAGCGTTGAATTATTCACGTTTGTCAAGGTCTTTAGTAAACGCCAAGCTCTGTCTCGTAAGTTTCACCATGTTCACGGCTTCAGTATAATGAAATTCTCAATATTGTCGCGCTTCAACACAAGCAGTGCACCGAGACGTTGAGTCCGAGAACCGACGGAGTGTGTTTTTATGCAGAAGCCAAGAGCAGGTGAGCAAAACAAAAGCACGTTGTCTTCTTCAGCCCCCCTTTTCATGAGGCTGTTGGCGCGCACATCATCTTCGTTCTTTGTTTCGGGCGCGGCAATATCATAAAGTATTTGAAGTATATGATGTATTTTTTTACCCAAATATAAATTAAGTGTATATGTCCACAATTTCAGTGCAATGAAGTTTTACTGCTACCATTGAGAAAGGCCAAGGGAATAAATTCAAATGCCTGCTGGTGCCAGTGGCCATAAGGTTGTCTTGCACACGTTTTTTTATCACATTTGCTGTGTCACTCGACCAGCAACAGCAAACTTTAATCAAGAATTTGTGTTTGAGAGCACTACCTCGACAAGCACCCGTGAACAGCTCGCATACTTTTGTATGTGCTCGCTGCTTGCTTCACGCTGAGATGATAGCATGAAAACCCCGTCGCTCCCTCGAGTGACTGTATTTCCTTACATCAATGTTCTGAAGTTACACGTGGTGTGATTTTGAAAAGTTATCTGATAGCCTTACTTCATACAACATTCCGACTCCCTGCTATCACATTCATTGCATCGTCCTTGTTGCAGAACTTCCTTTCTTTTTTTCTCTAAAAACATATTCAGCTCTTCCGTTGGTAAGCAGCGGTGACTACTCCCATCACACAGACAGATCCCTTTGTTATGACCTTCTGAGGGACCAAAACAAATATGCGCACAACACCATCAGGTCGTGGGAATTGAGGCTAGCCCGCCGCCTTTGCGCGAGCTTTGCCGCCTCTTTCTCCGCTCCCATGTCCCGACATGACTCCCCTCCTCCATGGTCTGCCGCGCTGGGAGTGCGAGGAGTGGCGCTTGACCCCTCTCACTCGGTAGCGGATGTGGACTGTGGCGCCGCGCGCGAGAGACTGCGGGGACGACGTGGGGGTAAGCACGCTTTCCTTTTCCGTCCGTCAGCTCCCTTAGGGGCTCGTTCGGACTTCGCCAACAGCGCCTTGCGCCCGCGGCGAACGCTTACCTTATGTCGCCCTCCTGCCGAACGATAGGCCGAAGAGCGGTACGGTGTCTTAGTGCGTGGTCAAGCTGCGCCGACCCGCATCTCTTCGAAGCCAACGCGAGCGCCTTTGTCCCGGTGTCTCCGTGAATCACTTTTACAACGGAGATGTGCTCGCGGCACCCTGTGTAGTACTTCTCGCTCGTGGCGTGGATAAGCCCATTTGCTCTCCCGCCGCGCCTGTTGAAAAAGAAAAGGAATAAACGTGTGCAGACTAGTACTGCAAGAGAAGAAGAAGTTGAAAAGGAGAAACGGCGTTCGGTCTGGTTTCTTCGCCGATCGGTAGTTTTCCTTTACATCGTGGTGCCGAAACCCCTCGTGCGGACACGTCTCCTTCATCGCACGACTCGAGGGGACCTTCTACTCGACCGCGTCGTTTTGCGGGCGGCGAGGACTGCAACGAATCGTTCCTGATCGGCGTAGGCCGGACTAGACTCCAACACCGGATCCGATGGATCGCCTCAAGACCAAGCGCTCCGCTCGACGAGCCCAGAACACCAAGCTCCTGCAAGAAGCAAGGTCACTGCTAATTGACCCTACCGCGGACAAGCCCAAACTCACAGGTATTTATGACCGTTTGTCAGCGAGCAACAACGAGCTCTCGAAGATCAATGATGCACTCGAGGAGCACGTAGCGGACGAGGAGCTCGAAGCTGAGTATATCGCGGCAGCAGTGTATAACGACGAAGCTATAAGCATGCTCGCTGAGATTCGCTGCAAGATAGACGGTTTGCGACATGGAGACAGCACAGCAGCGGCTGCTCCTCAGAACGCATCACCATCTGACGTGCCAACCGCAATTGGCCCAAGGCTGCCGAACCTTGGCATGCCAACATTTAGAGGTGATATACATGAATGGTCGGCTTTCTGGGAGCAGTTTGAGCAAACTGTCCACCTGAACAACGCTTTGTCAACAACGACGAAGTTCTATCTACGTCATTATCTTGCGGGTGAAGCGGCAGCTGCGATATGTGGTTTTCCGACTTCCGGAGCCTGTTATGCAGACGCCATCGAGTTATTGAAGGAACGCTTCGGAGATCGAAAACGGATCGAGCAACACCACCTATCAGCGCTTCGCAATCTACCTCACATCAAGTCGGGAAGCGACGTCCGCGGCCTTAGGCGACTTTACGATGCTGTGCAGCTGAATATCCGTTGTCTAACTGCACTAAATGTTCCTACGCTTAGCTTTTCCGCTATGCTGATGGACATTTTACAGGACGCCCTACCGTACGACATCATTTTGGCCTACACACGTGCAAAGCGCAGTCAGGCACTAAGAGAAAACGGGTCTGCTGCCAATGTCTTTGAGCCAAGCGTGGCAGCTGCTACATCTGATGCGGAGTTAAAGGAGCTGCTCACCTATACACGTATAGAGCTAGAAAGTCGGGAGCAGTGCAAGCCCTTTAATGACCGACTGCTGGATGACCGTTCACAGAGGACTCGAAGCGGCAGCACCAGCACGGCTTCCGTACTACACAGCACATCGAACAGCTGGGGTGAGTGTTTTTTCTGCAAGTCGAAGAAACATGGCACCCGCGCTTGTGACGTGAACCTTGCCATCGATACGAAGAAAAGAATGCTTGCAAAAGACAACCGCTGCTATCGATGCACGTCCCGAGGACATCAGGCACGTTCTTGCCGCGTCAAACTCACCTGCTCGAGTTGCCACGGGAGGCACGCATCAAGTATGTGTGACCCGCACTATACATCGAACCAAACAGCGACACCTTCTCGTCCAGTTGACTCCTCCGGCAGCACAGTAGGAATGGTGTCGTCACAATCAGTCATGCTGTGTGAGAAGGATTCACTGAGCGGGGGCACAACAAATCACAGTGAAGTGTCTTTACAAACGTTTCGCGCCTTTGTCATCAAAAACGGCAAAACAAGGTATGTCCGAGGGATTCTCGATGGAGGGAGCCAGCGATCCTTCGTCACGGAAGATCTCGCCAAGACATTACACCTACAGGTGCTGGGCGAAACTCAAATTGCGCTGAATACGTTTGGCTGTTCATCACCAAGTACTGTGGAAAGACTTCAAGTGGTGGAAGTTCCTCTGCGTAGCCAACACGGTTCTGACACCTACACGGTGCGCGCAATCGTTGTTCCAGTTATCTGCCACGATATTGCTTCCCCGAAAGCTGACAGCCATTTCTTGAAGGCAAGGCCATTGCGGACGAAAAGGAGTTTGATGCGGAAACGGAAAATAGCCTCAGCTTGTTGATCGGCGCTGACCACCTCTGGCAAATCATGTCAGGACGTATCGTCAAAAGTGCAGAAGTTCCAGGACTGGTAGCAATGGATACAGCTTTTGGATGGACGCTACAAGGACCCAGTCACCGAAAAGCCTTTCTTGACTGCAGCTCTAGCCTAATGGTCCGCATTCTGAAAGTACAAGCAATTGTTGATGACGAATCAACCTCGCAGATCTTGCAATCTTTTTGGCAACTAGAAGCAATGGGCATCGCAGATTCAACGGCACCTTCCTCCCATGAGTCCGTTGCACGATTACATGAAACCATTAGCAAGAAAAGCGACAGGTACGGCGTTGCCTTGGAAGGAAAATAAGGAACCGCTTCAAGGTAACAACCGGGAAATTCCGCTATCACGTCTACAAAGATTAACACGGAGGCTATCAACGATGAAAAGAATGTTGCAGCGATATGACAGAGTAATCCGGCAATATCTGGAGATGGGTCACGCGGAAGTGGTGCCTAAGGATACTCCTCGGGATCGAGATCACACCATATATTATATGCCACATCGGGAAATAACGCAACTTACTGAAAAAGCGTTATGGCGCTACTGCCCGGGTGAAGACAACCTGGCGGATGTACTGACTAGAGGCATACCGATAAGGACTCTACGTGCATGTCGCTATTGGTGCATGGACCTGAATGGTTGTCCCAGCCAAAATCAAGCTGGCCTTCAGAACGTAATCAGTACAAACCGATAAACGAAGAGGCAGAGATTGAGACGCAACATGTTTTTCTTCAAGCGTCATCCAGGAACTTACACCCGATGATTGATATAAGGAAGCATAGCGACGTGCAGAAGCTCTTGCGCGTCACCGCCTGGGTCTTTCGCTTAGTGGATCGATGCCGTGGACTTCAAACTTTGCTCAGCGAAACAATTTTGGCACGGGAGATAAGCAAGTGTGAAATGTTTTGGGTCCGATATGTCCAGCGCATTTTCTTGTTGGACGTTCATTGTTAGCGCCTCCGGATCAGAGCAACAATGACTACGATGCCATCAGTGCTCAAGCTGCATGGTCGAAGAGACATCAGCAAAAAGTTGAGATACCGACACAACATGATGAATCATATGTGGATGCGATGGAAAAAAGAGTATTTATTAGAACTACGGGCACTTCACCTATACCCAGCTCATCCCAGCAACTGCCTCCGAGTAATGACGTGGTGATAATAGAAGAGTCTGGTATTCCCAGAGGAGTTTGGCCCCTTGGGCTTATCACAGACGTTTACCCTGGACAAGATGGAATAATACGAGCTTGCCGAGTGAAAGCTCAAGACGGGAAGATTTTCAGAAAACCAGTACAGAAATTGTACAGACTGGAATTAGGCGACGCTACTGGGGGGCGGGAGTATGTTGAAAAAGAAAAGGGATAAACGTGTGCAGACTAGTACTGCAAGAGAAGAAGAAGTTGAAAACGAGAAACGGCGTTCGGTCTGGTTTCTTCGCCGATCGGTATTTTTCCTTTACAGCGCCTTTGCAACGGGCTGTACTGCGTTTTTGGTGTTGCCGCAGTCAATAAAGTGTTGCGAACTTCAGCAGTACTGTGTTCTCGCCATGACGACGGTTAACGCGTGCCCTGCGGCTCACTCAGACCGGACCCACGCTAGTGGCCGTAATCCTTGGGGATACGACTACACTACTAGGTAAAAAGCCTACATATGGAACTCATTACTGTGAGCTACTCAACAATCGACCACATACATACTATCAATCAGGTAATAGAGAAATGCTCAGAATATAGCCAACCACTATACATAGTCTTCATTGATTACGAGAAGGCGTTTGATTCAGTAAAAATATCAGCAGTCATGCAGACACTGCGGAATCAGGGCGTCGATGAAGCATATATAAACATCCTGGAAGAAATATACAGGTGATCAACTGCTACCATAGTGCTTCATAAAGAAAGCAACAGAATACCAATCAAGAAGGGTGTAAGGCAGGAAAAGACAATCTCCCCAATGCTGTTTACCGCGTGCTTGCAGGAGGTTTTCAGAAGCCTAGAATAGGAACAGTTAGGGATAAGAGTTAATGGAGAGTACCTTAGTAACCTGCGCTTCGTTGATGACATTGCATTGCTTAGTAACTCAGGGGACGAACTGCAACTCATGATTACGGAGTTAGACAAAGAGAGCAGAAAGGTGGGTCTTAAAATTAATCTGCAGAAAACGAAAGTAATGTGCAACAACCTCGGAAGAGAGCAGCGCTTCGAGATAGGTAATAGTGCACGTCTAGTTGTAAAAGACTATGTCTGCTTAAGGCAGATAATAACCACGGAACCGAAGCACGAGATTGAAGTAATTAGAAGAATAAGAATGGGGTGGAGCACATTTGGCAAGCACTACTCAAATTATGACAGGTAGATTGCCACTATCCCTCAAGAGGAAGGTGTATAACAGCGGTATCTTGCCGGCACTTAGCTACGGAGCAGAAACCTGGAGACTTACAAAGAGGGTTCAAGACTTACAAAGAGGGTTCAGCTTAAATTGAGCACGACGCAGCGAGCAATGGAAAGAAAAATTGTAGGTGTAACCTTAAGAGACAAGGAGAGAGCAGAGTGGATTAGTAAACAAACGGGGGTTAAGGATATCATAGTTGAAATAAGAAGAGGAAATGGACATGGGCCGGGCATGTAGCGCTAGACAGGATAACCGCTGGTCGTTACGGGTAACTGACTGGATTCGCAGAGAAGGCAAGCGGGTTAGGGAGAGACAGAAGGTTAGGTGGGCAGATGAGATTAAGAAGTTATCGGGTATAAATTGGCAGTAGCAAGCGCAGGACCGAGTTAACTGGCGGAACATGGGAGAGGCCTTTGCCCTGCAGTGGACGTAGTCAGGCTGATGATGATGACTGTGTGCTACAGTCAGTTACAACTTATAAAACTGGCCTCGGAACCACAGCGCCCTTGCCTTTCGTCTGCGAAAGACAGTCACACCCGCTGGTTTCCACTCGAGCCAAACTACCTTTTCTCTGATAACACAATATGCTATTCACACTTGCAGTCATATGTTTGGCATTCCTACCTAAACCTTGGCCTTGTTGCACTGTCGGAATCTTTGACGAAATTTCCCAGGACGGGACATTCAAATTTCCTATTTAGAACTAGCGACACGAATGTGTGTTTGTATGGCATAGTCAACTCTGAAACGCTTGAAGTGCTTGACGTCACAAAAAAGTCACAGCTTTGCCGTAAAGGCGAAACAATGAACGTGATAGCAACAAATTGGAAGGTCACGCGGAGAATGGCAAGCAGATCAAAACGTGCCCCGCGTTTTTCAGGAACAAATGAAGCACGAAACGTACTCAGAGGTACAGATGAACACGAATAAGCGTCTCAGTTACTCCGTTGTGTCTGAAAAGTGCGCCCTTTTTGCAAGTGGAGACTGTGCAGCGATGTTTGTGCGCCCGGTGGCTACAACAAAATTGTTCCGGTGAAAGACGAAGGCGTACGATTCTCCCCACCGCGAGATAAGCACGCGTGTTGGCTCCCTCTGCGTGAGTCAAGGTACGCGTGGGACATGAGAGCGTGCACCGCCGCGTCGGGACGATCTGGCGACGCGCGCTCATTGCGGCGTCTCGCTGGTAACGCTAAAAACACGTTGCCCTGAGATGACCATCGCCAGGGGTAAGTGGTAGATATAAATAGCTTGCGGTTTCAACGTTGAAGGAGGCGCGGTTCGTGGCTCAGTGGCCAACGCCTCGCACTCACAAGCAAGAGGTCGGATGTTCGAGTCCTCACGCCGGGGTCTTTTTCAGAACTACTTTTCTTTCTTGCGTTTTCATACATATAGATACATATACAGTGAATGACGGCGACACCGGAGGCAAAATCCAGCCGAGGGTGTCCATATAAATGCTATCGCAATAAAATGAATAATTGTATGTTTCTATTGAACGGAGCATTTGTACACATTCTGTGAGAGGGACGGCCAAGACTACGATGCCAATTGACATATTTTCTTGTGTTCCAAGTGAGTGCTATAGACAAAGGTCGTCGTATACAGCCATATTATATGCTTGTTTTAAAGTTACATATACACTGTCAACTATTCCAACAAATAAAAAAAATAGCGCACCTAAGTCCCGCAAGACTTGGTGATCAAGTCACAGCAGAGATGATCAGCATATAGCTGGTCAAGGCTTGGCTAGGTTTTAGGAGCTTGCTCGTCATGCTTCTTATACTCGCTCCTTGTCCGTTGTCGGTGACGTGTAGCCTAATTTTCATTGCTCCCGCTAAAGGCGCAGCTGCGCTTTCTCCAGTGAGTCACGCAAGCGCCGCTCAGGCGGCGACCGCACAATCGGCGCCACGTGCTCTAGTTAGATCGGTGACCGCGCTAAGGGGCCGCGCCTGTATACAGCGCTGACGTTTGGCGCACTTCCTTTCTCTTCGCTGGGAGCTGGCTCAATGAACTGCTCCGCAGCATGAACACCCCAGAAGCCATGTCAGCATTGCGACGGTCTCGCAACGCAGTTCGGGCTCACCGCCAAGACCTTGCGGTTAGAGGCCGAAGCGCAGAGGGCTCACCATCAAGCAAAGCCGCCACGTCTTTATACGGTAGTGGATGAATGTGCACGGAGAATCCGCGGGTCAATTTACCCCATTGTCTCAAGGCAAGCTCCTCAAACATCATTCACTTTGTGGATATGGCGGTGATTTTTAGATGCGAAGTGCTTATGGTCCAGTTCAACCTTGTGTGCGGCGTGACCATCCTTCCAACGCATGCGCGCCCCGTCCCCCTCTCTGCTCTCCTACACTCTCCCTCTCTCACCTCGCAACGTCGACAGCGTCTGCTAGCCAACACTCTCTCACCCATCTCTCCTCTAGGCATCCCTCCTAAATCGACGTTGATTGTTGAAACAGCGGTCTAGAAACCTCGCAGTGTTACTTTAGTGCCAAGGAAGGGCCTATTTTGAAATAAAATCCCGTATTAGTGGTCCGCATCGGGTTAGCGCACTTCCAATTACCCGCCTAGGAAGCGGACCGACGGGACCGAATCACGTCACTGTTGCCGTGCACAACGTTGCCCGGCTTTACTGCGCTAGTATTGCAGCAGACCGAAAGCAGCGGGAGCCACAGCAGCAACAACGGCCATTGATCAATTTCCCGCCATTGGCTCCGAGATTGCAGACGTTTTTTGGTCACAGTGCGCCCCGCTAGATCACACCACCTGTCCAGTGTAACTACGTGGTAATTAAATTTTTGAACCACTCGCATCATTCCCCTGAGTAACCTACGGCGGTTCTTTTTTCTATGAATCAAACAGAAACAAACAAGCAGCACTTTATTGCGTCTCTTCATGCACGGAAGGTTCTTTATTTAGTGCAGCTAGATCGATTACTAGTGATTAATTGTAGGCGGTCCGTCTGATGTCATCGGGATCATTTTGAGAGTGTCCTACTGTGGCGCATGTGTTCTTGTGCATTTACCTTAATTTCTCGGTAAGTAGAGCACTGTTGTTGATAATATTATCGTGTTAGATGTTGCCATACATTGAGCTTTCACTCTGACGTGAATTGTTATTTGACTTTAGTGTCCCTTTAAGCATGCGTGCCCCTTCCCGCTGGTATATGGCAGAAAGAGCAGAACATGAGTAAGAGAAAAACAAAAACAAAAAACAAAAGCACGAAAAAAACTTTTCTGTTTCGTTTCCTTATAGATTTTCCTTTTTTATGCTTTTGTTTTTTGTTTTTCTCTTACTCATATTCTGCTCTTTGTGCCATATGGTTTTTTGTCACATGGTTACTGTCTCCTATACATATTATCGCGCTCTGCGCAATAAACTCATTTGCAAGTTAGCGCTCATGTCCTTCTTGTCTCTGTGTCGTCGTTTTGTTCTCGCGCTATACCTATCGTCATGCCATACCAACTAGCCCAAGCTGCCACACTTTTATGCAGCACAACGCTTGAAATCTTAAAAAACACCTCCTCCCAAGTCCGTGCAGAACATGCGCTATATAGTACCCTGACGAAACACCTTGCGCAATCTTATCGATGCAAGTCGCCACTGCTCCAAGATATTCGCCCTCACTCAACCACACCGAACGAGCGTCGAGCGCTAACACATTTTTCAAAGCCAATTATGGCAGGCTTCATCAATTATACGCTGTGACTTGGTCTTACCTCGAAGTGATTCATTTGGTGGTGCAAGAAGGAAACTGGAGAGAGCGACAAATTAGTGGTGTTTTACATGGGTGACATATGCTGTGTCAACAGTTCTCTTCGTCTCATTCGCTGGAGCAAGCAAAAAAGAGTAGAGAGAAAGACAGAAGGCTGCGAGACGCCTCATTCAAAATGCTGCACGGGTCGTATGTATGGGCGAAAAACAAAAATAAATGGGACCGCAGAATGCAAATAAACAGACTAAATCTCAAAAAAGTATACAATAAATAATTAAAAGAATAAAAGTAGAATAAAAAATTGGGGGGAGGAAGAAGAAAGAAAGAGGGGAATAGGGTGGCTTTCGCGGCACGTCTTTGAATGACGACAGTTATAGCGCGAGAACAAAACGACGACACAGAGACAAGAAGGACACGAAAGACGTCTTGTCTCTGCGTCGTCGTCTTGTTCTCGCGCTATAACTGTCATCATGCCATACCAACTAGCCCAAGCTGCCACGCGTCTTTGAACGTCGCGGAAAAACATTGTTCGTGAGCTTGGGTGGCAGGCAATTACTTGTAGGGAAACGGGGGACTCCGGCAGAGAGGGCTCCGATCCGGCCCCTTCTGTGGTCAGTTAGGAAAACGGAAAAGAGAAACAGGTGTTTCGTTTTCGCTGAAACTATACTGACCCGTTCCATATGTGTGTGTGGGGGGGGGGGGGGGGGGATTTCGGGGCCAAGATGGTGAAAGCACACAGAGCTGTTCGAGAAGTAAAGGCTAAATCTAGAGCCAGAAGACACATGTTGTCAATATGACTGCGTGCGTGTATCCAGCCCCTTGGAATTACTCACCGAAGCGCCTGTGATTGAAACCGGCTGGCGCTGGTTGGGCTCTCCCACTTACAGATAAAGGCACATAAGTTAAACGGAATGACTAAAAATATCAGGAAAGGTGAAACGTGAAAAGGGAAAAAATAATAACAACCGTGAGGGAATAGGTGATATTGTGCGAGAGATGTGCACAAATATGGAAACTATTGAAGTGCAAGGTAACACAAAATTGAAATCATAACAACAAATAAATAAATAAATACAACAAAATAGATATACGAACATAACATGGAGAAATGTTCGGTTGGTCCAGTCTCCCTAAAACTATTGGGCACTTCCTTCGAGCATATCAAGAAATGGTAATAATATTGGTAATGAAATAAAAAATAAATAACGCCAGACTTGATTCCTGTCCCATCTCATCTCTGCACGCCCTAAGTAACGAAAGGAACTGATGCTTTCATTGATGTCGTGTGTTAGTGTTTGGACTTTGTGGATGAAGTATGACTCCCTTTGTTCCCGTTCACGAGTCCCGCGGAAGCCGGACTGGAGGAGGGGGAGTCGTATTTTCTCGAATGAGTGCTCTGGCAAGTTCGGATGCTTCGAAAAAAGAAAGATTTGGCAGAGTGCGTGCGTGGGCTCTGTCGTTATTGAAACGTAGTCTCAAGGCCGTACCCGTCTGACCGATATACTGCTGGCCACAGACATCGCAATGCAGCACATGTATCACGTTGTGGCTGTCACCATTCAGTGAGTCCTTAATTGTGAATGTGAAGTCCGAGGACGAAGCCTTGGCAACACAGGTTGTGGTCATGTGTTTGCAGACTCGGCAGCGTGGTTTCCCGCATGGCTTGCAACCCGATTCACTGCTTTCAGATTCGGTCGTCTTAGCCCTAACCAGGATGTATTTTACGTTCCTTCCGCGGCGGTAGACCACTGGCGGCGGCTCCGTGAAAATTAAGGATAGACGCGCACTATGCTGTATAATGTTAAAATGTTTCGAAAGGATATTGTTGAGGTGCGGTAGTGTGGGCGAGTATGTGACGACAAGGTAAGTTACGTGTCCGGCTTATAGCATCATCAATGATTCTCTCTGGGTTCTCTTTTTCCACAATGGCCGTTTTAAGATCCTTGGCAGGACCTTCGAAATCTGACACGTCCGAACAAGTTCGGTGGTATCGTTGTGCTTGCGAGTATGTGATGGCTGTTTTGCAGTCCGGATGGCTACTCTTAAGATGAAGGTGATGATGGCAATCAGTTGGTTTTTGTATAGGTTCTTGTGAATTCGTTTCCAGCAATTTGAACAGTAACATCGAGAACAGTTATAGCTGACTTGGAATAGGTGTGTGTATACGAGGTTGATGAGTGAATTGAATTAAAATCATTTATGAATGACAACAGGCTTTCCTCTCCGTGGTGCCAAATAATAAAAATATCGTCTAAGAATCTTTTGTAAACTAGAGGCTTCAGTGTTCTGCTTGCAAGAAAAAGTTCTTCAATAGATGCCATAAAAATATTCGCGTAATTAGGAGCCATCTTTGTACCCATGGCTGTGCCGTTTATCTGGAGAAAGTGCTTATTATCAAACTCAAAGTTATTGTGGCTGAGTACCAACCGCAGTAAAGTCGACGGCGTGTCCTCATATAAGCACACCTGCCTTCTTGAAAGCTGCGACTGTTGCGTCAATGCCATCTGACTGTGGAATGTTCGTGTAAAGTGACACTACATCCATTGTCACAAGGATGTTATCGTTAGGAACCTCGAGTCCGGTGATTTCACGGAGAAAGTCGTTAGTGTCCCCAATGTATGAGAGGATAGTTGGAACAATATCCTTGATGATGAAGTATAGCGCGCTTGACATTCTTTCTGTTACTGTGCCGTTGCTTGAAACAATAGGGTGACCGGGGTGGTTGGCTTTGTGTACTTTAGGGAGTAGGTAAATTAGGCCGTGAGTAGGCTGAATCGGTTGCATTGCCTTAAGCACATCAGCCGTGATTTTTTCGTTCTTACGCAGTGACTTTAGTTCATAGATTATTCCTGATTCGAATAATTTAGTGGGGTCCTCTTCGAGTTCCACATAGAAGTTCTTGTCCTCCAGTTGCCGATAGTATTCTCTCAGGTACTCAGCTTTATCTAATATTACTATTGCACCGCCTTTACTTAGAAGTGATTCTTAAAAAGAGAAAGGAAGAGAAAAGTGAGCCCCGTTATTGTCTGCTTCAGTGAGCGACACCTCCACAGTAGCTCACGAGGGATGGGGGTGAGGAGGAATAAAAAGGGGTAGGAGTAAAGGTGTAGGAAAGCGTAAGAAGGAAAAGAGAGGAAGAGACGTGAGGTGGTAAGCCAGAGCGAGCGACTGCAAACTGAGGGGATAGAAGAGATAGGAAAGATGGGAGCACGGTCACTGGAGTCCGAGGACGGGGCACACCTGCGAGAGCTCCTTTCGGCGTCGATAGATGGCGTAGAACAAGTTATATATATATATATATATATATATATATATATATATATATATATATATATATATATATATATATATATATATATATATATATATATATATATATATATATATATATATATATATATATATAAGGGAAGGAAGTGTACACATAAGGGCTCGTTTGTTTTTCTGTGTTCTGACACAATATTGATGAGATCTAACAGACAATAATGCCAAGGAATGTATAGGGGAAGTTATTAGAACCAATCTAATGTAAATAAGAAAGAAAAGTGGAGGAAAAAGTATCTTGCCGTGGGCAGGATCCGAACCTGCGACTTTCGAATGACGCGTTCGATGCTCTACCACTGAGCTACCACGACAGCTATCCCCCGAGCCACTTTATTGGGTTTATATGTGAATTAAACGTGGGAATGTCAGTCAGTGCCACCTGTAGCCATTGCGGCGAGCGTGGCACACACTTTTTATGAGCATGTATGTCGTCACGTAGCACGTGAACTTATTACGAGGTGGCAGCTGACCAATAGTCTCTCGTATACAACCTAACGGCACCAAGTCTGCGAGTACGAGACCCTCATTAATGAATAAGGGAGAGAAGTGTATACCTAAGGGCTCGTTTTTCCGTGTTTTGGCACAATATTAATGAGATCTAACAGACAATAATGCCAAGGAATGTAAATAAGAAGAAAGAAAAGTGGGTGAACAAATAACTTGCCGTGAGCAGGAATCGAACGTACGACTTTCGACACTCGCACGTTTAAATTCACGTATAAACCCATTGAAGTGGCTGGGAGGACAGCCCCCGTGATAGCTCAGTGGTAGAGCATCGAATGCTTTATTCGAAGGTCGTAGGTTCGATTTCTGCTCACGGCAAGTTAATTTTTCACCCACTTTTCTTTCTTCTTATTTACATTACTATTGGTCAAATAACTATCCCTATGTAGAGAGGAAGAAGATTATGTGCCGCAGTGGGTCACGCCTTTAGCGAGAGGAGCCAAGCGCGAGCGTTTTGCCCCGAGTGCTGTGATTCCTGGGTCTGTTGCTGCCGCCCGCTTTCCGCATCAATAGACCTGCTGTGCAGAGAGAGAGAGAGAGAGAAGGAATGTAGGAAAGGTAGGGAGGTTAACTAGACTATGCGTCCAGTTTGCTACCCTACACATGGGGAGGCGGAGAGGGGAGTAAAAGAGAGAGAGAAGGATAGACATGTCACATCACACACACAATACCGAGTTTCACAGGCGGTCTCTCAATGAAGTTGTTGACAAGTATCTCAGGAGGGCTCGTGTGGCTTTCTGTGCTGATGTGCTGCGCGACCAGGCTCCTAAGATCTTTGCTTCATTAAATGGCCGGTCATCGAGTCTATTCAAGGCACACTGGAGAGTCCGGCGTTCTTCATCAAATTGGGCACAGTGGCACAAGAGATGTTCAAGTACTACTTGTGCCAATAAACCCCGTTTCAGAGTGGTGGAGGTGCGGGGTATTTCAACCTGGAACTCTGCAACAGGAAACTACCTGCCATCCCAGAAATGGCCGAAGAAAACACCCAGCAAGGTACGACCCAGCCTCCGATGGTCATCGTACCCACTGCGCTACGCGTGCGCGATCCACCTTTTTTCGACGGTACCGATGAGCAAGACGTAGAAGATTGGCTGTCGACATTTGAAAAGGTAGGCGCAAGCAACAAGTGGGACGACACATCGGATAACATTCCTTGGCATTATTGTCTGTTACATCTCATTATTATTGTGTCTAAACACTGAAATAAACGAGCCCTTAAGTATACACTTCTTTCGCATATATATATATATATATATATATATATATATATATATATATATATATATATATATATATATATATATATATATATATATATATATATATATATATATATATATATATATATATATATATATATATTGCCCTGCCACGCAGGTCGCCGGATCAAATCCTGGCTGTGGCGGCTGAATTTCCGATGGAGGCGGAAATGTTGTAGGCCCGTGTACTCAGATTTGGGTGCACGTTAAAGAACCCCAGGTGGTCGAAATTTCCGGAGCCCTCCACTACGGCGTCTCTCATAATCATATGGTGGTTTTGGGACGTTAAACCCCACATATCATATATATATAAATTGTGTTGTTGTGTGGTCCCGAGCTAGCTCGGACCAAGATTAACAAACGACACGTTTGTTAGGGGTATCTTGTATATATGTGTGTAATTTTTTTCGTTAGAATCTTGCAATATTACTGTCAGACATGAGATAATGCAATAATTAAGCAGTCTTTTATGTTTCGTGAAGCATAAATGAACAGCATATGGAGGAAGGATTTCCTTCCTCCGTGTACTACAGGCTTCGCGGTACATATTGCATAATGTACAGAGCCTACAATTGAGTGCCGCTAGATTGATAGATCGAAACCTTATAAGTACCTTTGGTTTGTTATAAAATACTTCGCACATTTGCGTGGTTGCATCCGCGCAATCTTGTCGCGATCTAGCGAGCAAAAAATATTTTTCCCTGGGCCTATCCAGGTAACTTAGAGGTAACTCGCGAATATTGTGTACCAAATAAAGTTGGTTACGCGATTTGAGGAAAGTTAATTCTTATGCGTGGCCGTTCGTAGGTGTTTCGCTGATATGTGTACTGGCACTCGCGCATCACTGCGCTCCTATCTTCGTTGGTTGCACTTCTATGCGGCGCGTTAAATCATATCGCATTGATACTACAGATGCACGGCATGTGCGGATCCTGCCGGAGTCCAAAAACATGCACTGTATACACAACTGCGAACAGCGGGAAAGACGAGGCCAGAAGAAAATTCGATCACACAGGGCACATGTTTGAGCATTTGTCCTATGCGTGCGTGTTTTCGTGTGTCCTTGCCTCACCTGTTGAACTTTGCAGATGTCGCACCACGACTTGCCCAAAGCAAAGCACACATTATAAACACAAATTCAGGATTCCGGATGTCGAAGTGTGCAGGAACCGGTCGCCATTTATGGGATCTGCAAAGGTTACCTTCGGGGACCCGCGCCGTTACCGCATCACGTTTGCGCGTGTGAGCTGGGTCGACCCAGTTCATGCTTTCAAAACAATGGCGCTCGCAGAAACGCCGCAAGTGTGTCAAAATCCTTCACGGGTCGCGATTGTTCCTCGACACGGCGCTGACACGCGTTCTTGGAGCGAGGGGGAGCGACTGCGCGGAGCAGAGTCTTTGTTTTTAGAAAGAGATTGAGGAAGAGAGCGCAGCGCACGAGTGTGCTTTCTCCCACACGAAAGTCTGGCGCGCTTCCATGAATGGCTGTAGTTTTTTCGTGCCCATACAGAATTAACGAGACAAATATTTAAAGACAACAAATCTAAACAACTCTGTCAACAGTTGTCCAACTTGCTGTCATGCCTCTACTATGCCAATGGCGGGCCCCGTAGAAACAAGCGTTTTTTTGCACAAAGAGTGCACGAAGTAACATCGAGCATGCAAATCAACCTCGCGCGTTTTCCTGTTTGGCGCCGCGACGAGAGAACGGCACGTTGAAATATCACACCGCGCCACACAACCGCGCTCGTCTCGGTGCGTTTTTGAGCGCCTCCTAGCGACGCACAAGGATACGCGGAAGTGACGACAGCTGTGAGCATTGGTTGTTGGTTGTCCGTGGTGGCTTCTGCTTCTCTTCTGCAAGACACTTTACGAAGAGGGCGGTGATTAGAGGAACTAAGCCCCGCGGGCCTTAGTGATTATGAGTCAGTGTGCCGCCCAGCGGCCAGCGCATCCGTGCGTCTTGTCAACGTCGTTCAGGTGACACGGGCCACGCTATCCGCAGGCAGCATGCCGAGCAGCAGCGGGCGGTAGAAAGAAACGTTCGTAGCGCCCGAAGAGAGCGGGGCAAGTGGTGGTCGTAGGCCTAGCGCCCGCTGCGCCTGCAGACAGGCGATGCGTGATGCGTGAGTTCAAAGTCGTGGTGCTGGGCAGCGGCGGCGTGGGTAAGAGCGCCCTGACGGTGCAGTTCGTGCAGGGCGTGTTCACCGAGAAGTATGACCCGACCATCGAGGACTTCTACCGCAAGGAGATCGAGGTTGACCAGGCGCCCTGCGTGCTGGAGATTCTTGACACGGCGGGCACCGAGCAGTTCGCCTCGATGCGCGACCTCTACATCAAGAACGGCCAGGGATTCGTGGTCGTCTACTCCATCACGAGTCACCACACCTTCCAGGACATTAAGAACATGAAGGAGCAGATTCTTCGCGTCAAGAACGCCGAGCGCGTGCCCGTGCTGCTAGTGGGCAACAAGTGCGACCTCGAGCACCAGCGCGAGGTGACGCGCGCCGAGATGGAGGCGCTCGCGCAGCTGTGGGGCTGCCCCTGCATGGAGGCATCCGCCAAGATCCGCTGCAACGTCAACGAGATGTTCGCGGAAATCGTGCGCGAAATGAACGTGCTGCCGCCCAAGGAGAAGTACAGCTACCGATGCTGCGCCTTGCTTTAGCACAGACAGGTGAGTGCTAAGCCTGGCCGGAAGTCCGCCGCCCTTCTTTGCACGGTGCATGACGACGCCTACCGCTGACGTCGGATTGAGCGACTGCTACTGTGTTTGCGCGTCGCTGCATTCTTCGTGGCGATGCGTCTCCTTACGCGTTTCTTTTCTTTCACCATTGTCTTCGAATTGGCGTATGGGCTCATCTTGCGACATGGTGGTCTGCCGATCGAGCCAACTCGGGCATGCATCTTGAATCAAAGTGATAAAAGTGAAACTGATCAGGCGCGCATCACTGACTATTCCGAAAAACACCCTTTTAAAAAGGTCCCGCGTATGCAGGCTTAGACCGTATATCGTGCGCCGCCGGAGTCTAGCCTAAAACTGGGGTGTCCTTTGTTCAGCTACGACATTCCATGGTCTGGAATTGCCGGCGCTCAATGCTAAAGTTGCATAAGGCACAACCGGTCAATTCTCAAGCCTGAATCCATACACGCATCGCCACAAATTAAAGTAAAGAAAACAGTGCACGTCCGCGTTCACGCTACCAAGTGTTACCGGAAGAAAGCGGGAGAAAACGCGTAGACATGTCTCGACGTGCACCGCTCTTGTAAATCGCAGGCAGTGTGGACGAGACTTTCTTTCGGGCGTAATTATCATGAAGGTACAAGCCTGTGGAGCTGAGATAGCTCTGATTGCAAAACCGTTTAGCCGTATGTGCTAGTAAAGATTACACTGATAAACCAAATGGTCAGTCGAGACACTCCCTTCATGTTGTGGAACATTGTACGGCTTGTCACTGTGCCCAAAGTTGCGTGTTAGGTTTGATTTGCTTGCCTTAATTTGTTGCTTAGAACATTAATGTGGGCATTGTTTCTATGTGGGTGTAAAGTGGAATATTTTTTTTGCAGATCACCCCCATGAAGGCAGCGAGTGTTTCCTTTGTTTTTTTTAACCGGATGGAAGGAGCTACCAGACTGCTACAGGACAGTCAGTGCCCAAGGAGGCAGCAGAACACAGCACTGTGTATGTGTGTATGGTTTTAGGTGTCGTTACACTGAATGTTTTTTCTATGGGACTCAGAAGAAGAAACAAAGATTGCCGACAGAACAGTAGGTGCCTTCCACATTCTTCGTCCCTGGCCAGTTCCTTTACCTGCTTACCACAGCCCCAACAGACGTGACTTAGCAAGTGCAATAAACAGAATGTTGCCCATGATTTTGGTGTGTTGGCTCGCTCGTGGCAGTTCTTATGCCTCTTCAAAACAAGACAGTAGAAAGGAGTTTCAGCTCAGTGAGTGTACCTGAATCAGAGTTGAGTCATTGGATCTTGCAGTCTGTGAGGTATTTTATGGCAAAATACGTTGCCCGAGCAGGTGCTGTCATAAGGTAATGTAGGAACTTGAAGGTAGCATCTGCACATCATGTTTCTCTTCACGCCAAGAGCACTCTTACAGCATTGTTGTGGAGCAATTCACTAATACAGTTTAAATAATTTGTGTTGAGTGTCTCTTAAAAGCCTACTTGTTTAATGTAAACCTCCATTAGGGCTTCTGCAGAAGGGGCAAACCAGTATATGGCAGAACAAAAGCCAAGCATGTGAGAAAAAAAAAGCAAAACATTTGCAATGACAGTCCAAATATTTCATGTAACAATAAGTGTTAAAGTAAATGAAGGACTGTTTATTTGTTGCATCAAGGCCCCTTAATGCGGCATCTGTCACAGTGGAGTAACAGTCCTCGAAATTGACAGTTGTAATGGGTGTAGTTTACCTTTTCATGACATGGCAGCTGTAGATATGTCTGTTGAATAAATTTTCTTATAGTTTCACATCTTTTACTGTTTGCCTTCATTGGAGGGGATAGTGAATCTAGCTTCTTATAGTTGTGAAAGCTGAACCTTGCTGCATTGTGTATGTGCTTCGATTCCATTGTGGGAAGCCGAGACATTTGCACTTACTTAAATAGTTTAATATACACCCCTGTCAACCTGCAAAACATAAATCAATTATATTGCATCATGTTTTTGGTAAGATATGTCCGTGATCAAGCACCATTCTTATAGTAACACATTTTCCACATAAATATTGCATTGCATCGGCCTGCATCTGCAGCAAATGCAGCTCCCCTTTTGCCACGCCAGAGATTGTCATACCTAATACACAGCGACAACTATATTGTGGTGTGCCCTATTACCATGCACGCATAACACAAAAGTCTGGTGTCAACGAAGGGTGGCCACAACTGTAGTACCACAATTGTTACTTTAGAAAAACGTTCTGTCAGCATGACGTAGTAACCATTAGATGTTCTTGATATCGACGGAGCAATAAATTCCAGAGCTTCGAGCTTCACAAATGTAGTGTGTTTAAGTAGGGCTGACATTATTTTCATGTCGGCCAGTCCAGTTTTACTCTTTCATCTTATCATGATGTGTTGACATGCAAATTGCTTTCGTTCAATGCAGATATTTGTGAAGTGA
Organism: Rhipicephalus microplus; assembly: GCF_043290135.1. Lineage (NCBI taxonomy): Eukaryota > Metazoa > Arthropoda > Arachnida > Ixodida > Ixodidae > Rhipicephalus > Rhipicephalus microplus. The sequence continues at coordinate 249,598,953 of NC_134700.1, read as the reverse complement.
AACAAAATATTCACTTAGTTTACCTGGGCGTGGAGTCGCTGAGAATGTTGCCTCCTTGTAGGAGCGTACGGCAGAGTTTCAGTAAAGCATCGCTTACAAATATGCGACTGCGATCAGACTGTTCCGTTTCCTCTATTTTGCTGCAAACCTGTTTTTGTGCACCTAGCCACATCTGTACAAGTTAAGTTTGCACCAACTGTGCAGACGTGCACCATTTTGCCCACTCACATGGCAGTGAAGTGTTTCTGACCGAAAATAGTCTTGGTCTCGCACCAAAAGTACTAACAGCTTTTCCATATTGCTGCAAACACCCTCTCCTCTTGCTCTTTTCACCAATACACTTACATTTGACATAAATAATGTATTGGTGTTATCATGTGTGCATTTGACCTCTATTGTTGAAACTTTTGCCTTCTATCTGAAAGCACATCCGTCTTGATTTTTTTTTAATCACTGTGCTCATAATAATGTAGGTAATGCCACTGCTTTAGACACTGCATGCTGTAAATGGCTTCACGGAAATGAAAATATATGCAAAGCTACTTAGATACTTCGAGGGAAAATAAATTTAATGATGCATGTCACTTGTACTGTGCAGTACTCTTTGATATGCCAATTGTAAAGCTAAGCTTAAACGCCCATGCATAAATTGCAGTGAAGTATTTTGATAGTGTCTATAGGGTTTAATTCATGGTCAGATTCATGCTAGTGCATACAGTTGCTCCTGCGCTAAAACTACATGCTGTGCGTTCCGAATGAAAAAACACTGTGCAAGCAGACAAATGCAATAGAAAGTTCTTCTTTGCAACAACTTCTTTTTCGGTGAAGCTAGCATATGATATTCCTTCATGTGAGGAGCCTGCTTGGTGACTGCTCTCAAAAGGAAATTTTTTCAGCTCCAAATATGCATACTGCAAAATCGCTCAATACACCTGTGTAAAATCCAGGTGTGTCAATTTTTGGTGTACTGTTTCACTGAAACATGATTGTGTTAATGGAATTTGGCAAATTGTGCACACACTTCTCCAACTGCATGCTCTTACGAGAACACATATCGGTAAAAAGAGACAAGCTTTTCATAGGGACGAAATAGATTGTATGTGCTTTATTTGCTGCCTTGAGAAGAACTCTTTACTAGGACCACATAGATTTTTTGTGCAGTAAGACAGCAAGTTGGGCCAGTTGGTTGGGATTCATCGTGAACTTGGTTTACAGCACAACACCAGCAACCCAGATACAAGGAAGGAGTAATAGAGAAAAGACAGCGCCGCCTTTTCTCTCTTTTGCTCCTTTCTTATGTCTGTGTTTCTTTCTTTGGAGCAATAGAGAGAGAAAAGACAGAAACACAGACATAAGGAAGGTGCAAAAGAGAGAGAAAAGACTGTGCTGTCTTTTATTTCTCTTTTACTCATTCCTTGTGTCAGTGTTTCTGGTGTTGTGCTCTAAACCAAGTAACGATAAATAGTATGTGCTTTATCTGTTGCCTTGAACTGAACAGAAAACAGAACAACAAAGTGACAACTTATGTATAGGTGAAATGAGCATTTGTGCCTGTTTAAGTAGTTGTAGAAAAAGCTAAGACTTGTGCAATGAGAGAGGAGTGTAATATAAGTGTTGTGCCAGGAGTAGAAAAAGGTAGTGGGGCATATTAGGGATATGGAATTATAGTCAATATCAAGTGGGAAAAAATAGAAGTTTGGCATAATTAGACAGCGAGCAATGGCAGCCGACGTTCTAGCTGATGATAGAGGGGGAAAAATTGAGTTTAGCAGGCTTTGTTATCTGTCAAGTCTATGTGTGCCAAGGTAACAAAAATGCATGGAGGACAGCATAACGCAAAACAGTACAGTAAAATTTAGAAATCTGCATCCATATGATAGAGTCATAGGGAGCAGACGAGGCATATGAATCTGAGGTTACCAAGCAAGGCCTTTGTACATGAGACATGGCTTAGGCTATATTTCTGCTGCTACCCTACTTATGACTCCTTCAAATCAAAGTAATCAGCTTTGGAGGGGACAATACTGTATACTATCTTACTTTGTGTGACCAAAGACAGGGTGCTATATAGACTTTTTAAAATTAGAAAATAATGTGCCTTTATAATATGGGTAGAGCTGTGCAAATATCAAAATTTTGGGTGCAAAGGGAATTCAAATATTGAGATGGGTGAGTGAATAGAATATCTTTTGAATATTTTTCAGATAGTTTTAAGTGAAATTGCAGAAAGAAGTTGAAGAGATCTCTTAAGCATATTCTTGCAAGATATGACAACATGAAAGTGTTTCTTTTTGCTAGATTGATGAAGTGCTGGCAGAGTGGTACTTCATAGTTGTCTTATCAAGAACGAGGCAATGCAGAGGCCAAATTGTATTCGTTAGCAGTTTGGTGCAATCAAAGTGTTGTCGACAACACTATACATGTGAAAGGCAAAAGATTCTATTTTTTTCAGCTTTTCCTCCTCTTTCAACTTTTCTGTGGAAGCCCAACTGATGTCGCCTACACAGCTGTGCTCTCTTGAAGTTAGGAGTTCCAAATCTGCCTCATAGACGTGCGAGAAAATTTGAAATTTTGGATGCTAAAAATCTTCAACGTCTGATTTTTCGAACTTCCTGGCCAAACTTCAGTTTCAAAACAGCATTAACGGAGCGCCTACTCTTCCACATATACCATATACATGTTGGGACAAGCATTTTTTTAAATCAATACATTCACAATTGTAGTGGAGCCTGAAAGGTAGCTTTGCTGCAGTACGAGAATGTGATGAGGTGGAGATTATTACATGACTGAAAGGGTCACTTTCGATTAGTTATGGACTGCATTTGTCTTTAGAAAGTTCTAATAGCAGAAATCTCAGTGTAAATCGAATAGCAAGCACTAATAGGAAAATATTTGAAATTGCGAATATTTGCCCACCCCCCTATATATGGGTCTTCACCTTAACTTCATGACAAATCACAACAACCCAGCAACTTCATTTTGCATGCTAAAAGTCCTTTACTAACAACTGGGTTGTTCAAAACATTATTATGAAAGGGCAGGGATGATAGCTGCCTAGAATATTGCTGGTTTTTGCATGCCAGTTTCACGAAAAATGCTGGGCCTGCATCGAACTTGCAGCACAGCGATGGTGAAGCAGCTTTACTAGATATTATAAAGTCTCTCAGAGCGAATAGTAAAAGTGAAGTTGCTAGGTTCCTAATATACCATAAAATATCTTGCGAAGATGGGGAATTACTGTGCCTAATATGGCATCATTCATAGTGCTGTGGATAAGTGAGGTACCATCTATATGTCTGTAAAGCGTTGTGAGCACTTTGAGCCTGATTGACATGGTTGGAAACCATGTCTATTATGGATTGTCATGGTTCCCAACCACACTATATTACATCTATTGACAAGATCCTTTTCCAACATGATGCTTGTATAGTGCCTTCTGGCCATCATCATCAGTCTGACTACGCCCACTGCAGGGCAAAGGCCTCTCCCATCATCTGCCAATCAACCCGGTCTTGTGCTTTCTGCTGCCACGTTATACCTGCAAACTTTTTAATCTCATTGGCCAACCTAACATTGTCTCCCCTTCGTGTGTTCACCTTCTCTGGGAATCCAGTCAGTTACCTTTAATGACCAGCGGTTATCCTGCCTAGGTGCTGCTTGCCCAGCTCATGTCCATTTCTATTTAAACTATGATAGCCTTCACCCCAGTTTGTTCCCTGACCCACTCTGCTCTCTTTTTGTCTCATTATCATTACATTATCATTTTTCATTCCATCGCTCGCTGTGTCATCCTCAATTGAAGCTGAACCCTCTTTGTAAGCCTCCAGGTTTCTGCTCCGTAGCTAAGTACTGGCAAGATGCAGCAGTTGTATACCTTCCTTTTCAGGGTTAGTGGCAGATTGCCATTCATGATTTGAGAATGCTTGGCGAATGTGATCCACCCCATCCTTATTCATCCAGTTATTTCACTCTCATAATTCGGCTCCGTGGTTACTAGCTGTCCTATGTAGACACATTCCTTTACAGCTTCCAGCGTCTCTCCACCTATTGCAAAGTGCTGTTTTCTGTTAAGACTGTTCCACATTATTTTAGTTTTGTGCTTAATAATTTTCAGACCTACACTTCTGCTTTCCACGTCGAATTCAGTAATCATAAGCTGTAATTCGTCCCTTGAGTTACTCATTAAGGCAATGTCATCAGCGAATCGCAGGTTACTAGGATACCCTCCATTAACTCTCATTCCTTACTCTTCGAATCTAGGGCCTTGAATATCTCCTGTAAAGACGTGGTGACTAACATTATAGAAAACGCCCCGCCGTGGTGGTCTAGTGGCTAAGGTACTCGGCTGCTGACCCGCAGGGCGCAGGTTCGAATCCCGGCTGCATTTCCGATGGAGGCTGAAATGTTGTAGGCCCGTGTGCTCAGATTTGGGTGCATGTAAAAGAACCCCAGGTGGTCTAAATTTCCGGAGCCCTCCACTACGGCGTCTCTCATAATCATATAGTGGTTTTGGGACGTTAAACCCCACATATCAATCATCAACATTATAGAAATCGTGTTTCCCTGCTTTGAACCCTTTTTTATTGTAATTCTGTCGCTTTCTTTTTACAGAACTATGGTGGCTGTGAACGTGTGGCTGTAGATTTCTTCTAGTATGTTTATGTAGGGTTCTTCGATGCCCCAATTCCGAAGTGCCTGCATTACTACTGATGTCTCAACTGAGTCAAACACCTTCTCTTAATCTATGAAAGTTATGTATAAAGGTTAGTTGTCTTCTGTGCATTTCTCGATTACCTGATTGATAGTATGAATATGGTCTATTGTGGAGTAGCCTCTACGAAATTCTGTAGCCTCTACGAGTAGCCTCTACGAAACATAATGGACATCTCAGTAATGCAGTACACATTGACCTATACTGTGCTGCACTAAGCAACCAGCAACAATGGCCTCACAAAATTTCACGAGATTTGTTTTTGTGAAGCCTTCAAAATCATTTTTTGGCGAGATGGCAATTGTTTTTTCTTATGCAGCATGAGCTGTTTTTGAACTCTCTCCTTAGCCTTGCTTAAGTTTACTAGGATGAAGATGAATTATGTGTATAAACAACAGCTGAGAAAAGCTCAGGTAAATATCTGCTGACCTATTCGAGAGCAGCCTTAAATACATATTGCACTGTGCATGTTGTACAAGTTAGACATGCTAAGTCATTCATTTGTGGTTTCCACAGATACAGTGCAACCTTAAGATGCTTTCTTTGCTAAAAGATTGCTGAAGGAATGCAGCTACCATGGCTCAGTTCATCTCATGTTCTACAGGTCTCCATGAATCACAATTTCAGTGTTTCGGCAGAGTCATCTAAACAGGTGGCAGAGTTATATGCAGCTGGTTGGTGCACCGCTGCAGTTAGCTGTGCTGCAGGGTAGACTTACCTTGGAAATGAGAGTTGTGCTGTTACATACTTGTTTCGGTTTGAATGCTGACAGCAGCGCAATGGAAAATAAGCCATATATATCGTAATGTGAAAACTAAAGAAAATGCTTTTGTGGACGAACTACATGCATGAATAAAAATATGCTTCTTGATGCAAGTGCGACGTATGTTTCGATGATTGAGAGAGACACCAGACTACCAGGAATGAAAAAGCGAGGCATGGGCATGGATAAGGAATGGACACAAGGAATGGTTTTTAGCATTCTCTCAGACTCCACCCTAACAGACCGCAAAAAGGTGCCTTATTGCTGGCATTGAGCAACCAGCTCATTTAGGTGCACCATTTTCCTGAGCACAGAATCCACCTAGCCAGAAAAGGAACTAGTGACCTGCAACTGTGCACCAAGTTATTGTTTGTGGCAGCACTGAGCAAACTATTTGGGAGAAGCCGCATTGTGAACGTGGGGCATGAAGCCATCAAAATATTAGTATGGGTAACTTGACAAAGGAGGCCCTTCACAGCCAAACATGTGCAGTGTTAACACACACCAGAGGTAGGTGAATGTGTGAAACAAGGCCATCTGTCAAGAGACATAAATGGTCTAACTCTTAGTAAGTTGGTGAGGCGACTCCATGAGTTCTACCACTAAGAAACAGTCAGCCTTTTCATTCTGTGCCACATTTTAAAGCTTTATTTGCTTCAGGATGATGCCCAAGCTTGAGGAATCCTGGACTAAGTGTGCATCTCTTTAGCTACCTTGTGAGTAAAGATACTTATTTATGCAAGTACTTCATTTTTCCATGCCTGCAATTAGCTAAGCAATTGAAAAATATACACTTCCGGGGATAAATGCAGCTCATGCACTGTTAGCATAACAACAACAGGGTGAAACAAATTTTTTATTCCATTCTTGCCGATGCACGTGGTATTTGTTTGATTCTGGTGTTTGTCTTGAGGCCATATAGCGAACATATCCAGCTCTTGAAACTGTTGGACGACTCGCGACGTATGGCATACTAATGTCATTAGACATTTTACACAAATTTTGCATATCAAAAACATTTATTATACACTTTTTCATACACTTTCTGTATATACATCAGTCCATTTGTTCTCTCAACAGGTAAAAAGGCTGCTTGAAAGCAGTAAGTAGATTGCTTGTGCCATGTAAAGTGCTTCTCTCAAAATTTAATTTTGTGCGGTGGTGAAAAAATAAAATAAAATAGCAGTGGCCAAATTTCCAGAGGAACTAAAGCTGTGCTGTCAGTGCCGTCTCATGAATGTCACGCGCAAGTTGCACATGCTTTTCTGTGTACTCAATATAGTGAGACGGCACTCTCAGCAGCAGCAGTCCTCTCATGCCAGTTGGGGAACTTGGGTGCTCACTGATAATTCAGAGCAGCAAAAACTAACAAGCGTTATTACATGCGCATTGTCTCAACTGTGCTCAACACCACATAGAAATTCAATCAGGCACTTTAGGACCACTTGTTAGGCTACTAATGTATACATTTCTCTGTGCGTATAAATGGCTTGCTTTGCAGATGCTTTCCACAGCCAATCAAGGTTTTGTCGAGACCCTTTCACTAACAGCACTTCAGTTTCAGTGATTGTTCAAGAATAGAGGATGGGCAAAATGGTAATGCCATAGTTTACATCAGCAGAGAACTACACAACTCGCTGCATGCTAGATATGCACACAAGAAACTGAGCAGAGATATGTACTGACTCTACCATGTTAGTGCCCTAGGTCAATACTATACCTGTCAAGTTTGTCTGGGAAAGTATATAGCCCTGCAGGCTGAGGATAGTTAATAGCCAGCTGCTCGGCATTTACAGAGGAATGCTGGCTGAGGAACGGCAGAGATGAGTTGTTGCTCCACCTCGGCATACAAACCATTCTGACCTAACACAAGATACTGTATTGTTGTTAAGGTTGCACCTAACCCAAGGCTCTCGACATTCAGGCTGTCATGGCAACATGGTTGACCTCCATTGCTAAGTAACTCCTGCAGGCATCATGTACAGCTCATCACTCCCTTCATAAGCCAAGGCTGCTAGGCTTCTGATATGTCTTGCTGTGGTGTGGAGAGCAAAGCTGTGCCAGGTTTTGTATCATCATCACACTGTGGAACTCTGGAATTATTACTACCACAAGAAAGGTACCAGCACCGCGGTTGAGCGTAGGTACTCGTGGTATGCAGGGTCGTTACCCCACTTGCGAAAGGCAGCCTGCTCGAGCTTTGGCACTCCAGTGACACGGGTGATGAGCAGCAGGTCTGTTATGGGACACAGCACACACAGGTATTCGGTCCGTCGAAACACAGAGCTGGCCGACAGGTACAGGCCAAGCCAGAGCAGTATCTCGCCAAAGTAGTTTGGGTGCCGTGACACGCTCCAGAGCCCTGTCCGTATAAAGTGACTCTGGCAACGATGCAGTCAAAACATGTGGAAAAGAAAAAATGTCAATGAGATCATGATATGCAAAAGCTAAACAATGTCCTAAGTAAGTATGTTTAAGTGATGACCGTACAAAGTTAATAATCAAGGAAAGCACAGAAGGAATCAGTGTTGTTCAAAGTAGAACGAAAAGTTGTCTATGGTATACATGTATATTATATGCACCTTTGAAATGCTGGCTTGAGTAATGTCCCCTCTTCAACAATCTTGCAGGATGTAAATGTCAAAAGCAAGGTAAAGTGCCGTGATCATACGTTAGTGGGAGCAAGGATAACCCTTGATCTGAGAACTGGAGCTAAATTGATCTCTAAAAAAACAGGCCAACATATAAATCTGTGTGGCCAGCGTAATCTCATGCAGTACTCTTTCTTTCATTTTTTTTGCCATCTTAGTAGTGCTTGTGGCCCACTTTCATTTTTTGTGTGTTCGTTCTCTCAGTTACAACAGATGAGGCAGGTCGACTCTCAATGAAAAAATGGGCCTCTCAGAGCTGCACTCTAAAAGCCACAGACATTTGTACCACCATGTACAACTCTCACTCCTCATATAAAACCTGAAACACTACATAAGAGAACAACTTATTCAAATCCTGCCTCTCAAACCTAGAAGAAGACTCCAGCAAAAATATTTCGCATAAATTTAATCAATACTTTAAAAGTTAAATACTAAGCATTTGTCGTTGAAACATGAAGAATAACAACAGCTAGAAAAACGTTGACCACGCAGTATTCAATGGAACGTAAAATGATGGGAGTAACATTAAGAGACCAGAGGATGGCACAATGGGTCAGGGAACAAGCTGGGCTGCAAATCAAATCAAATGAGTTTTATTAAGACAAAAAGAGTATATATACAAAATATAAAATATACAGACGAGGGTCCCAAAGTACGCGATTGCAACGGGACCCTCGGTTATAGTTACAATTGAATAAGAATAAAGCAGCAGTCGGAACTGAAAAAAATCGAACATGAAAAACAAAAAGGCATATAAAACCAAAAAATAAAAATACAGCATATAATGGGCTATGTGCTTTCAAGTTTACTACTTGAAAGCACATAGCCCATTTAACATCAAGTGAAAGAAATGGTCCTATGCTGGCCACTTAATACATGAAACAGGTGACTGATGAACAGTAAGAGCAATAAAATGGTTCACAAGGGATGGGAAACACAGTCAAAAATAGCAGAGAGTTAGATGGATTGACGAAATGAACAAGTTTGTAGGCATAAAATGGAATCGGCTTGCACAAAATAGGGTAAACTGGAGATCATTGGGAGAGGCCTTTGTTCTGCAAAGGACTAAAAGAGGCTGAGAATGATGATGACTAAGTATTTCAGCAACACACCTTTCAGGATCTTGTCCACTAAGCAGGTGTCTGTACGATAATACAATAATGGACATAGCAAGCAACTTTATTCATTCAGTTGGAGGAAATGATGTGTGTATGCCACGCACTTTTCTGTAGATGGTGCCTGAGAAAGTCTTGGCTACTGCAGAATGTTTACCCTAACTAGGAAAACAATAAGCAAGGCACCTCGTTCTTGGGGTCTGCTTGGAAGGTGGCCTTCTGGTGATCAGCCACTGTCTCTAGCACGAAACCCACCAGCCACAGCAGCCAACCTGTCAGGTCACGTACTCCCAATGGCAAGTCGGCCCATGTGCTCGTGTTCAGAATAAGCGTGGGAAAGAGTGTCACCAAGGTGCGCAAGGCTGCACAAAGTCCCATAAACGAAATGCATGTGTTATCATCATGCAAGTGGTGCGAAGGCACCGTATGTAAAATGTAATTTTCCTGGCGTAACAAGTGCCCCCCCCCCCCCCAAGAATGTGCAGGCTCTTATTTGAATACTGAGCTCCTTCATTCAGCATATATCAATTAAAACTCTTAGCAAACAGCATTTTCTTCACTAGTTCTAAGCATCATGCTTGTCTGTTTCCAATGCACAATCCTGGGCATTTATTGGGGGTCTTTTTTTAGGAAGGTGCTTTTCTTGCTCCAAGGTTTTTCTTTTTCTTTGCATAAGTGTATCAGTTATGCTTCTCGGAAGGATTTGCTTTGTTTTGTTCATGTACGTGTCCCACTGCACAATGTATGGCTTAGAAAACAACACAAGAATACCCGTGTGCTTAGATTTAGGTACACGTCACAGAACCCTAGATGTCTGGTTATTTCACAGTCCCTAAACGCAGCGCGTCTCATAATGACACCGTAGTTTTGGCATGTAAAACCCCATAACTTATTATGTATGGTTTTAGATGGCAAGTTGGACTTCTAGTCTGCTTGTCTGAGGCACGCATAAAATAAAAAATAGGATAGCCTAATGGCTGTATTTAAGCTGCTTGGAGATGTATGCATGCACTGAAGAGTCGTTTCATACAAGATGTGTAGCCAAAAGACAGATGCACACCAGCTTCACCGAGACTACAGCACGGTCACACTCTCTGTTAACATTGTGCTTTCTAAGGCTATAAGTTGCATTGACCAACAATATGAAGCCTGCTAAGTCTAGTCTTTGCACAGAAGTGCCTACAATGCAGAGGTGGTATACTTCAGAAGATAGATTGAACTGTCACCGTCAGTGTACTTTTTTGTGCACTGCTGAATTAGGCACTGCCAACTAGCCCACCAGTCTGTACTTCAGAGGTTGCATGTTTGTATCCCACCAATGGCAAGCTGTTTTTACATCCACTTTCATTTTTTTTCTATTTTACAATTACAGCATTTCAACAAAATGCTATAAATAAAGTCTTCTATGCTCTCCTAGGCTTCGTTATATGCTGGCGCATTATGGTTACAAGTGAACATCAAGCATCTCTTCAATAGAACGCTTGTAGCCTGTGTTTACTGCTGCTGCAATGAACATCCTTATTCCCCCCCCCCCCCCCCCCCCTTTTTTTTAACCTTGCGTGAAATTTATGAGGTAGGCTGAAAAAAAATAATAAAAAGAAGCGGCAGCCATCAGCCGCTAGTGTTAGACACAAAAATCTTGCCTTGCAGTGTCCATATGAGAAAAAATTTCCGGCGTCGTGGAGGCACAGCTTGTCGTGAATCCTGGCTGTGTCGTAGCTTGCGAGTGAAGAGGTATAGGCCAAGCCTGCAAACAAATACACTTTGCAAGGTTCTTTGTACTCTGGTGCTGACTCTCTGCCACTTTTGCCCATGCCAGGGCAGCGAGGGAATGGTTGCACTCTTTTAAGAGTCAAAACAACATTGACAGGCATGCGCCCCCAACAATTACAAACCTTATTGCCCAGAGCACGACCAGCCATGTGTGGATCCTCTGTCGCAGGGAACGGCTGCCCCAGAAGTAGCTCAGCAGTGCCAGCAGCACACACGTGCACGACCCTGCAGGTACAATCAGCTGTTAACCGACCAAGGACAGAAAACCCAACAGCCACATTTCTATCGCACACCTTAAAGCACTTCCATACAGTAAAAAAATATATTGTTAAGCCCGATTTTCCCACCAAAAGATTGAATGTGGAAAGAAAGATATACACATGAGGTACACACTTCTGTCTTTTGGCCAGACATCTTTTATAAGTTTGGGAAACTTTTGTTCAGTACAAATACAGTGCATTTTAACTACACTAGCATTGCGATAAGTTTCAAACTTTATTTGTTACAGACTTGAATAGAACCTGACTGCATATATTCACCACATCATTATCTCAAAGCTGGTTTGTTTCATACCAATATAAGGATGATGCTTTTTGTGAGGTTATGCAGCTCCGACATTTCCTTCACAAGCTTCCCTGACGTCCACTACAAATGATACCCATATTCAACGCAAACTTCAACAATTACTTCCGTCATATAGATATCAAATTAACACAGACTAGAAGCAAGGCAGTGCTCAGCACTTGTCTTTTTTTTTTTTACAAGATGTATTGGAGCCAACTAGCCTATTTCACCATCTCAACAATGTCTACCTATGCACTCTTGTCTTGTTATTGTAACTGTAATTCCTTTCTATGCAATCACATACCAATGTTAATAACCCTTTAACTTTGCTTACAGTGTGCAAGTACTGCAATTGTTACAATGCTTCACCTTCAACAGAATTTTAAAATGAACAGGCTAGCAGGACAGCACTAGAAAATGCTAAAATTCAGGGTAAAAAAAAAAAATACTGAACTGATTGCGATCTACCAGACTTTCTCTACATGCACATCCCAAACACAGACGGAAGCTAGTGATTTTCTAAAAAAAAAAAAAAAATCGTTCTCGACACTAATGCTTATGGCCTTGTTTTTCTTAACTTCATAACCACGCAAAGAGACTTCAAGAAACTACTGCTGCAGCTTCATGTCAGAGGAGTTGCCTTTTACCACTGTAGGTTCAACACCGTTAACTGTTATAACAGACCGTTATAAACCAAGTTTGCAAGGAAAGCCGCGAAGCACGTAGGAATTACAAGTGGAATAGGATTTATTAGTGTAACGGAAAATCAAAGTAAATCCACGGTCTGCGAATGTGTAGGTGTACATTTGCTTTATTGTCGCATATACGCTACATATCGTGAGACATCAACAGTCTGTGACGGCGCTAAGTCTTTGCAGCAAGCAGCACGAATGTTAATGCTTTAGCATTTCCTGTAAGATGTGTTGTAATGTATAAAATAAAACACGCGGCGCTAGTTCACAGAATGAAGATGCAAGCATTGGAAATTACCGACTAGTTCGAGGAGGAGCTCGGTCCGGAGCAAAGCGGAAACCACGAAGAAGCCCCACTGAATGCCAATGTTGATAAGCACGCAACTGATCAAAATATTGCTGCGCATCGTATCCTCGGATGTGACACACCGCCTAAACGTTGACGCACGTGAAGGCCATCGATTTTCAAAGAGGCGAAGCTACTCCGTCCCCTCTGCGCACAAAGTATTTCACATGACAAAAACTGAAGTTGAAAGGACGCGACAACTACGCATTGCTAGACGTCGGTACCAAATGCTTTACTACGGTCGATGACCTTCCCTTTATTTAGCTATTTAGAGCATCCTGATGCACCTGCCCACCCGTCCAACGCCTACCCAGTCATGCTTAAAACCAGAACATAGTTCAAAAGACGCCAGAGGACGCTACAGTAGAGTAAAGTTTGCCGCCATACTGTAGTAACTTCTATGAATTTTAGCTTGGTCAAAACCATGTCAAAACGGTAGTTGTAAAGTGTAGATACAGTAGATACTAAACAAGCACCGAGGTCGGGCGACTTGTACAAATTTTAATTGCTACTAAGCAAAAAAAAAAAAAACACATAAGAAGAACACATAGCAAGCGCTTGACCACACCCAGAGCTTTCTATTCGTAGTTTGTGAATTTTGAGTTTTCAAGTCATCTAGAAATTAAAACTATGTTAAAGTGTTTTAACGTTAACTTAGCGGTCTGCTCGTGTACTTTCAAAGCATTGACTTCAAGATTTGCTTCTAAAACAAAATCAAATTAATGAAGACGTTTATTGAATATTTTTATTGTATTTTTGGTTGACTGTAAACTGAAAAAAATATTTTTATGGAAACTATTTTTTAACCAAAATTCAAAACAAAAAATGCAGGTCTTAGAGGCTATGTATTGTGAACGCTTAATGGCTATAAATGGCAACCGGCATTGGTATCGGCTACCGTTGGCTAAATTGGCGGCGAGCCGAGGGCAGGGGACCTGCGGCGTCCGTGAGTCAGGGAATTTCGTCGACTCCGTCGTGAGCTTGTCGGACTCAGCTGACACTCCACCGTGAAAATGGTGCAGTCAACGATGAATATAACTTCAGCAGGTAAGTCGTGGCGAGGATGCCTGTGTTCAAGTGCGCGTGGTGTTCACCGTGGTGCTACTGTTAAGCTTGTCGTGAACAGTGACGGGGTCGGTCTCGTCACACTTGCTTGTTCGGAAACATCTAACGCATTGCGTTGCCGCAAAGAAAACGGAAGAGAACTGTAGTTTGTGCGATCAATATTGCAGTCATGCAGATTACTCTTTCATTAATTATTGGCGACAAGCGTTACGCATAATGCCACCACGACGACGGTATCTTTACGCTCTCGTACTCCTTCTAGGTGTCACTCTTGCGAGTTAATCATCTTGTGTTTCTTCCTTTCAGCCGGAATAATTTCCCTGCTTGAAGAGAACCAGACAGAGCTCAAAGTTTTTGCATTGAAGAAGCTGGACAACATTGTCGACGAGTTCTGGCCTGAGATCTCCGAAGCGATCGAGAAGATGTAATCCCGTTAACCTTAACGGCCTAGTTCGAATAACCACTGATTAGCCCTTTATTTCGTTGTGATATACAAATTTTCCAATATTGTCTTTGTTGTTTCATTTCAGTGAGGTTCTTTACGAGGATAATGGTTTTCCGGAGAGGCACCTGGCTGCGCTGGTTGCATCCAAGGTCTGTAATTTTGGCCTTTCTTTCTTGTTTTGTGGGAGGTATCGGTTTGAATGACGTTCGTTCTCCCCATCTTTTCTTGTCGTCTTTATCAGGTCTACTACCATCTTGGCTCATTTGAAGACTCCTTAACTTATGCCCTTGGTGCGAGCGAGCTTTTTGATGTAACTTCGTCATCGGAGTATGTACAGACGATCATATGTACGTATTATTTTCGGCTATTGTAATCACCTTATGAAACTGTCAACCTAGTTGATCATGTTAGGATGTGTACATCAGCTTGAGTAGCAAGCAACGTTCAGTACTGATTAGTTTCGGATAAGTATGTCGTTTGGTGGTGCACAGCCTAGCAACAGCTCTCTAGAGGCCAGTCAAGCTGTGAAATGCAAATTTTTTTGCCACGACATGTAACGAGCTCAAGCACTAAACAGGAGCTGAAAGACGGTGTCAACTACTGGAAACAACATATTTGACTGATTGTCCTTTTTGGCACCGTGATTTCACAGCTCGGAAAATAGTGTGGGTTCTGAAGTTAATTTCTGGTATGAGACCATTTCGAACCTACGGTGCAAAAAATGCAAAACGAAAAAGTCATACCCGGGCTGGTCTTAATTTCCGTCCTGCAGGCATTTGACTATTTTTTCTTTTAAGTTGGCCTCGCTACAGAGCCCATCTGCAGAGGTAGGAAAATGAGAGTACTAAAACATGAGACTGGTGCTGTGATTACAAAGCTGCTAGTTTTCATCATCTTTTTATTGATTTCGCCACTATAAAATTTCCTGTCATGATTTGCTTGGGTCTATTTACAAAATGCTCCTGAACAAACATGAACTTGTGAATCTGGACTCTGAGTAAATAATGGCTTGTGTACATAAAGAACAACTGTCTCTCTCTCTTTTGCTTGATACAAAGTAAACTTGTCATCGGGAGTGTTTGGTTTCTTAGTAGGTTCCCTGCTTTCTGTGGAACAGTGACATCTGGCTTTAATGGGAATGGCATTGTTTTGTATTCACAGGATGCTGCTTTTTTGTGTTAAAATGTGCTGCTAAGTTCGGGAATAGTAGGCCTTGTCCTTGACTAAAAATAGTGCATCTCAGAGGGATATATGTCAAATATTTGTCTACCTTTCCTTTGAGTCTAAATACAGTGAACTTCATATTTATCTAGCCTAAAATGTGTTCCACTTCTTGTGAAGTATGCCTTCGTATTTCTCTCCTTTATGTGTTTTGTTGTCAAATGCCTAAACATCAAGAGTTGTTGCTTGTAGCTTCTTTAAGTAAACTAAAAGTGAGGACAGGAAGCACAGTCTGCTTTTTGTGGCCGAAAACCATTTAAATAACCAGCTTTTGTGTCTGCAGCCAAGTCCATTGACCACTACACAAAGTTGCGCAAGCAGCCCGAGGGAGGTGAGGGCATCGACCATCGATTGGAGGCCATCGTGAACCGCATGTTCCAACGCTGCTTTGACGATAAACAGTATCGGCAGGCAGTGGGCATTGCGCTCGAAACGCGTCGCATGGACATGTTTGAGAAAGCCATTGTCAGTTCAGTGAGTATGAATTTCACTTCAAGCTGGTAGCAGTAGCAGCATTGACTGCATTTGAGAGCTAGACAAGTAAACTAATTTCTTGTCACCTTGTCCTGTTTGGAGTGAATACAAGGTAATTATAAGGAAAGACAACCCATTGGAAAATAAAGTAAGAGGGTCAGTGTTACCGCGACTTCCGAAAAATGGGTTTAAACATTATATAACTGAAACCTGCAGGTATCAAAGACTGTACTTATCTGAAAACTGACACATGACACTTGTATATAGGCCTTCATGTGGCACAAGTTTAAGTGATCAAATGACATATAGTCTGTATGCAGCGCACTGGAACTTGAGCTCAATATAACTAT
The DNA here is from genome assembly GCF_043290135.1 of Rhipicephalus microplus. Classification (NCBI taxonomy): domain Eukaryota; kingdom Metazoa; phylum Arthropoda; class Arachnida; order Ixodida; family Ixodidae; genus Rhipicephalus; species Rhipicephalus microplus. The sequence continues at coordinate 249,582,783 of NC_134700.1, read as the reverse complement.
TTGATGTATCAGCTTTTGGGCTTATAGTGTGATCTTGTACGCTGAACATCTGCAAGCAGCAGTGCTACTTGTAGAATAGCTTGTTGGACAAGTTGGTAACTTTCAGGGAAAAGGTCCCAGTGAAGTGATGAGGTGCAGCACCTTCTTTTTTCACTCTCTATTCTCGTTAACACTTTTTGTTTTGCTTGTCCATGTTTCATGTCTTATAAAGGCTCGTTTGATTCTACTCAAGCAGTTTGCTGCTGGAGTCACATACAGCCTTGTCCAATAAAAAATGCAGTAATATGTGCTGGAATGTGTTGACTCATGCATTGTTTACTCCTTGAGGATGTGTTTCTATGTGTGAAGTTGGAAGTGTATCGATGCATAACGAACATTATTACTGGCATAGGCAGGTTAAAAGTTGCGAAATTTTCAAGTGTGAACCAGAGCAAACAGAATTTCTGTGAGTGCATAACAGATGTGTGGGCTTATTCTGTCACAGAAAGAAGTTCCCGCAATGCTGGCTTACAGTGCCAATGTAGCCATGACACTTGTCCAAAATCGAGCCTTCCAGGACGAGGTGCTGCGAACCTTGGTTCGACTTTACAAAAATCTTGGCACACCGGATTATGTCAACATGTGCCAGGTATGTGGCTAGAAAACATTCACACGGGTTGATAAAAGAAGCAGCGCTGCTTGCGAATTTCAAATTAACAAAACTTTTTTTTTTTAGAACAAATAGCTTGCCACATCTCTGTTCAGGCTTGAGACACCCAAACAAGTCTCACATTCCTGAAGAATGCTTGGTTGTAATCATATAAGAAAAAAAAAACATTCTATATAGTAAGTCCTATGTCACACAATTATAGGTACCTCTTATAGTTAGGCAGAAATATTAATTTAATTTGAGAAATCCTGTAAAAAAAGTATTATGCTTGTGCTAAAAGATTGATGCTGTAGTAAATAGACATTCAAAGCAGGAAAGTACTTAACTTTAACGACGGAATAAAAGTGGTGGCGGTGCTTTAGAAGTTAGGAAACAAACGTAAGGCAGCTGACATAAAACATAAGATTTAGAGAACTGAATGTGGTATGAAGAATAGACAAAGAATGGAAATGGTGAAGAGAGAACCTGGCACAGGTTGAAACCAGATATATGCAGTAGGAGACAAGGAAGGCAGCTTTGCGACCAATGTAGTTAAAATATTTAATGTAACTGCAGGCTTCTACAGTGATCTGTACAGTAGCTGGGACAAGGAGGACAATGCTATAAAAATACTGAAATAAATGTACAGTGGCTCCACAGCTACTGTAGTAAAAAAAAAGCAGTTAAATTCCAGGAAAGACTAAGGCAGGGAGCCACTGCTGTTCACCATGTTTCTGCTGGAGGTTTTGAGAGTCCTGATTAGGGAAGAGTAAAGAATACAAAAAAGAACACTTCCTACGAACGCTTAGTTGAATTTCATGGTAGTGAAATGAGATTCCTCTACAGGACATGTACAGCCGATAGCAGTGATAGAAGTGCTGCTCCAATTGCTCCAAAAAATAAATGCTGCTCCAAGGTGCAATATTTGCTAGTAACTGCTCCAAACCTGCTCCGAAATGGTGTTGGCAAACTAAAAAGAATGAAAGTGAACCATGCCATGGGACCATCCCGTGAGCCTAACCGAATCCAAAAGCAAGCTGTATACACCCTATCATCCTAGTATGCAACTCAGTGGCATAAATCCAGAAAAATCTCAAGAAGTGACACATGCCAGGCCGTGGTGGCCAATTCGTATTTTTATTATGGGTTGTATTTTTGTTTATATGGGAACTACTATATAATGCTTTCATATAGAATTTTTAAAAACAATCACGGTGATCGAACTCGTGTGATTGCATTGTTCTATTCAGACTTTTGTTTTTACCCTTTTTCGATTTGCATATTTCATACAGCTGAGGGGCACTTAACACAGGTACGCACTAACAGATAAAGAGTCTTTTAAGATGTTGATTACGCTATACTTATCTGTTAGCTCAATTATATCACGTGCTCAAGCTAAATTTCAAGGGAGACACTTGCAAGGGCTGACCTCCCCAGCCTGAACTTAAAAAATTCCGGACTCCTTTGACCCTCCCTCGCTTCCATGATTTACACCAATCATGCTACTATACGGCTTGTATAGTACTAGCTGCATACTAGCATACGCCATGTTTAATAATATAAATACTTATTAGATGCTTAAGTGATGTTTTAGACTACAGGAGTCATTACGAACATGCGTCTGCTCTAAAAGCGCCAATAGCAACCCTAAGCTATAGCATTTTTTTTCTGCTCCGAAGACCATTAAGCTTGCTCCAAAGCACTATTTTTCTTGCTCCAGAATCTGCTCCAAAAACCAAAATGTCGCTTCCATCACTGCGATAGGGAAGATTGTACGCATCAGCAATAGACCTCTTCCTGTTTGTAAACAGTGTGACGTCACTGCGGGCACCCCGCCCTCCATACCCTCTCTCGGAGCATGTGCTGGTTGGCAAAAAAGTTCCGCCGGCGGCATCTTTATGCATAGCAGAGCTGCGTGTCTGCATTCTTTCGACAGAAATTTTTACATTGCTATATTCCAAAGTCGCAGCTTTTGAAAGAAGTGGGTTGCACAAGGGCTACTGCTCATAGTGCGGAAATTTGCTCGTCGTAGTTGGATGGATGGAGAAACTTTATTTAGGGTACTGAGAGGCGCGACTACCGCGCAGCGTGCTTCACCCACGTAGATGGCAGCCATAAAAAAATCTTATCTTTTTTGAAAGCGAACGTTTTGAATGTGCACGGTGGCTGGCACTTTGAGAAATATTTGCATGGCATGGATGTTAGCTTATTCAATTTCCATAGTGCATGTGCAATGCAGTTTTAAAGAAGGTACAGCATTGGTGGCAGCATGGTTTTGAGTTGCTGGCTGCGACGTAACGGATAGGATTCTCACTTATTGCGCGAAATGCATTTGCCACCTATAACGTGTTTTCGTACCTATATTGCACCTTTAGGCCTGACACACGAACTTCTAATGCTCATTGTCACTTCTTAGGAATCGAGCCGTAAAGGTACAACACAGATAAGAAACGAAAATCTCCACTGTTTCTATTAACACGTATCAAGTATCCCATAATACGAGTTATAGCCATAGTCAAGCGTATATGCAGAATCGGCAATGCCACAACACTTATAGCTCATGCGTAGTTGTATATATCACCCGGAGATCATGCACTTTTATTTTTCTGCACGCCGTGCATACGCTGAGATGTACCAACTCGCAGATGATCACGTCAAATGTATTTTTACCTTGACTAAAATGTCAGATGTAAAGTTCTATCGACAACCGGTTACTGCAACCGGCCCACAACGAATACCAGTGTTTTTGCAAACAGGACGCATCGCGTTATTCATACTGCACACACCACGCACAATATTCCCAGTTTCACCATCCGTAAAGGTGAACCAATATTGTCGATGCCTTTCAACACACAGTACACGCCACAGTCAACACTGCACATTTTCGAAGACTATGCCACTGTTCCTCACACAGGCCACCACGTGTATTCACTTCTCTGAGATAAACAGCGAGCCAGCGTGGCGAATATTTCATCACGCACTTTACCACACACGTAGATGTTTTCTGACACATACCACAGCTAATGTTGCCACTGTGAAATGAAGATTAAGCTTTCAAAAAAAAAAAAAAAAAACTTGCCCCAAGCATCAAGCCACTGCACCCCACTCAGCCACCGGCGGGAGTGTTTTGCCAACCACCACCTTGCACGAGCATCGGAGACATCATGCTGTGATGTACCCCGCTAGAGGTCTATAGTACAACTTTGTGAACGTTTGGTGCCAAGCACGTGTTTCAGTGGTCACGGGATGCATTTGCCGTGGAGCTGTCGCGCACAGTGATGAATGCTAGAAAGAATGCGAAAGACGCCCTGCCAGTAGTGACTAAAAAGAACCTTCTATGGAAGGCTGCAGCCAGCAATAAAACCCTACGCTTGCGCATCACGTATAGTTGGATGCAACTTAAGAAGACCATGGCATTTCTACTTCAAAGGCCGTTGCTCGCAAGCCTGTCCCACCAATGAGTATGCGTTCCAGACAGACGTCCTGAGCTCTGTGGCTGGTGACCCCAAATTCGGAGAACATTGCTAAGTGCATAAGCAAAACTGCTTCAGTAATTGCCTAGATGATTGGCTGCTGCGCTTCCTTCCTCCAGACGAGGGTCTCTTCGCACTTCTTAAGTTGTATCCTGCTATAGGTAGCTCTCAGTGGAGGTACTGTGTGGAAGTTAACATCACTTTTGCTGAGGATTCTTACTGTTTCCCCATTCTGTTGCAGTGCCTCATCTTCCTGGATGATGCACAGTCAGTGGCTGATGTGCTGGTGCGTCTCCTTGATGGCAATACGGTGAGTGTCTGTGGAAGATCTGCTTCACATGACTGCATTACACCAGTATTACAAAGTATCATGTGACAATTAACAGTCGCCTAGAAGCATGGCTATTGCAAGAGGATTTTACCAATACAAACTCGTAGTTTCATGTATTGCATGATTCGGCAAACACTTTTAAAGAATTTACCACATCTTGGCCTGCCATGGTTCGACAGCTGACCGGAAATAGTTGCAGGTTCAGATCTAGGCCGCCACAGCTGCATTTTTAATGGAGCTGAATATGCTTGAGCCTCGTGTACTTAGTTTAGGTGCACGTCAAACAACTCCAGGTTGTTGGAATTTCCAGAGCCCTCACAATGGGGTCCCTCATACCATGTCGTGGTTTTGGGACTTAAACCCCCAACAATTACTATTATTTTGTTATTACTGTATTGTTGGTACGAACTGCGTTGTGCAAGTTAGCTTTACGGCACTGCTTCACGGCACTGCTTAACAATAGTGGAAAGAAGGCAGTTTTACTTCACTATGCGCAAACACTTTTCTTTTTTATTTTATTTCCTCTATCTCTTGCAGTACTGGTTGTAGGTTATATGCAGGGCCGTGTTGTATGCAGTAAAATATAGTATCGATGTACATGGCACCTCAATATATTCATATGAAGCTGTACATACTCGAATACCTTTCTAGTCCGCCTTGGCGTCTGTTACAAGCTGCCACTCTAGCGTCGCCAGCGCGAAGTCGGCGACGGGAATGACAGCAGGTTGGTTCGTTCCGCACGCAAGCAGAGACAGTGAAGAGATCAGAGACGTGGGAAAACAAAACAAACTTTACTCTAGTGATATTGCAGCAACACGGGATCTAATACAACACTTCGATACAACTAACAAAATACATCGACACTTGATACAACTAAAGAAATATATAACAGAAACAATAAATCAGCTTACGAGAGAGAACTATTACAACCTACACAAACTAACAAGAATAGAACGACGGAGGAGAAAGTTCGAAGATATAAACAGGTGAAGGCATACGTGTGATGACTGGCAGCGTTGTGTCCCCGACGATCGGATGCGAGAAGTCGAAGAGAGTTCTGGCACGACTGCGATGTCGGCGTTTGTAACGCTGGTGGCTCCGGGAGGCTAGTGCTTGCAGGTGACTTCGAGCAGGTTGAGCTAACTCGCGGCGAAGTCCCGATGTCTACGTTACAGACGTTAATATCGCGTCACAACTAGACGAACGGCTAAGTTTAGGTGGCCAGCCGATACAGAGCCACACTAAAAACTTCTAGAAAAGATGCTTGTTGATCTGTTTCTACACCATGTTGGTCAGCGACTAGTCTGCCTAGCAGGGCAAAATCCTGCGCTTTAAATCCCCCTCGTGTCTCCTCGCTCTCTTCCTTGGGGACAAGAGACCTCTACATGGGTCCAATCATGTGCGTTTAATTGATGGAAACTCCGCCCCAAAAATATTCTGACCCCACCCCTTTTTACTTGGGAGAGGGCCCTCAACTAGCGAGAGTGACAACCTGTCGGGTTGTTGTCATACGGCTTGGCCACCAGAGCGTTTCCCACGCTTTTCCCGTGGGAACGGTCAAACGTTTGGCTCTCAGCCGGTGCGTCTCGTAGTCTAATCCTTGTTCGGGGTATACCACGGCCTTCTACGACCTTGCAGACGCCGCCACAGTTACAAAAGGATTAACCGTTGGTGGCAATGTTCTAAGAAGAGCACCCCATTCTGCACTTCTCGGCTCCCTTTGATGCGCCCGCCGCTCTCACGGTCAGTCGGGGAGTACGGCGCCCGTTAATTGCCGTGACGCGGTGTCGCCAAAAATGGCCGTCCGTGACAGCGTCCCATGCTCCCACCTGCATGCAGGAAAATCCCTTTTCCTTCAAAAAAAAGCCAGAATTTTGTGAAGGAAAGCTAATCTTTTGGGGCATTTTGCACTGCCCTATGTTCGATGTACAAAGTGTTCCGGCTAGTTTTGTTCAACGTAGTCGTAAAGTTTCTTATATATTGACATTAAGGGAGGCCATGTTATTTCAATAAATTAAAAAATTTTTTTGATTAATTTGTTGGGACACCGTTTTCTGCGTGAACCGGTTTTATATTGTGCCTCCGAATTCCCTAATTTTGTCACTCTGCTTCTGCTATTCTCACCCACACTTCTATTTTTTGGTATATATTCCATTGCTGGTACTAGTTGTCTGTCCTCATCACTTGACCAGCCAAGATCCCTCATATCGGCCACACCTGTTTGTTCTCTTATCCACGCGGGTGTCTATAGTGGGAACTATATGAGCTGTGCTCATGTAAAATATGGGCTCAGTAGATGTTGTTGTGCAATGAACCACGTGGACATTTATTAACTGCTTTCATAATGGCAAGATAGCTAGCTGAATCTAAGTAGTAGGTTGTAGCATGACTAATAATCTACTCTAAATGCCAATACAACACACACCACAACACATGTAGTGTTCGCTGATGCTCGACGTGCCACAAAGTCCTGCAAGAGTGAGCTACAGTGCTGAACCCACAAACCGTCCCAAGACCGACCGTCATCAACCACTGCAAGCCTCAAACAAAGGAGAAAGCGTTCTTTCTCACGTGTGTGTATAGCCTTGCTCTTGCAAGGTGGTACTGATGGCAAAACCTGGTGTGGGTACAGTGCCATCTTTCATGGCAGCAACTGACTAGTACGCTATTCCGTGGGACGTGCATTCTCCATGAGGCAAAAACGACCTTACAGGGGTAATAGCCCTCTACACTTCATCAATTTTTTTTTTTTGCTACTTTGCTGTCCCAGAATGTCATGATACGACCATTTGCCCATTCTTTCTGGTAAAATAAATTATTTAATAATGGCCAGTGTGACGAAATTCGCGATTTTTTTGGCTGGAAAACATCATCATTGAAGCTTTCAAACTTAGTTTTGGATGTAGGTGTTGCAGGCAAAAACTCTGCCATTAGTGCAGATATGCAATTAGCTGGAGAAACCGAAAATCGGAGATTCGCATATATCGCGAATTCTGTCAGATTGTCTTTTATTAATTTTTTTGTAATCCTAGAAGGAATGGTTAAATCATGACGTGCTGGCGTTGTGAGAAACATGCAATAATGCTGCCCGCATGTCAGTGCTGTGGTGCAGTGAAGCACGTCAATTTTTCGCAGGTTGTGGGGTCTCGATGTGAAGAGTGCCACCACGCTCTTGGAGTGAATGGATAAGTTGACACGATCGGAACGAACCAAAACAACCCACATTTATTTAACTGCTTTTAGATTAGATTGACGATATTGTCAGCCAAATAAATATATATCAATTATGATCAACACGCTAAAATAGCCTTACACAAGATTACACAACATAACAACCACAAGAATACACTCAAGGCGGCTTCGCCAACGCCTCACTTACCACAAGGGCCCACGGCAGACCCACCGCTAAAGACAACCATTCGTGCCAACCTCCACCCGCCGAAGAGACCTGCTCATCTCTCCCGTGCCGCCACCAAGGCTTTCCGCCAGGCGTCACTGCCGGCGCCGCCGTTCTGACCATGATGATGATGGTGGTGACAAACGCTCTCGAGCACAACGCCACCTACCGCTCGATAGTTGTGACCTATGAATGCGGCCTCTGATCGAAACACGTGCGCCACGAGGCGCAAATGACTTACCAGGGGGTGTTAGCATCCCCACAAGGTGCACATTTTGATTGACAACGAGACCTTTTTTTTTCCACTCGAAGTAGTGAGGCTGGGGTGCTTCAGCTGCCATTCATTAGTATCCACGGAATTGTGGCGAAATCGTGATCAGAAATTGGCACATGGCACCCAAAGTTTTCGAATTGACCGGACTGGTGCTGACCGCCACTTCAAATTAGCCACTCAGACTTACGTTGCAAAATACCGGACTGTGGAAATATTTTGCATTGAGCAGGATTTTGAAATAACCGAGTTCGAATTAATGAGGTTTTACTGTGCATGTGTCTTTACACACAAGTTTCCCATGCCAGATGGCCAAAATATGGGCTGAAGTATTATCTTTGTAAAATGTCGCAATCATATTGACGGTTTTAGATTGGGTGCACTCTGAAGTGGCCTAAGCAATTGTGATGCCAGCGCAGCTCCCGGAAAAACTGTAAGCTTCGTTTTCAGCACTAGATATGCTGTAGTTTGGCAGGCACTGAAGCATGGTTTTCTTCTGGTTGCTGCCAGCCGCTCATAGCCATATGTGCCACTGCAACTGGAGCTATTGGCATCACATCAAGCAGCAAAGAACGAATATCCAGCAAGATGTAGCAGCGACCACACCTGTTCAAGGATAAAATTTCAGTTTTTTGTTTACTACTCAGAGCTCTCACTCAGGTTCACTTAAGCTGCATCCAAACGCATCTTTCTGGCACTTCAAACTCTCTGTGCTAGCAGATTTCTACGTGCCTTTGGGAACTCAATCGCTGTTTTCTTCAACACTGCAGTGAACTGTTGTCATCCACTAATAATTTTCTGTGAGAATAATAACAGAAAAACAGCTCAGAGCCCAAATATGTTCAGAAAACTGCAACAAAAAGCAAAATGATGCCAACTATGGTATAAGGATGGTAGCAGATAATCTGACACCATTGATTGCGATAGTGAAGCAAGGTGGTTGACCTTAGCTTCCCTTGGTGGCCAAACTAAGTTTTCTGCTAATTACTGGTACACAAGACAGGGATCAATTTTTTATTATAGTTTCTTGGAAGGAAAAAAGACCTGTACCCCATTTTATTTTTATAGTAATGTCGAAAAAAATGCTTGTTTGAATCAGTAGGACACACAATCTTCCGCAAGAGTGAGACTATATTGATTTATGTTCTGTACAGTTTTCTAATCCCTTAATTGTACAGCAAAGATATTGTGCTCATGCCTGTTTATTTGTTTACTATTTTTCTTAATCTGCAGGAGTCAACGTTGATGGCATACCAGATAGCTTTTGACCTCTACGAGAGTGCCACCCAGCAGTTCCTGACACGCGTGCTGCAGGCGCTGCGCACTTTAGGTGGTGGGCAAGTATCATTTTTTTCTCTCATCAAAGACTTATGGCTGTGAACCACGTTATGAACGTGACCCACATTGAAATGATTTTCATGGAAGGTCGGTATGACAATCCCACTTGGCCCGCTCAGCATGTGCGTGTACTCACTTATCTTGGAGTAGATTCTTACAGAGGCCTGCATTTTTTATTGTGCTTGTAAGAAAATGATATGTATGGTTCTTCCAGATATATACCGTTCCTCTTGGCAGTGCACTATATTGTACACTTCAGGCAAGAAAAGGGCTGATGAGAGGATGTGATTAGATGAGGCGTCCCATGCAGAAGTTTCAGGCAGGGTTGACAGTCTTCCAGTTAATGTTACCTCAGGCTGTGCTTGTCACTTATTTATTTATTCGTTTATTTAGATCTGTTGAGTACAAACTGCAGACTGTAGTGCATTTTTTAAGGATGGGCGTACATATCCATCAAAATATGAAAAGCAGCTCCATTTTGATGGTTGTGAAATGGGAAAATGCTCATGCACCTAAATTTAGGTGCACGTGAGAAAGCCACAGGCTGTCAAGGCTGATCTATTTACCCCGCTATGGCAGCCCTGGTAACTATATCATGCTAGTAGCATATTTATTTAATGTAATTTACCACTGTATGTGGTTTGAGTGCTTGTGATTGTTTTTCAATGAGTTATTATTTTTATAAAAATTTTTTTCTCTGCCATACATGCTAACTATATCTGAAATTTATGAAATGCCATGATGAAATGTATAAACTGAAGAATCTGAGCTAGTTGGCCAGATTGTTGCAATTACTTACATAGCATAAGAAACAAAACACTGAAGGATGACGCAATACAGCACTTGTACTGTGTTAGTCATAGTCAGTTCATCACTTATCTTTTTCATTTTTCCTGCGATAAATAACTTGTTTTATAGCAAAACATTTTTGTCTGACAGTTCTTCCCCATCGCTACAACATGGCAGTATGACAGTACACCTATTCATCGCAAGATTGAGCTACAGGTAGCAGCACCATTGCCACATTAAAGTGGATAATTAGTCGGCAGGGTGTATACAAATGTACGCAGAAACACTTCTCTTTGAGCTGTTTGAGCTCATTGTTGATGATTGAAACACACTTACTGCAGTTTATTGGCAACACGACATGTCGTCTATTGCCACATTAGGCACGAAGTGCCCCAATGCTCCTGCTACATGCAAGTGAAGTGCAATCCGCGAGTGAATGGTATGTCTGTTTTTGGCGACAGTCGCGTGTTTTTGCACTGGGCTCCATGTTTTTTCTACTTTTATTTGTACACACCGTATTTACTTGTGTAACGAACACACTCGCATATTAAACGCAACCCCAACTTCAGTAATCAAAATTTGGATTTTTTTCCCCTCATAATAAACGCACCCCTACATTTATCCGCTGCAGTCCCGCTAACCGACACCTGGCGGCTCCTCACCCGTTGAATCTCTTCGTTTTTCATTACTTTGCCAACTCCCCTCAACCACCTCGGCTCGCTCCTCCCCATTTCGCCCGTTGCCACGTGCAGTATTGCTTTTCTTTCTATCTGTAATAAACGCATGCCTTACACATCCGCTGCAGTCCCGGTAACCACCAACTGGCGCCTCCTCACCCGTTGGCTCTTCCGTTTTTATTACTTTGCCGACCCCCTCAACCACCTCGTCTGCCATGCCCCCCCCCCCCCCCCTTCCCCCCGCCTGTTGCCGCGTGCCTATTGCTTTTCTTTCTATCTGTGTGCACAGCGCAGGATGTGTGCACAGCGCATCCCCCGTCTTATCTGTGTGCCACATAGGGTTTTTATGGCATGCGCGGGCGACCCGGGGACAGCTTGCAGAATACAGCCCCATCAACCACCGAAGATGAGTAAAGTGCAACAAAGAAGCTGTTTCCAAACAGTGTACACGTGTGTAAATTGCGAAAGGCTAAGCGACCTAACTTCTTTTTGCATTACCAAGTTTTTCCGTTCTCCCGAAAAAGTTTTCATAAAATTTACCTCGCGTAATAAACGCACCCTCCAACTTTGCTCTGATATTTCGAGGAAAAAAAGTGTGTTCATTATGCGAGTAAATATGGTATGCTACGATACCAATGCTGTCGAGCGATTTCAAGAAATTGAGTACAGTAGACTCTCATTAAGCGAAACCTGAAGGGACAGGGAAAATGTGTTCCATTTAACAGGTGTTCCATTTACTGAGAGGTGAAGTGGGTTGCACCATTCAAGTATGAAACCAATCATATCAGAGGAAGTTGTTCCATTCAAGCAGCAGTTCCGTTTAACAGATTTACGTTTAATGAGGGTGTACTGTATTTACCTATTGCTCGTGTAGCCACAAAAGAAAAGAAGCAAACCTGTATTTCTGTCATAGGTTGAGGTAGAACTCTGTGCACTCTGCTGTGCATGGCGGGAAGTCGTCGTTTTGTTTAGTTTACTGCGAAGTGGCCTTTGCAGATGTTAGTTTGTCTGTGATACCACAAATATTTTAAGATAGGCGACAATTTATTAGATATCATCTCTGAAATTTAGCATTCATGCCTCAATGTTTAATATTTTTTTTGTTTATAACAATAGTAAATGAGCTATATGATGTACCACTACAACAAAGTGGCACCCACATTGAAATGATTTTCATGAAAGGATGGTATGACAATCGCACTTAGCGTGCTCAGCACGTGGGTGCACTCACTTATCTTGGAGTAGATTTTCAGAAAGGCCTCAGAAGGTGAAGTATTTGTGTATATCGCGTAGGCATGCATTTAAGCATTTGACACCGTGCTGGTACAATGAAATAAGCAGCCCTTTGAGTATGTGCAGGATGTTAGCACACATGCAAATACGTGGCTAGCAGACCATGCAAGGAGCTACGCACACTACTGGGCTGTTTGCTCACCACTAGTTGCCAACTCTGTTCAATCATGAGGGCAATCGCATAATGTGAAGCTTTTAGAACTGACAAAATCTAAGGATGGATAATAGTTGGGGCTGTGGCTTGCCATAAGCAGTGCAGTATTGTGCTTAGTCAGCCAGTGAACAGCACTCGTATGTGCTATAGGGAATTGGGATAGCAATGTACATGATTTTAAATATGCATTTTCTTACAGGACGGAAGAAGCGTCAGCAAACACAGTAGCACCAGCAGAGGCGGCAGAAGATACACAGGACATGAAGTGAGTTTGGCGGCTGCTGTTTTGTACACTGTATCAACACTGAGACGGGAGCCCCTGGTTTTGGGAGAGACAGTTTAACGGTTACTCAGGTGGTTATACAGTCAATACTGATATTTCTGACATGTCTGAAAACTTGTGCACCTTTGTGGCACAGCCACAAGCTCCTTTCTGCCAATATGGGGAAACGTCTAAAAGTTCAGATGCGGTAGCTCTGCGACATTTGCTTTTTTGGGCATTGTGCTTTGAGGGTAGGTTTGAGCTGCATTAGCCACCAAATCGGCACTGTTGGTTAGTATCTCACAGCCTTGATCTGGTGCTGTCATGTGCTCAACCATTTGTTGCTATAGCAGGTTCCAAAAGTAAGCCTTGCCATAATGTCAAAATATTGTGTTGCGGAGCACATCAAGACTCAGAAGGGCCCATTTTTATGCGACAAGATCGATATTGCCCTGTTATAAACTGACGCACCCAATGTCTTTAGTCCATATAACATCGTTAATACAGTCGAATCTCATTAGTTCGAACACGTTTAATTCGAACTTCCGGTTAATTCGAACTCACGAAGAGGTCCCGTCAAAGCTATGTGTATTTCAATGGGCGAAAACGCCCGGTAATTCGAACGCGCAAGCACTTGCGACGTTTAATTCGAACATACCGCGCTCCGAAAATGCTCTCAGCACCCCGCCAAATCCTGCGGCGGCACCTGCGACGTCTCAACGCTGCGCGCGAAGGAAATGAAAAGGAAAGAAAAGGCTGCGGTGGAGTGTTTGCTCTCTCTCAAATGCTGATCTGCGACGTGCCCATGTCACGCTTCTCTCTTTTCCGTCCCTGCCACGTAAAGACCCTTCTCCTTCCAATGCGCGCGCGAACAGACAGAGGAAAAAAAGAAAGCTGTTGCTGGGTTCAATGAATGTGTGGTTGAAGGAAAGGGAAAAGGCACTATCTTCAGCAGCCTTGCCCCTTGCGGGAGTACGGCTCTGCGCCTTAAGGGGGGGGTCTCTCACGCGCTGGTGCCATGCTTCCCCTTTTTCCGTCCCTGCCACATAACCCTTCTCCTTTCAACTACGCGCGAAGAGAGCAAAAAAAAAAAAAAAAAAAAAAAAGCTGCCATGGAGTGTTGGTCTGCTTCTCTCCGCGTGGAGATGCTCCTTCTAAGTGTGTGCGGCGCTGGACATTTCCGCACGCAACTTCTCTTGCCAGGAGAGTGCTGAAGTTGAAGTAGAGATGCTTTGCTAGCTGCGTGCGAAATTGACTCGCTGCAAGGCAAACGTGTGCAGATGCGCGTCACCGATTACTTCAATTAATAACTCATGTCCTGTGATTTGTGAAAAAATGTAAGCCCTTTGAAACTTCCCCCTCGTGTGTTAGCTCAATGCACATGCGTCACTGCATGGAGAGCCCTCTGTTTATTTAGCTTTTATTAATTCAAACTTCTTTTAATTCGAACGAATTTTCGGGCCCCTTCGAGTTCGAGTTATCAAGATTTGACTGTATGTGCCCATTAGTTCACAGACATCATCTGCTGAAAAATTTGGTTGCCCACAATACCTATGCCTTTTCACTAACATAAAAAAAAGTTCTTTATTGATATCAGCATTTCACTGAAGTTCATGTTATGGGAGCTTGTATTTTTATAGTGGTGATGACCAACTGTGGCCTACATTTTGTACGTACATCGTTTTTTGACTTTCAAAAGTCATCTTTTTTTAAAAAAAGTGATGCATTGGAGACCTTGGAGCAGTCTTATACCATCAGCATGATTTAACATTTGTCTGCACACTCTCTTTGGAATAAGGCATGTAGCATTAATCTTTGCAGGACAGAGCCGGTAGTGAAGGAGGAGCCTGCTGAAGCTCCTGCTGACAAGGTGGGTACACAGGCTGGCCTTTTTTTGCAGCCATCTGTCAGAAGGCTGCAAAAGGCAGCCAGGTTGCTCGAATCACAGTAGCGGTACACAGCAGACCTCTATGTGGCTAAACAGATATTGCTTTGGTGCAGGAAAAGAGTGCACGTGCAGGCCAACTGGACAAACTAGCCACCATCCTCAGTGGAGAGGTCACCATCGGCTTGCACCTGCAGTTCCTTATACGCAGCAATCACACTGACCTGCTCATTCTCAAGCAGACCAAGGTTGTCTGCCTTATCCATTTATGTTTACATCTTGCAGTGCGATTCGTACTAGATGTAGCAGATGCCATATTTACTCGTGGCTTGATAAATTGCTTCAGCTTTTACTTTCTCACTTCTGTAGGATGCTGTTCGGAATTCGGTCTGCCACACGGCCACAGTGATTGCCAACTCTCTTATGCACTGTGGAACCACTAGCGACCTCTTCCTAAGGTGAGTTTTTGCATTCGACTAGTTGTAGTTGCGAGTTCACAAATCATGCGAATTGAAAAACTCTCCTGTAGGCCCCATGTTTAAAAGTCTGGATACATTGTTCGCCGAAATCATGGAGACCTGCTGACTGCAGTAGCAGATCCAGGGGATGGGATGACGATAGTTATAGCGCGAGACCAAAACGACGACACAGAGACAAGAAGGACACGAAAGACACAAGCGCCCAAGCTGCCACACTTCCAGGGGATGGGGAAGGGGGAGGTAAAAGCGATCCCCCCCCCCCCCCCCCCGTCGCACCAAAAGTTTGTCAGCAACTCCCCTCCCCTTACTTTAGTGCTTGTAGTCCACCTTTTATTACCAATTATTACGAATGAGTGAGCCACTGTGAGCACACATTAACAGTATTTATGATATGAAGGGGTTTTTCTTCTAGTAAAAACGAAAAAGTCGTGACCACGCCCCCCCTCTCAGGTGTTACTTCAGGCAACCCCACCCGCTGAAATGAGTGACTGGGTTCACCCTGGCTGAGTGTAGCACTAACTGTGTGGAAAAACAAGCTAATAAATAGCATTTAAGTGTGTCTTATTGCACAAACCTGCAAGTGACACAGCACTGACGGAGCAAGGGGTCTGTTTACATTTGTGACATATTTTGTAAGTGATGCTGTCGCCATCTAACTCTTCATCCTTTCTTCAAAGTATATCTACTTTTCCTAATTTTTGCAGCAGCAACTCACTCACTGGCAGCAAAGACTGCAGTGAGTGTGGCAATGCAGTGTGTTTTGTATCGTCACTCTTAGGTGGTGTGTTGGTTTGCTATCCTCCATAAATTTGCTCACAGGCATCTTCAGATTCAGAACAGAAATCTGCAACTGGCACTGCAGTTGTAGCTCTGTTTCTGTTGCTTGAACATTTTCTAAATGTCTTTGCCAGATGTTGACAAAAGCATCAACTCTTTGATTGGAGCCAGCCCTACTATATGTGTGTGCTCTTCTCAGTGCACATACTGGCAGCATTATTTTATGTCTTTTCTCCTCCTTTTGGAGAAGCTGACAGTGGAAAATGTGAAGCTGGCGATAGGGTGCTAATAAATCCGGAGATGTAGTACTAGTATATTTGTACTGCGGTACTTGACTCTTTAATATATACCTTTTTTTGTGTCCTTCAGCGCTATTGAGTTCACTGTTTAATAGACTGCGACTAAAGGAAATTTTCTTTATTGCTATCATGACGCTGAAGAAATAAACTATGGGCGTCGAAAATTTAGTGGCATTTAGCACATCAGTGATGACTGCCATGTGATGCAGGGACAACCTGGAGTGGCTTGCACGTGCCACCAACTGGGCCAAGTTTACAGCCACCGCCAGCCTCGGTGTCATACACAAGGTAGGGAGCCATTGCCTAAGTGGCACCACTGCTTCTGCTGCATGCTTTCTCAACAGTTGCCCCTCAACACAGGACAATCTGGCTGCAGGCCTGATGCAGACGTTGAAATTAGCATGTCGTTTGACTGGAACAAAAGCACATTGAGATACTTCACGTGGGTTTTCTGTTCTTCTGAAAAGTCATCATGACAGTCTGCATAAGTTGCAAAAATGCTTACAGTACTAGCTGCCTTGCATCCTTGGTGCATGAATCTGCTTACTGCACCCCAAAAACCTTTTTGTCGTTATCTTTGCAGGGTCATGAGAAGGAGGCCCTGCACTTAATGTCATCGTACCTGCCCAAGGAGTCGGGTCCTGGCAGTGGGTACACCGAGGGTGGTGGTCTGTACGCTCTGGGCCTGATTCATGCCAACCATGGTGCTGCCATCACTGATTATCTTCTCTCACAGCTAAGGGAGGCCAAGAATGAGGTCAGTGCCATTTCGCTCCACATGAAGTACAGTGCAGTCCACTTATAACGATACCACATATAAGGATATATCGGTTATAACGATGGGTCGACTTAACAGTCTCATTTTATGCATTGGGGTTATGGGGAAAAAAACCATATATAACGATATGTTATCCACCGCATATCGGATACAACGATGAAAAGTTTGCCGTGGACGGCATGTTTCATTCAGAATAATCGTAACATTTAGATTGATAAGTTCCTCTGAAACGAACTATGCCGAGACAAGACAAAAAGTTAGCGTGGGCGAGTACATATCTGCCGCCACTGCAGCACAGCGCCGGCAGCGCGTCCCGGCCGTTCAAAAAGCCGAGGAGAGCATCGCGAGTTGGTGCGACGCGCTACAGATGGCGCGAGCTGTGTCACGTTTTGCGCCTCGCCGCGCGTCGACCGCGGAGAGGCTGAGAGAATTTAAAAAAAAAAATGCGAAAAGCAAAGCGCCGCGGCGGCATCGGGGCAGGGCCTCGTTGGCATTCCGGCTGTGTACCTCTGGCTGTGCTTTCTTCCTCCCACTGCTCCCACCCCGCCGTCGGTCAGTCTCTCTTCCTCAGCGATCGCGCGAGCAACGTCTAGAGCGGAGCAGAGACAACCCTCTATGGCAAGGTGCACTGATGTCTATCAACTCCCTGATTGACTTTATGCACATCAAAGGAATGCCGCCAGAGTTTTCGCAGCAGCTGGAAGCTATGCGCACCGCGGTTGTGAAGCTGAAGCTTCCGCGGAAGCAACTGCAGATTTTGGACTACTTTGGCGTGCCGAACCCGTGATGCGTTCTTCGGAGTAAGAAATAAAGTCTTGTTTTTGACATCCTACTGTCTACAATATTTATTAATTGGTGAAAATAGCGAAATGAAGCCTGGAGCTACAAAAGGTACGTCCGGCGACGATTTTTTGGCGGCAGTCTAAATATAACAATCACCGGTTATAACGATCATATTTTTAGGTTTTCTCGATATCGTTATAGTGGACTGCACTGTACCAGCAGCATTTCTTGTTCAACAGTTCATTCCACACTGACCCATATTTGGCAGATATGCATTCACAAATTGTGCTCCCATTGGGAGCACATTAATGTGGTTGCTTCCCACAGTCCACTGCAACTGAACACATGATAAAAATGGTTGAGTTAGTCACAAAATCCAGTTGTTATATTCTTTTGTGATCCTGAGAGGCTTTCGTATTGCATGAAAGGCTTAATGGTAAGCATTTAAAAGTAGCTCAATCTTTTGGTACAAATGTTGACATTTCAATTTTGTATACATGCAAAATTGTTAAAGTATGATTCTGATGGTCTGAATGGTTGTAATATGGAAAAAAAAAAAGAATATATGAAAGATAAAATCATGTTTGAGTAGCAAAGTTTCTTTGTGTTCAGATTGTACGCCATGGAGGATGTCTTGGTCTTGGTCTAGCTGCCATGAGTACTCACAGAGAAGGTAAGAGGCACTGCTTTTCATGGCCTGTGGACTTTATATAGGACAGCAGAGGAGTTATTATTTTTTTTTTTGTTTAGTACTCTGAAAGCTTCATGATATAACTGGTGGCCAGTATTCTTTGTACTCTGGTTCTGACCTTTTGTTTTTGACTGCACTGTCATGGACAATGTGCTGGACCTCTAATGGTGCTTCGGTTTAGCATGCAGCATTTGCTAATATGCGTGTAATCACCGTGCAGCAGATAACGATGAAGTGCCTCCTTTTCTCACAACCATATCGCACAAATTGTGTTCCAGCCAAGTACAGAAGTACATTGCTGGGTGGGATGTGTAGCTTAGGTAGCTGTACTCTGCTTTTGTGATTCATTGAAAAGGTCCACAGCTAAGGGTGCTCTTGAATCGTCTGCTAACTCTCCAAAATGCAAAGCTAGTTGTCCCTGCTGACCCGCAGGTCGCGGGTTCGAATCCCGGCTGCGGCGGCTGCATTTTCGATGGAGGCGGAAATGGTGTAGGCCTGTGTGCTCAGATTTGGGTGCACGTTAAAGAACCCCAGGTGGTCAAAATTTCCGGAGCCCTCCACTACGGCGTCTCTCATAATCATATGGTGGTTTTGGGACGTTAAACCCCACAAATCAATCAAAGCTATTTGTCCATATCATCTTATAAACTTCTTGCTCTGCCATGGTAACGGTTAGGCCAGATTCACGTGGACATCCTTGGCTATTCATGATCCCTTTGTCGATAATATCAATAAGTGAGCTGATTTCTATAATTCATTTTGCATCTGTCGCACAACACATTGCAGAGTGGTTTGAAGCTGAATTGGCTCCCCCTCGAAAAATTTTGCACTGCTCATTTGACACCGATGTGCGAAGGAAATTCTGGTGTACAAAGCAATATAGTTTGATGTTTTCCGAGTTAAATTTGAATTCAATGAGCAATGTTGCCATTGGTTTCAGACATTTATGAGCAGCTGAAGCACCTGCTGTACCAAGATGATGCAGTTGCTGGGGAGGCTGCAGGCATTGCCATGGGCCTGGTCATGTTGGGCTCCAATTCGCAATCTACACTGAATGATATGATTGCTGTGAGTACTGTTTTCATTTCTTCAAAATAGGTGTGTGCAAATATATGACAACTTCGTATATTCAAACAAATATTGCAGCTTTTGAATCCACTTCAGCATGAATTTAAAATTTCCTAAATTTGAAAGCATTTGCAGTGTGCATGCAACCTGATTAGACCCACGTGCATGTGGTGGTCTATACTCCTTTGAGTAATAAAAATACCACGCTGTTTATCTTTACAAGCACAATGTAAGCCAGGAAACGTACAATAAAATAGTGTAGAATGACATTATACCAAAATTGTCCATTAGGGAGATATGAAGCTCGTCCTTGTTTTTAGCTGTGATCGTACACCACCATTTACTGTCGCGAGTTTATTTTTGGTCAGCAAGCAGTGAGTGCAGCCCGAATAACATGTTTATAATAAGTTCTTGACACATCACGACTATGGCATTGTTTGAAGGTGCTCAGTCGTCTTTAGTACGTGACATGTCAGCATTTCAGTATGCTCACTAAGTTATTCATTGCCATCTGTCTAGGTACGCATGTGTGTGATGTGGTAAGAACTTCTCGACATTTGAGTGCATTGCCACCGTCTTTATGCAGTATGCCCATGAGACGCAGCATGAGAAGATCTTGCGTGGCCTGGCAGTGGGCATAGCATTGGTGCTGTATGGGCGCCTGGAGGAAGCTGATGCTCAGATTGATGCTTTGGCCAAGGACAAGGTGAGCTTGCTATATTAAATATGTACCAACACAGTAGTCTAAGGCCACAGTGAGCTTGAAGGCAAAATAGCAGCTTATTTTTCGCCTTTGTTTACCTCTCTGCAGGTGCTATTTTCTCCTTCTTTCCATTTATGTGTTTCTTAAGAAGGCATGTGGACAGTACCTACGTCAGTACTGATTGCTTCACTTTTCAGAACCTCACATTTTTACACAGTGCAACTTTCTCAGTTTAGGAAAACTGTTTGTCCTAAAATGGCACATAAAATGTTTAATCTTTCTAGTTGAACCCTGTGTAAGAGACATGCTCCAGGCAGCAATTTTTGTGCTTTATACGAGGTGTCTCTTATAAGTATTCTTTACAGCTCGCATTTTCTTTTCAACCCCTGTTTCTGTGTAGGCCCATTGGTGTCTCTTACACCCATTTGTCTCTTACATCAGTGTTCTTTACAAAGGGGTTCAACTGTATTGAACTGGAAAAATAATCGGATATTTGAAAACAGAACACAAATATTGTGCACAGACTCGTGAGGTTTCACCTAAATCACTAAAGTATCTAAAAAAGGAGCCTGTGTCTTGAACTGAACAATAAAGGTTCGATGCAGCAGGAAACTCGGAATTTGTGGTGACCGCGAAGTCTGATAATCGAGTCGTTGCTTGTAATGCAGGATGCACTTCTACGTCGTTCAGCCATGCATGCCATTGCCATGGCATATTGTGGATCTGGAAACAACGCGGCTGTACGAAGGCTTCTGCACGTTGCGGTGAGTCATATTGTTTGCGTTGTTTTTGCGGCTTTTCTGCAGACGTAACCGAGACATGTTTTTTCTTTGAGATTGCCCATGGTAGGTCCTTATGAGTTGAGCTTGCCTGAGAGCGTTTGTTTAGAGCCTGAGACATTTTCGCCATTTTGTTTAGAGTGTAAAGGGCACCTTTCTTATCTTGCAAATTTAAAGCTTTTTGCCCCTTTGAGCGTTTTTGCTGTACTTGTACTTTCGTTTCGCAAGGTCTTTGCCATACGGGTGTGCATTTCACCTTCTCTGTCAATTTTGCATCATAGTGACAGTGCATATGCTGTGGGAAAAATATGGAAGGGGCGGAGCATGTTCAGATTGAATGTGGAGATATACGCCCACGTGTATGATTGGGAATGAGCCTACATGAAGCCTTGGGTTTTAAGGATAAAAGTGGGAAGCTGAACATGCTCGCGACAGAAATAAGTAATAGATGGTTAGAGCACAGGGGGCAGAAAATTAGAGACAGGACAAAAATGATTGCTGTAAAGGGCAGAAAACTGGGCTATGAATTTGTTTCTTTTTTTTCTATAGTAAGACAGATTTATACAAAATAGGCAATTAATGATACAAAGAAGGAAAAAGTTTTTTTTTTACCTTATTTGTCGAGCTTGGCGGCACACTTTTCACTGCCTTGTTATAAAGGAAGCACTCTTAACATCTGTCCATCCATTTATCCACTTACACAAGAAGCATTTTCAGTTTATTGAAATCAGATTGTGCTGCCTTCTTGCAAAGATAAACGGAACTGATTTCTAGCTTCAGTGCTATCCTTGGTCTACAGCAGCAACCTTTCTTGATTTCGGTTCGCCCATGTGATCGCAACAGAAGTACACGGTTTTTCTTGCCTTTATCTGCACTCCCTTGCAAGGATGACAAAAGTTGATTTCCATCTTTATTGGTGCTACTCTTAGCTTGTTTATTACCAACGCTCGCAAGGTGTTACTATTCTTCTTGTTCACTGAGCTACCTTGGAATTGTTAAGTCCGATGACGACTCTTTTGACTCAGATTTGGCTCCACTCACTGAGTCTGAAGTGAGCACCTGTGCTTCAAGAACTACCACTCTCTAAAATAATATTGGAAATTTTGCAGTTCTGAATGATGCTGATGCCAAAATACTGTTCATGTTTTTTTTTAAATAATTATTTCCCAACATTACTCATTTTGTATTTTAAAAAATTGTAATAAAGTAATTTGACCAACTGGGATACCTTCTACGAATGATTCGACACTTAAATGGTTGATTCTGAATTCATGGGGTGGCAGTTTGAATTGAACCAAATTAGGTATGAAGGCGATGAACTGGAATATACTTACAGCAAAATTTGTTATAGTATGCATTATAAAAGAGACTTGTTTATAACTTATAAGACATAACCAGATGAAACCAACAAGCAATTAAAAGTAAGGAAATCGTTTAATAGTCTGCTGGATTTGTTTACCATAGAATATTGATGATACGATTATGGTTGATGTGAATTTCACAATGATACGAATGTTAAGGTTGCTTTAAATGGTCTACATTATATAAAATACGCCCTGATTTGGTGTTATACGAATGGTTTCTTCAGCCACCGCGTATGATACCAATACGCAATTCACCGCTGCACGTGAATGGCACAACTCGGTTTGTCTGTGGAAGAAAGGCCTGTTCATGCTTGGCTTCAAAGGGAGCGAATGTGGTCAAACTCGACAAACTTTCCTCTCTTCGTTGCCTAAGTGGTCGGAAAACCATGCCACAAGGCCGATGTGAAAAAATCAGTCCAGGACCCATTTTTCCGCCATGGTATAGCAGATCAACTCTTTGCTTCACGGCTTTAGCAACACTGGCCGTTTCAAACCACGTGATGTAAACAACGAGCCTCAAATTCAACAACGAGCAAAAACGTCGGCAGCAGCTCGCGTCGGCGCACTCGTGAACTACCCGCGCAGCACGACAAAGCTTACGGCTTCGACAAAAACACGTTCACCGAGAGCCTGGTTTTGGTTACGATCGCTGCGAACACTGGAAGTAGAAGAAGGAGCAGCAGCAGCGAGTCGGCATGCCCTAACGTGTCTCCTTCACGCACTGATGGCAGAATCCGTCGCCGCCGCTGCCGGTCTGTCAGCTCATGCCATTTCTTATGCCAAATCTACCAAAACAACGCTTGTAAAGGTGTAACCTCTTTCTTTTCAGTGCTTTGCATGCACAACTAGCACCCTGTACGAATTTTGATGCTCAAGAAATGGGCGAAACGGAATGAATTCTCAAGCGGCCTAGGCATATATGAGGGAGACAGAATGAATGTGAACATTTTCGACAGGCGTAGACGTGGTGTTGCGACCGCATAATGAATTTTCCACAAGTTTTGCCACTATTGCTCCTGCGGCACTTTATTGAGAGGCGGTGAAAGCAGGATAGTGCAAAGAACATCATGGACTTTTTTTCAGCAAGTAGTTGATTCCAATAAAGTTCTCGTTCATCTTCATGATCAGCTTCAACTTGTTTTTGATTTATACGAATTTGGGATGATACGAATATTTTATGTGCTCCCTTCGAATTCGTACCATCAAGATTCCACTGTAGTTGTGCCCTAAGAAGAAATGAGCATGTTTGAGCAGTTCTCTTTTTTGGTTATAATAGACATTTAGAAATGGTTTGGTTGGTTTTCTTGTGTTTGCCATCTTAAGAGCAGATGCTACTTGAAGACACTTTTTTTTTATATTATCCCTAGAGCAATGAAACTTGAGCTGTTTATGGAGCTTTTTATGCTGATTTCAAATATATTATTAGTTTTCCTGCAAGTTGCATGCTTTTAGCTCTGTAACATGACAAAGTGGAAACCTTAACCCTTTTGCCCCCCTCTTTTCATCCCTAAACTTCTGTAATTTTTCTCTATTCATAATTCATTATGTTTTAAATAAAGTGTAGAATGCAAATAACTAATTAGAAAGCTGATACAAACTATGTAATACACATGAAAAATAATAGACGCAAAAAGTCCATATTTCACCTACCCTAGTAAAGGTTTACATACAATTTTTTATTATAAAATAAAATATTGAAATTGAAACTAGATAATTGCATTTGGCATACTTTGGAAGAAATTTGGGCAAAATTTCATGCCGATCCGAGCACTAAAAGTGCCCGAAAAAGGATGGGCACATTGAAAAAAATGGCAAAATTTGTGTTTTGAGAAAAACAAGTTTTCAATTTAAAATTGAGCTTTTATTTATGAAAGATATCATAAAGTCTGATGAAATTTGCACACCAAAAAGAACTATCCTTCTTGTAGTGGCCACTGCGACTAAAATACGCCAGCCCCATCAGTTTGTCCCCCTTGGCTCTTTCGAGCAGACTCCTCACAAACATTTCGCTCACAGGCAGGGTCATGAAACGGTTGCCAAACTTCCGCCCCATCTGGCAGAGCCTTGTGCCAACTGCAAGCTAGGAAGAAGTTCGACAGGACTGCGAAATCCAAACTAAGTCCAGTGTCATGCCATTTGGCGGCCATGTTTGTGCCACATACCGTCGTACATAATGGCAATGTCGTCCCTGCTAAGTTCTCTCACTGCAAGCTCTTTCGGCCTCGCAAGATTGGCACTGACGTCATCCATTGCCGCATCACGAACTTTCCGGCTGACGGGTGTGAATGACTTTTTACGCACTGGCTTTTGCAAGCCAACAAATTAACTGCCGCAAATCGGACCAGCTGCTTGCAGCTTATTCCTATAGAGCATGCCGCACAACGGCTTTCACTTGCGAGCAAAGCCTTTTTTCATTCATAAAGGAGATAATTACACGAGAAAAGCATTGTTCAGCTGCACTGCTCGACATGACATGGACCCCGCAAATAGGTTTCACAGCACATACAGGCGCACAGCAGCCAATGGCAGTCCCCGATCCGTACCACGTGATAAGCCAGTCGCGGCGCTCGGAAAACACGCAGAAGAGTGCTTCTTTTTATTATTTCTTGCGCTGCATCAGCGAGAGAAACTGTTGTTATTTGAAAAGTGAGGCTCGACTCTTCGACTCATGCGATCAACAGTGGTGAGCGGCAGCGCATTATTGGCGGCAAGGTGCTCGAAGACTGCACACTTTCAGCCTTTTAACAGACACCTTGTGCTCTTTAGATGCAATTTTGAAGCATTTCTATTCAAGTCTCGACCTGTATTTTTTTTTTTTTTCAGAAGATTAGAGGTACTAATCTTATTAAAACAGGTAAAAATAAAAAATCGGTAATTTTGAAAAGAACTCGTGTTTTTCCACCCGCATCTTCCCTTAACAACCTTGCATACAAAAGGCACAATTACAAGAGATACACTGTTACTAAGAACAACTATTCAAGGTCCCTAAACTAAATTTTTCATTATTTAAAAGAGATATAACCCGGACATGCTGTCACAGATCACAACTGACATCATTTAACAACCACCACAGTTTTCGTTCCTTTACCTCAATTTTGTTCTGAACCATCTAGGTGTCATTCATTGCATGGTTCCGACTTTGCATTGAACTTTTTGTTAAGCTTTTATAGTTATCGTCATTTTCTTGCAGCACCCGTGGCACTGGTCATTTTGTATGCCAGTAGCGTCTAAGAACACTTCAAAGGTGTTGTGCGCTACTCTAAGGCTTGCAAAGTGGGGCGTTTTACTTTCTGTTGTTGGGCTGCATGTCAACAATTCGTCTTTTTCAGGTTTGAATTATTATCGGTCACTCAATTCTTTGGAATGTTGTAAGCAAAATTATATTGTTTACATTAAATCAGAAATGATTACACATGTCAGGATGCATAGTGTCATCGACGGGTATTTTATAAGTGTCCACTAAGCTGACTGTCTGTTTCAGTGTGCTCTCATTTGATAGAAATTGAACCAGGGTTCGCTTTTGGTGCCGGCCCGCTCTCATAACTTAGCCCAGTGGTTCTCGGCCATGGATGTGTCAGGGACCCCTTGTGAACTGGTGGAAGGAATGGGGGACCCCGCGCAGCAGGGGGGATGGAGGGGGTAAGTAGGTAAATTAACACAACTGGAACGTGAAATAGCCGCCTTTCATTGCTGCCAAAAACATCTAACAAACATGCCACATCACTTCATTTTGGACAGTTCATCAATACATAACACAGTCGCACTTAGACAGTTTCATAGGTAAAAAAGTGATAAACATGTAAAAAAGAGCAGGTGAGAGTTTCGCGGATCATAGAAATGGCTTCGCGGAAATGGCTTCGCCTATAAAATCCTGCTGAAATGTACAGTCCATTTAGTGGGCTCTTCCAGAATACAATGTCAGGTTAAGCAGACACACTAACTTGAAAGCTTTGTGATTTATCTACCCACTGTAAATTGTGTAAATGTGTAAATAAAGAAAATAAGGATAAGATATTTAGCTGTTCATAAGAGATTGTTAGGCTATTGCTCGTAACAATTGGAATGACAACACCTAAACGGGGTGTGGAAAGGTGAACGTATTACTTGTGATTCCTGCACTGGCAGGCCACTTGTGTGCCCGAGCATTTGCACGAGTTTTAACGGTATCGTCCTACCTGGTGCAGGTGAGTGACGTGAATGATGACGTGAGGCGTGCAGCTGTGGAAGCTCTTGGGTTCATCTTATTCAGGTGAGGCTGCTACACAAATGTGGACAGCTGTGCCTTGTAATACGGGTGAAGTTGCAATTTTTCACGTCTCTCCGCTGCTAATTCATTTTCTCTCCGTGGTAAAACCCTTCGTGATGTAATGTTTCAGGACACAGCCACACTTTGAAACATTATCGAAATTATCTGCAATGCTGAAACCTTTGAATTTCACAAGTTGATCCGAAATGTAGATTTAAACATTATTATTCAATATTGCACCCCCTTGGAATATAGAAATATACGTCCTTAATTTCAGCTTTCTTTTTGCTGTACATATTTTTCAACACACGTGCAAGAGGTACATATAGCCCAAAAAGGTTCTTTTTTTTTTTTTGACCTAGAAAAATTAGGAATTGCACATTTGTAATTGTCACACAAGACTACACACTTACGGAAATGGTCATGTCTCTATTATAGCAAAAGATTTCTTTCCCTATAAGCTGTGTCCCATTGGAATTTATTTGTTCCAAATACTCAAGCTTGCTACATTTTCTATGTACACAGACCAACATTAAAATCATGGGTACCGGTTAGCTGCAGGATGCTATTGCAAATAGGTATTATTAGTCAACAATGCACACATAATTTGGCCAAGTCGTTAATTACTGATTACAGTACCTCAAGTGGCATGGGCAATATGGTTGAACAAAAGCTCAGTCAGCTCTGTTGCTAGATATTAGTGTTCATGATGGCCATGCCATTTCAACCTCACCCTTTTGGAAGAGCCTAACCTAAGCTAACCTAAACAAGGCCAACTGAAACAAAATTTTTTTATGGTATAAAACCACAGTTTCAAATAGTGAACATAGAAAGGCCCCCATGCTAAATTTTATATTTGAAATACAAGTAAAAGCATCACCTTTAGCACTTCCCAGAACAGATGCATCACAAGGATGGGACCTAGAACAATTGACTACTTGATGATCTCCGGAACACTTCAGAGGCAGCCAGAATGTTGGTCATATTGACAACCACCATTTGTATGTGTCATATGCTTAGTGAAAAAAACGAGCCCTTGAATGTACACCTCTTTCCTTCATCTGCTTAGTGTGTACTTTTTGAAGGCTTTAAAAAAAAAAAAACTAGTATATCATTATCACCTCTAAGGCTTTGCCAAGATTGCTTCAGTGGTACTTCGTTCTGCTACGCTCTCATAATGAATCTGATTGTAGTTAAATTTTGTTGCAGATGGTCTTGAAAAGGGTAGTGGTTGGTCTAGTGTAAGCTATGGTAGGAGAGCAGTGATGCACTCCCATGTGTACCCACACTATTGTGGTGCAATAATCTTAAGGGCTTTTGCTGGATGTAGCCATCTATCCGCTGAAGTGATTCTTTGGCATGAGCATTTATTTGCCTTAAAAACCAGTTGTTTCTACTTTGAAAATTGCTTACTCTGCATGCTTGCACTGTCTGAGGGTGTGCAAAAAAGTCTGGTTGTGGTTTTAGGACTCCTGAGCAGTGCCCCGGTGTCGTGTCCCTTCTCTCTGAGAGCTACAACCCCAATGTACGCTATGGCTCAGCTATGGCACTTGGCATCTCATGTGCCGGTACTGGAAACAAGGTGAGGCTTTTGTTCTTGAAAACCTTCTAGTGACAAAGATGTAACTGTAAGGCCTTGCAGGAAGCCCTGTCCCTACTGGAGCCAATGACCAACGACCCCGTCAACTATGTCCGGCAGGGGGCGCTGATTGCCTCTGCACTTATTCTCATCCAGCAGACAGAGGCTACCTGCCCAAAAGTCAAGGACTTCAGGCAACTTTATCACAAGGTACTTTGTTTCTGTTAGTTGCAGAGGCATGTGATCATGGGCTGATGTCATCCTACTGGTTTGTGCAGTCCACTGTATGATACATGCGAACATTTTCCTGTTTAGGCCAATGGCAGAGAAGATTTAGCTGTTCTAAGCACATTGTAAGAGATAGTGTATTTCTCCTGTGCACGTCCTGAAAGCATTTTCGTGTACATGTTGGCATCAAAGAATCAGAGTCGTGAATAGAAGTGAAGTTTGCAGTTGTTGCACGTGACTATGGACAGCAAACGATCTACATTGAGCTTGCATCTTGAATACCAGTGTGCCAGGGGTCATCGCAATAATGAACATAACTCAGCATGTTCACTTACGGGTACACTGACTGATACTTGTCCACACTGATCTCATAGTCGGGAGGTTAAGTGTTAGTGAGTGACAATGGGTATGAGTGGATGTGAATATAAAAAGTAGCAAATGCTAGTAGGAACAAACCAAACATATTTAGTAAATGAGCATTGGCCACTCTTGAATAGTTTGAGTGCACCTGATCATGTGTGTGGAAGAATATTTTATACGATCGTGAGCTGGTGTCAGAAAGCATGAATGAAAGTTGTGTGAAGACGTGAAGGCGAGTGAGCTTGGATGAATGCGAGTGTAAATGGATTCATTTGAATTCCACTTCAACAAACACTGCTACAATAAAATTTCCCCCTCGTAAAATGTTTGTCATTTTCTATCAGCTATCTCTACGAGACAACTCGTTAACTGACTGTTTATAACGAATAATATTCCTGGGTATCTTCAACAAATAACGCACCTGGGTACTTCCACACCAACAAAATTTTTTGCAATTGTTACTAAATATGCAAGAAGTACTTGCTCAGAATTGGCTCACAATTTTTGTGGCATATTAATAATTTTGCCAAGGGTCATGACATCCTTTGAATTGTGTCTAAATTTCAAGAGGCACGTCTTTACCCGAGATGCAATTTCCACTTCCATGCACACGTCTCGACAAAAGTAATGATGTGGTCAGCTGCAGATTATCTGTACATCACAACTAGGTTTGTGCGAATATCCGGATGCTTTGAAGATTCAAACAAATATTACTGTATTGAAATTCGCTTCAATTTTCATTTAAAGTACTGTAAATTTCGAAGTATTTGAAACAAACTAATGAATGTATAATGGTTGGCATGCAAGTCCTTATAAAGGTGGTTTTGCTGCAGTGAAGGGTAGTTAAGCCATGAAAGCACCTATTCAGGGGAAATTCGCTCTGCCTCGAAACTCCACTCCAAAGTTAAATCAACATATTACCCTCACATCGACTCATCATTTTTTAAGTTTAGAAGCATATTATACTAGCTTATACGCTCTAAGTAAAGTCAATTTTAAAACCTCGCATATTTTGCAGGTTATCACTTGCAGTTTACCAAAAGTCAAATCCTGCTTCCTGCTACTATTCAAAGTTGTTTCCACTTTCTTTTAACCAAAAGGAATGGCATGCGCCCAGGCCTTGTTTCAATTATATATATGTATATATATATATGCACACGCACACACACACACACAGGCAGGTTAGTTGGGTCATGACAAAGATGCCGATTTTTCTGTATAATATGTGGTATGTAGTATTTGAATTCGATTGGAAATTATTCGACCAACATCACTATTCGCTTTGAATATGCTTTGAACTAAAAATTCACTATTCGCACAAGCCTAAGCACAATGCCGCCGTTAAGTCTGATGCGAGAGTGGGCAGTAGTAGAATAGCTCTTAATCTTCAAAAACTTTTGCCATATTTGCTACGTTGTGTGCACATTGCCTTAAATCACATTGAAGCTCCTGTCTATAGTAACTATCGTTTCAATTGTGGATGACAATCACACTGTTCTGAATGCATACGAGCAGCTATTGCTCACATAGTCAAAGTGAAACTACGTTTTGCCACAATTGCT
The DNA here is from genome assembly GCF_043290135.1 of Rhipicephalus microplus. Classification (NCBI taxonomy): domain Eukaryota; kingdom Metazoa; phylum Arthropoda; class Arachnida; order Ixodida; family Ixodidae; genus Rhipicephalus; species Rhipicephalus microplus. The sequence goes on along the minus strand of NC_134700.1, from coordinate 249,552,589 downwards.
AAGGAGAAAACTGCAATCATATATACGTGATAATGGATGGCGACTGCCAAGCAATACAAGTGTGCAAGCAGCTAACTTGCACAGAGTCAGAGTGATACTGCTCATTGCAACTACTGCGGGCAGCACTATGGTAATTTCAGCATAGGGCCATGGCCCTTCATCATATAGCTCTTAAAGGTAAAACAAACATAATCACAGTCATAATCACATAATCACAGTGCAGGCACTGTGGAGGAAATCATGATCTCTATTGCTGCAATAATATATAGGGGCACATAAAGAATTCTAAGTAGGGAGAATATATGCACTGAGCAGTTCTGACCACCCGGGACTATCTGATCCGAGAATTGGGCCGCGCATGTAGTCTTCACTGTGAGCATATTTGTATCCTGCCTTCAAGCCAGCAGGCATCAGTTTTGCTTGCTGCTTCCAAACTGACTTGTTATCTTATCAACTGCTGCTCAGCCAATTAGTGCATTCTCCAAGCTGCACACTGTAACAGGTGTGTTTTTGTGCAGGTTGTGAGTGACAAGCACGATGATGTGATGGCTAAGCTAGGTGCCATCCTGGCTCAGGGCATCCTGGATGCGGGTGGTCGTAACGTCACTGTTGCACTTACTTCCCGTACTGGCCATGTGAACATGGCTGGTGTTGTGGGTATGCTTGTCTTCACACAGTTCTGGTGAGTACCTTTGCATTTCGGGCATGTTGATGCAGTTTGCCACTGGTCACTTTACTCAAAAGCTTTACCTGGTCTGTTTATGTGTAACATTGTGAACTTATATAGTTGAATTATATCTTCAGGCATTTGACAAACCGAAAACATAATGTATGTGTATGCAAAGCGCACTGTTGTAGGCCATTGAATTTCTTTTGACCATCTGAAGTTTAGTGTGCACTTAACCGACAGCCGTAACACCTCTTGCTGAGGATGGCTGCCAGTTGGTCATGTTGGTATAAGTTCATGTGGTTGGTATAAGCACTCATGTTGGTATAAGCAGTTCATGTTGGTATCAGCGCTCATCCTGTGTTCTTTCTGAGTGTTTGTACTTTTTGGCACTTGTTTCATCACGACCTCTCACTGACATGTGCCCATCACACCTGAGGTTGAATCCATGACTCTGGCTTGATTGATTGATGAATTAGTTGCCTGATTGATAAGGGCTTCTATTAAAATCAAATAAGAAAGCATGGTGACTAAACGCAAGCCTTCAGGCTCTGTGATTTCCACGGCTCGGGGCATAGGTCTGCAACCACACAGCTGAATCTGAGAACTACACAGTGCTTTTGTTGACGTGACACATGATAAGCAATTGATATAATGTAGTGATGACCACTGGTTCTTTGGGAATAGTATCCAGCTTTGAAAGGTCTCTAGAAATTTTTTGCAGGTCTTTCAATTCTTTGTAAGATTGCATTGTTTTGTCTCCTACTGAAGTTGAAGGCCAACTGCAATGAAATTTGACTCTTGGAGAGAATTCGATCGGAAGGTGTAGTATTTGTTGGGCAAGTAATGATAATGACAGTGAAAAACTTGCAGTCACATATTTTATTTATGATTGGTGCTCTAATTGTCAGCTAGCAGACGATGTGGAGCCCTAGCGGTGTGTGCCCAGGCAAATGGGACACTAAACGGAAATGATTTGAATTGCAATTCATGAGCAGTTCGTTCCACACCTTGTGAGAACTTCTGCAGCCACATCCCTTCCTGTTCCGCTCAACGCACCTCTACAAGCAACTAATGCATAAGAGTCAAGTCTTTTGTGGTGCGAAATGCAAGGCCATAGGATGCTGGAACACAAATGTTATGACCATAACCAGCTTTCACACTTTTTCGAAACACATGAAAGCTTCAGAATGTGTGAGTTATAGCATTGAGGCGAAAGTAATGGGTGCTATTGAAGAGTGTGATGCTTTAAGCATTGCACTTGAAAGGGGACGAGCTTATGTAAGGCTGGTGTATTGGCGAAAGTAATGAAAGCTATTGAAGAGTGTGATGCTTTACGCATTGCACTTGTAAGGGGACGAGCTTATGTAAGGCTGGTATATATTCGCCCAAATATTGTTGAAAGTCAAAAGAATGCTGAATCCCGACTCAGGGCCTTCAGTATTCAGCCGCTGCAAGCCCAACAGCGGGAAGTCTCAACCAGGGTTTGGAGACGCACCAGCGACACGAAGTAGTATTTGTATTAGAAAGATTTAGTATACTGCAAAATGTTTGCATTAGCGTGCCTCAAACGGTAAAAGCAGCATAACGCTATTTCATAGACATTTTGTATAGCGTAAATTGGGTAAAACATCTGCAAACCACTGTGCTAACTGTGCCATCTACGCGCGCATCATCAAAGTTTCAAAAGCTGATCGGCTCACTTGTAGTTGCGAGTAGTCGAAGCAGCGAATTTCAGCAGCTGTGTAGTTGTGCTCAACTCAGCTGACGCAGCCGGTAGATTAAAAGGAATTCAATCATGTAAATGTATTTTAAGAAAGAAAATAGCGCTATGGTGAGGTTTAATGTAAAAGTTTTGGGTGCAGTCTGACAAGTGTTTATAGAAATGCAGGGGTGCTTTTGGTAGACAAAGGAGTGAACCAAACCGAGCATCAAATATAGAAAACATTTTCTTACCATTCGTAGTCTATCAACGAAGCGAGAATACTCGAAGCGTAATTCAGCAGCATAATTTATTGTGAACCAGCGAGTTCTCGAAAATAGCAGGGTGAGATGATACATGTGAAGTGGGCAGCCATTCTATAGATAAGTACTACTTGAACAAACCTTTGTTCTCTTCTCAGTGCATGTTTACATAGTTCGTTTTGGCAGCCATTCCATAGATAAATACTGCATGAACAAACTTTTGTTTTCTTCTCAGTGCATGGTTACATTGTTTGTTTTTCGTTATTACCTAAACGGAAAAAACTGAGGCACGGCCGCGAAGCACATGCTTTGGATTGCAGAGCGAACAATTCGCTTGCATCGGTCGATCTGCTGAGCTGCAGTCTGCGTCTTTTCCTGTCAACTAGAATTATGTTGGTTTTTCTAGTTTCAGTATAAAAAGTGCACTGTTGGGGAGTTTTTTTCTTGGATAACCAATTGCATTTTGAAGATCAAATTTAGCAGGTAGCATTATCTGCAACAGCACACCCTGTTGTATAACAAAGTGTGGACGGAAACATCATTTAGGGAGGATTCCGTACGACTGATGATGTCAAGCAGCACTGAATCGTGCTTCTGTTCTTCTCCTATGTTGAGGAAGTTGGACACTGACAAAGATAGAGTGCTCCGTGGGCTCATCAGTGTCCTCAGGATTGTCGAGAGGGTACCGAGAGAGGCAATCGGCATCATGGTGTAGGCGGCCAGATTTGTAGACCACCGAATAGGCGATGGCGTGCTTAAAGCAGTGATGGCGTAATGGTTAGAGCATCCGCCTCACATGCAAAAGGTTCGTTGCTCGAATGTTAGTGGTGCGCAGTTCCCAATCGGATAAAAAAAAAAACTCCGCATGGTGATAGAACTGCATTAAGAGGCCTGGGCTGTGGCCTCATTGGTGACCACCGCTGGTAACGCACTCCTTCACCAGAGAAGGATTGGCCATCCTGGTGCAGTATCTGGCCACTACCTCCCACATGCATACGTCAATTAACTCACGGCCGTCAGTTCCCAGCAGCTGTGAAGCAACTGACCACGGCAGCGATCAGATCTGCAACGCAGCAGTGGGTGCTAAGAATCTCTGAATACGGACAGGCCGCCATTGGAACCTAAACTTGGCAACGTTTAACGCTAGAACCCTATCTAAAGAGGCAATCCTAGCTGTACTATTCGAGGAGCCAGAAGGTGTTAAATGGGATATAATAGGGCTCAGAGAGGTTAGGAGAACAGATGAGGCCTATGTGGTGCTACAGAATGGGCACGTCCTTTGCTATCGTGGCTTGGCTGACAGAAGAGAACTGGGAGTGGGGTTCTTAATTCACTGAAACATAGCTGGCAACATAGAGGAATACTATAGCACTAATGAAAAGGGTGGTAGGTATCGTAATTAAACTCAATAAAAGATACAAGATGAAGGTGGTACAGGCTTACGAGCCTACATCCAGCCATTATGACGCTTCAGTTTAAAGCTTCTATGAAGACGTGAAATCGGCAATGAGTAAGGTAAAAACACAGTATACTATACTGATGGGAGACTTTAATGCAAAGGTTGGGAAGAAGCAGGCTGGAGACCAAGCAGTAGGAGATTATGGCATCGGTACTAGAAATACCAGAGGAGATTACTGCCATTATTATTATTATTATTATTATTATTATTATTATTATTATTATTATTATTATTATTATTATTATTATTATTATTGCCAGAGGAGAGCTACTAGTAGAACTCGCAGAGCGCAATGATTTAAAAATTTTGAACACCGTCAGTAATGATAGAAGTCAGAAAAGCCTTGGAGAGCATGCAAAACTAGCCACCCTGTTTACGAGGCGTTTCCTGACGGGAAGAGTACCAGAGTCTTGGAAGAATGCTAACATCATCTTGATACATAAGGGAGATGACGACAAGGACTTGAAGAATTACAGGCCGATCAGCCTTCTCTCCGTAGTATACAAGCTATTTACAAAGGTAATTGCTAATAGAGTAAAGAAAACATTAGAATTCAATCAACCAAAGGAACAAGCAGGATTTCGAACAGGCTACTCAACAATTGACCACATTCGTACTATCAATCAGGTAATAGAGAAATGCTCAGAGTATAACCAACCACTATACATAGCCTTCATAGATTACGAGAAGGCGTTTGATTCAGTAGAAATATCAGCCTTCGCGCAGACACTGCGGTATCAGGGCGTTGATGAAGTATATGTAAACATCCTGGAAGAAATCTACAGGGGATCAACTGCGACCATAGTGCTTCATAAAGAAAGCAACAGAACACCAATCAAGAAGGGTGTGAGGCAGGGGGATACAATCTCCCCAATGCTATTTACTGCATGCTTACCGGAGGTTTTCAGAGGCTTAGAATAGGAACAGTTAGGGATAAGAGTTAATGGAGAGTACCTTAGTAACCTGCGCTTCGCCGATGACATTGCATTGCTGAGTAATTCAGGGTACGAATTGCAACTCATGATTACGGAGTTAGACAAGGAGAGCAGGAATGTGGGTCTTAAAATTAATCTGCAAAAAACAAAATTAATGTACAACAACCTCGGAAGAGAGCAGCGCTTCGAGATAGGTAATAGTGCACTTCAAGTTGTAAAAGACTATGTCTACTTAGGGCAGGTAATAACCGGTTAGCCGAACCACGAGATTGAAGTAACCAGAAGAATAAGAATGGGGTGGAGCACATTTGGCAAGCACTCTCAAATTATGACAGGTAGATTGCCACTATCCCTCAAGAGGAAGGTATATAACAGCTGTATCTTACCGGCGGTACTTAGCTATGGAGGAGAAACCTGGACACTTACAAAGAAGGTTCAGCTTAAATTGAGGACGACGCAGCGAGCAATGGAAAGAAAAATGGTAGGTGTAACCTTAAGAGACAAGATGAGAGCAGAGTAGATTGGGGAACGAACGGCGGTTAAGGATATCATAGTTGAAAACAAGAAGAGGAAATGGACATGGGCCGGGCATGTAGCATGTAGACAGGATAACCGCTGGTCATTAAGGGTAACTAACTGGATTCCCAGAGAAGGCAAGTGGTTTAGGGGGAGACAGAAGCTTAGGTGGGCAGATGATATTAAGAAGTTTGCGGGTATAAATTGGCAGCAGCAAGCACAGGATCGAGTTGACTGGCGGAACATGGGAGAGGCCTTTGTCCTGCAGTGGACGTAGTCAGGCTGCTGCTGATGATGATGATGACACTGCCTATAAATTGCCCTTTTGAGATGTGCGAAGTCTTCTTGCACTTGGCCTTTAAGGAAAAATTTCAGTTTGTGTAAGTATTTGCAGTGGGGGAGCTGTTGCACCTCTTGCACCAAGAAGCTACATTTTTAACTTGCTGCTACTGTGCTACTCCTACTCACAAAGTACATTGAAAGAGTTATGCCTAGGGAGAGTAATGCGATGAGAATCGTGCTGCAGAGGTGTTACAGGATAGAATCACAGGAAGTGAAGAAAATGGGTAAAGATCCATCATACAAAAAAAATTTTGGGCAACAAGGTATGAACACAGTGAAAGAAAATTTGCTTCATTGAAGAATAGTACACATTGACACTGTTCAAAAAAGAAAAAGAACATAAATATAATTTGGAGGAATGCTTCATATAAAAATATTTAAAAAAAGAAATTAATTCGAAGTGCAGCAGTGCTTGCTGTTGTGTTCTGTCGGCTGATGCAGCTTCATCTTTTAAATGCTAGCTTTTCTTATCTTGGTTACTAGTTTGTAGATTTGGCATTGCTGTCTTGCAGCCCCTTTAAAGGGGCCCTGCGACACTATTTGAACATGTATTTTTCATCAGTTTTTCTGGTGCTGTGGAACACGCCGATATCGTTGCACACATGGCAACGCCGAAATCGACCCTGTTATAATTTTATTCACAGGACAAACTATCTTGATTTCAGACTACAGCATCGCACATCGGCTATTTTTGTTATGGGAAGTGACGTCGTGTCATGTGACGTGACTACAAACACCGTCCGCTTTTGCCCCGCCGCAGTGGTCTAGTGGCTAAGGTACTCGGCTGCTGACCCGCACGTCGCGGGATCGAATCCCGGCTGCTGCAGCTGCATTTCCGATGGAGGCAGAAATGTTGTAGGCCCGTGTGCTCAGATTTGGGTGCACGTTAAAAAACCCCAGGTGGTCAAAATTTCCGGAGCCCTCCACTACGGCGTCTCTCATAATCGTATGGTGGTTTTGGGACGTTAAACCCCACAAATCAATCAATCACCGTCCACTTTTGATTGATTTCACACGAGAAATAGCGTGCAATATTCATGTGGTGGTAGCTAGGCCATACGAGTGAATGCTAAGAACAGCAAAAACCTTTTTTTATAGTTTCTCAGAAAGAAGTCATTCCTGTTTCTAAATGTTGTATTTTCAGAACAATGAACACATCACTTAGCCTGGGAACGAGGCTACGGTACGCCAGCAACTAAAATTGAAAACGCATGTCGGGTTTTTAGCAAGCCAAAAATGCGACAGGTGGTGGGTGCCGGCGTTGCCGTAGAACACGTTGTATGCAAGCCAAGAAGTGACCCTGCCCAAAGCGTATGTGTGCATCGTACACAGTGTGAACGTATGCGCATCTGCTACCCGACGCACGTGGTTCGTAGTAACTATGTTAACGATGCCGTCAAAAAGAGCAGTAGCGAGGTATTGTGTGAATGCCACCATGAGGTGACTTTTCTGGAATCTTTTTGAGACACGCGCTGTGATTGGAAGCGGTCTTTGACGTCAGCAGGCGAGTGAAATGCAAAAGAGAACGTTTCACGTCGCCGTCTGATCGAGTTTTGAACTTTGAGGACTCATAACTTCACTTTCACTAGTCACGGTGGATTAACCACGACTCGAGAAGCTTTCTCTTGCCCCACCTTTGTTCCCAAGCCAGTGTCGTCGTCAACCCCTACGAACAATCAAAGCTGGGTTGTTTACAAGGTATCGTAAGGGGACTTCGACGCCACCTACATTGGCGAAACAGGGAGGGAGCATTCAGCGAGGCTCAAAGAGCACAAAGGGGACGTCGCCAAAGCCAGCCACACCACGCATTCCAAGAGCGAACTCATCGAACACTGCTGGTCAATGGGGCATGCCTTGAACTTCAGTACTGTAATGCGACGACGCTGGCTTGGGAACAAAGGTATGGCAAGAGAAAGCTTCTCGAGTTGTGGTTCATCCGCCGCGACAAGTCTGTGCAATAACAGTGGCCCCCTACCAGATGTGTGCAGAAACATACGAGACGAGATGTAGACTGGGTGACCTTCTCTCATTTAGTGCCAGTGCATACTGAGGATGCCACCCACGTAGGTGGCGAAACGTCTGTGTAGGTTTTGTTATATTTTGTTGTGTTAAGTCAGAGTATATTTTTAATCATGAACTCACCCAGCTTTTGGAACATTTTTGCATTGCTGAATATTGTGTGCTAATAATGGCACTCGTCACTGGTGACATTGTTGCCCAATTTGATGTGATCCCACAAGCAAAGCTAATGGCTTGACGGGCTTAAAAAGTGGAAGTTTTCGGCAACTCACTAGTTGATATGCATCCTGCCTATTCCTGCTGCACCAGTGTGTACTTTGAAAGTTGTAGCCCAGTGTAGTAGTTTAAATGAAAGCACCAGAAAACATTCTTTTAACTGAAAGGTCTCTGAAGATGCAGGGCATTTAGATTCCCAAGCAAAAAGACACTGTCTTTTTTTTTTTAACAGGAATACGACATTTTTGTTGCCTAGGAATACAGTGGAGCGTCTTCTCTGTTCAGGTACTGGTTCCCTCTGGCACATTTTCTGTCACTGTCCCTGAGTCCAACCTGTCTGGTTGCCCTCACTGGGGAGCTGAAAATGCCACGGCTGCAGATTCGGTCAGGAGCCAAACCTTCGATGTTTGCCTACCCGCCACCACTGGAGGAGAAGAAGGAGCGGGAGCGGGAGAAGGTCACCACAGCAGTTCTCTCCATCACAGCCAAGGCCCGCCGTCGTGAGGCACACTCTGGCAAGGAATCACCTGTGCCTGCAGCAACATCGGACGCCATGGAAGTGGATGAAGAGCCTTCTACAAGCACAGCAGCAAAAAAAGAGGAGGCACCAACTGCTGGTACAGAAGAGACCAAAAAAGAAAGCACAGATGCTCCCGCTAGCACTGAAACCAAGGCCGATTCTAAGGTCGATTCCAAGGCCGATTCTAAGGTCGATTCCAAGGCCGATTCCAAAGCTGACTCCAAGGCTGATTCGAAAACTGAATCCAAGACGGAATCCAAGACCGAATCCAAAACTGAAGTTAAGGCCAAACCAGAGCCAAACTTTGAGCTCCTCTCCAATCCAGCAAGAGTAGTAAAACCACAATTGAAGCTACTTAGCATGCCTGAAGGATCCCGCTACCGACCCATCAAGGACGTGAGTTGACACATTGCATTCGTGTTCTCTTTAATGCAGTTCTAACTACTTACAAAATATTGCAGCCGAACACGCTTACAGAAAATACACTCAAGACCTTTCCAAAGTCAATATCAGTTATTTGACCTGAACACTCTTAAGCTATCAGCCTTCTTTCACCGACTTCAAAACTTTCAGTTGTTAGTGTACCTTGTGTATAGTATGTCGTTTCTCCTCACCAGGTCCTTCGTTTTTGCTAGTGCTGCTTTACTGCAATTATGAACCATCTAGTCCAAAAATACATCTTGTCCAATACTATGTTGGTGCTTAAATGACCTGCCTAATCGGATAAAAAAAAGATGACAAAATGAGTGAAACAATGAAACGCCTTGGCTTACACTAGCTAGGGCACCCTGTATGTAGTGTCAATAGTTTTATAGTGAATTTCATCTAATATCGTTTTAGGGGTGCATCTCGGCATAACCGACCTACATATCCTAGAGACAATAGCTCGCAGAAACAACATAATTTTGGCCGATAGGTATTGTCTTTGCCATGACTCCTTGTTGCAGGGAAAAGAAAAAAAGAGGTTTTTATGTTCAAGGGCTCCACATGACAAGTCGGATGCTCTAGCTTGAATCAGTTGTCACGCATTGAAGATGCGCCAGAGTGCTCTCCTTCGACATGTGGCCTCAGGCTGCAAAAAGTGCAATATTCGACCGATTGGTTGTTCTTGCACCACTTAGGAAAGTTCTGTACTTACTGAAATCTCTTTTGCATGCTGATAGAGAAAAAACTAGATAATAAAAAAACAAATTTATGCGATACTCAATACAATACTAGCTTGACTCACTATGCTTGGACATACTAAACACAGTGCGAGATACTGTAGCATTACTTGCACGGCTCACATACAGCAGGAAAGCTCAATTACGTCTTTCACCTGCAGCAATAAATCGGGCCTGGTGGGAAAACCATTGCAGTAAAATTGAAACAGACCATTAAATCTCAAGAGAATGCTATGCAAACAATTCACACTGTTTCAACTTCCAGTGTATGTCCTTAAAAAAGTTATTATAAATTTCGTCTGTACTTGTAATTTATATATATTACTGGTGTGAGTTCTTTGTAAATAACATAATTTTAATCACATGCCATGTATTTGAGCAACAAAAGAAATAAGTTTATCTTATTGTGTTAGATGAATAGATGAATGATAATAGATGAAGCTGCATAGAAAACCACACGATCATGCACACATAAAATGACGCAAAGAAAAGTGCCAGTGCAAAAAACACGAATGCAAACACAGCGCTTGTGCTTGTGCCATTTTTTGTGTACGTGATTGTGTCCTTCTGTGTGCTGCTTCATTAAATATTGTAGTTTATTAGTTTGAAGTGCAGTGAGCTCAAAGCAGAAGTGGTCTATGTGTGTCATCGCAGATGCCCCCCACCTCCCCTTCCCTATTTTCTGTGCATCTCACTTAATTCTTTCGTTACCACTCGAAAATAGTTATTTTTCAGATGTCCAGGAAGATCGTTTTTGCCAGTTTGAAAAGAACTAAAGCATGCACTGCAGTATACCAGATGTTGCACTATTAAATGCTCTTTCTAAAAAATATGTATGTTCTAGAGCAACAAAATTATTTCGGAATGAATAAAATTGTGAAAAGTGCGATTTTTTATTGCCAGCTAGTAATCAGTACATTAAAAAAATGCTATAAATGCAAAAACATTCAGAACAAAGACAATTCAGAATATAAATTTTAAGGATAAATTGCCCATGAACAGTATAAAATATATTAACTGTTGTACAAAATGTTTTTATTCTTATAGACTAACAAAACCGGGGTGCTGCTTTGTTGCTTGTGCCTTGTGGTGAAGCATTGCTTGGTTTTTCGTGTGACACAAGTGAACTCGTGCACTTTTCTTAGTTATTATTTTTTTGCATTATGAGTTTCCAGGTCTTCTAATATAGATGCGTGCCCATGATATGAATAATCCCTCTATAAATCAAATGTCCAATGAAATTCACTATTTCGGATAGCATCACCTCTTTCCATAAGCCAGCTCACTCCGCATAGGTTGGCATGTGCATCCATATGAATATTCATTCAAGCATATTTTTTAGCATTTCACACATATTATTAAAAAGAAGAACAATATCGTGCTTAGTTCTGAAATGCTTTACACTGTTCCGCAATCACGGCCAAGATATACTCCGGTGGCTTTGTTGTCGTTAGGAAAAGGCCCTGCAGCCGGCGCCAGTACACTGCTTCCTAGTGAAGTGCGGACCTCATAAATAACCAGAGTAGCAGTAAGATTGGGCACAAAGGCCAGCAGCTATGCACTTGCAGGGGAGGAGACAACTTGAGGCCGTAAACAATACAAACCCATTAAGAGCTGCAGATGTCTCGGGCTGAAGCAAAACATCATCGCCATAAAACTTGAAGCTGAGGTGCTGTCATCCGCGAACGCTTAGCTCGTCTTCACTCAATTCAGATGAGGTTGCAAGACTGTTATGAGCGGCTTGTGCGTTTTTCAGCGCTAGTGCAGACGTATGCGCACGTGCCGCCGCCATAGGAGCGACTAGTGACAGTAGATGCGACCCTGTGTCTGATATAACAATACAAGAAAAACCAAAGCTGCTGGAAACTGGCTGAGAAGGCCACCTCGACACCTTCAGCATGCAGCAGGCCTTCGTAAATATTTCTTTAGAATACGTTTTTCCTGACTTCTAGCAATCATAAATTTCTGGCAGTTATTACGCCCGAACACTGTCAAATTAGGAAGCTGGCTCTTTAATTCGATATTTTACTTGCAAAGGTTCTTTTCATTACATAACTTCGATGTTACCGTAGCATAACCATGAGGGGCTGGCACTTTTGTCGAGTTCGCCAGCCTATTGCAGATTTTCTACAACACACGCACATTGGTTCGCACAGAGGTCTGCCAAAAATCACTATGTTGCCAAAATGGGCAAATTCAAATTGATTCTGAAAGTTGAGTGTCTGGAGTACCACCAGAAAGTGCTGGGTGCACGAGAAACAAATATAACATGCCAAAATCGATGATCCAAAACGTCGATCACCGGTAATTGATTTGAATTGGCGTGGTAACAAAAGATTCAAGTCACTTAATGTGCAATGCCAAATGCCACATGTTTCAGGAGGCATTACTGTGTGCTGTAAATGCTGTGTTACATAAAAATATGTCCTGTCTTGGGTGATTATTGCACAAGACCAGGTTCGTCAGACAGGAACACCCATGTCCGCATGCATGAAGTATGTCTCAATATTGGTAATGAAAGTGTGATTTTGTGGAAAGCACCATCCACTGGACAAGCGCCATTCACTTGTTTTTGGTTTCTACTGCAGATCACAATTGGTGGCATTATCATGGTGACAGACACAAAGTCGAGTGAAGAAGAAGAATTGGTGGAGCCTGTCTCAGGTATGCTTGTCTTAGTTTCCATGCAGAGAGTTCTAAGCAAATGCATAGTGAATTAACTATTTAAGATTATTAAGGTTCTCATATATCACACAGTCTCGAGCCAGTAACAGTCCTGAAATGATGATTCATCATGATTGCAGGAATCATTTTTCCACAGGATTCGCTTCATTTGTCGGATCTCTCTTCTGTTTGTTGGTAGCATACGTACTTCTTTCGCAGTGATCATTACATTGATTAAAGGGGCGGACAACTGGCCAGAAGGTTTGATTAGATTCTAGTAGAAATGAAAAAACCAAATAGTCAGAATCCAGCACTTTAGTCGCATTGTGAGTCAGATTTATATTTTTATCGCTTACTTAAAAGTAATGAAAACTGTCATGTGGCGCAGCCTAGCAGAAGATAATTGAAGCTGGGTTGTGAAATATGGACTCTATCACTTTCCTGTACGTAGTCGCTTAGCTTGAGGCTGTCATGTGCACTCGTCCTCAAAATTAGAGTAGGCATATAATTATTCAGCCCCGCTCAGTTCTGCGCTGCTTAGGACGTTAAATCAGTTGCACGGTGAAAACTGGCACTGCTATCACTGTCACCAGTGGACCAAATCAAGCCGCGTTGTGTGCGTGAGTGCATGCATGCACAGTAAACCACCATGCTCGAACACCAGCCACTCTGACGCTCACTGTTTGCAGCATGTTAGTATACGACTTCATATTTGCTGTTGATAAAAACATTCTGATTACAAATATTCCGCGGCGTTTTCCATTTCGCCATTCCGGGGCTAGACTTACTGACCGGCAAGCTTTCCTTTCTGGTAAAAAAAAAAATGGCTCCGAAAAATTTGGTTGTCGATCTTTTTAAAACTCGTGCAGCTTCTTTCCATAAAATTCACGTAGATAAAGCATCTGAATTCATTTTATTTCACTTTGAAAAGCTGATGATTTGGCCTCAAAGCCAAATTATCAGTCGCAGTAGTAGTTTACCAATGCTACCTCAGGAAGCAATGAAAGACAACGGACAGAGGTGTTGAGTGCAGTTGCAGGCGAGCTGTAAATGGCACGCATGCACACATTTCACTGAGTGAGTGATCACATCGCATAATGACATCATGTGCCATCATCACGATGCCACAGATCATCAAAGTTTGTGACGTTATGATGTCACATGACTATGTCATCAATTGACGTCATCGATTGTTCAAATGTGGGATGATCGCGGAGGCAGTGAAACACTACGGGAGATGCTGGAAGCTTCAATGGAACGGTGCGCCTTTTGTATGTGTTTTACCATGTCAGTTAAGTCAAGGCACTGCATTAGCTCAATCATGCCTAGCAAGCATGGGTCCACTGCATACTGTCTGAACACCTGAGTATCAGCACACTTATGAAGGACACTGACCAGAGCAAAAACGGAAGTGCACCCGCCAGCTCCGGTGGCTACCAGTCTGCACAGAGTGGAATGGCTTCACCTTTTTGGCTGAAGAAGTGTGCTTTTTATTTAGTTACAGAAGCCAAGTGCCCTTTTGACGGTAAGACTTTATTTTTTTTTTTGCCATACGCAAACCTGCAGGCTCAATTTTTTCTTTTACATTTTTAAAATCTTCATAGTGACCTGCTCAGGAAAACCGCTGTTTTAACTTTTGAACTCCGCACCGCGGCTGCTGCAGCTAACCGCTTTAACAAGAGGGATTCGTTGGCACTGCCAGTTACCACAGGGCTGTATTGAGGGAAGAAAAAAAAGATGACGTGTTCTGGTGAAACCTCTTTCCTCAGAGTGGCCGTAATGTTAAATATTTTTCGTAGGTGTAGGTGCATTTCTTATTTTAGGAATGACAAAAACTGTATTATTAACGAAAAGGTGTGTTCATTGGAATAAGTATGTTTTGCCGGCGTGAAAAAATTTGTGCACGAATAAAGAAAACGCTCTGGCATTGTTGGTATACAGTGATATTGTTTGGGTATGCCAGCACCTGCTTGCGAATAGCTGATATCTATTCTTGCAGAAACATAACCAAGAAAAGTATCAAGTTGTCACCCTCTGAGAGATTGAAAACGAGATAGACATCAGTTTTTCATGGGTTCAGTGAACCAAAACTACCAACAAAACGAAACAAAACTTACCATTTCGCAGTCACGCAGTTGCAGATGTGTGAGCGATAGTTGATGCTCCAGTCTAGAGAAACCTTGGAATCGAAACCAAACCAGAGGCAAAAAATTAGTTGCGCTGTTGCAGTTGTGCAACAGCGCAACTGCAACAGCGCAACTGCAACAGTGCAACTGCAACAGCGCAACAGAAGAAAGTCCACTTAGAGCACACGGCCATGAGAATGTCTTGAAATGGGTGCCATAACAGTACAGTTCGACACATTTAATGGTTGGAATGCGGCTGTCATTCATTTGTCTTTCCTTTGCTAAGCTCCGTTCACTGATTCGTCTCTCCCTCTGACGAAGTCTTCCTTCTCGCCATGCGAGGGTAATAAGAAGGTGCACATTCGTGCAGGCAGACAGATTCTTTCTGTTGCTCACATTACCAGATTATCCTGGTGATGTCATGACAAAGACTAAACATATTGAAGAGCCGGAAGATGAGCTCAGGGTTGTTCTTTTATTTTGTGGTGCGCTTGTGGTGCATAGAGTTGCCGTGTTCGGCATTATTGACAGCACTGTGCACTGAAGTAAAGTAGCTAATTGGGCTTGCTGCAACATACTCGTCACGATCAGCGCAAAAAAAGGGAACACAAAAAACACAAAAAGGTGCACGATACAAACACTGTCTAACAACTGAAAGTTTATTGTAAAAAACGTGGCATATATAAGTGTTTAGGAAGGCACTAATAATCTTAAGTACCCCCACCAAACATGTAACCAAGCACCAAGCATATGCACACGATGCATTCATTTACTGGAAATGTGAAAAAACATATATATATTAGAGGTGATTTTGGTTCTCTTTCAAAGTTCACCACTAAAAATAAAGAAAAAAGAAAAAGTCACAGTTCCAGGTCGAAAAAATGAAAGCGGTAGCTACTCATCGGACTGTTATATGAAGTAAGGCTAGGTGATTTAGAAACCATACGGAATGTAGTGAACACGATCGAATATGCGTTGAGCAGCGGTGTTTCTCGCACGCGCAGCGATATGTTGTTCCTGTGTCTGGGCACGTATGCGAGCCCGCCTTGCTTCAGTGGGACTAGCATTTCGTTGGTGCTGCTTCGCATGTGTTCGTACAACACGCGGTGGCATCACAAAGGCCAAACTACATAAAGCGTTTTTACCGGCCTTTGTCCCGCATTTCCTTCTTTGGCATCAGTTGATGTCAACGATACGGGTGACGGTTGCGAAAAATACAATTCCAATGCACTTCACCAAAACGTCCACCTCAGATTCTCCGAGACATTGCAGTGTGGGAATCGACGCCAGAAGCAGCTGGATGGTGGGAGAAGCTTGCTTCCTTGCTTGTTCCTTGATATATGGCTCCCACCCACCACGGGGTATTGACCATAAAACCAGTGGTTATGATAACGAAATTTTTTTAATTTTTAAAAAGGGTGGAGATGTAACTAGTTGCTTCATATTTAGTGCTGCCTAACTGCAAGTGAGACATGTAAGCTTTGTTCAAGATTGTTTCTTTTAAGTCCATTGACAGTGAGCCAGTTGTAAATGGTGCATATGTATATATATAAATATATATAAGCTTGTCATTAGTGAGATTGACAGCATGAGCGGTGCGGCCTAGTTGGTTAATACAGCACATTGGGGAGTGAGGGGTTGCTGGTTCGAATCCCCGACAGAGTGCCTTGGAATTTTTTCTTCCGATTTATTTTTCTTTGTGCTCTCTCTCTCTCAATATATATATATATATATATATATATATATATATATATATATATATATATATATATATATATATATATATATATATATCCAAGACATGATGACAACTGCCAAAATCAGCCGAGTGTGTCCACATAATTACTATTGCAATTAAAAAAAAGAAAAAGGAAAGGCATTATCACTGACACACATTTCAGCAAAGACAGGCTAAAGACAAATTCACTTACTTAAGAGGGAAGATGTGGTTTTTTGTTGCATATGCTATCAGTTTCAAATTAGTTCTGTCTGAGCTCATGTTGGTCATTTTCTCTTTCCAGCTGGAGGCCCCACTGCAGAGAATGACGAAGGTGACGAACCTGAGGCCCCTGAACCATTCGAGTACCCGTTTGACCATGACTGATGGCGATGTTTATTTGTGGTTTACGGCTGCTGTGTGAATATAAATTTGGACCTAGTTTCTCATGTGTCTCAGAAGTGAATTTCCAGTGTGCGAGTGAGCAACGCACCTTACTGATAGCCCTTTGCCTCCCTGGTGCAGCACTGTCATGCACTCAGCTTTCAACGATGATATGCAAAACAGCTGTACCATAATTTTCATTTTCACGATAATTATCTGTGTGATGTTTTACAATTCTGCACTGCTCTGGCATTAATTTGGTCTCAACTCCAGTGAACCAGGGCTGTCCTCGGGTCTAGCAACAAGCACAGCAGTTATCCTTTTCGCTAGGAACGTTCTGAAGCTGGCCAGCTGTAGGAATTTTCTGTATTGAATTATTATTGCTGCATAAACATGGAACCAACATAAAAGATAACGCTGATCTAAGTAAAAAAAACAAGAGTATTCTGAAGCTAATGCTAGGTTGTTTTTATCCAATACAGAACTATGGTATGTATATAATAAAAGATTGGGCTAGTTAATTTGTTAATAGCATGGTAAACTGTGCTGACAGTGAGGTAAAATAGTGGGTAGCAGTACAACAGATTCATTAGGTAATTTCATTATTCATTACTCAGAACATTCATTTGAAGAAGCACACAATAGTATACATTAGGCATGTGTGAATATTAGATCATTTGAATTGGCATCGACACGAATTACGACTATATGAAATTTCGAAGCATTTGAAACAAAAATGACCTTATATTGAATCGCATGTAACCCCTTTGTAAAGGTGGTTCCGCTGTGGCATAAGTGCTATGCCGTGAAAACACATAATAGGCAGTGACTATGGTGATGGGGCTCGTCAACGCAGTACTATTGTTAGAGTGACAGAGCCCATCAGCGTAGTGTAATTGTAACAGTGACAGGGCCCATTATATTAGCAATGCAGCTATAGTGACGGCCTCGTCACCGTAAAGCAATGACTATTGTGAGGGGGCCCGTCACCATAGTGTAATGGTAAAGATGGGGAGTTTTGTTGTCGTAATTTTGTAGTTGTTTTAGACACCACCGTCTAGCTGTTCTGGTGATGTAGTGGCTTGACGCGCAGTTGTGGAAAGCGATCGTGACACAGGTTGTCAGTTTGAATTTCCATTTTTGAATGTTTTACTTTTAAATGTGAAGCATTTTTTAGCGAACTTCAGCGACTTTGAGCTTATCTATCTATCTGTCTGCCTGTCTCTCTGTCTGTCTGTGTGTCTCGTGATCACCCCCTTAACTTGGCGTGAACCAAGCATGGGAGAGTAAGATGGTTTGACGAATATGATGCGCTGGTCAAGACATGAACAATGTCACATTCTCATCCCTTACATTTTCAAACACTTCCCGCCAGACAGTGGCACATACCCACGGGCGAGTATGTGCCACTGATATGTGTGTATGTATCACAGGTTATTGACTCTAAATATATACTGAGGAACGACGAGAACACACATTGGTCATTTTAACGCGCCAGCATTAAGAAATACCTTACATCGGTAGCGTCGACCCGACAAATGTAAAGAATAAATGTCGGGGCCCCATCTGGAATCGAACTCAAGCATTATGCGTGGCAATGAAGCATTCTGCCACAGAGCTAGGCAGTGACTCAGGCAGTATGCGTGCCAGGTCTCGGAACTACTTTTCAAATAGACGCTAATCTTTGTGAAATGTCAATAGTAGTTGCAGTGCTGTCTATTCAATTTTATAAACATTACATATGTACTCCTTTGATACAGTCGTCACGTCGGGTTGACGTCAATTGTGGTTAAGTGCCATGTGCTGAGGTTGATTTATGTAGCAGTGTTCAAGGCCAGCATCCTTACGAGCATCAGCGCTTCGTATCAGCTTCTGGTGTTGCTAATATGCATGTTCCTGTTGGCATCGTTGGTCAAATGCAAACAACTGTTTATATAAACATTTGCGACTCTTAAACATATGTCTGTGCGTGCAACATTCGTACATTATTTCATGACGTGTCGCTCAATGTAAAAAAGTGTAACATGCTCAATTTCCCTCCTCATGCTTCGCATAACGTCGATTCCCAGAGTACGTGGGATCTGCCTAATTTCTTCTCTACCCCCCCCCCCCCTTCCCTTTTTTTTTTTCAAGGTAATGCTGCAAGAAATTCATGTCACTGTCTGCGGCGGTTGTTAGACAGCCCTACCATGCGGATTTCGTAGCACAGTTTTGTTCGTGTCAGACTTTGGTGTGAATCGCGCTCAATTTTATTTTATTCTCTCAGTATATTGTTACAAGTATTGTTACTTGTTTTTAAATGATAGTCTTGTTCATTCATCGAAGATATAACTATCAACTTTCTTTTACGTTCAACAGGGAATGAAGACCTTTCTCAATAATTTCCGATTAATACTGCGCTTGGCGAGCAGATTTCATTGTATGCATGCGAATGAACCTTATTATCGCATTGAACAAACACCCTCGGCGGGATTACCGTTCCTTTGCATTGATACCATAGTGCCAACTAATAATTTGTTATACGTAATGTGATGTTCCCAAATCAATCTGTTTCGTGAATTTTTTGTGTTGCTGTTAAAGGCGACCTATAGGCTGATGCCGAACGGCTGATGCCATTCTATGTTGTGTGGGTCAACATAGAATGTGTACCAACCTTGAGCGCTGTGTAGTTGGACAGTATGTGTCAGTATAAGAAGAAGAAGATGTTTAATGGGAAGAGGGAGGAGAGGTCAGCCTTGAAAACGGGTTTCTGGCCTGCTACTCCTTACGGGGGTAAGGTGAAAAGGGAAAGAAAGAGGACGGTATGATGAGGGGTGATTGTGGTATAGCACAATGAGTCACTGCACGCAATATCTCTTTTGGTGTAGTACACGCACAAAAGCCTCTACATTAGCAGATTCTCTAAAGATGGGAATGTAAACCTGTCTTGCTTAGAAATGCGAGCATGCCCTTTAAACTGCATTGGGCGTGATCCACACTTTCCCAAGCACCCAAAACTTTCTCTTACGAAAAGGGTCGGCAGTCTATGTCATCTGTGAGGCACTTAAAGAGATTGTCTTTCAACTGCGTATAAAGGACACACACACAGGATGGGAATAATAGTTTCTGGCGTGTTACACAAGTTGCAGTTAGGATTTTGTTCTGTCCAATTATGCATAAGTACCGTCGCGTGTATGCAACACCCAGCCGCAGTCTATGTAGTAGCGTTTCTTAATCTCTCCTTAGTCGGAACGGAAGGCGAAAAACACGACAAGAGTCAAGCCTGTAAATGCCCTTGTGGCGATAATTCAGATCATTCCATAGTCCTTGCATAGATGTCTTCATGCCTTTAGACAGCAAGGCGTTGATGTCATATCGGGAAAAGTGAATTGACATCACTTCGCCACTAGTGTGCATCATTTTCGCTTCTGCATCAGCTTGTTCATTCCCAGCTATGCCACAATGACAGGGAATCCATTGCAACGCAACGGTATGTCCGGATTGAAATGCCTCATTCAACATATTCTATATGTCACACACCAGAGGATGGTATGCAGTGTCTTGTTTCATGTAGTTTCCAATTAGCTGAAGTGCCGACTTGGAGTCACAAAATAATGCCCATTTCGTTGGAATCTGCTGTAAAATCTAGCACGCAGCGTGTCGGATACCGGTCAGCTCGGTGGCAGTAGATGATATCCGGTGTGCTATTTTGAAGCGTTTTTGAAGCATTGAGTGATTCCCATTTGAGGCACAGTGAAAGCTGCTGCTGAGGAAGTCTGCGTGAAAGAGCCATCTGCAAAAATGTGTACTGTATATCCGTACATATACTCAATACGTATACGGCGAAATGAAATGCTTAAGACCAGCAGTTGGTATTTTTGACTTCTTTGTTATTCCTGGGATCGAAAGTCGCACGATTGGCTTAGGAATCGTCCAGAGTGGTGTGTCGAAGATAACATGTGGTGCATGATTTGAAGGCAGCAGATCTCAAGTTCCAAAACCACAATACATATAACTACAATACTTGTAGCTCCGACTTCGGGCCTATTTGCCTGAAATCGCATACTCGGGCTTATTCATGTGATCGAATCTGCTCCTTGAAACAAGGCGATATGCACGTTGCTTTCGTCCTATGAATATGCACTATTGCTGCAAACTTAGATAGACATTCGAGCTCTCTACGATGCAGTATATACTCGCATGGGGGTGTTCTCTCTGTAGCTGTCTTCCCATCCCGAGACCACGCTTGTACTGCGGAAACGAAATGTGTTCTGTGTCGTTTTCGGCGAATGACATGTGAGCGTGCCGAAGTCGTGGGTGTGACTGGTCGTCTGGATGCTTTAATTAACAAGTGCTGGCTAGTGCAACTGCGGGCTTGGGTAAACCACAAGATGTGACCAAACCGATGAAATGAGTGAGCAAGAGTGAATGTGCATCTAGCAGCATCGATGTATTCTACGATAAGAGAAAGTAGACACATGTAGCAAGCTTGAGCGCAGTCATCACGCACAGCAACAAAGAAAAAAACAAATAAAAACTTCAATCACTTCAGTAATAGCACAACCAGCAGCACTGTGTCGAGGCCTGTCACTATGGGCAGCATTGTTAAAACGGGCCACCTCATAATTACATCATTATGTGGCTGTAGTAATGAATTGCCTCGATGCGGTAGTGCCTGGGCATACGTTTTTAATGGTGGCGGTGAAAACTCGGTACACTTGCAGTACTGCAGTAGATTTCGCGGTGGTGGAGCTCAGACCAGGGCTCTGCGGCAGCTGCCACACAGCGAGCCGGGTCCGTCAGCGAGAACCTTAATTGACTCAGCTGATCAGGTTCTTGCTGTCCAGCAGCTCCTCCCATTGCTGCACTGTAGGATGTTGTCTTTAAAATAGGCAACATTACACGAAACAATATTGAAAGCAGAAAGGAAAAAAAAAGTTAAGTTGGTCAGAGCGACTCGAACTGAAGTCGCACTGCGCCTCGAACTCTAACTGAAGTTGAACTGTGCCTCAAAAAATCAATGCGGTAGGGCTAGCAACAGGCACAAACAGCGATGTGATTTTCTTGCAAAAAAGCAAAATTCTGCCTTCTTGAATAACAAAGCGGGATTCAAACAAACAACCTGCGGCACGACCGCATCCCCAACTGCACGTCAAACCACTAAGCTACCAGAACAGCTAGGCGGAGGCGTTTAAAACTACTAAATATTTACAGCAATACCCGCTCCCCCCCCCCCCCCCCTCCCACCTCATTTTTGCCGTTGCACTACAGTGACGGGCCCCTGTCATTGTTACGATTACACTACGCTAATGTGTGCCCTCACTTAAACGATAGTACTGCACTGACAAGCCCTGTCACCATAGTCACTGCCAAATATATATATATATATATATACTGTATCCTTGCGAAACTTCATTTTGAGGTTTAATGGACATAATACCCACATCGATTGTTTTTTCTTATGTTGAATGGCTTGTTAAGCAGGCTTATATGCTCTACGTTGAAATTTCAAGACAATGTATTTTTCCGGTCATCACTTGCATCGCAATAGGATGGAAAGGTGGGCTAGTTGGTAATTCATGATGGTTCAGCGAACTGGGAGCGTGGGGGTAAACACAGACACAAAGCAAAGAGGAGGCACACAGCACGAGTGCTCAACTAGTTGAGCGCTCGTGCTGTGTGCCTTTTTGCTTTTTGTCTGTGTTTACCCCCGCGCTCCCAGTTCGCTGAACCATCACTTGCATCCTCTTAAAATTCAAATCCTACCACTATTCAATTAATCAAGCAGTTTTTATTATGACTTAACAAGACGATTACAGAGTGTAAAATATAGACGAATGTCCCATCTAAGCGCAAGACTGAAATTAGAGGGTTGCAAATGAAGAATAGGATTAGCAGTTGTTTGAACTGTAAAAACAAAGCAATACACAAATCAGAATTAAAGAGAAGCACGGCACCAAAAACTAATGATCTGTTAAATAAATGCTGCATAAAACAACAGAAATCTACAAGTAAACAATATTGCAGATAAAAATTTAACTCTAAGTTGCTTCCACTTCACTTCGAATCAAAACGTACGACATTCACGCTAGCTTTGTTTCAATTAAAAAATATATATATACACCATCTACCGCTAAAGGGAACCATCTGTATATGCGAAGCAGCAGGAAGATTGTGAATGCCACGCACAGAAACTCGTCTACATCGCTTTAAGCACGTGCACCGCCATTCGGAACCTCTACCTATTGCTACCAGTGATGATCACTTCTTGCTGGTGACCATGACTCTAGCACTTGTAAACAGCCGGTCTCTCAATGCACGCGTCAGAGACAGCGAACGTGATCTCGTGCAAACCAAAGCAGATGCACTTTATCTCTCGGAAACGTTGAACGCGGCAAGACTGATGAACAACGGCTGCGAAAAAAGCACGATGCGCTCTGTCTCACGGAAACGTGAAGAGCGCTTCAATCGGGAGCGTAGGAGAGGAGGGAGAGGGAGGGGGGTGCATGCACAGTGTAGGTTTGGATGCCACGCTGCTGAGGAAATGTTTCATTGCCTTCGCTGGAGACTCGAGAGAGAGAGTGGCAGAGGGGAGGACGCAAATGTGCAGTAAGGGTGATCACGCCGCACACCAGATGCAACTCTGCCATAAGCTGCTTTGCTTCTAAAAAATATTGTGCTGGTTATATGGGCCATGACAAATGTGCTCATTTTCCTCCATAATATGTGAAATGTAGCATTCAAAATTCAATTCAAAATATGCTATTCACTGAACCACTATTGTTTTTGAATTTGCTTTGAACTCAAAAATTACTATTTGCACATTGCTAGTACATACATACATTGGTTCATTCATTCAGTATTTTGTTTTTTTTTTCAGCTGTTTGTATTCCAGCAAAATGCGCAGCGAGCTATACTTAATCCTAATGTAGCATATGGCATTGCTGTTTCATCATAGTCTACGTTTTGCTGTCATTGCAAATGATGTCTGAGCTAGTTGCTATTTTTACTAGGCACTCATTCATGCATTACTTCTTGTTATGTTTTCCTTGCTGCTGCACTTTGAAAACTTGTATAAATTTCTTAGCATGGAGTGATTTAGACATCACGATTGTGGAGACGAGAACAGCAATTGTCTGCCAGTGCTGCACCATCCTTCAGCAGTGCCTGTGCTAATTCAAATTACAACAGCTCTCGGCCGAAAGCACTGTTTGCAACACTTGCTGTGTGGTTCAGGTGTGATTATGAGAACGCCGTAGATAGCAACTCTAGATTAATTTTGGCTAGCCGGGATTGTTCATGCTAAGTCTAAGTAAATGGGTGTCCCTACTTTTTGACCCCTTCAAAATGTAAACGCCATGGCCATGAATTTAGCTCATTTCCTCAAGCTTATTAGTGTGACACATTACCTGCTAAGCTACCACAGCAGGGGATGTTCAAATCGTAACAGGTGGCCAATCTAAATATGGCTTACAAAGTCAGAAACCTAGGGGGAGGTGGATCAATTCACAAGGGTTTGTTCCACATGTGCAGACATCTGGTTGTGTTCTCGAGATCCCAAGTACTTTATGTAGTACGGTATCATTGCTTTAGAGGAGTGTTGAAGTAAACTAGTTAGTACGAATTGTGTATTGTAAACAGCACCTAAAGACACTGGCATGGAAAAGCACAGGACAAGTGCTGAACGTCAATAACATGCTTATTGATGCCTGTGCAAATGTATGCTAATTTACCACAGGCCAAGAGACAAAGCGGAGAAGATGAAGGAGAGTCCTCATCAAGCAGGTCTTGCTCTAAACATGTCACGCAACCTAGAACCACAAAATCAAATGTGCACGAAAATACGAGATAGAGCAGGCTACAAAAGATTAACTTCTAAGAAACTTAAGCTCATTATTGCAAATCAGGCACTTAGGTGTTTCTTTCGAAACATTGAAAAGGCCGCGAATATTTCCAAAGCAGTGTGATCTTTGTACTTTCTCGACACACATTCCCAGAAGGCGTGAAGAGTGATGCCTCGCATCAAGAACTGCTAGATTGCTACGCTTGTCTTAATCTTGACGCTGTGCACATGCTCGTGCAAAGATTGGTTGAGGGAGTGTACAGGATTTCGGTTTAGGCCCACTCACATTCATCATCTTTGCATAGAGGTGTTCCTAGCAAAAATGTGTCTTCTGTCCATTTATAGGCCTGTCTTCTGTCAATTAATTTCTTTAGATTTCTCATTTTAGTAATATTTTTTGTTTGTCCCAAACCACCATACGATCATGAGAGATGCCACAGTGTTATTTAATGTGCACTGACATTGCACAGTACATGGTCCTCTACTATTTTGCCTCCATTAAAAATGCTAATTTCTAATCTCTGTTGTAGTATTATGCGAGACCTGAATATTTGAATTTTATACCCGCAATATAGTTGCCACAGTTTTCTATCACCATTTCACCACATGACATGACCATTGTGCATATCATTGAGCTCCGACTAAGATTCACACAGTGTACAAGCACTCCAACAGTCCCAATCTCAGATCATGAGGTACTACCTTGGTGAAGCTAATTTTTGTGTGTGTGTGTGATCATACAGGAGGAACAGAGTTCAGACAGGTTACCCCAATGTCTTAACCATAATTGTCTAAAGCAGTGTATCGACAACATACACATCAGATGAGTCATGCAATGTTTGATCTTATGTGTAATCGGCTCCGATCAAATGGTAGCCAGTCTTACCTGACTGACTTCAGTTAACATTTCTTGTTTACTGTGAATAGTTTGCTGTATTGGGTGGAAAAAATCCTGCAATAATACCACTTTTAACTTCAGATATCCCAAAATTATGCTACCAGTTTACTCTATGAATTTTCAAAACATTCCTGCTGATCCATGAAACTCATGCCTGCAAAGAAGAATGGTCCACACATCACAGTAACATAGTCATGGTTTTCGTTTCAATGCAAGATGCAACACAAAGCTTGGTGCCTTCCAGTGTCTTTATTTTCGCCACTGAACTTAACATATACTGGTTACAGGGAAGTTGCAGCAAGCCAAAAACATTTCATGCAACAGTGTAAGTAAAGTTAATGCCAACATTTGCTAAGTTAAAACAATGGAACACGAAATTACACATACATGATTATAGGGATGCTGTCTGTTGTTTGCTTGTCGTAAAATATATGAGACATGTTACATTGTAAACAGGTAAATTATCCCTTAGCCATCCACTCACACTAGAGTTTCAAAAATGGGCTACAAAAAAGCATAACAGAGGCACTAACTAGGAAGGCTGAGAAGTATGTGCAGTTTAAAGAAGGTGCACGATTGCTTACCATTGCTTCAGATGGCAGGAAGCAGTGCATAGCTAACACAAGAGTCCTCCAAGCATTGGAGGACTGTGCTAACACTGTGCATAGTCCAGCTCTGCTTTTGTACCAGCTTTAGCATAGTTAAAACTGAATATAGGGAAACATTCCATGCAATTGTGTAGGGAAAATTCACTTTAACACTATTTCATGGTAATTTTTGTCATTATGCACAACTAACCAACCACAAATGCCCATTTGCCTTGTACTATGTGGCTAAGTTACAAATTTAAAGGGTCATGAATTAGTTCTCATGAGTGGAAATTTTTGTTCAAGGCAAATGAATGTTTGACTGTGACACAAAAAGTTCTAGTGGAATTCTTCTAGTATTTCGCAGAAACTGGGCTACACTGAAAATGCAACCAAGAAAGCTTCTTAGCTAGAAACATATTGGTGAACTTCTGCAGTATTGATAGAGCAGCTGTTCAGCTAAGCAAGCACGTGCATAGTTGAGCAGACCAGGCCTAGGACGTATGTTTGTGCTTTCTTGAAGCATGCATACACCTTTTTTGAGAACTCTTGGACTAATCTGGTCTAATTTTTTGTTTTTTTTTTTTGCAGAGGAAAAAAAGCACTACATTATTGCACTTATAAAAATCACTAGTACCAATTCGGAGGGAAAAAATGCAGTGCAAATTCAGCATCTGTCCTGTTGTCTAGAATGTTAATATGCTCAACATAGCCCAGCTTAGAAGCACAAAAAGAAAAGGTTGGACACAAGCATTTGCAGTAATACCACACAGCAATGTTTAGGAGTAAGTATAAGTATTATGTTGCAAGATTACCATTACAATGAAATAGGCATGTATAACAGCTAGTACAAATTAAATACATTGTCACACAATAACGACATGAACAGCTTTTCTGAAGAGCGCCATAATAATGGCACGAAACCAAGAGCAGTGGGAATATTTGACGAGTTGCACATTTCCCATAAGTGTCCAACAAAAATTTCACAAAAAGACCTTTCGCATGCGGCAAAGATACACTTAAGGAAACACCTTGTGAGCATTTGAATGTCCTTAGAAGCAGAAATTTGTCATAAAGCAGAGCACGCTAATTTACTACCGCAGGTAACCGAAAAGGTCATATTGTTAGCTTTTTTTTTTTTACTCAACATAAAAGATCTGAAATTTTATCTGGCACAGTACTATGAAGCATATCTCCCAATTGTATATCATCCTGTACGTGCCCATGCAAGATGGTGTTAAAAGGTGCCTCACAAGTTAACTCTAAGGTTTCATTTTTAAAAACAGACATACAAGTGCAATGAATTATATCATTTGGACAAAGCCTTCACACATATAGCAGCGGTAGAGTTATATTGCTTGATGTCTAAAGCATCCTACACTTTGAATGTGTGCATTCCACATAATTCACCTAGCTGCAGTCTCAGCACGAAAAAAAAAATGCAGTAGTCCCTTCTGTTTGCATGCAGTAGCTGCATGAAAAGGCTTTTATTATAAAATGTTAAATTGCATATTTTGTGTTGATGCCCAGTGCCAATAGGCAGGCCTCTTTTGGGTGAAATGTAGCTGGCTTTCAATTTTTGAAGCTCAATGAGAACTGATGAGAACAAACACCTTGTTCTCTATACAAGGCTGACCAGATAGCAGCAACTATCAAAAATAAAGTAGAAGCAAATAACCAAATACATGCAAGAAAAAAGGGCTCAAGAATATTTGATTGATGGCTCATCTTTTGCTTTTGCACCTAACAAAATTTAATGGAAACTTCTATGTACAAGCAATTTCGTACTCTAACCATATTTCACTAATATGCAAAGCACAGGAGTTCTGCAAGCTTACCTTTGAAAAGCCATTTACATTGCAGAATATCATAGGCTATTCACCGTTATATCTGACAGTATAAAGCATACTTGTGTATCCTTCCCTCAAGGAGAAAAAAAAAAGTATAAAATTTTTTTTTTTGGAAACAGTTCAATGAGCTACATGAATAGAGATCTTTCAGCCTATCAAGTATACTGTAATGGGTCTTATGGCAAGTTTTGTCAAGTATAAATCGGGATACTGAGGTATCAATCATATCAAAAATTTGTCTGGCTTTGTCAGGCCCAAGAAAGCCTTTTTGATTTGTGTGTGCTTAGGCCTGAATCAGTATTTCTAAACACATTTCAAAGAACATGAAAAGAAATTAAAAAATAAGGTACTGCATGCAATGGATGAACTTGATTTAAGTGCCTTTTCCCCCCGAAATGAGGAAAATGAACACCAGTGCATTAACGGAGGGCAAGAGCAATATATGCGACTGCTCACCTGAGGTTCCTCAAAAGCAAGCCAGTTAAAGATGCAGAAGGCAAACAAAACTAAGGCATATGTCATACACACCTTGGCTATGCATAGAGTATACAAGCTTCACAAGCTACAGTAGGCAATGACTGCTATGTACAGTACAGTCTGCATAAAACATGCAGGTCTAGGAATGGTAACTTGTACCCAAACAGCACAAAACAATTTGGCACACATTTTTCCAGCTGCTAAATATCCTCCTACAGTCACTAGTTACATCAACTTCTAACGAACCACTCCCAACTACCACATTAAAGTGCAAGCTTGGTAAATCTATCGCTTGCTCATTACTTTCTCAAAATGCAACATACAAGACAGCAGCCTCTCACAAGCAGGCAAAAATCCACAGCAACCCTACTGGAAGATTGCTAGCTTATCATACTAAGGCCAGAGGTTTTTATCCAAAGCTCAGAACTTTGATTCGTCTTTGTAGTAGTGCTGCGGAATGAACAGCTACTGCGGGTGCTAAAAAAAAAGGGAGACAAGGGACGCGGGGCTGCATCTCAACATTTATGCAACTCGTTTCAAGCTCAGAAAGAGCTGTCAACGTTGATCAGAATGCATTTTTTTGGAATGTACATCAAATTTCATGACCTCAATTAAGGCTACTTCAATAGTAAATATTATGCAAATGTTTATTTGCAGTGATACACGCAAAGAGAACTGATTCTTGTCAATTTCCTGCTGTGTTGATAAACTAAGAATCTGCTAAGGAAAACACGCAAGTACATGGATCTTAGAATATTAATTTGAACGTTAAGTATAGCTGAATATGAGTGCATGTGCAGCACACTGAGATAGTGAAAATAGCCTCCTAGTTGTTTTGATCCAATGCAAAAGCAACATTTATTATGTTAGAGGCAAGCAATAGAATAAAATTGCTACTTGGTCCGACTTTAGCTTCATGTTGCTGTTCAGATATACAGTCTACCAGCTATCGGGGCTAAGATTTAGGCAATTTGGTTCATTGTGTAGAGAAAGAAAAACTGCACTAATTTAGACCACCACGACTGAAGACAGATGACGACAGACGCTGTCATCGCCTGTCTTTCTATGTTTTTAAATTTCAGCGCAGTTCTCCCTGTTTTGCTACCAGCTACCAATTACACAGCATCAAAAATGCAGTAAATTTAGAGGCTTTCAGCAGGCTTCCGACAGCTTGACTGTTTAGAATTGAGGCTCCAATTCACCATCCATATAATTTTATATTGTCCACCAATAATCAAATCGCTAAATTTAAGATTAGTGTTTGTGCGCCACCTGAACTATAAAGAGTATTCCGAGGCAATTGATGTCAATGGTAATATGGAGCAGAAGGGTCATATATCTCCCTTTTTGCACATAATGTGTTGCTCTGCCACTTGCAGAAGCACAACTCGATACGAAAGCACAGGTTCAACACATCTACAATGTTCAGACGAAGTTTTGATTTGGCTCTAAATTTGTAGATACATGCTTGGCATGTAATGCGGCCACACAGTTTTTGTACATACAATGCGAGATGAGCTTGCAATGAACGTGTCTTGTAGGAAACAAAATTTTGCAATGTTTTAATGAGATGTGCTAAGGTAACAATGCAAAGTACACATGAGTACAACACACTTTAAAACATTCTGACATAAAAGTTATGCCCAATGATGCCCCTGTAGTTTGTAAACACTTCTTTGGTAGCAGCGAGCAAGTAACAATGAGAAAAATGAAGAAATGTCTGCATAAGAAAACAAAACATATTGTAACTTCTTTTTCACTCTGTACCCCAAACAAGCTTGTAACTTGGAAAAAAAAAGATAAGGATATTTCAACAGAAAACAATACCTACTTGAAATCACCCCTCAGGTGGAATAGCAGTGAATGACAAAAGTGTCAAAAACTGTGACAGCTAAGATATGAATGCTGTGACCTTGAAGTAAACAAAAGTAAAATATTTGGTGCACTCTGAACACTACAAGTATGTTTCACAGAAATGCAACATAAGATAGCCTGTGAATACAAACATGACTAAGAAAAGAAATAACCCCCCTCCCCCTTCCCCCCGCCATTAAGTTGCACGCTTGTAGACCTTGCATAAAACATAAGTGTGCTTATTTGCACAGCACACTAGGCATCACATGCACCACAGTTGGTGTTGTAGTTGATTTGTGATGCAGTACACCGCTAGAAAATTTAAAAGTGCAGCATATCCAACTACACAAATAAATGTGCAAGATACTCATTAGAAGAATAAATCTAACAAGCATTCTTTCATCTACGTAAGCACGCAGGGTTCAGGTTTAAAGTGATATTTTCGATATGTTCTCGGAAATTAAAAAAAATAGCGAAAGCTTTTTTTTGATAAAATGATATGTGTAATGTACAATTTTGGACAGTCCTTGAGAGGCACTAGGTGTGCCTACTACAAAAATCTACTCTAAAAAACTAGCATGTGTTGTTGCACAATGCAAGAGCATTAAACAGGTTTGTCAGTTGTATTGTTTTTTTTTTTTTTTCGATGTTCAGCGTAGCTTGGCATAGTTAGTTGTGCCCACAGCTCATGTAAATTTGTGTGGGTCAAAACAGATAAAACTGCATAGATAACTACTCCCTAAATGCTGTAAATTCTGTATGAAAACTACATGCATGTAGAAAGCCACTAGCACGACACCTTTGCGTGAATTCTTTCTTGCACGTGGCTGCCCGGTAATGCTAAAACATTGTATTTAAGTTGCTGCATAGATTTTGGTATTTAGGACGTTATATACAGTTTCCAAGCGATAAGCTTTGATGTGTGATATCTGTTGTTAGCCTATCACCAGCAAACAGATTATGTAGCAGCCATATCATCTTGCTGCCATACAATTAAGCAGACTTGTGATCTACAACCTGCATTCTCGTCTCGGAGCTGCAGATTTTACACAGTAAAAATAATCTTGCAGGCACAATAATCAATCACACAGGAAAAAAGAAGTGTAACAAAAGATCCATCATTACAAGACAAGTATAATTGCGCACATAAAAACCATGGTAAAATGAGGAACAATGTATAATAATGCCACGAGAAAACAAAATGCGTACACTAGTCATTTTTTGAAACAAACATAGGAACGTATACAAAAACGATAGAGAGAGATATTCAATATGAATGTAAAATGCCTGTGGTTATATGAGTGACAACTCACTGGTGTAAACAATAGGAACTTAAGAGGACTACAAAAATAATACTTAGTGGCATGGTCCTGGCATTATTGATACCTGACTAAAATGCTCAATTGACAAAAAAAAAAACGTTTGTATACTTCAACAGCTGCTGTTTCTACTTTCTCAATATCCAGCAGTTGGAATGATGTTAAAAGTCAATAAACTAAGATGGGGCAACAAGGAGAGCAGCAGTAAAGAAATTTAAATTCGGATGATTACTGGTACTGTATTTATAACATTGAAATACAAAAAGCTGCTAAAACATGCTTTGTACAGCATGGATGTAACGTGGGCACGTGGACCGTCTGCAAGCTGCACTGTTCACTCACTAAATAGCGACGATTCTCTCCTTGTTAAAATGATTTAGAGCAGGAGCAATGTCCAATCAGTTCTGTGCCATTTTATAATAAAAAAAATATGTAACCTACTGATGACGTTCAGGCACAACTAAAAAAAATAAATAGGTGATGTTCATCCTTTGGACAAACCTTTAGTTAATTAACCAATTTATGAACAATTAATGCTAGTTAGCATTAATTGTGCACCATTTATACAAGCACACCAAAACTGAGCCAATGCAGCTTTCCCCACTAGCCCCCGTTCAATATTTTTTTGTGAGAGTGCTATGCATTCTGAGCCCAAAAAGAATTTATACTATAATGAATAGCACTGAATTGCTTTTAGTGGAAGACTTGATGGAAGTATGAGACTACACCAGATGCTCAGTTTGTCAGCAAATGGGCTTCCTTGTTCAAAGATAGACTAATCTCGCTGAAAATATTCAAGACCGGAATGGGGCAAAGTAAAACATGAATGCCTGTACCACGTGATTAAAGTGTCATGCAATTCAAATGATGATATGTATACATATATATATTTTTTGTTCAAGCATTGCATAGCTTCCATGGTCTTGGTTGCCAAGACACTACCACTGAAAAAAGCAAGACATATAGAATGCTCACTTATTTCTATATAAAACATGCATTTCTGTCCATAGTGATTCCTTGTCTCAGTTGCCCAGGCTTGCAATTCTGAACTACTTCTAAAAACAAACGAGCGCTTTGGCCACGCAAGATAGGCAAGGATCGAGGAATAGCTGATGTTAGCGCGAGTTTCAACCAAATTCATGCGACCAAACGTTAGTTCACATTTAGGACAGGTATAAGATTGTGCCCCAGAAAACCTCATGCCTTCAGAGCATTTTGCAGTTGGATGGAGTTAACATGCGATTGCAACAACTGGGTGCAGTTTTCAATGGCTTTGGTGCCCCTTGGAATAAAAAGCTCATTATGAGGCCTAGATCATCTACATGTGCATATTTACTACACAATATAAATCAAGTATTGATGCTACCCTGACTATGTTAAACACAGGTTCCATGGTTGGAATAGGGTTTGTCCTTACCTAAGTAGTCAACATGTGACAACAATGACTTGCACAGACATTACGTCAGCCATTTTGGGAAGACCACTGACATCACAAGCGGAGCATTACATGTAATACAGTAGCGGTGCCACGTGGTGCTCCAATATGGCTGCTGAGAAGTCGCATGCAAGCCACCCGTGCAAGTGACATGAAGAGCCACCTATCGCATCAGCAACTACATGTGATATTGGCTGGGCTATTGAGAAATGCTAAGTGCCAAGAAGGCACGGCAGTGCTGGGGGCTTATCAGCGCTGACCATTCTACATTGTAACTTCAGCTACCTCGTCAAAAAAAAAGAAAGGCTGCCTGGATCAATAAGGAAGGAAGACGGTGAATCATTCAATCTGAAAGTCGTTGCTGGCTATCTGTATAGTTTTGCTTCGGAGGCTGTGAATCGCCAGCAAGTCGGTGGTGCTGGTCAGTGCCTGGTGTGTGAAAAAATGCTCCATTTTATCAAGCATACCCAGTATTTCACCAGGACGCAGGTTGGTAGGACAGCCACCATGCTGGTACTGTGAGTGAGGAGGTGCCTCGGTGATGCCTGGCTTTGCGCTCTCAATGGCCTCCTCGCTGAAGCTGTAGGTTGTAGAGCACGAATCGTCGCAGTGCAGGTAGTCTTCAACGTCCTTGCGCGTGATGTCGGGGCGCACCTTCATGAGTGACGAGCATAGCTGGTCCATGGGGTCACTTTCGCCATTCTGTGAGCGACCAGCACACATGCGAACTGGCAGCAGCTGCGAACGCACCCAGCAGTTGACGATGGTCTCACGCGGCACGTGGTTCCAGGCCTCGCCCAGAAGGAGCAGGGCATCCAGAATGGAGATCCGATTGCTCAGGTCGGGGAAATTGAGATAGTGTACCACCAGATCTGCCCTGTACTTGCATTTGAAGAGATTTAGGACGCCTCCGTAGAGAGGCTGCAGCTCGCGCATGTTGGACTGCACGTAGAGCAACTTGACGCGGTCCGACTGGACGCTCACGTGCGCAGGGCAGGTATCGAGGATAAGCACGGAGTTGTGCTCCACCTGCTTCTCGAACTCCCAAAGCCACTGCTGGAAGATGTTGCTTGTCATGAAAGACGACCGCTGCCAGGCGTACGTGACGGGCAATTTGGTCATGTTGTCACGCACTTCCTGGGTCTCGCGCTGGCTGTTGATAACCAGCGGCTTGATTTTGTGAGTGCCACTGGCGTTGCAGCACAGCAGCACCGTGAGCCGGTCGTCGGGCGAACAGCTTTCGGGGCTGGGCTCGCAGCCGTTGCCGAATGGTGCTCTCTTGTAAAGAATGGACGTCTCGCAACAGCTGTAAACACGGACAGGATCGTGGTCGAGAAGCGCGTGGTGGTAGTTGCCCAGACCACAGACACCTGCTCCCATGTCCTCGAGCGTGCCGCGATTTCCCTCCTCTTTGGATCCGCTCTTGAGCGCGAAGCCGTGCCTCTCCTTGAACTTGTACAGCCAGCCATTGGACGCTTTGAAGTCCGTGGTGCCCAAGACCTGTGCAAGTTGTTTGGCTTTCGCCTGTATGGCACTGTCAGAGAGCGGAACCTTCTCGGATGTCTTTTCCAAAACCCACTGAAGCATGGCTGCGTCAATGTCTGCAAACTTCAAGTGGGCCGTAAACTTGCGTTTGGTGACCACGCCGCTGCCGCTGCTGCCGAAGCCCACATCCGCGCAGAATTCGACGGGCTCGCTACTTCGTTTGCGCATCATCTTGACGACTCCGGTTGAATGCACCGCGTACGCATCGGCTCCTTGCTTTTTCGACGCACCTTTGTTCAACGGGTCACAAGCCTGCGCCTTGTCGTCTATCGTTAGCATTCCCGCTGCTGTCTTTTGTCTCCTATTTGTCGTTGTTGTGCTACAGCTACTTATGTTTGTTATTTCGCTGCTTATGTTTTGCAAGGACGGTGTTGCCATCTTGTGGCGGCCTTATCGATTGGTTGGTCGTCTTTGGATTGGCTCGAATTGTTGCTTGCTATTTGCTCACGACAACAGAAACCGAAACTGAGTGCGGTATTTACAAAATTAAACACAAACTCTCGGGTTTTGACTACATTCATATTTATTCAAACGACGGCGGTCATAATACCTTCGTGAACTTCACTGCGTTGAATATTTGGTGAAACCATCTCCCATCATCTGAAGATCACGACAGGAACGTGGCTGCACCCAATGACCTTACCTTCTCGAGTGACCAGCTTGTATTCAATTGTCGCTGGCGTCTGAAAATGCAATATTTACGAAGGTGTTAGTTCCAAGAACCGGCCACTCACATACCTCGGCAGCCCTAATTAGCGGTTGGATTTTGCTCTAGGTATGTTTGCTGGAATACATGCACGAACTTCTTTTTTATATGACACATTTGTTTTGTTTACGAACCTCACTCTGCACGTGTTTGTCCGGCGGCTACGCATTTATATGAAGACATCAATACAGTTACTTCAATCGGTTAATCAATCGACTATATGTGTAGTTCTGAAATATTTAAAATGCCGCGTGCTGACGTAAAATTGTTCGCGGGTGCACATGACATAGTTGCCAATGTATTGTGCAGTGAAGCTGTCAGTCTACAGGGGGGAGATAATATATAATGCACACACACCGCAGGATAGATCTCCCGGACCGGCAGCGTGTAGCGGTAGGTGTACACGTTGCCCTTGCGCATGGGACAGGAGGGGTTGATGTGACCGCTGGTGCAGGCGTCCACGTGTGGTTCCGGGAGCTGAAATCTGTGTCGCTCGATGTATGCGCCGATTTCGTTGACCGCTGAAGAGCTGCTGAACGCTGCGAGCATGCACACTTCATTACGTACTGTTCGCATTCATACAAACATGAAAAAAAATTAGTATCGCGACTGCTCCACTCGATGCGCAGGCACGCAAGAATGTGAGGAAATGTCCGTACGGCAGCTCAACGCAACAAATAATACTTAAAAAAGGTGTCGCAAAATATTAGAAAAGTAAATGAAGCCAGGCTGGCTTTATAGAAATTAAGTTATTTATTGGTTTGTATAGCTATATTAGCTTGCTAAACTTTACGTTTGACTTGTCATATTAATTGACATGGGATCCACGTGCGGTTGCATTCAAACATCGCTCATGACAAACCAACAAACGCGCGAAGGGGCGAACGTAAGCGCTTGAAACTGCGCAACACAAAACATTTTATACAATTATTAGGTAAATGCGATTCGGGTAACGGTATCATCATTATATCGATCTATCTACTCACGTGCGACGAACGAAGCCTCAAAGGTCACTCTTGAGCCAATCTTGATGTGGCACGGCTGTTTCTTGCAGCCCAATATTTTCACTCTTCTCACATTTCCATGTCCTGCGGTAGATGCAAGGCACGCTTTCAAACGCTTGCTGCGATATATGCGTGTTAGAATCAACTGGCTGTCACGACTTTAATTAAGGGGGGCTAAGGTAGCAGACTATTTTCGCCTAGATGCGCGCGCGCGCGCGTGTGTGTGTGGGGGGGGGGGGGTCAATAAATTATAACTGAGTGAACTATCCTCGACCAGCACCTACTTCTCGG
Source organism: Rhipicephalus microplus (assembly GCF_043290135.1). Lineage (NCBI taxonomy): Eukaryota > Metazoa > Arthropoda > Arachnida > Ixodida > Ixodidae > Rhipicephalus > Rhipicephalus microplus. The sequence continues at coordinate 249,516,108 of NC_134700.1, read as the reverse complement.
CCTCCGAACTGCAATCCCCCCCCCCCTCTCACTTTTTTTCTTGCCCTCTGCAGCGCCGTTGTATCACGGGTTGGCAATCGCACAAGACAAAATCCTGCCGACGCCCGTACATGTTCACGCTGTGATCTTTTCTCTGCCAATACACTCCTCTTATGTGGACGCGGAGGGGCTTCTCATCATCGTCAAGATCACCCGCCGTTTGCACGTGCTCCAATGGCACAGGCCGCAGCGGCCTGTCGTAGCCAAAGAAGAAGAATTCCCGGAAACGTCCACAGCACATAAATGTCGTTCCTGTGGCTCTACGGGCGAAAGCCCATGTTCGGCAGAAGTGAGTGATTCGGCTACCATTTTACATAAAGCTCGTACTGTCGTGGAGTGCCCTCGCATGCGACGACAGTTGTATGTATACGTCTATGCCGTTCACTTAGACCCGATCGAGCAGTTCATCGTGTGTGACAAAGTTATGATACACATAGTGAGACGCAAGGACGGCCACACCCGGGGATTTCATGGGCACCAGAAATGTTTGGCCTTGATTGCTAATAGGAAATGTGGTTTGGATTCTCATAAATTATTATTTGAGGGAGGTGGGGTGTCACCTGAGGTGGAGACCAAGTGGCCAGGTGTACTACCAAGTCTACACCAGTCCCCCTACTGACTGGAAAACTCTGAACACGCCTACGAACAGTTGCCCAATTTCAGTGCAAGAGGTGACAGTATACCGCTCATCAGTCACAAGCTGAGGTGAAGGAATTCTTGTAAGAAAGGACAGCATTCTATATTTTTAGCCTTGGGAAATTTCTTCGTATTACTTATTCTGATACCAAATAACGCTGTTTTATGCTCATGCATGCACAAAAACGTTTTTTTTTTAGTATGATACATGTCCCAGAGAACAACATAATATAATATTCATAGTCATAATCCACACCAGTGTGAAAATATCGAAAATGGATGACAGCCGGTGAAAACAGAGAACGCTAATTCAGCACGCCAAAAGCCTTTTATGCATGAAACACCTTCAGTGCGACCACACTGGGCCACTAAAACGACAAACAGTCCCGATTTAGTTGTTTTTATCGCTTTTCTTGCTACTCCTTAAGTACCTCGCTCATCTCCTGCTGTGAGTGAACATGTTTTATGCTTTTTGTCTGTTTTGAAGGAGCCTGCACTTCTCTCTGTGTGTATGTGCGTGTGGACACACACGCGCGCACGCAGCTTAAAATGGTAGGCGCGCTCTCGATTGCCGGAACACGTGATTACCGTCAAGCGAGGGGGGAAAATTCTTGCATTCTTTTGTTCACCTTCCGGTTTTCTATCGGAGGCCCCCCCGCTTTGAGTCGTTCTTTACTATTGTAAGCTTCCTCAACTATCCCACGCGGCCCTTCAAACAGGAGTGTCCCGAACTTCCCGGTTCCTCGTACACAAAACATACGGCTTGGCTGATGCCGACTAGCGCAAAGACTTGAAAAAAAAAAAAAAACATGAGCAAGACAAATTTTTATCACTTCGGTTTGTATGTCCTTTTGTACGCATAATTTTTTACATCAGCCGTGCAAGACCTTTCAAGTTTGTTTTTTTTCTTGAAGACTGTGCTCAGTGCAGCAACCTTCCTATATGCTCAACGCAACCTTTAGTTCAGGGGTCTCAAACTGGCTTCAGCTAACGAGTCGCAGGCAGGGAAGTTTACTCCTGGACGGACCGAGGCAATGACGTAGGTAGAAGCGAGGGGGTGGGAGGTGATTAGGTAATACGGAATACCAGCTAACATTTCCATTAGAAAGAAGCCCTTTGGCACATCTCACGTATCAGTAATTACTGAAGGGGATTTGGCGCCATTATTCCAGCAACATACAACGTACCCATCATCATCACCATCAGCCTGACTACGTCCACTGCAGGACAAAGGCCTCTCCCATGTTCCGCCAGTTAACCCGGTCCTGTGCTTGCTGCTGCCAATTTATACCCGCAAACTTCTTAATCTCGTCTGCCCGCCTAACCTTCTGTCTCCCCCTAACCCGCTTCCCTTCTCTGGGAATCCAGTTAGTTACCCTTAATGACCAGCGGTTATCCTGTCTACGTGCTACATGCCCGGCCCATGTCCATTTCCTCTTCTTTATTTCAACTATGATATCCTTAACCCCCGTTTGTCCCCTAATCCACTCTGCTCTCTTCTTGTCTCTTAAGGTTACACCTACCATTTTTCTTTCCATTGCTCGCTGCGTCGTCCTCAATTTAAGCTGAACCCTCTTTGTAAGTCTCCAGGTTTCTGCTCCGTAGCTAAGTGCCGGCATGATACAGCTGTTATATACCTTCCTCTTGAGGGATAGTGGCAATCTACCTGTCATAATTTGAGAGTGCTTGCCGAATGTACTCCACCCCATTCTTATTCTTCTAGTTACTTCAATCTCGTGGTTAGGCTCTGCGGTTATTACCTGCCCTAAGTAGACATAGTCTTTTACAACTTCAAGTGCACTATTACCTATCTCGAAGCGCTACTCCTTTCCCAGGTTGTGGTACATTACTTTCGTTTTCTGCAGATTAATTTTAAGACCCACCTTTCTGCTCTCCTTGTCTAACTCCGTAATCATGAGTTGCAATTCGTCCCCTGAGTTACTCAGCAATGCAATGTCATTGGCGAAGCGCAGGTTACTAAGGTATTCTCCATTAACTCTTATCCCTTACTGTTCCCATTCTAGGCTTCTGAAAACCTCCTGTAAGCACGCGGTAAATAGCATTGGGGAGATTGTGCATAGTCATCCCCAAATGGCAAAATGTGGACACCAGTTCTCTGTTATATAGAGTTCTGTCTCACGGTCACGTGTCAACACACGGTTAGAGGGTACCTCACTACAATACTGCTTTACAGAAGTTACGCCTGTGTAGCTTATGATCATACTTATTAAGAGAAAAAATGGTTGAGCAAGACAAGACACGAACAGTTTCACGTCTTTGTTTCCTTTGTTCTCGTCAAAAGTGTGCTACTTCACCAACCGTCGACGCTAGAGGCCCCTACAGTTACAACCCTCTTGTGCAGGGTCAGGCAAAATTACTGGCCCCGTGTTTGTACCCGTTGTCACGGAAACGAGTAATCACGCGTCCCACCGGAACAACCGTATTTACGGTAGTACGTCGGGAGCGCGGCAAGTAAGGTCGCTTAATTCGGAAGGCGAGCATTTTTGGTGACATCAAGCAGCAGTAATAGACTCACGCGCAAAGATTTGATGAAATAAATATTCTAAATATTCATGATCTCTTGTTGATCTTCAGGAGCAACCCAGAATGATACGCTGTTGTATTCGCGTAGATGCTATCGCTGATTGTTCATAGTTAATTCTCTCACACCCAGCAGTTACGCTTGCATACATATTTGCTCACAGAGCCGTTCACTGCATTATTAGTTGTGTACGCTGCGTAAAATGAAATCCGAGCTTTCTTGCACCGTGCCTGTGGGAGTTGCAATGTGCCAAGACCATGCGACTCGTCTGCAAGCGTCGTGCTGTCCACAGTAGTGCAATGTGACAAGATCTGCGTGTACCCGGGAAATTTCAATCCAAGAGCTCTGTCACGCATGAAAGAGAACTGACTCGTGCAATATAAATTGTCGCATATGCAAGTATAGGTTCACTCATACGAACAACTTTTAAAGGTTGCGTGCTTACCACAATCCTTGAAAGCCACCGAATCCGCCGCAGAGCCGGCGGCAACCATGGCCGCCACCACGACTACTAGAAGGAGCAACATCTTCGTCGAGGGCATGACCGTCAGCATTGTGTGTAGTCGTGCACTGGCCTTACCACTCCTCGCGGCTCGAGGGTTTCCCGAACAGCAAGAACCATTGCTGTTCTAAGGGGAAGAATGCAACCAAGTCCACCCAACAACACCCGCCTCACCCCGTTGTGTGGAACCATCCCGTTGTGCGAAAGTCCCCCTTTTTTTTCTGCATGAATGCCGAGCTTCTTTTCTTGCCGGGGGGCATTGAACTCCCCTCCCAACCTCCGCGCGGCTCGAGTTGCTGGAATCACTTCAGTCACCGTGGATTACCCTCTTTGTTATCCCTAGACAGGAAAGGAGCTTTCAATAGAAAAATGGATGAGTCGTTGAAGAAAGACGTTCAGGTGGACTCCTGAACAGAGAGCCGTCGCAAAGCTAGCGTGGAAGTAAGAAAACTCAGAATATGGGAGTGCAAATTTCGGAAGCGGTCAACAGAGCCATAATGAGAGAAGCAGGAATAGGAAAAGACTGGGACAGACTTTTGGGTTCCAGGAGCACTAAAGAAAAGTAGTTTTGAGTGCTTCCCTTTTCTATTTTCGTCGTTTTCTTTTTATAGCGAAAACTGCCACACACCAGTCTTCTCCTTTCTGGCAACCAATTAGTGGGCGGGTTGTCGGGTGTGGCGAGGTAAGAAAGGGGTGAAGCACTTCTTATTTTTCCCGTTACTGACACTTGAGAGTCACACCATATTAGGGGCGAAGCTCCTAAATCCGTGGGTCTTCCATCTCGTGTACACCTTTCGGGGAACGTGGCCACCTAGTTGTAAGATGCGTGCTCGAGGTGATAGGAGCGGGTGGGCAGGTGGACAGAAACACAGACGGCCCGGCAGACACACAGACGCTTCGCCCCACTCATCACTTTTCACTCCATAGATATGCTGTTTTTTGCTGTTTTTGTTTTTGAGGCAGCCTTCGTCGTTTAGTCGACGACGGCCACGGACGTGAGGACTCCTGCTCTGTCCTCAACCTCTATTTTTGGAGTGGCAGTAAGTAAAAACGGCCTCTTTCCTTTCTTCTTCCCTCTAATATTCCAAACCACTGCCACGTAATCTAACGCAACCATATCAACTGCACCACTCATTTCACTTCTCCGAACGACTCAGGTGTAACTCATTCAGCACGCCGGCGTAATTCGACAGGAGCTAAAAAAAGGGGGGAAGTGCTGAAGCAATATAGCATATGTCGTGCTCATAGCACCAGTAGATTAGGATCGATGCGAGCGCAATTTCACAAAGTTGGTACAAAATATACCCAGCAATCACTGAATCGTCAATAGTTGCATGGCCAGCGGCAGTGTACGCTGTTGTGACGGGCGCCCGAGCTGACGAGGGAGCGGCGCTCTTTGCATCTTCAAACAAGTAGCCGACCAGCCGGCTGCCTATGCCCGCCAGGCATTGTCCCTCCTAGCCGGAGGGTGAGACGTCGTGTCGCCACGAGGCCGTAAGCCGTTTGAGAGAGGACAACAAATACAGCATCTTCCTTGGAAGAGACCGCGGCGGCGGCCGCAAATCGCCCCGCTAATTAAGCGAGCAGTTCGGCGGCTTTGAAGTATGCTGTCAGGAGCTTGGGACCCCTCAACCAGCGGCACACACACGACGAGGAAGAGCCCCGCTGGCGCCACCTTGGTTTGCAGTGATCACGCCTCAATATTGGACGTTCACGTGGGCCGTGCATGCTCGTCCCCCGCACCTGTTGTGTGTGATCTGTGATTGGACAGTACCATCTGCACGTGTTCCCTGATCTAGGGAATTGAGGAGAACATACCGTTTATAATGAGCTACCCAGCTCATTCGAAGGAGCGCCATGTAGAGGAACGCCAGATTCGAAAGCTCGCCATGTAAGAAAGAGCTCGTCATGTACGAGAGCTCACCTTGTACATAATGTAAATAAACCCTCACCAAGTCTCTCTTCCTCCTGCCTCGGCAACTTCATCCCGGATCTCCGGTGCCTGCAAACCCCGGTCGTAACAACGCTAGCACCGCAACTATGCGCGCACGCCTTCATACTTCTAAGGTCCCTCAGCTATAGGGACTTTACATACTTCGAAGATTGTGTGTTCTATATCAAATGAAAAAATCCACGGCACACAATTTGAAAGTCTCTTCAACTCTGGGCGGTGCATTTCATGGCAGTTAAAAAAAACGGAACACAATGACGAGTTTACACGGTCGAGGAGGCCCACAAATCTTCGATGCAAAACCTGCATTTATATTTCAGGAAGTTTTTGGACGCTACAAATGTAAATCGCGCTGGTTCTAATTCTTGTATTCAGCTAAACGCCACAGTAGTGCATGTTTTAACTTTTATAAAACAAGATTATGTGAGAAACCACGATAAAATTCAATGACCATATCCATGGTCGTTCAAGTTATCCGCTCGCTTATCTCACGTTCGTTCTCAGTGCGTCGAACGTATGGTGTGCTCATATATTGATGACAAGTTGTGCTGCTATTCTTCACCCCCATCGTTATATCTGTCATGCTTACGTAGACAGACCTATTGAGATTTAGCGACGAGCAAGAAGAAGAAAAAATTGGCAGCATGTCCATGGAGTGAATGATGGAGAGTGGGGTGAAGGATTCGTCCGTCCATTCGTTTTTGCTTCTGTCCGTCCATGCGTCCAACTGTGTGACCGTCCATGCGTCCATCCGCCCGTCCGTGCGTGCGTCTGTTCGTGCGTCCGTCCCTGCGTTCGTCCATGCATCCGCCCCTGCGTCCGTTCATGCGTCCATTCATGCATCTGTCTGTGTGTCCGTTCGTCCATCTATTCAACATTCCAAGTACCACCATCTCGCATCTTTTCATCATATATTTTCCATATAGAATCACCGCAATCCAGCGGGCATTCCAATGACTAAACGAGAGGTGGCACACGCACACTTTCTTACGGCTTGCGCTTCGTCTCTACTTCCCACGTTAATTCCCTCGAGTTCATGGTATATACTAATTAATTGTATTCGTGGCACTGCGGCTCAACGCTAGCTAAACTTTTCTAAAACTAAGTAGGTTACATCCAGCGAGTATAACGTAGCAACCCTTTCTTGTCAGATAGTGCTCAATGTACATGCCAATGGCTGCTAATGGGGATCGTAGCGTGCCGAATGCTCCTGTCTCTCGTTCCCCATTAGCAGCCATTGCATGTACATCGAGCACTATTCAATTGTTCAACAACGCACAGAAGAAATCTCTCACCGGCGCCACCTTGGAAGCTAAAAAGTTATACTTGTTACACACTACAACGGCTACGAGGGACGAACGGGTGCCGGAGCTTCGCCCCTAAAACAGTTCGAAACGCCCGCTTTGAAGTACGAGCGTAGCGTCCTCTACCCTGTGCTTTCTCGGTTGTTCGCACTCTGGTTCGCTCTCGTGGTTGGTTTCGAAACAACCGGAGCGCCACGTGCGGAGCGCCCTGTCGGCCGGCGACCGCACGGACGCCTCTCTGCGGCAGCGCATGCGCCGGGCATTCATTGACTCGATTCATCTCATCTGTTGACCCGCGGCCCGTTCAGTGTGAGGCAGTCCACCGCCGTCGTTGCTCCTGGCTTTTATCGGCGCGAAACCAAGTAGCAGCGATGGAGCGCGGTGAGTTCGGCGGGGCGTGTCACCGAACTGGGGTGGGTGCTTCAACAATTGTCACCCCGTTTCTCACATCGTGTGCCTCCCGTCCGCCTTCCAATCTTTTTTCTTTGTACGACGTTCTACGAAAGCTGTCGTCTGCTGCGTGCACCGAAATAGGTTTTCCGGCGTGCGTAACACGATAGCGCGACTTTTTGGCATGCATATGACCCTGCCTATTCCAACGCCTGCCGTTACGTCATTTCGGAACCCCCTCCCCCTTTTTTTTCTTAGCCTCGACTCTTCACGATAGAACTCGCGCAACATTTACATATTATGCAAAAGTTGGAATGTGCACGTGTACCGCGTGTGTAATTTTTTGATGCTGGTTTCGCTTCCAAGCGGGGTCTTTAACCGGAATATCTAGGTGATTTCATAAAAGCGTAATAAGAAAACAAGTCCGACTGCTTCGTTCTAGGGCTTCGTATTTTCATCTTCCAGGTAGTTTGTACACCGTTCCATAAGGCATAAACTTGACGAGTGTAAGTTTCAGCTTGCCACATTCTAAGGTTCGTTTTCTTATTGTTTCATTGGTGAGCAACGCCGCAGTTGTGCACTACACCTTTGCGGGCTTCAACCAGAGGTAAGAGGTATCTGGACGGCCGCCAGGCACCACCAGTATTCCTGGTCAGAAGTATTTTCGTTTCGAGCTTCGCCGAGACCACGCACCTCCGCTCTCGGGATTGTTGTGCCGTGGCTCCGCGCTTGTCATTAGCAATTGTCTCCTCAAACCAACGCGTGGTTTTTTTAACCTGGCAGCGCTCAACTGTTGCATTGACAAAACTTGGTTCGAGTTATAGGCCAGAGCCGTACCCAGGAATCTTTTCCGGGGGGCGTTTTTGTGTAGAACAGCTAATTTTGGCAACTAGTGGTTGATAGGGCGTGTAAATACTTTAACATGACCCAAAAAGTGAAATAATTAAAAAAAATTCGGGAGGACTCAGAATTAACCCCCTCAACGCCCCTGTTACGGCCCTGAGCCAGCTTAACAGGTAAGATGTCGCGCTACTGAGCTTGAAGATACGATTTCCGGCCACGGTGGCTCCATTTTGACGTTTAATGCGAGAACACCAGTTTACTTGGAGTTCAAGTGCACATAAACGAACCCCGTGTTGTCATGATCAGTCCAAACTCGCTCACTATTAAAGCATGCTTGACAATCATATTGGCGCGTGGTTTTACTCCATATTGGCTTCACGTTTTCAATTTGTCATGTGTACGATAAGGCGTGTAAACGAAAGGAACACATAAAACTTTCGCGTTATATTCGTCCCTTGCTGCATAATCCCCCCCGAACAGCTGGTGTTCATTACGTCGCCTTCGACGAATCTGAGAATTACGAGTTGTATTGCAACTGACTAACCAGCAATGCATACACACTAATGCCTTGTTTTGGTATAAACTTAATTAGACAGAAAAAAAAAACGCCTATATAGAACTTCGTTGTATACTGTCTCGGTTCATTGTCGACGAATGAGAAATATCAGCCGTACGCAACAGTTCAACCCTCTCCCGCGCGCTCATTTCATGCATGCGTGTCGGCTTGCGTTCAGCGATACCACAGGCCCTTCAACGTATCCAGCCGAACAAAAGGGCCCTCAGATATGCCGCAGAGCGCGCCTCTACGAGCGGCGATACACCCGTCTTCTTCCACCAAGCTGCGGCTATATTTACACCCGGCGACGGCTCACTCTCCGAATTCTTTAGCCGGCGTCGCGACTTCAGTGTGGTGGACGCAGATTATCGCGATGAAATGGTCGTCATAGCTGCTGGGCAACCTTTAATTGTTCATTCCACTTTGTTAGGTTTTGCTACTCGTTAAGTATTTAACCGAGCCGCACGATTATTTTCTGCCACAATTAACAGTGTTTGAAATACGCGCGCTAGTGTCAGTTGTTTGTTTGTTTTGTTTGAGACTGACGTTATTAAAAAGAGAACTCTCGAACACTAAAATGTTTTAAAAGCCTATTATAGTTGAGTGGGAAGCGAGCAAAATTCACATATTGATATTGCAGTCGAGCGAGGCCACAACGGTAGCCATCCGCTAGTCGCTTGGCGATGCCTCATTTGTATTTGTTTCAAAATAACGCCGACAATCTCTTGTCGGCGAAGTACTTGCAGTACTTTTGCTCAAAGAATGGGAACAGTGGTGGCTGAACGTTTAATAAGTGTACGAGTAAAGTGAGCGTGAAAGATCGACTAACATATATTCGACCTTGCGACGTACGGGCAACGACCTTGGCAGGTTGTCACATCCTGTGCGGTCGCTTCACGGCATTGTCTTGTAGTAGAGAAATAATAGCACTGCCGCCGTGACACGCCTACCCGGCGGCGATCAACGAACATCCCGGCTTTAAGGGCAGTGTCGCTACCGGCCGGCTCCGATAACGTTGCTACGCTTGTGCACAGACACGCCTATTCTAGGTGGCGAGCCGCCGATGCCATGAACACGCTAAGCGTTTCCACCGATTTGACAGCCGCTGCCGGCTGTTCGCCTTTGCGATTCGACTCTGCCTGCTACGAACAAGAAAGCGGCGACGTTGGCGAGGGTGAGGACGAGTTGCTTGTGCCTGCTCGACTTTGTGACAAGACCGCGCAGCATTCGGCAGTTTCTGGATAGCGCGCGCTTCCGTTTGACCCGGGTAGGCAGAACGGGGTGGATGTCCGGCCTTAGTGTAACCGCCCCGAAGCAGTGCGATTATTCCAAAGCGTCAGCTGAAGTGTTTTGTTAGCTCCTCGTTGAACGCATACACAGCGGAACTCAATCCTAGCCCAAAGCCGCGAACGGCATGTTCGGCTTTATTTACATACGCTCTAGTTACCCAGGTGAAAATTTCCTGTTGGTTTTCTGTTGGTTCCAGTATTGATGGTTTATTAGCACATTCCCCGTAGTTGATGGGACCAGTAGGTGATGGGACCAGTAGGTGATGGGACCAGTAGGTATTGGAACCAGTAGGTAATGGAACCAGTAGCTGATGGAACCAGTCACTGAAACCAGTATCCGAAACCAGCAGCTACTGGTTTCAGCTCAGGGTTGCATACATGCAACAAAATTGTTACTCACCGAGATGGAGGACGCCCCCAATCAACAAGGTGGTGCCCAAACGAACTCAAATGCATGTTTCTGCCCAATTTAGCAACTTTAGGGTTACAAGCACATAACTTTTATGGCTATCCAGATGGTTGTGCCATTCGATTAGTAAGTCAGTGCTTATTGTAACTTGCACGTTCTACATTCCTGTGCCAAGTTAACAGCATGCATTGGGCGTTAAACAAACAGCCTTAGTGTTTAAGAATTTATTGTGCTTGATCGTCAAACATCTGCTTGCGCACTTTCGATTTCAGGAGATCTTGGATCTTCTCAGCCAGGATCCTGGGCAGATTTTTTTCCGTGTCAGCAGTGTTGACGTCTTTCTGCTGTCCCCAGTGCTTGAGTGTTTCTACAAACAGACGAGTCGATTTTGAGCATTAGACAACAAAAAGTAGTGATTGCGGCAACGACAACTGCCACACCATAGAGGCAGAGCTTGGGTTTGAGCACTAAAGCTCCGACATCACTGGATTAGGAATGTGCATGACTTAGTTTCACAAGCTCCACAAAACCCAAGTTGTCCTGTTCGGCAGCTGATGGCAGTTAAATTTGGTGCACAGTTTCATGTGCAACAGATTGTCAGTTGAGCATAGGAGCCTACCATGCACCCCATCAAATTTAACCCAAACTCAGAGATATCTTTCCATATTTCCAGTACAAAGTGCAACTTCTGTTCACCCTATATACCAAAATTTTGTTTTGACAACTCGCAAAGCAAACAGCATGAATTTCACTCTTTCATTTTCGTTCATGCTGCCAGGCTGTGTAAAGATGACTTCCTGCATGCGCTGTGGAAAACTATTCATGCTAGTTGTACCTGACACAACAAGAAGTTTCTCCGGTGTCAGCGGCTGCTTGGGCTGCTCCCCCAATGCTCTCTTCCTGGAGCCAACGGTCCCTGTGACGCTCCTAGATGCAAGAACGTTGCTTCCCCATATAGCGTGGGCAGCATCCTTCACCACCAAGGTAGCCTTCTTGTTCCCAAATATTTTTTTTGCACACACACCACTTATTGTTACGCCTTTCGTCAAATGGAACTGTGAAAAAGCAAAATAATGGAGGAAAATCCCTACTGTAAGGAGCAATGAAACAAAAAATGCTGCATGTTACTTCTGCTAAACATACAACAAAACTAACAAATTGTTTAACCAATGCACCTGGCACAACACAACGATGTAGCACATGAATAGTATGTACAGTCTATCACACTTGTCTATGGTGCACAAGTGGTGTGCTGCAAATCAAATGCAGTAAAATGTTATTGGTTACTCTGTTAGAGACAATGCTTTTGAGCCTGTGCGGTTCATCTAGTATATTCAACTGCACATGAATGCAAGAAGTATCAGTGAAATTGAGTATCTGCTTTAGAATTTTGCCATATTTCATCCACACAGCACTGCTCAGGTGCTCAAGACAGGTGTGATCAGCACTGTACACCTTGCTATTGCTGATAATAAAAAAGAAAAACTGTGTGCTGGTCCCAACGGTATTCATACTTCTCTCAAAAAGTACACTGAGTAAAACTGAAGACTTGAGCATGCTAAAAAAATAAAAATGGTAAAGATGCTGCAAGCAAGAAGCTTTAAGAAAGCTTTCGTAATTAACTATACCACCTAGATCTATAGAGTAGCTGTGACTACCAATAGAAAAAAAAACGGTTAAGCATGAAAAGCAGCTGCAGACAGTGACATTAAATTTCGAGCAAATTACTTACAGAGCCATCTTCCATATAAATGAAATCTCCATTTGGGCCTGCAAGAAAGATATCAGGTCCTTGTCATGGCACAAAAAAAAAAAAATTATTGTCAGAATATCTGAGGTGACATCTGAGCTGACCTGGATGTGTAGTGTTCTTTTCTCCACCAACAGTGCTTGTCCTTTCCTCTGGTTCTACAGCAGTAGATGAGCACGGTGCTACGCAACATTTAGAATTATTCAAAAATGGCTTATCTTGGTGCACAACTTGCTCTAATTGAAACAAAGTTTACTGTCTATGAAACCAGAGCTGTTACTTACGGAGAACACGTTCACTGCAGGCCATGTTGTCCATAATCAACAGATCTAAAGTTACAAAGATATAGTGACAGTAACTGTCACTCCAGTTTTGAAATGCAGGGAAGTATTATAAAAGAAGCAAAGTACTCACTTCCGACGAAGCTTTCTCCTTCATCTGTCTCAGAATGTGCTGTAATAAAAATGATTCAGGTGTAAAAGTTTAGATTTCAACCCCTCAAGCCTGTTAAATCTGGATGCTTTTGTTTAAAGCTTCATGCTAGTCAGAGCGTGCCTTAGAGCATTGGCTGCTTCTAAAAGCTACGATGAGGTGCACATCTCCAAGTCAATTCACTTCGGACTTTCAAACCAAAAATCACAATGTAACATAGCGATAAACCATACCAAGGAAAAATTTTGTTCGTTCGAGGTTTTCTCGATTGGCTACTCTGTTTTACAGTTCAAACTTTACTTTCATCTATCCACCTCCACTTTCAAAGAACCAACATCATTTCATTATCATGGCACTAGCATCTTCTATATTACATACTGACTGAAGCTGCCATCTTACTGCAGAACAGCTGAACTTACACTCCAAAGTTAATTCATGCTGTGTTTGGCGGGCACTTTTTCAAAACAAATAAAAAGTGCAGCACTCTTTGAACTCGTTCGGCAAGTTCATCAAGTAAAGCCAAATCTCTATAACCTTTACTTTGCACATACTACTGAGCGAGTTGCTTAGACAAAATATGAATAAATAAATAATAAAAAAGCTGACTTCATTAAACAGGTCAAAGTATGCTATATTACTGTCCCAGTGAAATATGGAACTGATGCATTTACTCAAGAGCATAGGTGTATGCAGTTCTTATGGGGAAACAAACCTGACAACATGCCCCGACTGCAAGGCACCCGGTCTTGTTCTACTGCAACTGCATGTACACAAAAAAAGGGTGCACAAGTTTTTATGTAGCACATGAGTTGTCATGTAATCATTATACATGGAGCTTTTGTCAAGTAAATAATGCAGAGCAAAAAGCATTCTTACGCTTGAAAAGCTTGCTTTCAAGGGATCTCTGCAGGCTTGCAACCTGCTGCTTTAGAAACTGGTTGTCGTGCTGCAGCTCCTCAGCACGCAATTTCCACATGTCTCTGTCCTTCTCAAGCTCTTTAACCACCAGCGCCTTCGTTCTCGCCTTCCACACGTCTTTCTTCTTCTTCATTTGAAGAATTTCACTTTTTGGGCACAATTCATCACTATCGGAGGACCCGCTGTCCGACGGAGTGTCTGTCCCTTTCCTTGGCTGAAATTTCATCATGCAAAAAATGACTTCATGAATTCACTAGGATGGCTTGGTGGGCTAGTTGGTATTGCATCTTGAAGGCTACTGTGCACAATAGACAGGAACAACAGAAGCAACACAAGTATCGGCGCTTCACTTTGTGCTTTCTTCTGTTGTCCCTGTCTATTTATTGTGCCCTAGCTGTAGCCTTCAAGGGTCTCATGAGGGTTTTGCTTTCAGTAAAAAAAAATGCTTCTTTTATAGTACAGTGCACTAATGAAGACCATGGCACACTTACCTGTGCTCTAGGTTTACGCCCAGAGTGCGCTTTTTCCAGATTCTTTTTAAGAATTTCGTCATACATGTTTTTTTTAGCATTTGCTCTGTCGTTCTTTTGTTTCTGAAAGAAGTCGAAAGCACAATTACAGATGATGATCAATGCAAGACCAGCAAGTTTTCAGCCGTTTCAAAATGTAGGCAGCATAAATAGCAACCTTTCTTTCAGCCTTTTTTCTTTTTGTTTGGGACTCCACGAGCTCATCAGGATCATCATCTGACGTCGTTTCTTGCATAGGTATTTTTGGTATCACCAACCTCTTGGCCCGCATTTTCGCGCGGGCGTCATCTTCGCTTTCTGTAAGAAATTACGACTATAAAATTGGAACCGTAACATTTCACATACCACACATACCTGCCAGCATCAAGACTTGCGTGTTGTACAAACCAGTGTTTGTGTCATCCACGGGGTCTCGCCAGTACGCGCTGTAAACAAAGCGGTTGTCGTAGTCGCTGGTGTCTTTGGGATCAAACTTCTCGATGTCATGCACGTGAATGACGTGTAACCGTTTGTCGTGATCGTCCAGGAAACGAACAACAGCGTACATGGTAGTACTGATGATTTAACAAAGCCTTAAATGGCATCACACACACACCAATCTCTGAAAAAAATGTAGCAGTCGCGTGTCGCGCACGTGTCGTGTCCATTAAAAATAACACCATAACAACTCCTAGCGGCAAGACTGGGCAATACCAATAACTGCGTGCGGAACAAAATAAATAAATAAATACACCTATAAACAAATAAAAAATGCTTTAAATAAGCTTATAAACAGGTGTAAAAACTGTTCATGTTATAAACAATGTATAAACTTACTAAGATATAATTAAATAGATATGTGTTTTTGAAATCCGGGTTGCAATCCAACTAATTCAACGCCGTACAAGCCAATCCAAGTCGTTTGATTGTGTGAGATCATGGAGAATGTGCGAGTCCGAGCGAACTATGAGCGAACTGTCGTGATTGTGCGCGTGAACACAACGTGTGGCTTCATTACTTAGAAGGTTTTCGGTGAGTTTGCAGTGCGATATTTGCGTGGATCCGCACTGAGGGAGTATGCCTCGTAGAAAGGAATACCTAAACCCAGGCAGCGCCTCCGCCATCCCGTATTCAACGAAAACATATCTCGAAAGATCAGCCTCGAGCGTGCAACAATCACGTCGTGGACTGCAGCAGGACACAAATGTCGCTGGCGGGTCGACTGCTCCGACAGCACTTCGCGTACTGACGCAACCTCCGCAGACTGATGTTGAAGGCGACTGTGACTCTGAATCGGCACATGAAGCGGCCCCAAGTGACGAGCCGCAGCCTTCCGTTGGCGCAGAAATGACAGACGAGCCACAGGGAGATTTAGGGAGCTTCTCTAGTGACGATTTGCTGGCACTGACTGTCAATTTTGTCCTCGAATTTGGCATCCCTTGGAAGGGAGTCGAAGCACTCCAAAAGTTGATAATGCACATACTTGAACGACATGATATACCAGTTACTAAATATCTTTTCAAGAAGAGTGTCGGGGCAGAAATAAAAGCCGCCCGGTTACACTTCTACTGTGAAAACTGTATGACGCTCCTTGCCGTAACAAGTGGCGACCTTGCAGCGCGGAATGCAGTGCGGGTAACGTGCACCGTATGCGGGCAACGTAACAGTGGGCCGCAGATGCTACGCGATGGCCACTTTTTCATAACCCTGCCCATCGCAAAGTTGCTGTCTTCGTTACTTGCCGAGAATGATGCGAGCACTGCACTCCACGAAAGACTGAATTCAATAAACGAGAGTATGTCTGTCGACAAAGATGAAATGACAGACATAATAGATGGCACCTTATACAGGGCACTTAGGCGCGAATTGACATCAAAAAATGATATCACTCTCACTGTTAACAGTGATGGAAGCGCCGTGTTCAAGTCATCGAAGTTTTCTGTGTGGCCCGTTCAAGTGATGGTGAATGAACTCCCAGTGTACATGAGGCAGAAAAATGTGCTTGTGTCTGCTCTGTGGTATGGCCAGAAACATCCCGACATGACTCTCCTACTGAACGCATTTGTTGAACAAATGGACGGTTTGTCGACCAGTGGGATCACATGGAAGGCAGGCAACGAAACTGTGCATTCCAAGGTAATTTTTTTTTAATTATTAAAGCTGCTTGAACAACACGACTTCAAGACATTCTAGTTGTAAATGCTGCACTGAGCTACAATGCATAGACGAGGCTACATTGTTGTGCCAGCTAATTTCTTCCAGTCATGATGAAATCCAGGCCACTTGGGCATAATGACACCATGGAGGATGGCACACTAGTTCATCTTTGTGTGTATTCTTTTCTAGTGCGACTTTATCTCTAAATACTGTCAATTATCTAAGTGTCAAAGTGGTATTTACTGCATTGTGTTTACTGTAACTGTTACAACTTACGGAGATCATGTCCCTTTATGCAAAAGCATGAAAAGTGCTTCTTCTGAATGGATTGTTATCAATTGAAAACTGTTAATAACATCACCCGATCTTTTCCTTGTCCTCAATGTCTACTGCAATAATTGACTTGTGTCTGGCAAAGAAAACAAGCCCTCTATCCATTTCCTTTTTGTTGTACTTCATTGCAGAGGGTAGTTAGGGCTAACAGCTTCCTTTTTTGTCCTTGCTCATGCAGGTGTACTGCTTCAGCTGCAGCGCTGATGCACCAGCACGGGCAGCCATGCAGCACCTAACCCAGTTTAATGGGTATTATGGCTGTGGATGGTGCTTGCATCCAGGGGCAGCTGTGAATGGTTAGTAAAGATGTCGCATTACTGCATAACATGGAGTCAGATTTCTGACTAGATATGTTGATCAGAGTTTCTCTCTTTTTTAGCAATTTTTATGTAAACATTCACCTTGTTTAATGTATCTGGGGTTGCCATTTCTCATCTCAGAGGCAAAAATGTGCTTTATGTCGTAGCGATTCTATGTTTCCAAATTCTGGCACATAGTATGTTTTTCTAAATGTGTTCTAGAAGTAAATTCTCAGAAATATCACTGAAAACAAGTGTGCCATTTACAATCAAGCTTAGCTGTGCGAGATTTTACAAACTTCTAAATTTGTGAGGTTCTCTGTTTTTTTTTCTTACTATTGCCAAACAGGAACTGTCAAGTATCCTGTGGACACTGTTTCACCTGACAGGACAGCAGAAGGCACAAAGGAAATCATGGCCAAGGCTGCTGAAGCTGGAAGACCAGTACAGGGAGCAAAAGGCATCACGCCTTTGATTAATCTTCAGCACTTTAATATAATCTGGGGCTTTACTCCAGATTATATGCATTGTGTGCTTCTAGGTGTGGCACGGCAGATGACGGAGGACTGGCTCTCTAATGTAGGCGAGGAATATTACATTGGGGCACCACAAACTGTGGCAGTATTAGATCAACGTTTGTGCTCTATAAAGCCGCATAGCTGTATGCCACGACTTCCCCGCTCAGTTTCTCTGAGAAAGTATTGGAAAGCCTCGGAGTGGCAGCAATGGCTACTGTATTTTTCATTGCCTTGTCTGGAAGGCCTACTTCCACGGCAGTATCTTAAACATTTTGCATTGCTTGTGAAAGGTATTGCCCTTCTTCTGCAGGACACAGTGTCCCTCAGTGACATTTCTGTAAGCACAGACTGCTTGGTAAAGTTTGTTGTCGACATGCAGTTTCTCTATGGAGAAAAAAACATGACTTTCAATGTACATCAATTGTTGCACATGGCTCAGAGTGTTCTGAACCAAGGACCTCTTTGGGCACATTCATGTTTTGCTTTTGAGTCTAACATTGGCCAAATTAAGCAGCTGGTCACATCAGCAAAAGGTGCCCCACTGCAGATTGTAGAGCGCTTAATGATGGCCAGCAACTTCAGGTATCTAAAGGCTTCAGCTAGCCCTTGCACTCTGAAGTTTTTGACAAAAGCTGGCCCATCAAATAGTAAAGGTGGTTTACTGCTCAGCAAACCCCGAGCTGTGTCTGACCAGCTGCTTCACCTTGTGCAGGACCATGTTGGCAACATCGTTAGGGGCCGTGTCATGGAACATGACCGAGTGATTGTATCACCGGGTGTTCGGTTTCACAGTGAGCAGTACTCAAGGCCGAACAAAAGTGACAGCACTGTATTGCAAATATATTTGGGAACGTGCTTGAAGTTGAAGCACATTGTTTCTATTAGGGATTCGTCAAGAAATGTAAGGATTTTTGCACTGTCAAACAAATTCTTGTCACGTCGTGCATTTGGCACTGAGCACATAATGAAATCAGAGGATGCGAATTCCCAACAGCTAGTGGAGCTGTCTGCCAGTGTTGTCCCTTGCAACTATGTAGAGGTCAATAGAAAGTGTTTTTTTCAGAGAATTTCTTTGAAAATGCTCTCTGGTGGTTGTTAAAGGGACGCTTAAGAGCAACATTGAATTAGTTTCATCATTCTATAAAAAGGTCTCATCATATAAAAATCGCACCAATACCTTCTTATACCTACTTTTTGTACTTTTTGTCAGAAACACTTCACATCTGTAAAATTAGTTTTTTTTGTTCCTTGTGTGTTGTGGCTTTATTAATAATTCACTGCTCAAGCCACCTTCTAAATTACAATGATATGAGTAGAAACCTCAGATGTGTACACCGCATTGTCATTGCATGTCAAGCTGTTAAATGAATGGGCTGTTAAAAAGAACCTCCACATGTCAGTGAACTGCAGGTGTAGATGTTTGTGGATTGTGCAGTGAAACAGTTGTTTTTAGAGGAAGTGAGAAATGCCATTTTCAATTGATTTAGCTATTGCCAATTTGTGCAAATTCATGCTGTATACTGTCGAGTGCCTCTTGAATTACTAATAAACTTCATGATTGTGAGTATTGACAATTCTCATTGTTTAAGCCCAGCTTTAGCCCTGTCTCTGGGTGTAAACATTTTGTATTATAAAAAAAAGAAGAGAAAGTGTGCGCTGTTGTACAGTACAAGGTTTAATGTGCACTGGGTTGGTCAAATGTTCCCAGGCAGTGCTGTCATAAGATTACAAGCGTAGCAGCCTGGGAACGTTTGAGCACCCCTTTATATTTGAACACACCTTGTGTGTTCAGGGTGCATGCAACTCTTCAAAATTCCTCCCTTTTTTCTCTGTATCCTTTGTACATGTATGTTTCCAAATTAAATAACAATAAAACCATTGAAATAAAAAAGAACATATTCGAAGCCTAAAAGTCTAGGAATTTGTCTATGAGCTGCTTCTTTGTGCTTAGGCAGCAGTGTAGATTCACCAAACTTCATTTCAGCACCAATATGCTTTGTTCTTCAGGGCATTAAAAATATGAAACACTGTTAATGAAGCGATAGACACCTACTGTGGCTTAGGTGCTGGCTCCCTTCTGGTGTTGCACTGTTTTCTTCACGACATTTTTTATTGTTCATTTCCCCACCTGTACGTCAACCTTGTCGTACATTGTCTCTTTCTCGACTTATCTCTCTGCTTCACTATGTCTCGTGCATTTATGCCACAAAATTGGTTTCCCCATCATGTGAGCAGCATGTTAAGTTAGTATACTCCAACGAAGCAAAGCCTAGTTTATGCTTAAAAAGTCTCCGCAGCTAATCTGAACATTTTTTGTGTGTAGTGAACTACTTCTTGTGGAATAAAGGCTTCACTATCACAAGCACTATGTTCATTATAATATAAACTTATTAGAACTAGTCAGAATGTTGAAATGCAGAGCAC
This sequence comes from Rhipicephalus microplus, assembly GCF_043290135.1. Lineage (NCBI taxonomy): Eukaryota > Metazoa > Arthropoda > Arachnida > Ixodida > Ixodidae > Rhipicephalus > Rhipicephalus microplus. The sequence goes on along the minus strand of NC_134700.1, from coordinate 249,496,307 downwards.
CCACAAAAATATTCTTTGGATATCTTCTTTAGTCCTTCGAAAACCCAAGACACTGCCTTGAATTCCCTTGACTTTTGTTTTTTGAAACCTGTATAAACAGTCTCTACGTCATATTTCTCTATACTACATCTTAATTGCTCAATGTATTGGCACACCACTTTCAAGTACAGTAAAGTCTTAGTTATAATCAGAAGATACAAGCCTCATGATTGAATGTTTCGGCTAGTTAGAGTTCTCAGGAAACCACGAAGTGGACCACCACTATAATCAGTTCAAGCAGCTGAGAACCGTCCGGTATTGCCTAATGGTCCCAGCAGCATCCCAGGGTGAAACCAGTAGCCTGCTTGAACCAGTACAGAAAACCAGCAAGCATCCTGCTGGTACCAGTAGAGCCAGCAGACAGGGTACTGGTCCCAGTAAAGAACCAGTAGGCACCCCACTGGAACCAGCAGAAAACCAGTAGGCACACTGCTGGAACCAGTACAACCAGCAGGTAGCTTGCTGGGACCATCAGCAAACCAGTAAGAACCAGTAGGCACTTTGCTGGAACCAGCAGAAAACCAGTAGGCACCCTGCTGGAACCAGTACAACCAGCAAGAAACCAGCAGATTAACTGCTGGTTCCATCAAAAACCAACAACTCCCAACAGAAAACCAGCAGGAAATTTTCACCTGGGTACTGCGGTCGGTCTGCGATCCACTGTTTTGAATTCTACTGTATACATTTATTTCGTAGGAAGTTGCCTGATTAACGAGTTCATTTTTGTCGCGCCAAGTACGGAGAAGGGATGAGAAGTCGCCGAAAAATTAAAAAAAAAAATGCCGCTAGGGGCCACATTTTGGCAAGTCCACTCGTGGAAAAGTTGCCACCAGGGGCATTTCTTGTTCGTTTTGGTCACTAACTTGTGCATTATGGCTGTGTGGTCAAGTGCATGACAAGTTAGCCAGAGGTACTTTTAAATGTTTAATCTCTAATGCTGCAACCGTATTTCACATTAATCCTTGCATTCTCATTCACTAGCACAGTGATCTCATTCCTGAATCATCTGCTGAGCATGAAAAATTTTCTCAACATCAAGAAACGTTGCTTCTTCTAAATCTGATCAGACCTTACCCACAGAACCGTAGTATTGTGCTGATGGTGCACCACCTTGAAAATGTTAAGGGTAGCACCATTACTGATGGAGGGAGATAGTATGCACTAACACTACCCAATTTTACTATTGGGGGGCTGTTTTGTGAAGTAATTAAGCAGTGTGAAGTTTTTCAAAGGTGATTCTTGCCTACAAGAGTTGAGAAATGCAACTGCGCAATTGACTATTAATTTCACATAAAATGTAGGTAGTTTTAATGAATAGGTACGAAATGACACTGCGAGTATAAAGATGTTATTCAAAATATGCATTATGCGCTCTATCTCAACGATATCAGTGATGAACGAACCGAAGAAATTCTTGTTCCCATAATTCCTGTGGCCATGACAAGACCCAGTCCTTCCAAGGGTCTCTGTCGCACTAGGTAAAGCACTTCCCTTTCAGATGTTTCTTTAGGGGACTAGACACATATGGTAATTGCAGGTGATGAATGTTGGCCTGTTTAACACCTTTGGCTGTCAAAAATCTGATAACACGGTGCTACTCCTTAATCGTCAAACTTTGCTATGTGAACGCCGTCTTTATATACTTGTATATGATCATGTTTTTATATGCTCTTTATACGAGCCTCCATGCTCAGATTCAAGGCAGAGATTCCAATCGCATCCTTAGATGTCTCGCTATGTTCTCCCGTAGCATCATAGGCATCTATGTTAATGGTCATGTTATGACTGTTGGTACCTTTTCGTCCGAATTCTCCTTTCTTTAGTTTTGCAGTACAAGGGATAGTGCCATCATTATTCTGGTGTAAAGTTTGACAATTCCGTAATACATTACAGTATGTGGTCTATTGATATATTTAAAAGATTCTAGTGACTATAATTTTCATTAAGCAAGTGTTGACATTTTTCTTTTTACTGTAGAGTCCCACACTTTTAAAAAACTAGATTGAATACTGTTTCTTTCTTTTGTTACAAATCACTTGATAAAAGTTGAAATTTCGTTTAAAGTGGTGTATTAGTCATCTAAGAATCGGTGTGTGTTACGGTTTCCTTCACGTCATTCTTTTTACATGCAGTGACTGATGAAGCATATGTCACGTTGGCAACGGACGACACCTACTCGCTGGGTGCCCTTGTGTTGGCTCACTCGCTCAAGAGGGTGCATACCTCACGGCAGCTGGTCATCCTTGTCACCAGTGCAGTCACTACACAGATGAGGTGAGGACAAGTGGGAAGTTTATTTTCACTGCAGTTCAAAGCCCCCCCCCAACACACAATGCTCTTGCCATCTCTTTTGCATCTAGTAATGCTAGCTAATTTCCACCGGAGATTGATCTGTTCATTTTAGCTGGGACCATTGTGCATATTTTGCTCCCCCTAGTTTATGTGGGTGCTGATATTGCCTATAGAACCTGTCGTGCCTAAATTTATTTTGCTGGGATAACGCTCATCTGGAGTGCGCATGTATGTAAAAATGTTACTAGGGCAATTTATGTAGCACACTTTAGATTACTCAGGATTAACCTTGTAGCTGCAGAATATATAAATTAGTCATTGAGGATATGAGTTAATATCAGGATTAATGAGTTATTTGGGCAAAAACACTGAATAGAAAATTTGTAAAACGTTCAGACTAAAATCTGCTATTTAAATGAAATATTTGATAAAAATAATCCCTGAATGTCAAATTGATCATAAAATAAGATACTTTTGATAAAGGGAGAGAGGTGTAAAGCATCCTTAAAGCAAAATAAGCATTGAAAGCTAGACTTCTCAATGAAGGGATTACATGTCTCAATGAAAGGATTAACCCTTTCAGCCCTGAATTTTTTTTTTACTTTCAGATATTATTTTTCTTGTTTTTTCAGTTACTACAACCTCAAGAACAGGAAAATAATTTTTTCTGAACATCTCATCAGTATACAAAAGGCACCATATCCTATTGTAGAACACCGGGGCTTAGTGCTTGTAAAGTGAAATATGATGATTTTAAGTACACATGTTTATTTAGCCCTGTAAGTGCAAGTTATCGTTGGGAAGCTAACATACAGCAACCACGTATTAGTTAGAGCGCCCAAACTGTGCAAAGGCAAGTCTTTGCGCTCGTGGCACACAGCTCCTCATTGCACTTGGCCACCGTCTACTTATTGAACACTGTGAAAGATCCTACGTCATAAAAAATGGATGAATCCTGCTTTGCAGTGCCAGAATTTTGCCCATGTTTGCAAGGGTAAGCTAATTAAACTACACTTTATCATCGTATTCTTCCAGCTACATCATGCACCATTATTATATTTCATAAAACGAATTAAAATATATTACGTATTATCTCACTATTAGACGCCCCTTACATATTATCTAAGTGATGTCTACAGGTTTCTCGACCAGAATAACAAGAAACCGGGAGCTTTTACAAGAGCTACACATCTGGATTGGCCTAAATGCATTCAGAGGTCTGACAACCACTGAGCTCTGGTGTCCCATATTTAGGACATGAAGACTGTCCATTGCTGCGAGCGATAAGTTAGTGTTAGGGAAGACCCACTTTGTAAATAGCAAGTTGAAACTCTTGGAAACAACAGCAAGAGAATTGATAGCTACTGATCTAATAGTTAACCAGTAAGGTGTCATTTGTTTTTAAGGTTGTGGAGTCATTATCACGTTCCACCATTTTCCCTTTATGACGACAAAAAAAAAAATACTACCTATGCTTGCGCAGGTGTATTGAGGATACTTCGGACACCTTTTTTAATTTAAGACTTCATTATGTCACATTTGGCAGCAAAACTTCCTGTCCTTTTCATAAAAAAGGTTTAACACTGCCATCATGAGATGTAGAAAAGTTCTATGGAGAACATTTCATACCATCTTCAGCTGGGTTCCTTGATAGCTGAGCTTTGAGATTTTTTTATAAACAAGAAACTAATGTTCTACTTTAGTATCTCAAATACTCTGATGTTTAAGCAGAATTTGGAACAGTCCCAGGTTTCATTGCCCCTCATTTTAAGAATCCAAGAAGTCTTATTACTTGAAACAGTGCAATGAATATTCAAATAATCTTAGCAAATTCTAAAAAGTAGAAATTGTACTTCTAGGGCTTTAAAGTTGGAATGTTTTGAATATTTTCACATTTCTAGAAGTTCTTAATCGTAAGCTTTAACAAAACACTATCATACCTCCTTATTCATTGTGGCAAACCAGGTCGCTGCTAGCCCAGGCTTTCGACCTTGTGGAGGAGGTGAACCTGTTGGACAGCAGAGATCCTGCGAACCTTGCCCTCCTCAATCGGCCAGAACTGGGCGTCACATTCACCAAGTTGCACTGTTGGAGGCTGGTGCAGTTTAAGAAATGTGTCTTCATGGACTCCGACACCCTGGTGAGCTGAAAAGGTTAACGATTACCTACAGGGCGCACATGTTGTGGCAAGTTGTAAAAGGATAAGAAATGGCTCGTAATGCGTCTGACATTGGGGATGCTGTGCGACACAATACAATGCTTACAGAAAGCTTGCTGCTTACTACCCAGTTAGCAAATCGCACACGATAAAATGTATTCATGCAGGGGAACGCAGATGAACCATAGGCGTAGCTTGGATACATGTGTTGCTGGGTGCACTGGTGTAGCGTGGGGGAGGCTCAAACCCCCCTCAAAACTAATTTTTGCATGTGTATATATACATGCACACATATATACACACATGCATAAAGTATGACTGACTCTCCCCCACCCCTCAGAAAAGTTTTTGCCTGAAACTGATCCATAAAAAAAGCACTATTTAAAAATGGCAATGCTTTGTCACAGTTGTAGCAAGCCACAGCATTTTAATCTAAAAAGTTGTTAAATGTGCTAGGGAAGCTTAATTGGAATATTTTAAGTTTTTCCTCAGTGAGAAAATGAAAAGCAGTTCTTTTTTTCCAGGATTATGAGCCCACTGCCCCGATGTTGTTTTTACCTAAAGTATAATGTATACCTCCAGAAATTCCGCTGACATTGTTGTTGCGGTTCAGAAGGTAGCTTGAGGTCTAATTTTCTTGATAAACTTTAACAATCATTGTCTTTAATGTTATTTGGTATTATATTTACTGTTCGATTTTTCCAGTTGAATCAAGGGAGCAATAAATTGTAAGATGCCTGCTCACCTTAGCCTTTCCTTCAATCCCACAATTTCGTCATAATTTCAACTCTTTGACAAAGCCTGGTGGGCTGCTGATAGGGAAAAAAGTGTGGTTGAAAAAGGAATATAATTAGCTAGGTCATGTGAGGAAGTTGGGAAATCAACAGGCATAATTAGAAAGTAGCTAGCATAAGAAATGTATGTTGATGATATACACCTGGCCTTTGTACTGCTCATGTATCGGTTGATGTCAATTAGACTAAATTAGGCTAAACAGAGGTATTGAGTGCTTGTTTTTATGTAGAATCTGCTGGGGGTCTCGTTGATGGTGGCGACAAGAGAGAGCTGTCGAGCAACTTCCTCCCGGATGTACTGTTGAATTTGAGGCATTAACACGCTGTAGTCGGGGCCACTGCTTTCGCACTCCAAAGCCGAAATATCAGCTGTTTGCGTATTAGCGCGACGTGTAGAAATTAGTTGCTTGCGCAGCTCATCGAAACTTTGACATAGCTGAATCACGGCCGTGACGGTCTGTGGGTCTTTGACCACAAGCATATGAAAAGCGTCGTCATCAATGCCTTTCAATGTATTCTTTATTCTGTCAGCCTCCGTCATCCTCGCATTAACTCTCCTACAGAGGCTGATCACATCCTCAATGTAGCTCGTGAAGCTCTCACCATTTCGCTGAAATCGTCCCCGCAGGCCCAGTTCAGCACGAAGCTTACGCATGGCTGTACGACCGAAAACAATGTTCAATTTTTTCCCTTTGCAGGTCCTCCAAAACTGTGACGAGCTATTTTCCAAGGAAGAACTCTCTGCTGTCCCGGACGTTGGCTGGCCTGACTGCTTCAACTCTGGCGTTTTTGTTTTTGTCCCCTCCGAGGCCACTTACAATGCTCTCATCACATTTGCTGGAGAGCATGGCAGCTTTGATGGCAAGTGATTGCTTTTTCTGGAATCCTTGGATTTTTGTTTTGTATGTTACAAAGTGCTTTTAGCAAACAAAGGGACAATGACACTGAGGGAACACAAAGGCCATTTGTAACTCCTCCTAGAGAATATGCGGGCTAGCTCAACTACAGGATAATCTTGTTAAAGGAAAACTGAAGGAACTGAGATGTTTTAACCGGAGTTTCGTTACTGAGGAAGGTGCGGGAGCAGCATTTGTGTGCAAAACCAGCCTAATTAGAGGCCATAGTTCCACTTTAGTGGAAATTTTGCATAGATTCTACAGTACAGCAGTTGCATCATGCAGATGCAGCATGTTTTGTGGGGTCTCAATGTGGAGAAAGCACCACGCTCTTGGAGTGAACGGCCACAGCAGACACAGTCGGAACAAACCAAACACACATTTAACTACATTTAGAGTGACGATATCACCAGATGAATTATTGTACATCAAATCGTGATCAAACATGCTAAATAACCTTGTACAATATTTGCGATTGAAGTGTTACTTTACATGTACAGATTTCAAGATCTGTACTTGTGCAAGCTACTACGTACAAGTCATTTACATGTTTCCAAACATCATCTTGATTAATCAATATATGCTCATAATATATGCTCACAAGTGCCACAGTCATTTAAGCAGGCCTGTCTATGCCAGCTATTCCAAAATCAAAACTGCTACTTTTGTGGCTGGAAATTGCCCGACACACCAATCATGCAGATCTTTGAGCTTCATCAGACCTCGCGCTCACACTTAGTTCAGTTTTTTTTATATGTAAAAGACAAGGAGAGATCATTATGTATTAACTTTATGCTCTGATGCTTTTTAGGTGGTGACCAAGGCCTGCTGAATCTGTACTATCATGACTGGTCAACAAAGGACATCACCAAACATCTTTCCTTTATTTATAACATGAACTCAAATGTGTCCTACACCTATTTGCCTGCATACAAACAGTGAGTACACATTTTCTTGCATCAAACTCTGCTTGAAATGCATCATTGAACCTGAAGGGAGCTGGAAAATGTGTTCAGTTTACTAACAGTTGAACAAGGGGGCAGAATTTAAGGTTGAAATCGGTCATATTAGAAGATATTAACAGGGCCATCTTCACTTACTTGCAGGTTGCATCTACTGAAGGATTGACAGATTAATGGGCCAAGAACGGTAGTGACAGGGGCATGTAGTCCAAAGTCATGTAATCAGCCTTTAAAATCAAAAGTACAAGAAAAGCTTACCCTCTACTGTCTTTGTGAAGCCACATGACCACTTTTTGATGGCCACTAACATTTCGGGGCTCCACGTTTTCTTCTCTTGACTCCTGCTCTGCTGTGGTAGGTCATCTGGTTTGAAAAGCAGATAATGCTTCATAGGACACCAGATGCTTAGCTTTGCAGACTATGCATATTAATCAAAAGCAGTGAGCAGCCGTAGTCTTGAATATTCATTGTCTCGGGGCATTCAGCACTGCGAACTGGCTGGTTGCTGAAGAGAGGCCGCTGATAATGGATATCGTTAAACTCTCATTAAACGAAACCTGAAGGGACTGGGAAAATGTTCCATTTTATAGGAGTTCCGTTTACTGAGATGAACAGGTTTGCAGAATACATGCACAAAACGCATTCTTTCAGAGGAAGCTGTTCCACTTGCAGTTGAACCTCTTTATAAGAGACATGTTTCAGGCAGCAATTCTTGTCTTATATATAAGATGTCTCTTGTAAACAGGGTACCACATATGCATTTTCTTATCAACCCGTATTCTATTGTAGGCACACTGTCGTCTTTTATACCCATTTGTCTTTTATGTCAGTGCCTCTTATAAAGGTTTTCGATTGTATATAGCAGTTCTGGTGAACAGTTCGCAGTTTACTTAGTCTACTCTATTGTCAAAAATGTGCATGGCCATTACCCTGCTCATTATGCAATAAGACGGGTTCGATTGAGTAAAGATGGAATGGTTTGCGGAAGGCGACACATCATTGCTTCTCTAGAGCACCAGATGCAACAGCTGGTGCTCTTGTTTCTGCTGTATCACTGTCTGATCTGCTAATTCAGTTCACTGTTAGAGCTACGTGAACATAATTTAGAAATAAGCTGCCACAAACTTGTAGTAGCGCCTCATTCGGGATAACGAGTCTAGAGGTGGCTTCTTTGGTTTCTGCCCATGTGATGTGTACTCATTCTAGTGCCTGCCTGCAAATTTGACCCCTGTAATTTTAACGATTTTATAGTCCCCTTTGAATTTCAATGGATGAGATTTTATAGTATTAAAGCTTTCACTGTGCATGCAACCACTCCTGAATCTAAAATGTTGTCTTTGGTGATTAAACATGTAATTTTTGCACGTTGCTCATGTTGAATAGACCTTTAGGTTTTATGAGCTGTATGCTGTCTGATATGTGATATTTTCTGTTCTTTCTCATATGAATGCATACAAAAACGAATGCAACTTGATTTTGGTCATAGCATCCACATTCAGACTGAGGTGAATTTGGAAAAAAATATGAACATTTGTACTGATATTTAGGTGGTGAAAGTCGCCTGTGAGATTCCTTCCATGGCATGCCTCATAGTAATTGTATCATGTATTGTTTTGTTATGTACACCCCCAGATAGCTTTCTGTTTGCGACGCAGGAAAGGTTGCATGGTTTCAGTTTTTTCATGCAGATTTGGCAAGGATGTAAAGATTGTCCACTTCCTGGGCCCTGTGAAGCCATGGCATCACACGTTCAACCTCCTGACAGGTCAAGTGCAGCCACACGGCAGTAGCCAGCACATGTTCGACCATCTGCAGTTCTGGTGGGAACTCTTCATGACGCACATCCAACCCAAGCTGTTCCCAGAATGTGTGAGTGCAACTTCCTCAGTAACTTAAACAATCTCTCTAGTTTTCCTTAAAAAAAAAAATAAAATAAAAAAACTTGCCAATTGTGTTTGCAGTGCAGTTAGTAAGTTAGCCAAATTTACTGATGCCTCTGCCACTGTAAATTGGCCTGTATATTTTTGAGAAGGGAAATTTTGGGTCTTCAAACGAATTTTTCTCACGCCAGGCTACCTTTTTCTTTTATGCATCTACTTAAACGACTTTACATGTCAAGGCAACACAGTCCCAGAGATGAGTTGCTCTTAGAGATCACATTTCAGCTTAACATGTACTGTTGCTTGAAAATTGAGTGAAATTCAAGTGAGGTTATACACATCTTACTGCTATAAAACTACATTATGGCGAGCAAGTATCAAATGTAACTGCAATAAAATTATTATTAATGCAGGGATAATAGTCCAGATTGTCCCAGCTATGTTGCATAACTGAATGCATTGCATACTTAATTCTGGCAGTTCCCATAATGATTTTACCTGTTCTTAACAGTTAATAAGCACATGTTTGATAGAAGGGTAACGGGCTGGACGAGTTGGTTTTCTAACCCATTGTAGCTGTATAGTTAAAAATGCTTGCTTGCATGAGAGCTTGTGCACGTGTTAAAATGAGCTGATGCCTTTAAGCGAATTGCTGTGACATTGTGTTCTTTCAGCCATATAAACTCTGCTTATTATGGCCTTCACCATGCAGGCAAACCTGGTTTGCATAACCTCTGTTTCATGAGTATTCCCTAGCAGTTTATTGTTGTGCGAGTACAGAAAGTTAGTGAGCCACTGCAACAACTAGCCTTATAATTTCTAATCCAGTAAAATGTTCTCTCACTTTTCAGGCCGGCCTTGCTGGTGAGATGTCCAAGCTGACAATCAAGACTGCAGAAGAGCTGCAGCGCACTCACACAGACCTGACAGTCTATGGAGGCTCAGAGGCACGCCAGTATGCCTGGGAGCGTGGCCAGATTGACTACATGGGCGAGGATGCGTTCGCGAATATCCAGAAAAAGCTGGATACGGCCATGACAGCACCAGTTGAACCCACCATCGCCGAGGGCACTTACCAAGAAAAGAAGGCTGGCGACAAGCAGGCGTCGAGCACCAGAACACCACCGTCCGCGAAATCCAAGAAACATTCGAAGAAGTGAACGTATAATACCTGTCTGAGGGGTGCATGCTGGAAATTAAAACAGGGATGGGGGCATACTTAAAGGGAAGGAAAGGGCATGAGGCACCAGTTTATCAGTGTGCAATACTGCTGAGTGCGCTGCTACGCTCATTGATGGCCTTGAAACATTCTTTTTTGCTGTTTTAGAGTGTAGCATATTTGTTTGCGTGAACTGTTTTCTTTTTGTGCCAAACCACTAGTGAGCGACTAATGTTCTCATTTTAGCTCCATAGGCGCATTTCCTCTTTTTGCGTATTTCATGCAGCAGAAGCGCCTTTTCTTTCCCTAGTACATCACCTGAATCTTTTGCCATAAGAGATGTTGCTGTGTAAAGGCAATTTTTGCTACTCACACATGTATAGTTTTTTACAAATTGAGGTTTTGTTTTGTTGCAGAGCTGTGCTTTTGAGCTCTTGCACATAGTGCACTTTTTGAAGCTGGCATCTTTGACTGACTATACTATTGCTTCCTTTTAGGCTGTTGAAATGTGGCAAAATGGAAATATATATTATACACTCATGTTCCACAAGTTTTCTGTCTTAGTTAATTCCACTCAACCAAGGCTTCACCCCTGTTTACAACTGAGCACTTTCAAAATGACTGCTAGCTTATTTTAATGATCCCCTGCATGTATTGAAAATTTATGTAGCAATGGATGGTATACATCCATATTATGCAAATTTTTGCATAAATTTTGCAGGTTATTTGATGGTTTTTGGGGTTCTGCAAAGCTCTGCCAAATAGATGAATGTTACTCAAGCTCTTTACATATGATGAGCATTCTGGATTGAGAAGACAATAGTATATAGTGAACATGGATGCCAAAGGGGCACTTCGATATTTATGTAGCCTTGAGAACTGCCGTAAAGCTAAATTTAGGCAGAAAATAGCTGTGATGGGGCTGTTCCCTTCTGCATAAGTGTATGCAGGGTTCATTAGGGGGGGGGGGGGGGGCAAGAGTTTTATTGCAGCATTTTCTTTTGGTCGTCATAAAAAAAATCTTGGCATTGAGTGCAAAAGTGAAAATGGAACAATGACTTCCTTCTCGCAAAGGCTTGCTGGAAGTCCCTAGCTATCTGTGATAAAGGCGAGAAGTAAACGGTTCAATGAATGCAACATCTGAGGTTCTTGGATGCCACTAGCACATGAAAAGACTTGGAAGTAGGGCTGGGTAAAGGCATAGAACAGAACTCCTGCTCCCTTTTGGTGAGTAGGGGTGGTGGTTGACACCCCCCCCCCCCCTGCTTTTGTGTATGGCTATGCCCATTTTTCTTGCTGCTAGTTGCCATTGGCAAAAAAGTGGATATGCTCAAGGTGCCTTAATGACTCACAGGCATTATACATCTAACATGGAGTGCCTGAGTGGACATAAAAAAAATGAATTTAGACTTGAAATGTAAAAAAAAAAATGTCAAACAGAATGTTGATGTCGCATTCATGGCTAAGAACAAGCTAGGCACTATTAATCCAGCTCTGAAGAAGTGTCTGCAGGGAACGGATGCCAAAATAAGCTCTGTGTACCACTAGACATTGCGTAAGCTCAACTCCTTGTGCCTGTAGTGCTGTTTACCACATTCCTTTTTCATGTAGATAAAAGTGCATTAAGCAGACAGGCCATTGTCTGAATATCGAACTTCAAGAGCACTGCAGATCCAGTAAAAGACTATTCACAATTCCCCATACACTGACTGAGTGTAGGTGTGAACCATATCTGCAAGGCACAACAATGCTGCTTTAGCACCAAAATAAGACTATACTAGAGACTGGAGTGGTAGAGGCTTCTTGCAATAAATAGAAAATGTTTTATTTGTGTCCATAAACCTTCATCCTACTTCAAAATCTCAAGCCAGTGTTACCCCTATGGTGAAAGATAATCCTACAAGATTTTGATGCGAGGGGCGGCTTCTACTCAGTTGCAGATCAAGATGGCGGACAAAAAACCACTAAGAGTTAAAAAATACATGCCCATGCTTGTAATGAAGTACCCTACTGAATATACATGCATTCACTGTTTCAAGGACTGTTATGAAACAGTAAAAGTTACGGGAAGGAATGGGGAGAATGCTTGTTCTGTCATTGGCACATATTTCAAATCTCTCGAAAAAAGGAGGGCGTTGCTTGCTCAGGATTCTATGTTAACAAAGTAGAATATTTAAGTAACTTTTCTGTTGCTGTTTTTGTCAAGATGATAAAAACTGAAGTCTGAGCTCATGTTTACAAGCCTTAAAATTTCGAAGAGATTGGTCATTTTCATTGACAGTGTCAACTGTCTTCAACTTTTTAGGAGTCTGGAATAAGCTTGCACGATTATCTACTTCGCGTAGGATGTATAAATGTAGAGACCAAGATGTGATTATAATACACTCTGTAGCGGAGGGCTCCAGATAATTTCAATTACTTGGTCTCTTTAATGTGCACTGACATTACATAGTACACAAACCTCTAGCATTTCACCTTCATTGAAGAATGACCACTGCAGCCATCCGGAACGACGTCATATTTTACGTAAACAGCTGAGCGCTGTAACTTCTGTTAATTATTCATATACCACGGCAGCCCAGGGGTATATATGAAGTTTTAACTTAACCAAACTTGAAGGAAAGAGCGCTAGAATGAGAGAATGGCAAGAGGTGCCATGTTCATCTTTCGTCACCATTGGGATTTTCAGTGGCGAGCTGTTAATAGCCGACGAAAATCCCTGGGGATCATCGTCAGCACTTTCTAGAGCAGCTGAGAGAGCGTGGTGGTGGTAGTGGTTAGAAGATGAGAAAAGGCACCTAATTTCTGCAACCCGGTCGGGAGCACGGCGCAGTGCCTAAAGAGAGAGCGTAGCCTCACGAAGGGAGAACACGGGTAAAGCTAAGTGGGTGAGAAGCAAGCCTAGTGCAGCGAGTTGAGCCTGTTAGAGAAAGGTGGTGACGTGGAGAGGGTGAATCTGGTTAAAGAGGAGGAAGGAGGGGAGGAGTGATTTTTAAATAGAAGAAAAGAAGAGAAAAGTGAGCCCTGCAACTGTCTGCAAGTGCGACACCTCAGCAGTAGCTCACGAGGGAAGGGGATAAGGAGGGATTAAAAGAATAGAGTGAGAAGTAAAGATGGAGAAAGAGAAGGACTGGGGCACGGTCGAAGGAATCCGAGGACGGGGCACCACTCAGCGAGAGCTTCACGGCGTCAGGAGATGGCGGAGGGCGAACCAGTCGGCCAGAGCTGCGCTGGCGCGGGAAATCGCGGGGGCCGTTCGGTACGCAATCCAGCAAGCGAGTCGGAGGAAAGCGAAGACGAAACTATGCGGTTGCGGAGCAGGTGGTGTGGTGAAAAAGAGAGCTTGACCGCGATTGGATGTGCCAGTGGTCCTGGAGCAGAGGTGGTCCTAGTTAGAGGAAGGGCGCACCGAGCGTTGACAAAATCGGAGGAAAGGCAGCGCCTGTGTCGTTGGCTGATAACAGTTGCGCTGTTTGATCAGCCTTGGCGATGCTAAGTCAGTTGAAGCTGCGCATACTTTTTTGTCAACTTTGGTAAGGCATCGACCAGCAAAATTGAATGCGATATCCTGCAGTTCATTTCAACTTACAGTGGTTATCTCGTTATCGTTATCAGCATCTCGTTATCAGCATCGCGTTAACTTATACGTGATGCTGATCATACAACTGCTGAACACTGACTGGTTACATTTTGCTGCCAGCATAAAGAAGCCAATCACGAACAAGAAATTCGATCTGAATTAGTACCGATCGCGATCAAAAATGATCGTTTGACGCAGGTGTTATCCTTTATTCAAAACTCTTCGTTTTGACCAGCGCACGAAAAGCGTCTTCATAAGCGAACATTAATGCTATCGATTGACATTGGGAGCACGGGCTTCATAAGGTCAACTATGGTTAAAAAAAATACCGCCTCTGGGAGGGCTCGAACCTCCAACCTTTCGGTTAACAGCCGAACGCGCTAGCCGATTGCGCCACAAAGGCAGATGTGCGGTGGGGATTTATAGTTTCTTAATGTAACTAAAACCACTTTCACAATACATTTATATTTATCACACAAAAAAATTTTATAAAATTATTCAAAAATAGGGTGATTAAAGGCGCACTCAAGACAAACATTTTGAGCTTCCTTCTGTGGCTGTTTCTTTACTTTGACAGCAACAGACACCTGTCGGCGCTTTTTGCAAACCGGCGGTTAACCGCACAATGATGGCCGCCCCTTCGTGGCTGTACGAGAAGAGGCACTTAAAAAAGCCACGATTGGGACCTCCTGACGTTTATCCGCAGGACCCGAAACAAAAAGAGGTGATCCTAAGCTCCTATCGCTATCAGTCAATGGGCCAGGAGGACTCGCTTAATGTCTGTTCTCCGGTGTCCTTTTGGTGCGCTTGTTCGCCGTGTTGCGAAGTGTTTTCCCCAAGCACTACTCCTCGCATTGGCGCATGAACGCCTGCGCAAATACGAAGATAAAATTACTTGCGTTGTATTTTTTTACTGGGAACTGTGTTCGAGCGCCTTACGTTGCTACGCGTGAGTGTGTTAAGTTTCCTTCTGCGCATACATGTCTCGCCTAATTCTACTGTTTCTTTCCCTCAGGATGAGCTCACCGCTATAAACGTGAAACAGGGGTTTATTACGAATCCTCAGATCAACGACGAGGTAAGCGGCTAAACAAAACAGCAGTCGCACTGCTGCTGCTCTTCTTGGTCAACATACATGATTGTTTACAGTGCCTGCAGCTATGACCTTACATTTGCGACTACGCCGGCACATTACCTATAACAATCCACTCGATGTTTTTTTTTTTTTTTCAGTATGGTTCCGCCAGAAATGCAAACATCACGTCCGCAAAAGTAAGTCATCTTTTTTCTTGAGTGTGAGCCAAAATTAAAGACCCATCAAAGACCCATGGTTATTGTTCTGGTGTGTTTACTTTAGCAGAGATGTATTGCTGGTTGATACGTTAGCTTTTTATCATTCCATTTCAGTTCGGAGCCTTTTTCAGTGGCATTCTTTCTAAAAAACAAGAACTCAATACAATCCAAGATTCGGCCAAAAAGAAGCAGCAGGTCAATGCCAAAGAGCACTTTTGGCCAGTAAGTACAGCGATTGTTCCCTCTTAGCGTGACTTAAAATGTTGCATTCTTGTTCTTTCTTTAGTCATTCACATTGCTGAGAGTTACCAAGAGTGCATATGTTCATTTGTGGGACCTCTCTCTCACATAAAAAGACTTCAAAGTGTACCTGTTAAGATCGAGCGCATGGTTTCAAGCACGCTTGGTTTTTCTCATGGTTCACTGTCATGCTTTGTAGTGTGTGTGAACATGGCACGCGTTTCAACTTTGCCATCAATTTTACGCCAATTGACACATGTGTGGAAAGCATGCAAGAGCTGTACACTTAATTTAACTTGCAGGTTACAGCAAGGTCCAAGAACGCAATTGAGGCTTGGTTCCGTGATCTTGCGGGCTCCAAACCACTTACCAGCTTGGCAAAGAAGGCAAGTGTCTTGGAGCGCTTGGTCGCATGTGCGATAGTTTGGTGAATGAGGATGTAAATTATGGTTGCGAGTAAAATGTTTTGAGAAAAAGATGCTAAGCAAACGCTCCAAATTTTTTGCATAAGATAGGCTTCTTTTATGACTATTTTTACATTGTGTTCCCATTGCATTACGGTATGGTTGCTGATGATCAAACATTAGTGTAATTGCATGAATCAACTGTTTTGGCAGAACAAGTAGAAAGATTGCATCTGGTTGGGGTAAAGTAAGTTTATGTTTTATCTCTTGAATATGTAATTACATATGCAAAGCTGTTCAGACCTTTCGGTGCTTTTTATCATGCTCACTTTTGGATGGGGTTCTTTGCTGCCATTAAGGAAGTGCACTACATCAGTTATTCTGACATCCTATGCTTTGTAAATTACATCACATGATACAGTTAGAAGGTCAGCGTTCCCATCATTACCAACAAAGAATGTGAGAGCATGTACCGCAAGGCGGGCTTCATCTATTACTACATTCAGCCCGGACAAGTTTAATTAACACTTTAATCTTATGATTTTTTATTGTACTTCACTGTATGGCTTGTTCCTGCCCAGGTTCCCATATTCAACAAAAAGGAAGAAATATTCTTGACACTCTTCGAATTCTCAGTGCCTATGCTTCGGGCTGCTTGGTTTATCAAAATGACCTCAGTTTATCACGTTGCCATTTCTGAGGCAAAAATGAAGAAGAGGCAACTTCCAGACCCGTGCCAAGGTACGCTATGTACATTTACTTTATTGTGTGTAAATGAAACATATTAAGAATACCCGCTTTTTAAGGTCTCTTGTTTGAATGCTTTCTTGCATTACCAAAGTGTTCTATCATGATCTTGCTTCAGTGTGTTATCTGAAGGACATGCTGCATTTATTCAACCTAGCATCACCACCTATTTTATTATTCATGTTACTAGTAACTATATACTATGTTTATAGTGTAATTGCATGTACATTAATATTTAAACACTTCTTGCGCATTGTATGACCTTGTTTGAAGCAGAAAAAAAAGTATGCTAGCCTCCATTTATAAAGTACTAGTTTGTGCGTTATGGAGCAAACATCTTTCAAAAAATGCTTTGAAGCTGCAAATTAAACTGTTGTGTACTAAGATGAAAAGTAGAAGCAGGACATGAGGAGATGTATACACGTCCATTCTTTGACATGAAACATGCAAATATCGTACTATGAGGTGATATCGCTTTGGTGTAATATAGCTGAGAATATTTTGTCAGTACGTATGAATGCATTCAAGCTCAGTGTGGTTTCTTGTGTAATTGCGTGTGAAAGTCTTGGTAATCTAGCTGTCCACTGCCAAAAAGCAGTTCTTTCGTTTGTAGTGAAACTGCTAAGTTACTATGAGTGTTGCACTGCTGTGCATCAAATTCACAAGAGACTATGATTGAGAAGCATTCTAATTACAGTCAGCTGCACCAAGGAATGAGAGAGGTATTCCTAAGACAGAAGGCAAGTACTCTGGTGATCGATTAGCTTAACTCATCATCCCTATGTGTAAGTTTTCTGTGTTGGCACAAGCTATTATCTCAAGTATGCATGAAAGGTTGTTTAATTGCATGAGTCATCTATATTGCTGCAGATCTTGTCATGAAGATTTGTCCTTTTGCTCGTTTCAGAGTGGACTGCATCATTGTGCAAGTTTCTGCGTGAGCTGCTGCACAAGCTGGTAGAACACAGCCACCCTACAGGCCCACCGCCACCCCCTCAGGGAGCAGGTGGAACTACACCAAGCGGCCCTGGTGGTGGAGGTGGGGCAAGCCCTGGTCCCCCTGTGGCTACACCAGCTGCTCCCAGCATTCCTCCTGACACCACCATAGCCAAGCAGTGGCACTACTGCACCAACCTGGCCTCGCACCTCTACGAGGTCAGTATGCCTGCTTGCACTGTCTCGTGTTACACCCCAGTTATTAAAAGGTACATGCGAAGTCATAGGCAGCAAATGTGATTATGTGTCAATGCTGTTTTTAATGCTGCTGCACAGGCATAGTGAATGACATTTGCAGCAAGTGCGATTTGTCTAGTAAAGGTAATTCCTAAACTTTAAGTTAGTGCAACATGTGAAATCTCAGTGACGGGAGCTGCGCAAAAAATTACAAAATTGACTTTACTTAAAGCGAAATCTAATCGTTGTGGAGGTTCTTATTTATAGTTGCTAACGTTTTGATAACTTTTCAGGGCGCATCGTGATAGTTGGAGCAGCTTATGCAACTATTGTCTCGTTTCCAATCTCTGACTATATGCCTCCTGGCGGCCATGTTTACATTCGTTTGTTTCAATTCGTCAATGTTGTTTTGGTGGAATGGTGTTGCGGTAGTAATGTTGGAATTTTCTATGTGAATATCTGTCCACCAACCATGGAAGCTAATCTTGCTGTTTTTTTCAACAGAGAATAATGAGAAGCAAAAATGCACTGGACCAACAACAAACATCGACGTCAGTTGTGAATGACATTTGTGTACCAATGTAGGCCAGGAACACAAGACCACAATAGCGTTCGCTATGAATGCTATATGCTGTGAATGATATTACATGTGCAGTGTGACAGGGGTATTGCTCATTTGAAAACAGGCTATTACAAAGCAATTAACTTTATTGAAAGAACACGTTGGGAAAGTTTTTGATGGAGTGTGATTGCCTAGCTCAATTAGCAGTGTTTGTTTCTAGCTCTGATTCCATGAACTCCTTGCTTAAGTGCGCAAAAAGTGACACAACAAAAGAACTGACATGTCTGTTTGTCATCTGCTCAAAAATGCTAGGCTTGAGCGCATAGTGAACTTTAGGTTCGTGGTGAAATAAAAGTGAGTAGTGATTTGATTTGAATAATTTTGAATCGAATTTCAACAGTATATATCACATGTTGTAAAGACCCAACTAACCTGCACAATCTATTTTAAAATTGAGACAAGGCCTCTGCATATGCCATCTTTTTCGGTTCAAAGGAAGTGGAACCAACTTTGTATACACTCAAACCTCATTTTAAGTCACATCTAGAACAAAAATAACTTTGTCATAACTGATAATTTGTTACATCAAGTTTTGAGTGTTGTAGCAAGATTTGACTTCTGGTAGAATGCAAGTAAGAACCTGTTATATATGTTATGGTTTAAAATTCAATAAACTTAGAGCATGTAAGCCAGTATAACAAGGTTTTAAACTTAAATAATGATGAATTGATGTAATGGTAGTATGTTCATTTAAACTTAAAGTGGAGCTTTGCAGCTGTGCAGATTTTTTTCTGATAAGTATTTTCACAGCTTAGCACCCCTCCACTGAAGTATAACCACCTTTACACGATCACACGCATACTAAAATGCACCTCTTTGTTCATTTCAAATATTTCAAAATTGCTGCTAACTTAAATTCAAATTGAAGTGAATTTCATTTGAATGCTGTAATATTCGTTCACATATTAGAATCGTTCAAATATTTGCACAAGCCTAAAAAACACATTGCAGAGATGAAGTGTGAATGCACTTGCCCAGTCGTTTGCATTTTTTTGCTTTTTGTCTTCCAGTTCGGTGACCGCTGCTCTATTAGGTGTCGCTAGTTGATGCGTCTTTGCCGGTGCATGGTATTTTTCGTCATGCTTTCTGGTTGCCTGCCGACTCCCGTACTTACAGGAGTTACACCACCCGAAATTTCCTTGCTTCTTTATGTATAAGTACTGGAGCAGCTCTTGCTTTCCACTATTCACATAGATCAAAGGAAGTTTGTTGGTGACTCTCATGAGTGGTTCCTCGTCAGTTGTTCTTTATCGAGTGGTCTCAGTGGACATTTACAGTACACTGACTTAATGCACAAACATCTTTCAATAAATGTTCATCAGTCTTTCGATAGAAATTCTCACATTCATAAAATGAAGCCTGGCAGCCACGTGTCGTGCATAGTTATAGAACCTTTGTAGACTTGATAAAGGAAGCGGGGAAGTCACCATTTCTGGGAATTGCGTGAACAAGATCGGTGGCGTGCCACACCCTTGAGTGTAGGGAGTGCGTTCTGAAAAGGGATCATCTTATAACATTGCCCTGTCTCTACCTATGTAACGAGCTAAAAAATAACTACTCTGACCAGAGCCAATTGATTAGTATAGTTTTACATACATTGCACCAAATAAAGTTTTCCTGCAATTAATTTTATTCTTCTTCTTCATTGGCAGGAAGGGCTACTAGATCACCAAGACTTTCTCAGCTGGATTTTAGAGCTGGTTGAGAAGACCAAGACTCCAGACGACCCCATCTTGAAGCTTGTCATGCCACTCACATTGCAGGTGTGTCATAGTTTCTAGACATAGGCCAGAGTGCAATTTTCGATACGCGGACTTAAGTACCTCAAAATACTAATTTAAGTGATAAAAAATTCAGGCAAAGCCTATATTGTGTGGGGTCTTGCAGAGAGCTCTCTAAACACACGGAAATAGATGGCGCGGTCGGACAACAAAAATGTGTACACTAATTCATTTGCTTTTATGGCGACATCGCCAGCTGAATCAGGTGCATCACTAATGCTAAACAACCTTATACAATGTTCCAATACCACACTCAAGAAATATAACAAGTACAAGGTGCCGCAAATTCGGCGTCGCCAATGTTCAACTCACTACGTGGGATACACACGACTTGCGGTTGGCTTCGCCCGCGGAGCTTTTGCAGGAGACGTCCATCCACGATAGCTGCCAAACGCCCGAGAGACTCTCCACTCTTTCGCTTGCGCCGGCCTGGCCTCTCCGCCAGGCTGCACTGCCCATAACCTGCACGATCCCAGTACCACCTTCCGCTCGGCGGCAGTTAAAACAAAATGCGACCTATCCGCGAGACACGTGTGCCACAAGGTGCAAACAACTTCACAAGTGGTGATCGTATCTTTATAATATTAATCGTTGACGAGTTGGAGTAAAGTTTCGTTTGTGGGCAGCACTCGCTTAGTGGTAAATAGTTACTATGTATATTAACTTATTACTGAAACAATGTTTTATTGTTTTTTTGTTAAATTAACCGTGGTGCAGAAATGAAGGCTGACTAGTTGTTATAGGAGATGTAATGATGTTTAGACTTTGGAGGATACCATTGATAAATGAAAACTTAGGCTAGATTCGTAGATGGCATGTATAGTGGATGGAATAAAATGTCAATGCGTGGAGCAGTGCTGTTGCCTTTGCCACACTCAATTTGTTACACCATTCATGTTTCCAAGATGTTTGGTTTCAAAAATGCCTCTAGCAAAATACTTTCTTGCTACTCTATGGTGTGGAAAAAAAAAAGGTAAATTAATTTTGATGTAGAGCACAGAGATTTCAGATAATTTGTCTAAAAAAAACTTTTTGGTTGATATTTTTGAACATTTAAAGAATGGTGCAATGAAGGGGCAAGGAAGGTGAAAAGGATTTCGCCTTCATGTATCTTAGGGAGGACGTAAGACCTCAGCAATTCATTGCATTGTTTTTTTTTTACATCATAATGTGCTGTCACGCACGACGATACACTTGACGACAGGCAACCGCGCTCACACAGCCATTTACTCTCCGTGCCACATCCCGACTACCCGCGTCCCGCTTCCCTCCTTCCCGCGCGCCTCTTCACTGTTTACGTGACACTCGTGCGCCACCTCCTTCCTCGACTGTCAACCACACCCAACCCCCCGGCACTCCCTCTCATTCCTCACAACTCTCCCCCCCCCCCTCGAATCCTGACTTCGGGGGGGAAAGGGAGAAGCAATGGTTCATGGTACAGTACCAACTGATCAGCATTGGCAATGGTTCGACGCCGCCGTGTAACTGGATCACCCAGAATGAAGTCATTTTCACCAACCTGCCTGACCACACGATAAGGTCCACCTCGCCGCGGGGCCAACTTTTCCGAAACACCGTTGGCTGCATTACTCAAGGTATAAGTGCCCAAGAGCACAAGGTCACCTTCTCTGATGGATGTTGACTGTCAATTACGATCATAAATGACCTCGGGTCTGCCAGGCAGCTGCTTTATGCTTCTTGGTGTACTTCAGGGCTTCTCCAAGGCACTGCTGGAGTTCTGCAGCAAGGGCATGGTGCGCGGCCTCTAGAGGTTCCATGTGCTCCTTGTCCCCTGCAGGTTCCCACGGAGTGTGCAACTCTCTGCCATAGCAAAGCAATGCTGGAGTATATCCGGTGACTACGCTCTCTGCAGTACGCATGGCAAGGCTGATTTCGGGTTTATGACGGTCCCAGTCTTTGTGGTTACTACAGTATGCTCGTAGGCACTGTTTAATTGTGCCATTATGATGTTCCACCTTGTGTCCAGCCGGCCAGTAAGGCACAGTATGCCGATCCCCGATTCCCCAGTGTTTCAGCAGGTTGTGCCATAATGTTCTGACGAAGGGCTTCCCGTTGTCACTGGTGACTGCCACTGGTGCCCATGGCGGCAAAAGACTTTGACCATACACTCCAATATTTTTGTACTGGTTGCTAATCGCACAGGGAATAGCTCTGGGAAGTGAACTTGTCAATGACTACGAGCAAGTATCTGTGGCCACGAGGTGTAGACGGCAAGGGTCCAATAATGTCAACGCCAAGCTCCTCCATGAGTGCTGTTGCCCACCGACTGTCCATCAGGCCTTCAGGCTTTTTGTGCCGAGCTTTTGTTTGCCGACATATAGCACAGCCCTGCACATACTTTGATATGTCTGCCCGCATGCTCAGCCAGACAAATCGTGCCGCTACATGTCTCAAGGTTTTGAAAAATCTAGCGTGGGCTGCAGTGGGAAGGCCATGCGCTATTTTCAATGCCAGGTGCTGGAGGTGAGAGGGCAGCCATGGTACCTTCTTGTTGCCTCTTTGCTGAACAAGCAGGCCACTTGGCTCTAGTTCTGTTGTTTCTGCCAGATCATGGAGAAGGCGATGATCAGGGTCTGAATTTGGAAGCATAATTCCCTGGCCCATAGTTTTCAGTTTTGAAAGACGGCTGCCACGAGCCTGCTCTTGTACGAGTTGCACAGGGTCACTTAAGGCAGCCGTATCATCTTCCAAGGCAACTGCCACTTGCTCAAACGTAATTTTCCCTTCAGGTTCTTGTGCAGCAATAGGAAGCAGCTTCTCGTGCAAGCTGTCGCTAGGACGGTCCTCACATCAAAGGGGGGCTCTACTCAGGGCATCTGCAGGTATATTTGCCAGCCCCCGTCTGTGCCTGATACAGCAATTGACGCCACCTCGTTCCTCGACCGTCAACTACACCCAACCCCGTGGCACTCCCACTCATTCCTCACAGTGTATTTACAAATATTTTACTATATTATAGTTGATGGTGCACTGTGGTCTTATAATTGTACCAGTACTGAAGACCCACTGCTGAACAAGTGGGTTCTATTCAGCAAATTTTTTAAAGTGGAACTTCTTGGTGCCTGTTCTTGCCTTGATGGCTGGAGTGCCTCACTTGTCATATGCAAAAGTACTAACACGGCGAGAGATGAAAGTGAGCATGGAGTTTTGAGAGGTAGAAATGTCACACAACACTATGAGCGTGGAATGCAGGAAGGACTGTGAAAGGGTGAGGAGGAAACCAGAGTGCTGCACAAAGCTATGAAATGACACCAGAGTAGTGCATGTCTACTAGGAGGTCTTTCAGCTGCGGCTGTTGCGAGTCACAGCTGTTGTGTGCTCTAGAGTGTTGAGGCAGTGGCGCTGCATCTGTCTCCATTTGCAACATGCTGCATGTGACGTTGTCTGGGCCATCCAGAGTATTGTGAAATAAAACACGTGTGCAGGTGCACTAAAATTTCGTGTTGGGAACTATCATAATTGCAGCATTTTTTTTTCCATCCTCAAACGGCGCCATTGTTTTGTTTCTCCCTTTTCCATTTACAGTATGTTGGTGAGTTTTCTCGCTCTGAGCTGCTGTCACGGCGTCTGGCTTATCACTGTTCCAAGAAGCTAAGCCAGCTAGTTGTGGACTACACAGTCAGCTCTTCGAGGAGCCAGAGTCCAGTCACAACTGTCAACTCGGTTACAACGAATGGCGGGTGAGTAAATCGAGGCTACCTTGGTAATACCGCTACGTGTACTTCAAGAAGCGCTTATGTGGGGACCTCTGTTTCTTCTTCACTTTTCAAACTATCTATCACATTTGATGTCCGTATAGATCAACTAAATCAGTACTGCTAAATAACCCTAACATTAGAATGTCGATTGCTTCCTTCCTAGAAACACAGTGTCTCCAGTGCCAAATCCTCCCTCCATCAGTCCTCTGGCAGCAAGCTTTGCAGAATGCCTCAGCTGTCCTCATCATCGTTCTATTGTTCTCCAGCTATCGGTAGTTGTGCAGGTTAGCACTGCTTCTTTTTTCCCATTTTTGTGCTGTAAATATTTGTGTGGCTTATTGAAAAAAAAAGTGTAACTTTGCATTCCTTTCGAAATTTCTATTATTCAGTACATCACACTGAAGTGCCCTACCGCTCTTGTGTGGAACAGCATTGGTGAAGGCAAGGGAAATCCCGTTCTGAACGGCAGTCCCTTGGACTTGCTACCATGCCCACCATCGTGTCTGCCCATGCCGCCGAAGTCTCTTGGTGGCCAGGTATGTTTCACTCTGATAGGTACTTGAGATCTGGTTGTGTGCTGTGTGTATTTACTGATCACAAGAAAATGCCTCTGGCTGAGAGGATGTAAAATGAGGTCTGGTGAAACGTGCCTCTTGTGTTGGTGCCAACTTGTCTGCTCTGGTGGTGTTGAGCTTAGCTCGTTGTGCTATCAGCTCAAACAATAGGCACAACATTGAGAGACGGGAAGAGAGCAGAGTGAATTAAAGAACCAATAGAGATAACTGACATGAGCAGTTCACGTAATGTGAGGGACTGATAACTGATGGTCATTTAGAGTGGTGGAATGGATATTGAGAGATGGGAAGCATAACCAAGAATGGCAGGAAGTTAAATGAAGGGATGAAATTGAGAAAATTGCTAGCGTAAAATGAAACCGACTTGCACAAGATGGGCTTAAATGTATAGTTTCCTAAAATTAACTGGAGGGAACTCTGGCGCTGCGATCGTTCGGTCACCATGGGAATGATGAGTAGTGCGCGGTTGTGCCTAGTCATCGTATTTGCTGGTGGCGAATCGCACTTGTGACTTCGTTTATTGCTGTGTTTCAATTTTCTTTTGAAGGAAAGAATGAATACTTTTGAGCTTCGTAACCTAATTGAAAATGGTAAGCCTAAAAAAATTAAGATGGTGAAGACTGCTGAACATTCGCTGATTGTTGTTTTGTTACAAAGCAGCTTCAAGGCACGCAAAGCTAAGAGGAACGTAAAGCACGAAGACTAGGCAAATCCGTGTATTACCCATGATTTCCATGCTCGCTGATGCGCCATGCGTTGAAGCTCCGATGACACTAGTGCCAGAGTTCCTTCTAGTGTATGTATACGAAACTCTATGGTTAAATAAAGATCATTGGGAGGGCGTGGTCAGAAAATAGGCTGAAGTGACAATGACAGTGACATATTGTAAGCTGAAGCTTTGCAATATGCTGCATCCTTTTTACCCATTCTGTATCTCTAATAAAGCAACAGTTCATGAGAGGCTTATGGTCCTTGTTTGGCTTGGTCCATGTTTATTTGCACCAATTATGGTGCAAATAAACATGGACCAAGAAGCGACGACAGTCTACCATGAGTGCTCATGGTGTCTTGTCCTTCAGTAGCTAATTGTAAATTGCCAAAAATTAACTACATTTTCTTTGAAAGTCCGACTAAGCATGGGAGAGTTTCAAAAATATATACATAGCTGCAATAGCCCAAGCTTGACAAACAGATTTAAATTTGTGGGGTCAGTGTGGTATTCAGAAAGTGAAAAATCTTGTGACTATAATGACAAAAAGAAAGGTTTATCCTTCATATTCTCTTGTATTACTTGCCTGCCAAATTATCACAAGCTGCAAGTTGTATGTGATGGGTCTTACATGACTGTGCCATGTGTTGTTGCCCACACTACTGAGGTGTGAATGTGGTGCATGCTGGCTTTGGGAAACTTGAGATGCAATGTAATCTTTTTCTTTAAGTTGAAGTTAATGGAGAAAAACGGGAAGCTGTCCGATTCATAGTGATCGCTTGTGGAACCCCGATGTACCATTTGCAGAAGTCCTGGGTTCTTTAGAACTTAGTTTGAGAACTTCTGATAGGAGCCCACAAAATGTTTCCTTTAGTATCTGTTTAATTTTCAGGCACATGTATGTTTTGTCTGATATAGATTCGGTCAAATCTGCAGTTTATTTCCTTGTACTATTGAAATTGGGCCTTTAATGCGACGAATGGTCTCCAATAGGTGGCGTCACAAAAAAATGCTCACATAACGGAGCAGTACAAAAAATTAACTTTAAAAGCAATAGAAACAACGAAAAAACATTTTTGCGCCATGAAGTAGGCAACCGCATTTATGATCTTACACTCTGCCGACACAATCATCATTGTGGTGGGTGTGCTGGGTGTGCAACAAGTAGTGGTAATCGACGTAAGCGAAACTATTGCACATGTTCCGCCACACAGATTGTCCCGTGGAAGATGAAAGTGTGGGAGAGGTTGACGACATAGCATCTTTGCCTTTCACGTGTAAAGTGTTGTCGGTAACACTTTGGTTGTACCAAAGTTACAACACAGAACTTAATTGTACATAAGTACAATTAAGTTCAATTTAACTCCTGGATTGCCTCATCCTTTGCAAGACAACTGTGAAACACTACCCCGCCAGCACTTCATCAACCTAGCCAAAATGTAAGAATATGCTGACCTTCATGTAAGAATATGCTTAAGAATCTTGTAAGGATATGCTTAAAAATCCGCTCCAGCTTCTTTTTCTGCAATTTTGTCTCGAAGAATATGAAAAATATTCTTAAAATATTTGAAAATATGCTTCTTGATTAGCACTCACACTTCAATATTTGAATTTGCTTTGCACCCAAATATTCACTATTCACACAGCTCTGAAGAATACTTCTATATAAGGTGTACATATGTTTATGAGGCATTAATTTTAAAGTAAATAGTGCAAAATAGTTAACTAATATACATTAAAATGAATAGTAACTTGTACGTAAACTGATGTGAGCATTTCTCTTCAGTCTCCTTTTAAGATCGCAGATCAGCAGCAAGTGCGGCAAGAGCTACGCCGAGTGGAGCAGCAGGTGATTCAGCGAGGGCGGGCAGCCGAGATGCACTGGTCATGTGACAAGTGGCAGCAAATGGCCGCTGGTGAGTGTTTGCTGCATCGTCTAATACGCACTGTACCTGAGCGGTTCTTCTGCACAGAATCCTTCGGCTATAATGTATTCTAAGAAGACGGTGCACTGGCTGCTTCCTTGGTCACTTGATCTACTTTCCACCTACACGCTTTAGGAACTCGTATATCGTCTAAGATAAAATAAAAAAAAATTTTTAGATGGATCGGAACAGCACACCACCATGTCTATTCGAACTTCTGTTTCATTGAGCATTTATTTATTGATTATTGACCCTTTTTATAATCTGCGAGAGTTCTTACCTTTGCTGCATATTTGCTTGACGGAGTGAGTGAGTAACAACTTTATTAGTCGAAGGGGTGAGGGGTAAGGGAGGCTAAGCCACGAAGGCTGCCAGGCTGTGCTTCTCGATGACTTCTTCCGCTCGTTTCAGGACCCGTGTCTGGATGTCTATGTCGTTGCTGGAGAGAAGGGCCTCCCATTGTCCCTCGGTGGGGGGTGAGCAAAGGAGGTCGGCGGGCGGGGGATCCTCCGGGCAGCCCCAGAGGATGTGGTTCAACGAGGCAACGTTGCCGCACAGGCAGCAGCGTGGATCGATGGCACCTGGGTGCATGTATGAAAACACGAGGGGGCACGGGAAGGTGCGGGTCTGTAGGCGACGCCAGGCGATCTCGGACCGCTTGGGAAGGCTGCTGTGAGGATGTGAATAGAAATATCGCTCGAGGCGATAGTGCTGAGTGATGTCGTGGTAGGTGACCAGGGGCTCCGGCACCAGGATGGTGGCACCTGTCATCCTTCAAGTAGGGATCAGGTTTGAGTTACAACTGCTGGGGCTTGTCTTAGCGAGGTTATATCAAGAGGTCCGAGTCTACATTTTCCGTTTTTTTGTAAAATCAAACTGTGCTTGAACATGCTTTTTGTAGGTGTGACTAGCTGCCATTAGTTGTGGCCAACTACATTGCAGGAAACCTAACTTTATAGTCATGAAAAGGGTCTTTTGTCGTTTGGCAGCATGATGCATGTCTATTTTTCTGTTGTGGATGAATGGTCTCTAGACATACAATTTCATGGTCTTGCTTGACTTAAAGGATTGTATAAGATAGGGCAGCCCTATTCAGTATTGTAGTTTCTTTAATTTGAGGATTTTTGGACACGTTCCTTGAAACATCCGGTATTATATCCTTTAGACACAGAAGTCAAAAGTTCGCTTGCTTGATTGATCAATTGATTGATTAATGCCAAGGCACTGCTCTTTATTTCAGCATTATGCGCTCCCATAAGTGAAGATCTGCTGGCCACATATTTGGCTTGCGGTGTTCTCAGACATGCATCACACATTCCCATGATGCAGGCACAACCATTACACGGGTGCTGGGGGTCCTAGATGCCTTGGACAGGCATAGCTTTGACCGAGTAGATGCCACCAATTCCCTGGACACGCTCTACTCCAAAGTGTTTGCCAAAAGTGGTGACCAGCCCCAGCCTGCGGCCTCTACACCTGGTGCAAGTCCTGGCCATGGGGTGGGGTCAGGAGGGTCTGGGAGCAATGCAGAAGTGTTGGGGCCCCAGGTGTCCACACCTCCTTTGCAGGATGAGCCCATTGTGCGACTTTTGTGCGAGTGGGCCGTCACAACTAAACGTAGTGGCGAACACAGGGCCCTGGTCGTGGCACGTCTACTTGAGAAGCGTCAGAACGAGCTTAACATAGAGGTTTGTGCTCTCTCTTGTTTTTACTCACCGTCGGGGACATAGTTGGCTGAAATGGGATGGTGGGAGAGTTAGTTGTGGTTGGCTGTGGCTGATACTTGGGGGCCATAGGTACCCAGGCCATATGCTTGGTTGAGCCATATTGTTTTTGCTGAGTGTCTCATGGAAAACAGAATGTGCATAGTAGTATTTTTTAATTACTAGTGCCTTTGTGGTATCAGTGGCATGATGGGCTGTATGGCACCATAGACGAAATCTGTTTGGAAAGCTTGTGCAGTAACCAAACAAAAAGTGAGCGGGGGCAGTTGTGCTACACCATGTCTCCTCTTTCACCAGCATTATATGTGCACTTTGTGAACACATTTTTAATCTTTATGTTAGAGAACAGGTTGTTCTCATTGGTGACAGATGCACCCTAACAAGGGTTGTTTATACATTGCGAGGGTGTGCAGTTTTGAACTTTGTAATTGTTTACATCGCTGATACGTGTCAAGACTTAAGGAAAATTAATAGTGGTTTGATTGCCATTAGAAAGCATAAATTGAAGAAAGCATAAATTGACAAAGGTAGTATCATGAAGTTTAAAAAAAAAAAAATCTAGAGGGAACTCTGGTGCTGCGATCGTTCATCCACCATGAGAATGATGGGTAGTATATAGACTTGCCTAGTCTCCGTGCTTGGGGGCTTCGAACACACTTTTGGCTTTGTTTATTGCTGTGTTTTGGTTTTTGTTTCAAATAAAAGAACAGACTGTTTTGACCTTTGTGAGCTAATTTGAATTGGTGAACCTAAATAAAAAAGGTCACGGTGGTGAAACATAATTGCTAAACCTTTGCTGAACTTAGTCTTGCGGCAAAGCAGTTTCAGACCACACGGAGCCAAACGGAGCCAAAAAAAAGAATGATGATTAGGCAAATTCGTGCACTGCCCATAATTCCCATGCTGGCTGAAGCAGCGTACATTGCAGATCTCATAGACACTTGAGCCAAAGTTCTCTCTTGTGTACAAACTGTGTATGTAGTATAATAAGTTTAATGGGGACACTGTCATTTAAAATATTTTAAAAATTCTTGCTCAATTTTGATGAAACTTGTTATGTATATGTGTGTGCTGATTTCAAGCATGCACCAACATTTGTAGATTGAACATTCCATCTGCCTTGTTGGAGCAAGACTTCTTTATAAACAGAAAAATTTACAATGTTAATCAGGCCTCGCCGCGGTGGTCTAGTGACTAAGGTACTCGGCTGCTGATCTGCAGATTGTGGGATCGAATCCCGGCTGGGGCAGCTGCATTTTTGATGGGGGCGAAAATGCTGTATGCACCTGTGCTCAAATTTGGCTGTACGTTAAAGAACTCCGGGCGGTAGAAATTTCTAGAGCTCTCCACTACAGCGTCTCTCATAGTCATATGGTGATTTTTAGACATTAAACCCCACATATCAATCAATTACAATGTTAATCAGCATATCACAATTATCTGGAGTGAACTCTGTGTGGTACTAGGAAATGGATGTTGTTAACCAATTTGAACGGAACTTGTGGCTTGTTGAACATTCATGAGAAATATCTGAGCTTTACATCAACTTCAACATCAAAATCCCAGCTTGACCTCTCCCATTTGCAGAAGTGCTTGTGATGTATGCCACTGGGAGATAACTCTTTCCTGCTCATAGTATATTATGATGCGAAACAATGTGGTAGGCATTGTGCGACAATAAATATTGACATAATCTGCATATTCCTGTCCTTATTGTTCACCCCCCCCCCCCAATAAGCTATGTATATGTATGTAGTATCTTCATAGAAAAGGCGAGAGAGAAAAATAAACATAATCAATTTAGAATTTCATGTGCAGACATAGTAAAAATGTTCCATTTTCTTTCGTAACATTATAATACTCTGCCGCTAACAGCTCTTCTGTCTCCATCAAATAGAGCTAAAAGAGCTTTCTTGCAAATTTCTTCTGTTGTACATTTCCGTATTTACTTTCCATAAAACAGAAGACAATGCGTGATTTAAAAGACAAGCACTGGTATAGCCTGTTGCGTGCATTAAGTGTATACGTTGGTGCTTGTTTTTAAGTAACTGATTCACTTTTTCAGAAGTACAATGATGCCGACCTGGTGGACGAGAAGGATTCTCAGGACTCGGGGATGGCACCCACTGGTTTACCTATATTTCAGAGCCTGCTCGTCAATTTCCTTGACATGGAAGCCCCTGTCCTTGGTACGCACCTTGCTCCTTACATTGACTACCTTGCTTATAATGTCTTTTTTCCCGCACAGCATGCGGGCAATGCGGAGAAGGCACTACTTCTGGCCACCATGCCTAGGGTCATGAACACCTGTGTGTGCCTCTGAGTGATACTGAAGTGAAGCCGATTTTTGCGCCCGCCCTCCGTTATCACGTTTGATTGTTCTTTATTTGTGTGCAGCCATTGCACGAAATGGAAGGGCGACTAGCCTGAGAACGCAAAACCGGTTAAATTTTGTTCCTTGCCGAACGTTATTTGCGGTCAATGTAGCGGTACACTGGAGGTTGCAGCGAAGCGTCGTGGCGAGTGATTCAGCCATCTTCGCCAGGCTGATTTTAACAATGCTGTGGGATGAGTGCTTGAGAGTGGTTCACCTGCGAATGGAAACTCAGTTTAGTACGAATTATGACAGCTTTGCATAATTCAGATGCGAACTAAGCACGACAATAAAGAAATCACAACAACACGGTAAATGCAGTTAGTTTCAATGCTCTAGCCGAGACGTCTGCGAAAAGCACAACAGGGTGGAGTACTCAACTTGGACTATTCATATTAAAACATGCACGGTAAAGGCAAGCTTAAATGAGAGGCACACATTTTTATTTTTCTCACTAAAGTGACCTGGCTCAGTACACTTGCGTTGAAGCGCAGGTGGCTTGTAACCTTGGTCTAGTGAATAATTTAATGCTGATACTTTTCATTCGATTGGTCAAAGCTGTGGGTGAGCCAACCACATTGAAATTTCAGTCTCTTGTGTACTTTACCACAGTCTAATCTGCCTCAGGCAATGGTGTTTTCACGTGCAAGTTCGTGAGATATACATATTGCTGCGACATCCTGCCTGCATTCAAACAAGAAAAAGCCAAGAAGAAGTGCTAGCGAATGCCAGCCGCAAGCTTTCGAAAGCTGAGACAAATTACTCTGCAACCGAAAAAGAGTGTCTCGCGGTCATCTGGGCCATAAGTAAATTTCGACCGTACCTCTATGGTAGGCCATTCCGAGCAGTCAGTGATTACCATTGCCTGTGTTGGCTGGGGAATCTTAAGGATCCCTTTGGCCGACTAGCAAGATGAAGCCTTAGGCTACAAGAGTACGATATTACTGTGGTGTACGAATCTGGGAAAAAGCACAGTGATGCCGACTGCCTGTCACGCGCAGCAGTGGAGACAAGAGAGCCAGAGGAGAGGCGGCGTTCAGGCATCAGAAATCGCTCAAAAACAACAAAATGACCCCGATTTGCTGCCGCTTATACAGCATCTCCAAGGACTCAACGTTAAAGTCTCGTGCACTTTATCCAGAGGGCTCCCTTCGTTCTGTCTTCTAGAAGAGGTCCTTTACAAGAGGAACTTTGAGCCTTATGGTGACAAGTTTTTACTCGTACCTGAACATTTACGAAACGAGATTCTGCATGCATGTCATGATGAGCCAACATCTGGACATATGGGTGTCAGCCATACATTCGCCAGAATTCATCTAAAATACTACAGGCCAAAACTCTTAGCATCAGTTCAGCACTATGTGAAAACCTGCCGTAAGTGTCAAAGACGCACAACTCCATCCGTGAAATCTGCAAACCTCCTCCAGCCAATAGAACCGCCAGATGCCCCATTCCAACAAGTCGGTATGGAACTCCTAGGCCCGTTTCCGACATAGACTGCACGCAAAAAGTGGATAGTTGTAGCCACGGACTATCTCACTCGTTACGCTAAGACTGACTCGCTGTACAGTGCAACAGCTCTTGAAGTTGCCAAGTTCTTCATCAACAACATAGTCCTCAGACATGGTGCTCCAAGCTTCGTAATTATAGATCGTGGCACAGCTTTTACTGTAGACCTAATGAAATGTTTGATGCAAATGACCTATACAGACCAGAGAAGAACTACGGCATACCATCCTCAAACAAATGGCCTAGCGGAGCGCCTGAACAGAACTCTGACTGATATGCTTTCAATGTATATCGAAGTCGAACATAAACTTTGGGATGAAATACCGTATTTACTCACGTAATCCTCGCACTCGCATTATTCTCGCACCCCCCACATCGCCCAAGAAAAATAAGATTTTTTTCTCTCTAGTAATTATCGCACCCCTGAGAACTCCCGCAATAAAGTCGTCTGCTCGTTCCAGCCACTGATGATGATAGCGTGCGCTATCTGGCGCCATCTCTTAAGCATCAAGCATACTATTGCACGGAGATTCGATTCAATCCAAGCCAAACCCAAGTGGCCAGTGCGCGTTGCGACGTGTTTTGTATGTTGTGTCGGTAATCTTGGCACGTTATAGGGTGATACTGAAGCCACAAGGCTGCTTCAAGTTGCAAGTGATAGATCATGCGCTAAACAACGGCAACAGGGCCGCCGGTAGGGCCTCCGGAGCCTACGAGTTTTGTGTTCGCTAATAGTGATGGCAGCTGAAAGCCACCAAGACGCGTTGGGCCTGCTGTGTGCCTAAAACTGGGATTGATGGTAAACTTTATTTCTTCAGAAGGAAACTGCGGACGATTCTGTTAAATAGCCATCAGCCCAATACTGACGTCCTACGCTTACCTTTTGAGGGCTCCTGTTGAGCGCCGACCGCTACCGCTACGCCCACAACGCCCACAAGCTTCACGTATGGTATTCTAATTCTCGACTATTTGCTTTCACTTTTTGTGTCTCAAATAAATTTTGCCTTGTGTTGAACCTCTGCTTTTATTGTTGAGGTAAGCTCTAATTAGTACTTCTTAAAGCTTGCTGTAAGTTTCTGGCGTGAGAATCCCAATTTGTGGCCACTTCGTTTTTTTTTTTGTTCTCTGCATTTTCGTGGAAAGTTTTCCCCGCATAATTCTCGCACCCCCCAGCTTTGCATCAGTTTTCTGGCAAAAAAAGTGCGAGGATTATGCGAGTAAATACGGTATTGCCCTACATCACTTTCGCATATAATACAGTCGTTCAAGAAACAACGCGAGTGACACCGTTTGAACTTGTATTCGGCCGAACAGTCACCACTCCACTGGGTGCCATGTTACCACTGAATGATGAAAGCAGCAATCCACCTGACCTAGACGACTTCTTGGAAAGAGCCGAGGAAGCACGACAGGTGGCGAGATACAGAATACTCCGTCAACAGAGTATCGACTCCTACCGGTACAATTAGCGTCGTACCGAAGCGCATTATCAACCAGGTGACAAAGTATGGATATAGACCCCAGTGAATCGCCGTGGACTTTCTGAAAAACTTCTTAGCCGATACTTCGGGCCTTACGAAGTACTCCATCGTGTAAGCGATGTAACGTACCAAGTCAGATCCGCTATGCACAGGAGCTCAAAACGCCGCCAACCTACAGAGGTTGTACATGTAGTCTGGACGAAACCTTACTATGAAAGATCATCGGAAAACCAGTGACGCCTACCACGAATCTATTCATTGCCTGATGCATCGGGACGATGCGTATGAGGAGGGGGATTATGCCACGACATCTTGCCTGCATTCAAACAACGCGCCCATCATTGCGCGCACAGGGACATACATGCGCGCCATCTAGTGTTGCGCAGAGATGACGATGGTAGCATGAGCAGCCAGCTGGACCCGGCTGATGTGCGCCACGCGCTCGGGACTTCTCTTGGAGAGGAAGAAGAAGGCGGACATCTTTGGTGTTCGGCCGTCACGTTCTACGACCATAGTCTCCTTGAGTTGTGCGCACAGGTTTGCTCTTTAATAAATACATTTTATTACACCCCCGAGTCCTTCAACATCGTTACAATATATAGTGTCATGAAGCGAAGGTCCTCTTTGCATAGTCATTACACAATTGGTAAATATAACTGTCGAAGAGGCATTTTTTTTTTTTTACAATGAAGCTGTCCATGTCTAGGAACTGATATTTTATGGCGTCCACATGGAAAAACTCTCCCCTTAAACGTGGGAGTGAAAGAGCCTGCAACAAAAGCAAACACTCATTGCCACATGTGACCTAGCTCAGGTTAACAACCAGCTGTGTCTAAGATGCTCCCTGTGAATGTATGACATAGTGCGCAACATAGCATGCGCCTGATAAGGTAACCAAGGAAAATATTGGATACCATTTCACTTCACTGTTTCTATAGGGAGGCCTCGCTTAGTTCATATGCATGAAGGGTAGCATATCTATGAGGAGTGACAGAGAGAGCAACAGTGTGAGGGAGGTCATGGATGTGTGAACCGGACGGCCAAAGAAGAGCGAATTGTGTATCTCTCTGTATTTGTACAAACAGTATACAATGTAATCACATAATTACTCAAAATGATAGGGTTGTGTGAATATTTGAACGTTTGAAATGTTTGAATAAATAATACAATATTCAAATTCACTTTGAATTGAATTTGAATTAATAAATAAATATTTCAAAGTATTCGAAACCAAGAAATGGATGTAAATTAGTCCCTATGGAACCCCTTTGTAAAGGTTGTTTCACTGCAATTGATGGGTGCTAAGCTGTGAAAAGACGTACTCGGGGGAAGCCCGCATTGCCGCGCAAAGTCTCACTTCAAAGTTAAATGAAAATATTGCTCTCACATTGATTGATTTTTGAAGTTTAAAAGCTCGTTTTATATTGACTTATATGCTGTATGTATAGCCAATTTTAAAATGTAACATGTTTTACAATTTATTGCTTGCATTCTATCGAAACTCAAATCCTGCTACTATTCAAAGTTGTTTCCACTCTCTTAGAACCCTAAAGAAAGGCATTTGCACAGGCCTTGTTCCACTCTTTTAAAAGATATTGTGAGGGTTAGTTAGGTCATGACAAATGTATCCATTTTTCTTAATAATATGCAACTTACGTGCTATTCGAATTCGATTCGAAATTATTCGACCAAAATTACTATAACAAAATTATTCGACCAAAGTCATTATTCTCTTTAAACTCACTTCTAACCTAAAATTCACATATCACACAAGCCTAACGCGAGTGTAACAACATATTTTATGATTTCTAAATAGGGCAGTAAAGTCTTTATCAAACACCACAGCAGTTTTGCTGGTCACCCACCTTCACTGAGAAGAATAATTGATTTTTTTTTTATTCAGATGACAAGCCATCTCCCGAGAACCGGACAGCTTTTGCCAACCTTGTGCTGCTTTTTGCCGAGCTGATCCACTGTGATGTGTTCTCCCACGATGCCTACATGTGCACCCTGATCTCGCGGGGCTACTTTGCCAGTTACCCACCTGGGGGTGCCGGTCTGCCAAGTGTCATGGGAACGGGAGCAGGCGGCATTGGTGGTGCCCCACGTGCTCCGTCACCTGAACCGTCACTCACAGGTTTCCTTGATCCCAACCTCGGCCCTTCACCTAGTCATGGAAGTGCCAGCAATCCTGGAAACTCTGGTGGCATGTCCATTGGTCTAGGACTGGGCGAACTGGGAATTGGAAATTTAGGGGAGCCTTCTCGTCAAGCTGACTCACTGCATATGTTCGAGCCGGGTGCGGTGAAACATGAGGTGGGTACTTGCATACCGTATTTACTCGCGTAATCCTCGCACTTGCATAATTCTCTCACCCCCCGCACTGTGCAGCAAAAATAAGATTTTTTTGCCGCGAGTTATTATGGCACCGCTGAATATTGCAGCCGTTATGTCGTCAGCTCCTTCCAACCACTGATGATGGCAGCGCACGACAGCCTGGCGTCATCTCCTAAGCATTATGCATACTATAAACGCACGGAGCCTCAATTCAAGCCAAGGCAAGCCAAAGCGGCCAGTGTGTGTTGCTGCCTGTTAGTGTTTTGTTGTGTCCCTTCTGTGGTTACGCTATGGGACTATACGAAAGCTCTTATTGAAAGTGATTGATCTTGCACTAAACAACGGCAACAGGGCCAACGGCACTTTGGAGTTGACAAGTTTTGTGTTTGTTACCGGCGACCGCAGCACGGGCAGCTGAAAGCCACGACGACGTGCAGGGATTTCCGTGTGCCTATGAGTGGGATTGATGGTAACACTTTATTTCGTCAGAAGGCAACTGTGGACAATTTTGTGTTAGATGGCCATCAGCCGAAGGTTGACGTTGCATGCTAACCTTCCGCGGGCTCCCGTTGAGCGACGAACGCTAACGCTACACCCGCAAACTTTGCGTACGGTATTTCTCTACTATTTTGCTTGCAGCTTTTGTGACTCAAATAAATCTTGCTTTGTGTTGAACCTGGGGTTTTGTTGTTAAATTAAGTCTAGTACGTGTCAAAGCTCGTAGTTTGTTGCTGGCTAGTTGCTGGTGTGAGAATTGCGATTTGGGACCACTTTGTTTTCTTTTTTGCTCTGTACGTTTTCGCGGAAAATTTTTCTCGCATATTTCTCGCACCCCCCAACTTTTCAT
Source organism: Rhipicephalus microplus (assembly GCF_043290135.1). Taxonomy (NCBI): domain Eukaryota; kingdom Metazoa; phylum Arthropoda; class Arachnida; order Ixodida; family Ixodidae; genus Rhipicephalus; species Rhipicephalus microplus. The sequence goes on along the minus strand of NC_134700.1, from coordinate 249,459,087 downwards.
CGGTTTTCCACGAAAATAAGTGCGAGGATTATGCTACTAAATACGGTATATCTCAAATGTGGTACTCAATATATCTTTTGTGATTAGTTTGGTTTTTCGCAGATACTTTTGCACAGCAAGCCGTATTTGGTATGGCAATCCTCTGGGCGACACTTCATACTCTTTACTGAGATATTCAAATATTTCGGTCAATTGTAAGAAGAAATAGATGCAACGTCCATTTGCTAGGCCGGCTGCTCAATTCCAACGTCTTTCCCTTCCTCGCGCTGGCAGAGCACAAGGGCCCAAGCTCCTTTGCCGCTCCTTGTCATTACACTCGGTCATGACGAGTACATGCAAATCTTATAGCAAGAAAACTGACAAAATTCGCGAGATCATTCATAGTCGTGGAATATCATCGCAGAAAAATTTCATGTATAGACCACAAAATTTCAGAAATTCCGGTAATTATGACTCATCCACCGTTCTTGGAAAGTGGAGGCATTGTTCTTTGCATGGAACTCGAGCTAAGTGAGACATATTTGGCCAAGGGCGGAATAACCTATTCAGACGAATCTTGAAGCATTCTGAGTGCAGAACCCTGTGAACACATGCATCATTGCTTCGCTGCAGGCCAACTGTAAACTAAGTGCCAAATTTGTACCACCATAGCCATAAAGGAATGGCAGTAAAGCTGGAACACTTTGGGCTTCTTCACGAATTGCCTTTAATCTTCCGCTGTGTGAGCCACTTCTGTATAGTCACTATCGATGATTGCAGTATAACACTGAGTCACTATTGGCCTATCACTACTGATCAACAGCATTTTCTTAGTGCTCTCCAATTGTCCCTAAGTTGGCAAGTATGAAAAGACCACTTTAAATAAATGTTTTGCATATGTATTCTCTTTCTGGAGGAATCATGTGTCGAAGCATTTTCAACTTGATTAAACCCGACAGGCCGCCATACGTGGTTCTAGCTTTGCGATAGCGCCAAGTGGCGTAATAATTAATGTTGAAAACAGTGGACCTTCATCCGACTAAACCATTGGACTATGATACGTGGCTCTGTGGGCCAAATCATAAAGTACGGTTGATGTACAGTAGACTCCTTTTAAGACGAACCCCAAAAGACCTCGATCATTTGTTCGTCTTGTCAGGGCTTCATCTTATCAGAAGTACCCACAAAAACCAAATGCTAACATGCCAAGTACACCTAAATATGTTGCTTGAGAGCACAGAATAAAGTATACTTACAATGAGGAGGAAAGGAACAAGAAAAAGCATTTATTTGGCTCAGCTTAATAAAAACTACGCTTTCAGGTGGAGTATTTAGGCTAATTTAGTGAGTACTCAATCTCACAATTTAATAATAAATATGCTCATGAATAAATTGCTGCTACATTTTAACAATAAAACTGTAGCATGGCCCTTGTTTGACCTCCAGGCTAGGGGTGAGAGAGATAGTAGCTTTGTGTGCCGACATTCCTTTTTGCACTTATTTTGCTTTCTCGATCCATGTCACAATTGGCTTTTCATATGCTTTGAGTCTTGGCGGCACAGAAATCCTCTCTCTCTCTTCTTTTTTTTTTTTTCATTTTGATTTCTCAGTTCACCTGAATGCCTCCATCAAGACTATATTGTTCGTTGCCCAGAATCTTCATCGTTGTTGGTTGCTGCGAGAGTTCGTCTCAACAGAAGAGGCATGTTGCACAGTTCGTCTTAAACAGATTTTTTTTGCATTGAGTCTGTGGGAAAACGAACAAAAAGCAGATTTTTTTTTGTATGAGTCTGTGGGAAAACAAACAAACACTCCCGCGTTGTTCATGTTAACCAAGAATTCGTCTTGACGGAGTTCGTTTTAAAGGGAGTTCACTGTATATACCGGAAATTGGGCTCCATTTATATATTTAATTGTGTACGCTGTTGGGCAAAATTTCATATTTGAAAACAAAAGAGAGAGAAAGAGAGAGAGAGAAGGTTTCATGCTGCCTTAGCCTCATACTGTGGGCATAATGTCTAATTTTCGAATAGGTTGGCTGGGGTGTTCAGATGGACATGGATGATGCGGGACTGGACGCCGACCTGGATAACATCTTGCAACGCATCAAAGAAGGCCAGCAGAACATGAGTGACCAACCTGGTAAGTGAAGCAAGGCTCGCCTTGAGTACCATATCAGACGATAAATATTATGGTTGAAGTGTCCGTGAGGTAATATTTTTTTAAATTTGGATCATTTTGATAAAAGATGTACCACAGTCATATTGTGGTTTGCTACTTTTGATTAAGAGAACTTAGTTGCACTGTGTGCAGTTGTCATTTGGAGACACGACTGTCGGTTTAAATTGGACATACTATAACTTGTCCTGTGTTCTGCCAGCATGCAGCATGCTCGCTGACAGGCCAGAAAATCTTTTTTGGCTTTTTTATGGAAGGCTGGCAGCAACAGAATGTGCAGAGGGAGGGTGTCTTTTTTGTCTAGTAAGTTGTCAGTTTGATTTTCATACATATTCTGCCCGATCTATTTTACTAGAATGTTCATTTTCACGCTCATTGCATGTGACAGTATTGTGTATTGTATTGTGTAGTTGTGGAAGATATGTCGAGAGGAAAGTAGAATTGAACATAAACAACAGTGAAAACATTACATCTTCAGCAGCACTTGCAAGTGCTGGTGCTATCTCTTGCTGATAGTTTATATTTCTTGCTGTCTCAGTGTAGCAGCTTATAATATTTTAATATCATTTGCTCAGAGGCTTAAGTCTTAAGCAAGTCATGGTCTTTGACCCTGTTGAATTTGAAGTGATGATAACAAGAACCATGAGTATCCTTATCTTTATTCACATGCTGCTTGACTTGGTTCTCTTTCTTGATTTTATCAAATAAATGTCGGTACCGCCTCATGAACGAAGAAAACAGTTTGCGTATAGTGTACCGGAAATAGGGCAGTGTGTCGTACGGAGACGGAAACATTCTTTTTTGATGACGACCTGCAATGCTTTGAGACCCTCAACTTCAGCAGTGTCATGTTTGCTGCAGCATGGAGTCATTTTTAGAAGGCGTATCTACTGGGCCTCTAGTATAAGTGGCTACAGTCGCTTCATTAGTCGTGCGTGTTTTTTGTGTATGCACGGCAAGCGAAGCAATTGTGAAAGATTGCTTTTAATGCACTGTTGTTTGTGCAGAACGATTAGAACATCAACTTAGGGCTTTGTCAGATTGAGTGCATTGTAGAAACTTTTAGTAGTAGCTCCTCTGTGGAGTTAAATGCACAAATTTAGCAGCATTCATCATTGCATATTATTTTTTTCTTTTGCGAAACCTGGCGGCCACTCTTCTGGTTGATGCACTGAAGGAACGCTCGTGTAGTCTGGCTGGTGTTGGGAAAGTCCTTCTGAACCAATGTGTGCATGTTTCGGCATAATTTCAAGATGCTCTGACAACCAAAAAGGAGTGCACAGCATGCAATGAATGGAGGAGCACCTTTTGTTATTTGTCTAGAATCGGAGCACCAAACATGCAAAAGCAGCATGATTTTTCTCAATGATGCATCCTAATGACTTTTTTTGCTTATTGTCTTAGTTTTGATTGCGTTATATGACCATTTTATTCAGTAAATTAAAGAAATGGTGTTTACATGTTTAAGATTTGTGCTCCAGGTACATCGGTCGATTGCAACGCCCTACTAGGGAAGTTATTGTAAGAGTTGTTACGCGCTAACCCTAAATCACGCACCACACACCGCTACGTCTTGCCACTCCTCCCAACCAGCCGAACTCCCTCTTCCCCACACACGCAACCCCCACCACTCCAGTCCCCATGATGATGATGACGCCGTCACGTAACGCCCTCTCTCGGCCGCCCTCACAGGTCTCCCCCCCTCAAAATGTGAAGCCACCACTACACATCGCCTGCAGCGTCATGGTAGAGTGTCAGCTGATCTGCGTGTCTCACACCGTGGCGACAACCCGTTTTGGGGTCCACTAGAACAAAGTCATTCTGTCCCACACGTCTCACTGCCCGAAAGGGACCGGAACGCCGGGGTGCAACCTTCTAGGAGAAGCCCTTGGTGGCATCGCTGAGGGAGTGGCTTTCGAGCAGAACAAGATCACCCTCCTGTATTGTCAGTGGCCGCCTGTGCTGGTCGTAGCGAGTCTTCTGGGCGCGCCACATGTGGTTTTGGTGTGCCCTGGAGAAGTCAAGCACCTCCTGCAGACACTTGGAGACCTCAGTAGCAAATGCACGGTATGCTGTCGCAGGAGGCTCCGCGTCGTCTTTGGCCTCAGCCTGTGTCCATGGGGTTCTCAACTCCCGGCCATAACAGAGGAAGGCAGGCGTGTAGCCCGTGACAACGCTTTCAGCCGTGCGCATGGGCAGGGCAATTTCAGGGATGTGCTGGTCCCAGTCTTTGTGGTTGGAACAATAAGCCCTAAGGCACTGCTTGATAATGCCATTGTGGCACTCCACCATTTGCCCGGCAGGGCGGTACGGAACAGTGCGTCGGTCTTGTATGCCCCAATGCTCAAGGAGGCCCTTCCGCAACCTGCTTACAAACGGCTTTCCATTATCACTTGAAATGGAGACAGGTGTGCCATGTCTGCAAAAAACCTGGATCATGCAGGCCACCACACTCTTGCTGTTTGCTGCCCGTAATGGGAAAAGTTCAATGAACTTGGTGAACTTGTCAATCACTAGAGAAGGTACTTGTGGTGTCGAGGCGTCATAGGCAGGGGCCCAATTATGTCCACGCTGAGCTGTTCCATGGGGGCAGTGGCCCATTGATTGCTCATCAGCTCTTCTGGCTTCTGCCGGTGGGCTTTGGTGCGCTGACAAACCTGGCAGCATCGCACATACTTGGATATGTCCGAGCGCATACCCAGCCACACGAAATTCTGAGAAATGCGTTTGAGGGTCTTAAAAAAGCCGGAGTGGCCGCTAATCGGGTGGGTGGTCATGGGACAGTCGCAGGACCAAGTTGCAGAGATGGTTTGGTAGCCAAGGTACCTTCCTGTTCCCGCGGTGCTGTACAAGCAACCCACTCTCTTCCATCTCGGTCGTCTCTGCCAGGTCTTTGATTAAAGGTTGATCACTGTCAGTGTGCGGAAGCTTCCCTCCCTTCATCACAGTTCGTAGTTTTGACAGTATGGGGTCCTGCTCTTGTTCATGGGCGAGGAGCCCTGCATCATTCAAGACAGTAGTGTCGTCCACTTCAGATGCAACAGCAGCTGCCTCAAAGCTGATTTGTGGGCTGGGCTCTGGAACAGCCATAGGGAACAGCGTCTCGTGTAGACTCGGGCTTGGAACTTCCTGGTGCTGAAGGGGAGCTCTGCTCAAGGCGTCGGCTGGCACATTTGCAAGACCCCGCCTGTGCTTGATCCTGCAGTTGAAACCTTGCAGCCGCAAAACCGAACGCTTTACACGTGGTGAGGCCTGGTCTGTGGTGAACATCCAGGACAGTGAGGAGTGATCACAGTGTATCTCAAACTCTGTGAACTCAAGGTATGGTCGGAACTTGTCCACTGCCCACACCACAGCCAGACACTCCCATTCTTGCACTATATAGCGCTGCTCTGCCTCAGTGAAGACCCTGCTAATGAAGCTTATTGGATGCAGTTGAGCATCACTCTCGGCCTCACTCTCGGCTGCCTGCAGAAGCACCGCTGCAATGCCGACTCCACTGGCGTCTGTTTCCACCACGAATGGTCTGTTGAGGTCCGGCAACTTTACAACAACATCGTCGGCCAGGGACTGCTTAAGTGCTCTAAAGGCTTCCTCTTGCTGCAGCTCCCACCGCCAACGTTGGTTTTTCTTAAGGAGTTCTGTGAGTGGACGTGCAGTGATAGAAAACTGAGGTATGAACCCTCTGTAATAGCCTGCTAGTCCCAGGAAGGCCTACAGCTGTTTGAGTGTTGTTGGTTGAGGATAGTCCAGCACCGCTCGCACTTTTTCCTCGTCCGGCCTACACTGCTCGGGGGATATTTCATGGCCAAGGAACTTCAGGTATTGACAGCACACGTGCACCTTCTCTGGGTTAATCGTCAGCTGTGCCGAACCTATCCACTTCAACACCTCCCGAACATGCTCAAGATGATCCTCTAGGGTCTCCGAATACACCAGGACATCATCCAGAAACGCCATGGCAAAAAGGTGATTAATTCCCTCCAGTAGTCGGTCCATCAGGGTCTGAAACGTGGCAGGACCTCCGGCAACTCCAAAGGGCATTCTCATGAACTCGAAGGTTCCCCGATGGCAAATGAACGCTGTCTTTGGAATATCCTGCTCTTGAACAGGGATTTGAAAAAAAACCCTGTGAAAGATCGAAACTTGAGAACCACCTGGCTCATCCCAGGTGTGCCAGCAACCAATCAGTCCTCGGCATGGGGTAGACTGGCACCTTAGTGCGTGCATTCAGCTGGCGGTAATCCACAGCCATGCGGTAGCCACCAGACTTCTTCTCAACCAGGACTGGAGCACTGGCATGCTGACTTTGGCTAGGGCGGATGAGGTTCTGTGCCAGCAGGTCTTGAATGCAGTTGTCCATGATGGCCTGCTTCTTGGCATTCACTGGTCGCAGTTTGCATCGAACAGGTGGGTTGTCTCCCGTGTCTATGCGATGCTCTGCCAGGGTTGTGCAGCCCGGAGTTGTGGTGAAGATTTTTCTAAACTCTTCTAAAATGTGTTTCATGCGTGGATCTAGGTTTGACGAGTGGCCGGGAATGATCACATTGCAGGCTGCAGTCGCCTCCGGCACACAGGCACACACACTGGCATCGCCCTCAGCAAAAATGCAGCGCAGACTGTCTCCAAAATCATCCACTGCCTCTGGCTGTTCCTTAACGGCCTTGACAAAGGGCACAATTCTTTGTGGTTCTATGCCGACAGTCCACCCACCAAGTGACACGTGCAGAGAGATGTCACTCACCGTCAGGAAATTCCTACCAAGGACAACGTCGCGGCACAGGTCAGGAACGCACAAAAACTGCTGTCTGCGGCAACCGGCAGCCCACTCGATCTGGCACTTCAGAGACATGGTTGACTGCGACCAGCCTGATGCCAAACGCAGCACGCTTACGCCTGCCTTGGGTTTGGCTCCAGAAGCTTGGGCCGCCGCCGCGGCGTGCGGTCCGAAGAAGCTTACACTTGAGCCTGTATCTAGCAGGGCCTTGAACGTTGACGACCCGATACGGACGTCCATAAGGGGCTCTTTGCCACCGGCTGTGGTCGCTACTTGGTGCGCACTGCCGTAGGTGCCCGCCGGGGCAGCACCTACCGCCACTGGTTTCCCGGGCACTGTGCTCGCAGGTGACCCGATCGCTGGCACCGGAAGCAAACGGGTGGCTCCATTCGTCGACCCGTGGCGCACTTACGAGATATGTGGCCGAATCCACCACAGCGATGGCACTGCACACGCATTGTTTCACTCGCGGGCTCCTGCCGCGGCATCGGTCCCGGCCCGTAGGGTGAGAACGGAGGCGCTGTGTCGCACGAGTACTGTCGGTCCCGGCAGTACGACGGGTCTAGCGCAGCTGGATGCAGTGGCCAGTGATAAGTCGGCGGTGCCGGTGGGGCAGCAGCAAACGAAGCGAACGACGCCGTCGCCATAGTGTTCGGCTGCGGCAGTGAGCGATGGTCGGGGGCCTGGCTAGGGCGGAACGCCAGATCTCTGGCTACTTGGTTGCTCGGAAGTGGCGGTGGTCTGTACTGGAGGCGACGCCAAGCCCGCTCCATTAGGCCGTCGGCTGCCTTCACCAACTCGGCGAGGTCGTTGTAGTCATGCCCCTCCGCCAAATCTTGCAACTGAGGGTGCATCTGCCTCAGTACGCGCTGCACCTTCTCGGCTTCGGAGACCTCTTCCCCGATGCGGTCGTAAAACGTAGCGATCGCATATATAAACTCCTTCAAATTTTATTCCGGGTGCTGCGTGCGCTGTTCGAGCTCCGCCTTCAGGCGACGCTTCCCGTCAATCGACGAGAACTCGGAGCGGAAGGCGGCGGTGAATTGCTCCCACGAGTCGAACTCGCGCACGAACCGCCACCAGAACTTCGTGCCACCCTCGAGGGCAGCTGGTACCACGTGTGTCAGTCGCTTATCGGCGGCGACCCCCGTCACGAGGCAGAAGTTTTCGAAACGTTGAAGGAACTCCTCCGGCGACTGCAAGTCTCTAGCACCGGAGTAGCGGGGGAGGTGTGCAGCGGCGAGCCGAGGCGCAGAGTCGTCGGTGGCCCGAGGGACCGCGCCAGTGTTAACAGTCCATGCTCCCACGTGCGGAGCCTTGGGCAGCGGCGTCGCCATCACTCGATCGCGCACGACTGCCGCGATTCCTTCTCGCTCCATGGCGGAGCCGTCGGTGCCCAGCAACAGCTCTTCAACGACACCTTGGAGCCTAGGCATGTCGTCTGCTGCTGTTGTCGGGCCTGAAGCCATCCCGGACGAGCCCCCACTTGTTACGCGCTAACCCTAAATCACGCACCACACACCGCTACGTCTTGCCACTCCTCCCAACCAGCTGAACTCCCCCTTCCCCACACACGCAACCCCCACCACTCCAGTCCCCATGATGATGATGACGCCGTCACGTAGCGCCCTCTCTCGGCCAAGTCCCGATGATGATGACGCCGTCACGTAACGCCCTCTCTCGGCCGCCATCGTCCGCTGCTGTTGTCGGGCCTGAAGCCATCCCGGACGAGCCCCCACTTGTTACGCGCTAACCCTAAATCACGAACCACGCACCGCTACGTCTTACCGCTCCTCCCAACCAGCCGAACTCCCCCTTCCCCACACACGCAACCCCCACCACTCCAGTCCCCATGATGATGATGACACCGTCACGTAGTGCCCTCTCTCAGCCAAGTCCCGATGATGATGACGCCGTCACGTTACGCCCTCTCTCGGCCGCCCTCACAGAAGGAGCATGGTTCCTTAGTTGTTTTTCTGCACAGACAAAACACTGACCTATCTCAGTACATCATACTTCGCTTATCACTTTGCAAAACTGCGACGGGTGCCTCTTTGGGTCAGTGACCTCTCACAGGGATGCCAAGTGTTGGAAATTCTGCCATAGAATTGTTTGTAGGTTGTTACGATTCATAGCTGCATTAGCATGACTACAGTCAAATATTGTTATAGCAAACCTCCGATTAACGACTTTTTTCAAATATTCCCCTCCAAATGTTCATTAGTTTAATGTAAAAGTATTTAACTACTACAAATTTCAAAATACCAAACGTTTCAGAATAGTGTATCGAATTTTATCCCCCCTAAATCTTCACAACACTTCAAAACATTGAATAGCGATTTTAAAAAGTTACTCGTGGCTGTGAAAATAATGCCCAGCTGCGTACCAACAACTATCATCATCATCATAACGCCTGAATATTTTTTTATGTGCTCGCCCTAATAAAATGTGCGGTAGCCCTATTTTTTCGCGTCAGGCATGGACACCAGGCTTTGCCCCATTAGCCCCACTATGTTTGTTTTCGTTGGGCAGCTCTACCTACGCGCTTGTACATTGATGTTTTCTAGCCTCTTGATTGGTAATTGAACGTTCGAGATGAGCTCTGGAACTGCACAAAAAACGGGCTATGATAGTGAGAAATGCGACGTGTGTATGGATTGAAGGTGCCGATGAGTACCTGTGCATAGAGCTTCACTAACGCTCGTACATTACGCATAGTGTGATGACTAACAATGCACATGAGCCTAGCTGATGACCTATAAGATCTATACTATTTGTCGTGATAAGGAAGCGGTGACGAGAGTAAAAAAGACGTCAAAACAGCGCGCACAAACCAACATGAAAAATCGGCATTTAATGCTGATGCTTCTGATGCTTCGCAGTGCGTTAGAAGGATGCGCAGTCTAGCTGCCATCAAGATAGATTGCACTCTTTCTCAAATAAACGTGCACTGGTTCTGTAATATACCGTGACTGTTTTTTTTTGGGCTTATTAGAGCATAACGAGGTTGCGAATGTGTATGCATCACAGGTAGTAATTAATGTTGTTACATTTACGATTATTGCTCATATTTTGTATACTTTCACTACAACGACTTTTCAAAATAACAAATGATTTTTAGCAGTGTCTTGAGATTACCTGTATCAAGATTTCACTATACTCAGTTCTGTTTGATGGGCCCAATCGAAAGCAGTTGCAGTGGTCTGGTAGAATTTAATAAAGGTATGCATTTTCTTTCACTATTCTCATGTGCTTGCATTCTCCAATTTTGTCATGCTTACTGTTCCGTTTGGCTGCTCCCCTCTGCAGATTCTGTAGGCTCAGACAAGGAAGAAGGGGGCTCTCTCCAAGGGCCCACAACACCCATGGCAGAGACTCCAGTGGGTGGGGGTGTGGGTTCCCAGCCTGGTGGTGGAGCCTCAGGTGTCGGTGGGGCTCCAGGGAGTGGTGTGCGGAGTCCCAACTGGCCACTGCGGCACCTGCAGTACACCACACACTTTCCTCTGCCTCAGGAGGAAGGAGGCCTCTGGTCTCATGACTGCAACCAAAGGCACATTCTGCTCTATGGTGTGGGAAAGATTCGTGATGAGGCACGGCATGCTCTCAAGAAGGTCACTAAAGAAATACAGAAGCTGTTTGCCAAGAAAGCATCGATGGACATCGCTGACGGGGGAAAGGTGAATTCCACGCAGTGTTTTGAAATTCTTACTTTCCAAGGGTGAAAGTTAGGTCTAATAGTCAATGAATGGCTCAGTAAACATCACCAGAAAACTGAACACATGTGCTAGGATGACACAGAACAAGTCTCGTGGCCAAGACTGATTTCTTCCTTTCCTTTTCACCCTGTCATCTATGCTGTTCATCATACCTGCTTTTTCCGAAATTTTGGGCTGATTGTTATCCGGTTTATTCATGAACAAAAATGCTTTGTGTGAAGATTTAATTTGAGAGAAACCGCTGGCCCGGAGTACTTATTCACAGCGAAATTTCAACACAACAAATTTAAGAAATTGTAGCAAATAGTTCAGTTTTCGGAACGTTTGCTGTAATGAAACCTGTAAGGCTAGGCATGACTGGATTCCAGTGACCTAGACTTGCCACTTTTGTAATGTCACATGTTTCAATGTAGGTCTGCTTATACATTTCATATATAGCAACAACTTTAATTTCTTTTATGTGCAACAGTTTGAATTACACTGTGCTTTCTTCTTTCATTTAGGTCAAACGACACGCTCGTGAAGGTTTCAACTTTGAGGCAGTCACGGCAAGATTCCAGTCCCTTTCGTATTTTGACCAACATGTGGTTGCCCAAACATGCGCTGCGTCAGTGGTGGAAATGTTGGCCGGCTTTGCTGCAGGGTCCTTGAATCACCTGCCCCTTGTCGACTACATTGCCTTTCTCTTCGACCTTATGGAGCTGTCGTTCAACATTCACGGCTTGATCAAGTTTGGCCTTCAGGTGAATATGTCCTCTCTTTGCATCTAGCCATTCACATTATGCCTTTTGATTTTCACTGTATTTAGTCATTATGCTTGGTTTGCACACCATGGCCTACTCAACTTTAGGACGATACTGTTTTAGGCCAGTTGGTAAGACTCTTAGCTTTGTGACCTATCCAAATTCTCAGTTGATCTTGTCCTAAGCAAGGAATGCTGCTTGTTGCCAATGTGAGTTATTTTGGTGGCGAGGAAGCACACATGAGAGCTGAAGTAATTGAAAATAAAATAAAAGCTTATATTTGTCATTAAGATTTAATACAAACCAATCCCGCTATAACGAATTCCATTACAACGAAATTTCCACTGCAACGAATGATTTTCGATTCCCCGTCAGCTGCCCGTAGAAAACAAGTTTAAAAATGTCTTGTCACAACGAATACTTTTTCTTGATATTTCTGCTTTAACAAAATTTTCGCGAGTACTACCTCATCAGAAAAAGGAACTTGCCTTGGATTGCCGCGAAATGCCCGTACCAACTCGGCCATTTTTCAACGACTTGTGACATCCAGAACGCACGCCTGTATCGAAATAACCGTGTATTCATCGGATACATGCGTTCTGCCACCACACACACATCCCGCTAAATTTATATCATAGATGCTCGGCGGCAGCTCGCCCATTCACTATGATGCTGCTGGTGGATTTGACGTACGTGCGGGCCGTGACAGAATTGTGATCTCCAAAAATCCCAGCCAGATGTTTTTGACGTTGCACTATAAATCAAACTACCACTCGTCGTCACTAGCCCTGTGATCGTGAATGACAACCACGCGTCATGAAGGCGCACACGCGAGCAGCACGCACCTGTAGTTCTAGTGTAACTGCATTCTGCCGCAACCCCTGCGAACACAAATATAGTCGTGTCGAATGCGATCATTGGCGGTCACGAAAGTACGCATGCAATCTACGCACACCGACTCAATCCAATATTTCTTGCCGTAACTATTTGAACAAAGGTCGCAACGACGCAGTTCTTAAGTGATGTGCATGGCTATTGCAGTGCACACAAATTGATAACCGAACTAGTGTGCCGCAACCGCTGCAGGAAACCGCGGTTGCTATCGTCTTGTTCATTGATAGCAAATACGATACGAATGCGTGCAGCTTACACAGCGGTAGATTAAAAGCATCTGTATATTACAAACAAAACAAAATCCACCTACACATCTGATTTTTTTTTGTTACCTACGCTCTACTTTTTTTATCTTCCCCTTATGGAACTCGATGGGTTCGCATTCGGACTTCATTTTCCTGCAGCTGCACAGAGGTACCAACTGTTTCTTGCCCTCTACCACACCCAGACTTAGGGGCTTCACTTTTTCTGAAAACATTGGCCTGGCAAACTGGCTTTAAAAGCTGCCCGCAACATCCTCTGCTATGGACGGCACTCTCCTGTTCTTCCACTCTCCTCTTCGCCCCTGTACTTTCCTCTCCCCATTCCACTATATACGCTGGTACGTGCTCCCATTTGGGGTAGCAAAAAATAGCATCTTTTCTTCTCTTTTTACGCCTGCAACCACTCGTGCCATGTCAGCATGATGGCGTAAGGTGGTTGGCGCGACCCATTTCTCAGCTGATGGTGATTGTTTTGGAAGTTTGTCAAACAAGAGAACTAGTTTACACCGGATACAGTTCCAAAAGGTCAATTTTGCCCATTAACATAAATGATGTTGTGAAACTGCGTTCTAAAGCAAAATTTGTGGGTAAATAGTGTTCACATAGCCAACAATATTGAACATAAGCAATTATAGGCACTTACAGGAATTTAGGCACAAACACAAAAAATAGGCATTTATAGGCATATAAAAACACTGTAAAAGCTATCCTTAGCCTCTAAATCATGCTCAGTGGCACGATAGGCACGATAGGAATGCACGCAACAAAATAAGCATTCGTCTAAAATCCGGTCTCTAGTGATAACTGAGGTAGCCTGCATTCAGGGTTTGACTTAGATGATTTCCTTCTGCTATATGTTGTATCAAACAAATTATTCCTCTATTTTCTGTCTCATTTCAGTTGCTGAAAGAACTCGTTGAAGTTGAGAACCAGCTTGCTCAGAAGGGCTCTACTCTTAGTGGATCATATGCAACATCTCTAGGCTTGTACATTGTAGGCCTATTTTATAGGTATCATTGTTGCCTGCTTGTCTGTCAAGATTACACTCTACAAGCTTGTGAAAGGTAAGTTCATCTGCATAATTTGTTGAGGGGATTTCACTCTAGCTTTTGTGCTGATTTTAACCAAAGCACTGATCTGCACTGCTCACATATTAAAAGCCTTCCTTCCCAACTACGCAGTGGCTATATAGCTTCTCAAAAATTTACTTTCATTGCATTGGGTTTTTTTGAGCAATGTTCTAACAGTTCTGTTTATTCGTGCTTTGATATCGGTAGCTCTCAGTACATAGTTATTTTTTCTATTTGGCACAATCTTAAAAGACAATGTGCTAATACAGCCGAACTCCTTTATAAGAGACACTGATATAAGGGACAAATGGGTATAAGAGACACCAGTGTGCCTACAGTAAAATACAGGTTGATAAGAAAATGCATACGAAGTACCCTGCTTATAAGAGACATCTCGTATAAGAGACCCGGAGCATGCCTCTTATAAAGGGGTCTGACTATACTACTACCTATCTTGCCTTGAAGACCATAGATGATGTGGCAGCACCTGCTCTTGTGCTACTCTGCTTAGCTGCAGGACTTGTGTGCATGAGTTCTTGGCCCAATTTTAAGAATACGTGCACATAATATCATCATTAGTGAAAACAATATGTTAGTTTAACTTGAAAAGCAAGCATCTGGAGAAAATGTCTCTGTAGTATAGATTGTTGAAAAGGTGACATTGGCTTCAGACCGTCGAGTGGGCATCACTGTTATATTGTATGTGTGTGTGCTTTTTTGCGCTTGAAAGTCATACTTTGATGTAAACAGTTGCCAGAGGTCATAGTAAAGCTTTGTTGAACTATATGCTACTTAGCCTGGTGGCACATTTTGCAGCTGTAGAAAAAAGTTGAAGCAATTGAGGTTATGAGGTTTGACACATGCCCTATCCTACCAGCAAACCAATGATCCAACGATCGCTGGCTAGCACAGCCCATTGAAAGGCCTCTGTGTGCAGAAAGAAGACCAAACTTCTTTGATGGAGCTTGCCTGAATGAATGCACGCTCGTTTCCTTTCCTTCTCGCCTTGCTTGTTGCTACTGCTGGACAGGCAGAGGTATATAGGAGTGCCAGTGGCTGCATTGTGTATGCCCTATCTGTGAGACTAGGCGTTCTGACCTGCTTTCTTGCCCCAATAGTTTGTGTGTTCATAACGCTGATGATTGATTGAAAAGCTATTCATATAAGACGAAACCTTATTATATCCTACATAATGTAGGTCAGGGACATTGCTAAAGCTTGTGTTATCATAAAATTCAGATTAACTATGTCCATATCATAGAGATTTCACTGTATACTTTGGTTTAAAAAAGTAGTGGGCAGTTTCGAAAGTTTTTTTTGAAAAAAAGTCTTCTGAATAAAACTGGGCTTACAAACTACATGCACAGGAACAATATAGGGCTTGGGAAGCAGCACTTCCTACTGATAACGTAACTTTAAGTTGCTGTGTTATGTAAATTCTTTAGCTGTGTTATGTGAATTTTATCCTGCAGTTTGTGCAAGTTAGTGAAGAATGTTGCCAACCCTGCGGAATGCAGTTCTGCAGAACGCTGCATACTGTGCTACCTGCATGACCTGTACTCTTCATGTTCCTACCTCAAGGTGAGCACCAGTGTGTGTACAGTCAAAGCCGGATGTATGAAATTACTTGCTACATCATACAGTTGTGACGTACTCTTAGAAATCTCATGTGAAAGTACAGTATCACACTACACATGTATTGTATATCAAACAGCAATTCACATCTTTATTTGACATATTGACTGCTGTGCTGCAGTGCGCCGCTGCAATTATGCTGCTTACACTTTTTAGTGATCACTTCTTGCATCCTTACTTCAAATATATTCCAGTGCTCATTTCTTTCCCCATCAAAAGCAGTGGTGGAATATTCCAGTAAGAATGTATAACCTACTAGCCTTGCTATGTGTTTTGTCGAAGGACATTTAAGCCACCCAGAGGTCGAAATTGAGTTCCATTACAGCTGTGCCAAATCTACAGTGAACACATAGCCATGACAGTTTTTCAGGAGTTGCATGTTTTTTGATGACACACAAAAAAAAAGACGTCCTCTCTCGTTTCAATATGTCCCGCCGCGGTGGTCTAGTTGCTAAGGCACTCTGCTGCTGACTCGCTGGTCGTGGGATCGAATCTCAGCTGCGGTGGCTGCATTTTCGGTGGAGACTAAAATGCTATAGGCCCGTGTGCTCAGATTAGGGTGCACGTTAAAGAACCTCAGATGGTCAAAATTTTTGGAGTCCTCCACTATGGCGGCTCTCATAATCATATGATGGTTTGGGGCATTAAACCCCACATATCTATCAATCAATCTCACTTTGCTATGTTTTGCTCGTCGGCTCGTCTCTCTTCCTGGCCGAGTTTTCTCCTCACAGTCTGAAGATGAAGAGTGACGAGCGTGCATACCTTCAAGCATGCAGACGGGTATTCTGGATGATGAACAGATGACATGTTGACCCGATGTTCACGTCACAGTGAATATTAAGGAAATGAGAATTGCCGAAAGTCACAGAAAAGAGAAGGGATCGTTTCTTAGATTTTGTGGGGCACCTGTGACTTGTAGTGCTGCCGTATTTGGCACTGTTAGTCATGAAGGCACTTTGAACTTGATGTGTGCTTGTACTTGAAATGTTGAAAAATATCCTAGGCAGTTTAGGGGCCATTTAAGTGAAGTTCTTGCATCGTTGTCAATATTTATGCTGGCATAACATAACAATGTTTTGGTGGTGCTGTCAAAGTATGAATTGAATGTGAAAAGCAATGCAGTAGATGTAAAAATTAAGAGGTGCATGTTTCATAATTTAGATGGCTTATACAGGATTTCATTTGCATCACTTATGCATCACTTAAATGGATTAGTGTTAAAAAGCTTCACTGCAGCATGGCAATGCAATGCAGTGAATACTAGTAGAGACACTGATTACACCACAATGACTCAAGCTGTGGCAGTCTGTTAAGAAGAGGATTGTCATGCTGCTTCAAAAATAAAAAATGCTTCCTGTTTCAATAGATGCACTCTGTAAGAAGACACGAATGACAAATGAGTAAACTTTTATGCCTTTAATGTAATCTTGGAAGACCAAATAAGTAGATTTCTGCTTTTGACATCTCAAGAGGCTGTACAAGATTTAATGAGTTTTTAGACAGATATTTAAAGCATCAATTATTGATGCATCAATGTTTTTCACAATTTCCTTTGAGTTGAAAGTATTAGGTTAAATTGTATCCCTTTTTTTCCACATATAATTGAACTGAGACATTGTGGTGTTTCCTGTTTTCATTGCAGTCCAAGCATTCTGAAATTTTTGGCTCTTTCTACTCAAAAGTCAAGCAAACATTGTATGCCCCTCAGACGCCATCTTCTCTCAACCTTCGTTGGGACAGTTCATACATGATTGAATGTGTAAATAACCCCAGGTAAGCACTGTTCATGTCAACTGCCATGTGTTCTTTAATAAAATACCGTTGCTCCCCGATTTGGACCAGTAAACTGTCAGTTGTTATCAGATTTCAGTGTTATGCTTGTGTGTATGGCCATTTTCTTCTCCTGAGCCTGCTTTTTTTATAGTTATGTGCATGAAAAGTTTGATTGGTAGTGTGGATTTGATGCCTCAAGTGAACACTGAAGTAATGAGGTATGCTGTAGTAGAGAGTCCCTGAATTTTTGTCGCTGAGATTCATGCCTTAACAAATAAAGCTGTGTTCTTGTGCACTGGAAAAGGGATGGGGAGAGTTTTAGTGCAACTTATTATAAAAGCATCAAGTTTAGAAATTGGTGTTCTAGAGAGAGACATTCCAACTATTGCCATTATTCAGGCTAGATTTTATAAAAATGTTAAGAAAGAGACCTAGCAAGTTCAAATTGCTTTAGGTATCTAGAGATGAAGCTCAATGAAGTGATGACCGTGCTCAAATTATTTCTTTAAATTGGGCACTTCTCTAAATTGAGAAAGAGATTTTTCATCCCTTCGAAAACTAAACTTATAATGTAGCCACACTCGATAGCTACTGTGATATTTTGTTAGTCATTGACACGGTGATATTCAAGGACTGGGTAGAGGGGGGATGAAGGAATGCTGGCACTGGGCAAGCAGGCAGAGCAGCGAAGTTGCAAGCAGAAAGTTTGTGCCATCTCTCGCATATAAACCATTAAATAACGATAGCAACCATCATGTTATCATGGGA
The DNA here is from genome assembly GCF_043290135.1 of Rhipicephalus microplus. Classification (NCBI taxonomy): domain Eukaryota; kingdom Metazoa; phylum Arthropoda; class Arachnida; order Ixodida; family Ixodidae; genus Rhipicephalus; species Rhipicephalus microplus. Next base: position 249,441,288 of record NC_134700.1, on the reverse strand, counting down.
GCGTTTACAGGGACAACATAACACCCTATTGCCATTTGGTACCTAAAAGTGCTACTGACTGTTTACCTAAGTTTGTTTTTCTGTGCATGGACGCTACGTACCGAATAGAACCGAAGCGGCAAGATGTTTTGACGGGATAACATTGCAGTTTACGCCTGAAAAAGCAACAACTAGAACCTGTCTTCGTCAAAATTAGAAATAAATTGCTTAATTTTACTCATGTATTTCTGGGAAAGCTATTGAATAAAGTTGAGGGCCATAATATCACTGTTAGGAGTGCTATTATGGGGAATTTATAAAATTGGGTTTCATTAGATTGAGTTTTAACTGTACATTTTAGGCCAGAGCCTGTGCTGAGGATGCTTCTGTTGTGGACGAGTGTTTTGTGATTGATTCCAAATCGGGGCAGTATCTATACTGACCCTGATAGTAAGCCTTGATAGTTCATCGAAAGCAGAAGTACTATGATTTCTGTAGAGTACCTGAATCAGAACTTAATTATTCTTTTTTTTTTTTTTTGCTCTTTGCTTCCAGGGTTAGGGTTGATCCCCAACAAATCAAACAGCTCAGTGAAAATCCTGCATTTAGGTACAGCTTTGTTTGCAATGCTGTTCAGAGCATATCTGTGGCACAAGACGCAGACAGGTACGAATTTTTTCTGAATACCGCGCTGTCAGCTGGACATTCTTCAAGATGGGGAAGCCTACAGCTACATTAAAAATGTTACTCTTTTCTGCTGCAATTTAAGCTGTACTGTGCATTATTTGGTTTTGCTTCACTCAACTGGAAAAAACGAGATGTCACGTTTAACATGACCGTGCTGTCTGGTTGAACATGACAGCACAATGTCGTGTCTGTAAATTTTATGTCTCATAACCAAATAAACATTGAATAAAATTTTTTCCAAGTCTTTCAATACACCACTTTGTACTCCTGTACCTAGGCTTACTGTCAGTCATGGCTCCTGTACATGTCTTTATCTTACAATATGTAGCAGTATACACACGTAGACCAATTCTTGGCTGTGTTGAGCGTTGAAGTGTTAGCCGATTTTACTTGTATCGATGCCCTGTCCAGACCAAAGAAAGCAGGCACACTTATTTGCAACAGCTGCTGAAGTTCTTGTGACATACTATGTATTGCGTATTTCTTCCAGGCTGAATGACATCTCTCTCCTGTGTGCTGAACTCACTGCCGGTTGTGGTCTGCTTAGCGCTGAATGGCTGGGTGTCCTCAAAGCGCTTTGCTGCTCATCTAATCATACTTGTGGCTTCATTGACGTCCTCACTCAAGTTGATGTGAGAATTATGTTACCTCTGCATCTCTGAATGTTTAGGAATACCTAGCTTCGGTGACCAGGTACTTTTAGAGGTGAAGTACCTGGTTGATTAGGTTATTGTTGTCATGAGCCTATTCTGTGTTCACTGCAGGGCATCTCCCATAGATCTCAAATTTGCGCAGCCTCGTGCGAGCTGATTTCATTTTATGCTTACAGACATCTTAATTTATTGCTCAATTTTGTCACTTTCAATGACCTTATCTATTCTATGCATTGTTAGACTCTGGTGTTAGAATGTGGCATTGTTTTGTTATGTCACTCTGACCTGATTGGCCTTTCAGTGTTTGTACAGGAAGAGTGAGGGGCCTAGCAGCCTGATTTTTCACAACGTCTGGTGGGAAGTGTGATCGCTAATTGCTCGTAGCTGCCTTGACGTTATGTGCTTTACTTAGGTCGAGGTGCGGATGATTCACTTTAGTTGTAGCCGAACCACTTACATAAATTCAAAAAGATGTTGCAGAGACCCTTGAAAGGCATCGATGTGCTACTTTCGTCATTTTAGCCAAACATTTATGTGCGTGCACTGTGCATTCTGTTTGTATTAGGAAGCATGCCAATTCAGGATCATCCAAGACTTCTTGCCAGTTTTATTCTGTTTCTAAGTTCATCAGGTGAGTTTAGCGATCCAGTAAAGAAAGAAACAATTTTTTTTAGCTCAGCTAGAAGAGTTCAGTTTTTTTTTAATATTGACCTAGAACTTTCATCCCTCATTATATCGAATGCTGTAAAAAATAGAAATTCATGCTTATGCTGTGCCTGTTGACAGCTAACCTCTCTGGAAGCATTTAATATTTTTTCGAAAATGCTCTTTCAGTGTTGACTTCTGTTGAAATTTATGAAACACGATATTTATTTATGGTGAATGGAGGTTTCTACAGTGATGATACTGTAAAAGCTCTTTATAACAAAACTAGATATAACGAAACAATGGATATAATGAAGCAATTGTAAATTTTCCTTGAAATTCCCATAGATGCCCATGTATTTAAAACTTCGTTTTAACAAAGCGAAAATTTCCCCACAGTGGATATAACAAACCATTCCTCGTCCACAATGAGCATTTACTGATTATTTTGGTATACGTCAATTCTCAAAATCTTATAGTGCGCGGTGGTTTATGTCTCGTCTGGTGCCGCTTCTTTGGTGGTTACGATGACGACAAGGACGGGCTCGAAATAGCGGCTGTAACTGAAAAAGCAGTCATCTGCATGAGGAAGATTCGGCAAAAGTCTATTGAATATTTTTCTTCGAAGTGATCTGTCAGCTGGTGGGCTGAATTAGACGGAAATAAAGTGCATTGTTTTTTTATTATTTTACTAGTTTTTGCTTTCCGACGACTATTTCAATCTCAGTGGAGGGCAGCTGTGATATTTGTTGGCGAGTACATTCTCTCTTGCTGGCTAATTGTTGGTAGAAATGAATATTGGCTGTAACAAACGAATGGCTATAATGAAGTTAATTACACTTTCCCTTCAACTTTGTTATAACGAGGTTTGACTGTACTGTATTGTGTATCATCCGTATTGCTATTGGTGTAGACTCCCATTATCATAGTAGCCCTTTGCCTAAAGCTGCTCATTAAACTCCTCAAGTAGGTGGCAGCACCTCTTGTAGTGTTTGTTGCACTTGAGTGACGAACTATGGCAATACCTGAGAAAAACCTTTTAGCATGGGCTTCATACGATTGTTCTAATGCACTGAAACTAATGTGTGCTTCTAAAGTAAGCATCCTAATTGGTTACAGCCTTACAAGGCCCTTGTAGTGTTGTCGGAGAACTTTGAGATGACAAAGAGGGGTGTTTACGTGAGGGGAACTTCAGCCGGCAAATGTGGTTCCATGCCTGCAGGTGGGCGACCTGTCCATCCATGACAACCTGGCAGTCTTCACGTGCATTCTGGTGGCAAGGCGCTGTTTCTCCCTTCAGGATTTCGTGGTGCATGTGGCCATACCGTCGCTGCTCTCTGCTAGTCCTGGTGTGCTGCTATATTGTTTTCTGTGGCTCCTTGCATTTTTGTGCGCTGAGCATTAACAGTTTATGGGTCGTAGAATGTGAGAAAAAAAAACACGGAATTTTTAAGGTTTCTGTTGCAGTAACCAGTAAAACGGTTTGTGGCTTTAATAAGCCTACTTAGTCTTTATCTTCCATATTTTAGAATAGTTGTCAGCTTAGAAATGCAGACCACTTTAGGGGCTGGTGTACCTTGCTTGAGCATTGAGAAGAACACACAAGAACCACAGGCCTAAATAGATGGTTGCTTTTTCTGAATGAAAAGCAACATCAGGCAAAACACTTTTAAGTGTCATGCAGAACTGACATTACACCTTACTGCCATGTTGGTCTACCAACTACAAAGAAATCGCCTGTTCTTCCTATCCATGGTTTCTGCTGAGATGTTTGTGCCTTGTGAGCGGTGTGTGGTTTACTTGCTCAACTTGCTTTAGATGTGCCGATTATATTCTTAAACATGCGGCTATATCCACTTGCAAATCACTTCCTGAATACAAAGCTTGCTTTCTCATATTGCTCATGTGCATGATTGGAAAGTCTAATGTACATTGGAAAGGATTCTTTATGTCATATGTTACTGATATTGGTGGGAACATAATGTTAAGAGGGCGATTCGATTTTTATATTGAAAGGTCATATTGGTTCCCCCTCCTCCCCATCTTTTTTGCCTTATTTACAAAATAGTGTTTATCACTTCAGGTTTATAATACAATAAATGTCAATCTTATTTGTGTCTGCTTGAAGATTCTCAAGGCTTGCATAAAACAGATATATCTTGTAATAATGCTGAAGTTGCTGAATCGACCCTCAGTGACTATGGTCTGATTGAGGTTCTATGTTTTGTTTTAATAATTGTACGTCAACCAATAGTTGTAAGCTACTAGGCAATGCCATAACAAACATATTAAGAACGGTGTTCCTATACTCACAGCAGGTAGCTTGCAGTTTTGTTTGGGTGACTAAGTGAGTTTTCTTTCGACGTCCTGTAATTCCTACAGCTTTTCGTACATATTTCTGCGATTAGCCAAATGTCATTACACGTCATAGCCAAGCATTGATTTTGGCAAGCAAGAACAAACTACTTCTGCTGAGAGAGTGTGGATTTCAATGAAAATGCACTTACACACAGACCTTAAAGGAAACCTAATGATGTAGCTTTAAGGCAAACTTTCGGTACTTGCAAAAAATAAATAAAATTTATCTGTGAACATCTTGTTCACAGTTGTGCATCAAGTGTAATGCTGGTATTTGTAAAAAAAAACATGGAAGAAGTCATGCTCTTTAATATCCAACACATTGCACTCTGTTATGAAAAGTTTTGCTGCACCTTTTTTTCAGTATGGATGTTGTGGTAACATGTGCTTTTGTGGTGGTGGTGTTTTGCAGTGGGTGGCGACGCCGACCAGGATGCAGAGTTGGGTGCCCGGTTGACGTGCCACTTGCTGCTGCGGCTCTTCCGCACAGTAGACTCCGCACCACCTGCGGGAAATGCCACGCCCCTTCCAAGGCCTCTCTTTCTCATTCGATCTCCATGTGATCGTCACCTCTTGTCGGCTGCTCACAGCAGCATGCGTGTCGAGCCAGTCCTTGCAGTCCTCAAGGCTATCCTGCTGCTCGGTACGAGGCTCCCCTGGCACTGCTTGTAGCACTAATTGACGTGCATACTCTGGATCAGCCAGTGGATGATATGCCCTTTGCTGCAATGTGGCATCACGTTGGATGTTGTCACAAATGGGACACCCATTCTGGAAAGCGTTGGCCGTGAATATGGCCACTTGCTTTGTCATAGGCACCTGCAATGTTTTATTGTTTGCAAACTTCTTTGTTTATATTCATATGTAGATGCATGTAAGTGTAAGTGTAACTGTCGCTGCGCTGCTGTGAGTCCTTGTAATGGAGGCAGCGGGCTCGTCAAGCTGTCGGAAAACAGCTTTTATTCGCCGCTCCTTTGTCTGTTAAGGAAATACACAAAAAGTAAAGCTGATTGATTGATTGAAATGGGGCATAGAACAAGAGCTAAACCTAACTCATTGTCATCGTAAAGGGTCGCAAATGGTACACAATAAATCACTTCACTGTGTGCACTGCTTTGCCAAAAAAGAAAAAAAAAAAGCATCAGTGGAAGTGCTGCATTTAGCTGGGTTTGTTTCATAGTATAGTTTTTAATAAATGGAAAACTTGTAGCACATGGGTGCTTCTGAGCTTCCCCACGTGATATAACATTAATCTTGGTCAGAGTCTTCCTTTGTAGCTTTATACTGAAGTGTGGCAGCTTGGGCTAGTTGGTATGGCATGACGATACTTATAGCGCGAGAACAAAACGATGACACAGAGACAAGAAGGACACAAAGCGCTCATGTCTTTCGTGTCCTTCTTGTCTCTGTGTCGTCGTTTTGTTCTCGCGCTATAACTATCGTCATTTCATACTGAAAATGAGGGGACGACAGTTCTATCCCTTTGCGAAGCCTTTTTAACGTTTATGGTGTAATTGAAGATATGGAAAAAAAAGGAGGTGATATTTTATACCCCTGAAAACTTAACACAATAAATTTTTATTGATTTATATGAAGCTGTCCGAGCTTGTGTACATTTGTGTGCTCATTTTAAATATAAAACTACTGTATTTTGATAGTAGAATGTATAGCTTTTTTATTTATTTGCCTACTGTGAGAACGTTACAAAGTAACTAAGCACATCAGAATAACTTGGAATGAGTGCAAAATGCAAGAAAACAAGAATAGATGTTCTAAGATAATTTGAACAAAAGTTGTGGTTTGTTGAATATTTGTGATGAAATTCCAGCTTGGGGGGGGGGGGGGGGATACGTACACTCATTTGTGAATGTTAAACATACCATATAAATTGTTCAAATGGTTTAAAACAACCATTTTTGTTTTCTTACATTCAGCACTCATTCTAAGTTGTTTTAAAGTGCTTGTTTACTATGTATCTCTCTCAGTTTAGGCATACTGTGGCTCCCAAAAGGCATATAAAACATTTGATATTTTTAAAACTACATATTATAGGAAAAATTATTACAAATTTGAAATCATTACATAAATATACATAAACTTGACCTCAAGTTTTATCTCCATAGGTAAAAAAAAAAATTCAGGACCCATGTCCAACCTTGATACTAGACACAGTGACACCTCTTGTGCCAGGTTCCTTTTTTTTTTATTACACAGAATTTAGGCTGATGGTCATTGTAGCAACACAATTTTTGTCTCTTCTGACCAGCATCTCTATATATTCATCAGGGCTTGCAATTACAGGGGATGCTAGCACGCCGACGTTGGAGGCCAAAGCGAAACTGGACTCGGCTCAGGGCAAAGGGGAGCCCAGCATCAATGACCTTCTTGGCCCAATAGATGACACAGACTTTGACCTCGGGGTGCCGTGAGTTCTCATCTATGTTATCAATTATGGACACCTCAGAGCACTTGCGATACTGCTGTATTTAGTGCAGGACTGGCTGTAGTCTTTTCCGGCTCTAGTTAACCCCTCCATACATCTGTACATCTTGTTACATCTGTACTGCTTGTTGTATGCATATAAGCAGAGAGGAAGCGCGTAAAGCATGCGACAAGTTTCTGCAACTCCACTCGTACTTGATGGATTCTAAAAATTTCTGAGGAAGTCAATTTGTGAGGCAATAAGCTCATTTAATAAAATCATTCAATGAGTGAATGGAAAGTGTTGCGTAGTCCATTTAAATGTTCGGATATTCAAACAGATGAGTGTTGTCACCTTCGTCTTATTTTGTGTGCCTCATTTTAGAGGCAAGCTATGCCTTCAGACGTTTCTGTCACATGCCTCAAACATGTGGCTCCTTACTGAACATGTTTTCCTCATGTGCAACCTACAAAAATATTTTGCTTATAGTGAGTCAGATTCAAAACTTCGGTGACTGACGTTATAAGGAGTCTACGCCTAGTTGCAGACATTAATTAAAGCCATGTTCACTGTAGAGTGGCATAGCCAGTTGAAAACTAGTTATATGTATGTAAACTTCAGCACTGTAGACACTGACATGGGGAATAAGTCGGGTTGCGGTGTTGTCTCTTAAATTTCCTTTTGTTATCTTGCGGGAAATTGCTGTTATTGGCAAGGGACATTGAATCAAATTAAGCTCTTTGCAGCGTGCAGGCTTTGAAGAGGTTCAGGTGTATCGCGGCCGGCTTAAGAGACAAAAAAAAACACCTGGTTAATGGACATAAAGAAGAAATTCAACGCTATATGTAACCTAGAAATTTGGGTCATAGCGTGTTAAAGGCACATTTAGCAGACGTGTGAAGAGCACAGAATGAATGCCTTCATATTTATGTGTTTAACTTTTGCACATTTCTGCAGCTCTCAAACGGTATGGTGTGGTCTTTTTGTAGCTCACTGAATGTGTAATGATTCTCATTTACCCAGTACTCTTTTGTAATGTAAGCCTTTGTCTCCCCTTTTCTTTTTGCATTGCGAAGCTACGTACGATGCTTCTCAATGCCTGAATTTGTCTTAACTGGTGTCCCTTTCTATTGACTCCTATGTGTTGCACAGTGCCACCTTGGGCAGGCATCCGAGTAGTGTGGGAGCTCCACGTGGAACAGGCATAGACAGCGCTGGCCTCAATGAATTTGCCAAGTACGCCTTGGGCGCAATCTGCAGCCAACAGTGGATTCATGAACGCTGCCTAAGAGATCCCGATGTTCTCTGTTCGCCGGATCTGCTGCTGGATCCAATGCTGTCACACAAACAGGTATGCTTTGAGACTTGCTTCAACGTCCCAAGTGTTCAATCTTTTCTAGTTGGTTGCCACAATGCACCTTTTTCATAATTGTACAGCTACAGTTCTTGTGACACCTTTGGCCTGGTAACGAAATTTTGTAATTCGTAGGTGCAAGCACGTTTGGCTTGTCTTATACCATTGGAATTTACTCTAATGATGAACCCATGTGTTGGAGAAGCTAGCTCTAGCATGTGCAGCTCGCACTTCCTCTTCATTTAGAACATGACTGGGGCTGTTGTTAGTGAAGCAGTGCTCACTCCAAGGAAACACACTTGCAAAGGAAAAAATTGCATTGAAGCTCACTGCACATTTTTCTAAAGATACTGAATCTATGCTCTTATATTGGCAAATCATTGTTACTAGCCAAGTGCAACAAATTATTGGGAGAGGGGAAGAGCTTGTTTTTTGATTGTGTATATATAGTGCAGCCTCTATGCAAAATATATTTAAATTAAAATATAAGTAAATATGCTCTGGTCACTTTGAAAAAGTAGATATTCCAAACAAGAGAGTTGACAAACAAAAGGACAAAGAAAGTGACCACAAGATGTGCACCCCCTTGGCGTGCCCTTCGATGTGAGGGTTGTTGGTGGCTACCTGCAGTAATACTGAAAAATTTTGAAAGCAAAGCGCTTTCATGAACTGATGCCCAAACACTGCAGGCTTTACAATACATCGTATCCTTGGCATTCCTGTTTCAGAAGTGAAAACGCAGGCTTCTTGCATGGCCGTTTCGTGTGTAACCAGCAGAGATCGATCACGTAGTGTGTACTACAAGGGCCGCAAGCTCAGGACAGCACGAAGATTTCAGCCCGCTAAAACGTGGCTCTTGACGTCTCACTGCACTCACTGCACTTATTTTGCTGCCGCATCTCGAGAATTGCCTGTGAAAGATGTATTTCCTCTTGACTGATGTTCACCAATGTGATGTTAATTTGTGGCACACAAAGAAGATAGCCATGCAAGGCAAACAAAAGAGAAACATACATGGCACCATAGGTGTGCTGCCTTTTGTCTGTATGTCATATGTGCTGAAACTAAGCAATGCCTATTTTTATCTCATTTCTCATTCAATTTACTGTGCTTGAGCATGACATTCCTAATATTATTTTCGACAGCCTTGTTGTATGCCATTGAATCTATGTGGTATTGTGATACCCAATACTGCTCTTCTGGGCACTGAAAACTTATTAGGGCAATATGTTTGTCGTTTCAGGCGGAGACATTGTTGCACATGATCTGCCACCCTAAGAGCAGCACCAGTGGCAACATGAATTCGTGGCTTTCTCCTGGCACCAGTAACAACGGCATGGACACGTTTGGTTCTATAGTGGGAAACAGTGTTGTTGGAAGTAACAGCAGCAGCTCGGGAAGTGGTGCTAATGGAGGCTCGGCAGGCGGTGGCTCAAGTCCACACGAAAGAGGTAGCGACATCAGAAGAGCAATTTTTTTTTAAACCTTGAAGGGTTGAAATTTTGTAATTTGTATGCTCGTTGTGACAGCTTTCTATGATACTTCAATTATTTTGCATCATGGTTCTATATAGTCACATTTTCATTTTTCTTGAGTCCTACAGATGGGTTCTCAAATAATTAAAATCATTATTTTATGGTCTTGCATAAACTATGAAATAACCATATAAAAATTTGTATAGATGACAATATTGCAATTGGTCTCTCCACTATATAAAGTGTTCCCCAACATCGCACATTATGTCTGTTTAAGGGGGGGCGCGGCAAGTAAAGTGCCGATTTTGGTCAAAATATGCGATTTTCTGATTTATTTTTTTTCGTAATCTTCAGACCTTCAACTTCCTTGTTCTAAAATATTACAGCGAAACGTGCGCCACAAATCCCGCAAATAGTGTTTTTGCCGAGGCTAGTCGCCGAAAAGTGCGAAAAAAAAGCCCCTGAAACGGTGTTGTTCACGCCGCACAAACGCGCCAAGTTGTTGACCGTGGGCCGCCATTTTGGTAGCTTTGGAAAGAGGAGAAAGCCGGCTTCCCGATGGTCGCGGTCTCGTATTTCGCCGAGTGAAAATAAAAGCGCGAGGAGCAAGTAAAAAAACGAAAACGAAGAACGGCAATTGGCTGCGCGGGTCACGTGGTAGCAGGCGCGACCTCTTACTGGTCAAAGCTGCGCCGCGCACCTTGGCAACCTTGGAAGCGCGAGCGCATCTGCGGCCGCCGTGTCGAGAATCATCCGGCGTGCGCTTCGTTTTTTGCCAGTTTGCTGCTTTTGTGATAGTTCGCGTGCTTTTTTTACCAAGCTTTGTTTACATCGGTGGTCTCTTCTGAGTGCTTGCTCATACTGCGGTGCTATGTTGCCGCAAAAAAAGTTCCGGAGCGTCCACAAGTACGGCAAGCGTCGGAAAGCTTGGAACAAAGGGCAGACGACTGCGGCTGCCGTCCCAGTCGCAGTTCCGGACGGAGCATGCTCTTCAAGCGTCACGGAGCCTCTACTCAGACCCCCCGCTGATTGTTGTGAGGCCGAGAGTGTGGAAGGTGCCACATCGTCGTATGTCAGACCGCCGGATGCCGTCGACCGTGATGGACGCTCTCGCGAACCCGATTGCGGTGGCACCGCGTCGGCAGCCGTTGCAACTCCGGGCGTGCGCGCGTCGAACATTCTATCGCGAGTTTCGGCCCAGATTCCGAGCAGTGAAGAAATCGCGCAGCGGGCGCAGACAAGGCGGGATGTTCTGGATGCCGTAGCATCGAAGTCCGCTTCAAAGCGGAAGCTCGAGCTTCTGAACGAAGGCTGCGACGAAAATGACGGCGGTAAGGACTCCACATTCTTCATTGTAAATAAGAAGATGCTGAACGGTCTGCTTTCGTCAGTAAAGTGCAACAAGTGCGACGAAGGGTCGATACGCCTCGAGACTACGCACTGCCTTGGACTCGCGGCGAGGATGGAACTTTTTTGTGACAATTGTGGCAGAGTGAACAGTGCGTGGTCGTCCCCGAGGTGCTCCGGGCAACAAAAAAACGAACCCCTTTGAGGTAAACGTGCGTGCTTTGAGGGCTGTGCAGTCAGTTGGCAGAAAACAATCTGCCATAAATGACACTTTTCTGCGATGGACATTTCGCATCGAGCACTGCACCACAAGTCCTACCAGAGGCTGCAAAGGAAGTACAGCCACCCTGCCACCACATCAGCTGCCACCCGCATTGAAGCAGAAAGTGCACAGAAGGTGCATGACATTTACAAGGACCTAGGAGGAGTGCCAGCCAACATTGACGTCATTTACGACGGCACGTGGATGACGAGGGGGCACAGAAGTCATATTGGCGTGGGCTGTGTAATCGAGCTGTACACAGGCTTGGTCTTGGACCACTGTGTCCTGTCCAACTACTGCCAAGGCTGTGCTGTTGGCCCCAAGCCTGGTGACGACAACTATGAGGAGTGGCTTGAGAAACACAAGCCACAGTGCCAAAAGAACACCGATGCTAATGCAGGCCAAATGGAAGTAGAAGCAGCTAGGATCATGTTTGAAAGATCGTTTACCAAGTACAAGCTTCGATACATCAATGTGCTCTGCGACGGTGACAGCCGTACGTACCTTGCCCTCACGCAAGACAAGGTGTATGGCTACATGGTGATTAAGAAACAGGAGTGTGTGAACCATGTGAAAAAAAGAATGGGCACTTCCTTGCGCAACCTTCTTGATGAGCACAAATCCAAAGGCCGAGGACTGAGCATGGGTGGCAAAGGCCGGCTGACGCAGGGCCTGATAAAGAAGTTGACGAATTATTATGGCTGGGCCATTAAGAGCCACCCCAATGATGTTCCTGGCATGGAGAGGGCCATCATGGCCACTTATTACCATGTAACATCCACAGACCAGGATCCACACCACAACCTGTGCCCAAGTGGGACTGACTCCTGGTGCCCGCACAATCAGGCATTGGCCAAGGGAGAGCCGCTGCCGCCTCACAAACATAAACTGCCCCCTCACGTGCGAGTGGCACTGATGCCAATCTACAAGCGCCTCTCGAACAAAGAGCTCCTTGAAAGGTGTGCGCAGGGAAAAACCCAGAACGCTGTGGAGAGTATGAACAGCCTCATTTGGTCACTCCAGTCCAAGAGCCAGTTCGCCTCCCTTCGAAGTGTGGAAAGTGCAGTTGCAGATGCAGTCTGCCGTTTCAATGGTGGCTGCAAGAGTGCGCTGCAAGAGATCACTGCTCAACTGGGCTTCAATCCAGGAGACTGCTCTTTGCGGCGAGCAGCCGAAAAGGATGCCAAAAGGGTAAAGAGGGCTCAAAAGGCGCATTGTTCCACGACAAAGAAGCGCAAAACTGGGTTGCGCTCTACAGAGGCCAAGGCCACAGCATCTCAGGATTACTGCCCAGGAGGATTCTGAGTGTTTTAGGCATGTTGTGAACTTCCAAACAAGAGTGAACTTTCAAAGTCAGTTTTCTCAACTCTTGATTTTCGCCTATGTGCCTTCGCTAGAACATCTGTCATTTTCTAACAAAGACTGATAGAGTCGTTCCGTTTTTTGCACTAGGCTCAGGAGGCCTTTAGCAGTGCAATAAAGCTTTATCTCTCTTCTTACTCATCATTTAAAATTTTTAGAACACATTTTATAATTACTGCAATGTGTGCGCAAAACAACATCCATGTTTTGGAAATTTTATTTATGGTTACAAGAACTAGAAAAATCAACTAATAGCTTCTTTGCACAAGTTGATGCTTTGGGAACATAATAATATGAAAAAATAATTTCATTTAGCAATAATTATCTCTTTAAGTGTGAAGAGCATTAATTAGTATAATTATGCTTGTAACTCAAAAAGTACAAGAGGTATTTGAAAACGGTTTTCATATTTGGAATCCTCACAATCATCCACATACACACACCAAATTTCATCACAAACAGTACATTAATAAAAAAATTAGTTTTACTTGCCACGTCCCCCCTTAACTGTAGACACATCTAATAAATCAGTCTACTGACACTATTACACACTTAATGTTTATACAGTGTACGTCCGATTTTTCGGACGTTTTCGCGTTTCTTTGAGGGTTTAGAAAATCGGATGTTGACTATATAATTTCGACTGTCCGATTTGCCGGACCCTCAAGGGACCATGAAAATGTCTCGAAAATAAAGCAGTCCAAAAAAACAAATGCAAGCGATAGCACACTTTTCAATAGGTATTTTTCGTTGACGGAGAGGGTCGCAGGAGGAATACAGGGTTCTTATTGAAATTCAGCTAATGCATTGTTTAGGTGGCTCTGAAAAGACCTGAAAGAAAGAAAAAAAAAAAATCCGATGTGGCCGTAAAACACTTAGGCGCAAAAAAAAAGTTGGTTATTTTCGTTTGCATGGCCTTTCGTTTGCATGCATGGCCTTCCACTTGCCCGCGATGATGTCTGCCTCAATTTCAGTTAACGTCATGCTGTCGCTGTACTCTGATGCGACAGTGTCAGTGCTCGCGTCAACTCGGAGCTAGTTGACTGTGTAGGCACTGCCTCTTCGGTCTCGGTGTTGCCAGAATCCTTCGTAACTTGACGAATAATTTCGTCATCAGTCAATTCCGCACACAGCTCGTGGTCTTTGTCAGCGTCGGCGAAGCCCTCAAAGGTTCTCGCGGCTGGAATCGAAACACCGGTAACGAGCAGATCTTCGAAGGCAACGTCCGTGGGTGGAAGTTCGTTGCACACACTGTGCACTCTGGGTGAGAGGGCCGTCTCGGCATCCACCATGAAGCTTGCGTGGCAAAAACAGCCGGAACGTCTCTTGCGTAACCGCTTTCTACAAGTCGGCAGACCATAGGTCAACAGCGTAGCTTTTCCCACTTTCGGAGCACAGGCTGCACGGCACCATAACAGCACCATGCAGCCTATGCTACGGCTGGCAATGGATTGGTGTGCGTTGGATTGCGGCATTTTTGGTTTTGAGGGTGCGGCAGCAATGGCGTGGTGGTTTCGAGGGTCCGAAAAAAACCAAAATAACGGCATCGATAGTGACTTCAAGTCTGCGGTTAGTGGTAAAAAGTCTGGAAAATCGGATCATGGAAGCTATAAACGTCCACAATTTTGGACTTTTTAAGACATTCACTCTATGAGGAACTTGATGGTGCCAGAGATGTGACCAGGAAATCGGGCATGTCAGGAATTTCAAGCGTCTGAGAAATCGGACGACGACTGTATATGTCATTGCGAGTTTGTCATCATATTTTTTTTATTGTGCTAAATCCTTGCCAGTGATAGTATCTATACATGCGGACTTGTAATCTTGCATCCCCCATAGATTTTTATAATGCATGTGCTGAAAAATGAAACGCATGGAAATGTGCTTCCAGCATTGTTTTCCTTCTGCATTAGTATGCCTTTTCTTACCTTTTTGTTTTTCTTTTTCTCTTTTTTTTTGTTTTACTCTTTTGTGAGCACAGATTCTTTCAATATAATGATGTTTGCTGCTGTGACCTACCGTAAAAGGTGTGAAACCTGTGTCAAGGGTTCCTCGCTTCTAGTCTCACACCTTCCATCAAATTTAATTGTATAGATGTTAAATAATAATAATAATAATAATAATAATAATAATAATAATAATAATAATAATATTATTATTATTATTATTATTATTATTATTATTATTATTATTATTATTATTATTATTATTATTATTATTATTAAAGGGATGCTGAAGTCGCATAACAATTTATGTCAGAGTGAAAGCTCAATGTATGACAACACCTAAAATGACAACATTATCAACAACAGTGCCCTACTTACCGAGAAATTAAGGTAAATGCACAAGAATACAAGCGGCACAGTAGGACATTTTCGAAATGATCGCGATGACATCAGACGGACTGCCTACAATTATTTACTTATTCACTAGTAATCGATCTAACTGCACTAGATAAAGAACCTTCCGTGCATCAAAAGATGCAATAAAACGCTACTTGTTCATTTCTGTTTGATTCATGGAAAAAAGAACTGCCGGAGGTTACTATGTGGAATGGCGCGAGTGGTTCAAAAATTCAATTTCTGCGTGGTTACACAAGACAGGTGGTGCCATCTAGCGGGGTGCAGTTGAAACATAGCGTCTGCAATCTCGGAGCCAATGGAGGGATATTTATCAATGGCCGTTGTTTCTGTTGTGACTCCCGCTGCTTTCGGCCTGCTGCTACTAGAGCAGTAAAGCCGGGCAATAATGTGCACGGCGACAGTAACATGAGTGGGTCCGGACGGTCCGTTTCTTGAGGCGGGTAATTTGAAGTGCGCTAACCCAATTCAGACCACTAAAACGTGATTTTATTTCAAAATAGGCCCTTTCTTGGCACAAAAGTAACACTACGGGGTTTCTGGACTGCCATTTCAACAATCAATGCTGACTTAATAGTTGACTTTAGTGTCCCTTTAAATAACGAGTGCAACCACCATAGTGTACCTGTGGGAGAGCTACTTACTGCCACGTTTGCCGTTCCATTCATTGGCGTGGCGTGCAGCCTTGTCAAAGTAATGCTAGCGTCCTGACTAGGGTGGCTAGATGTTTTAAAACGTTAGTGTTGGAGCACACAAGCTCAAAAAAAGAGCCGTCTGTGTCAAAATTAAAAAGAAATCATTTACTGATCTTTTTTTGGAAAAGCTATGTTGAATCGAGTTTAGAGCAAAGTTGGATTCATTAATTTGGGTTGATGACAACATTGGAACCCCATGGGTAACTCCCCAGTAATGGCCCCGCCGCGGTGGTCTAGTGGCTAAGGTACTCGGCTGCTGACCCGCAGGTCGCGGGTTCGGATCCCGGCTGCGGCGGCTGCATTTCCGATGGAGGCGGAAATGGTGTAGGCCCGTGTACTCAGATTTGGGTGCACGTTAAAGAACCCCAGGTGGTCAAAATTTCCGGAGCCCTCCACTACGGCGTCTCTCATAATCATATGGTGGTTTTGGGACGTTAAACCCCACATATCAATCAATCAACTCCCCAGTAATGGAAAATGCTTCGTTAGATTGAGAACTTTGTAAAATTGGGTTTCATTTGATTAAATTTGAATTGTACCTCTGTACAGTAAAAAGATTATACCTGTGTTTCTTCTTTGCAAACAAAGCATGTCTGCACAATAAGAAAGACTTAGAATGCCTCCATGTTGTCATGAATTGGTAGCGCAGTGCTAAAGGGGACAGGAGTTTGGGGGTTTCCGATGCCAAGGAAAAAGGGGTAGGAGCCCCATTAAGCTGCCAACTTACCAGCTCTTATTCTTGCATTGTCTTCCTGCAAGTTTTATAAGGAAAAGGTTTAATAAAACTGAATTTGAATATGAAAGAACAGACAACAAACATCTGAAAGCTTTTTTTTTTTAAAGAAAGACACTTACGTAGAAAAGTTCAGAGCTAGCTGCACATAACCTGAATTGGGAATGGGTAACCTAACAAACATTGACTACAGGAACCGTGAACTCTGCGAAGCAGAAAGATAGAACCACAGGTGCCAAGGGCAGATAACATTAAACAGATGTGTAACTCACGACATTAAAAGAGAGATCCCTGCATGAAAGAACGATAGAACACTGATGAATATGTAGCTAGCTTTGTGAATATGAAATGCTTTCAGGATTTCAAGTGCCTGCTTTTAAGTGTATATGCGGTTCTGATGCTAAAGATACTTTTGTTGTTTTAAGGAAATTTTATATCTATATCGCATTTACTCGCGTAATGAACGCACTTGCATAATAAATGCACCCTCACCTTCAGTCATCAAAATTGGGATTTTTTTTTCCCGTATAATAAACGCACCCCCTACATTCATCCGCTGCAGTCCCGCTAACCGTCACTTGGCGCCTCCTTACGCGTTGGATCTCTTCTGTTCTTTATTATTTTGCCGATCCCCTTCGGCCACCTCGGCTTGCTCCTTCTCCCCCTTCGCCCGTTGCCGCGTGCCGTATTGTTTTTCTGTGCACGGCATGTCCCCCGTCTTTTTTATCTGTGCGCCACAGTGGGATTCACGAACGGTGCGAGTGTAGAGACATCGCAGCTGATAAGCACACAGCGAGTGAAGGTCACGAAACTGCCCGCTCCAACCACCACATGCATGCGATTTTAGAGCAACGATGACAGGATTTGCTGTTGCAAAGGGTAATTCGTCGCTATTGCGTCACAGGTTTCTGGAAAACCAGAAAAAGTCGCTTGGGGTTATCCGAGCGTACAGGAACTTCTCATGTAGAAGCGAGGCGGCGGCCGTATTTTGTCATTAATCTTGTTATTGGCAGTTTGTTTTGATGCTTTCGGGGTAGCTTGCTGCAATGTTGGTTACTTGCTACAATGTTAACGGTGTTGCCACGGTCATTGTGCGAGGTTGCTGCAAAGTTGGCAAAGTGAGTCGTAGCGCACGGTTATGGGCGCCCCTCAAGATCACAGCAGATACCACTGTTGCGGTTAAACGATTGCTAGAAAAAGATAGCCGCAAAACGCTTTTATGGTGTGCGTGGGCGGACCAGGGACAATTTGCAGAAGATAGCCCCGCCACGATGGTCTAGTGGCTAAGGTACTCGGCTGCTGACCCGCAGGTCACAGGATCGAATTCCGGCTGTGACGGCTGCATTTTCGATGGAGGCGGAAATGTTGTAGGTCTGTGTACTTAGATTTGGGTGCACGTTAAAGAACCACAGGTGGTCGAAATTTCCGGAGCCCTACAAATCAATCAATTGAATCGACTTGCAGAAAATAGCGCCATCAACTACCGAAGATGAGTAAAGTGCAACAAAGAGGCTGTTTCCAGACAGTGTACGCGTATGTCAGTGGCAGAAGACTAAGCGACCTAACTTTTTTTTGCATTACTGCATTTTTTGCTCCTCCCAAAAAACTTTTCATAAAATTTACCCCGCATAATAAATGCATCCCCCAACTCTACTCCCATTTTTTAAAGAAAAAAAAGTGCGTCCATTACGCGAGTAAATACGGTACATGGCTTTATAAACATTACTGCAAGCTGCAATGCTGTCCTTTATTTTTGGATGTTTAAAGTTCAGTGGCATGTTAGGCATGTGTTGCAATGAAGTATAACAATGGATATCATCAAGCAAGGAATATAATGAGGTTATATTTGCTGTTCCCTTAACGTTCCTCCGATGAGGTTTGGATGTACATGTATTTGCACCTTTGAAAAGATCCTGTTGCAGCTCCAACAATGATGTCGTGTGCACAAGCAGAGTGACCAATAAAATTGGAGTTGGCTGTTTTTGTCTGTGCACACAAAGAATCCACCACGATGGCCTTTTAAATATTCTAATAAACAGAAAAGACGGTGCTAAACTTTGTGCCTACACTCTTTGAAGAACCATGTGACCAGCGGCAGTTGGTGAGCCGGGTGCTACTGGGCTTGGACCAATGGAGCATGCGGGTGTCGTGGCTGGAGCTGCAGTTGCGCTACAAGCAGTGTGCCAGCCCTGCTGAGGTCAACGGATGGCTAGACAGTGTAGCCCGGGCCACCATTGATGTCTTTCAGCTTACTAGCGAGGAGTCTTCTCTGCCTCTGTCATCGTCCCACCGGTCCTCGGGAGGAGATCCAGCTTCACCAATGCCATTTGCTAGGCCCAGCGGTAATGGGGGCAGCAGCTATGGAAGGTGAGGACTGCACATCTGTGCTTTCACTATGACAGCAGCAGTCAAGGGTTAAAAACTAGAGTTGTGTGAATAATAAAAGCAGGTGCTAGGATTATTTGGTTCGACATCTGCTGAACCAAACTATCCACGCACCTGCCTTTTTTATTTTTGTGGTGGCTAATATTGTTATCGAAGTAATGCTTGGTAGCCTTGTATGATTCTTGTAGAGTGACAATCACATGTTTTGTTCTTTTTTCACTGCAGGCAAGAGAACGACCGTATCTGGTTTGTGGCTCCGCTAATAGCCAAGCTGCCTGCGGCAGTTCAGGGCAAGGTTTTGAAGGCCGCAGGACAAGTTCTGGAGAGTGGCAGCTGGGCTTTCATCACTTCCTCGTCTTCTTCTAAGAACAAGGACAAAGACAAGCAGGTGCAGAGAAGGTAATTGTCATGGTGCATTTCTCATCACAGCTCGTCACTGTTATCGTTTATGTCGAAGGCGAATCGGCTTAGAGAGCTGCAAAGTGGAGTCACATCTACTTGTACTGACAGATGTTGTAACAGTGTACATATACAGTAAAATTCCTATGTACAGTGTCCTGTTTTATGAAAGGGAACATATGAGCGCGTGGCCTGCACACTTCCCCGGCGGCCTACAGCGCCATCAGCCGATAGATAAAGAAAGTAGATCCGCTTTGGTGGCATCGTCCGCTGCGAGACTGGAACGGGAGCGTAATCTAGCAGCGCTTCTCGAACTGCCATGACTTGTCATTTTGTTTGCTAGTAGATAATGCCAAAAGCGAACGCACTTTCTTTGTCTGGCGGTTGATGGTGCTGTAGGCAGCCACGGCAGAGCGCAGGCCATGCGCTCACTTGTTCTCTTTTGTAAAAAAGGACAGTGTTTATGTACAATGAAATTTCTATATAACCTAGAGGGATCACGGAAATATGTTCCATTCAAAGAACAGGACTTTGGCTCCTCTAAAAATATTTATAGGAGTGCAGCAAGCACATGCAAAACCAACTAATTTAGAGGCATTTGTTTTGTTTAAGGGAAAATACTGCTTGATTCTACTCTAGCTTAAACTTTATACTTGAGTTGAATAATTCCAGTGTTCACAATTTAATTTCTATTTGCATATTTGTGTACTTACACACGCGTGTTGTTTACAAGTTGATAGGCAACCACAGATGAAAATATTTTCATTGGTGACTTCTGGTGTGTCAATCAACTGACTTTCACAGTGGGGCCTCTGTGAATCATGATCATTGATTCCTGTTTATATGCGCACTGCTTAATGTCTCTTTCCAAAGACTTCCAACCTTCCTCGCATCAGCCCACTACACCTTGCGCTTTTAAATGTTGTTCTGCTGCGATTCTCAGCTTCGTTTAATGACCTTACTTTAAAGGGGCCCTGCTAGGCTTGTCCACGTTATTGTCCAACGGCTTCATTAAAAAAAGTTTATTGCCTCACATATCGATTGCTGTAAAGATTTTTAGAATCCGTCAAAAGTAAGCAGAGTAACAGGGATTCGTTGCATGCTATAAGTGCTTTCTTTCTCTCCCTGTGTGTCGGCAAGCGTGTTGAAAGCTATGCAGAGAGGGGAATAACAATGGGGCAAGAAAATGCGGTCCTTTGTCGGCACGCATCATGACCTTTAGCGCTTTCTTTTTTATTTTTTCTTCGAACGCACTGCTTACTTTTGACGTGATCATGAGCGCTTGCGTGGACATGTGGCGGCGTCTTGCGGTCGCCGGGGTATGCAGCTCGCACTGTTCAAATCGGCCAACAGCCGTCAACTACAGGTATACTGCAGTAATTTGGGTATATGGCATTATTTGTAGAGAGAAGAGAGAGCAATTTCTAGCTGACTGAGAACGAATTGTAAAAATGTCTGGCTGGCATGTTCCCAGTACCCTTGACTAGCCGTCTGTAGCATTTTCTGACCATGCTAAAGAAGTGTTGCAGGGCCTCTTTAACAGACAACTGGCTGTCGGCTTTGTTTAAATTTGACCTTGCTTCAAATGGACTATCAGCTAGCCTATTTTCTCTCAACCCTTAATGCAGTATTACTGTCCCTTAATGCTATAGCTGTCATTTTATACACCATTACTTGCAGGTGCTTAGCTTCTTCTGAAATTTTTTTACCCTTCAAATATTAACCCCACAACGTTAAGGGGATACACAGATTAGAAGCAGAGCTTGTGTTGTGGCACACTTTAGTATGTAGTTGAGATGGAGTACCGCCCGCATCTGCAGTGCATCCCTACTGAGCCACCAGCCATTCCTGTCACTGGTGCTCATGTGCCTCAAGGGCCAGGACGAACAGCGGGAAGGCCTGCTCAACTCTCTTCACTCACAGCTCTCGCAGTGTGTCCACGTGAGTTGAGCTGCTTTCTTCGTCCTTCTTACAAGCCGTAGTAATTCAGTCGCCTTAGCATTGGGCTACTGAGTGCTAGAGTGCAAATTCAATTTGTAGCTGTGCTGACTGCATTCTGATGAAAGTCGAAGAGTAAAAGGAGAGTGCAAAAACACCTGAACTACCGTATTTACTCGCATAATCCTCGCACTTTTTTTGCCGGAAAACCGGTGCAAAGTTGGGGGGTGCAAGAATTACGCGGGGAAAACTTACCACGAAAATGTGAAGAGCGAAAGACAAAACGAAGTGACCGCAAATCGGGTTTCTCACACCAGCAACTTACAGCAAGCTTTAAGAAGTACTAATTAGAACTTACCTCAACAATAAAAGCAGTGGTTCAACACAAGACAAGATTTGAGACACAAAAAGTGGAAGCGAATTGTCGAGAATTAGAATACCACACTCAAAGCTTGAGGGCGTTGCGGGCGGCGTAGCGGTAGCGTTCATCGCTCAACAGGAGCCCTCAAAAGGTAAGCGTTGGAGGTCAGTATTGGGTTGATGGCTATTTTACAGAATCGTCCGCAGTTTTCTTCTGAAGAAATAAAGTTTACCACCAATCCCAGTTTTAGGCACACAACAGACCCAACGCGTCTTGGTGGCTTTCGTAGCGAACACAAAACTCGTAAACTCCGAAGGGCCTACCGGTGGCCCTGTTGCCATTGTTTAGTGCATGATCCATCACTTGCAACTTGAAGCAGCTGTGTAGCTTCAGTATCGCCCCATAACGTCCCAAGATTACCGACACAACAAACATAACACGCCGCAACGCGCACTGGCCACTTCGGCTTGGCTTGAATTAGATTGAATCTTCGTGTAATAGTACGCTTAATGCTTAAAAGATGGCGCCAGATGGCGCGCGCTAATATCATCAGTGGCTGGAACGAGCAGACGACATTATTGCGGCAGTTTTCGGGGGTGCGATAATTACTCGAGAAAAAAAAATATGTATTTTTTTTGGGCGATGTGGGGGGTGCGAGAATTATGCGAGTGCAAGGATTACGCGAGTAAATATGGTATATTGCACCTTGTGTGCACTGTAAAGCAAAGATTAAAAGAAAAGGCACACTAAATCAGTTTAGATATGTTTTTACACATCCTTGTTTTTGCTAGCATGAAGTGAAATTTACCTGAAGAAAGACTGAGGACTAAGCTTGCTTATCTTTTTAAATTTATGCTCAATCTATCTCACTGTTGATACGAGGTGATACCACGTATTCGAAAGAACTTGGCATACACTTGGGCTATTTTGCCACAGTAGACGTTCTGAAAACTTCTTAAACTTCAAAGCTTCAGTTTGTGGCTTCTTCAGTGTAATTCATTTTTGCTGATAAACAGTTACCTGCCTTTTTATTTTGTACCTTTTTTGGATTACCAGGTTTCCTCTCACATTAGTAGCAGTGTAATATGAATTGAAAAAGGTTAATTAGTGACAACAGTACTGAAAAAGGTTAATTAGTGATTTTACAACGCAGTTATGATACAGTTGAGACACTGTTACCAGAAAAGACAAAAAAAAAAAAGGAAACCCTTCTTGGTCTTTATTTTTTACTTATTTTTCTTTTCATATTTACCTTTTCCTTTGTTAACTTTTCTTTGTGTTGTGAAATTTATAAGTCCGTGTGTGACCAGTAAGGTCACTTGAAAGTTAAAGCTTGTCCTTTCTGCTTGTCTTCTGCATTTTTTTCATTTTGTGCACTACACTTCAATGGAGAATGATGCAGCCTAAACCTGTGTATAATTGTATTACCAAGGATGCAAGAGAAAAGAGGCACATTACGGTATGTTTTGTGGTCCTTCTCCCCTGTAGCCTTGTTGTGCTCTTTACCTTATCTCATGATGAATCCCCACAAACTAAGAGAACTTTTTTGTTCTTCCTAATGGACCATTCTTTGTTAAAAATGCATGGCACGAGCTTTAGGCGTGTGTCTGACACTAGAGTTCTTTGTTGTGTTGGTAGCGCCCCAGACCTCTTGAGGATTCAGGGAACATTTTGTTTTAGGAAAATGTTTGTGTGCATAGTACTGTAGCACCAAAAGGGCAATTAAAATGAGCTAAGAGACCATTATAATTATGCATGCTGTTGTAATCTTTATGCAAAGGGTTCCCATATCAGCATCTGTCTCACAGTTGCTCTGACCCGAAAATGTTGTTCGGCTTGTGCAGGAGAAGCCTGTAGCAGAGGACTTGAAGAGTCGGCTGCTACTGAACGAGGCACTGCTGCTGAGACTAAGTCTTGTGGGTGGCATGTTTGACATGATACAGCGCAACAACAGCCTCACTACCGACTGGGCCCTGCTGCTTGTGCAGCTTATCAACCATGGGGTTGTGGACATGCACTGCAACTTGTGAGTTCAGTGCTGGATGCATGTAAAAATGTGTTCGTAAAATAGTTCGGACCAAAAAGAATTTTCTGGCAATTGAGAACTCTCTTTTTGATAAATTTCTCCAGGTTTCTTTGTGACTTCGGGCTGCATATAGTTGGTTTTTATGTTTCCTTTCTTAACTCTTTGACCACATTGCAGGAGTCTGTAGAACCAATTTGGAGTATTCTTTGTTCGTGCACTTCAAGTTGTCAGTTAATGCGCTTGATCTGCCAGTTGCTAGCTTCCTGGTTAGCTCAATTAGCAGTGTGACCTCCCCAGAAAGGCCTTGGTTCTGCGTTTAATCCTCGGACCAGGACGAATGTTTCGGCAACTGAGAAGGTTTCTTTCTGTGAAACTCTTATGAAGCTTCTTGTAAAACTCATATGGATACCCACATGTAGTAGCTGTGATGTTTCCTTTCTTAACCCTTCCGCCACCGTGCGGGATTCCGCAGAACCGGTTTGTCGGAGTGTGGCAATAGTTAAATTTCGTCTCAAATAGAATTCAAGTGAAGTACGGCAAAATAGTGGCAAAAATATCAAATATTGAAGCGATATACAAAATTTTGGATATATGGATAGGATATTTAAATTAGCGGAGTAGTTTTACAGAGATCTGTACAGTAGCCGGGACAACCACGACCTTAATACTATAAGAATTGGCACTAACCCAGAAGGCACCCCACCAGTAATGATAGAAGAAGTCAGAAAAGCTTTGGAAAGCATGCAAAGAGGCAAAGCTGCTGGTGAGGATCAGGTAACATCAGGTCTGCTGAAAGATGGAGGACAGATTGTGTTAGAAAAACTAGCCACCCTGTTTACGAGGTGTCTCCTGATGGGAAGAGTACCAGAGTCTTGGAAGAACGATAACATCATCTTAATACATAAGAAAGGAGATGACAAGGACTTGAAGAATTACAGGCCGATCAGCTTGCTCTCTGTAGTATACAAGCTATTTACGAAGGTAATTGCTAACAGAGTAAAGAAAACATTAGAATTCAATCAACCAAAGGAACAAGCAGGATTTCGAGCAGGCTACTCAACAATCGACCACATTCATACTATCAATCGGGTGATAGAGAAATGCTCAGAATATAACCAACCACTATGCATAGCCTTCATAGATTACGAGAAGGCGCTTGATTCAGTATAAATATCAGCTGTCATGCAGACATTGCGGAATCAGGGCGTCGATGAAGTATATATAAACTTCCTGGAAGAAGTCTCCATGGGATCAACTGCTACCATAGTGCTTCATAAAGAAAGCAACAGAATACCAATCAAGAAGGGTGTAAGGCAGGGGGACACAATCTCCCCAATGCTATTTACTCGTGTTTACAGGAGGTTTTCAGAAGCCTTGAATGGGGACAGTTAGGGATAAGAGGTAATGGAGAGTACCTTAGTAACTTGCGCTTCGCCGATGACATTGCATTGCTGTGTAACTCAGGGGACGAATTGCAACTCATGATTACGGAGTTAGACAAGGAGAGCAGAAAGGTGGGTCTTAAAATTAATCTGCAGAAAACGAAAGTAATGTACAACAACCTCGGAAAAGAGCAGCGCTTCGAGATAGGTAATAGTGCACTTCAAATTGTAAAAGACTATGTCTACTTAGGGCAGGTAATAACCGCGAAGCCGAACCACGAGATTGAAGTAACTAAAAGAATAAGAATGGGGTGGAGCGCATTTGGCAAGCACTCTTGAATTATGACAGTAGAGGTAGATTGCCACTATCTTTCAAGAGGAAGGTATATAACAGCTGTATCTTGCCGGTACTTAGCTACGGAGCAGAAACTTGGAGACATACAAAGAGGGTTCAGCTTAAATTGAGGACGACGCAGCAAGCAATGGAAAGAAAAATGGTAGGTGTAACCTTAAGAGACAAGAAGAGGGCAGAGTGGATTAGGGAACAAACGGGTGTTAAGGATATCATAGTTGAAATCAAGAAGAGGAAATGGACATGGGCCGGGCATGTAGCGCGTAAACAGGATAATCGCTGCTCATTAAGGGTAACTGACTGGATTCCCAGAGAAGGCAAGCGGGTTAGGGGGAGACAGAAGGTTAGGTGGGCAGATGAGATTAAGAAGTTTGCGGGTATAAATTGGCAGCAGCAAGCACAGGACCGGGTTAACTGGCGGAACATGGGAGAGGCCTTTGTCCTGCAGTGGACGTAGTCAGGCTGATGATAATGATGATGATGATGATACAAAATTTTATCGAATATTGAAAGACCAAGAAAACGAAATCTGGTTATGTCTCTGAGGTCATAAAGCCTTGAGTGACTGCTACCAAAAGACTGCAAATTGTCGAGCAGAAACGCAAGCTGTTTTACACGACCTAGCTACAGGCTCTCTCACCGTGATGTTATAGTGTTTCCTGCAGTTTAAAACATGCGCTCACTGGGCACTTTAGTGGCAGGGACTGGAAGGTTTTGCAAAGTTATCTTGGCAATACCGGGATGAAGGGCACGCTCATGCTTTTTCCAGTATTTCAAAGAATAATCTTTTTTGGGATCACAGGATCATCGAAGTATTTCTGAGCTTCTTCACTGTAACGTCCGAGTCTGAGATCAGTGTGCTGACTATTTTTCTACCCTTGTAGTCTGGCAGTCTCCCAGACTATTCATGGCCTTTCATCGCTGGGGCCATAATGTGTGGATATGAGACAATCTCTTTTAAAAAAAGGCATAAGCTCACTTTTGAGCCATGATGATAGATGATTAGGGGATTTTTGCGATGCAAGGCGCTTTTGAGCCAGGATATCAGTGAAAGTTTTAACGAAATGCCTGCTATAATAACATTAGGATTAGTTTTAGCCACCCCACCAAACCAAGTCGCACCTTTGGCCTTACTTGCGTCGTACGTATTCGTCCTGTCAAATCATTCAAAAGTTTCAATTGGAGCTATTCAAATGTCGAATAGAATTAGGTATTGTTCAATCTGAATTTAAAAGCAAATCTTCACACACCCCTACCATATAGTTCTAAAAGTGCATAGCATTGGTGGTGAAACCTTATATGCAGTGATATTGATATCAAATGCAGTGAATGTTTTTTGTTAGCCGACCGCCATAGCACACATTACTGGCTGTAGTAGTGGCATTCTGTTGATGCATGTTTTCAGGTTGTATCTAAATAGTCTGCAACCCCATGATATCGAGAAATCGAGAAAAGCATCAGAATTCGACTCTGAATACTTGACTGCTCCAATAACAGGGCCTATTTCAGATATATTTTTTTAACAGGCAGCTGTATTATACGATGATTTGGAGTGTAGAGCAGCATGAGTGCATGATGGGTCAAGCTTTTTGATGGTGTGAGCGCCAGATGTGTGTCCACAGCCATGATCATGATTGGCATGTTGGTCTCCAGCAAAGACAATGTCACTTCTTTTAGTGTGTGGTATGGCCACTAGGTGAATACAGTGAAATCTCGTTAATTTGAACTCGGTTATTTCGAAATCCTGCTTAATTTGAAGGAAGGGTTAATTTGAAGGGTTAATTCGAAAACTTTGGGTGCCACGTGCCAGTTCCAAATCCCGATTTCGCCGCAAATTCGAGGAAGCGACGACCTTTAATAGCCACAAGGCAATCCAACGTAGCAATACTAATAAGTGGTAGCTGAAGAACTTCAACCTTGCTACTTACAGCGCAAAAAGTACAATAACAACAAAAAAAACTGCCTCATGGTTAACCAAAACGTGTGCCTGCAAAAAATTAGACTTGCTTCACTGCAATACAGCGATGACGCATGGGCAGCATATTGCATGTTTCTAGCAACGTCAATGGGTCATGGTTCACCCATTCTTTCTGGGATTGTAAAGAAATTAAGGGGAAACGCTCCTCGAAAAAGTTTTTTTTTATTTCTAGTAATAGAAACTTGAAAAGTTTGTTATTAATATAGTTTTTCATGCAGATTTCAAATATGCAATCATTTTTTGTGTAGCTGCTATAATTATTGAGTTATGCCATAAACAATAGCAAAATGTTACATTTTTTGCGGGCACTCTTTTATGTACTAAACTTTCAGTAAAAGCACTGTGTCTGATCTTATTTGACTCTTGGTAGATTGAAAAGTGCAAATATCTATATAGATATGTCACAGAAATATTGGAACCAAGAAAAAAAAAATTGTATTGAATGACTTATTATTTTCAATCTCCCTTGAAACAATAAGCTAATATTTTCACAACTAATGCTGGTAGGCATTGCAATTTAGAGTAGATATTTGCATTCTGCATGTGTTGAAGAATATGTGTGCCAAGTTTCGTTACTATACAATGAATATAAGTTTCTAAAAGGCTGCCCGGAAAACGTGAAACTGTCAGAAAAAATGAAAATGAGAAAAACAAGTTTGAAAGTTTGCAAAGTTGGCATTTATTAGGAAATCATTCTTTTTGCATCAAATTGGGGCACAATGAAAAGTACCTTGCCTTGAATGCACTGCAAGTGTCTAGAAGTCCCCTGCACCATAGCTTGGTCCTTCACGGCTCTTGCGGTCAGTGTCCTCAACACGAGCTCTCTTCGCTGTGTTGCGACGGTGTGCCCTCGCTTCTGCAGTTTGCTTCAGGTTCATCTTCCTGATGCGCATGACGTCACAGTGGTCACCATGTGTGGCCAGATCTTGTGAGGGGAGAATTCCAATGCCTTCGAGCACTTCTTCAAAGCCCCTGTGGCCTTTGTTGTACCAGAGTACAGCAAGAGCGGTGGCTGTCTCCACAGTTGTTCTGGAGGCGAACTTTGTTTTTGGACATAGCAGCCATATCTTGCTGTTCAGCGATTCGGCTGCATTCTGTGTCTTGCCATGAAGGCACCGAATAAGGAGTTTCTCCTCTGTAAGGTGCTTGTAGATAGGCATAATTGCCAATCCTTGAGCCTTCGTCAACAGTGGGGTGTGGCGTGGTGCAGGCTCCCCCAGTGCTTCCGCACGCTTGTGCTTGCACCACGAATTTGGTCCCGCGGGGCAAAAGTTGTGGCTACTGGCACCATCACTGGAGTAGCAATGAAAATACGATGCCCATATGGCAGTGTACATATTTCGGACACTGTCCTTGTTGCTCGTGATGGCGATCTTGTAATATGTTTGTAGTTTTATTATTGTCGCATCTTTCAGTTTTTCGCCTCGTGGCAGTGGCGTTGCCAATTTCCGTAGGGCAGTTCCCAAGCGCTTTGCAACGTGGTTCGTGCACTCTTCTTTGTCAATGGGGGTGTCACAGTATACATTTGCCTCGCAGACTGCAGTGTAGGCCTTGCTGTCACCATCACTTAGGAAGCTGGTGAATCGCAGTGGAGTTTCATAAGACAAGGTCCTCTGCCATATATTGACAGCTGCCGCAGGTTCCATTGCATGGGATGAGCAGTCAGTGTTTTTTTGGCAAACTGGAAGATGAAAAGCTCGCCATATCTCTTCATCCTCCCCAAGGTCCCTGTGTATACTGCAAGCATGGCAGTAGTTCGAAAGAACTTCAAAATCGAGGCAGAGCCCCGTGTCCAGGGACACGACTGTGCCCACTCCATTGTGGCTTTTATGACCTCTTTTCTGCCAGGTGCCATCAAACATGACTGGCACATCTCTGCCGCCGACTGCGTCCTTCGTGATGTTTCGTGCCTGGTGCAAGTTTTTGCTCACTGCCGTCATCGCCGCACCATGGAGCTTCTTGCAAATGCCGTTGAATGTCTTGTGATGCATCGGGCTCGGAAGACTGAGAATCGCACAAAATCGTGAAAGTTGGTCGTGGCCTGCGCCTATAGCGCGTGCTGCCAGAACTGCCTTCACGTTTACAGCAAAGCTGTCACGCGAGCTGCCGCTGTCAAAACAAGCGCTCGTTCCTTGGTCCCCGGCCGAAGCAGTACGTCTCGACGTGTGCGTGAACGAAAGTGCAGATTCAGGGCAATCAGAATTTTGACAGCACAGTTCGAGGAATGCCGAAAGTCCTTTGCGCTTTCCAGCTGCCTCTCGCACGCCGAGCTTCCGTTCGCGGCAGGTTGGGCATTGCGCACCCGCCACAAGTGCCGTCAGCGCATCGATTTCGCAAAGCAGCATGTTCGCAGTAGCAGCATCTACCGGTCTACGTTCACTCTCGAAGAATCCAATCTTCCTTTGGGATGCACTGACGAATTCCACGTCAGCGGCTATTTCACAACCACTGTCGCAGGGTTCGGTGATGGTGTTAGGCCTATCCGAAGTCGGAGCGTCGGGGCGTTGGTCGGGGGCGACATCGTCGTTCGCTGTCGCTTTGCGAAGCGTCCGACGCCGTTTCCCTCGATACTTGTGGCGAGTTCTGAACTTTCGATTATCTGAACTGCACTTCTTCGGGCTTGCCATGACGCAAAAATGCAGAGAAACGCAGGAAAACTCGATCGCGACGTCCGAGGCTTCGCTCTTTTGCCGGAGAGATAGGAGGGGGAGGAGCGTGGAGCGCACCGCCGTCCAATGGCGGCCTCGCGCTGTGTGCCGCGATATTCAAAACGCGTGACGTACGCGTTGTTTTTCTCGTTTTTTGTTTATTCTGCGTGAAGGCACGAGACTGGCTACTAGTGGATTATGAAGGATACGGCCTTCGCAGCATGCGTGCACGATTGCAAATGGCGGCCAACGCGTCGTTTTCGCGACAGGACGACGCGAACTTCGCCGTTTCTCGCGACTTTCGCGCATTTCTCGCGTCACCGCTGCCCACTTGGAAGCATTTTTTGATAATTTCTCGTGCGAATTTCAGCTTGATATTTTCAGAAGTAATAGATTATAGTCCAAGGATGCCAATACAGCCGGAAAAAAAAAGCGAAAATTTTCCGGAAAACCGCAACTTTTCGACCCGCGTCTCCCCTTAATAAAGCACAGTTTGGCAGAATTCGCAATGTATGCGAACCTTCGATTGCTGGTTGCTCCAGCAATTCACGCCTTTGCACTGCTGGCAAAGTTCTTGCCAGCAACACCTAATACGAAAATTAAGTTCGAAAGTTTCAAAGAAAACTTTTTTGCAGCCAAAACACATTGCGAGTTTCGTCATGTTGGCCATTATTAAATTCCTAATTATACCAGAAAAAATGTGGGAATGGTCGCATAATGATCTGTTGATGCAGCGAGGTGCAGGTGACATGCTGCCCGTGTGTCACTACTGTGTGGCGATGAAGATGTCTTGTTTTCCGCAGGTGCATTTTTCAGTTCATCACGACAGCGTTTGTTTCTTTTTTTTTTTTTTTGCGGTGGCAGCAGCGAGGTCCATCGTTCCCCCGTGTTTTCCACCAAATTAAGACCAGGTATTTCTGCAAAACATGACCCTTGGAGCCGCAAGCTAGCCGGCACAGTGAACGATTAGCACTGATTACTTTGAACAGTTCTAAGTTCCTTGCATCCCACTTTTTGTATGTTCTGTTAATTCAAAAACCTGCTTAATTCGAAGCTTTCTCGCGGCCCCAGTGGCTTCGAGTTAACAAGGTTTTGCTCTAGTTTGTAAAAAACGCATTAAATTTGTTATTGTCTGTTAGCTTCGCAGGAAAACAAGGTTGTGTTAACAAATCCGGCTCTCAAGGTTTCATTTGGGCTTAACATCTTGGGGGCAAAAGTTATTTTCAGTATCCCTCTGAAGAGCTTGTACCAGTATTTTCTGGGAAATCCTCTATCAGCATAGTCTTAGTGCATGCTTCACGAGTGTAGTACCGCTTGCTGTACTTGTTGCTGCTATTATAATTATTCTGCTGTTTAACTTTTTGATGATTAGAACATCCTTTTTGTTTGCCTTTTCCACAGTGAGCTGTTCACTACGGTCCTTGACATGTTGGCAGCACTCATTCACGTAACCCAGAATGCCGACAGTGTGTCCGGGGAAGAGACTCGCAAGCAGTATCTCAACCTAGTGAAGAAGATAAAGGTAGCTGATGACATACATCTATCTTGTGACATCAGCATTCCTGGTCATGTTTACGATTACCATACAGTGGCACCACACTGTGCTTTGTTTATTTGCATCTATCTGAAAAATTTAGCCATGCACAATGACTAAAGTTCAACGACATACCGTTGATTCCTTAACAGGTATGAACAAATTTACTTTTTCAGACTTTAAAAATTGGGGGTAGGGAATAGTAGACACGTTAAAATGTGCTTCACTTTAAGATTTACCAGAGTGTTTATATGTAACCTGCACTAAAAAAAATTTCAGATATCTTAAATCACTGTGCAAGTGCTATGCAAAGCCCACTTTGACTTGTGCTCTACAGTGGTAAGAATTCCGCCTCAAAGCGTGTACAGTCGAGCCCGCTTATAACAAACCTGAGTGTGACGGGGCATCCGTTCGCTGTATCCCGAAGTTCGTAGTAAATGAAACACAGCTTTTAAAAAAATTTGCGAGTGAAAACACACTTTTTTTTGCCTCAAAAAGTCCGTGATGCACGTGTTTCGAAGAAGAGAAGCGATAAGGGCGGTCTCGAGTTCATCTAAAACGGCAGGGTGCTCATTCGCCGAGGCCCGTGGCATAAGCTGCATGAGGCACTGGCTCCAAAGTTTCGTCGTTCTCGCAATCCGATTCCTCCAAATCGCTCTCGCCACATACTTCATTCACTATGCCCAAATCCGGGCACGGTTCCACAGTGTCGGCATCATCAGCCGTAATTAAACCATCACAACAGATGTCCCACCCGCTCTCCCAAGTCGGAGTCGACGACGCGCTGCCACAAATCGTCGCCGCAGTGGTCCTGTTCGGAAGCTCCAGGCTTGGCATCGGGCCCGACGTCGACGAAGTCGGCCTCGCAAAAACAGTTTCGCGCGCATGTAGCCGTCACCGCCGCCCACGAAATATTCGCCATCTAATCTACACAGCTGAAGACTGGGACGCCCGAAGCGGCAAGTTGACTGCCAGGTGGTCAACAGCTATGACCAAGCGCTCCGCAACACGACACGTAACGCGCAGATAACGCTTAAGCCAAGCGGTCACACTTTCGACGTTTTGTTGAGCGGCAGGAAAAAGCGTGCTAGTCCTCCCGTTGGCTATCATGACCACACACGCACACCAAGAGCGAGCAAGACGCGCACACGCGACACACATGCCAGAATGTGTGGAACAGCTCTGGGCCCATTTCCAGTCAGAAAACGAAACTAATTTGAGCCAGCGTGGCGGGCGTCGTGGAACGGTGAAGACGGGCGAAGGGGTTGTGATCAAAAGAGGAGAGCAGACTTGCGAGAGAAGGGCAAGGAGTTGCGATAAAGAGAGGCGAGGGTGCGGCGGGAGGGCGACCTTGAAAACCAAAACACATGGGAAGGAGGCAGGTTGGGTAGCTTGTTTGAAAGGTCCGCGAAACTCGCACGTAGAAAAACTTGGAAAGAGTGCATGGCCGCCTGAATCGGTGCGCTCGGTGGTGTTCGAAGAATCGGTGGCCGTGGTCAAAAAATCGTTTTGTTGCGCCGGCGGGTTTGCGTGGCCTCACGAACTTCGATATTTCGCGATTCGTTCCACGCAAATTAACAGCCGTTTTCGCGCTTCCGCACGCGCGCGGAAGGCATGTTGAGTTGAGTGCGAAGTGAGCGAGAACAAGTTCTAAACACGAAACGAATCGCAAATTATCAGAGTCGGCGGGGTAGCGTACGCGCGCGCACGAGACGCAGACTATCGGATACAGTCCGTGGCCGACGATGTTGGCAAACGGTCTGGTCACTCCAGGCCGGCGACGCCAACGACAGTACCAGCGATCAAAAAAAGCGTAGATGGCCGACCCGTCTTCGAAAGATTGGTGGCAGTGTGAAAACACGGGCCTTGTCTGGCGATGCGGGGTGCTCAGAGTAGCGGGGGGACAAAGGACGGAGGGGTGCGTAACAAAAAGCGGTCGGGGAGAGCGGCAACTAGAGGGGCGCGGAGGCAGGGTCGGCGTTTAACAATAAGAATGTATGAATGTTTGTTTGAATGAATGAATGAATGTTCAACAATAAGAATGTAAGAATAAGAATGTAGATCGGTGGTCGAAATTGGTTTCCCGAGAAGTCGGCAGACCGCTGACTCCGTTCGCTGTAACCGATCAGCGGCGCTCGGAGACGTTCGTTGTAAGTGCGATTTTGTGCCATTGAACCAATGTATATTTTCACGGTCACACGGATATTGTTCGTTTTAAGCGAAAGTTCGTTTTAAGTGGGGCCGTTATATGTGGGCTCGACTGTAGTTACAGGAGTGTGGGCCGCATTACCATGAAATCATACCTTAAGATGGAAAATGTTTATTGTTCAATCGCAAAACTTTGAGAACTTCTAATACTAAAGCTTATGTTCAATAAAAATGAATGTGGTGATATTTATCTAAATAATTCAAAACACGTATTTAATTTTGACTCAAGCCTAAATTTCAGTTTACAGGGGCCCCCATACACTTATATAAGTGTTCATAGAATCACTCGACTTTACTAAAACTTGTTATGTTACAAAAAATCATGTTACAGAAAAACATGTTACAAGAAAATTAGGCCACACAAACCACCAGGGAAGAAGAGGTGAAAGGAAACAGCGTCAATGCTCTTTCCTTTCTTTCCTTGACTTCGTTTTCTCCTTTTGTGTTCACTATTCTTCTGGAAGCTACCTCAACGTGTTGGGATAACAATGCCGCACTGCTAAACTTAAGAGTGTGGGTTTGATTTTTTTTTTGCCACAATCGCTGCATCTATATGGGGGCAAAATGCAAAGAATACCTATGTGCTCAGATTTAGGGGCACATTGAAGAACCTCAGGTGGTGGATATTAATCAGCAGTCACCTACTATGGTGGGCCTCGTAATGATGTCACGATTTGGGCTTGTAAAACTCGAGCAGTTTTTTTTAGTGAGCTGGTAGCTATACAGGGTGGAATGGCACAGTGTCAAAGGCCCGCCATCAAATTGGCAGGCATCTGCGACCTAGACCATTTTGTTTTGTTCCTCCTTTCTAACTCCCTGACTACTACTTCAGGTTCAGGCAATGTTTTCTTCATCTGAGATGGAGCTTGAGCTTCATTGCAGGCGTCGCATCATTATGTGATCGAGTGTACACCACCCCATAAGATCAGTCGGAGCATGCAGTTTCCATGGCATGCAGCTAGGAAGTGCACTTGTGGTAGCACTCCATGGAGGTGGTGGTATCTACCCTATACAGGAGATGCAGCTGCATGTAAACTGTTGTGCATATAGCACATTTGCTATACATTTGAACCTCTTTGTAAGAGACATGCACAGGCGGGAGCAGTTCTTGTCTCTTACATGAGGTTTCTTATAAACAAGGCATGATGTGCTCATTTTCTAATCAACCTCTCTTTCCGTTCAGGCACACTGGTGCCTCTTACATGCATTTGTCTCTTAAGTGTCTCTTGTGTGCACAAAAAAGCTGGAGTGCAAGCCTGTGCTTCGGCTGTGCAGTCTGGCAGAGGAGAGCGAGTATGGAGTGGAATCCAGCTGATCAGTGGATTTTACCCGAGGGAAGATTGTGCATGTTGTGCCCCGCCGCGGTGGTCTAGTGGCTAAGCTACTTGGCTGCTGACCCGCAGGTCACGGGATCGAATCCCGGCTGCGGCGGCTGCATTCCGATGGAAGCGAACATGCTGAGGCCCGTGTGCTCAGATTTGGGTGCACGTTAAATAACCCCAGTTGGTCGAAATTTCATAATCATATGGTGGTTTTGGGACGTTAAACCCTGCATATCAATCGATTGTTCATGTTGAGGCGCTTTTAATTATCTTAGTTTAAATTAGTGTCTCCCCAAGCACTGTTTAGGAATACAAGGCACACTTGTCTATTTTATTTGATCGGTGCATGGGTTTATTAAAGTGCTGGCTTACCTTACATTACAGAAAGATTTGTTAAACAGGCGCTCGGAGTCCATGAATATGGTGCACCAGCTTTTGCCCCTCACTAAGCAGCAGTGTCAAGTGACCGCCTGTGAACCAATGGGCAGCCTGATTGATACCAAGGGGAACAAGATTGCTGGTTTTGACTCTATAGACAAGAAGCAGGTATGCAATGTTCTCTCCTTGTAATATTGAACATATGTGTGTGCGTTTACAAGACCCAAGTGGCAGAAGTGTTGCGGTGGAGTGGTCTAGCTGAACTATGAGTAGGAGCTGCTGAAGGCAATGGGGAGAAGGAGTAGGATGGAGGAAGTACTGTGAGGAATTGGTTCACGGTGTGTTTAGTAAGAGACGATGATGTTTTGGTAGTTGCTGTAATCTTGGCAGATGGGTGGCTCTGGTGGCCCTTGGTGGGTCACTGTGTTGTTGGCCTGTGCAAGTACTGTAAAAACCGAAATGTAGGTCGAACCGGAATATAGGTCGACTCCCAAAACATTTAATCTCCGAATAAAGAAATTTTTAAAAATCTCATAGTATCGGGGTGCACCCTTACCTTGGTAAATACGTGACACAACCAGCTGCACTGTGGTGGCATTTATTTTTATTTGGACACTAATCTTATGTACATAAAGCTAAATGCCAGAAGGCCAAAATGTGCTGTCACTCAGACTTTTTTCGAACTTAAGCCTGACAACTGTTTTTCACAAGCAACGCCCCAGAGTGCATTGTCCTCCATTCCATCCAATGGGTAACTGATGCAGCATTTGCAGAAGAATGGAAGTAGGCCGCCTCAGCGCAAAGCCCTTCCGCTTCGTAAATTGGTGCACCCGCGATGGCGATCCCTTCAATTGCATCCTCGTGAGGCCAGAGTCGCGCGCTATCTCGAGAGCTTTTACGCGGATGCACTCCGCTGTTTGGGGTAGCGACCTTGCACGCAGCTCCTGGGGGAATTTTACGAATAACGTTTCTAGTTAGGGGTGCACTGCGCTCCGTCCACGAAACGTTTTTTTTTGTTACTGCAGGATGTGATGCGCTGCTTTTGGCTCCTCCAGTATCGGACGCTTTTCTCCGACGCACCGAATTCCCTTTCTGCCGCCAGGTTGCCATGCACTTTGGCGTACTCGATAACTTTTTTTCTTGAAGTCTGTTGTAAACTGCCGTCGACTACCACTCATTTCTGATGGAAATAGAATAAGAACAGCAGACTGAAAGCAGATAAGCGAGGCAAAATAGCATTGCTAGAACACTGTAGGCCTTGCCTAGCCTTGCCCAACGCATCAGCAGCATGAGCTGCCGATGCTCATGATGGCAATGGAGGCATTCAACTTCAGCTGCCCATTGTTGCGAGATTTCCACATATTTTTCTGCTAGTGGCTGGTATATAAGACAAGGGTCAACTTTTTATTGCGTTAAAAAAAAATTGACATGTATTCCGGATTTTACGGTACATGGGCTTTGCTGGTGAAGGAAACGTGGCAATAGAATGCAGGGAGGAGGTACGGCAAGGATACATGTCAGCTGTTGCGCATCCCTCAGTCTAAATTGAGGCTGTTCTCTGTGCTCAGAGGGAACAGTTCTTGAACGATACAAAATGGGCCACTCAGTAGTGCTGATTGGCATCTGTGTCTCAGTGAGTAAGCTAATTTCTCTGCATCTTTTGGTGTACTAGGACTAACTCTTAGATGAGATCTAGGACGGTGTGTCTATTCATGTAATGTGGAGGTTGTGTTTAGACAGGGGGAGCTGAAATGTGGGCAAAATTTTGAAGGGCCTTTTAATGTATGAAAGAATATGGTGGTGATGGCTTTCAGAAATAGCCAGTATGTCTTTATTGCTAAGTGTCTTTGTATCTGGTAATGTTTATCAAAGACAGATTAGTACTATCATGGTTAAGGTGTGTGTATGAGCAGCAATGATGTTATTTCATCGTGTGAAGCATGAGAAAACCTGAGGTTGCTGTTGCTGGCAGAAATGGTGTGCTAGTGCATTCATTTATCATAGGCCTCTAAACAATTGCTTGAAATCATATGTTATGTCTATACAGATTGAATAATAAAAATAAATAGAAGGTCCTTGGTATTTGTTTATAAAGCTTCTATTGTAATCATATAACAAAAGCTTCCTTAGAGTATGGGACTGCTATGTCTGTGTTTAAAGCACTTAATACCTGTAGACATTTTGTGCACAGGTAGGATGATGATGCAATGAGACTCTTTAAGCATGGCTTGTTGCGTGCTACAGTAATGATATTATTTTGTTGTAAGCTGTAACTTCACAATGTGTGAGCGTTTGCATGTGATGTTTATCTCATGGAATGCAGAGTACAGGTTTTGTTTAAATGCGTTGTAGCTTATAGCTATGAAGATTTAATTGCACAGTAAAGGAGTGCTGACACAATTTCGGAGGTGAGATGAGATAATGAGCAAGATTTATGTAGAGACATACAGAACATCTATGAGATATCAAGGGCAAATATATTGCCTAGAACGTATATAAAAAGTGGGCTTGTGCGAATATTCGAATGCTTTGAATATTCAAATGAATAGTAGAGCATTAGAATTGACTTTGATTCAAATTTAAATTATTGAAAATTTTGAAGTATTCCCAATGAACGTATAGGTGTATATTAATCCGCATGTAACCAATTGTAAAGATGGTTTCACTGCAGTGTAAACGTGCTAAGCCGTGAAAGCACGTGTCCAGGGGAAATTTGCTTTGCCGCGAAGATTTACTTCAAATTTAAAGGGGCCCTGCAACACTTTTTGAGTATGGTCAGAAAACGCGGCCGAACAGTGGTCGAGGCTACTGAGAACACGCGAGCCAAATATTATAGCGCAGCACATGGCCTATGATTTACAATAAATTCTCAAAGTTAGCTAAAAACTGCTCTCTTGACACCACAAGCTCAAAAATAGCTCGTCACAGCCGTTGTATCAGCCATTGGCTGATTTGAGCATGGCGCGCTTGGTCATTAGTGGGGTCACCTCTAGAGGCTGTCTCTTATACATGTGTACGTGCACGATCCCGCACACACAAAAAGAAACACAAAGAAAATGCTCAAGAGTTGCAAAGCGTGCGCGACGTATTTTCTTTCCCATGCCATTCCTCCCTGCTTAGCTTGCAATGCTTTTGCTGGAACGAAAAGAGAGAATGCAATTGCAGCGTGGGATAAATTTTAGCAACTATGCTCATACTGGACGGATTCTAAAAATGTTTGCAGCCGTGAATTCGTGAGGCAATAACTTTAGTGAATCCATTCCATGACTACTTGAAAAAATGTTGCAGGGCCTCTTTAAATGAACATATTCTCAAATTGATTAACCATTTTTAAGCTTAAAAGCTTGTTATGACTGCTTGTATGCTCTAAGTCTAATAAATTTTAAAATGTTACGTATTGTTACATGAAGGTACACGTGAAACTAGGCGTTTGAAGATATATTTACACAGCGCCAACGCGCAAGCCAAGATGGAGAGCAAGAGCTGTGCCCTACACCAAAATCACGTCATCTTTCTCCGTGCCTATCTAACCGCTTTTGTGGGACATTGTCTCATAACATAACCCCCGGGTGCTGAAGCACCGTCTCGGTGCCTTCTATGATGTTGCCGAGTGGTAAAGCTTATGGTGAGATGCATGAATAATGTTTGTAGACAGTGAAGGGGAGGAGGAGGAAGACTCCAGCGGGGCTATCTCGTAGGTCACATCTGTCACCTGGTGCAATACGCGGTAGGGTCCCGAGTAACGGGACCCTACCGTTACTCAAGGGTGTGGGTGATATATGACCTCGATTTCACGGCGTATGATTCTCGTGATGTCAGAGGAGTGTGAATTGGGCTGGGTCGTTATACGAAGATCCTCGCAAGTTGATGTCGCAGCAGTGTTGGGAAGGCACGTAACGTGGTAGGCAATGCGACGGCTTTTAGCCTCTTGAAAGCGTTGGCACTCCAAAATAACATTTTGCACGGTGGAACAGCCTTTGCACACAAGGAAATTAAATGCATCGTCTGCGATGCCCTTGAGCACGTGCGCTACGTCTGCTTCAGCCATGGTTCGGACAATTTTACGGCAAAGCGTCAGCACATCTTGTATATACGTCAGGTAAGACTCTGTGGACGTCTGAACACATGTGCCAAGTTCTTTCCTAGTGGCCTGCTTGCAGCCGGCAGATTGACCAAACAACTCGCGTAACTTGGTCTTGCATATGTCCCAGCTTGTGATCGCGTCCGTGTTGTTATTAAACCATGCCTTGGCTGTTCCTTGCAAATAAAAGATGATGTTTGCCAGCATCAAGGTTGGGTCCCACCTGTGGTTTTCGCTGACGAGCTCGTAGAGTTTAGCCACTCATCCACGTCCTCGCCTTCCATTCCCGAAAAGTTGCCGGGATCGCGAGGTGGGGCGGCCACGAGAAAAACGGGAGGTTGGCGCCGTTGATGCAAAGGGCGCGGCAGTTGACGAAGCGTCGCTGCCGGTAGACATGCCGGAAGCAGCGACTAGGGGTCCGCTG
This sequence comes from Rhipicephalus microplus, assembly GCF_043290135.1. Lineage (NCBI taxonomy): Eukaryota > Metazoa > Arthropoda > Arachnida > Ixodida > Ixodidae > Rhipicephalus > Rhipicephalus microplus. Next base: position 249,401,540 of record NC_134700.1, on the reverse strand, counting down.
CATTACTCAGTCGTGCGTTGTAACCCAGCACCTTCCACCAAAATGTTACGTGAAGGTACACGCGAAACTAGGCGTTTGAAGATATATTTACACAGTGCCAACACGCAAGCCAAGATCGCGAACAAGAACTGTGCCCTACACCAAAATCACGTCGTCTTTCTCCGCGCCTATCTAACCGCTTTTGTGGGACACTGTCTCATAACAGTATTTTACACGTTATCACTCTCATCACACCGAAAATCAGATCGTGCTGCTACTCAACGTTCTTTTGATTTCCTTTGAATGAAAAAAAAAAGGGCAATTGCATATAGGCATTTTTTGAATGAAAAAAAAAAATGTGTAGGTTAGTTAGGTCATGATAAATATGCTCATTTTCCTTTATATACCATATACACTATTCGAATTCGATTCGAAATGATTTGACCGAAATAACTATTCGCTTCGAACCTAAAATTCACTATTCGCACAAGCCAACTAAAATCAAATGATAAGTGCACGCTGCACCAAAACTGACGCTGTGCCCGCTAAAAATGTCACTGAATAAATTACTGTCACGCCTCCACGCAAACGAGGTTTCCAGCCGTGATAAGTTCGTCATGAGCTACCTATTGAAAAAAAAAAAAAAGGGCGAAATTTTTGTGTCAGTGCTCCTTTAAAATTTGAAGATAAGACGCCTGTACCATTGGTGTTTGGCGTGAATCTTTGCTGCGTCTAGCTAGGTTTTGCTACCCACCATATTTACATGGCAAATTTACCTCCACTACACTATGAATAATAATAATAATAATAATAATAATAATAATAATAATAATAATAATAATAATAATAATAAAGAAGGAACACCAGACAGCAAAGCACATTCTGTAACAAAAATCTATTGACACAGTCCCTGGACTGACGACTAGTCCTCACTAAAGTTGTCATCAAGCTAGCCCTTTTCAAGAAATTTGGTGCCCGGGCACTGGTGGCTTTGAAGTGCATCTTTGGTATTTCTGTTTCAGAAGTGAAAATACGAGCTTTTTGCATGACCATTTCATTTGCCCTTTAGCAATGTCAAATCACGTAGTTCAGTCACATGCGCAACAAACTTCAGAAGTAGTCCAGACTTCAGTGCACGAAAGCTTTGGTCCTTGGCGTCTCATGTAAATATTTTGTCATGTTGCAGTTGTTACTGCCGTACCACCTATTTGAAACTCCGAACTTGCCTACCGCTATGCATTATTAGGTTTTCCAGCATGGAGAATAGCAGCCCTTTTGAATGTGGCTGTGATTCAGTGCTGAAAGTTCCTTGGGCAGGAGCACCCGTGACGATGAAGCATAAGTAGCAAGCACGAAGGTTTCTCGTTGCTGTCAAAACAAATGTGCTAAAGAGCCAGAAAGAGGGGCTCTTCCTTTGAAGCACTGGTAACCTACAAACAAAGTACCGCTCCTGATAAAAACAGCGGCTGTTCCATAAGTGATCGACACTTGCACCTGGGAACTCCCACAAGTAAAAAGAAAAAAAAAAATCTTTTGCAACAAGTACAAAAACTATATGCTATGGTTAGAGCTGGAAAGCAAATGAAATGTTGTAATCATACCTTAGCCCCCCTGATTTCTCATTTGTCTTGTCATTACTGGTACGTAGTACATGCACTTTTACCCTCGATTCCAAGTTGACCCCCCCCCCCCCCCCCAACCACTTCAAATTTTCAAATGGTAATTCAAGATAACACCTACGATTGTGCAAATTTGGTAAGTCTTTTTTCCTGCCTGTTGCATTCAGGGTCTTCAAGTAGCTGAAAAACAGTTTGTTAGTCCTTGGGACTTGCTCGAAGGTCAGCGAAACCCAGCACCACTTTTGTGGGCGTGGTTCGGGGCAGTACGCATGGAGCGCAAGCCTCGTCTGGAGGAGATGCCCCGGAACAGTCTTCTGTGGCACACACATTCCGCCCTTGCCAAGCCAGCTTCTTATTTCCTGGAACCGCCACCCCTACCTCCCGAGGAGCTTTTGGAGCCACCTGCGGTCCTCCCGGCAGTGCCACCAAATGTGGGAGTGGGTGGGCCTCACTTAGGTCCTCCCCCACACTTGGCCCCGCCCCCACACCTGGCCCCTCCCCACCACCTTGTGCCTCACCTGGCTCCACCTCACATGGGCCAGCCCCCTGACAAGCATCTGCAGGTACAGTGAACTACAAAGCACTTGTTCATACGAAGCACTTGCCTTACTTCCGCCAGTATATTTATTGCATTGGGTGTTTTCATAATTTAAATAAATTGAGTAAGCATTGAGTATTTTGGTTGTGACACTGTAGCATGTATGATTTGGACATTGCTCAATCACCTGATACGTATTGTGAACTTGAAAGGCCTCAAATTAAGTTTTGACTACACTTAGCTTGAAATGTTTATGGACCATGCAATGTAAAAAAAAAGTGCAATATCTTTTCGTAATCTGGGCATCTGGTCTGGTATTATTTATAGCCTCTACTAGTATTTGCCAACAACATGGTTTTGTACAGTTTTACAGGGTGTAGTACAAAATGCTAGGAAACGTGCATTTTATTACATTCTGAGGTTTGTAAACATCTAATCAAAATCTGAGTAATTTCATTCACGACAAACGAAAGGTCAAATACAACATAGGTGTATACAGAAAGGGGTCTCGTCGTTACAAACTGAAACGGGGCTTCCATTTAATGCCAAGCATGTACAGCCTTCTAAATTTTGAAGGTAGCTTAAGTGTCAAACACGAGATGCGGTAATGCTTGATACTGGTGAGAGGCAACGAGACCAGTGATACAGTATGCAAGCACGCCAAATAAATTTGAGCGCAAGTGCTGCCTGCTGCGCGGTTCAATTAGTGTGCGCATGGGTCAGTTTCCCGATCACGATGGTCATAGATTCATTTGATAAATGCATAATATCAAACGAGCTTTGGACTATGGGAAAGTGACCTGAAATCCTAATAGATGGCCAACGTTCTGGTATGAGGATTACGGGCATAAATAAGTAAATCATTATTGTGCTGAGGTACGAGTTTGCTGGTTTCATCCTTCAGAAGGGCGGGTGGTGTGCTTCAATTTTTTATTCTTTGTATAGACACAAATATTATGGTCACATTCAATTTGAGATCGTGTTTCAATTGTGGTTAAATTCTGCCAGATCAATAAGCATCACTTGGCTGTACTCTGTTTCTCACCTCGAGTTTTTGTCCTCTCACCAGATGCAGTTGCTGGAAGAGTCCAAGCGAGCATTGCACGAGATACACAGCGCACCCTCACCGCGTGGAGGTGCCAAGAAGCCCAAGGCCCAGAGGCGGCCTCGCAAGGCCAAAGGTCTTGCAGGGCAGGTCTGTTCCATACCCTCCCTCTTTTTAGCTGTGTGACCAATTCACTGCTGCTACTGTGTGAAAAATTTGCAGGCTTCACTTTATCTGCATTGTGCACCCAACTGCAAGAAATAAAGTACTAGCCACTCATTGCCTACAATAGCCTTTTAGATCTTATGGTGTACTTTTGCGGTTAACTGCACATGTGGCCCCAGACAAGGCAAAGACACAAAACCAGGAAATCTTTCTCAAAAATATATGTGCGCATCGACCTGCAAGTCTTGTCATCTGGTACAAGGGTGTTGCTTGTTGGGCGAGTTAGTCATCTGGTGCTGCCAGTTTTTTATATAACCCCAGTTTTTGCCAGCCTTTCATAGAGTGGGCGAGTGAAATTAATACAAGTAATTTGCATTCTTAAAAAATTAATGAGTTGGTGCACCAGACATTGAGCTTCATTATTTTGGGTTTTTTAGCAATCGTGACTGACTTAGCTTTTGTGATGACTGTTTATATAGCTTTGCGCCAGGAAAGTTTTGCTTGGTTTATGGTTGCTGTGATGTTTTCGTGGATGGGGTAAGAACATAAATTGGGAGAAAATTTTTTTTAAAGAATGCAACTTTCTCTGCACTGATCACAAGTTTTGTTCAGTTACTGATGAATTACCTACTTGTTAAAGACAATGTTGGTGGGACAAGTGTTGTTAAATATTTGATGCGTTTGCGATGCCTTGAAAAAGTGCGAAATTGACGAAATCTAATATTATAAATTTTATCTTGTCTTCACTGGCAGTTTTTGTTTTTATGATGAAGTCAAATACATAATTGCTTTCTGTGAAATCTAGACTGATTTAGTGCTTCTCTATAGCGTCCCTTATTCAGTTTCATCCACGGTGCTGTGTGCTGCCCTGTTGTTTGCAGGCCCCGCCGGTCCGTGGCTCCTTGGCCTACCCCCCTGAGCAACAGCCCATGTACCCCCAGGGACCACCTCCGCCTCCACAGCAGTGGTACGGACAGCAGCCACCACCCATGCAGCAGCCATCATACTACGCACCCCAGCAGCCCTTGCCCCCAGGTGCGCCTTTCATTGCTCAAACTGCACTGTCGCCCCAGGAGGGGCTCAGCCTGATTCTCACACCCTCTATGGGGGACAAATGCAATGTTGCAGGCACGAGACGTATGTGAGACAGTGTGCCACTTACTCTCGAACTATAAGTCTTGGGTAGAATGCGATTAGACTGTACCATACTGTACACCCATCTTCCTTGGCCTCAGTTGTAGTATTGTTGTCAAGGTTTACTATTAAGGAACATATGCCTTACAGTTATATCATAGCACATGCCCTCCCCCCACCCTAAACATTATTTATTCAACATTATAAATGCACATTATTTTTTTATTTAATGCAGCAGACCTTTATTAATGTTTCAGTTTATGCAAGTTATTAGGAGTCGCATAGGAACATGCGTAGTCTAAGCTCAGGGGGAAGAAAAGCACACAAATCTTAGTTATCTTGATTTTGCGTCTTCATTTCTTTGCCAAGTTGCCAAGACTTGCGAAGTTCAGAAAAATATTTAGTGCACATGCGTGCATATACTTCATATCTGCATATATTTTACCGCATAGAGGCTTGGATAAGTAGCCGATTATTTCCACTGTTACAGCTTGCACCGGTACTGTATAACCTCGTTGATAGGTTCCTGCTTAAAACGATTTTGCTCGAAATTGCGTAAACCGTAAATGCTTCCATAGCGCTATGTGTTAATACGTTTCGGTAAATATGTTCCCAGAAAATACGATAATTCGGCTGCAACGTTTGGTATTGCGGCAGCAGCAACGTATTGATGTGCATTTAAACGTGGGAGTGTTGGTCAGTGCCACTAGTAGCCACATCTGTGAGTTGCAGCAGTGCTCACGTTGAAGTAGGCGGGGCAATAATCAAAGATGCTGTGAAAGACCATGGGAGTGCAGTCATGACTTGGAACATCCCAGGGAATTTAATGTGGCGGTGTACTGCAGTGAACGAGTGTGCCTTTGAAGTAGAACCACTGTGTAAGGCCTGTTCTACATCGCTGGCTCCTGCTGAGCTTGTCATGTTGATGTTTTAGCTGCTTTGCTGTGCATTGCATAAGTCATTTCTACAGCCTCAGCATAAAATTATACATATTTGAATATTGCAGAATGATGTGTCTTTTCTAACTAGGAATATTCAGTTACAATTACGAGCAGTAGTGTACAGAGCCCCACGAATTCACTAGCATTTATCTGTAGGCCAATGCGTTGTGGAGTTACCTAATTGTGCTCGTTTCTTTGCAGTGTAGATTGGCTTTTTTTCACAATGTTCAAAAGTAATTTATTTTATAGAACAGCTTGGAAGGAGTCGCTAATTTAGTCCTTGAATGCATGCTCAGCAGTCTGCATTACCCCGTAGTATAGCTGATTGTATTAATGCCCCTCTTTTTCATTTTCATGGTGCAATGATTAACTGTAACAGTGTACATGCACGTGTCAAGTATTAATGATAGCCCCGCTTCAACCCTCAAACCCGTCCTTCCCCAAACCCGTCCTTCCCCACCCTACTGTCCTTACCCTATCTCCCGTCCTTGGTCTCTCGCCCAATCCTGGCTGTCCTTTTTTATTTTTTTTTAAATTGCCTGATTTTCAACATTTTCATTTCTTATTATTTTTTCACTTACAAACTTGTGCTTACAACAATAACTTCTATTTGTATTTGAATCACTGAATAATATCTGGAAATATTGTTCATGTAAATGCCAAATTTTATTTTGTATATTACGATTTGTTATTCTATAATATTAAATAACTGCTTCTTTTCTTTTCTTTTTTTGTGGCCCCTTGCTTTTCTTTTCTCTTTCACTTTATTTTTATTGTTTTTCTATTTCCGTTTTATCTCATTTCTTTTCATTCTGTTATGTGTCTGCTTCTCTCTCTCTCTCTCTTTTTGTGCATTTTCTGCATGGCCATTCAACTCAAATGCCCTCTCTTGACTTTTCTGGGCCTTCCATGCTTCTTGATTTCTGTCTTTGGTGTCTTTCTTATGGCACACCCCTTTTTGTGCTATTCCGGTCTGTTTTATCACCGACACATCATCAAAAACCTGTCCCTCTGCTTCATGCCTGTCCATGTTTGTTTTTTACTGCTGCTTCGTTCCTGGCACTTGCGAATTTCATTTCATGTGTTATCGTAACATCTCTGACTTGTTGCAAACTATCTTACCATGGCCAACCTTGGCTTTGTTGGCGTCATCTCTGTTTTTCATTTGTCTGTCTTGTCACTATGTCCTGCTCTTTTGCTGAACCGCATTTGGCTTGGTCGCATTTTTATTGCGGACTCAACACACCTTTCTCACCATTCCATTCGGCCCACTTCCAAATATCCATCAACTTGTTCACCATTCCCCTAATGGTTTTTTCTTCTTTCACCTTCTACATGCTGTGCTGGGCCTGCTGTGGCCATGCTATCAATGATGTTGCTTGTCCAATTCCTTCACCCTCTTTCAAAACGTTCCTGTCACTGCGTGAATTCTCTCTGTGCTACCGGTAATATTTTTGCACTGTTCCATCTGTCTTGGACATCTTGAATTGGTATGATGTCAAAAACTCGTGGCGTTCATTCCACCTCATTCCTCCGACTGCACATTGCGCAATACTCAACAACCTTTTGTTCCTCTGCTTATCTGGATTTTCGTTTCTTCCTGGTGCATTTGCATTTTTTGTTGTTCCTACTACTTCCATCCTACTTTCTCCTTTCTTGTCCTTGGGCTGCTACCTTCTTCCCCTTCCCCTACCCTGTACCCTCTTTCTCGGTGCTCTGTCAGGAGGACCCCGCTTTGAGCGCCAGCTTTCTCAGTCCAAGGCTGCTCTCAGCTCCATGCTGCGAGCTCGTCACCCTTCAGCACAGTTTCTTGGCGGGCCACCGCAAGGAGCTCCCCAGGGCCCTCAGGGGGCACCTCAAGCCACCATGCAGGGTCCAGTTGGTGGACCTGGAAGCGGCGGTGCGCCGCCGTATGCCCCACCAAACATGGACATGCTGCAAAAGCAGCAGCAACAGCGTCACCAAATGATGATGCGCCAGCAACAGATGCGCCCCCAGGGCATGGCTCCTGTGAGTTGATTAACTAGTTTTTGTTTGCATTACTTGTTCAGGCATGATGGTACAGGCAACAAACTGATGCCATTGAGAAAAAAATGTCATCTTCATGTTTATGAGTGCTGCATTCATAGGAGTTGTAACAGCATTGGAATCATGGGTACAGTCACACAAATCTTTAACTATCATGCATGAGTGGCGGTTTTTTCTGTGTGTCCTCACCATATGACTAAATTAAGGGAAGACACTGGTCTCAAATTTTTTTAAATTTTGAGTATTTAAAGCTGAAAATTTTGTGATATGTATTTCTCACAGCTGAAAAAAGATATGCAATTAGTTTTGAGCTGTAACTTGCAGACTTCAAAATATTGACTGTTCCATAAACTTACATACTGCCAACTGTTTAGACAGTTTTCTCATAAAAGATTGCTGCAAATTCGATATGGCAGTGTTCTGTGAAGAACAAACAGTGCAAGGAAACCATAATTTAATTTTTAGCTTCATTGATTCAAGAGTTATGGCCTTAACAAGTAGACTTGTCAGAAATCATAAACTTTTGCTTAACTATATCACTAATTAAATAACTGTTCTTAATGAAATTATCATAATCTGTTGGTCTTGTTGCACTCATCAATGTATAAGCTTTCAAATGCTGCAACAATTATCAAAATCCTATCACTAAATCAAAAGATACTATGGGCATTGGCCTCAGACTTGATGAAAAATGTTGTTTTGAGAAAACAAAAAAAGAAGTTTAGGGGACACGGTGAGCATGTATATTCAACAGGTAATGGTGTAAATCAGTGCAGTAATGAAGCTAGAAGCCACCAGGAGTGTAGTCATCATTCTTCAAGCGTTTTCTTTTCATTGCATGCCAGATGTTTCCAGGGTTTCCATAGTTCAGATCGGCATACAGCGTTTTGACGATGCTTGCGCAGTTGTCAGCGTGCGTGGCGGCCTTCTATGAAACAGGAATTATTCCCACATTCACATAATCTTTATATGTCTTTGCATCTCCGTGAAACATTCAGGGTAGAAAAAAAAATGCAATTCAACGCAGTTTGTCCATTTGCAGTGTCGCGCGAACCGCGAGCACGTTGATCTCGGATGGGTCGCGCGCCGCTGACCGACAGAAAAGTCACCACTGCACACGATAGTTAAAGATTTGGGCAGCGATACATTACATATTTGCCTATTATGTATCTCTTTGGCAAATAAAACTCAATTCAATTCTTCTTCTTATGACATCAAATAATAGTCTCTATTTTTCCTTACTTGCCAACTCTTAAATATATGCATTCCAATGCAATGACTGGCACCAAAATAATAGTTATAGACGATTTTCCGCAGCAGTCCACGGGCTCTACCATATTTGATCACGTTACCATAACTGGCCTTCTCCCAGCCAGTCACCCCAGCCAACGCATTGGGCCAGCGAAGCGGCTATGGTCGTAGCTGAGGTTACAAGCCAATATGTCAGCACCCATGCACACGCGACCGCCCACTTGCTACTCGCCCACTGTTGCCGCAGCAATAAATGAATAGTGAAATCAGCTGCCACATTGTGTCGTCTCACACTGTGGACAAAGCGTCAGCTATGTTCTGTATTTATTGAGGAAGTTAGCTCTGCTTATTTAGCCGTGCTTGCTAAGCCTAGTCTCCAAGAATTTGAGAATGAGTCTTGAAAACACTGCAAAATACCGACGAATACCTTGCTCTCGAAGCTTCAGGATGTAAATATAAAGCAAATAAGTGTGTATGTTGTGAACTTACAGCCACATAGCACAGGATGACGACGTGATAAGATCGAGGCGGAAGGAAACTGAAACCATAGGTGTCGCCATGTTGACTTTTCCAGTGCATCCGTCTGCTTCGTCGGCGTCCCCATAGCGTCTGCCTGAAGCAGACACTATGAGGACTCCAAGCCGATAACGTGACGCAGATGTTGGCAGTGCTGCAGAGGGCCACGGCAGAACAACCATGATAGGGAGACGGCCATGGTGTTGTGGCGCCATCTAGTTTTAAATGAACAGAGCAGCTGCAGAAAATCGTCTATAGTATATGTATAGATGAATGAATCAAAGTAAATAAAAGAAAACAGTGCTGCAAGCTTCTTTTTGATTAAGGCTCCATGATGATGCATGTAACTTACTATTATTTCCAAACTTTTGTTTCATATTTGAAGTGCCCATATCACTTTTTGCATTCAATTCAAACATTTTGCTGGTCGTAGAAAATGAAGTGAATGAGAACTTTGTCATTTGCCATTGAGTGTGCCTGTTTTGAAGGATATACTCAGTGTGTCTGTCTGTTGCACCTTTGTTTGCATGTTCATATCCAGAAAGTATGTGTGAGAATTCAGTGGTACGCCGTAGGTGTCACTGTGACTCTGCTCCTCTCACAGGATGTTGCATTACTTATTGTTATAAGTACCTGTGTGTTGAGTTATGTAAAGTGTGTAAAAAAAATTGCTCATGCAAACTGTGTTGTTACCAATATGTGCAGCAACAAGTGGGCCAGCAAGGCATGTTCCACCCCGGCATGCAGCAGGGAGCACAGGCTCAAGCAGCTGGCATGCACCACCTGCCTCCACCAGGTGCGTCTTGCTTACTTGTTTTAATTCAGGCACTCTTTGCACATCCTGGGTCTGTGTTGTGACTTCATTTGACATAAGCACTGCTCCCTGGCTGCACAAACATTGACCGAATGAAGCTGTAAAGGCAGTCGGACCAATTGAGATGATCAGCAGTCCTTGAATGAGAAGTGTAGCTGAAGCCAATATCTGCGACGTTTTGCAGGAGGGTTTCGACACAGTGGAGTCGCATCGACATTTCAACTCTGCTGATTGGATTTGCATTTCTCGTTGTGTGATGAAACATAATAACGCCTGTTGCGTAGTTTGTGCAATGTTGAATTTCATTGCACTAGAAGCCTATTGTAATAGGCTGATGTAAGAGATGAATAGGTATAAGATACACCAGTGGGCCTACATAGAAATAGGGATTGATAAAAAAAATGGAAACGTGGTACTCTGCTTATAATAGGCACCTAATATCAATAACAAGAATTTCTATCTGATGCATCTCTGTTATAAAGGGGTTCAACTCTATTTTTTATGCTTTAGTTACATGTAGTTTCAGATAATATCCTCAACTGTACAATAGATGCACGACCTTATTTAACATGCAGTTTCTGTTTGCACCTTTAAAGTATGTGTGCGTCATAGCTCTGCATGAAGCAAACAGGTGATGAAACCTTTAGCAAAGGTTTCATGATCTGTTGCCTTCTTGTAGTTACGACTAACAAAAGCTGGGTCTTTTGGTTTCTCACCTCTCTATTTTATAGATATTTGTGTGGGCATATGTTCTTGCCTGGCTCTTGTTTACTTTATGGTAGGCTTCTGCTTGTTGTTCTCTTTCATGTGGTCACGGGGTAATTATTGGTGATCGGGCACTTGCATTGAGTATGAATCTGGTAGTTTTCTCTTGGCCCTCGGTAGACTAATCATTATGAGAAAGTTTTATTCTTGTGCTGGCCATCTATTGTCAGTCTGTGAGAACAGGCATGGAGGTTGTGTTTGGTTGGGAAACACTTGCTGGAGGTATGGCATGCGAGCCATAGTTGGTTCTGCTATTCAGTGCATACAAGAATAGAACAAAACAGTGCAACCTGCCCAATTCGGGCTAGCCGCTGTTATCTAAACTGCGTATAATTTTTTATGTAGTTTTGTTTTAACATCTCTGACTTCCACTCATCTTGTTTTGTGAGCTACTTTTTGAAATTTGATGCACCCCCAACGTTTTCTTTTTAATAAGGGGGCCTGGCAACACTTATCCGAGTAATCGTCAAATGTCTTCGTTAAAGAAGTTTATTGCCTCAAGATATGACTGCCATAAAAGTTTTTGTAATCTATCAAATACGATTTGAGTCACTAGGTTTATTCACATGCTATAAGTGCTTTCTCTCTCTTTTCTTGACAGCGAGAAAGCTGAAAGCTACCATTTGAGAGGGGGATCATATAAAAAGGGGACAGAAATATACGTATATCCGTTAGCGTACGTCGTGATCTTGGGCACTTAATTTAATTCAATTTTTCATTCAAACCTATGGCTTACTTTCAGTGTGGTCACGAGCAATCGCTCGGGCACGTCGTGGCATTCAGCAGCGGTAACCATGCTGCGCATAATGCTCAATCCAGCCAATGACCGCGGGGTAGGGTCATTTGGGTTGATGGCATTATTTATGGAGAAAAGAGTGAGTGGCTTCTAACCAAATTCGAAAATGAATTGTAAATTGCAGGTCACTTGCCATGTTTTAAGGTTAAGCTCATGTGTCCTCGGGAGCCCCGACTACCGATCGGCAGCGTTTTCTGACCATGCTCAAAAAGTGTTGCAGGGCCCCTTTAATAATGTAGTGGAAGTTTTTTGTTGAAATTAATCCTAGTTGCTTTGTGGCAAAAATGTGAAAGGTGACCTGCTTCGTACTTGCATGTTGAGCTGTGAAATTCTTTCATTCTTTTCAGATTATTTTCGAGCTGTGGGTGAGCATGAACCAAAAGTTTTTTTTTTTTGGCTTTGCTACTACTAAATTGCACCATTCTTACTAACAAAATCATCCGTGTGCAAGCTTGATCTGTTGTCTGAAGCAATGGTACCCTTGCTTTTAACAAGGATGGTTAGTGTCGTTGTTACATCACCTGTTTATATGTCATAGGTTTGTCATAATTGATGGGTGTGCAGCAGTGCTAACAGGTTAACTGCCTCACTCATGCCAGCTTGGCATAGCTTTGACTACCGTATATTTGGTGCAGTCAGTGCTATTTCTGTACTTGCACGCAGCACGCTAGAGTTAGTTTGCTAATTTCTTAAAAAATTCTTATTATCTTATTCCAATGCTTTTGGGTGGAAATTTCTTATTATATACTATGGCAAAGCTTATTCTGAATCAGTACACTATAATTAGGGGATCTTTGATATTGTGGGCTTATGGGTGGCATCTAATTCATGAATTATCTTACTACCTAATCATTATAACACATTGTTATGCTAGCAGTAAGACATTGTTTCCATCTTGTTGGCACTGTCTTAGACATAGAAAGTGGAAGTTAGTATTCACATGCAAATTTTTATAGTGTGACCACTGATTAAGAAAGTCCAATAGAGTGAATAACTTACTGAAAATGGCATCGTGGAATTTAGGTATTTGATAAAACTGCACACAAAAGGGCAGTCATTAGGCACACATAAAATAATGCAAACACAAGTGCTGAAGTGCAACTGATGCGTTATCGTTGGAAGACCTGCTTTGTATAGGAAAACACATACATGTGCACTGACAGTAGTAAAGGTGATTAAGGTCATAAAAAAAATTAAATTGCTCAGTTATGAGGTGTTTCTGATAAAAATTGCAATGACCAATGTATCGGCACGCCTTTTTTAGAGATTGATGCCGAGGGGCAACTGAGACATTTATCTTTCCTTTTATTGACTTTCATTTCCTTGGTTTGTGTGTTTAGTTTTTAGCACATGCAGTTTTTGAGTAGTCTTGTACATTTTTTAGCCTACTTCAGCACAGTCATTTTAGTGTGGCCGTTCGGAGAACCACATTAGTAGCGTAAAAGGGCTTGATAATCTAAAGCTGGTCAGCTATCGGTGAGTGAATTTCAATTTTTCATGTAGCATATTAACTTACCTGTTCTGATCACATCCACAGAAATCGGTGTTTGTCTTGTGCCTGGTCTAACAAAGCCTTGGTTAGAAATTTAGTTGATTCCTATTATATTTGAGCAAGAGTGAGTATTATGAGGCAGGTAAGTGAAGCGTTATCCATGTTTCTGTCTGTGTTCTTGAATGAGTGTCATGTCACAAAAGTCTGAAGCATGTTCCCAAGTACTCTTTGTCGCTGTGCAGTCCCTGTCCTGTTAAATGAAAATGTTTTCTGTAGAATATGTTGCTGCGGGCAACTAAATACTTTTCTCGTCTTCTCTTCTCTGTGCTGGTGGTGTCCGTGGTTCATTGGTGTTTGCACAAATGTCTTATTGCCTATTACTTGCCCAAGGTTCATACGTTTTGAGGAGAGCTTTTCAGCAGTCTACCTTGCTTAGCACTGCTTCAAAGCCGTGCTACCTTGTTTGTGGGTTTATCAAATCAATGTTGAGCAGAGTTGTGAGTTGGGCAAGTTGTAACGAATTATGGTACTGAGCCCAAGCACGAGACACGAGTCGCGTGTCTCTCGTGTTTCCACTCAGTACTATAATGAATCGGTGTTGAGTCCTGGGTATTATCCTTCGAGTGCTTGATGGTATTCTTCTAGTGCTTTCAAGATGGCTTCTAGATCTTTCAAGTGGTGAGTAAGACCATAAGTAGGAAGCAGTGCTGGCTTTTTCAGATTTCCCACATTACCAGAGCTACCGAGAAAAAAGGGGCAGAGAGAAAAAAAGACATTTTATCTTCCAGTTTAGTGCAGCGCTTGCTTATTTGTTGCTGGAGCTTGGAGAAAGCTTGATCCTCGTGAAATGAAGATTTTAAAATGTGTTTGTTGATCATTTCCTGGCAATGAAACTCGACATAGTGACCATTGCTATTGAGCCCTCTAGTACCAGTTTACTTCCTCTTGACATCAGAATATTTAGCAAGTACAAAGTGCCTTTATATTTCTAAGCACATGTGACCACTATGCTTCAATGGCACTACTAACGTGGGCATTATGCTGTAGTTCTTCTTGAGTTCATATGCCTAAAGGTGCATTACCTACTGTAACTTGTATTTTCGGTGAGTTAAGTCATTAACGGTAATTTTACTGAAAAATCAATTGTACTACAGTGACGGTGAATGAGTAAAAAAAAGCAATTATAATCAGGAACAGTACTGCTGGAGAGTAATTGGTTATGAACTTATCCATAGTTAATTAAAGCATAATGTGATGGTTTTGTTAAAACCATTAAAACCAAATTCATGAAGAAAACTTGACAGACCTTTTTTTTTCTCTGTTTCCCCTTCCTGTACAATCTTCTTTGCTTGCATGCAGACTTTCCATTTGCGTATTGCCATATTTATGCCTCCTCGTCCAGGAGGCATGTACAAGTCGGTGCATTTCCAAAATGCAGCCATGCTGAACTTTGGTTTCACAAATATTCCAACTTTATGCTTGCACTATGTGTTCAGATTGGTTAAAAGTTTGCTTTCCTTCGGCAGCCAGGATGCCATGGATAGGTAGTGCTCTGATGGTTGAGTGAGAATTTCGTAAAGGAAGCTCAGAGGTTACATTTGCTGCTTAGAGGTGTGGCTGTGTTGAGTCCCTTTACTGCTTTTGTAAGCATTCTTAATTTTTAAGCTCGAGAAATTCCTGGCCATGGTAGCTGCATTTTGATGGCGGAAAAACACAAAAAACACCTGTGTACTTATGGGTGCACAATAAAGAACATCAGGTAGCCATAATTAATCGGAAGTGTGCCACTATGACTTGCATCATAATCAGGCCTTACTTTTGGCAGGTAAAATTCCTCAATTCAATTCATTTACTTTATGGCAAAACGTTCCAGCAAGATATAGTGTTTTCAGATGTATACAGTCTGGAATCTGCAACATTGCATTGCTCGTGAATCTCAAATTTTCCTCTTTTTTGCTCATTGGGAAGAGATTTTGCATTGCCTTGTAAGGTGTTGTTGTCATTCAAACAAAAGTTCATGGCCTGTGCTCACCAAACTTTTATACATATAAGTGTTGTCCATGATTGATAATTGCCGTGGCATTTACTTAGTTTGCATGCTATCATAAGCTGCCAGCCCAACTGCCAGCTAAAGAGAAAGTGCTTTTGTGTTAATCAGATTTTTGTGAATACAGATTTGTTATGTAACCAAATGTCAGCCATACCATTTTCTACTCTTTCCTTTTCCGTTTCACGAATCAGTTTTCTGGCATGAGGGGTTCCATGTTCATCATTTTATGTCAGTGCTACTGCACACGAAGACATAGTGAAATATAATTTCTATCAAGCCACTTACAGCTTGTTGTGTTGAGGTGTACTTGCTGTCTCACATGACAGTTGACAGTGATACCAAACTTATTTCATAGTTCGGGCAGGGGTCATCTGTTAGCCAACATTGCTTCCTGCCTGGACAAAAGTGTCTGTATGTACTCACCCTTGTGCCTCGTTTTCTCTTTCCCCCTCTTCAATTGCCCCTGCCTGCCTGGTCTCCTGTCCCTGTGATGATGATTCCTGGTTGTTTCTTCCCACATCGGCAACTCGTCCCGTTCCCCAGGGGGCATGAGCCAAAACTATGGTGGGGGATATGGGGGTGGCGGGCCACCTCCGCAAGCCCTGATGGAGCGTCGGGCAGCAGCCGGCGTGGCTGGGGCACCACCGGGCCCTGGTGGTGGCATGATGGGCCCAGCCCCGCCAGGCTTTGGCCAGGGCTACAACCCAGGGGGGGCAGGGAACACCATGGGAGGACCCCCTCAACAGTCTGGCAACATGGGCATGATGAGTGCAGCCGCAGCAGGCATGCAGAACCCCGGGCCACAGCAGTACCTGGCTAACAGGTGAACCCCCTGGCCTTGTGCCCCATCACCTTGCCTTGAAGGATGGCTAGTCATAGAAACTAGCTCATTTATGATGGCAGCCCGTGCTTCCTTGCTGCAGAAAAGTTTCATCTAGCCACCTTATCAACAGGGCATCCTTTCTTTCAGGAAAACTCTGATGGGCTTGTATGATGAGACTTATGAGCCAATGAACACCATGCACATTTGACCGAGAAAGTGACTATGCTGTGTCAGTATTTGCAAAAATGAAAGGGACAAAACTAAAGCATTATGCCCATCTTTAGGTCACATCTGGGCCCCTTAATTAAACCACCATTAATGCTACATGTTTCTAGTCAGCCTTAAAGCACTCTCTATATGAACATATGATATACAAACTGGAATGCAGGAAGCGATTTCGGAAAAGGAAAAAGAATGGAAAAGCATGCAATACAAGTGATAAAATTTCAACAGCCGTGCAAATCGTGCAAGTTGTTTTTAATGTGAGGGTATGCACTTTTACGCCTTTTATCAAAGGCAGAAAAAAAAAGTGATACTATGCTTGATGGACAATACTTTCTAACTACCTGTGAACTTATAACTTCACTCTACAAATAAATTTGAAGTGTTATAAAATAGAACTGGATCCTTTTTAAAGGAGCAGCGGATGCTTTTGGCTTCCCCATAAATGACTGCAGGTCCCAGAATGATTGCATGTTTTTTTCTTTTTTTTCCTTCACAAAAATTTTGTGCTGCAGTGTTTTGGTTCTATCTAAGCATCTGTTGCTGGGGACGACGACGAGCAGTAACCATAGTGGTGCTGTGTAGTTGCGGTCAGGCTGCACGTATTGAGCTTTGCTGCAGCTCTGTCGAACTAAAGAGAAGGTGGAACTTAGGTTTGTCTTGGTGCGGACTGCTGAAGCCTCTCACTTGCTTTAAGACTTGAATGAACTTAAGCGCTGTATTTGGTGCTCATTTGTCTAAACTTTTAAGTTTCTTTGGGCATGAATGGACGCATGCAGATGTTGGCAAATGGCAGCCTATTCAGATGGCCACTATGGGTGCCTTAATTCTCAGAATATCATGACAAAAAATAAACGCATCATAGTCTTTTATAGTTTCTCAACTAAATCGCTCAAATTGCTTGTATCAATCAATAACAATTAAAACGATCTGAACACATCAAGTCATTAAAAAAATTTTTAAAGTCATTAATGTAGTCATATGTGGAAAACCTAGATGATGTTTACACTGCTTGCTTGTAAAAAAACACTTCTGCTTTGTGGTTGGAAGCCTTGCGGCTTCACCTCTCTTTCCTGTGATGCTAGATGCCATTGTCTCCGTTATGCTTGTTAGCATGTGCACAAAATTTGTTCCTATGTATAGTTTTGAGACTTGTTGTATTGCTGCGTACTCAACGATGCGTCCATCTAGAATTATGTGAGGACACAGGAAAGTTCGTGCTAACAATCACCACAATATCAAACATATCTACTAAGTTGGAAGTGGTCTTAAAAAGACATAAAAATAATTTCTTTCGTATTACTAAAGAATCTTTTCATAATGCCCACAGTACCACTCTGACCATGTGATGGTTCTCGGTAAGCCTAAAATGCATGTGGAGAAAACCTTAGGTGACCTTGAGGGTTTCACACCAACTTTCCTTGACACCATAGATCTCGACGGCATCTGCTGCAGCCTACATGCTTATTTATTGGTAAAAACGAATGGCACTGTGTTGTAGCTAAGAGTCTGAGACTTAACATGGCAGGCTCCAGGAAACTTTATACACTCAATGTGGCAAAGGTGTTCAAGAGTCTTGGGAGTGCCACTGACATGTATGCATTGTGGTTACGATACGAAATTCAGAGGTACAGT
Organism: Rhipicephalus microplus; assembly: GCF_043290135.1. Lineage (NCBI taxonomy): Eukaryota > Metazoa > Arthropoda > Arachnida > Ixodida > Ixodidae > Rhipicephalus > Rhipicephalus microplus. The sequence goes on along the minus strand of NC_134700.1, from coordinate 249,383,727 downwards.
TTTCTTCTTCATTTTGTCTTCTGATAACAATACTGTGATGAAATATTAATGATGACATTCTCAGATTAATTTATCAGTCTGGTGTTGCTTTAAAGGGCAGTTTTTTTTAGACTAGTGGTGGCCATTGTATCTGGTACTGTCACGTAGGCTTATAGCATTGTGCTACAGTTAAACCTGGATGTAACGAAATTGATAAATTCCCGAAAAAATTCCTTATAAATAGGTTTTCGTTATATGCAGATTCGGTACGAAAATTGGGAAAATAAATGCACAAATTAAACAAAAGGAGGACCGAAGGCAGAGCTAACCCCAAACACTCATTTTACAGTAAAAAACTGCGTTACTATTGCGATAGCAATTACCGTATTTACTCGCATAATAGGCGCACTTTTTTTTCAGAAAATCCGGCTCGAAGTTAGGGGTGCGCCAATTACACCGGGTAAAATTTTCGAAAATTTTTTCAACTCGGTTCTCGCGCTTTAAATCTGCACACTTGTCAAGTAAAAGGCGACTTTATCGTTTACCAATTAATTCAGCATAAAACAAACATACCTACGTACCTTTTAATGAACAAGCGAGAGCCGTCAACTGCACACACACACGTAAAATTTATTTACACAAAAGTCGTAGCTGTTCCTCCTTTTCCCTATTCGGAGTCCGAGTCGGAGATCACACATTCATCCTCGCCGAGCGGGGATTCGTTTTCGGTGTCCGAATCATCCGCACCCCACAACATGTCATCCTCACTCGCATCCAGTGCGTTCGAGATACCAGTCTTCTTGAAGCTTTTCCTGACGACTTCGTCGGAACTTTGGTTCCCCATGGTGGAACCAAAGTTCAATACACGACCACAACATATGCACACCGCTTGCAAAATGGCGTTTCTTTCTTTTTCTCTGATGGTGGTGATGGCGATCGAGCCCCCGGCGTTGTACACGTGACCTCCAAAAAGCGCGGCGATTTGGGGGGTATCAGTAATTGATGAAACAGCCGTTTTTTTTTTCGCTCATGGACGCTTTTTTTTTAAAGTTTTATTTCGACAAACACTCTTCAGGGTACGGGGACCGCGTTCCAACTGTACCGCTGGGTGGTAGAATCGTTTCTGATCACGGCCAAGTTCTGGGTGCGCCTATTATGCGCGGAATTAAAAAAAAATCGAATTTTCTGCGACCAAACTAGGGGTGCGCCTATTATGCGAGTGCGCCGATTATGCGAGTAAATACGGTATATGGCCACTCTCAGTGGGTTCTTGCTGTCGCCGCCAGGTTTCCGCAACAAGTCCAAATTCACAACATGTCCCCCGCGCATTGTAACTTTCACAAGCGGGTAAAAGCGCGCTAGCGCTGCTGAAGCAGAGATCACATGAGTCGGCCCATCCCTATCGCCCAGAATTGCCATCGAATGCTCAAACAGAAAGTAAACCACCCGTCTTAAACTAGCATGAAACAATGGGGGGGGGGGGGGGGGGATCGCTCGAGTAGCAATAATAAAATTGGATCTTAAGGGCGGGCGCGCTTGCTATCTCGGCGAGTATCAGTGCGGTTTCAACGCGAAGAGACTGTGTGAAAAGAGCAAACGCAATCGTTATGGTCAAAGCCGAAGGCACGTGATTCTAACCCCCCCCCCCCCCCGCAGGGTAAGCGCACGAGCACAAGCATCTAAGCTCCCTTTCCCCCCTCCGCATTCCTGGGGCAAAGTATGCGTGGGAGATAAGCGCTCGGTCTAGAGCGCGGGCGGTTTTTGGAGACCTTCTTTCGCCTCCCGTTCCATCTAAGGAGAGACCAAGAAATGCTACTACATAGACTGCGGCTGGGTGTTGCATACACGCGACAATTCTTATGCATGATTGGACAAGAGCAAAATCCTAACTGCAACATGTGTAACACGCCAGAAACTATTAATCACATCCTGTGTGCGTGCCCTTTATACGCAGTTGAAAAACAATCTCTTAGGTGCCTCACAGATGACCTAGACTGCCGACCCTTTTTGAAAAAGAAACTTTTGGGTTCTTGGGAACATGTGGATCATGCCCAACGCAGGTTAAAGGACCTGCTCGCATTTCTAAGCAATACAGGTTTATATTCTTGTCTTTAGAGAATCTGCTAATGTAGAGACTGTTGTGCGTGTACTACACCCAACAAGACATTGTGTGCAGTCACTCATTGTGCTATACCACAATCACCCCTCATTATATCCTCCTCTTTCCTTCCCTTTTCTCCTTACACCCATGAGGAGTAGCAGGCTAGAAACCCGGAGAAAACCTCTCCTCCTTCTTATTAAATACCTTCTTCTTTTTCGACGCAAAAACTTTGGTCTGCCTGCCTGTACATTTGTCTGTTTATCCACCCTTATCGTGAACCGGGTACTCTAAACAGCACCAGCCGATACCCGAACGGCCGACCCCTTCCGCAGCGCCAACCAATGTTGCTCAAGATTCAGCGTTCATACGTGTGCGATTCTCAATTAAAAAGCAATTATTGCGCATATCTGAGGCACCATAACAACGCATATATATTTTGCATGTGCGTCTTTTATTAGAAAAGGCATACATAAGTAATTCCAAGGACCGTAGCGTTTATCACGTTGCGCTGACCATGCAACACTTGCACGAAAGGCGAGTGTTTCCAACGCTTTGCTAAGACGAGACGGTGGTGGCACCTACCCGTCGCCTTGCGTTCTACACCTTATTGGGCATTGGCACTGCCAATGACCAAAAGTAGTTGTTTATTATTATTTTGGTTTGGAGGGGGGAGGGGGGCACACCCACGCATGCGGCAGCTGCGGTGAGAAAGGGGGCAACGCCGGCTCGTAAGGTGCAGGCGCCGCACCGCTGAAGCGGTGGCGGGGCAGTAGTGGAAGATGCATGCTCGTACCAAAATGCCGAAATGCGAAGCAAAATTCCAAGATTTTGTCCGTGGGGAAAATTCGTTATATCAAGGTTGTCTCCCGCAGTTACTTTGTTACATAGAGGTCGCGAATACATGTGCTCCTATGGAGCGACGGCGGGGAATAGAAAAACTTAGTTATATCCAGGAATTCGTTAAATGGAGGTTCGTTATAAGCAGGTTTAACTGTAGTATGAAAGCTGTTACTCTGAATGGTTGCTGCCTTATACACTGTAGAGGCTCTTTGCTACTGCACACTAACCTATTTATGAAAATTTTATCTTTTAAACCTTGTTTTCTCAATACTTAATAACATCTGTACACTGCATGCTGCTGCTAGTCGCTTTCTTGCTTTGCTTATATCACTTGATGTTAAGTGGCAACTCCTGGAGTTAATTAACAAAATTTTATACTGAATTGCTTGTATTTCTTTTATTGCCAGTTGGACAGTTATGCCTTAAAGTACTCAAAATGAATGCAAGAATCGCAGGTAAGAAAGGAATGTTTAAGCTAAATACTAGGTTAAATAGTTCTATTGATGAGATCTCAAAAGACATCGCAAAGCTTTGCAGCAGTGGTCAGCATTGAAAACTGTGGCAACAACAGCATTTGCATACCGCACTGTGAAGCGCAAGTAAAGGGCTCAAAGAAGCTGTCCAATTTAGTGCAATTCTATTTATGATCTCTACGCTCTTGCATTATCTTGATATTGATTGCATTCCCGAGCACATGTCATGATTTTGGCACAGGGAAACTGCCACCATGTGTATGGATATATGGGGAGAAATGTAACTGATGGGGTAAGCTAAGCACATATTTATAGGAAGTGAACATAGACACCCAGCAATCAAGGTCACAGAGGTTCCGACTGTAAGGTAATGAGGCGGGGTCTGGTAACAAAGAATTTATTGATACGGCTCGAACATATTAATCAAAAGTTTCAAAATACTTTTCTTCGGTGTTGATATACTGAGTATGACAAGATTTCCACTTTGTAAATTCTCCCTGAAAGTTAGCTGCTGTGACCCCTCTCAGGGACTCTGGGACAGCTCGTTGGATAGCGGGAACACTGTATAAACGGTGACCTCTCAAGCTTCTCTTGAGCTTTGGGAACAGGAAGAAGTTTGTCGGGCTCACATCAGGGCTGATGCAGTCCTGATACAGTTCCTTTTTCTTAAAACCCATTCCAAATGGAGATTTTCCTGCTCCAAAAGTGCTTCAAGTCCTATTTCAGCTGTTGCGCCCCTGTATGTGTGATCACTGTAGTACAAAGAAAAAAAATATATATTTGATTTCTTATGGGAAACTGCCATAAATGGGCCTACAATTTAGATGTTCAATTTTTATGCATTACTTTTTGAAGCATATAGCATTAAACCATGCTTTATCTAACTCAATTATTTCTGCATAATGTGTTCCTCTGAAAATTGATCATTTTGTGTTTGTGCATTTTCTTTATATGTTTCGGTGTCTGTTTTGTTGCTTTGCATTATAGCTTTTCTGTTGCTTTGCATAACAGCTTTCTGTCGTGTATCTGTTGTCTGTGGCTCGTTCTTTGTCTGGGCATTGTAACTTTGGGTCTTCTCACGTGTCTCTTACTTGCTCTGTAGTGCATGCTTGTCAGCTTGTAATCCTGTAATGTTGCGGTGGAAAACGAAGCTTCACTCACCTGCCTCCTGATGCTTGTTCACAAGGCCAGCTTTGCTTGCATTTTGTGCCACAAGGCAAATACTAACTGTTAGCCTGCTTGTGCACGCCTTGCTATGCCCCGTCATAGCTTCCTTTTCAAGTATGTATGCTAGATGTTTGTGAAAAACCCATATAGGTACACTGCTAAAGTATAATTGACTCATGTTCTAAAAAAGCAGCTTTTAATATCTTCTCCATATCTGTTTCATGGTTCCTAAGTGACAGTAGCCGGCAAAAAGATATATATATATATAAAGTAAACTTAACCAAGGACCTAGAGCTGTCTTGCTGTAGATAGCTAGCCTCAGATATGAGCCTCTTGAACATTTACTGCCTCCAAGTTTGCACTAAATGGCCCACTTGTTATTTAGCAAATTTGGGTTATCTTAAAAGTGGACTGCTTTTTCTAGACCGCCCCGCCACAGTGGTCTAGTGGCTAAGGTACTCGGCTGCTGACCCACAGGTCGCAGGATCGAATCCCGGCTGTGGCGGCTGCATTTCCGATGGAGGCGGAAATGTTGTAGGCCCGTATACTCAGATTTGGGTGCACGTTAAAGAACACCAGGTGGTCTAAATTTCCGGAGCCCTCCATTGCGGCGTCTCTCATAATCATATGGTGGTTTTGGGACGTTATACCCCACAAATCAATCAATCAAAGCTTTTTCTAGACTGTTTACACAGATCAGCGTGTCAGAAAATCCAGTATGTTATACTACGATGAGCCTAGATTCAGTGGCAAACTAGAAGTAACACTTATTGATGGATTATTATCAGATTACAATCGGTGACTGCTTGTATTATCATTGGCGTTGAGTAGCATTGATGCTGGTAAGTCGTCAATTGCACGACTCATTGGACCTTGCAAAAAAGAATCCATACAGCGAGCATCGCTAGCCAATGTTTGTCATACTGTTCAGTTTTGAAGCAGGTACCTGCTGGGTGAACTTGTGTCATTAACAGCAGTAAAAACAACTGAAGTGTTGGCAGAATTTTAGCTCTTTAGTTCAATGAGGTGGTGGTCAAACATTCATGCAAGGTTTGCCAAATGCTGTGGAGAGCACTCGTTTTCACTATCCTGCTCGTGTGCTGTTAAAACCATTAGAGGCTTTCCTTATTTTGTAATAATGGTGATCAATAACACTTGTTCTGAAAATATAGATATTGTATAGTTTATACAAAAAGCATAGCTTTTCTGTGCTGCCATACTGTTGCACATTTTTATTATATATTCATTTTTATTACTTTAGATTAATTAAATTTAGTGTGTTCCAACAGCAATAAGCTTTTTTCATGCTGTATAATTTACCAAGAAGCACCAGCCCGAAAAGGTGATCTTTCCACACAAGAAATTCTGTTAAGTAGCTTGCTAAATGACATTTCAAAAATTGTTAGCTGTGAAATGGTGAAATGCCGATTACTCATTAAGTAAGCTCTTTGGCATCTAGTGATGATAAGGCTCATTATGATGATGTCAATTTATACAAGGACTGCTGTGCTCACGTGCAGCAGCAACGGAGATCAGAGAGCTCATTATTAATGTGATCGAAAACATCCTCCTTTGGGCCCATAGAACTGTGTGGTCAGTTCAGTACCCTCAAGCACAATTGTTCAGTCACTACCTAGTGATTTATCTAGCTATTCAGAGTGAAAATGTATACCGCAGGTCTACTGTGTTTTTTGTGAGATAGATGGCTTGAAATTTGCATTAGAAAAAGTAAAAAAAAGTGACATTGAAAGTAAAAGAAAGGCCAGGTCACTACTTTGTTAAAAGAGGATGTGTAGTAGTAAAAGCTAGTTGCAAGCACAGCCTGATCACTGCCCTGTCTACGGTGCCATGATGGCATGCAGGCCACAGTATACCCTCGGTCAAGGAGGACCCGGTGGTGGAGGGGGCCACCCTGGCAACCCCATGGTGGGTTCAACAGGGGCCGGCCACCTCGGCGGCCCCGGTGGAGGTGGCCCCCAGAGTGGGGCCGGGGCGCCCCCGGGGGGCCCGATCCCGGGCGGGGGCGGCTACGGCGGGGGCGCGCCTGGTGCGACCGCAGCTAACGCGGCTGGCTTGATGGCCAGCTCTATGCACCACCAGCAGTTCATGGCCCTCAAGCAGCAGCAGCAGCAGCAACACCAGCCTCCGCCACCACACCAGCAGCAACAGCAGCATCAGCAGACTGCAGCGCTTGTGGCCCAGCTGCAGCGACAGCTCTCAGGCAGCGGCCAGGTGCCACCCCAGCAGCAGCAACAACCACAGGGACCACCACAGCAACATTCAGCATACCAACACCCGGGCCCCTACTGAAGGCTCTCATCATTGCACATAGCAGCTCTCATGCCAGCAGGGTTTACGACAGCTATAATCAGAGTTCTTCATGAAGGCAGCCAAACCGTGAGCTATGGTGAAGGTTAACGCTTTGGCAGCACCTGCCCAACAACATTCAGAGCCACCCTGAGCTGCTGTTGTGGCTGCTATTCAAGTGATAGCCACAGTTGTAACTTTTTTTATATTACTGACATCTAGTTAATGGCCTCAGCAAAAGTGTTATATGAAGCAAATGCAAACAAACACAATCATGAACTTTTAAAGGCTTTGAAGTGATATCTTGTGGGATTTCAAGGCATGATGTGCACTAGTGTTCTAGTGCTCGAGCTGCACGTAGCTACGGGTCAACCCCCTCTATACAATTCCGACTATTTGTGTGCCAGTGCAATTATGGGGAGGAGGTGGAAGTGTGTCAGTGAGCTATCCCCTTCTAAAGTTTATTTTTACCACTTCGTCACGCTCGAGTGACCGAACCTGACAGGCTTGTTCTGAGAAACGTCTTAGAGCAACACTGACAGTTAAAGGCATCAGCCAGTCTACATCAAGCTTTGTGGTTCTATCATATTGTGCATAGATGGGAAGTGCCTGCCTACTGACTGTCTGGCTTTGTCACCTATGATTGCAGTACTAACCCTCAGCTTGTAGCCTCCGTATGAACACTCAGTATTTCTCTTAAGCCCCTTCCACTTTCCACTGGCTGTTTCTGTGGCTAGAGCCTTTTTCTTAGAGCAAGGTAGAGCCACAACTGTGCCTGTCATCGTGAATTCAGTTATGCTGTTCTGTAGTCAGCCTTCCTGTTACTTGTAAGATGTAACTCACTTTTACTCTGTTTTAGTTGCATAGCTGTATGAGGCAGCCGCTAGGAACATCTTGGTAGAAGGCTTGGGCTAGTTAGTTGCACTTGATGTCGGATTAGCAATGCTTACACACAAACATGGAAAACAAGGTAAACAGAGAAATTAACTTTGGTGCTGTTCTTTTGGTCCTTCTTTACCTTGTGTGTGTGTTAGTGTGCTGCCATTTTAGTATGAATAACTCGGTGTCACTAAATATTGTGCTGTAATGGATATGGGGGATTTGTTGTGAACAGCTTTGTACTACTTACGGATTCTGCAGTCAGTATGAATGAAATGACCCTACTGACATGCTTGTTAGTAGGCTTATAAATGCACTAGAAAATGAATTTGTACGATATGTATAGCGTGGCCATTAAGAAAACACTTGGAGAAAAATTTAGAAAAATAGAGCACACAGTGGGCCTACACTGGTGGAGCAGTCTTCTGAAACACTCAATGTGCATGTGGTGGAAAGAGGCTTGATTGAAAAGAGGTTCCATTAACAAAAAGAGAATAAAAGTTGACCTTTTTTCAATTTTATGTCTGTAGAAGGGGTAATATTGAAGTAGCAGAAAAGACCCTCGGTCAAAGAGGAAAGGTCACGTGTATTGTGTCAAACTCACTTCTGACTAAGTCACTTGAATAGTCCCAGAATTGTCATGCAATCATGAACAAGACACAGGGTAAAATAATAAATAAGGGAGGGAGAATTTGCAAGACAAATGCTAATAAAATTACACATAATGGGAGCATGATGGTAAATATTAAAGAAAAGGTAAACCAGGATACAACACACATTTGTGTGGGAGCTTGCAACACTCGCGCACAATGCGTAGTGCACAACATGGCACTGCGTGCTGTCATTCAGCCACTTATCATTATTCAGAATGTCAGACCTGCCTATTGGAATATGTTTTCAATATTTTAAAGGTAAGACCAAATAACTTGGACAGCTTACTTGAAGATAGCCAGTGACAAGCAGTATAATGTGTTGGTCATGTGTCTACTTGCTTTTATTCATTACGCACATCATCATGCTTTTGTGCTTTTCAAGCATGCTTTTCATAACTTTCTCAAAAAGTGTTGAAGAAATCTGGCCATAAAATTTATCGCTGTCACTGGTACCAATACACCGTTAAAATAGCTTGTGATAGGTTCCAGGTTGCCTTAATATTTTATAGTGACACTTAGTTCTCTAAATTTATTTTTCAGTCAAGGACACAAAGATTTGAATATGGGCCAGAATTAGGAATGTGAAAATATCTGTGGAACTATGTCTTGTGGAAAGGGTTAGAGAGACAAAAAAAAAAACGATTTTTCTCATACTCATGTTAGTAAATTATACCATTTTCACAATATCAAAAGTATAACTCTTTCTATGAACAAGTGCTTGCTAAGTGAGAAAACGTAAAAAGACAAATTGCAGGTGGTAACGCCAAATGGAAGTTCTTGCACCAATTTGCCGTGTGGATTTTGACAGCACTTACTAGGCCCCATGAAGTTTCACTAAGGGGGTCGAGCATCATACCAAGTTTCAAGAAATGTTGTTCAAATTCAAAAATGCAGTCAGCGATTTGGCTGAATCAAGCATGAAGATATCCACAGCAGTCATTTACCTTGCAGACCAATATAAAAGAAAATGCTGATTTCATATAGGATCGACCTTTGACACCTCTTTGAAATCAGTAATACTATATACGGTCTTGCATGTAAACTAGAGTGCCAAGTATACATGACTCTTCCAGCCAGGCTTTTGGCTTTTCTGTGTTCATGTATTTGCCAATTCATGCAGTGTGCATAGTAGCCAATCTGAATGTGGTATCTCTGTTTCATGTCAAGAATAAAAAAAAGATCTGTAAATGATAAAAAATAAATGTATGCATCTTCTGTAGTCATTAGAAATGAAGATGTGTCAATTCGAATGCAGTGAAAGTCAGGTGCCACCTCTGAGCGTTAACCAGAAGCGGTTCAGCTGGAATAGTCACGTGTGTCTGATACTCTTATTGGCAGGGCATTTGGTACATCTGCCATAATCAATGTTTTAATACGAGCTAGGTTACTTTTTGCTCGCGTACATTAGAGGACCTGATATCCTGAACATTAAAGACTGCATTCGTTTGAATTGTTTTTGTAGTGTTTGCAAATTAGTGCAGATTGGCCTCTGAGTAGCTGAAATGAAAAATGCTAAAAGGGAAACATTTGGCTGATGTTGACTCTTCCTCGAAATTCCATGTGGTAGTTGTTGCCAAGTGAATACATGTATCAGCACTACATAGTCACCGTAGAGTTGAAGTACATAACTCCAAATGGCTGCAAATGCCTTATGATGCCATTAGGCTCCGTTGGATTAATGTTACCCCGCCAAAATTGTCTGCCTCTCTTTTGATGAAATAAAAAGTGTGTTGACTGGGGACTATTACCAGCACCACTGCCTAACAGGGCTTATCATTTGTGGCTGATTAAAAAGTTAATTGCTATACGTATATCATTGTAGAATCAAAATGAAGGAAGTCGTTATATTCCACTTATTGTCAATTTGTACTCTGCTAGAGAAAAGAGCTTTTTTTTTTTAGATGACATAACTATCACATCAAAAGATGTCCATATATCAATTGTTATGTTCAAATAAATAGCTTATAACGAAGGCTGGGCACAAAAAATGCTGATTCACATTTTTTTATGCAAATCAGCATGATGATTTGCATGAACAGCTGTTTATTTGTGTAGCCTCATGTGTTAGAGCCCCCCTCCCTGTGTTGTTTTTTTCTTCTTATTACTGTAAATCTATTTTCTCTTTTTTTTCTTGTTCATGAAGGTTATTGCTGAGGCTGGTGATCCATTTTCAACAAAATCGCTGTGGATTGCATGTCACGTATTTATTTTAAAAATTGGTCATTTCTACACCTCTTCTTTTGCACAGCTTAGGCCACATACTTCTTATGGAGCCTCAATGACTGCTTTATTTTATGCCTGTTTCTGTGTATACTGTGGCTTTTCAATGCTGATGTTTAAATATTGAAGTTTAATCTGATGTCTCAGTCCTGGGTCTGCCACTAAGTATTTTTTTTTTTTTTTTTGTGATAGAGATGGTCAGACAGTTGGTCAGGAAATAGGAACACTTTAGGTAATGTAACTTGCTTACATCGCGATAGGGCTTATGTGCTTTTCTATGTAAATATTTCTTTCTGTCTGCTTTTGCAGCTTCATACATTTGAAGCTGCAAAAAGTTTGTACTTTCTTGTTGTTTCATTGTTTTGACCTATATTTCTGTATATATATATACACATACATATATGCTTTTCATCTTTCACACCATGTATACTGGGCCTTTCATGCCTGGCATTTTTCCCCTCGATACAGCCACTAGGAGTTTTCAAAATATGGACGACGGAACAGTTCTTGCACATAATTTTAACTTGTGCTGTGACTGTAGCATTTGCCTATTTATTTTTGTAGGGCGACTTCTTTTGTCTCCGTGTTGTGTGTATTGTGACATGTGGCACTGTACATGCGTGTTTGTCTAGATGAACATTTTATTTGGAAATGTTTAGTCCCATTCTAAAAGCCTTCACTGTTAAATTATTTGTTGTCAGTTGCAAGAAACTGTACATAATGTTGAAAAAGAAATGTCTGTGAACAATAAACTGGTATGTGCATAAAAATTCATGTCTGAAACAGTGGAATAAATGTTGCCTAAGTACTAGTGTGTTCATTTTGTCATAACTAAGCTTATAATTTCACCAATATTAATAATAAGCCATGCAAGCTATAGGAATGCAGCCTTCATTGATACTACGTACTATATGCTCCATTGTGGGCAAGTGCCAAGACGAGTACAAAAGCATGTGCAATCGATCAGTTGCAAATTCTTTATTAATTTTTGCTTAATATTTCAGATAATAGACTTGAGGTTTTCCGATAGACAACATGCATGGATGAAAAAAAAAGGAATCATGCAACAGATCACTTCTGCTCAGGACAAGCTAATAAAATTAACGAACAAGCCAAGGAAAGTATGGAGGCATTATTGTAGTCTTTAACCCTAATGTAGTTATTACAATACAAATTAAATGTAAAGAAATCAGTCCTCGACCTTCAAACAATGCGTCCAATGCTTTTCAGCTGCAGCAGTCATCCAGATCACATGCAACAAGACACCAGCCGGCAGACACAGACAGACTTTAAGATCCCGAGGAACACAACTCCTCAGGGCAGTAGAGTAGCGGGCCGCTTCCAAGTTGGGACAGGTAGGCCGAGCCTCAATGCCGCGTTTAAAGTCCTCTGGATGGTCCCGAGTTCATGCAAATAGTACATCAGCAGGTAAAAAAAATGAAAATGTGCTCCATGCTGTCATTACAGTTTCTTCTTTTAGACTAAGCCTCAACAGGATGTCCACAGTGTGTTGGTTAATTGCAGATGGCTCGATTTTAACAGTGGCGCTATTTAAGCCAACCGTTAGTCCATGCAGAGTGAACAGAAAACTATCACCGTGAATTGACCCGCACCCTTTTCGAACTAGCTCATTATCACCTGCTTCGCTTCCAGAAAGCGTGCCGATTGGTTCGGTGTGAGACGCGATGGACTCCGATGGGCAAGGGAACGAGCACAGAGAGCGGAAGTGAGAAAGACAGAAAAGGCAGAAGCAAGTACACACACGGGAAAGGTGTAAAAAAACATTAAGTGAGCAACACAGATAGCAAATCAATGAAAGATAGAGAAAAAAGTGGGAATTCACAGGGGAAAAAAAGATTTAAAAAGTAGAGGAAAAAAAGTGGAAGAGGCAAGCTAAATATTGGAACCGAAGTAGGCTGCCAAGCTCTGCGTATTCTTCAGGCTTGACACCACTAAGCTGCGTAACATTTTATCATGAATATTTTTTTTTATTGTTGATGAGGCTTTTTCTATTTCCCTCTCCGCAAAATAATTCACGTGCCGTCAGATGAAATCAAACCACTTCATTTGTGTTTGAGAAACCGTGAAGCCTGATGCGACAGAACTTGCATTTCATGTGCGCCTAGTGTGCTCAGTTTTAATATCGGGGCTTTTAACCTGTGATGAATATTTCAAATTATCCATAATTTCTCTAATTTCTAAAAGTGGGCATGCCTTGAAGTGTGTGATGAAACATAATTTAAAAAATTGGCCCCATATCTGCATGTAATCTGCAAATGTCGTCGAAAGACGATAGTCTTGCATGTAGAGAGAGTGAAGAAAACATTTATTTGATGTTCTGTGCAAGAAAATCGGTGAATGGTATTCTGAAGGCTCTGCGTTAGAGTGCCTCGAGCGTGCAGCGGAGGCGAACGAGCGCATCAAGTCACGTCACACGTGAGACATGAGCGCCATCTGGCAGTTTTCTTGGAAAATAGCGCGTGGCTGTGAGACGAGTGTGCGCGCCCGTCTCAGGGGTGATAAGGTGTAGAACGCAAGGCAACGGGGTGTAGGTAGAACCACCATCTTGTTTTAGCAAAGCCGTGGAAACACTCGTCTTTTGTGCAAGCATTGCATGGTCAGCGCAACGTGATAAGTGCTACGGTCCTTGAAATTACTTATGTATGCCTTTTCTAGTAAAAGACGCACATGCAGAATACGTGTTGTTATGATGCCCCAGACATGTGCAATAATTGCTTTTTAATTGACAATTGCACAAGTATGAACGCTAAATCTTGAGCAACATTGGTGGGCGCTGTTGATGGGGTCGGCCGTTTCAAGTACCCGGTGCTGTTAAGAGTGGACAAACAGACAAATGTTCCGACAGACATACAAAAGTTTTTGCGTTGAAGGTCCCCAAGAAAGACTATCGTCTTTAAATGTGTTTGTACAGTCAGTACGGTGAAGGTTTAGCAGCTGCAAATCATTTCTGTCTCGACGTAGAGTTCATGTGCTAGAAATACTGGTACCTAACTCTCATAGCATTCGTATAATAAGTTCTGTGTTGCCTGAACAAAAAAAAAAGGCAAAATGTGGCACCGTGGAGTTTTAGAATAATTTGCTATTGGGGGCTTCCATAAGTGCATGTGTGCTTTGCTGATATATTGATTGATATTTGGGGTTTTAACGTCCCAAAACCACCATATGATTATGAGAGACGCCGTAGTGGAGGGCTCCGGAAATTTTGACCACCTGGGGTTCTTTAACGTGCACCCAAATCTGAGCACACGGGCCTACAACATTTCCGCCTCCATCGGAAATGCAGCCGCCGCAGCCGGGATTCGAACCCGCGACGTGCGGGTCAGCAGCCGAGTACCTTAGCCACTAGACCACCGCGGCGGGGCGCTGTGTGCTTTGCTGTGTCATTGCTTTCAAGTACATCCACTATGAGCTACCACTTCTTCCAAGAAATAGCATTCATGCTATAAAGTAGACATAGATGAGCGCAACTATGAAAACTTCATGAATTTGGCTCCCAAGAGGAGGAAGAAGCTTTTAAATATTTTTATAGGAACAAATGGGAATGTAGGCAATGATAAAAAAGTAAAGTACAGTAAAACCTCGTTAATTCGAAGTCACTGGGGCTGCGAGAAAGCTTCGAATTAAGCGGGTTTTCGAATTAACAGAACATACACAAAGTGGGATGCAAGGAACTTAGAACTATTAAAGCAGTCGGTGTTCGTCGTTTGCTGTGCCGGCTAGCTTGCGGCTCCAAAGCTAATGTTTTCCAGCAATATCTGGTATCGATTTCCGCGAACATGGAGGAACAATGTACCTCGCTGCTGCCACAAAAAATAAAAAAATAAAACGTGGTCGTGATCGACTGAAATGTGCGCCTGCAGAAAACAAGACATCTTTACTGCAACACAGTGGTGACACGCGGGCAGCATGTCGCCTGCTCCTCACTGCGTCAGCACGGCATGATGCGACCATTCGCACATTCTTTCTATTACAATTATGAATTTAATAATGACCCGTATGACGAAGCTCACGATGTATGTTGGCTGAAAAAAAAAAAGATTTTTGAAACTTTCGAACTTAGTCTTCGAAGAAGGCGTTGCTGGCAAGAACTCCACCAGCAGTGCAAAGACGCGAATTGCTGGAGAAACTGGCAATTGGAGGTTCGCATACATCGCAATTTACGCTAAACTGTTTTTTATTAATTTTTTCTTTACAATTCCAGAAAGAATGGGCAAACCATGACCCGCTGACGTTGCGAGAAACATGCAATAAGCTGCCCGCGTGTCACCACTGTGTTGCAGTGAAGCACGGCTCGTTTTCCGCAGGCGCACGTTTTGGTTGATCACAAGACCGTTTTTTCTTCTTTCTTTTTTTTGTGCTAGAAGTAGCGAGACTGGAGTGCTTCAGCCGCCACTCATTAGTATCGATAGGTTGCATTGCCTTGTGGCAATTAATGGCCGTCGTTTCCGCGGATTCACGGTGAAATCGGTATCTGGCACATGGCACCCAAAGTTTTCAAATTAACCGGACTGGTGCCGGCCCCGCAAACTTACATTGGAAAATACGGGACTGCAGAAATCCTTCGAATTAAGTGGGATTTCGAAATAACCAAGTTTGAATTAACGAGGTTTTACTGTATATGGGCTTGAACCTCGTTGCTTGCATAACTGCTTGAAGTACCATGAAAGACAAGTTTGCTGATGATGGTGGGCTTACGTTTTTGCCCTTTTTGGTAAAAAATGGAGCCCCAATCAAATTTATTGATATGGGATGAAAGTTTCAGAAAGAAGAAAATACAACAATTGTAAAGGCTATAGGAGGCTCACCTTCTGCTAAAAAAAAGTAGCGCTGCTAGTGCTGAGTCACCGGAAGCTAGGTCACAGCAGAGTTGGTAGGCACTCAGCTGATCCCGGCTTGCCTAAGATTTTACCCGATGGCATCTCTATCCCACCCCTTGCTTTGCTATACTATATATCGCTGTGCTCGCCCTCCTTTTTTCTTTTCCGTGTTTATTTCTCTTTCTCACACTCTATTTCCATTTCTCGTTCTTCGCATTTTTTCTCTCTATATTTATCGCTTCTACTTTCTTTTTCTCCTATCTTTCTATTTTCATCTTCCCTTTCTTTCTCTGCATTTCTCTTTCTTTACTATATAACCTCACCCTCGATTTCCTTTCCCACCGCCTTGGCGTTGTTGCAAAGTGGGCCGATCCCACCGCTGCCACCACTGTTGCGACGCGGGCCGATCCCACCGCTGCCACCACTGTTGCGACACACGGCCTCCGAAATCCCACCGCTACGCCACCACTGTTGCGAAGCGCACCTCCGACGACGTTACGAAGGGCGCCTCGAAATCTCACCGCTGCAACCACTGTTTACGAAAGACGGCGACGCCAACACGGTCCTGAAGGCGCCACTGCTTCGAACTCCGCCGGGAAGGTCACCAGCCGTTTGGTAGCGTAGGTTTCTCAGCTCGCGACTGCTTCTGCGCAGAGCTGATAGACGAGCGGACGAGACGACGGTGAGTTAAACAAGGTTTATGTACAGCGTATATACAGAGGCGTTACAAATTCGGCACTGGGGCCGACAGAGACTCGAAGAGCCGAGCTCTCCTCTCTAACACATAGGTCTACTCTCAAATGGGTCTCTGTCAAAGGGGTCTCTCTCGACGCGCCGCAGAGCTTCTTTTATATGCCCCGGGTCCAACCCAAATGTCCAACCCGAAGCGCCGCTGGTCGCGAGGTCAGAATCCTCCAATGAGGCCGCCGCTGGGCCGCGTCCTTCTTTCTCCTCAAATCTGGAGAGGCTGCGCTGCAGGTGGCTGCACCCAAGGACGAGTGACGTCGCGAGGCATTGCGGCAGACCCGCCAGACAGGAAGGCGCCAGTTGTTTACTCGACGGGCTCGCTTGCTGAGGTGACTCACTGCACGTGGGTGACAGAAAGGCGCCGCGCGTGTTTACGCCATTCAGTTGTTCGCGTCAGGCGGGCTGGCCTTGACACAGATTGCCTTTTTCAGAGGCACGGACGTCCGCTGTGGACTCGGAGGCATAACAGCGTACTACACCGTACAAGGCTATGCATGTTCTGCTGGCGTGCCGGGATAGCCGAGCTGTTGTGATGCTTGCCTTCAGATCGTGGGTATACGCTAGCACAATTCTCGCCTCGCCAAGAAATTTTCTTTTGCCAAGTTTCGTTCCCTCTTTCTCTTTCTCTCTCTCTCAGCCCTCGTTTTCTCGCCCACGGCAGAGGAAAAAAATGACAGATGAAGTGGACGAAGAAAGCTCTTGCCGGTTCGTTAGGAGGATAATTTTCTGCCTACTACACAGGCAAACCTCAACCTTAAAGGAACCCTGCATCACTTTTATTAGTAGCCATAGAATGAATTCACTAAAGGAGCTTATTGCCAGTGGGGTCTAGAGGTGGTAATCGCCATCAAACTCTTGGAGTGAAAGGACACAGTAGACACGGTCGGAACAAACCAAAAGATGCACACATTTATTTAACTAATTTAGAACGACGGTATCGCCCGCCGAAATATTTCAATATAAATCGTGATCAACACGCTAAGACATCCGTACACAATATTACCATACACTCCAAAACATTACAAACACATTAACACACCCAAGGAGGCGTCGCCAACGCTTGACTTACCACGAGGGCCCCCGACGCGCAACGCACCGGGAACACACGCTAGAGACAACAGTTCGCGGAAACCGCCACGCGCAGAAGAGCACTGCTTATTTCTCGCTCACCGCTACCAAGGCTTGTCGCCGCAGGCGGTATACCATGATGATCATGATAGTGGTGATCAACGCCTGCGACATAATGCCACATATCGCTCAATAGCTGTCATCCCTGAAATACGTCTTTTGTGCGAGACACGTGCGCCACGCGGCGCAAACAACTTTACAGGGAGATGTCAGCACCCCCACATGCCTCACGAGTTGATCGCCGCAAAATATTTTAAACCCGTCCAGTACGAGCGGAGTGACAAGGGTTTGTGGCACACTGAAATTGCATTCTCTCTTCTCTCGCCCCGACGAAAGCTCTGGAAGCAAATCGGAGAGGGATGACCCGGGGGAAGAAAATACGTCACGTGCGCCTCGTGACCTTGAGCACCTTTTCTCTTCTTTTTTTTTTCTTTCGAATGCGTGGCTTTTCAGCGTGATCGCGCTCGCTCGCGTGGACATGTCGTGGCCTTCCGCGGCGGCCTCAGTAATAACCGAGTGCGCCATGTTCAAATCAGCCAATGGCTGATAGATGGCCTTCTACGAGTGATTTTTGAGCGTCTTCCGTCATTTGTCGAGAGAAGAGAAAGCAATGGGCCTTTTCCGGATAGATAGTCTGTGCGTGCTCACCGCCCTCGAAAAGGCACGTGCCATAATTTTTGGTGGCCAAAACGTCACGACACGTGTGGAACAAGCGACATCTGGTGCCGCAAACATGCAAGTGTTTTCCCCAAAGAGAAGAGAGGCGCGAACGCTGGCCTCAGAGTGCCTACCGACATGCGGAGGGCTATATCGGAGTCCAAGAGCCGCCAGTTTTGATTTCGGTGATCTCCACTTGGGGTGCTGTTCGGAGGAAAACGCCCATTTTTAGCTGGCTGAGAACTTTTTTAAAATTTCAGACCACGTGCTGCGCTGTAATATTTGGCTCGCATGTTCTCGAGAGCCTCGACTACCTATCGGCCACTATGGACAGCGTTTTCGGGCTATGCTCAAAAAGTGTTGCCGGGCCCATTTAATTAACAGCTCTGCTGCAAATAGACCCGCAATCAAATTTATTGAAATGAGACGAAACACCATGGAAGAAATAAATGCAATATTTGCAAAGGCTGCACGCTCCTACCCTTTTGGTGAAAAAAAAAAAAAATATCCGTTCAAGTTCGTTGCAGTGGCATGTCACTCCAAAAATTAAGTGCGGGATATCGAAAAGTTCTAAAGGCACGTATTTTCACGCAAAACATTCTGTTCCTGTGTTCTTATTTTTTAGTTCGGTTACATTTCTAATATCGCTCATCTTTTTTCGTGCATCCTCTTTTATCAGGTGCTAATTCGTCGTGATTTATAGAGCGAACTTTCGTCAAAAAAATAAGCCTCTGTTCCTTTGTGTCTGCTGTATCTATAACGTAATCAGTCAACCTTGATCTTTGCAATTATGTGCTCAAATTTGAGTGCACGCTTAAGAACCCCAGGTGGTTGAAATTTCCGGAGCCCTCCACTACGGCGTCTCTCATAATCATTTGGTGGTTTCGGGGCGTTAAACCCCACATATCTATTAACCATCACCTTTGCAATTATTGCATTTGTTGTAATCTTGCATAACATTTCCTTCGCTGTCAGCCGTGAAGATCGCAAAAAAAAAAAAAGAGATGAGTCTGAGAGGAAAAAAAAAAAAACGTTCCGCACCAGTGGTTGCGTCAAAGGCCCCGACATCTCTTCGGAGGTTGGTTGATTTATGCGTTGTAGGTCTTTGCTTCATATTCTCACTCGTTAACGCCCACATGACGCCGTTCGTCTAGAACGGCTGCTCTATAACCCCTTCAGGCGCGAATTAAATCTGACGTAGCGAAAAAAAAATTTTGTTCAGATTATGAATACATAACGCTATTAAAGAAGGAATCCACAAGAAATTCAGAAAAAAATTCATTGGTTCAATTTTTCAATGGCGTCCACATATGTGGACATTGCGCCTCAAAGCAGTCATATTGTCACGTGACCGTTACCCAAGCGCGCGCACGAAGACGCAGGGAAAGGAAGACGACGAAGGTGCGCCATGGCTTGTGCGTGGGTTTTTCGCCATACTGCCTGTTGTATAGGCTCTAGTAAATACATATTTTACATCTCGCTTTCCTTGTTGCAATACCCATGAACGGTGGAGAAGAAGAAAACAAACGCTTTTATTTCGGAGGCTCGCAAATAATCATTGCAGGAACACTGCTTAGGAAGTCTTTTCCGCAAAAATAATCAGAAAGAGTCTATTTGGTATGAAACAAATAAAAACAGTCGTTCTGAGATGTCAGACAAAGGAAAATGTTGCATTTCCTGCAGCGGACACGGCTTTTGGATGTGCATTCCTCTCTCCGGCAGCGTTGTGCGTTAGCCATGTTTACTTGCTGCGGCCAATGATTAATCCCATCATAGCGAACAGTGCTGACTGGTAGTGGTGAAGCATTGGGTACCTTCTTTTTCACTGTTCGGGAGTTGTCATTGCTCGGACGTCCACGCTTCTTTTGTGGCTTATTGCTGTTCAGCAGGCAATTCGCGACGTCTGTTTGGAACGCCATCATGTCCAGTGTCTCTTTTCTTAGTAGCCCTGCTTTATTGGCATCCCTTAAGTATTCAAGCCAACTGTTGGAGAGCGCAAAAGATGCAAAATGGGAAATCACTCTCACAGGCCACTTTTTCGTTCGCGTCCGCATTGGGTAGAGGGACATGATGAAGTCTAGTTTGTCTACTCCACCCATGTATTTGTTGTAGTCCAGGACTACCTCTGGACAGTCAATGTCAACGTGGACCTTTTGGGATTCGCTCCATCTTCTCACGGTGCCAATATTTCCAACTCCAAGGTGGGTAGAAGCCATGTTGACGGTCCCGTTGTCTTGCCAACGAACAAGGACAACTTCGTCGTTCTGGGAAACCCGCTCATCATAGCTTCCCCGTCCTTCTTTCTTCATTTCCTTGTCTGTTTTCATGACGCATCCTGCCAAGCGGTTTCCCCTAATTGTGCCACTAGCCAAAATGCCGATCTTTTTTAACTCAAGAAAGAGCTTCACGGACGTAAAATAATTGTCCATGTAGCACTTGATGTTCTGTGCCTTCGGGAGGCTTTCAACAAGGCGCATTACGACGGAGCCACCAAGGCCAAGATGTGCATGTTCTTTGCTCACTCCCGTTCCCTTCCCTTGGTAAAACTCAAAGTCATGTGCAAGACCGTCAAAACTGCAGCGTACAAAAACCTTCACGCCTTCTGGGTTCGGTTTTCCTTTCACAAATTGCTTTGCAGCAATGCGTCCTGTGAACGGCACCATCTGTTCATCGATGCTATTCTGTTCCAAGGGAACAAGCTGTAAGCAGCGGCTTCTGACAGCTTCTAGCAACGGCCTAACTTTCCAAAATTTGTCTTGGCTGTTCGGGTCCCGTTCTTCATTAGCGTCGCTTATGTGGAGAGCGCCTCTGATTTTGAAGAATCGCTTCACGCCCATCGAATCGGCTATTGCGGGAATCCTCGTTGCAGTTTGCCAATACATTCTGACGCGTGGGTATTTCAGAACACCCATCAGCATGAGCATTCCAAAAAATATTTTGATCTCTTCTTTTGTAGTGGCTAATACGGCACCGTCTCTTTGCAGGACATACCTGTTTGTGAATTCAGCAAGGTCTTCAAATATCTGTTCGGTGAAATACTTGCTAAAATACACAAGTGGCTGCTGGCATGTCGAGGCTACTTCAGGATTGTAGTGGCAGTCAACATCACTTGGAGCAAAATCTTTCTTCACCCATTTGAACTCAGCCTTCGTAGATGCCGCAGGTGCGTTCGAGCTGACCGTGGCGTCTGGTCGTGCAGGCAGTGCAGCTGTGGTCGTGGATGCGGTCACCTGACCATTGGCAGGCTGAAACAAACAGCGTAAATTAGGGTCAAAGTACCTTTAGACAGTTTGGTGCCATATGTTTCCCGAGAACACAAAATAATGTCTCACAATCTCGAGCAAACTTACTATGTTTTCTTCATTTTCTGCTTCCAATTCGTCATCTGAAAAGTCGCCATCTGAGATATCTCCATTTGATATTCTCATGAGGATTTCTTCTGCTGTCGCATCATCAACTTTCTGACGTTTTGAAGCATGATCTTCAAGTCCTGGAGACAAAAAATCACACATAACCATCATATCTGCGCACACGGTGCGAAATGGCTGCCCTGCAACAAAGGCAGCACTAAGGCGCAATGTCCACGATCGTGGACGCGGTATTTTACGCACCCTTTTTGACGTTATAAATAGTTTCTAGTTGCAAAAGTCTTGTTTATTGGCATGAGGTATCTCTTAGCTCTTACTGACAAGTGCATAATTTCATGCCACCTCGAATGAAACATAGCAAGGGCTTGAAAAGTGAGAGCCACTTACGTGCGCCGCCGTAAAACGTGGAGGCGTCCATCTTTGAGAGTTGTTTTTGTAGTTATTTTGTGTCAGCTGCGGCAGATGGCGCCACGGGTCGCTGCAGCAACATGAGGAATCTTCGATTTGGCTTGCACTAGTTCAGAAAAGTGCAGGTGCAGAAAAAGCGGTGCCAAGCGGTGCAGTGAGCGTGCAGCGCCGGTCGAGCAAGTGCAGGTGCAGCCTCAACCACGCCTCGGCACTAGCCGACACTAGCGCGCGACGGCTACAGCCAAAACGAAGGCGTGAGTTGACGTGAGTGCAGGCCGGAGAACACCTTGTAGTGTAAGCCTAAAATAGCCGCCTCCGCCGCCTTGTCCGATCAATACACGGCCGTGATGGCACTTCTTGTGACTGCGATGGAATTGCTGGACTCGAGCAGCGACGACGATTCCGTCAGCGGTGCCGTTTGCAGTGACTGCGACGATGAGTACGACGATGCGTGCATCTTGGTCGCGTGCGCGTTGGTGCGCGACGATGCCAACCGTGTACCCGGGTACGAAAGCATTATCGGCAGGTACCATGAGTATGAATTCAAGCGCCTCTTCAGGCTGTCCAGGGAGACTTTTGATAGTTTCAGGGCCAAGTTCAAGACTTCAGCCTTCTACCCAAGGGCAGTGCAAGGCCGCCAACAAATCAGTGCCGAAAAAACATGCCTCATAGCGCTTGTGTACCTAGGCTCACAAATATCTATGTACGCCATAGGCGACAAATTCGATGTTACCGAGTCGTCTGTTCATGTTTGTGTGACACGGGTCGTTCACTTCTTACACGCTATTAGCGATGAGATAATTTGCTGGCCTAGTAGCGCGGAAGTGACCCGCATAAAGAACGGCTTCCTCGCCAAAAGTAAAGGCAAGGGCCCAAGAAACACCATCGGCTGTATCGATGGATCACACATCGGGATACTCACTCCAAGCGAATCTACGCAGTCTTACTTCAACCGGAAAAAGTGGCCTTCGATAATCCTGCAAGGAATCTGCGACGACAGGAACAAGTTGCTGAACGTGTTTATTGGGTTTCCAGGTTCGGTTCACGACGCCCGTGTCCTGAGGGAGAGCCCCTTCTTTGCACGCGCAATTCAGGAATGTGAAGACAATTATATACTGGGTGACAGTGCATATCCACTGATGCCATGGCTCATGACCCCATTCAAGGACAATGGAAGTTCTTTTCCTACGTGGAAAAAGAGCTTCAATAAACGACACAGTCAACAACGAGTGCTTATTGAGAACACCTTCGGCCTGCTTAAACAGCGTTTTAGGAGGCTCTACCTTGTTGATGCAAAAAGTGTGCAACAGTGCTGCTATATAGTTATGGCTGCGTGTGTGCTACACAACATGTGCAACGATGAAAGGGACTTCCTTGAGGAACTTGCAACGCTTCCCCAAGAAGAAGATGTGGGCAATGATGAAAGTGAAGGAGATTTTGATTGCAGTCTGCCAGGCTACAGTCAGTCTCTGCGAGAGTTCATTGCAAAGGAACAGTGCTAGAAGTTCATCTTTGCTTCGCGATTTATTCAGTGTGCAAATGTTTTGCGAAGTGGGGTGCCGCGTCTAGAAGCAATGTTTTTTTTTAACAAATTAGATGGAGTAGACACTGCTAGTGTTATAAAAGTTTATTGCCCATATTATAACCCGTCCTTATTTGAGAGTACGTCGATCAACCGATCGAATCGCTGCATGCGCTCATCATGCCGCTTTGCCTTTGCCTCTTCCCATTTTTTTCTTTCCTCCAGTTGTTTCACTGCTGCCTCCTCTTGCTTAGCTCTCGAAGCTTGCATTTTTTCTAATGCCTCCAAGAGCGGCGTGACTTGGGACCTACTCTGGCGCTTCCTTTTTGGCGTTGTGCTGCTCCGAACTTTGGATGCTGTGTTGCACTCGACTGGGACTGCTGCATCTTGAGGTGCTTCAGTGATGCTGGTGCTGTTGAAAGTAATTGTACAGGTGCCATGTCATTTCCAGGCTACAGCACAAATTAAGTAATTTTTACTTACTCTGGACTTGCACTAGGCAGGATTGTTTTTCCAGGCTCCAAGAGCAGCCTTGGATTTACACTATGTTCTTTTTCCAAGACTTCTGCCAGCTCTCTGTAATAGACACTATGAGAATCACTGAAGATATGAAGACACAATCGTAACTTACTCTTCATATTCACAGTTCACACGGTGGTGACCTGAAGAATTGTTGTCTTTTTTTGACTTTTTATATGCTCTGTCCAGCGACTTCCATTTGTTTTCCACTTGTGTGGCAGTCACGTTGCACAAGAACTCCGTATTGATGGCCTCAGCCAACTTCTTCCACAGAAGCCTTCTTGTGCTAAACAAAAAAGCAAAGCACAGTTAGTAGGAAAGAAGGAAGCGACGTAACGTGACCCAAGTCTTGCAGTAGCACATGAACCTTTCCTTAGTACTTCATATGTGTAGCTTTCAGGGATAATTGCTAGGGATGTTCGATTATTCGAAAATTTTGGATAATGAATCAAACAGCACTGTATTCGGTTCCTAAGTCGAATCGAATTGCACATATTCTAAGTAACAAATATTCTTTTAATAATCGGCACTGGCGGGAGAACCCCAAAACAACGAAACAGCTACAAGTCATTCTTTCAATCCCTAATGTGACCTGTACGCAGCCCAAGCTTTTGCAAGACTACCTACACTATATTGATTGTCGAATGAATGCGCTTCTGAAAGCTCCATTCTTGCTCAATTTTTACTGCACTTTAGCTGTATCGCATTTATCAGCTCCTGTCTTCGTCTTGTAATAACCAAAGGTGGGAACTACGAGTGCTTGCAGCTTCACGACTAGCAACAGATACAAGTTTTGCGTTTGCGTAAATTGTTCTTGCAGATGTAAATTTCAACGCCCATTGTTATCCGCTTTTAGTGCGCAGGCCATGTTGTGATGACGGGTTGATCTGCTCCGTTACATATTTAGTTGTATCTGCAATGTTTGGTTGTAAATTGTTTTGTTTTTGTGTCCCAATTTTATTTAAAGTGAGGTGACAAAGTCTCACGTTGATAACGCTAGTCAATGCCGTAGTTGAACCTACAATTACAAAATGTTACGAATATTCTAGTTCCTGCTGCATACGAGATTACCTTAGTTTTCGTAATTGTGGTATTTTGAGTAGATTCAAACTGACTGTAATGGCCTTTGTCGAAAGTTTGTGACTATTTGTTTCAAATAAAATGTTCTGTTCTAAGGCTGTTTTGAAAATGGTCTACTTACTATTCAAACAGTATTCAATTACTATTTGTATTCTATTTGGTGCCATTACTATTTGACTCTTACTTGATTAGGTTCCGAAATTCACTATTCACACACTTCTGATAACTGCGAACGTTCTTTTTGTGCGGGAAGCATTATGTTGGAGAAGTTGAACATTGTGTAAATCACTCTTTTGGATCATAAAGCTTCACTAAGGAGACAGCCATATTCTAACCTGTCTTTGCATTGTAAAACATGCAGCTGCGCAACCTTGTTTGCTGACACGACGGCGCAGTCTAGGTTCAAAGATAGGGTAGCACGTGTCAAGAAGCATATCTCTTTTAACAATGAGCTGCACCATCTTGAAAAGTGGCAGTGCGAGAGAAATGCGGACAGACAGTGAAGACACAAGGACTGCAGGGCGAGACTTGCTAGAGATGTGCCTCAGAATAACAACATGCAATTCCCTCTAGTGCAAATTCTCAAGGCAGCACTACACTTGCAACATGGCTTGAGCTTGGAGGTGCTGCACCTTTTCGGCAAGACAGCGGTTGTGCAATGCCCAACACAAAAGCACCGTCGCTGTTTTTGAAGATCACTTGACTTAATGAAACATTACGAATGCCTTCGTTGTGTATATATGTGCGTGACTATACATACTGTTTGTGTGTATATGTAAACGTATATGTCACAGTCAGGCGCATAGCCAAAATTTTTTTTCAGTGGGGGGGGGCAGTAAAATGTAAATTGCTGGCAGTAAAATGTAGGCAACAATAACCATCGCCATTGTGAACTTCATGCGCCCTTATCTTGTTGGTGCTTGCCTAGAGTGAAACGGAATAATAAAAAGCTGCAAATAATTTTGGACATAGGATGACATACCGAAGTGCCCTGGTTTTTCCCACCAAGTCCTTCATTTCCGAGTATTTGGCGATGAAGAACCTTGTTTTTCGGGCGCTCCAAAGCTCTTCCACATCTTCAGCCGACGCGGCTGCTGCTGGAAATGCGGCTAAAGCCCCATCGCTGTCAACGTCGCCGTCGCAGGCAGGAGAAGGCGTCGGCGGTTGTGCCGGAGGGGGGTCATTTTCACGATTCCCTGCCATGAACCGCAACGTAACGCGCTTGCCGTCTGCAAGGGCGAAAACCAAGATTAAAAATACCGACATAGCATAAGCAATGCTACGAGGCTGTTTGCTGACCGACTACGACTCCTGGCCGCTAACCACGTTTTTTGGCAATGCATGCAGCCTGACTTACCTGATGCCTCATAGACGTAACCGTTGGCGTCCGTCATAAATGACCCGTCGGGATTGTGAAGTGCCTTAGCTTCCTTTTGAACGCCCTGAACAACTATTTGCAACGTCGTCTGCTCTGGCCTTGGGGGGACGCCCGCCATGCTGCACTACTCTGCACCTGCTTTGGAGTGCGTGCACGCCGGTACAGAACTCGTCAGGAACTAGGCTTACACCTAGACAAAACGAGGGAGCCAGTGCAGAGGGTGCGACAGAGGGCGCGCGCTGCTCCGGCAAAACGAGGACGAAGGTGCTGCACCCTTTGAACTGGTTCAGCCGGTGCAGCCAAAACGAAGAGACCAATGTAGTGATAGAGAGAGCACTGGTTGCGCGCGAGATTCAAAGTAAATTTCGAGATATTGAGCTGTGAAGTTGGCGTCCACAAATGTGGACGCTGCGCCTGAAGGGGATATCTGCTTGTTTCGTTGACACGATTGACATTTGCTTTTATCACGCGTATACACTTTTTATCTTTCTTCCTTGCATACTTCACTTGAAACGTCTTTTATCAACGCTCGCCAATGTGGAATATTATGACGCGACCTTCGGGGATTAATGCATTGCTCGTCAGAGCGTGCGTGCCATTACTGGAAGCGCCGCTGATGACTGTGATGAGGACGAATTTCTGGCTACGCCCCTGCCACGGTTTGTGCAACGCCTGCGTTGCTTTGTGTGTACGTGTATGTGTGTTCGTGCGCACGCACGCATGTGTAGGTTATGAAGAGTGTCTTCCACCGCGTTTCAGAAGATCGGTAGTTTTTAGACGCGTACATCATTTTCACACACACCCACACGCACGCGCACCTTCCTGTGTGATAGTTATCTTAGTTGTGGAAGGGGGAGTAGTGCTGGTGTAGCTTTGGTGGGGGGTAAGTGCTAGTGTGTCTTCCGGAAGGGGGGGGGGGGGGGCAAATGTTTCTTTTGCACCCCCCTGCCGACGCCCATGCCTTCCACTAAAAAGGTAGAAGACAGCCCAACAAATTGCTGCGAAGCGCTGGCGGCAAGCCGAAGAAACAGGAAACGGGAAAAGCAAAAGGCAGTGGCACCTGCGGGAAGAACCCGAAGCTGAACACCTTGACAATACCTTTTCTCATTGCTTGTTTTTGGGAGCCCCGCCGCGGTGGTCTAGTGGCTAAGGCACTCGGCTGCTGACCCGCAGGTCGCGGGTTCGAATCCCGGCTGCGGCGGCTGCATTTCCGATGGAGGCGGAAATGTTGTAGGCCCGTGTGCCCAGATTTGGGCGCACGTTAAAGAACCCCAGGTGGTCGAAATTTCCGGAGCCCTCCACTACGGCGTCTCTCATAATCATATGGTGGTTTTGGGACGTTAAACCCAACATATCATCATCTTGTTTTTGGGACCTCCCCCCTCCTCCTCCATTAGATTTTGAGGGGGGGGGGGGGGGGTCTAGGGCACTCTCCCTGGCTACGGGCCTATACGCCAAGGACGATCGTGCTTCGTGCCCGTGTAGTGTCTTGCGTGCGTCGAGGATCAATCTAGCATAATGTAGATAAAGGATATTGCAATGAACTAGAAGCAACCTAGCAACAACTTTCAGCCACATTAGTTTTCAGAATCGTCTTCCTCTTTTCAAGGAGCAACTTTGCCTCTTTTTTTTTGATGTTACGTGCAGTGGGATTTACGTAATTTCTATGCATACCCGCTTATGAGGGTAGTTTTCCGATGGGCCACGCCGATTCCCGTGGCACATACGAGTTTGCTGGGACCACTGCTGCCTTCCTAATTTTTAGTGGACAAGCGGTCACCAGTGGTATATTCAGTGGCACACATACGTTTAATAAAGTTCTTTCAGTATGGGAGAACAAGAAATGATGCTCTTAATTTGTTTTCTCGGCATTCCGTAATAAGAACTTCGATGTCCAATATACCACAATAAGGTGATTACGGTTCTCGCTAATCTCCAATGCAACTTATATAGTGAACGGTAAGAACACCGCATTTAACATCGTAGTAGTATAACGATCGAGTACACCTCCGAAGATAGTCATAGCGTTCAGATAAGCTGTGTCGGGAAGGAACGAAACTGCGTCCGTGCGGTCAGCGATATGTCCCGAGGAAGACCCCGTCGTCCGTCTTTTGATAAGGGTTGTGACGACGCATGAAGAACAGCGCGGGGCATTTCTCGTGTCCAAACTGGCAGCAGTACTGCAACACGTCGTACTTGAAGTCGCTTCGGGCAAGCGGCATCGCCGGCTCTTTGGCGGCTGTGCCGAGATCCGACACGATCCCCTTGCATATGCGCCGGTTCAGCGCCGACCATTCAGAGCGGTTCGCCACGGCGTCGTGGGGTAAGGCCCGCGCGAGCCGAACGAAGTGCGTCCAGGGAAGCGTGTCGCGTTCTTTCTCCAGGTACGCTAGCGACGCGAAGAACATCTCGAAAGTCCTGAAATGAAGTGCAGAAGCATATAGTCGGTCTTACATGGTATATTAAGAATGGACAGCTTAAGGCGAAAGCCTTTAAGGGGACCCTGCAACACTTCAGCGTGGCATTCGAGGCTCCCTAGAACACGCGAGTCAGGCCTGAAAATTACAATTCTCAAAAATCAGCTAAAGTCGCTCCCCCTCCTCTCTAGAAACGATGTTATATGCGGAAATGGCTAATGGCTGCATGTCAGCATAGCGAGCTGCATAGTCACTGCGCCCGCCGCGGGAGACCGCCACGTGCCCATGCGCACACTCGCGATCTCACCGAAGATTAGCCGCGTTCAATGAAGAAATAATGTGCGGGAGTAACAACAAAACGTGGAAGGTGCTCAAGGTGATGACGAGTGCTTGAAGCCTCTTTCCATGGCGCTGAGCCTTGCTTCTGCGGGTTGCAGGGAAGAGTGCTTTTTCCCTTCCGACTAACGACTTCTCAATGACGTCATGTTGTGAAGTTCAGCACGTGATGTCACTGTGACTTCATGACGTAAGACGTCATAAATATGGTCGCTAAGTGACGTCATCGCGACGTCATATCTTGGCGTTTTTTTTTTGCACCACTCGTCCGCGATATAGCGAGGAGCGCAGGGCGCCGAAGCCGACGGTCAAATTTCGCGTTTGATGACAAATGTAAGGTTATCGCCTCAATAATATCTGGCGATTTACGCGCCGAAACCGCGATATGATAAACAACGTGTGACGTAATGGAGGGAAGTTTCGACTAGCTGACGTTCTTTAACGTGTATTGACCTCGCACAGTACGCGGCCCTCCATGCATTTCGCTTCCACCGAGATGCGACCGCGGCGGCCGGCATCGAACCCGCGACTTCCGGGTCAACATCCGAGCACTATACCCGCCACACCACCGCGGCGGACTGTCAATTTAGAGTACCACTTGAAGGGGCACTAAAGAGCAAAACGATATTTCGCGTATTAGTAAAGTAAAATTTCATAATCCGAAAGCATCGCTCAAACCGCGACACGACACTTGCTATAAGCGAGGGAACACGCGAAAAGAAAATGCGGGTGGAGACACCCCCTTGATTGATAGCTCCGCGCATACTGTAAACTTTTGTCATTGTGGCGCGCAAAAGTTTACGCTATGCACAACCAACTGGCCCGTACCCTTGCTCTTCTAGCCGATATTCCCGCACCAAACGCCGTGACGTTATAGATTTGAAGGAGCCCACTGGGTCCTACGTAGCATCTCACCGATAAAAATGAAGTGCATTGTCATCTGTTGGTGCTATACGAAACATACATTTTGATGTTTCTGACGTCACATACGGAGATTTCGGCGCGAAGTTTAAAGATGAAACTTCAACCTTGATTTTCTCCGCTAATCTACTTACGATAGTTTAATATATGAGATTGAAGTTCCCCTAGTACAGTTTGTCAGTCTAAACCATGTCATTGTGCACTGAAGCACATAAAAAAAAAACGAGATTTCGGTCTCGCGTTCATTCGGTGCGGCAAACTGAAACATCGAAAATTTGCAAAAACCAACGTAGATAACTTTAATTTGCCGAAAACGAGCAACAGGCCCTTCGGGAGGCACTGCGAGTCTCGCCGCCGCCTGTGATTGGTCGAAGCTCTGTGACATCAACGATGGTATCGCGAAGACAACTGACGGCGCATGCCTGGAGGCGATGCCGTGTTGTCAGTTTTGCATCTTTTTATGCAGAAGTAGGCGTGCAGTCGCTGTTACGGCGAGCTTTGCCAGTCACAACGAGTACACTGCATATCCGTGAATGTTCGAACCGGTCGCCATTCTAAGAGCAATAACTGAAAATGCTGCCAGTGCTGATGATGCGGCACAGGAAAGCATGCCCCAACCGGCAGCCTTCAGCCACGTCGGAAACATGAACTGGTACGTATAAAGCCACGTTCAAGTGGCAGTCGCATCAGTAGTGTCGTATCGCGTATGAAACGTCCGTTTGGTAGCTTACGACCACGTATCGAATTCTTCGGTACGGCACGTTTTTTTTTTCTTTTTTAACGATGGGTTGATCATTGCTTTCAAGGAAACTACGTTTCGTATCTTTCAGCATCTCGTCGGTTGGCAAGCGGCTGTTAAGGCTGGTGCACACCGGCGACTAGTAGCGGTCGCGCGACCATTTGCGACTGGTCGCAAAGCGACTGCTTTCAGTCGCGCGACTGCGGTTGCAAAGCTGCTGGAACCAATCAGCGATGCTGAATTTTGTTGCTTGTTTTTCCGTTGCGCTGGCGAGAACGGATAAAAACAAGGTATGCGGCGCGCTCAGTTTGCTCCGCTCCCTCCGAGCACTAAATCCGAGCACTAAAGGTACGAGTGCCATAATGCCATATAGTAGGTGCTCCGAGTAGTAGCGGGGGCTACGACGACGCGGTGGCGGACAAGCCCACACCCCAAGGAGCTTCGCCCCTAAAAATAAGCCAAAACTAATACTTGGGCTACAAAGGAATCTACACTATGCCGGCGTCCGCAGATACCCAGACTAGCGGAAAGTGAAAAGCGAAACTGCTTTGTCCATTGGTTTTATCGAAACGGTTCTACCTGTAATTGTCGTAAATGTCGTGGGTGCGCCAACATTTACGCCCTTAGCGTTGCGTAGTTTACCCAATACAACAATGCCCGAAGAAGCTCATCACTTTGTTTGCGTTTGATTACTACCGACGATCTGTATGTAGCGCTCTTTGTGCTTGATTTCACTCTAGTGAATTGATAGAAATGATACACTCAGGCATGAATGTTAAATCCGATAAAGAACAGCAGCACTGCCACTCGCTTTTAGCTGCGTATTGGCATGGTCTGCGCTGCACGCGCACTTCGTGCGACAACGTCAACTATTCGAGAATTTCACTGCTCAAAGTGCAGCGTCGTTGACGCAACCAGTATCACACGGGTAAAAAGTACTGTGCAATGAGTCAGGCAGTGTGATAATGTCAGAAAAAGAAGTCACATGAGTGCTGCTCTTGGCCACAGATGACATGTGCTTCGAGCTGCGCTAAAATATGTATTCCTGTTCGCCACGGGTATGATTGAGCTGTCGTTCTGCAACTGACGTATGAGGTGGCTCCAGTTGGAGTCATCGTAATTGACACGGTAGAGACCCTCGTTGCCCACATTTAGCAGCAACCAATCGTAGAAATGAGCGTTGGGAGCCTTCAACGTTACCTCGGGAGTAACCGTCAAGTCATCTTACCCTCCAATACTAATTTTGGTACACGCCAAGCTAAATGGGTGATCTCGTGAGCACCCAGACGTAAGTGGCTAGATAGATAGATAGATAGATAGATAGATAGATAGATAGATAGATAGATAGATAGATAGATAGATAGATAGATAGATAGATAGAGGCCAAAAATGCTTGTAGTAACCAAAGAAATGCGCCACATTTAGAACCACCTGACGTTACGATGGGAAATAGCGCGAGTGGTTTAAAAGTGGTCCCGTTTTCGCCTGGTTAGGCTGGACAGGTAATGCCAATTAGTGGGGCCTTGTCGAACCAAGCAAGCAGACAATTATTCAGTGGCAATTGCTGCTACTGTGGCTTCCACCACTTTCGCTCAGCTTCTGCTACGGTCAGCGGCCACGCTGGTAAAGGCGGTCAACGTTGAAGCATGGCAACAGTGACGTGAGAAAGACCGCTATCAGGCGGGTAATTTGAAGTGCTCTAACGCGATGCGGACCGCTAAAGCGTGCTTCGATTTCAAAATAAGCACTTTCTTGGCCCAGAAGAAGCACTACATGGTTTCGGGACCGCTATTTCAACCATCAACGTTGACTTGACATTTGCTGTTAGTGTCCATTAAAGGTCGCCCAATTTTTTATAGGAAACTATATAGTACTCCCATGCGCTTCGCGCACTCTGAGGGGCGTTCCTTCGTCCAAAGTTTGCTCGCTTATAGCACGGTTGTTTAATAGAAAATCGCCAAAAAACATTCGCAGGCATGTTGTGAGAAGTCATTGACAACAATTTTTCAATAATTTCCCGAATTAAAAACGTCTTCATTGTCCCTTTAGTTCTATAGTATGAGAATGATATGCTTCAAAGAATTCTAACCGTTGTCCGAATGTATGTGGGGGCGGGGACCTTTGATCAGCTCACAAACATTTAGTCCTCGCCGCCCTCTTGACTGGTAAAAAAAATACATTTAATTGAATTCAATTCAACGATTCACCGCTTATAAATGCGTGAAATTTAAATGATCTGATTACTGAACTGTCGGTTGTGGAAGGGCAACAGAATAAATCGTAGTGTATTCTATTAGAAAATAACTCAATGACAACGCACGCAATCATCTAGTTAGAAATATTGTACACATGGCATTTCGAGTGTTTTTTTTTGTAGTACGGTTATTTAATTGCATGCTACTCTATTTGTGTACCGCGCGTTGCTACATTTGTTCCAAGAGAGTGGTGGGGCAAAGCCAGTTGCAGGTAGGCAGCTTTTTCCTTTGCTATCCTCTCTACGAATAGTTAATTCTCTTTTGTACAAATGAACTGACGGGGTGAGGTATAAGGTATCTCATATCTTGACACGGTGATCATATTTTTTATCGGC
Organism: Rhipicephalus microplus; assembly: GCF_043290135.1. NCBI lineage: Eukaryota > Metazoa > Arthropoda > Arachnida > Ixodida > Ixodidae > Rhipicephalus > Rhipicephalus microplus. The sequence continues at coordinate 249,350,460 of NC_134700.1, read as the reverse complement.
CTAAGTGCGTTACTGAACGAAGCATAGCCTAATTTAGATTACTTAGAAAGAATGCATTATACTTGCCTATAGCCAGCGAGAGCCAGATGGAAGAGATTATCGATAATTTGTGCTCTGTTCGCCACGGGTATGACTGAGCTGTCGTTCTGCAACTGACGTATGAGATGGCTCCAGTTGGAGTCATCGTAGTCGACGCGGTAGAGGCCCTCGTTGCCCACATTTAGCAGCACCCAGTCGTCGAAATGAGCGTTGGGAGCCTTCAACGTTACCTCTGGAGTAACCATCCACACAACAGCCGTCACGTCGATCTTCTGTGGCTCGCTAGCGTAGGAAAGTGTAATAGGTATTGGCCATATTGTTGCTGGCATTGACTGTTGCGGGGCCTGCATTCGACTCCTCGAATCGTGACAGCTCGAACAGAAGAACGGCTCCTGCATGACGTGAATTGTTTCGGCGTCTTCTCGTACGACCTTCAGGAGCGGATAACCCGAGTGCTGTCTCCACACGGACGTATAGTTAGCTATATCTTCCATTGAACTGGAAGCCTTCAAGCTGTCCCAAAACTCTTGTTCTGCAACATCATCACGCCCTGTCTTTTTGAGAAAATCGGTGGTGGCCACTTTGAAGCTGTCCTGGCCGACAGCGAAACGAAACATGGCTAGGAGGGAGACTGCAGCGATTGGTAGCTCGTAGTCGTATAACACTTTCTCATGCGTCGGACCGAGGTCCACGCTGGACAGCGTGATGAATCGATACAAGTGAAGTATGTCGTCCAGGAGCCACTGAGGTTTGGCGAGCTTAAGAACTTTGATGGCGTAAAGGACGGCAAGACCCCTGTCCAGCCACGGCCCTACGGTGACCATGTTCCCGAACCACGTGCTCAATAGTTCTATGGTCAAGCGCAGGTAAGGCCGGCCAAGGTTCGTGTGGAGTCCTCCGGCGGCATTCGTCTTGAACGTACCGGCTCTCACGACGACGAGTTTCCAGGTGGAGCGACACGCGCGAGGAAACCTATGGAGAGCCAGAACGTCCAGTCCCTTGTTTGGAAAAGATATTCCAGTGGCCTCCGCCGCCATCTCGACGACGTTGGTGCAGAATTCGAGGAGGTGCTGAAGCCGCGGCATGTTTACCATGTGAGCGTGGAGCGTAGTGAAGCCATCAGTTGCCTTGGGCAGTGTGGTGACGGCTACGGCGACCTGATTGACCGAGATCGGAGGTGTCTTCTGAAAGACGGCATATGTCTGTCCGTCGAGTGCTTGGGTGTCCTTTAAGAGATCCCAGCTTGAGAGCACCGCGACACTGGCATTTGGTTTAAGCACGGACAAGCTGAACGTAGACTTCAGCATGACGCTCTGCACGGTCGGAAAGAAAGCGGCATCGTGCAGCTGGTCGACGTACGAGGTGACCGTTGTGTACGAGTCACCCGCTTCGCGGTACATTCCGGGCGGCCACTTCCGGTGATCTCCGTGGTGAAGGCTTCCAGAAAAGCGTGTGGACAGCAGGTAATCCGCCGAAGGCTGTAGATTCCACTTCAGCTTGAAGGTCGTGAAAGGCGATTGCGAACCGACCAGTTCAGCTGTCTCTGATTCCCTAGCGTGGCCCACGCGCGGTCGCACGCTTACTTCGCTGAGCGTGAGGTTCCTTGAAAAAAGTGTGACGAGATGAGTAGCGTGGTGACAGGTTATGTGCAGGGACAGGTCACCGGAGAAGGTGGACGTCAGGTCTGTCTCGAGGCGGATATCGTAGTGCTGAGCGACAAACTCAAGCTGCGAGGCGCGGCTGTGTGCATTGAGTGTCTGTGCTTTCATGCGGGTAAGTATGTGGAGAAGCACGAATACGATGAATGCCGTGGAGGTGGCGATGCCTATGAGGCCGAATGCACATGGCAGAATCAAGTCGGTGCCTTCGCAGAAGTATCGGCGAGGGCGTGAGTCGCGGGAGTCATGTTCCATGCAGGAGCATGAGTAGCATCGTTGCTCCGACATGATTTCGCCAGTCACGTCGTCTTCCAGTGGCTCAAGCATCGCACCAGATGTCACCTGCTAGTTGTCGTTGTGTGCTGATAAGTAGAGTAAAGTAGAACTCGTAATTCGGTGGCATGCAAAAAGCCAGATGAATGGTCTTAAACACTTCTTCGTCTTCAGCCACTCAAAGAAGGCGTTTCATAATGGCTCTATTCGTCGTAACACATATCTATAAAGATTATTGGTCGTGGGAATAAAATGCAAGATTACAGCTGTAAACAGAATGCTGGAAAGTGAAAATTCATCAGTAAGTTAAAGAAAACGTGACAAATTAGACATTCCTCATTCCCTTCCAGCATGCAGTTGTATCGTACTGGAGATACGGAGGTGATTTCACACACATATCATTAAAAAATTAATAAAGCTGTTTCCATTCGGCTTACCGCCTGCGGCAAGAAAGATATAAAAAATAAGTTTTACTGACAGCCGACCTTATCAAGAAGAACTTGGTTATTGCTGCTATTGATAGTAATCTAGTACAACACAGTTGCTACATTCCTTTTTCGTACCAACGAGGATAGGTCATAATGATGATAATGGCGATGAAAATGTCCTAACAACTCTATAGATCATAAAAATATTTAATGAACATTTTGTACATAAGCCTATTTGTGGTTGTTGTTTATAAAATGGTGCTAAACTTAAGGGGTAAGCTGGCTGGTTGATGAACTGATCACTAAAGCACCACTGATTTTGTGCCAAAAGAACTAGAGCAAATAAGCAAGCAAAACAGTAAGGAGCATTCCGTTACCTATTACCTCGAAAGTTAAATCATAGCCACAGGGTGCATGAAGTCATAAGCAAAGAGTTATCAATACTGTACTGCAGCGATATACCGGTATTTGTTTGGGTCGTGGGTGAGAAAAACTCCTTCCTCGCGGTTCTTGGCCCATGTCCCTTCGAGGGTGAGCGCCATCATAGTGAAGACATCATCATCATAATCATCATCGTCACCATCATCAAATATATTACTTTTTGTGCTTTGTTTTGCGAACTCAAGGAGCCAAATATAAAGGAATTTCGTTTGGAACAATAATAAGACCGAGAAAAATTTTAAAGAAGACAAGGAAACAAAATGAAAGCACATAATGTATTAATGCTCACAATGCAAATTATAGCATCGTGGGGCTACCCTCTGTCGTTGGAGAAAGAAATGGCCACTGTGAGCTATAACAGGAACGATATTTCACATTCCTCAAAGTCGAGTTTATTTGACCGCCAGCGGGCTACGGTCGGAGCAAAAGCGTGGAACGCTGTCAAGTGCGTGGCTTGCGCCATAGTCGTTCCACTGGTGGTTCTAGCCATCGTCTTATTAGCTTTCCCAACAAGTCCCAGGATGGGACACAGTAGGCTTCGGGGCGCCACGCTGTTCTCGGACTTGGCCGTTCGTCCGATTCACTATGATCTACAAATCACGCCGAATTTCCATCGCCAATATTTTACCGGTGAAGTGAACCTCATGGTGGAGTGCTTACGTGACACGTCTTTGATCACCATGCACTCAAGGAACTTACTTATCAAAAAGGCCGTCCTGCGAGATGACAGCGGTAACAATATCGACGTCGCTTTTTTCACAAATGAGGACACTGGCCGGCTCGAGTTGAGGTCGACCACTGGGAGGCTGCTTCACGAAAGCCGTTATAACATAACCATCGACTTCAGTGGTATTATGAATAAGGAAGGAGATGATATCTCGCTTTTGATTGACAGCTATTCGGACGCCGACAACCCATCCGAAATCGTGAGAGCTTGGACATTCGCCAAGCTGAGAAGCGCTCGCCGGCTGTTTCCGTGCTTCGATTCGCCCAGTCACAGGGCTACTTTCGAAGTACGAGTGCTTCGGCCAAAATCCTTCGTTGCCATCTCGTCGGCACACGAAAGCAGTTGCAAAGGCGTGGGCGACCGCGTGTTGTGTACCTTCCAGAGAACCGTCAGAATCTCGCCTGACCAACTGGCGCTAGTGGTGACCAACCTTAGCAGTGTCACTCAAGGTAGGGTGACCTTGTGGTCTCCGGCGCTCCCAGCCCTGGCAGATCTTGCCGATAGAATTGTGGCCGTCGCTGAAAAGGAGATGGGAGTGAAACTGCCGTGCGAGAAGCTTCGAGTAATCGCCGTCACGACGTTGGACAAACCCGCGTCGACAAAATGGTGCGTAGTGATCGTCGAGGCCAGAGAACGGGTCTGCTCACTGACTGCTGAGTTTACGAAAAAGAAATCAAGCTGCGTCGTGCCGCTCGTCGGTCACGTCATCTCCATGTGGTTCGGTGTCGTCGTTGCCTTTCCGGACGACAGCGATCGCTGGCTCTGTGTCACATTGTCCGTGTACTACTCCTTCAAAGTCCTTGGAATTCTATTCCCCACCTGGGGTATCGATGAGCTCATTGCTCTCCGTGTGCTCACCTCTAAAAGTTCCTACAGGGAGCCGAAACCAATCAAGTTCGTTCTCCAAGCACTGCCAGAACACGTGAACGCGATTGTCTGGAAGTCAGTAGGTATCCTGCGAATGTTCGAAAGCGTCATCACCTCCGCCGTTTTTACAAACGGCACCACGCGATTCCTCAAGTCATTCCAGTACAAGGCGGCCAGCAGCAGCGACGTGCTGCGGACTCTTGATTCCAGCTGTGCACTATTCCGAAACCTGTCGACGTGGCTTTCAGATCCAGTCTACCCGCTTGTTACAATGCGTCGCACCAACGCGACGTATCTTGCACTGCTGCAGGAGACATTCCGTGACCTATCGCGTTTTTCTTACCCTTCTCGCAACGCGTTGCCCATGACGGTTACTGCCCGGAGGGGTGGTACGCAGGAGCCTAGTTTTGTGTCCTGGATGACTAATATTTCTCAGACGCTCCAGATTCCTCCTACCTCTTCCAAGGACTGGATCCTTGTTAACAGTGACGGCATCGGCTACTTCCGCGTGTTGTACACCCCGCTGGACATGTCGCTCATCACAAATCAGCTCAACGAGGACCCCAGCGCGTTCACACCTATTCAAAGAGCTGTACTCGTCGATGACTTGTTCTACGCGGCGCTGAGTGGGCGCATCACATCCAACTACTTTGCCGAGGCTATTAAGCACTTGCCTTCGGAAGAAGCCTGGCTACCTCTGATGACTTACCTTGAGCTGGCTGCTAATATCCCTTACCAGTGGTTGGGTGCTTGGAAGGCCGGGGGTGTGCTCGACTGGAGGGTCTTTAACGTCAACTTTTGCTCACGGGCATTAGTCGGCAATATGAAAGCACAGCGAGAATCCGCGAAAGTCCTCCTGCGCGAGTCTCTCCTCGCGCACTGCTGCGCCTTCCTCTAATCCGCGTGTGCACAGACACAGTAAGTCAGTGGAAACTCGTCTACTCGAAATATTTGCTACCTGTCACAATGAACGAACGTTTAACAATTTATAAACTACAACTTCTGATTCGTGAATGTCTAATCTCAATGCCACGCAGTTAGAGACGTGAAAATAGCTGTGTGCCAGGTTCTGCAGAGAAAAAAACATTTTTAAACCATTTGTTTTGTTAGTAAAACAGTCGTCTATATTTGAATTAGTTCCGACTACGTCTAGTGCGCAGGACGTTACGCCGTCCACTGCATTGTTTTTATTCCGACAATAGGTGAAGCAGCCTGAAAAGGGGGCAGGGTTAAACGAAACTGTCATTTCCATTTATAACAGATACACCTTCAAGGTAACCGGAGACGCACCAAACCTCAAGCATGAAGATAGCAGGGCGAAAGAGGTGGGCTTTATCAATGAGATTGTGCACTTGATGTCGTTTATTTTTTGCACTGAAGATATTCACGAATGACTTGCTTTACTGCATTTTGTCATATCAACCAGCATAAAAGTGAATTGGGTGTTATATTTATTTATCTCTTTTAAGGTGGACAAAAGAGCGGGGCGCAAGACTTGGCGAGACATCACGAGATCCGCAGTTTCGCAAACGAGGCTTCTCGTTGATTCACGCGGCCGTATGCACTTCGCTCATGATACTCGCGTGCCTGTATATGGCCTGCGATAGATTGACAACGCCAAGTTCATAGCCACTAAACGATGGAGTGGCCTTCCTCGAGTGTTGGTGACGCGCGAGACGAAAGACTGAGGGGGAAGTTGTGGACATCTCTCAAAAGCGAACGAGAAATGTCAGCTATAGCTCACCATTCCACTCTACTCAGACAACACTTTTCGGCACTGCTCGACGGGAACGCTATCCTGGTACACGTGCATGCTTCTAAAAAGAAACAGCCGCGCTTGCAGCGAGAAGCGAATGCACAGAGGACGAAAACTAAGAGCACAACGTTACACAGCCGTGGCACTGGCAAGTGCACTCTGTGTGAAGTCATTCTTCTCGCTTTGCTTTCTTGCGGGGCATATCAAGCTGACACGTCACTTCTGAGCACGGTGGCACCAACCCAATCCTATCCTTGCGCATGCGTCTACACGCCGCAGCACTGTTCGTTTAGTTGTAAGGGGTACTAAATGGCAAGGCCGCAACCCAGTATGGCGCTATCGAAACCGATCCCTAAAATATTCTATGGTATAGGACTCCGTGTTTCCGGAGTTTATTTTTCTTGAATTTCGGAAAATGTTTTTCGGAGGTCCTTTTTTTTTTGAGGAAGTTAGTCGCTTGTCGGAGTTTATTTCTCGCAAATATCCAATGATCTCAAATTCGGTGTTTAATTTTGAATTTCAATTTGTCGCAAATCGCAATGCCTTTTTATTAACTTTAATTTTAATGAATATGCGTTGCGTTGTTGCTACTAATCTTGTTTCTTCATATTTTGATTTCACTTCTTTATTTACTAAGTTCGTAAGGATTTTGATGCACTGCTGCAAACTTACTCAAGTATACTTTAGAGGGGGGGGGGGGGGCAGGATCTAGTCTAGCTGCTTCTTAGCTTTTTCTCCCAGCCTTCCCCATTTTGTTGATGAAAGATGAAGACCCTATTATTATCTTTATTCTCCATACTCCCAAATATTACATGAAGTGATATCTCAACACGAAAACATGCGAACAAGTGTATTTTAGATAAGTTCGGAACGCGCAAACACATACCAGCACAAATACTTGGCTACAGTAAATGTATGTTTGTTCGTATTGCAACATTAAAGCTGGTTTTAATAGGCATAAGCATACTTTACAATGTTGCTGCCACTGATGGAGGTGTGCTCCTTTCCATCAATGATTGTCAGCTTTGAAAGTGCCCCCTGTACGTTGAAAATGCCGTTTTAAAATCGCCGCTTATTCTTTTTTTTATGTGGGGTTTAACGTCCTAAAACCACCATATGATTATGAGAGACGCCTTAGTGGAGAGCTCCGGAAGTTTCGACCACCTGAGTGCACCCAAATCTGAGCACACGGGCCTACAGCATTTTCGCCTCCATCGAAAATGCAGACGCGTCGCAGCCGGGATTCGATCCCGCGACCTGCGGATCAGCAGCCGAGTACCTTAGCCACTAGACCACCGCGGCGGGCGGCGCTTATTCAATAAATCGGAGTTTTCAGAACGTTTACTGGCGAGTGTATATCGTATTTTTTTATTTATTCGAAAACACGGAGCACACCCCAACAGGTTGGTCAAGTGCTGAACAACAAAATTGAAAGTTTATTGCTGTATTGGTTCTCGCGCTCTAGAAGGTTAACGCGCAATGCTCGGTTAACGCACGCACGCTGGAACGGATCAATATAAATAAATACCTTTGGTGCTTAGTAAACTTTGCAAGTGTAGGGACCAGTATATGTATTTTACCTGACGCACGTCTGACTCAATGCGCATGGCTTTTTTCGGCTTTTGCATCGGGAAAGCGAACATTACCTATATAGCCACGGTGGCTGCTTATTCATTTCCAAAAAGGCTATGACGTCGGCAAAAGCCAATCTCTCTTATGCAATCGACAGTTCTTGGAAGACCCGGAGGACCTGTTCGGGCTGTCGTGACATTGAACCTTACAAACTTTACGCATTGAATAGTCAACACACAAAAAAGTGTTTCAGCCATTTTGACAGACACAAGGTTTATGCATGTGGGAGTGAAATTCCCAGAAAAGCGTCGCGGGGATATATGAAAGGCGGTGGTCGTTTTCGCGCGAGGGAATAGCCTCACGCTAAGACGTGTACTAGCGCAGTCGCGGAGCTCTTTAGAAGATTGCGACCGAGTTCAGCGGCCGCCGTGGTGCACGTTAATAAAATGGAGCGTCCTTGAGGCTTATGAGCTCGTGCGTGCGTACACACGTCGTACATAGTAAACAAACAACTCGCGGGGCAGTCGAGACAGCATAAAATGGCGCCACAGTAGGGCGCTTCAAGGTTGGTCGGGATATTTTTTTTTTTCATTCGCCCCTGCATGTTTCCAAGAACGCAGCAAAAATGAATGACTTTCAGTGCGCAATTGAATTTGCAACCGTGACTTTGGTTCAATTTAGTCTCCTGCAGGCGGCCCAATGTTTCTTTTTTTTACAAAACGTTCGCTCAAAAAAAAAAAAACGGGGGGGGGGGGGGACGCACAGTGGTGTATAGTTGAGCGTGAGGGCCTCTGCGACGTGGCATTACAAGGAACACGGCGAAAATTTTTTTAAATAGCCCGTGGTATGTTACTGCTGTCGGTGACGTGGATGGCGTCCATGAACTCTCGAAGCGCGCAGGTTTCAAGCTCCTTGTTTTAGCAGTGCAGCTGCTTAGGCTCTAAGTAAGGCCGTTGTGGCATACATAGATGCAAGAAAAGCCGGCGAAGATTCAAAGCAAAAACGAAGTAGAACATGAACCAACCGGCGCAGCTTTTTTGTACGCTTCGTTCACAGATTGAGAAAAAAAGAACATCATTAAAGAATATGTAAATCACGCCAGGCATTTCCCGTCGCCCCTAGCCGTCGGCTGGTACAGTCTAAATAATGATCTAGTAAAAAGGGTGTCTCCTTCTTCCACAGCAGTTATCATTCGGCTTGCTTGCACTTCATTTTTTTTTTCAAAACTCGGCACTGGCCCTTTTCCTATCAAGAATGCTTGTCACGCTGATAACGCGCATGCCGTTTGTAACCTGAAACTGCCGGGCGGGCAGAGATAATGCAAAGAGAGGAACGCAATAGAAACCACTATTATTGTTTTAAAAAAAGACACCCTTTTTACTCAATCATTTCTCGAAGTGCATCCTTTGAGACACGGCAATGACGTTCTTGGCCCTATACCCGCTTTCTGTGAGATATAGTCATCGGGTTTTCTGTCTGCGATTGCGTGGGTAAGCTTATACGGAACACATCGCAAACAGAAAACTTGGTAGCTACGCGCGCCACAGAAAGTGGGTAGGGCCAAGAACCCATATATGTTCTATAGACCTATACCATATTTGTAAACAGGGGTATTCGCCATCGACATACTTAGGTGCTTAATTGTCGCGACGCCGCGGCGCGTATAGGCTCCACCAAGCTTAAAGCTCGCAACAGCCCTCTATAATCACGTGACAACTGACACAACAGCTGCAAAGATGCTTGTGGCAGTGGTTGCTGGCACGTCGGGGAGTGAGCACAAACAACAACAACAAAAAGTCATAATCACGAACGAATGAAGAAGATTTTTGAAGGCTCGCTTCACTGTTTGGGACAACCTTGTTGTAAACCAGCAGGTAATGAAGCCAAGGAAAGTATAGGGTCACAGATTCGAAGATCGTATAGGTTCCGCTCCTGCCAACAGCAAATTTCCTTTTTCGTCCACTATTTTTTCTTCACACCTATACCGCAACTATTACAGCATATTAGAAGAGTACAGTTAACGTTCCATACCTTCCACGGCTTTATTATATGCTTGTCTTTATAAATGTTAAGCCATAATCGTATTTTACACTTCACTGGCTTCTGGAATATACTTATATTTAGCTGTATGATACACGCATGTACTAGAAAAAAAAAACAGATAGGAATGTCCACGCTAGATAGGACTGTGCTGGTCTGTCACCTCTATAGTGTCCGTAATTTGGGCATGCAAGCAGAGCATCCGTGAATTTACTGTTGTTTACGACGCTCGGAAACGAGATGGAAAACATCGCCACGCCTTTGTTTTTCTTAATCAATAAAGCAAGCAGTAAACATCATCATTGCAAAAGGTATACATGCTCTGATAACAGAGCGGCCCGTGTCTTCTTCAATAACAGATTCTGCTATAGGCGCGCTTAATCATTCACCGTGGCATCCAATCACCATCGGGTACAAGACAGAGAAGACGTGCTCGTTCGACGGAGGCAAGATGTGACATAGAAAAAAAAGCATAAGAACAACAACATAAAAAAATCAAGTGATAGCTGGCGGGTGGAAAGGACCGGAGGCAATCAGGGGCTTTTGGCTCGGTGTAGGAATTTTCCTCGGCAGTGTCCGTTGCGTTTAACATTCATGCACTCATCTGGCAGCCACCAAGTCAGCGTCATCGACGATGCCTGCGGCTTGTCGACAGTTACATTTGGCTACGCGAACACGGAGGAAATGCTTCCGGAAGAAGCGAATCTTTGAAACGAAGTGTACGCAACACCAGACAGATGCGTCACTTGTAGCAACCCATCGCCAACGTGAGGGGAAGAACTTAATGGAGAGAACGGCTGAGAAACCGAACCACCCCCGGCGTGTTCGATTCCTCGCGAGTCATGCTTATCTCACAGATCACGTGAGATTGACAATTTCTGCCGTTTTCCTAATTGTGTACTCATTGCGGACTGTTTTCAAAGAGAGTGCGATAAAGACTGTGGCATAGCGATGCCCTTTTCACAAACACGACCACAAAAACGTACTAAGCAGAGACACGACATGCACGGTCGCATGCATTAAGTGGCGATATGATGATATGTGGTATCACGGTAATAAAGTTTCACGGGATATTTACGTCACCAGAAACAAAAGATGCATGTATCATGTACGTGGAGTGGGACACCGCGTTACGGAGTGCACGAATGGAGATTCGTTTCATAAACGCACATTCAGGTTTTGGTGTTGCGGTGCTACCTTTGCGCTGTGCTTCAATTTTTCTGCTCAGCTATCTGCTGTGTTCTTTCACTCCCATCGTCCCTTAACTGCGACGCTGTGCCAAGCCCCGCTGCGTCATATAGCAGCACATTGATTTATATAGCAATGACCACCCACTAGGAAAGTTGCATGTCAGCTGAACTAAAATAATAAAAAAAGCTGTCTTGGCGAGGTTCTACAGTCTTGGTGAGCTCCTGCCGTGGTCTTGCCAAGGTTTTGCCTCAATGTCATATTTCGTCTATAACGACGAACGTAGAGTAAACCATACAGATATGCACGCACAAACGTATCCAGAGAAAGGATGTGAGTAAAAATGCTTTAAGCAGCATTACGTTAAGGCTTGTAAGAGTAGTTTGAGAACGCATCGTTCCTCTATGACTAAACTAATAAAAGAAACATACACTTGTACATGGAAAGCATGGGGGACAAATAATATTGGCTTACTTGTTTTATAGACCTAATTAATGAAGTAATTATTATTTACTAGTGAATAACAATTAATTATAAAATAAATATATTTATAGCTTAGGTTTATTGCTTGAAGAACACAATTTTAAGCAGTGTATGTTGGGACTAGGAGCAATTATTTGTACATGCCTCCAGTTTTTTGGAATTCTGCAGCATCAATGATTGCACGCTGGCAATGATGCCAGGCCAAGATGGCTTCCGTGGGGGCTATCTTGGCGTGGCGTCATTGCCTGTTCACTTATTAAACATTTGCCAAATGTTTACAAATTTTTTGGTTTGTTTAGAAGCTAGCTGTTTGCTATTGTTTAAGCCTCAATTACCAGCTCTCTGTCTCTCACAAAATCACGGTTTTACGTGAACTTACTTACAGTGCAACACCAGAAAAAATACAGGACAGGAAAAATTCACGATGGATCCTAACCAACTGGCCCAACTTACCGTCTTACCACGGTTTTACGGCCTGAAGCGGCAGGGATTAAAAATCACGTTTCCTTTCTAATTGTTAGAGTATAATATAATTGCTGGGGTTTCAAGTACCATAACCTCGATGCGATTATAAGTTGCGGAGTTGTAGAAAATTCCGGATTAATTTAACCACCTGGGTATCATCATCATCATCATCATCATCATCATCGTCATCGTCATCACCATCATCATCATCATCATCATCATCATCAGCCTGACTACGTCCACTGCAGGACAAAGGCCTCTCCCATGTTCCGCCAGTTAACCCGGTCATGTGCTTGCTGCTGCCAATTTATACCCGCAAACTTCTTAATCTCATCTGCCCACCTAACCTTCTGTCTCCCCCTAACCCGCTTCCCTTCTTTGGGAATCCAGTTAGTTACCCTTAATGACCAGCGGTTATCCTGTCTACGCGCTACATGCCCGGCCCATGTCCATTTCTTCTTCTTGATTTCAACTATGATATCCTTAACCCCCGTTTGTCCCCTAATCCACTCTGCTCTCTTCTTGTCTGTTAAGGTTACACCTACCATTTTTCTTTCCATTGCTCACTGCGTCGTCCTCAATTTAAGCTGAACCCTCTTTGTAAGTCTCCAGGTTTCTGCTCCGTAGCTAAGTACCGGCAAGATACAGCTGTTATATACCTTCCTCTTGAGTGATAGTGGCAATCTACCTGTCATATTTTGAGAGTGCTTGCCAGATGTGTTCCACCCCATAATTATTCTTCTAGTTACTTCAATCTCGTGATTGGGCTCCGCGGTTATTACCTGCCCTAAGTAGACATAGTCTTTTACAACTTCAAGTGCACTATTACCTATCTCGAAGCGCTGCTCCTTTCCGAGGTTGTTGTACATTACTTTCGTTTTCTGCAGATTAATTTTGAGACCCACCTTTCTGCTCTCCTTGTCTAACTCCGTAATCATGAGTTGCAATTTGTCCCCTGAGTTACTCTGCAATGCAATGTCATCGGCGAAGCGCAGGTTGCTAAGGTACTCTCCATTAAGTCTTATCCCTAACTGTTCCCATTCTTGGCTTCTGAAAACCTCCTGTAAGCACGTGGTAAATAGCATTGGGGAGATTGTGTCCCCCTGCCTTACACCCTTCTTGATTGGTATTCTGTTGCTTTCTTTATGAAGCACTATGGTGGCAGTTGATCCCCTGTAGATTTCTTCCTGAATGTTTATATATACTTCATCGACGCCCTGATTCCGCAGTGTCTGCATGACGGCTGATATTTCTACTGAATCAAACGCCTTCTCGTAATCTATGAAGGCTATGTATAGTGGTTGGTTATACTCTGAGCATTTGTTTATTACCTGATTGATAGTATTAATGTGGTCAATTGTTGAGTAGCCTGTTCTTTACAGCCGTTCTAACGTGCCTCTAAATCCAAGTAGTGAAACATCGGTGACACGAATCTCGCGAGGTGACCAAAAATATTTGTATCATCCGAAATTCCTATCACCCGAGAACACGAAAAATTAGGATGCATAAAAAAAAAGTTGGCGTACATTTTTATTCATTGTTTCTCAGGGCAGCAGCAACGTCATGAACAGAATAACTACCAGTTTGAGCTTTTAGACTTAACAATCATACTTTTTTTTCGCAAATATAGATAACGCGGGCGCGCGTGTGTATTTCGTGAACCAGATGCGCTGTGACCCGTGACAGATAGTAGCCCCTTCCCAATTTCAATACGTTTTTCTGCATGACTGAAAAGTACTGCGGAAAGTGACTTAAGAAGCGCGTTGCGTGGGATAGATGAAGTCCAAAACATTTTAGAACCGCTGCCGTATTTTTATTATTTTTATTGCAGGACTGTTAGGAAGGCTTTTCGGGAAATTTATGGCCGTGCCTGCACAATTCGATTTTTTGCTGAAAATTCGGGAGTCACCCGTGCAAAATGGAGAGTTGGCTAATGTACATGTCCCTAGAGATCACACGACTTATCGTTGCGAGCTCGTTCGCCAAGGTTGTCCGCTTCTCCTTTCGGTCTTCGTTCTCCCTTCATAGGATGCCCGACTGCGGTATGGCCGACGTGTGTAAACAAAGTACAACGACGCTACTTCCAGCACAACAGCGCGCGTCGACGCGTTAGAGAGGTAAAAAAAAAGGAAACACGACGTCAATGACATCTGTGATCCAATCGCGAAGCCACACGAAGGTGCATTAAGGCCTTAAAGATTCACGCGCACTATCTGGGAGGCTACGACGCGCTGCTGATGGTGAATCCCGCTGACGCACGTGATTCTCGCGTCTTCCGCGCCAGCGTGCGCAGCACCTGTTCGTATCTGCATGGTGATGTACATTCTTATAAAACGTCGCGAGGTGAAAGATTGGTTCGCAACAACCGCGCTCCACTACTTTGCAGGTTAATGGGCCTTGGTCGTCACCACACACAAAAAAAATCGTATCACCCCGAAATTCGAACGAGGCGTGATCGTATCACGGATGTTTCACTGTACGCAGGCGTTCTTGGTATTTCACGCTCGTCGAAATGCGGCCTCTCATATAGGGAATCGAATTCGTGCATTCCTTACTAGCTACTCAGCGATTCTCGACTGCCGCCCACCGACACGACAACCACCAACCGTACTGTCCACGTACTGCGTCCGCAAATGCCCGGGAGGTGAAACGGTCATTCGGATACAAGGCCGGCGGGGATGATAATGTCCCTCTGACTCTAAGTGGTTATATCAGAAGAAAAGTTCCGACTCTTAACTGTCTCTCCTTACGAGGACACCTCAACAAGTCGGCACAGGAATGAGGTATGGTGAATAAAATATATAGCAAGGATAATATTGGAGAAGAGAGAAAAGAAAGGTGAGGGTCATTCGATTTGCTTCCCGCAACGAGACTCACAAGCCCCCACGTGCCACGCGCAGCCGACTAGGAAAGCGCCCAAAGAGGCTGGAGAAGTATCGCCGCCGCCAGAAGGAAGACAAATGGACCGGATTGGCGTCCTTGCTTATCCAGTTCTGACGGGGAAGAAAAGACCTGCCATTGTTTTCTTCGCGGAGGCACGTGGGCGGCGGCGTCGGCTAGTTCCCGTCGGGCTCCGCCGTTCGGCGCTCCCGGGCGGCATCTTGTTTTTGCCGGCATCACACTTGCACCCGGTGACGACGACGAGGGGAAGTACGGCGCGCGGCGTGCCACTGGGCCACGCGAGCAGCGCCGGAATCCACGCGACCGAGCTGCCGCCGCTGCCCAGTCCTGTCACCAGCGGGAGTCCACCGCAAGCAACGATTGCAGTCAGAAGAAGTAAAAACGTAAAAACAACGCGCAAGTCGAGGATGGCAACCACATGCCTTGATCCTTGGGCCGACGTGTAAATCACAGATAAGAAAAGTCGCCAGGGAGGAAACGAGCAAGACAAAGCACTTACGCAACTTCGAGAAGTTTCGACCTGAAGTGCCGGACAGGTATACCATATATAGGCCGTTTTTGCTTTCCTGTTCTTTTTCACTTACCTGTTTAACGCACTTTCCTTGCTTTTTATTTTTTTTACGAGAGGGACCTGCGACTGTCTGTGCGACTGATAGATAACGTGAAGTACGCCGTAACATTTCCAGTGTACAAATGGCGTTTCAAGATGTAGGTTTTTGAAAGCAGCAGCATGCCTCGAACGAAATACCACAAAAAAAAAAAAAGAAACTCATGACAAACTTAATACTGGAAGAACGAACCACTGTTTCAAGAAGAGCGGCTGTGCTTGTCGTAAAATGCGCGTAAGCACTTTTCAGATACGTTCTCGCGCAAAAACGAGGCACTGAATAGCGGCCGGATAGGATTATTTCACAAGCTCGAGTGCTTGTTGGGAAACGTCGTCTTCTCGGTGTTTTATATTTTTGCGGTTGATAGCAAATTCTTAATCGTCCCCCTCCACCATATTCATTTGCCACGTGTTTCTTTCTTTACCTTGTCGAAGCGTTGTCGTCAGCGACATTGACTATTCAAGAATTTATTTATTATGGCTGATGTTTGGCGTCGCCATGATATACATATAAGACCCAGAGAAAAATGAATCGGGAGAAAACAATTTCAAGGCACCCAGTGGGGATTCGGAGCAGCGATAGCGCATTTTTTTAGCACGCTGCATTAACCAACTATAGGCCACGCCGCTCATAATGTTCATCTCACTAACGGCGAGCTGGGCATATACACCATTTACCACTGGATTAGTGTCAGTAGACCTGAAAGAAACATTCCTGAAACAAGCATTTACTTTGTTTGGACAAGCCATACATGCTTTTCCTAAACATTGACGTGTCCGCTGTGATGATCAATGGAGGGGTGGGTTCCCTGACGCACATACAGTTAGATAAAAGGAACATTCCGAAACGTCTCTGGCTCGACTTTCACTCTGGAGCACCAGGAAAAAATACTCGCATCAACTTTATGCGAGTAATTTTTTATCTAGAATAGTTCTGGACGTTCCAGGACTATTCCGAAAGTTGCTGATCTTGTCGTGCCCGTGAATTCGATCCCACCGAAGCGCGCACCGCCAATTTCACTTAGACGAACAAACTCAGCTCGTTGCCCCAGATTAGTTGTGGTGACGTTTGCGTCGTTAAAACATCGCCCGGCTTCGCCGTCGCAACAGTGTACATCTCACCAGAAACATGGCGGACTGACGTCAGGGACTTCTTGCTGCACAAGTTCTGTGCGGTGCGCCTACAGTATGTGCCGATGATAGTCACTGGATGCTTCAACGTTGATGTACTTTGACGTGAAAACCAGTGGCTTATCGCGTTTCTCGATGCCTAACTTGGACTTTGACGTCACGCAGTCAATAATTCACAAAAAAACATGTTTTAGGTATTGTGGTTACTTCATTACTGTCAATTCAAACACAATTGACCATGTTCATTACACTTCGTAAGGTTCCTAAATCTCCTATAGCCTTGCTTCGTATGACACCCATGATTTATTGCTATCGCATTCATTGCTTCGACCTTGTGCCGAAACTGTTTCTTTTTTACTTCGAGCCTCCACCTTCCCCTGAACTCCAGTCTTGTTCAGATTTCATTAGATTTAAGGATTCAGTGTTGCCCGTCTCACAGTGGTGCGCTCTCTCATGGGAGACTATCTTTCCCTTTCGGAACTCAGTCTCCGTTCTGCAGCTTCGTGCAACTCTGTACGTTGTATAATATTCCTTTACAGTTTTGCAAAAATATACTCAGCAGAGTATAATATTACGAACTTCCCCGGGATAATCACTTCGTTATGCCGACAGTCGAACGAGCACCACAAACTGGGCGAAACGGTGCCTTCATCAGAAATATGCCACGAGCGCTCGTGCAACGCGAGCGAAGTGAAAATACCGTGACAGTGGTGCCTGTACGCACTTCCTACATGAAAGCGAATTTTGGTTCACGCCCGAGCCACCATTGCCAAACATAGACCAAGCCGATAGATTGATTGGCGGCTGTACCACGCAAAGACCACTCCCTTTGACACGAGTTTCACCCGCCGCCAAATCGTCGCCGAGTGGAGAAATTGGGCAGTGGCTGTCCGATACGTCACGGCCCGCGCATAGGCTAGTGAGCAAGGCACGCTGTTCGGCAGCAGCCCACTCTTTCCACATCGGCACTTTTCGAAAGGTGTGACCAAACGCGTCCAACGCTCGCGGACAAAAGGTGAGCGGTCGAGACAGGATCACCAGCAGCCGCACTGCGTCACATCAAATCTATGCAGCGCAGCGGAAGCTGCTAGTCGCTTCAGCTCAACAGGAGAGCGAATTAAAAAGTAAAAATAAGTCTCTAAAATTGTGCACTTCTCAACGTGCTCCAGTTGACGTGTCTAAGCAAGAGTGGGAGAGCCTTCAATTTCGTCTTCTAAGATGCAGCCTGTTACCGTTACAGGAGCGAGTCAATTTCGTATTCTCTATACCTGCACGGATTTGCTGAGGCGCAGCTCCATGCGCCGAGCGACACAATTTACCGAGGTGGCTACAACATCGGCTTAGCGAAGGAGACCTGTGCAGAAATACGAAACAAAAAAAGCGACAATTCCAAGGACGCCTTGGTGAATTGCCGGTTAAGCGAAAGTGCTGATTGGGGTAAATCGAGTGTGATAAGCTTGTGAATGTTGCTGCCGTGACTTTTTTTTTCGCCGCAAGGACGCTGGAATGCTGAGGGTAGCTGAATTGCGGGCGATATCGAAGGGCGTCGTTCAGATAAACGAAAGACACTCGCGAAGGTGTGTGCCATATCAGGTGGCGTCTATACAGGTACAGTTAGGTTAACCTGCTTTAGTAAAATATACCTCCACACACACACACACACACACACACACACACACACACACACACACACACACACACACACACACACACACACACACACACACACACACACACACACACGCACACGCACACGCACACGCACACGCGCACGCGCACGCGCGCGCACACGCACGCGCGCGCGCGCACACGCACGCGCGCGCGCGCACACGCACACGCACACGCACGCGCACGCGCACGCGCACGCGCACGCACGCGCGCGCGCACACGCACACGCACGCGCGCACACGCACGCACGCGCGCACACGCACGCACGCGCGCACACGCACGCACGCGCGCACACGCACGCGCACGCGCGCACGTACATACATACATACATAAACGAGCACGCGCGCGCATGGGCTAATCATGTTAATAAAAATAATATTTACCCAGAACATGAATAAAAATCACCCGGGTGACTGTCCATGTATGCACGCGTCTGTCCGTCCGTCCGTGCATCCATTCCTGTCTGTCTGTCTAGCGAACGCTCCAAGTACCGCCATCTCGCATCTTTTCATTATATATTCATCACACAAGTACCGCCATCCAGCGGACATTGCAAGGACTGAACGAGATGTGGCTACTACTACTACGACGACGACACTGGACGTGCAACCCACGGTGTAAGGAGCTTAAGCTTAAAAGCACGGCGTTAAAGCACAAGAAGTCCGCATACAAAGAAAACATGCTGATGCAGTGTAACGCTCAGTAAGGCATGAAACAAGGTATGAAAATATACAGGTAATATAGGACCTATACTAAACCAACGAAAGCTCTTTTAATTTGCTAACAAAATGTGCCATGATCGCGCACAGTTACAGCATCGCTTGGTAGTTAATTCCAAAGATAACTTGCAAGGAACAGTGGTGACTCGCGAAGGAAGATAGTAAACGCAAACATTAGTTGCAGATATGATCCAGGTGTGGAAATAAGCGATTAGCTGTTTTATTTGCGAGCGTAAGAATGACGAATCACTGAAATAAAGCCTGTGGAACATTTATAAAGCCCATAAAAGTGAGAGGTCAAATGCACGGAGTTTTTCATTCTTGAGTGTGATCTTTTATCCTATGTCCGCCCCCGCTAAAAGCGTTTCCGTCATCGTGATGTCCGCAGTCTTGGTACAGCGAAGGCCAGCAAAGAACATGAACCTTGACATTTCCTCACATTTAATAAAAAATAATAAAAAAAGCACTTTTGTATGAACGTTATTCTGGATTCGGCCTTGTACCCCAGGTGGTCAAAATTTCCGGAGTCCTCCACTACGGCGTCTCTCATAATCAAATGGTGGTTTTGGGACGTTAAACCCCACAAATCAATCAATGGATTCGGCCTTCGCCATTTAGAGCATTACATTATATGTTAAAGGTAAGACGTCTACTGCCTCTGGGCTTTGATCAATTCAGCAGCGCAAGAAATAAGGCAACACTGCAGATACGAGCGTGCAATCACTATTATTTCCTGAAGCACTGCCCGAGGTCTTAAATTACGCCTGTCCCCTGAAAAATGCCGTTACCTTATGGACACGAACGTAAGACGCACAGATTTGAAGGCGCGACTTATCGCGGAGAAAATATGTTGCTTAGGTTTCCGAACCTCTCCGCGTCTTATAATATTGTTATCAATATTCTTACGCTTGGTCTTTTCATCTGTACATACTCACCATTGCACTGGATATTGTGACCCACTATGTATGCTAGTAACTTGCAACTCTGGAGTTCAAGAAATCGGTCTGTGTGGTATGGAAAGACTTTACTCAGATCAGTCGGGGCGTGAACTAGCACGTAACGGGCCGCTCCCACGTCTAAAGATTAGAAACAATTGATTTATCTCCCTTCTTATGAGTGGTACATGGGCCGCGCAAGCATTTTCGCCTCCACCAAAAATGTGGCTGGCGCGGCCGGAATCCGATCCCGCGACCTCCGGGCCGCCAGTTGAGCACCACAAAAGCACCGTGGCGGGCGACCGGAGAAACCATGGGGGCCGCAAATCAAAAGTAACCAAGAAGGCAATCCCGCTCAGACCAAGTTTGCCACTGTATACATCCTCGCCAGCTGGAGCGCCGTTCGTCGATGCTCGCACGCTTCGATTCGTGCTCGCCACTGAACTTCCAGGAAGGAAGCGGCCAACGCCCGAGTGATACGCGTGCTGCTGGCCGTCGTGGAAGCGAGGCGCGCCTTCTTCACCGCTAAACGCGCGACCCAGAGGCCGTGTTTGTTTGCGCTCACTCCTCGCGGGAGGCTGCGGCCTGTTGCCCTCGAGCCGCTGGACACGCACGGTGACGTCACACGCGCGCTACGCGGAAGCTTTCTTCTCGTGCGCCCTTTCGCTCGCGCTTGGTCGTGGTCGCACTGATGGCGTCGTTTGTGAGACTTTGTTGTTGTCCACGAGTGGGCATGTGGCGCACTCGACCAGGATGCGACCGGAGCGCCCCTCCTCCCGGGCACGCCGCGCCTCCATCTGCACGTCATGAACGGCAGCCAACAACAGGCGTCGCTGAACGTCCTCACGTTTTTCCCGTACGTGTATCGGAGCACGCCCGCCCCCCTCTTCCTTTTTGTCTGCTTAGGTTCACACTCCAAGTTCCCGGGGCGCTTATATACGGACGCCTACAGAAGAGCCGGTGGGCTCAGCAGAGGATGAGACGCCGTGAACGTGGGTCTCACGGGGTCTGCCTACCCAATGACTGCGCGAAAAACCGAGAATTCTCAGGCGATCAAATAGACAGGACAGACACGCGCTCAGTACTGACAACGTCGATCTCTGTAAACAATCATTTGAAGTTACTAGCAACGACATCGTTGACAACGCGTGCTTAAAGTCGACAGTTGTCCGCGTCCAACCGGTTAACTTTCCTAACAATAGAAACCTGAGTGAGTTGGTAGGCGTTTATCTCGGTTGAGGCAACCTCCACGAACTGTGCTGCTATTTCTTCGTCCTCGTGCCACTTGTGCTGTTTAAACCACAGATGATTAACCTTCCTGCCTTATCTTGTCTCTCTCTCGGCATAACCAACGCGAGGTATTCTCTGGGTTAACGTTGTCATCTTTCTTTTACCACTCTCTCGCTGTGCCTAATAGTGGAAGATCTAGCACGCAGCTACTCTGCGTATGATACTACCTGTTTGGTAATTGATTTATTAATTTATTACCTTTTCCCTCCTAAGCTCCCTAGTGAAGTGCAGTCACATACACCGTGAACATTGATTTGATGTTTACACAATCACAGAGTAATACGGTTGATGCTAGGTTCGACTAAAGAGGTTTGCGTATGTGTGTGCAATGTTTAGCGTCCAGTCATCATCGCATTGCACAGCTTTATTCAGTTTCCTTTTATTTTATTTTATGGGAGCTCCTTCTCTCTTCGGCTACATGCAGTCGGCCCTATGCAGACTAAGAAGTATGCATCTAATTGAAACTAATAAAAAACATAGACGTAGAAAACAAGAATAAAGGACCAGTGACGCTGGTTAACCTTTCGAATCGTTACAGTGTATATATATATCTGCTTATGCAGCATGCAGTTTCTGGAAATACACGTGGTATTAAAACGTGATGAATCTGCGAGGTTATTTACTTTCCTATGTTCCTCTCGTAAGTTGTTTTCTTCTTTCATCTCTTACCCACGTATCTCTCCTACACAAATCACGTGGCGCTCTGAGTCACCGCCTCGGTGACCATGGTGGAAGCCGCTATACGCTATATCGCTTCCCTGTCCCATCTCCTTTTTACTTTGTTGGTATACTAAATAGAAGATTGGAAGCTGAAATGTACCGCATGCAAATCAGGGCCCCACGTCTCCTCTACCTCGCTGTAGCATAGCCTGATAAAGAGGTACACCGACGAGGCCGGAAGTGGACGCGAACGGGGAGAGCGAGTTGCCATCACAGCGAGTGCTGCTTATCTGGGAAGCAAAAGGAAACAACCACTGCCGTCTTCTTTCGTTTCTTCCTTCAATCTCGGGCATATCCTGTCTCGAGATACACGCCAGTATAAGAGCTGCATATTCCTCTCCGAGCCTGGGACGGGCCTGCCCTTTCGGAGACGCTAAAAACGAGCGTGAGTGCATGGAGGACGCATACACGCATATGCGCGGCTCCGGTCGCCTGCGAGGCGGTACGGCATTGCGCGAGCCTCGAGTACGGCCGGGCCGCATACATTTTCGATGTCGGCTGCACGCGTTCCGTGGGGGATCCATGGGCGTTTTCCGAATGGCCGATGAGCTGCCGGACGCTTCTTTCTTGACACCTCTCAGTGCTCGATGGCATAACCGACATGTTTCTTTTTTTTTCTTTTCGCTTCGTTTGTCGCGCGACTTCTCACTGCACTTCATCTCAGCTCGCTTCTCGCAAATGTTTGCGACACAACTTCCTGCCTTTGCTGTCCCACCTTCAGCGTCATCCCTGGGTGTGACGTCACCGCACACCTCGTGGGGCGCTTGTGCAATTGAGGTACCACGAGCACATCACACAACCTGAATGTTATGCGCACTCGTGCAGTTGCTCGGCGCGTGCATTTTCATCTAACATAAACGAGTACTGCGAGTCTATGAGATTTCGCAAGAAGTGCAGTTAATTTATTGGTCGCGACTCTTCCAGTTGCTTAGGCTGTCAAAGGAACTACAGTGGGTAATCATTCGAAGACCTCCTGGACAAGTATACAGCTGCTCAGTTTACCACGATTCGTGTTGAATTAGAGACTGCGTGTGACGTCGAACCCTTTCCCGCATAAGCATATATATTGTTAAGACGATAGCCCAAAGTGAGTCAACGGCCTTGAAAAACGCGGCAGGTTCGTGATCCGTAAGCACAGCCACCTCTCAAGCGCGAATTGAAACAGGACTCGAGTCACAATGTAACCCGGACACCCTGCGTGACAATCAAATACTTTATCACAGAATCATACCAGTGCTTGAAGCTGCTTTTGAAAAGGACTTTATGAAGGCGTCACGTAGGGCAAGGAGTCACGCGTTCAGTGACTTAACATTGCGCGACGGAAGCGTAGAATTGCACCAGGCATAACACCTAGTTCAGTGCCTAACAAAACGAATGGTTGGTCTAAGGCTTATTACCTGTTATAAAATGCCCATCGTCATAATCATCATCCACAGCATTACAAGTGTACAGCTATATGTAGGCGCGCGTATTGTACATACGCGAACTGACTGCTTCTTTCAAGTCTGCACAACCTTGGAGAAGACATACAAAAAGAAACGCGTTCACATTAGGCCTTCAAAGCGTTGATTTAATGTAAAACATGTGAATGCTCGTTTCATATTTGACAGGAATGCAGCCAGAACTTGTATTTCTTGTGTTAAAAGAGTGTAACGTCTGCTGAACTTTTTTTTTAGTAAATCCAAATGTTTGTTGTGGAAATGGCCATGATCGAAGCCGAATTTGGGTCACATTAAAGTTATACAAGAGAGGTAACAGGCGATAGAGACAGATATGCGAAAATCTTTGCAAAGGTGGGTAGGTCTTCAAAGAATTCAAAGAAAGGAAGCAGCTGTGCACACATCGTATACTGACAGCGCGTATCAACGACATCCGTCCCTGCGAAACCGCTGACGCCAGAAGATGGTCGGGGTTGCGTAGGCGTCCAAGACGAAGGAGGCCATTAAGCCCGCTCTCAGGACTTGCTCGTCAGTGGTTGAGGCGTTGTCGCTAATCGTTGCCGCGGACGATGTTGGCGTAACGGCTTGGCGCATTAGAGCACACGTGCATGTGGAAATACTGTTGACTGGTCGTTTGTGTCACTGGATGGTGGAGCAAACACACCCGCCACTTTTAACGCCAATACAGTTACAAATAATCTCAATGACGTCAGATAATATTTGCAGTAATGCTCCTTATTGACGTCCGGCAGGCAATCTTCGTAAGCTCCGTGGGCGTATAGTTCCAGAAAGGTCAAACCTCGAGCGGAAGTCTTGGGGCTTTCGTGCGGTATCCGTCTGTGCTGTCACCAGTCAAGGTGAAAACCAAACCAAATCAAATCAAAGTTTATTTTGCACAGCGTCGCGACAGCGGGAAGGATTTACAGAAGATGGTACCAAGGTTAGGAGACCATACAGGGACCTTCTACCGGGGCCTGTTTAAAAAGGTTGTTCACGTGACGTCACAGATACAACTTAGTGGACTGGAACTACAATGTGGCGACTACTATCAAGTAAACGCACCCTATTCATTGTGGCAGAAAACCTGCTTTAATGACGAAGGTGCGACTGGATGTTCTTGATATGTGGGGTTTTATGAGGGACGCCGTAGCGGAGGACTTCGAAAAATTTGATCACCTGGGGTTCATTATCGACTAGATTTCCTTTAGATTCTGTGCAAGAAGAACGAAAAAATCAGCGTTCACTTAACGTCGCAGACTGATACTGACTCCAACCACGCCTCATTATTGTGGCTTCTACGAAGGCAGCGCGAGTCATTTATTGAGAAGTTGGCAGTTAATGTTTTATGTGCTGAAAAATGCATGTCTTGAGTGTATGGACCATTTCGAATGCGTAAGATAAATAAATGATAGTATGCAAATATATCTCCTACAAATAAAATCTAAATGTGTGTGAAATATTTAACTAATGCGTATATAGGTTAATTCACGTTACTGATGTGTGAATGAATATGTCACTGATGAACTCTGCATTAGTTAATAGAAACTGAGGCCTCGTCAGGCCTCGTCAGCCCTCGTCAGGCCTCGTCAGGCCTTTAGTCCTTGCCTCTCGCAAGAAAATTCTCTATTTTTTTTCCTGCAAACAATGATGGATGTTGAAAGTTAAGTTTCTTGCGGTACATGTACAGAGAAGCTTGTTATTGCTTGGGGATGTGTGCTTCAAGCTAATGTTTCCCATGAACAACAACAACAACAACAACGACGACGACGACGACCTCCGACAACCTCCGAAATTCGGACAAGTCACTTCGAGCTCAGCATGTAGAACGCTGTGGGATCGGCAGCGCGCTTGGGGGCTAAGTATAAACGTATTTCACCTACTGCTTGTGGCATGACTCCCTCTCTTTATTAAAAATGTGGGCAGGGATGCTCCCATAGCTCAGAAGGAAAGAAAAAAAAATGCCAGGCTTGCACGGAAAACGCAGCAAAGTCACAGTGAAAGCAGGAATTCGCGCTGTGTGCCGCGTGGTCGTTATCTTACTATCCTACCAAGTTACATTACGTGCATTAGCATGAGAAAAAGAGAGAGAGGTAACGTTATTGAGGTCCTAAGGAAACGTATCATGGAGGCCTTTTTGGCTCCTTTGGCAACTAATGCGAGTACACTTGCGAAGTGGCCACTATGCAATAAACCGCCATAATCTTTGCGAAGGAAGCATATAATATGCCACTATTCGTTATTCTGAAATGTGTGGCACCTGCGACATACCTGTAAGGTATTATGTACAGTTCGTTGGTGCTGTGGCTGATGACGATGAACAAATAAGACTGAGCATGTTGTAATGGGTTGGAAGCATTCAATGATCCACCATAGCTACGCAATTCACAATGTGTGACACGTATAGTTGCACAATTCCAATTGTGTGACGCCTCGTTGTTAATTTACTCTTCTACCATGCTACATTACATAAGTTAACATGGTTCCTTTCCGCCCCGCCGCGGTGGTCTAGTGGCTAAGGTACTCAGCTGCTGACTCGCAGGTAGTGGGGTCGAATCCCGGCTGCGGCGGCTGCATTTTCGATGGAGGCGAAAGTGCTGAGGCCCGTGTGCTCAGATTTGGGTGCACGTTAAAAAACCCCAGGTGGTCGAAGTTTCCGGAGCCCTCCACTACGACGTCTCTCATAATCATATGGTGGTTTTGGGACGTTAAACCCCACATATCAATCAAATCATCGTTCCTTTCCGACGTAAAGCCTCTATATGGTCTTTTTGTGTACTAGTTTTTATAACCGGCATGGCTGTGTAGTAGAATACTGGTTTGCACCCTGTTCCCTGCTGAATATGTTTATTTATCTTGTTTTTTTTCCCCTTAATTTGCGCATGAGTGGTTACGGACACCGGCGGTGATGGCAGTCAACTGCGGCGACAAAAATGGCCATTGTGATCTCAAAGCAGTTTTTGCTGTAAGGAAGTTTTGCCATTCTTAGATACCGTCGAGCTGATTACCATTTCCCCTGCGATGACTGACACTTCATCTGATATACATTCGATATATAAAAAAAACTAGAATTTTGTTCATGACTGAAATTGACAACGTTCAGTTGTATGTAAGCACTCGTGCTGGGAACTGTCTTGACCCTATCTTTTTAGCGCTTATATTACAAGTATGAACCAGTATTAACTATTGCTCGCCTTTCCGCTTTGCTTCGACGTTCAAGAAATATACTATTTTTAACCCCGGAGTTTTGTTCACCGGTCTCGTTCTTTTTACATCGTATATAGTGAACAAAATGCATCGTAGCCAGCGAAGTGCAACCCCAGGAATCCAGCTGTTACGTGCTACCACGACCGCACACCGTTACTTCGGCGCGCGAGTTGTTTTGGTCGCCAACCATCGCCGTCGGTTTTTGACGGCTCCGACGTTCGGTGCATCTTCTCCGTTATATACGAAAGTAAACAGGCATGAACGCTGCATTCGTGAAGGTTTCGGGTCTCTTCCGGTATAAACATCCACTCTTCAGCCCACTGGTTCAACCGAAACCGGAGTGTATTTTGTTCCTCCTGTCTTCTTTGAACTTTCCTCGAAACGACCTCGTCGAACTGCGCAAGCCGGCCAGCGCAAGAAAAGGCCCCGCATGCACTCTGCTCCCTTTTCATTTTTTTTTTCTTCTGGAGCGCGCATCACCGCAAACGGACGTCAAGAATTCATCCGACAACATCCGGGATTCAACGCTACTTGATCTCCCTGATACGATGCAGCACAGCTGAAGAGGGGAGGCCGCCCATGACGGCACTTACAACCAGAAGCGGTTTCCATAGCTGCGCAGCCAGCCCCACGAGCAGCGTTTCTACGCATATTAATCTGTCAGAATTCACGAAGCTTCTCGTTCCCGATGTACACGGGGCTTATTTTTCACTGCGTGTAATATGGTAGTAATGACTGCGATGTCTCACCGCAGGTAGGCTGGCTGTGCTGAAATTTTAGATATGAACTACAACGGAAAGAACAAAAATACAGCGTCAGAACATGAAAAAATTAAAACGAGAGCACGAAAGACTGTCGATTGTACATAAAAAAAGGAGAAAATACCAACAAAATGATTGGTGGCTCGTAATCATTTCTGTAAAATTGGTTTAATATTGATACATGCTTAAGAAGCTCTCTTTACATGACTATATGACTAATCACTACACGACTGTTGAGCACATGACTATAGTCATGTTGCTCCCACCATTTGACTATTGGCCACGCTTCTTTTATGAAGAGCTATTCTAGCAACGTATGAGCACTACATCCTAAGTTTAGCATATACCTTATTTAAGCACCGATAATTACTCCCGGATGCCTTGGAGCAGTTTGGACGCAATACAACCTGGGAGCTGCAAGTGCTCTTTGCTGGCTGTTTAAACCACGTTCAAGGACGTCCGCTACGTAGTCTGATGCACCGTTCTAATGTTCGCCGGGTGTTGTGCGTATACACCTCAAGTGATTCGTCCGTTCGGCTGCTATATTTCTGCTTCTTAATCCCGCCGGACAACGGTGTGCATGTCAGACTTCCATGTATACAGTGCGTATAGACTTCATACACGCAATTCACTAAGGCGAATCCCCTTCTCCGCCCGCTCTTCTCTTCACGATGGTAGCGCTGCTCCTTTCGGAAGCACGATTTCGTTTTGCATCAGGAAGTGGCGCACGGGGAACGCAGCCTGATACGCGCGCGCGCTGCCACCTTTGATTGACAGCGTTGCGACATAGCTGCTCTCTATTCTAGAGGCGAACGCTTCGCGAAGAGGAGAGTTGGTATGCGTGTGTGTGTGTGCACGGACTTCCGCCCTTGAAAACCGTAACAACGAGAGCGCCAACGCAGATACCTGAGCCCCTTTTCCCCCAGTCCTTCTTCTCTCCTATCCTTTGGGTGACTCTTCAGGACACAGACGCCATGGCTGGGCGTCGCTCAGCTCCTGGCGGGTTGCACTGCTGGTATTCCTGTAAGGATATAGCTTGTTCGATTTCCGGCAGCGGCAAGCGTATGACGCCCGCCACGAACCTTAGTGCGTTCTGGCTGGAACCGAAGTGCCACCATAAAGTCTTGGTTTAAAGCATGGCCCTGCAACTCAAGCGGTCATGCAGGGACGGCTATCTCAGGCGTTTTCACGATGCACTTACTAGGTAAAATTCCAAGGCTCGTAAAATACAAGCAACAGATATATAAACGTGGGACACCACCGCCGGTTGACTGCAGCTAATAGGCCATGCGTTTGAAATAGAAAGCACGTGCCCATCTCTAACGTTCGTACCTGCCATCGTCGCTGGGTTTACCTTATACGAACCATACAGTTTAGAGATTGGAATGCATCCTTGTAACGGGGCCCGCTGGCCAGCGCAAGAAAAGCACCGCATGCACTCTGTTGTGTCCTTTTTTGTTTCGTTTTCTTTTTCTGAAGCATGCATATCGCTGCAAATGGACGTCAAGAATTCATCCAACAACATCCGGGATTCAACGCTGCTCAATCTCGCTGATACGATGCAGCACAGCTGAAGAGGTTTATCTCGAAATAAGCGTTGCTTCTGCAGACTGGTTTTTTTCCTACAGAAAAAATGAACACACAAAAGAAAAAATGTGCGGATCATAAAATCTGGCCTGCTTTTTTGTACACGAAAAGTTAATGGTAAAAAATACAACAAGAAAACGAATGGAGCGGGAGTAGAACCACAAAATCACAGCTTGTCGTGACCACGGCATTATAGGATCACATGCACCGCAAGGAGCTCATATTTCGCAGTCATTTGCGGAATTTTTAGATGCGGAGCATCTTATACTCGCGCCTTGTAGTGCGCCGTCCGCACCGCTTCTCGAACATTCGACAGCTGACGCGCGCGCATGCGCCGTCGCGCCGTCGCCCACTCTTCCACCATCTGTGCATCCCTTCCTCCTCTACACACCGCGCGCGCTTCACTCCTCCACCATCTGTGCACCCTTCCTCCTCTACACACCGCGTTCGACATCTACAATTCTCCTGATTCTCCAGTGGACGCGCATGTGGCGTCGCGCTTCGAGAACATTCAACAGCTGACAGTGCATTCGCCGTCGTGCTGTATATATACTCAAGGTCGGCGCTCGCTCGCTCAGTTGCCGCTCGTCGGTTGGTTTGTACGGCGCGTCGACGTCCAAGGTCGCGGTGAAATGAATTCCAACGAATCCACAAACACAATGATCGACGTCCCTTCGACCAGCGCCGCCCTTTCGCATACGTGTGTACGTGTTCACTCATTTAACACCCCCTCCTACAACCACGTTAACCAATTTAGCCATCGACCCAAGTAAGTCGCAATTTAACACCCCATTTCACAACCACGTTAACCAATTTAGCCATCGACCCAAGTAAGTCGCACTTTAACACCCCGTTAACCAATTATATGGTCCGCATCCTCCTCAGTGTTCCCCCGAGGGAAGCTGCGGGCAATTTTTGTTGTTAGAAACTGAGTACAGCACTATACGCCATTGCTTTTTTGGATGTGGTCATGTGCGTGTGAGGCTGGCATTCCTATGTAGTTCTCGCTAATATTTAAACTGTGACCAAAGGGGGCTAGCGCAATCGAGAGTGAATCTCTTTTTATCAAAATCAAGGATTTTCACACAGGACGTGTTCAAGTGCCTGTATTTGTTCACAAACTCGCGATTGTTATTTTGCAAGTTTATTTGTCTCTTAATTGATGTTTATTATTAAAAGTCCTCAAGTTGTTGTTGCATATACATTAGATGCCTTGAACCTTGCCAAGGAGTAATGCCGAAACAAATTTCTGCTCATGAATATTTAACCATGCCTTCAAACCAGGAAAACGTCGCTCGAAATAGTTGGAATTTGTTATTTTATAGGTTTTCAGTTGTTATGAGATCATTTTCCCCTGATCTCGTGTATTGTATTGTGCTCGGCATTGTACAATATACTATAGAATGAAGCCCCCAACTTTAATTCTTTTTCGGACGTGTATGTCTTTCGACTCTTTGTGGTGGCCTGGTCCGCGGGATGTAATCAAGGGATGGTTTAATACAGGAACAAACAATTGCCGAGCTACGTTTTACACACTGTGGTCTGGCATGATCTGGTGAAATGCAAAGGCTGGTACGTAGTCTTTGCACCGGAAATGTCAAGAATTTCTGCGAGTGTGCACGTGGCATTACGTGGAATGTATGACAACAACCTTGTACTCCGAATGAAAAATATTTAGCCTTCGTCGGCAGTTCATACTACCCGCCTTAGTCATAATAACTGCTCGACTGGTTGGAATTATTTTTCATGCTGCGACAGCTGCTCCTGCAAAAGAGTATCAGCAGGGAAAAGAGAGAAAGAAAAATAATTTTATAGCAGTATGCTATACTGTCAAGTGATATGCTCCGTCAAAGTCAAGGCACTGCGCCATGCTCCCTTAAGGGCTGCAGAAATTAGGTGCCTTCTTTTCTTGAAGAACCACTACCACCACCCAAAATCAAAAATATTTTTTGTCATTGAAAAATGATTACTTCGCAAAATAGTACGCAGAAAAAGTTCTCAAAGCTATAGGCTGCAAGGGGACCTTCTGTACTAAATAGACAAACAAAACATCAATTAGTAGCAACTTGCAAACAGTTTGAGATAAAAAAAGCAATAACACTTGACAGAAAATGAAATAAAGCATAATAGCTAAATCTTCTTCCTTACATGTTATAAGAATTCGAACTATCATCAACTATAATTAACTATCATCAACTAGCGTCAAAATGTGGGACGAAACAAGGAGAGGAATGAGCTGTCAGAATTAAATTCTGCGTCATTGAAAACAAGGAAGGAAAATAGGAGGAAACGAACGCCAGGGAGGTTAACCAGCCTATAGGCAGCCGGTTTGCTACCCTGAAATTGAAAACAAAATGTCTGGTATGCTTACCATTTGATCGGTTCATAATTGCTTCAGCTTCAACGCACTATCCAGTATCTACAGCTGTGTGTAGAAGAACTAAATATAAATGTAAACAGGGCGTCATGCTTTTCTTTTTTGTCTAACTTTTGGAACACATATGCGCCTTCTACTTTCTCTTTAACGGCTTTTCAGCCAATGCTTTCTGACCAGAATACAGGATAGCAAACCGAAAACTTGCATCTGGTCAACCTTTATGCCATACTTTTTTTTCCCCTTCCTCAAGTAAGAGAGGCTTTTTCATC
This sequence comes from Rhipicephalus microplus, assembly GCF_043290135.1. Lineage (NCBI taxonomy): Eukaryota > Metazoa > Arthropoda > Arachnida > Ixodida > Ixodidae > Rhipicephalus > Rhipicephalus microplus. The sequence continues at coordinate 249,318,915 of NC_134700.1, read as the reverse complement.
AGAGACAACATTAAAAAAAAAAAAAAACTATCGCAGCTTGTACTCATGGCCAGCAGTCATGCAGGCACTGCGGAATCAAGACGTCGACGAAGCATATATGAAATAATGGAAAAAGCCTACGGTGGTTACACAGCCAAGGTCTCCATATAAAAGTGAGGACATTCTAACAAGGAAGAGTGTGCATGTGACAAGGGCACATGATACTCCCAATTCAGTTCACGGCGTGCTCATTTTACCGCACTTTACATGACGGGAGCACTCCTTCATAATTTCTTCAGTCATAAGAACGCCACAAAGACGAACTGAACGGGCAGCTTACCCGGTAAAGTTCTCACGAGACATATGAGGCCTGTATCACCAGAGAGAAAGTCTCCGAGATCAAGGGGCGTCTCGTGACCTTTACGCTGAGCGAATTACGTGGGAGCAGTGACATCGTGAAACAGGCGCACTGTACTTTCTTTTTACGCGCTTTCTAGCTTTCACTTCGCACTCTAGCAGTTACGGTGCCCCACTGCTCAACCGATGGTCGTGGGTTCGAATCCCGGCCGCGACGGCCGCGTTTCGATGTAGGCAGAATGCTGCATTTCCGATGGAGGCGGAAATGTTGTGGGCCCGTGTGCTCAGATTTGGGTGCACCAGGTGGTCGAAATTTACGGAGCCCTCCACTACGGCGTCTCCCGTAATCATATGGTGGTATTGGGACGTTAAACCCAACAAATCTATAAATATCAATGGTGGAGTGCTATGAGGTCCATGCTGTTCGCTAAAGAAGCCCGACTCAAATTTATCTGAGCTCTCCACTTCAGCGTCCCTCATAGCCATATCGTGGTTTTTGGACGTGAAGCCCCAGCAATAATTATTATCCTCGCTTATCAAGCATATTTTCCAGGAAAGAGAGACGTTTTTTTGTCATGTGAAAGGGTAATTTTCAACAGAAGAAAACCTCTTTATTTCGAGTCCTTTCAGTCACAGCGCGTATAGACATCTCATGCGTCTTTACTGGACAAAAAAAAGCCTTCAACTTGGAATGTTATGACACCTCGGCACTTGCTTGTCTTCAATTTGATACCGTACATATATATTACGAAAAATGCACTATGTATACGATTGCAATGGCGTGATACGGACAGTTGCAATATTTTCTTTGTTTCTTTTTTTTCGTAACCCATGTACCGGCAACTGCCTGAAAAACTGGTATACTGCTACAGCGGCAACTTCGATGTAGTGCCGGCTTATCTTGTTTACATTTTGCGAGCCTCTGTCTGCATAGAGCAAGACAGACGACGCTGACGCTAATGTTCGACAGCTATCGGCTAGTCGTCGTATCGTTCTAACGTCGCTGTGTGCTATAACAAGGGCAGGCGCGTTGATTGCTTTACAGGCGATGATATCGCTTTGTCCACGTTTAGAAAAAGCTAAAGCGTTAACGTCGACAGAGAGAGAGAGAGAGCGGATTGATAGGGCTCAAATAATGGCGAAGCTTCACAAAAAGGCACCACGTTAATTGGGCTACATAAGTTAAAATAGATCTAAGGCTTTGACGACCCGCCAATTTCGCTGAACATTCATTTACTCGTCAAATCGTCTGGCTGTAAGAATGACTCTCCCCGTCAGTTGATATACATAGAAATGTATTTTTTACTCGCAAAGTAGAGTGCCATTGAGCACACCTCGGTCCTGCCGAAGCAAATGACTTATGATGACATACTATCCGTATATTACATTTAAACTTGCACATCGGCTTAAACGGCTCACGTTAAATATCGGAGGGGTCATTTATATAAAAAACCCTACTGCTTTGTAGTAGTGACAATTGGGCGAGTGGCAACTGTCGCGCAGTGGTTAATAATAACGCGACAGCTTTGCGATAACCATGCTCAAATTTCAACGCAATTTCATGTTTGCTAGCGAAGCGAACCCAACAACTGCTATTGTATATATATTTACAAAAACACGAATTCATTTTACAAGTCCTGTGATATATCCGTACGGAGATTATACACTGTGGCCACCGAACGAATAGTTCAACCATTCAGTTTTGCTGATTAATACGTGGCTACGTATGCACTATGTCCCATGTGCAGTTCGATAAGGCACGTTAAAGAACACCAGATAAAAATTTCTGGAGCTCTCCTGCTGCGTCTCTTATAATCATATCTTGGTCTTGAGAGGTGAAACCACAGATTTATTATTATTATTATTATTGTTATTATTATTATTATTATTATTATTATTATTATTATTATTATTATTATTATTATTATTATTATTATTATTATTATTATTATTATTATTATTATTATTATTATTAATATTATTACGTATGCAATATGCACGTTTCTCTGCTGTTAAGCACTTCACTTGTTTACGGAATCACGTCAGCTCCTTCATTTGCGAATGCGCGGAATTTAATGTTTCGTGTGACCTCGTGTGCTTTCCTACGTTGGTAATCGTTTTTTGTGGTTTTCATATATTGCTTGTCATCTGAAGATAAGTGGTCAGCCTCTATAAAGGCACCAAGCTCGACTCTAATATCACGAAAATATAAAAAAACTAAGTCCAAATACGTAGGTGTGAGTGCGACAGGTCAGGAAGATGCGGTGGCTAATACATTACGGAGTTTTAGAATAGCGCACCACGAGCCCTTGCGGTGTGGTCGCTGCCACTGCGCATGCGTCGTAACGCGAGTCGGCGTTGACGTTCGCGGACCACACGCAGAAAATCTGAAATTGCGTACGGCGATCGCAGCCCGCATGTGGCCTGCAAGCGCTGGTTTCGAGACTACGGTGTCGCTGCGATCGTGCGTTGCGGTTTGCAGCAGGGCAAACGCTATTCTAAATATCATATGGTGCTGGCTACGCCCGCAACGCCCGCACCGCTTGCAAACGGTATTCTAAAGCTCCCACAGATCGTACTATGCTACGCCAGACTGCGCAGTCGCACATTTCTGTGAAGTTTTGCGTGTGGCTGCGTTAAAAGGTTTTCGAACCTGTTACGAGTGCTAATAAGCCTTAAAAGTGGAAGGGTAAGCTCGTTGTAACAAAGACAGTACGTGATGTAAACCAAAGTTTAATTTACGTAAGCTATACCGCTAGCCGGTCTTGATACGCTATTGAGCTTTCAGTCTACCATGTGTTGGACGGCGAGATTAGATTTCCCAGGACGCCAGAAGCTACACACCTTGTAACAGCACATGTAGCCGCCGCCCCGCGAGGCTGGTGTTTCGCAACACTTTCGAATTGTGCGCCCCGCAACGACGTTTTGTAATGACCACCGTTTCAGGTTTCATCGAGGCAACATGCCGGCTGTGCGAGAGAGCACGTTCCCGACTGTGTTGCAAGTCACCGAGGACCTCTAAATGCTAAGGGAAGCCGAACGCTAAGCAATTCTCCCAATTTATGAGAAAAAAACAAGGCTTTATAGGCCTGCTCAGGTGAGAAAGACAGCAACAAAGAACAAATTCTCATTGCGTGGTCGCGATGCATGCTTCAAATGAGCTTTATGCAGGTCTTGGTATGCCTTGGTAGAACGCACCTCTCCTTGTGGAATTAGACATCATCGCAGCCGATACACGCAAGACGACAATGCTTGGCATGAGCGCCTCCTCGGTTTTGTGTTACTGTATCGTCGTCCTTCACGTTTTGCTTTGGTCCTCAGGTATTGTTTACTTGGATGTTGTGCTATTTCGTATCGACATCCTATAGAGACAACTCACCGTTGGCAAGGCAGCAACATGCAACCGTAGGCAGAAATGGCTATGGTTGTCTGTAAATAATTCGTTGATCTTATCTCAAGTTACTTCTATATATCCTAATTAACTCTAATCCTATATATTTCTCATTTTCCTGCGTCTTGTTTGGCGCTCTCAAACATTGATGTCATTCTTAATGAAGTGTCTAAAGTCAGTGTATTTGACAAAGTTTGTTTAGGCTCGTTTAGGCTCAATAGTTCCTTTGTTATATGATATCACACTGTTATTGGCTTGTGGAAATGATAGAACGAGAGGGTACCATTGCCTGAACTACTATGTGGACTATGTGGACGTTCGGTCAGGACGAGAACTTTGAGACCAGCTCCTCGAAAGCAAATATTTATATTTTTAATTCTTTCTCTGTTTATAGCCAAATGAAAATGGATGACCCTCGTCAGAAAATGTTCACAAATACTCTGTTTCCTTCTATTTTATAGAAACAGAAAATAATGAATCCAATGCAAACAACACCGTGCAACAATGCAGCGCGCGCACGGTGACCGAGCATGACAAAGGACGCTCTTACAGGCAAAACGTCGCTTTTTGCGTCTTTCACTAACACCTCTTTTTCTGGAGAATGCCGCTGTCGGCAGGGCATTTTCAATACTTCACTACATGGAACAGAACAAGCGTTGTTCAGTGCTTGTGTGTTTCTGAAAACGTCGAAGCTTTCTTCCCCCTGAAAATTGCAATATCAATACTTCCGCTCACTGTAAGATGCGCAGGAATCACGTAGTCTTCGCACAAACGTCACGCACGACATCGTATCACCGTCTTGAAACATGCAAGCAAGTGAAAGTTTTGTTGCATTGCATGAGTGTTGCTATTTTGCCTGTGTCGGTGATGGTTGGCCCGTGTAATTAGGGGGGGGGGGGCAGTAAACCTTTTTTCCAGACATCACTACTTCCAGAACCAGACTCGACAGCGATGTGTCGTTTTACCAGTGACATCATATGTGACGTTTCTGCTCAGATCACGTGATTGTCCAGCATGTCACGGTGACCGAAAGATTTTATACTGCGTTTTTTTTCTTCTTAATGGTAATGGCATGAAACCAGTCAATGCCGGAACCCGCTTCCTCGATGCGCGTATGCTTGTTTAGTACAACGGCGCGTACTTAGCGATTGATAAGATGATAGAGACGACCTGAATGCTGTCATAAAAAGCTCAAATACACTTGACAGCTGAGCAACTCGTTAGGGCACCTGTACACACTGCGTACGACCATGCACGTTCTTCACTGCGAAGGATGCCTTAAGCAACACCGGAAGGCGGTCGAAGACGGTCGTCGTTGACAAGAGGCTTCCAGCTTTATCGTCCCGTTTATGGTCTCTCACCACGAGCCTGATAAGTTCCAAGTCGTATAACGAAGGAGGTCGAGCAAACACACCCACTTCTTGACTGACGTCACAAAGGCCCTCCCAACCAATGAAAAATGCCAGCGACAACACAACTGCCGCTGGCCCATTGCTGAAGCCCATTCACGATGGAAACGTATCCGACTGAGGAAAAGACGCAGGTTATATTAACAAAATACGCTTTTCACAGTACCGTAGCCAAACAGGTTCCAAAACTGGAGAGACAGTCAGTCCCAAAAGTGGAGACAAACCTGCACCATCTTACCAGGGGCAAAATAGACGTTATCTTAGAGCGAAGTAGCTATTCCCTCACAGACACTGCACGTTTAAGACGGCTAAGCATTACATGAAAGTGACCGATGTAGTAAATAGATGTAACCAGATTTAAAAGTGAACGGCAGCAATATGCAACACTAGCGTCGTATCCTTGTGCGAAACCAGATGGTTGAAATTTCGGGAGCCCTTCACTACTTCATAATCATGTCATGGTTTCGGGTCGTATCCAGATAATATTTATTATTACACTATCATCTAATCATGAACTCCTTTACTTTCACCGTGAGGCAAATATGCGCTTTGCAGCATCACTGTCACCGAAATCAAACAGGACGTCTTCAAAACAAGAGGCTAGATATCGCTTGTTGCACACCGTGTGCAGTCGAGAGTTTGTCGCAAAGAACGGTGCTGTTCTAGTTGGCGATAATATTAATACATTCATCCAATACCTCTTATTGAGCACTTCAAGTGAGACCGTGTTCTGGAGCAGCATTGCTCCACTCGCTATATTCCTGAAACAGCTTGCGGACCTCAATCGAAAGCTTGGCTGGTGTGCTGCTAAGCAAATACGCGCACCGGATGCGCCATATCGTTGGTACAATGCGCGATAGTCTTGGAAAACTTTTGATAACATTTTCTTATCAGCATAAGTCGGAGAGTTAACAAAATGATAGTTTAATAGAATGGCGTTTTGTAGGGCTGCCAACCGATGATCCCATGGTCCAAAAGTAAGGTTCGATCTTTCAAAGGCCGCCGAGTCAATAAGCTGTCGAATAAACAGAGCATCCTGAAACTTTATCGCTGCTCCGAAGGCTTTCGAGCCATACAAGTCGGAACAGCGCGAACATGCAAACACACCCACAAAGGCGACCGCCAGCGGTGCGATCGTTATCACAGTTTTGCCAATGAACGATTTGTAAACTAAGTTTGATATGTGGGGTTTAACGTCCCAAAACCATGTGCACCTTATGATTATGAGAGACGCCGTAGTGGAGAGCTCCGGAAATTTCGACCACCTGGGGTTCTTTCACGTGCGCCCAAATCTGAGCACACCGGCCTATGTAAACTGAGTTTTTAACCATGCTTAAAGATGTAATGATATGTTTAACAAAATGAAATAAATTTTTGTGTACAAAAACAATAGAAGGTATGATAAAAGAATGCATGACTGCTACGTTAAACTGCGTTTTAAAGGGGCACTAAAGTCCAATAACAATTTACTTCACAGTGAAAGCTCAATGTATGACAACGTCTAAAGCAACATTATCAACAGCATTGTCCTACTTACCGAGAAATTAAGATAAATGTACGAGAACACATGCGCTACACGTAGGACTTTCGTCAAATGATCTCGATGACGTCAGAGTTACAGCCTACAATTAATCACTAGTGATCGAACTAGCTGCACTAAATAAGGAACCTTTCGTGCATCAAGAGACGTAATAAAATGTTGCTTGCTTGTTTCTATTTGATTCACGAAAAAGAAAGAACCGTCGAACGTTACTATGGAGAATGGCGTGAGTGGTAAGAAAGTTCGATTTTCGCATGTATGGTTAAACTGAACAGGTCGTGTCATCTAGCGGTGCCCAGTTGAGCCAAGCACGTCTGCAATCTCGGGGGCCATGGCAGGAATTTGTTCAATGGCAGTTGTTGCTGCTGTGGCTTCCGTTTCTTCTGTTCTGCGGCTACTAGTGTCGGTGGCCGTGCAGTAAAGCCGGACAACGTTGTGCACAACAGTGACGCAAGACGTTCCGATTGAGGCGGATAATTTGAAGTGCGCTAATCCGATGCGGACCACTAAAATGTGGTTTTATTTCAAAATAAGCACTTCCTTGTCACAGAAGTAACCATACTAGGTTTCTAAACCGCTATTTCACCAATCAAAGTGGACTTAATAGTTGCCTTTAGTGCCCCTTTCATAAGTTGCGCCCCAAGTGCACTGGGCACTCGAACAAAACGCAAGTAAAAAAAATAACTTGGACAAATGGTTTATTTACCTTCTTGGAGAAGTTCTTTGTTCTCTCTTATGTTTTCTTTTTTGTACAAATGTAGGGATTCAAACTACGTACTGCTGTTTTTCGCAGCTGCCAGGCAATGCCACTCAAGTCTTATGTGACTTGGCAGGTCTGACATGTGTACTTTTGTGTTTTGAAATAATAATAATAATAATAATAATAATAATAATAATAATAATAATAATAATAATAATAATAATAATAATAATAATAATAATAATAATAATAATAATAGTGCACCATTATAATCATGTTAATCTATGAGCAAATACCGTAGCATTGTTGTTATACTTCTGTATACCAACACGTGCGTTCGTGAGTGCTTGCTCGTGTGGTAAGCGCATTATCGCGGGATCAAGTCCCGTCAGCATTTCGATGAGAGCCGAATACGTAGACGCCCGCTGACCATGCGATTGTGTGCGTGAAAAGCCCTGGGTAGTCAGAATTATCCAGTGCCTCCCACTGTGCGTACCTTATATGATCAGAGTGCGCTTTCTGGCACCGCGAAGGGCCGTAATTAATTCACCTGCACGTGCCTATACGTTCGCTAATCGCCGTATACCACTCGTGCAACGCCGTCTCATCGCTCATGCAGCAAATAAAGTGCGTGGGGTAACTGCTTATCGCGCCATGTGGCAGTCTCGACCTGCGGCTGATAAGCGTTTGCGAGCGAGCTCTCGTCGACGTGTGGGCCGATTTCCTCGTTCTCCCAGACAATGTGGCACCGCTGACTGCCGCGCACAAGCGGGAAGTATTCACAAACACCGCAAATCTAAGCTTCTGCCTCGTGTAACCAATGCCTGATCGAACTTGTAATCTTGAAATTTCACATTGTACAGTGGGAATAATTATGCACGTGGGGTAGCTACACTTGGAGTCTGTGAATTTCCGATCTATAAATTTTGTATAAGAAGCTCGTGAGCGTAAAAGGAGCGTCTACATTTTCTCCGCGGACATTATACGTTTTTAATTTATGATACTACATAGTTTTCTGGCGACCAGTTAATTTTTTTTTTTCACTTCTGGCTGCAAAACCGAGCTGATATAAAGCTCCACTTCTCCACAGCAAGACAGTTACAGAAAAGAACAGAGCAGTTATTCATAGGCATGACTAAATATTTTAAATGAACCTGATCTTCAGACAAATACGTATTCAATCACTCATAAAATCACTTAAACGGGCGTTTGAAAGGCAACCTTGTTGCATACAGAAGTTATCATCAGCTGCGAAACCTTAGTACATACTCAACCAGATAAACAGCGAATAAAACACGCGTTTGCTGCTCTAGAGTTTACTGAGTCGCAGTACTTAGAAATAAATGCTCTTTAACCCACATATGAATATATTTGGCTTAATTTGTAAGAAAAACAAAACAAAAAAGGATACAATCCATATTTTTTGAAATGTAGAGCCGACACTTCGTTGCCGTAATATATGCAACGAAGTTTCCTGTCAGTATATAGTCCACTTGTAATAATACCTTTTGATTTGTTTGATGTGGGCTATGAATATGGTTACCTGTAGTGCTATCATAGGGTTACATTATAAGCGCGAATCTCGTACGGACGAGCTCTAGGCGCATAAAATCAAAGGTTTTGAACACACGAGGAAGGAAGGGAGAGAGAAGTGCGTTGAGGTATTCTCAGTAAAGAGGAGCAAGAGTCATTGCGATCTCATGCGCAAATGTCACTAGAGCGAGGAGAACTGCAGTGGGGAGGGGGTGGAGGGAGGGGATGCAGAACGACAGTGAAAATATCAATGGAAGAACTTGCGTTCTGGGCACAACAGTGGACGAACGCATTCGTCTGGCCGGGTGCACGCGGGGAGCGCACAATTGCGCGCGATTCCTCCAATTATCCTGGCGATCGGTTCCGGTGGGCGCCGGTCACGCCTCGAGTGGTGGAGACTGCGCAGGTGGACACTCGCAGTGCGCATCGACACCGCCGCGGACCCGTTCGATAGCGACCGCAAACACGAGACGTCTTCATCGACGATGCCCAGAGCGATGTACCGTGATGACCATGGTAACTGGGAACCGCGGCTGCATTCGTTACAAATCGAAGCGGCGACGTAGCTGCCTTCCCTCTGGAAAACGCTTCTCGTATATGGCTTCGCAGGAAGCGATAAAGAAACCTCGGCTGCCGATAGAGATGTGCGGATCATTCAGCTTGAAGCAGCAAGACGGTCGGTGTGCGGCGTACTGAGAAGTTTTGGCGGTAGTGGTGTCTTCTCCTTACAGCAACCGGCCAGAGACGAAAATGGCAAAAGTTTCCTCGGCCGTGTCCAACGTCTGTGTGCATTTCTGATAACCGTGTGTGTGGCCAGGTCCGGTTGTCATTCTCGCTACGCCTTCCTGCCGTGTCCGAGCAGTGGTAGCTTCGAAGACCGCCACAATTGCTTTTAAACTTCCGAAGCGTTGTTGCTGCCTTCCTTCATACACGAGCTGAGTGAAGTGAAGCTGAAAAATACAACAGCTACTTGCGCGGAGAAGCGAGCAGATGCTTTAATGGTTCTTGAATGGATTTTTTTACGTGGACGACGGGAGTTCATCGAGTACAGAGTGGGATGTCTTGCGTGACGGCGAAGTGCGTATTGTTTGAGGGCGGTCACATCGTAACGTAACACTCCTACGATTCAGACTGAGACCAATTCCACTACTGCTCGTTGTTCTGGGTCAATTTCAGGCTCTGGTTTTCGCTGAACGCGCGTAAGGTCTCTTCATTCTATCGTCTCCTCCCGTTCAATCGGGACCTGATGTTCCCTCGCAGCGTTACGTAAAGCACGTACCTTAGTTTATTCATGAGATGAGATCCGAAGTCAGAACTTGTCTTCATCGCCGCAGTATTATATTCCGGGTTTTACGCACGGTATTATTCTGACGCACGCCGTCGTGGAGGACTCCAGATAAAGTGGGAGCGATAACACCAGAGCTAATGGTCTAGTGTGCTTAGCGGTGCGCTAACAGCATCGTGTCTGTGTCTCCTCGTCCCGTCTCTGACTGCTTTATTCTTCGTTAAACAGAGCCAATGAATTCGGTAGAAACGTTTTCGCGTATGATCTATTATGTATTTGCTAACATAACTAGTGCCGTGTTAATTAATAACCAAATTCTGAACATTTTAGGGGCGAAGCTCCTTATGGCGTGGCTTGGGCGTCCCTCGTATGTAACCACCAGTGGCACATACCCGAAATAGGTATAACACTTGACCTCCAAGGTGGTGCCAGTGAGAGATTTCTTCTGTTCGTTGTTTAACAATAAAAAATAGTGCTCAATGTACATGCCAATGGCTGCTAATGGGGAATGAGAGACATGAGCATTCGGCTTTTAGTCAACGCGCACGCTGCGATCCCCATTAGCAGCCATTGGCATGTACATTGAGCACTATCGGACAAGAAAGGGTTGCTACATTATACTCGCTGGGTGTAACCTCCTTAGCTTTAGAAAGGTTTAGCGAGCGTTGAGCCGCAGTGCCATGAATACAATGAACTTGTATATACCATGAATGAACTGAAGGTGGTTAAAAATGAGAAGTAGATACGAAGCGCAAGCCGTAAGAAAGTAAAAGCCGAATTCTCCTGTCTCTCATTTCTCATTAGCAGCCATTGGCATGTAAATTGAGCCCTATCTGACAGGGAAAGGTTGCTACGTTATACTCGCTGGGCGTAACCTCCTTGGTTTTCGAAAAGTTTAGCGAGCGTTTGGTCGCAGTGCCATGAATACAGTGAACTAGAATATACCATGAACTCGAGGTGGTTAAAGGTGGGAAGTGGACCCAAAGCGCAGGCCGTAAGAAAGTGTGCGTGTGCCACCTCTCGTTTAGTCCTTGGAATGTCCGCTGGATGGCGGTGCTTCTATATGGGGAATATATGATAAAAAGATGCGAGATGGTGGGACTTGGAGTGCTGAATAGATGAACGAACGGACACACAAACAGATGCATGGATGGACGCATGAACGGACGCAGGGGCGGATGCATGAAAGAACGCAGGGACGGGCGCACAAACAGACGCATGGACGGTCACACAGACGGACGCATGGACGGATGAATGCTTCGCCCCACTCTCCATCATACACTCCGTGGATATGCTGCCATTCTTTTTGCTTTAGTAGTAATCGCGTAGTTATTGGGACACTTCGGATTCGTTCATGTCAAACTGTGATGGCGACTAACGGCTGCGGCATGGAGCAGCGGGCGGTATATGCTCGTTCTTAAAGTGTATAGACATTACTATTCTGTCAGGCTCACCTATGCTTCATGTACCGTCACAATACGTTTAAGTTACGCGCTTCCACCCGTTGACGTCACCATCGCACCTATAAATGCCCGCTGATGCGCAATTACGACATTTTACCCGCATAAGCCGCGATGTGGTTATGCAGGCACGCAACACTTGCGGACTGCGGATTAACTTTAACCACCTGGAGTTACGCACCTAAATCAGAGTTCATGGGCGTTACTGAATTTCGACCTAAATGAAGACTGGCTGCACAGTCGAACCTGTGTCTTCGAGCTTAGCGGTTCGACACCATGAATATTAAACTGCCACGGTGGGTACATGGGACGCGTAACCGACTTACTATGGCATGAATAATACAGAAAGTGGTAAAGCTCTCACGGCTCTGCTGAAAGCACAGGTCTGGACACTGCTCGAGATATGCAGTCACATCCATAAATAGAGCTGTGGCTTTTCTGAAGCACACGAAGATCGACGAGCACGCACAAATGCACACTAGACAATATACAAAGCTATGTCTTGTCCAATATGCCTCTGTTGTATCCTGTTTGGGCTGAAATCAACCATATGCATGTATAATAGAGAAAGACCATATGGCTGCCCACTTGAGCTGTCTCTCGCATGGTTACGAAAGGCTGCAAGGTCTGACGATAAGGCTTCACAGACGAGAGCAATGCGCAAGCACAGTTGCTAACGTCCTCCCAGCCCGAACGAATAGCCGACGTATGCGTCTGGCATTTTTGTTTTTTTGAAATCGAGGCTTTATCCAAAGAACCATGTTTGTCGTTCTTTTGATTATTTGGATTCCTTTCAATATAAGCTTCTAAGAATACCCGTAAAATATGCATACAGGCCACAGTGGAAAGAGCATTTTGAAAAGTTAATTTGAGGAGAGAATGTGGAGCACGCAATTTTTTTATGGACTTGCACCACGAAAACAAAGCAGACGAAAAGAAAGCAGAAAGCAACGATACTGACGTGACTTAACAATGGTTTTGCCCGGTTGATGGCCACACATTTCGAATGGTATTTATGAAGGGCAAGATGGTAGCTATTCTTGTTTTTTTCAATTATTGCTTGCCTTATCAATTTAGCTGAAGGGCACCTATAGTGAAAACCACATGGAAGAAAAAAAAACAGCTAAAAATTTAATAATGTGTCAGGCATGTCATAAACTGATAAGGGATATCCAAAACGCCCCAAACAGTGTTGAATATGCCACGAATTATGGTCTCTTAAAAAAGAACAAACAAACGAAAAACAAATTCAGCCAGTTGAACCACGCCGTAATAACTATCGGGCAGCCCCGCCGCGGTGGTCTAGTGGCTAAGGTACTCGGCTGCTGACCCGCAGGTCGCGGGTTCAAATCCCGGCTGCGGCGGCTGCATTTCCGATGGAGGCGGAAATGTTGTAGGCCCGTGTGCTCAGATTTGGGTGCACGTTAAAGAACCCCAGGTGGTCGAAATTTCCGGAGCCCTCCACTACGGCGTCTCTCATAATCATATGGTGGTTTTGGGACGTTAAACCCCACAAATCAATCATCAATAACTATCGGGCAGTGAAGCCGTAAGGGCGATAGTACGTGATTGGCTAGCAAAATCTCTTGGTGTCGTGAATCCGCTGAAAGAAATTCGAGCACTTTGAAATATGCGCGCTCACATTTCCCGCATCATCATTATCATCATCATCGTCGTCGTCGTGCTCGTCATCATCATCATCACATAGCTTCATTTTGTCGGTTTCTTTGTTCACTCTCGTTCTGGTCAGGTGACGAACGTGATGCCTACTTTTACTTTGCTACTATCTTACTACTACTACTACTACTACTACTACTACTACTAATACTACTACTACTACTGCTGCTATTATGGTGACGACGACGGAGTAGTTTGGACGAAGGCCACTCCACTGTAAAAGAAAAGAAAGACAGGCGTTCGCTTATAATTCCTGCTTTCTTTAGTGTGCTGACCAGCTGCAATGCAAACGGGCTCGAAAGTTCAACTGCCTTTTCGTAAATTTCTTTCGCCCGTACTGTCGTGCTCGTGTAACGACGCCGTAGTGCTATAGGTATACCAACTAGCGCGAACAAGAGATCGACTCGTCAACGCAAACTCCAGATCACATGGCTGGAGGAAGCTATCCGTTGTATCGCTCAGCCATCTCGTATCGCGACAGATGTGAATGTCCACTTTATGTACAGCACAGAGCTCCGTAGTCTGTTTTTCATACAGTGGCGAAAAGAATTTTTGTCGCTACCGTCGCTGCGCACGAATATCGAGCGAAGAGTGATCTGAGTCACGTGATAGCCTGCAGCGCGTGCGGCTTGGCTGCTCATGCGCGCATGCACATGTCCTCCGAAATGGTGAGCGCGCGCCATCTCGGAGGCCATGGCATGCAGCATGGAGAGGCACCGAGTGACCTCGCCAATGCTGTCGCGCGCATGTACCGTGGCGTCTCACTTTACCAGTGCTGTCTGGTGCTGTGGCGTGTCGACATCAATCTGAGACCTCGCTAGGAGAGGCATGAATGGATTGCCCGGGGGACACTTCGCGGGTCGCCGCAGCAGCTTGACCATTACGGAAGGCCTTCAACAAATAATGGCGTTTATTATCAGCACGCTTGTCATGCGTGTGTCGTTTTGTTTGATTTTAGAATTATAGACACACATACACGCAGACGCATGAAGCTTTCTTGTTTTTTTTTTCAGTGCGTTCGCTTTTGTCTGTACGCGCTCGTGTGGGCTCAGTTGGAAAACCTTTTCAACAACGACTGCTTTCTTTTGTTCTTTCGCTTGTTAGCCTGTGCAATGAATGCATTGCAAGAAATGACGTAAGAATTCTCCAGTCGCCGATAACGAGCGCCTGTTGTCAACGTTAATTGGGATGTTTGTGCCCTTGTATGTCAAAAAAGACAAACGACAGTAAGAAACAAGGTATGTTAATGTGCGCAGTTGACAAATAGAAAACAACAATATATATAAATCACTGAAAGGTCAACCAGTAGAAATGTCTGGTTGGCTAAGAGAATAAGAAAATTTCTAGGTACACCATGTTCCTCAAACAAACGCTGTACCTTCAAATCATATACTTCGGCGCTTTTAGAGAAATGAGCCCTCACTGGCCAGCTGGGTCTAGGTCCGATGTATTTTGGCTCTAGTATAAAAAAAGGGTTATCTCCTCCAGGTGATGACAACTCGTTGTACACTGAAATGGACACAAGTGATTTAATTGGGCGCTGAGGTTATATGTGCTGAAGACAACGATATCTTATAAAGGACGCTGAAATGTGAAGCCCTCGAAATTTCTTTTAAACGTAGGATGACGTCATGATTGATTGATATGTGGAGTTTAACGTCCCAAAACCACCATATGATTATGAGAGACGCCGTAGTGGATGGCTCCGGAAATTTAGACCACCTGGTGTTCTTAACGCGCACCCAAATCTGAGCACACGGGCCTACATTTCCGCCTCCCTCGGAAATGCAGCCGCCGCAGCCGGGATTCGATCCCGTGACCCGTGGGTCAGCAGCCGACCATGGCGGGGTAGGATGACGTGAGCATGGCTGCTGTTTTTGCAGCTTGCGCCATGTGATGACACCTTCTCTTGTGAAAGGAAAGGAGGGGGGGGGGGGTAGTTGGGTAGTATACCTTATTGTAATAAAAAGTGGACAACCAGCGCTTAACCTTCGCAGGCTTTCTCACATCACAGAATGTTTTTTTTTCATCATGTTGGCGGTCATCACGTGAGACGCATGCCAGCCATGCAAGCTGAATCACAGCTGTCTCACGCCAAAAACAGCCTTTGCGAGCGACTTTGCAGTCACGGCAGTGACTTGACGAAAGTAAGGGAATTTCCGCCGACAGTCGGCGTCTCCACGCACATAATGGAAGAGGGCACGCAAGCGGGCTGCCTCTGCAAAGTGTGAACACAATGCATGCTGACTCACTCGTCACTATACGTGGCTCCTCTTCTTCTTTTCGATGTTGTTTGCGCCTGCCTTCGTGCGTCGTCACGTGCGCTCAGTTACAGCTCATTAGCAACTGCAAATTCGCACACGACTCTGAAGCGCAAGTACGAGATTACTCTCTCTGCAGAATACTAGGAATGCTGGCGGGTATATCCAGGATAAAATTTTGGTTCGGGGGTGGTGCGGAGAAGTGAAGAAGTAAGCTAGTTATTACAAGAGATAGAGAGAGAGAGGTGTTTGAAAATCAAGTAGTTGCCACGCTTCTCTTGTGTGCGTGTGGCGCTGTTTCTATGAGGGTCCTTGTTTTTGTTTTGATGAAAAAAAAACATCACATTTAGTGACCGAATGAGAGGAAAGTTCAAGGAGCAATGAATCAGCAGTGACTCATTTTTGAGCGCGAACAGGACATGATTCACGCGCGCGCCTGCGAAGAGAGCAAATATCGAAACTATAGTACATGAAACTTCACCTGAGGCGCAGTGATCAATGGTTATGAAATTCTGCTGCAGACTGCGAGGTTGCTGAATTCCGGTGGTGTGCGAAAACATTATTTATGGCACCAGTATATAAATGTTAATACGAGAATCATATGCGACGCGGTGCACATAACCAACACATGTATCTTTTCAAACCGTCCAACCTTTAGTGAACAGATAACCCTGGAAGTTCTATGCTGATAAATGTGAAGCGCTGAGATTCGTATCAAGTTACAGTTGGCAGATAACTTGAGTCCATATACGAAAAACAAATGACCCAGAAGTCTATTTGTGTCCTTGGATTAGCTACAGAAATCACCGAAAGTTATCATGGCATGAAAAATAGAAGCCGTAACATTTTGAATTCTCAGTTTCATAGCGCTGCTCCAAAAGCGGATACCGCACTTTTGTAAACGGAATATACTAGGTAATCCAAAGCCGACAATTAGTGTCCATAAATTTACAGCTTACATAAAACTGCCGTAACAATTTACGATAGTTTTACGAAGGTCTTATTCGCAATTAATCGGTATCATTATTTCATTCTCTCTCTCTCTTTCCACTTCATTCTCTTCCTTACGTCAACCAGAGATCCTTGTATAGACTCAAGCGGACTTTGTGCCTGTGACACATGCCAGCATGGAGAGGTCATTCTCGACGCGGAAGTTTTTTTTTTTTTATATATAAGCAGTGGTCTCGCATATATGAGAGGTATACGCTCGATGATGGACTGACGTAGAACTGCTTCTGAAACCATGCTCACTCCCTTGACGTGCAATGCATTGAGTACGCTGAAACAATTCATAATTCCTTTCTCAGAAAGTCTGCTGTAACATGGAATGGCACTGGTTTGCGTTGATTTGTAGAAATTATTGGTACAGTTAATTGTGCGTTCCAATTTCTTGAATAAAGCGTAAGTAGCCATACGACAAATTCAATATCTTTATTGTCTAACTTCAGATTAACTTCAAACTAACTTCAAAACAAGACCTGCTCGAAAAAAAAAACGCAACTCAACAACAAAACAATTACGTGCGCCTAGCGGCATTGCTATGCTAAACACGAGAACAACGCAAAAATTAAAAATAGGTGAAAAAGATAGACATCAGTATCAGAGGAGAAGAACGACGAGAGCATTCGCGAAATGCGGAGGTTGGCCTCGGGAAGTGTGCAAAGATAAACGAACAAAAGGCAGGGAGGTTGACTATATCTTGTTATATCAGCGTCAAATGAAACCCGAACTGCAGCCATCCTTCGCGATGATGTAGTGCACACCGTCCGGCTATCACTATATTGACAGGCGCGCGCATCCTGTTCGGCAGCTCTGCACATATATGCGTGCCTGTTGTTAAGTTTGGCCTGGAAATTCGTCTGGGCAGTCGCCGTTGTGCGTCAGCTGGTCCACGGGGGAGGCTCTCAATCCCTTCGGCGCCTAGTCTGCCAGACGCTGTCGAAGATTTGAGTAATTACCCAGACAATGCGGCAAGTAAAGGCGAGTTCCCGTCTTTCAAATGCAGACCCTTTTGACGTCCCTTCAAGCAGCAGCGTGCCTGATGACCCCGGTGATTCATCTGGCGACGGGGAAGCTGTTGTGACTGGAGCCAGAGCTAACAGGAGAGCGGCGCTCCTTTTTAATCCCCAATCAAGTAGACGACCGGCCGGCTGCATATAGGATCGTCAGGCATTGTCTGTGCTAGCCGGAGGATGAGACGTCGTGTCGCCGCGACGCCACAAAGAGGACGACAGGGACGGCGTCTTCCTGGAAGAGACCGCGGCGGCCACCGTAGATCGCCCCGCTAATTGGGCGAGCTGTGCGGCGGACCCTTTGAAGTATGCTGCCAGGATCGTGGGAACTATCGACTAGCGGCACACACACGACGAGGAAGAGCCCTGCTGGCGCCATCTTGCAGTGCAGTATTCACGTGGACCGTGCATGCTCGTCCCCCTCACCTGTGTGTGTGTGATTGGTGTTCCACTCGGAGAGGAGGAGCCCAACAGGGCTTAAAACGACGCCGCAGAGTGCTGGACGTCGCTCTGAACCATGTAACGGTTCCACCACCACGCTCGTGGGTTGTGAAACCCCTAATTGTTCTTTTCTGTAAATATGTGTAAATAATGTTATAAATCATGTTCTGTTCTCGTATCCTCCAGCGTCTTTCCTTCCGAACCTTAACAACTGGTGGCAGCGGTGGGATGCCATTCTGCAACTTCTTCCCTCCAGCCTTAACACTGTCCACGGAGATGAGTGGATGGCGTGCACTATAACATCGCGAAGGCTTGCCGCTGTTAGGGTTCCATTTGACGCTGATAGTATACGGTCTGTTACCCTACACATGTAGTGGAGGGAATCGAAAGACGCTTTTGGGCGTCATTTAAACTGAGGCAGCCCTACGCCCGGTACTCCAGAGAACCTTAAAGGCAGGCAAGGCTGCTGCAAAAGGTCATGCCACGCCGTATGCCAGATAGTCTGCAGGAGTTGTGTAAGAAAAACCTTTCACATGTGGCAATTCTTACATTGGGCACGTGGGGCATTGCTTGAAGGATTGAGATATAGGGAGGGTGAACAAAAGTCAAACGATCTGGTGAACTCGCTTAAATACCACATGGACTGCGCTTGTGAGCTGCGTTACAAGGAGATCAACATTATATAGGGAGAATCCAGGTCCACACTGCACGTGATCTGATGGAGGCGTATCATATGAGAATGAAAGGTGAAGACTGTGTTAGCGATACCTCCATTATTTAGGCTGTCTCATTGGGAAATAGTTTTTTAGTGATATTCCAGCAAGGCTGATTAATGGGCATGGAATAATGAATTTTTAAGCTTGTTAGTACGTCACAAGAACAAAAAAAGCGCGAGAAAAGATGACACTGGGAAGAACACGACAGCACGAGCGCTTAGTGAACTTCTCGCGTTCTGGGTATAGGTCATTTTTGCATTGCGTGTGTTGTCGTGATTAAATCTGTTGATACTTACGTCACGCGTCGTTCTTTTACTTTGTTGTCGTCATTCATCAGGGGTCGACACGTCATCCATTAAGCACGTCATCCAACTGGAACAAGCTCAAATTCTTCTGGAGGAAATCAAAGTGCGATAGAAAAAGAGAGATGGTACGAGTTCCATCGTGCGCGCATGATCTGTGGGGCTCACGGAAACCTTTCATATATTTATTGATTTGATTGAAGTGATTTGATCTATTATTTATTTTCTTATGTGCCTCTAGGGATAACACTCGGAAAGCATGCTACCGATGGATTCGCTGTGCCGTGTTACACTGTGACTTGGCCTCGTTACATCGGCAACGTATACCTTGTAGGTCAAGGCGCGTTTTCGCAGCTGTAGCCAATTAACAGGTCTGGCTTTATTGAACTTAGACGGACGTTGATGATTCAGTCGTCCTTGCTGCTTTCCGACTGAATTACGGCTGCGATGTGGGGCCCTGAGGTTCTATGTGAGGTCTGGAAGGTGAGTGGAACGCCGACATAGCTCTAACCCGGTACGCTCATTTAAGTGTGCTCTCGGGCCGATAACCAGGCCGTTTCACGATCCCGGCGTCAGTGTGTTCTTTCGCGTAGGTGTACATGCATATGCCACTGTAAGAAACCAGGCACGGGTTAAACTGCGCATTGCTGCCGGCAAGGTAACTACACGGTGCGCAATTATTGTGGCTCAATTCATACGCAGGAACATACCTGACGGCCCCGGTGATTGCATCCATGTTTTTCCACCCCCAAGCCCAGCGCCTTTCGGTCGGCTATACATTTCTCTCCTAATGAGCTACGAAATGCCTTTGCTGGCGTTAATTACTGGTTTATTCAGCGAATTGCTGCCATTTGCACCTTCTCGTGAGGTCAGTTGCACTGCCACTCTGAAGTTTCTGTTTTCGTGGCCTCTGCGGAGGTCCAAGATGTCAACTGTTCGATCTCTGAAGTGGCTCTAACGGGTGGATGCTGCTATTACTACTGACATTCGGGGCACATCGACATTGCTAGACCAATCAACGAGCACTGGTCTCGCAAATCCACAGGTTCGAAGCCTATTAATGCTTCTGCGGTAATTTCAAGGCGAATGTCTTGCTCAGATCACTGCTGCGGCTATCGGTAGGGAACCTTCATGTGCGCGCCGCCAGATAAACTCTAACATTCACGCTGCATGCGTGCGGTGACCTTTACACGAGCATAACTTTTCAGTGGTCTCTGATGGCTACTTGGACAAAGGGATGTACATTTTTAGAGGTCATTAGGCTGTTTGATTTCACCCAGAAAAATTTTCACTGACTTCTAGCATCACATGCATTCTTTCTGCCTGCAAGTCCAAGATAATTGCCATTTTAACCAAATAGCTCCTTTAACATTTATGTCTACGCTGTATTCTTTCAAAATGTCCCCACTCGTTGAAATGCATAACGGTGGTGCCACTTGTGTTTAAAATACTTTACATTGCAGGGCGATCACTCAGAAAGTCGGTCGCATTTCGGTTAGTCATGGCGAGGGGCTGGAGTGACCACTTCGGAAAAATTTGTTTGCCTGAAAAGTTAAGTGCTGCTGAAACTGTTAAGTGCTGCTGAAAAGTTAAGTGCTGCTTTAAAGCTGCTGAATATGCAGCGCTGTCTCATTTTCTTTTAAAAAAATGTCATTCTGAGTCCCAAGATGGCATGCGTCGCTGACGCAAGATGCGCTTGTCATCTATGTCCTTGGTTCTCTCGGTGTCGCGAAAGAAGCGAGAAGCTATCTTGCAGCGCAACACTGCAGCCACGATGCCTTTGAGCAGCTTTCCGCCGAGCTGTTGATTTTGACGTGAAGAACCTCGCATGACTGCCGCGATGGAATTGGCGGGGCTCAAGTCTGCGCAAGGGCTGCACGCCTATAGGCTGTCACGCAAGCATATCGCTTTGCCGTTTGGATGCTTCGTGGAGATAGGCGCATGTTCTCGTCATTCTTTTTTTTTTGACGGATCGCTTTTCTGCACGACACCCTCGAGCGATAGAAAGTGTGACGACGACCTAGAAGAAAGCGAAAGTTGGTCACGCCGTGTCCCTGAAGGAGAGGAGGGGGGGAAGGTCCCGCTGCGAGAAAAACGAGGCCTTCTGCAGGCCGTTGCGACAAGCTGTCTACAAACCATGCACGCGTACCGTCTTCTTTGTCTTTCTACGTGCACGCCTTGTTTTGCCTCTGCAAGCAGTGGCCCCAACCTCGTTGCTCTCTCCTGCAGTCTCCTCGGGAGTGCGGTGAACCGTGTCCACTTCATGCACCAAGCCTTGTTTTTAAGCCACTGCGTGAAGTCCAGGTAATCGTCTCAATCAAGAAGCTATGGTGGCAGTTCCGTACTTCCGTGGCTTCTTTGCGAAGGTCGTACACTGCGGCAACATTTTGAAACTTCGCCTCATTTCTGTCTTGCTGATGTGTGCACCGAGGCGTTGACAAAGGTCACATTCAAGGTTGTCTGCACGGTTACCGCGTCTTCGGGGTCCGCTGAACTCAACCGCCGAGGAATTGATGAATGGGGACGAGCCATCTCGGGGACGCTGCATGGCAGTCACGCTGAAGAAAGCACGGTGTGAAGGAACGCTCACTCCGCTCGGCAGTTACTGTCGCTGCGTATAGCTTTGGTGCCTCGACGTAAACGATGCCTTGTTTTGGCAATTGAACAATGGTTGGTACACAGAGCTATTGAAGTAGTAACTTGAGTGAGATAATTTGGAGATAAATAACATATAATTAGCTCTGTATACGTAGCATGTATTTATCTCCATGCTATGAGCGTCCTATTTGTTACGGGGTAGTAACCTATGAGTCGCCAAGCTCCATTTTTATATCTACAGTGTTGCCTGCCCAGAATAAATATTTTATATGCAGAGATGCTACGGTAGAGATTTGCCGTGTATCTTAGATAAAACGTTATCATCATCATGAACAAGCACGAGCTCAATCACCACTCAAGCACTGTACAGTTAGTTAACAAGGAAGCTGAAACGGGCAGCCTCGGTATTTATCACTCGCTTAACAGAGTGATAAACAACACGTCAATCCGAAGGCGATAGTCGCATAACTGATTGATTGATTGATATGTGGGGTTTAACGTCCCTCCCGAGGAGACTGCACTCCCGAGGAGACTGCATGGTCCCAAAACCACCATTTGATTATGAGAGACGCCGTAGTGGAGGGCTCCGGAAATTTCGACCACCTGGGGTTCTTTAACGTGCACCCAAATCTGAGCACACGGGCCTACAACATTTCCGCCTCCATCGGAAATGCAGCCGCCGCAGCCGGGATTCGAACCCGCGACCTGCGGGTCAGCAGCCGAGTACCTTAGCCACTAGACCACCGCGGCGGGGCGATAGTCGCATAACTGCTCGGATATCTAGGCGCACTAGTAGAACATAGCACGGACTTGGATAGTATAATATAACAACAGAGTGAGAAAGAGAAGTGTGGTCAGAAGGAGGGAAAGGAGAAGACGAGTACAAGGAGAGACAGAGTGACATGGAAATAAAGAGCCGGAAAGAAAGAAATAGATAGAAAGAAAGGCTGAAATAAAAAGTTAAAAAGAGAGAGTGCAGGCATAGCGATGCA
The DNA here is from genome assembly GCF_043290135.1 of Rhipicephalus microplus. NCBI lineage: Eukaryota > Metazoa > Arthropoda > Arachnida > Ixodida > Ixodidae > Rhipicephalus > Rhipicephalus microplus. The sequence goes on along the minus strand of NC_134700.1, from coordinate 249,296,262 downwards.
CAGTATAGCAATGTAGCAAGGGGTGGCAAAGAGACAGATGAGAGGGTAAAAGCCTCTAGCCAAGCCAGGACCATGCAGCTAGGCACCTACCAGCTTTCTGTGAACCAGCCTTGAGCGACTTGGTGGGAGCTGCGCTGATTTTCTTTTTCCTGAATAAAGGACGTACTGTAAAAACTCTATAGCTCAACTTTCTGTTTTACAGAAGGGTAACACTAAACGGCTATTGGCAAAAGCAGCGCGGCAAAGCTAAGTTCTGCTATGCTTAGCGCTAGTTGAAATGGCCGTTGGCAAGCGTGCAGAAAAGAGCTGCCTCTAGAAAAACAAACTGCAGAAGGGCAAGTGCGGTTGTTTTCATCATCATTTAATGTTTATTCAGACAAAAAAAAGACAGTCAGCCTCAGTGAAGCTTCCAAACAATATGCCCAAAAATATACGCAAAGATGAATTCTTGAAGGTCAATTAGTCATTCGCGAGCCAGTTTCTGCACCTCCTGTGCTCTTGTTTTATGTTATTGAAACGATTGAAACGCGTCGAGGTTCTCAGTGTGAACTTGGAGAAATCGGCGCAATGGTATGGTAAAAGTGCAATAAAGTGAGTGATGTGGTTCGATTTCCCGATGAATCTTCACTTTTCTTTATGACCTCATTGGCCCCGAATAGATAAGGGGAAGGCTATAGCAATTAAATGTTACAAAGAATGTCTTCATGCTTAACGGTGTTTTTTTATGTTTCTTTTGAAATTTTATGGCTGCGTGATGGCTGAAATCTCACAGTAAATGTCATTCCGCGGCTCACTTCTGTACAGAGAAAGAATAATGTAACAAGAGTGGCAGTGCGAGTATACGTGATCACGCAGTTTTATGACTACACAATGCGGTATAGAGCGATGTGGTGTGCAAATCGATAAGATACGCATAGTGCGTGATTAGAGGAGATGTGGAAGAAGGCTGGCGATGCGTCAACGCTATATATGAAAAAAAATGAACAAAAGTTTCGCGTTTGAGAGATTATATGCTTATGTCGTACGGGTACGAAGAATGAATGACCATAGTGGCATGAAAAAGTGTACGACGCTTCGCCGGAGATGATTGTTCGTAAAAAAAGCCGAATGTTTTTTAACACGAATCTTAGAAGTAGATTAAGCTACTCTACTTGTACTATTCGCGCGCCATATGTTTCCTTAGGAAATCCACATACTTACCTTAAGTTTTGCGTCATAAATTGCACGGTAACACGTAATTATTTAAATGACATACGAAATGTTTCAGTAGGTTTGCTAAATTGACAAAGCTTTGTTCTTTCTTCTTTTTATGTTGCTTATCTCTGTGCACCAGCCATATCATTGAGAGTTAAGGTACACGATCAGGTGATTACCACTTGAGGTTGTAGGCCTCGCACATTCTCGGAGCCGTCCAACACTATATAGTAAACCATGCCTACAGTGCCTTTCGATAACCTCTCGACACGTTTTCTTATTATGTTGACGTTCTTGGGCATATTTTCGGAAAGATAAAAAAAACCCCTTGCGACGTCTAAACAAAGCCGAGATAATAAAGCGGCCTTGCGGGGCAGACATACCACACCAACACTGCTCCGGACATTCTTGCAATTCTTTTCGCTGCTGTAAACGTCGGAAAGGCGGAACATCTTGTGGCATTCCTTGCTCCTATCAGAGCTTGAATAGTGGGACTGGCAGATGTTTGAAAGTGTTTTCTCTAAAAGGGCAGAATATCGCAGGAATACATCCGCAGAGGTATGCGTAAGGTGTGGATTGTATGGCAGTAAGCTGAAGTTCGGCGCAATTATACTTATAAGCTTGGACTTTTACGATTACTAACGTATTCAGCTACCATTGTTTCCTTACGCGCTGCTAAAGTGTCTAAAGTGTTTGTTATGAAACGTAGATAGAGAGCTAACACTGTTTTTTATTGTTACATATATATAAAGCGACTTTCCTGTACGATACTTTCTTTTTGGGAAACTTCTAATAAGCTTTCTCCCCCATAAACTGTATTTTATCTGGGGATACCACAAATAAATATGCTTCAAGTAACTTCTAATGCATCACCGATTTGGAGTAGTGTTAATTTAATTGCAAAATGAATTACAAAATGAGTTTGTGGGCCAAAATAGTTTGTTCGCGCAGTTTAAAGGGACCCTGAAATAAAAAGCCATTTTCTTGAACTATAATTAACAATGCCAAAAGCATCACTCTTGCTGGAAGATGGCACTTGATAAGTGAGAAAATGCGAAAAAAAAAAGAAACTACAGGTACGTTCTCGCTCGATGATGTCATATATTTTGACGATATCTTTCAGGACCTACGTAATTGTTTGGGACTAAAAGGTATTTACATTGTGTTATAAGGGACACGAAGTCTCAACACAGCAAATTTCAGAGAGAGAGAGAAATAATTAAAAGGAAGAGACAGGGAGGTTAACCTAGACGAACTGGTTTGCTACCCTGTACGGGGGTGGGGAAAAGGGTCGGAAAGAGGATATATATAGAGAGATAGAGAGATATAAAATAAATTAGAAAAAAAAACACATGCGCACACATTCAGGGAGTTCCGATCACAGTCGTTTGGACAGGCCGGTTGAACGCAAGAAGTGCATGAGCGCCTTCACAGCCTTCTTCTGCGACATAAAGTCCTGTCGGCAGCGCAGGAGTCTTTCTTCCGAAAGAGGCTGGTTGTCCAGTTTATCTAGTGCATCGCAGAGTGACTGTCTCTGCGAGCAGTATTGTGGGCATTCACACAGAATGTGCCAAGTTGTTTCATCACTGCTACAATGGTCGCATGCAGCAGTGTCAGCCATTCCTACGTGGAACGCGTAAGCATCGGTAAATGCGACGACCAACCATAATCTGCACAGCATAGTAGCGTCTCGTCGGCGTAATTCCGGAGGAATTTGAAGACTGAGAGTTGGGTCTAAAGTACCTAACCGTGCATGGAAGAAATGTGACTCGTTCCATTGTGACGTGGTGCGCTTGCGAGCAAGCATGCGGAGTTTCCGTGTAGCGTCAGTTCTGGAAAGCGGAATTGATATTTCATCGCTTTCAGTATGGACAGAACGGGCAGCTCGATCGGCCCGTTCATTGCCAATTATTCCACAATGACTTGGCAGCCATAGAAAGGCTATTTCATGTCCTTCCTCAATGAATTGGTGAGTCTTTTCTGCAATCTCAAATACCAACTGTTCGTACGGGCCTTGGCGTAAAGGGGACAGAAGGGATTGCAGTGCCGCCTTTGAGTCACTGAAAATTGTCCATTTTTGTGGCTGCTGATCGCTGATGAATTGCATTGCAGCAAATTTCAGAAGCTTTCATTGAACCACTGTGGCCATATAATACGCAAAGAAACCATTGAAATTCATGACGTCATGCTGTCTCAGTTGATTCACTGTTGCCTCTTTCTGGGTACAGCGTTCCCGAAAAGTGTCCTTTCGAGGATAGTGTACATCGCAGGACGCAGGTGATGCACCCTGCGATGTGCAGCAGGTGATGCGACAGTAGTGTGGTCATTTAGTACAAGCACACTACATTTCTCGTATAATCCCTCAAGAACGTAGACCGTAGCATATATTTACGCTAAAGTCGAAGCTCTGAGCTTAGATTCATCATGCGCACATGATTATCTCAAAGTTGAAAAGCCTAGGCCACAAAGATAGCTCATTTTTGTTTTTTGAAGCCGTAATATACATAACAAAGTGGCTGACTGGTCAAGTTAGTTTAGCATATACTTAAGGTTTAACAGCGCGAAAAAAAAAAAACGTGGTGGACAGGAAAAGTACGGGACAAGCGCTGTCCTTTTCCTCTCCACTGTACTTTTTTGGCGCTGTTAAACCTTAAGTACATAATATACACATTTACTGTTTAACATAGTGCATGAGAATGGACAGAAAATGCTAATACTGGGTTATGAATTTATGAGCTAACTCGCGTACAAATAGCCACGTACGTATGAGGACTTATATATGGGCCATTCCGACGCTTGATTCCTGGGAACGTGAAAGACGGCATAAATCACATGCAAGCTCACAGCAGGATAACCTCCACACGAGGGGCAACGAAATGACCTGCTTCACTCACAACGAAAACAAATGCAGACTTGGACTAAATGGAAAGTGTCAGAGTGACAGGAAGCACCGTACAAGTTTGAAGTAACCTCGTTGTACACCGTAGTCGTCGCCTTATAGGGAAGTAGTGGTCCACTATTATACATTGCGGACAGCTGCCTTGGCGTGCGTGGGAACCGCCATCTAAATATACTGGCTGAAGGTCCACGTCACCTTTGATGCAAATTAGGCGCTGCGTGCTCACTCATCTCAGATGACCGAGATGCAATTCGGGGCACGTCCCACGCCACCTTCAATTTATTCTTATACTCGACGCCTTCCGTGCCCTTCCCCCCCTCTCCCACCAAAAAAAACAAACAAACAACAAAATGATGCAGTGATGCGCACTTTGTAAACACTCTTGTTGCGCGCCGATGAAGGTGGCTGCCACGGCGCTAACGACCTGGCTCGCTTTGATCTCGAGCGCTGAGACTGCCGATGGCAAAAAGTGATACAACTGAATCGTTACGCGCATATTAAAAAAAAAAAAATCCTCCCACACCTCCCCATGAGGGGAACTCGAGTAAATACGTCGCAGAGTGGTGGGGGCTTCGCGTGAATGTTGCGTAATTGAGTACGGTTCGCAAATGCTTGATTGCTATTTCATCTTTATTACTCTTATTTATTGAATGAAGGAGAAGCGTTGCCTTCAACGAGTGGTGAGACGCTGATGTTGGGTTGTACCCCACTATAGTATATTCAAGGCATTATAGCCCCACTACTGGTTGAAGGTACTTCCATCGCATCTACTCGAGTCAAGCAAAGCATCAGGCCAAGCGAAAGCCAAGTAAAAACCGCCTTGACGGAATTCCGAACGCACGATCCAGAGGCTCCTGCAGCGCGAGCCGTCGGTGTTTTACTAGCAGACGCTGTCTGTGGCGGCCTTGCGAGACGAGAGGGGAGCGACAGTTGGCACGAGACGCGATAATGCGCATTGGGTGTGTGGATGGCGCTGACGCTGAAGTGCGACATCGTGCGACTAAGAAATGCTTCGCATTTAAGACACGAGTGAGAACCGCGAAGCAAGACAAGGCTGAGGAAGCGTTCTCATCGTCAGGGACGCCGCCTCATGCTATCCGTGTGTGTACGTATGCAAGTGGCCGACGAGGCAGCACAAATGAGTTGAATCATTCAAACACGATGGACACTGAAAGTAACTTGATTAGTTAATCGTCAGCAGATTTATATAGGAGAATGATTAAAGATGTGGCTCTAAAACACTGCGACAACCAGGATACAAAGGATGAAGATCTGTAGTAGCATCCGTAGTACTGTGGTCGTGCGGCATTTTGGTGGTGTTAAATTGGAGTATACTGCAGATGTTTTGATGATTGATTTGTGGGGTTTAACGTCCCAAAACCACCATATGATTATGAGAGACGCCGTAGTGGAGGGCTCCAGAAATTTTGACCATCTGGGGTTCTTTAACGCGCGCCCAAATCTGAGCACACGGGCCTACAACATTTCCGCCTCTATCGGAAATGCAGCCGCTGCAGCCGGGATTTGAACCCGCGACCTGCGGGTCAGCAGCCGAGTACTTTAGCCACTAGACCACCGCGGTGGGGTCTATACTGCAGATGTTGACAAGACCATCGTCATCATCCTCGTGGTCGTTGCTCTACACGTTATTCTCATGAGAACTGACGGAGATGCCTGGGCGTTGCATTTTAGGGACGCAGCTCGTTAAGGTCGAGTTTTGTCCGTTGTACGGCGTTGGCGTGTGCCGTAGCCGACGGACATGCTCATGAAGAAGAACAAGCCCGTTCTAGACCACACATTTTCTTTCTGCCATCACGGTACAGCACATGCAAGGTACTCAACATACACCATGACGATGACGCTGATCATCATGAAGATCACAGACAACTTGCGCAGTACATGACGTCTCAAGATGTCCTACGATGCACTTCGTGGGACTGCAAACAACCGAAAGCCGCTAGGAGAACGTGCCGAGACATTGTCTTCTCCAACTTCAAGCTAGATCCGATACCACAAATCAGTGATAAGGAAGACAAAACGAAATTCACCACTCAACACAACATGTCAGTTATGGCCAATAAGCGTTTTATATAACCGTACACCACTTGGCCCTCAATTACATGCGTGAGTGGTGAATGTGATGGTTTATTTACGTTATCACCAAACGACCCCACTGCTTCACCCACTCATCTTTCACTTTGTGGATACACCGTGATTTTTTAATTACCTTCCACCGCAAAGAGTTGACTAAAGATACTCCATTCGGATTTCGAATTTCAGAATACTTCAGAGCAGCCGGCGTTTACAACTGCCGAGGTACGTGTACAGTTTTGTTTTCTAAGATTGTATGAGTGTTATAATCATAGGTAGACGAACGTTGAATATTAAATGAAGACACAGCAGAATGTTAAAAGCGCTGGTAGCTAACGCGGCCCTTTCTCCATGAACATCGCGACCCTCCGGTATCCTTGCACATTTCTTTAGATAGTTTGGATCGCGTCATAAAATAATTATTCCAGAAAGCCCACAATAAAATCGCATTCTGACATAAAATAAATTTGACGATCCCATACAACATCACACAGCTTCGTTCTTTTCCATCTCCTCATCTTCCGACCTCGATACGTGATCTATTTCGCGTGATTTCCGATTATTAATACTGATATTTTCATCCGTTACGCACTCACTTAATGCGCATGTGCGCACAGACCTTTCGAGACGTCTCTCTCTGATACTTTTCTTCGTTAGAGGTGAGTGAATGAGTGAGCTTGCACTCTACCACGCCGGATTTGAAACAGCGAAACAGGACTCTTAAGACTCATCTCAGGGCTTCAAGGTTGTTTCTAGGCCTTAGCCGGATGATGCAGCTTGTTTCTTAACGCTGTTCTACCTTCCATGGTGTCATATCAAAAGTAGGTCATATATCGGGGAATAAGAGGCCCAACAGTTTTACCTGCTGTTGCGCCTAGTAAGAACATGGATTCTATCTGTCTGTGCAGCATATAACACAGCGCGCTTGTTGCGATGCGAGAGCACTGCGCGTGGAAACTTCCAGAGCCAGTGTATCCCACGAACAATGGTTGGCGTAATTTGGGAATACGTATTACGCACACCGCACAGGAAGGGCAAGACCCGTGAGTCAGACAGGAAGGAGATGGAAGAGAGACGCCTCGCCCTCGCTCTCGAGGGCGCATGCGCGGAGTGGCCAGGTACACCCGTCTGACGAGGCCATCGCTGCTCCTTTTCTGTTTAGTCTTTTTTTAAACCGCAAATCATGGCGTGCATATTCGAGCCCGCTGGGCGAAGAATCGAGAGCCGTCAGCGGGTGGCTCCTACCGGAAGCGAATGCTGGCATGTCCGGAAGAAGCGGCGCTAGCACATGCCGAGGGTAGGGAACATTGACTCGATCACCGTGCGCTCGGTCAATCGCTGAGAATTCCGACGGCCGTAATCGTCTTTTTATTCGCCACTGCAAAGCTCTTGCTGCGCACTGTTAACGCTGGATGACCGTTTCACACGTGACCATGTGGCCTTAATTCGTCTTAACAGCGCACAGACAGGACGCATTCAGAAGACGGTGACGCACGTACTGCTGAAGCCACAAATTGATAATAAAAACAGAGACACATGCGAGGCCGTAACTATTTATTTATATATTTGTTTGTTCATTATTTAGTTTGTTTATCAGAAGAGTGCGTCGTCATTTATTCCGTGCTTGAGGCAGCATCCGCATCCTGACTTACTTGCCTACTGAGTGGAAACTGGTATCAAGTTTCCAGACATCATTGTGGTTGATATGACATTCATTGGAAGAAAGAGATGTGAGAGACATACGATTAAAAGGAAATGATAAGGTGATGACTGAACGCATTACACAATGCATCATCATCATCATCATCATCATCATCATGACTACGTCCATGCAGAACAAAGGTCTCTCCCATGTTCCGCCAGTTAACCCGGTCCTATGCTTGCTGCTGCCAATTTATACCCGCAGACTTCTTAATCTCATCTGCCCACCTAACCTTCTGTCTCCCCTGTTAAGTTTGGCCTGGAAATTCGTCTGGGCAGTCGCCGTTGTGCGTAAGCCGGTCCACGGGAGAGGCTCTCAATCCCTTCGGCACCCAGTCTGCCAGACGCTGTCGAAGATTTGAACAATTACGCAGACAATGCGGCAAGCAAAGGCGAGTTCCCGTCTTTCAAATGCGGACCCTTTTGTCGTCTCTTCGAGCAGAAGCGGTGACTGATGCCCTCGGTGATTCATCTGGCGACGGGGAAGCTGTTGCGACCGGCGCCAGAGCTGACAGGAGAGCGGCGCTCCTTTTAATCCCCAATCAAGTAGCCGACCGGCCGGTTGCCTATGCCCGCCAGGTGTTGTCCCTGCTAGCCGGAGGATGAGACGTCGTGTCGCCACGACATCGTAAACAGTTCCAGAGAGGACAACAAAGAAAGCATCTTCCTGGAAGAGACCGCGGCGGCCACCACAAATCACTCCGCTAATTGAGCGAACCGATCGGCGGACCTTTTGAGGCATGCTGTCAGGACCGTGGGACCTCTCGACTAGCGGCACACACACGACGAGGAAGAGCCCTGCTGGCGCCACCTTGCAGTGCAGTGTTCACAACTCAATATTGGACGTTCACGTGTACTTACAACTGGTGGCAGCGGTGGGATGCCATCAGCGACCTTCCTTCCGACCCGTAACACCCCCTAACCCGCTTGCCTTTTCTGGGAATCCAGTTAGTTACCCTTAATGACCAGCGGTTATTCTGTCTACGCGCTACATGCCCTGGCCCATGTCCATTTCTTCTTCTTGATTTCAACTATATATATATGATATCCTTAACCCCCGTTTGTTCTCTAATCCATTCTGCTCTCCTCTTGTCTCTTAAGGTTACACCTACCATTTTTCTTTCCATTGCTCGCTGCGTCGTCCTCAATTTAAGCTGAACCCTCTTTGTAAGTCTCCAGGTTCCCGCTCCGTAGCTAAGTACCGGCAAGATACAGCTGTTATATACCTTCCTCTTGAAGGATAGTGGCAATCTACCTGTCATAATTTGTGAGCGCTTGCCAAATGTGCTCCACCCCATTCTTATTCTTCTAGTTACTTCAATCTCGTGGTTCGGCTCCGCGGTTATTACCTGCCCTAAGTAGACATAGTCTTTTACAATTTGAAGTGCACTATTACCTATCTCGAAGCACTGCTCTCTTCCGAGGTTGTTGTACATTACTTTCGTTTTCTGCAGGTTAATTTTAGGACCCACCTTTCTGCTCTGCTTGTCTAACTCCGTAATCATGAGTTGCAATTCGTCCCCACACAATGCATCAGGTTGAATCAAATCTCGGCTATTTAAATTGAAGTTTTATACTTTATGAATTTCCTAAATATTGCAGTGCACGAATAATTAATGTGTACTCAGTTATGCAATTATAAATTATGCCAAAAATTCTGACTGGAAACTCTGAAGAACTCTCCAATCTCTCCTGAATCGTTCCTGCTATTTCTTTACTCAGAGTTTAATAGCTTATTTTGAATCTTCTGTAACAAAGCACGAGAATTACGATTCCAATGTGTATGCCTTGTTGTAGCACACTGCCCGTCAAGTATCATAAGTATCATACTCTCACGATGTTTACCGCAGTGCTGCTATTACTCCGACGTCTTGATCCCCCTCGCCCCTTTTTTCATTTGTCTTCTTTTTTTCACTGGGGCTGTGAACTCGTAAAGGTGATTTATACACAGGTGTTTTTTTTTCTTCAGATAGCACTTTTTTCTGTACAAAGGAAGAAAAAACAAACAAATTGGAATTGCATCGCTCGTGTCAGCAATACTATCGTTTAAATTGCGAATGAAGTAGTAAAAAGCAAAAGGGCCAGTCAGAAGGTCATTCTCTGTCAGACAAGGTCAGTAACCTGAAGTTACTGGATATGCTACCTTTAGGTAGCATATTACCTAAAGGTAGCATATACAGTAACTCTACAGCAACCGTGCCCGCGGCGCCAAGTGCAGTACCGTCGCTGACTCAAATTACCGTGCATTGTTTCACGCGTAGTGTTGCACACATTCACTTGCGGGAGGTGTGCTAAACAAGGGAGGGGGGCGGGTGCACTTACATGCAGGGAATCAGCGTAATGGCCGAGCGGGAACCGAGATCTGCGGGACAACCGTAATTTTACATCGGGCCACGAAGACAGCGTCGAGGTTTTGGAGCTCATGTCTTCCACATCGGGGCTGAACCACTCCGGAGGCGACATATAGGTGTGAGCATAACTTGTCTTTGAAGTATAATGCTGTTTTCTGTCACAGTTAGTGGAACGTTCGATGTACTGCCTCACCGTTAGCGTTCGTACGTGGTAGAGAAAGCGGTAACAATACTCAAGACTGAAACGTCGAAGAAGGTGCAAAAAAGGCATTTTGTATAGCACGTTTTTGATATATTTGGATATATTTTTGACATGGCTACGTAAATTTTTTGTACTTGTTGATATTGAAATAAATAAATAAATAAATAAAACTCGGTCTATGGACTGTTCATATGAAGGTTCAGAGAGGTCAGTGTTTCACGCAGTGAATGAAATACTGAGTTTTTCATTGTACTGTGCCACAGTGCGGCGGCGTAAGTAAAGCTTGAGCAGTAAGCAGCCTTCGGCTAAGGTAATCGATATATAGTCTACTATAGTACGACCTAAGATCAACACGTAGTCGTTATTCGATAAACGCATGGAAAAAATTTAGGTGCTTTAACCGGACTTATGACCGATGAGGTAGTGAATCATCTTCCATTACACTGTATTCAACTACAGAAAATAACTGACTACGGCTACTAATGAAGTCAGGAGTAATATGTTTTCTCTCGCGTACGCGGCTGTCTTGTTATAAATTGTCTCTGAGATGCCCACTTGTACCGTACACCCTAGAGCAGTTTGCGCGACATTGGCATCTGTTTATGCGTCGCAAGAACTACTACAAGCTGAAACACTTAGTGTTGGCTACTTTCATAGGCAAAGCGGGCTTTTGGGGAATTTCGCCTTCCGAAATCGTTCAATGGCTTTTTGACATCGCTGTGCACAAGCTGAATCGATCCACATTGCTTATATATATAAGCAAGAACAATAATGATAACTGTTGGAGTTTTACAATCTATAACCCCGATATGATAATGACTGATGCCGTAGTGGACGGCTCGGGAAAATTTGGCCATTTGGTGTCCTTTAACCTTCACCTAAGCCTAAGTAAACGAGCCTCTATAGCACCTCACCTCCATCGAAACGCGGGCGCCGCAACCGGGATTTGATCCCAGAAACTTCGGGTATTAGTCAAGCACCATAACTCCCAGACCACCGTGCCTATTGAAGAACCGACCAAACGAATAAAAAAAAAAAAAAAGCCGCGGAAGGTTTGCATTAAGTAGGGCAAAACTTGGCACAGCGAATCCCGTGCCCGTCGAAACTCGTACTCCCCATTAGCTGACACGTCTAGCTTCGAGATGCACGGCTTCCTCGTCGGGAGTACGCACTTTCTTAGAATGTTCCACCACAAATGATCAGGCACAACCAGGTTATGCACAGTAGAGCGGAGGTCACACGTGATGATTCCTTGGGGTGGTTGTGACTCAACTAGTGCGCCACCTGGTCGCGATGCTTGCTTCCTCTTCCTTTCTATTTTCTCTCTCTCTCTCTCTTCATGCTCATGACTTTAAACTGCCGTGAGATGCTGTGCGCGGTGGTCTCCATTGCAGTGCGCGTACTTTGCGGTTGCCTAGCAACGGCGCGGAGAGTTCTTTGCAACATCACTGCCGTATTTGTGGTTTGACTAACAGCTTCATTGTTAAAAACAACAAACAAACAAAAACTGACTTCCATTTCCTCGCCTTTTATGCATACGTCCGATGTGTAGGCAGTCCTATATAAGGGATCTACCTGTTTTGCGGCGCATCGATCCGCATCTCGAAACCAATTCCTTGGCCACTACATAATAATAATAAAGAAAGGGGGGTTCGCGACATATGAAAAGTATAGACGTTCACCGCCGTGGACGGCGTGCACATGTAGTGCAAAGCAGGTGCCAGCCGAACGCACGAGCGGCTTGGCATCGATGGCACGTCTGCTTCGGAGGAAGGCCGTGAGGAATGCACAGCCAAGAAGCGTTATCACACACCGCCTAAGAGACGCGCCGGCACCAGCATTCGTCTTCCTGCAGCGCCGATGTGCTCTCTTATTACGTCGACGACAGTTACGCAAAAGGAGATTAATACTAGGATGTTTTCAAGTCAACTGTTCGGTGCTCGTGCACGCTCGTCTATATATATACTAGAACGGCACCGACCCGTCGAATAGAGAAACTGCAGGCGCGATGACTGACGCGTCCGAGAATGCCGCTGCGAACACTACTTGATATTTTTCTTCTGGTCGTCTTCGCCATCAGCAGGGTTCGAATTCGCGAAGACTACGCTTTCGGGCCAATCTTTCCGATGGAATGTGGACAAGGGTCGACGCGTGAGTCAGAGAACGCGCAGTAAGGCGTTACGGGTGTCGAACGAAAATGCCTGTCGTTCACCGTTCGGCCTTTGTCGCTGTCTTTTCCTTTCGCCCGTGACGCGTAGTCTACTGTCGTCGAAGGCTCCTGGGCGTTATTTTGACGAGCGTGTTTCAACGACCGCTCCGAACACACACCACGAGAGGTCAGGACATGTCAAATCCTTGTCCACGTCTTATATGCCTTTCACTGTTCTGGTACATCTCTGTTGCTGGTTTTTTTTTTCTTGAAGTTACCTTTTTCTTTTTCTTTCTCGTAGAGTGTCGAGATGAGCCTGACCACGCGGTTCATTCCCCTGCACTCGGGTGTTATATATTTTAGAGGCACTTTACTGGCGCAGTCGCCCATGCGAAAGCTCGTCTCTACTTGGCGCGCAATTTAAGTTGCCTTCTTGCAGGTAGCGTTAAAAAATGATCTTGTTGACAGCTGGAAACCGGGAGTCGTCATTCAGGTGGTCGTAAAATGACGTGGCACTTGCGACGCTCTTAAGAACTGCACCGTTCCCTATAATCGGCCGTTGTATGCCTAAGAGACAAATACAAAAAAAAAAAAACGAGGAAAGGGGGGAGCAGTGCATTTTTGGGCGTTGTGCTTCTTAGTATTATCTTTTCCACCTTACAGCATCCTCGCATCAAACCGCCTTTGTTGGACTTCCTATTTAAATGCGCGAGGGACAGTGAGAGGAAGAGCGAGAGAGAAAATGAGCACAGGAAAGCGACAAGCAGTGCGCTAGGAAAAACCAGGCTGAGCTGATTTGCTTAACTGCAAAGTGGCCCAGAGTTAATGGTATTAAGAGATGCATGCCTGCATGGTTTAGGTTTATTTTAGAACGAGGGTCTCGATTAGTGACGTGGCCAGTGGGCAGCACACCCAACATGTGCCCCCCCCCCCCCCTGACATTATTTTTGCCATAGAGCACTGAATCACACCTACCGGTCCCCCCCCCCCTCCTTGATAACAATATCTGCCTACGCCTCTAGTTTCGACCCTAGCATATATACGATGATTTTTTGTTTGCATGCTGACAGTAGCCAGCCCATAAACAACTCTTGCCGCGTGACGCCACATAGCAAGTGGCGTTCCAGCAATGTTCCAGCGAAAAATATGTGAAACTAAATTCTTGATATCTCTGCGAAAGGAATTCGTCACCATATATTTAGTAATTCTCTCTGAAAAATAAACGCAATAGCGCCACTTCACGCCACAGTTTTCGTGCTTTAACATCCTTTACTTCCTTCTTCCTCGCGTCCCAAACAGCATGTATGCATATGTATACGAGGCATGGACGGCGCGTGTACTTTTTTGTGTGCACTGGAATGCGTCCGACTGGCTGATTGACTTAGTGACCGACATTCTTTTCGCCCCTTTCGTTTCGCTTCCGGCATTATGCGAGCTGCGCTGACCGCTCTTCCGGTGTTCTGCACTTGGCACAGAGTCGAGCGAATGGCGTGCCTGTGCCGGTAAATTGAGCTGCCACGACTCGGAAACGTGCCTCTTCAGAGTCGGGCCGAAGTTCTGCGAGCTGCTCTTGTTGGGCTAACCCGCGAAATGTGCTTCTTTATTGTTATTATTTTTTGCTTTTGGGGTATAACTGTCCTGACGAGGGGATATGTAGTCCGGTGCCATTTTGTGCGCGCGCCGATGTGACGTGTCAAGGTGTGGAAATGGGCAAGTTGGCATCCGTCAGTAAAAAAAAAAGTTTATTAAAATGTGCTGAGGAGTTTAAGCCACCAGGTTGTCCACGAGGGACATTCTAGCAGTCACTACTGCAGGCGACGCCCGAGTCGGGGTGGGAGCGTGGTGGCGTTCCGCCAGTTCTTGAGCACTCTGGACTGCCTTTAGTTGGTGTTGGAGCTTGGGGCTCCTGTGTGCCTGCCTCTTCCCAGTCGGAATCACTTGTGAGAGGTCCCTGAGGTAACGCGAGACATTGCCAGAGCATGTGAGTCAGGGAACAGTACACTGCTGTGCAGCGTGGGCATTGGGGATTTATGTCCGAGTTGTAACGGCCGATTCGGCCCCGTGATGGGAACGATCTTGTTTGAAGCATGCGTTTGAAGCAGTGGTGTCGCACACACATGGAAAATGCATTAAACCCAAACTATATAAATATTAGCTATCACGTTTTGATTGAGGCGTAATGCTGAAGGCACACGTTTTGCGCTATTCCGGCACACGCTATATAGAACGCCAGATGGTAGAAATTATACGAAGTTCTCCTCTACGGCGTGTCTCGTAAGGCCTAGGTCGTTTCAAGATTCCGTAAACGGCCCTCACTGTACAAAAATCTTCAGCAAATACTACACTTTGTCGGGATAGATTTCATGTGGAGCAGTCAGCGAGTGGCAGCCCACGCCTGATGTTTCGCTTGAATCCTGGCGTTACGAACTGGAGCTACATATTCGTTTAAATTTTGTACTTGTGCACTCGCATATCGTGAGCCCTACAGACACGTTGACCACACCGGCCCGGGAAGGGTAGCACATTATCCGACGTAACGTCGGCGCACACGTTGGACGAGAAATGTTAATTACCTTCATTGACACGAAGTGCGTGCTTAGGTGCAATGATGTACAGCCGTCAGCAAGTTTATTTCGAACGCCCCACAGCGTGTCCTGAAACAGTTTGATTGATGCCAGCGCCACGAAGCTTTGGGTTAGGTTGCCCAGATGTCACGCTTGCATACCGAGTTGCCGAGATACAATCCAAGCGCGCCCATCTCGGTAGCCGCACCGAACGATTTACTGTTCCAGCTTTGGTAAAAACAAAAACAAATTCAGGGGATGACCATAAGAGCGTCCAGACGTAGGCAGATGGACATGTGGGAATGATGTAAACGTATTTTGTTCGCTAATAAATGCTTCGTATACGACGGTTTACTATAGGTTTTTTTTTTAGGATGTCAAGCCGGAATAACACGAAAATGTAAATTATACGCTAGTATACAATATTAACACCGCAGTGTACTGATGTGGCGTGTTAGTCTTTAACATTATAGTAGTTCGGCAAATAAATATATGACCAGGTTGGGAGAAAATACGAACGCAAAAGCCAGTTGGCGCCAACACTTCCGGGTCAGTCAAAAAACCCACGAACAAAGCTCCTATCGCGCATCTCTAACACATGTGGCGGTGTCTGCTGCATTGTCAATACTTCCTGCGACCCAAAAACGCAGCTGTGTCGTGTTCACCTCGAGCGGCGAGACAACGAGACAAAAGCACGACACTTTCGCTGGAACAACAGCTCTGAAATATATATATATATATATATATATATATATATATATATATATATATATATATATATATATATATATATATATATATATATATATATATATATATATATATATATAATTATCGCAATGCATTTCGGTTTCACTGGTGCAGTTGAGCCTCGATCAAGCGATGTTTTCATCTCGCGAAAAATACGCTTGTTTACGCCTTGAATTGCCGACCTTATTTTGCAATCTACGTGCAGCTTGAACAAACATTGTACGAAGTAGCTCCGGGTAAAATCTGGAATCAACTTCCCCCTTTAAATCAGCGTGGCAGGTGGAAAAGAAAGTCACATAGAAAATTCATAAAAAAAGAAAGCAAGAATTATGTACCTTCGTTTCACGTTATTTCCTATTATTCAGGGAACATGAAAATTAACTTTGCCGTTCACCCCGAAAATGGAAAGCAGGATGCCGCTTCCCGGTTTTGGTTGCATGTTCACTTCCTAAAATGATCACACAGCATATGAGGTGTAACCATGTTACAGTAGACGATTCTATCACAATGCCAGTGATTATTTCTTTCCGTTGGCAAAGAGCTGCTCGGTGTGACAAGCTGTGACAGTCAGCGGCTATGCTGTTGTTCTTTAACGTGCACCTTAATATAAGTTTAGACGGGTATCTAGCATGTCGTCTCCATAGCAATTAGATCACCACGGCGAGGATCGAAACCACTTTGCTCTGAAGCTTTACTTCGTTCAAGTCAGCACTGAGTGCCGTGAACCATGCAACAATGCGGCTGCCGTGGCGGGAAACACCCCCATGCTTAAACACCCATGTGCTTCAGTTTATATTTGATTAATTGATATGTAGGACATAACGTCCCAAAACCACATTGTGATTATGAGAGACGCCGTAGTGGAGGGCTCCTGAAATTTCGACCACCTGGGGTGTGGGTTCAGTTTAAATGCACGTTAAAAAAAAAAAACACCCCAGGAGGTCAAAATTAATCTAGAACTCCTGATGCAGCATGTCTCGTAATCTTGTTGTGGCTTCCGTGTGTGAAATCCTGAGATAAAGTAATTTTTATCCAACGCCATCATTTCCGAAGACCTCTCGGTACACCATCAACAACAATAGAAACCACCATGGATGGCGATTCTGGCTCACTCGTCTTCCCAGCGTATAGTATACTGATGACATGTGTAAGTGTGGAGACGTATTAGAACAAAACCCTTCCACAGACGCGGGAAGACCCCGATCAAGGAGTAGTTGCCGCTATTGTGTTTTAATGTGGCGCCCTTTCACACTTTTTCAGCATGGTGCAACAACGCTACATGTCGGCATAGTCGAGGTACCCGAGAACATGTCGCGAACCAAATATTCACGCAAATCAAATTCGCAATAAATTCTCAAATTCTACTAAAATTTGTTTTCTCTTCCCTCGACAAATGGCACTACAAGCTCCAAAATTACTGGTCACAGCCATTGTACCTGCCATTGGTTAATTTGAGCATGACGTGCTCGGATGTTACTGGGGCAGCCATGGGAGGGCGCGACTTGTCCACGCGTGCGTGCGCGATCCCACTGAAAATCCGAGTATTTGAAAAAAAAAAAATGCTCAAGGTCGTGAGGCACGCATGATGTATTTTCCCTCCCCATGCCATCTCTTTCTCCTTAGCTTCCAGCGTTTTCATCAGGACGATAGAAGACGATATGCAATGGCAGCGTGCGACAAATCTTTGCAACTCCGCTGGTACTGGGCAGTCTCTATACATTTTTGCAGTGGTGCATTCATCAGGCATCAAGCTCCTCTAGTGAATTGTTACCATGGCTACTTGAAAAAGCGCTGCAGGTCCTCTTCAAAGGACGACACAGACACGACACAGGTTGTTGCTCCAATTTAACAGGAACTGAGCGAACACAAGACAAACGTTTAGTTGTTGCAGTAAACATTGTCGTATACTTTTTCTTCCATCGTTCTTTTTCCCACTTGGCGTATTTGCTGTCGGTGAGAAGTATGTTTGAGTCAGCTTGATCTGTGGCAGAAAAAATTCAATATTTCTGATTACCCATAGCAACCATGGTGAGAACGCAACTAAACACAACACACAGGAAGAAACAGACCCGCTCTTGGCCACACGAATGAGCTTTGTAGCTTTTCTTTGACTCGCATCTCGTTGGCTTGTGCCTTCGCTGTGTCTCAATTTCAAATAAATCTCTAATGAGAGTGCACCGGGAGCGATGGTCGTACAATTAGAATAATTTTCTGTCTCGCCTGTTTAACTGCCCTTGAAGGAAAAAAAAAAAGTCAGGGCCGACCTTGGATGGCGCCGCTCGAGCGATTCCCTCTTGGTTGCACGTAAATACATGTCACGCTTCACGAATACGTCCCTCGCAAAGGAGCCGGGACAAAGGAAACAGAATAAAAAAGCGATGGCCAAGATGAATATGGTCGGAAAGTAAAGCGCGCATCTCGTACGCCCGCGCGATTTCAGCGTGTTCTTTTTTTCATATCGAAACGACTACGGTGCACGGTCACGCATGCGAGCGCGCATGATTGCCTCCGCTCATGTGATCATGTGACAGAAGCGGAGTGTGGTCGTCATGATCACAAGCCGCCACCGCACTCGTGTGGAAACGCACAGCGGGATGTGCAGGAGACATCGTCGTGCAACACGGGATGTGACGCGCACAGGAAAAGGAGTGGCAGTCCTTCGTTAGTCTCGGTGTGGTGAATGGTTCTGTGAGCGCTAGGTCTGTGTTCATTGATAGTATACAGGATAAAGTGGCTCAGTTGAGCGTTGCACCGGATTAGGTTTAGTTTCCTTCATTGGCATACGTAAGCGCTCGACTCTAAACAGGAATCTCCCATTACAAGTTTGGACAAAAATAAATGAGGTTGAATTTACAATAATGCTAAGACAGTTTTTTTTTTCAAATTTCAAAAATACTTTCACCTTTGTTTTCATTCGGCACAAACCGTGCCCTGAATACCATTCATTCGTTTATTTAGTCGGAACCTCCTAGAATGTTATCGATCATTCTCATCATAATGCACGTGTGACATGAGTAGTGGTACTGTAATATACCATGCTGCACACGTAACAAACGCTTTAGAACCACAAATCAGATTTTCGGTGGCTGGCGGACTTGTTAACCGCTATTAATTCTGTGTTACTTGCCTGGCTGGGCGTGAGTTTGGCCAATGAATAATTTGGTGTTTTAAGCCATTACTGCTGATTTCGTCACTGTCAGAGCAATTGGGCAGATATACGCATACTTAGGTTTGTATACATGCGCAGTTAGTGTTGGCACAGGGTCAATATGGGTCGAATCGTTTGAACGTGCTCTCGCAGGCGCAGCCTCAGTGGTATCTGGACTGCAGTGAAGTATAAAGAAATGACATACTACATACTCTCTTATTAGATTGACAAAATGTATGGCACAATTTTCTTATGTAGTTTGCCAGCTATTTTACGTTGAAACGTTTCCCGGCAGTGCCACCTCTACTG
Organism: Rhipicephalus microplus; assembly: GCF_043290135.1. NCBI lineage: Eukaryota > Metazoa > Arthropoda > Arachnida > Ixodida > Ixodidae > Rhipicephalus > Rhipicephalus microplus. The sequence continues at coordinate 249,276,904 of NC_134700.1, read as the reverse complement.
CTGCACCATTAAGTCAAGCCGCAACAGGACCAACCTATTCAAAGAAGACTGCGGAGAGGACTATCTCTACAGAGGAATGGCCTACTCTTCCAAGTCATCTGCTAACCATTGAACGTCAAAAGACCACGCCCAGTCAGAGGTCTTCACAAACCGCTGATGACACACATAAGAAAGATGACAGTCATAACTATGCTTCGTTCTCTCATGAAAGCCATCCGAGAGATCTTGTTGGACATGAGGACAACGTCTGCTCGAAGCGCTCTCAAAGTACAAGACGACTTAAGCCCAGTACTTGAATCGCTCGAGTAGAAATATGGCTAACGATCGCCATCGTTTCTAAGAAGTCAAGGAAGCATCCATCATTCAGTGCAACTGCAGTGGACTAAAACCGTGTCTTTTCGGACTACCGTCAGTTAGTGTGCGTCTTCATGTTCCAAGTCATGAGCGTTTGAGAGCCCAATGCGTGTGCGTGTTCTCCTCTCTCTCCCTTTTCCATCTTTGAAACACCCTCATCCCTATCCCCAGTGTAGGGTAGCATACCCGTCGCTCCAGACTGGTTAACATCCCTGTCTTTCCTTTATCTCTTCTTCCTCCCCCCCCCCCCCCCTTCGAATTAGAATCTCTAAAGGCAGAGTAAGAACACTTCGGCAAGACATTGGCAGTATACGATTTCTCGCGATATAATCACTCCTAGGACTCTGATATAATTACTGATTCGCTCTGATATAATTACTGATTCGCCCCGACCCAGCTTTTGCTGGTGAGTACGTATCGGTGCACGTGCACCGGTGTTTGACGGAATCGCCGATGTGCTCATCGATAAACAGGACCATTATTGCAGCCTACATATGATCGATCCTCGTTTCCGCATTTAAATTTACTGCGTCCAAAGCCGATCACGTCTCCTGCCATGTTACTACACAGAATAATTGTTACGCATTAGGTGTGATATCGGTTTACGTGGCTTGACTAGGTATCATGCTAGTGCGCTGCATCTTTCGGGCGTGGTGATTGGTTTTTCCGCATCGGTATATATGGTGGATAACTAGAAGATGAGAGCGAATATATATGGAGGACTCGGCCAGACGTGCATGCATACAGTTTGCCATCACACGGAAAGAGAAATTATGTTGAAGCTGTATTCACACCACGAACCAAATCACGATTGGAGCCTGCTGATTGCGTACTACGTCACGTCAGTCGTTTCTACGTTCCCGCTTCGGTCCGCGCGGGCAGATTCGTGAAACATCGGAAGCGCAAGTTGTTGGGATCCTCGGGGTTCTATGCCGAAATCCTCGCTTTTAGCGTGAATTCTCGCCTGTGGTGTGACGACTGCGGAGGGATTCGAATTACGTCACATGTCACGTTACTGATACATCCGCGATTACTTCCGTCCTGTGAATGCAACTTAAAAAGACACTATTATATGAAAACAAAAAAAAAGTGGGAAACAAAGGCCAAAAGATAAGCATTACTTTGTACATTGCATTGTGGTTGGTTCATCCTAACTTCAGCAAAGAAAAGGCTTTTATAGAAGGCTTTAGAGTATACTGAATATAATCTGCGGCTAAAGTACAATAAGCTTTCCCTTTGCCAGTCTATTACTGGAGATTTTTGCACCCGCCGGCTACTGATTACCCGTTCTACGTTTTGCGAAAGAAATCTAAACGAATATTGAAAGCAAATAAAAACTATTGAGCATAAACGAATTACATAAAGCGCTACGCCGTGGTGGCCTCGTGGGTAAGGTTGCTGACCCGCAAGTCGCGAGATCTAATCATGGCTGTGACGGCTGCATTTTCGATGGAGGCGAAAATGCTGTAGGCCCGTGTGCTCAGATTTTGGTGCACGTTAAAGAATCCTAGGTGGTCAACATTTCTGGAGCCCTCCACTACGGCGTCCCTAAAATCATATTGCTCTGGAACATTAAGCTCCACATATCATCGCTGCCATAAACTACATAAATCCCTGTAATTCGCACTTGGACGTTCAAGGCCGGGGTTAGGTACAATTTTTTTCGCTTCGAGTTCATCATCCTCTTATGCGTCATGCGTTATAGTTTTTTTTACCAGCATCTTTTAAACCAGTGGTTGGTGCACGCTAATAATGAGAATTCTGTTTGGTGAAGGAGGAAACATTCATTTATTAATAGGCTACTAAATTTATGTACGCATACTTGCCTGAGTTTATAGTTTATTCGAGATACCACCCTTACTTGCAAGGTGCCTTGGCGATGGCACATATCAAGTATTGCGAGCATCGCAAAAGCAGCCGCAAATTCGCAATCTTGTGCACTGCTGCTATACCACCACACTTCGCGCTCCACTGCATTAATTACGAAAGGTCGTAAAAGAAAAAAGAAACGCTACCGGATGGTAACAAATGTACACACATACACGTGCACACACGCGCACGCACACAGAAAAGGCTACTCCGCATTAGTGTTGTCAAGCCTCAAGGAAGCGCCGAGCTGCAGCATCATCTCGGGTTTTTTCTTTCATTCCTCTCCTTTTTCCTTCTCTCTCTCTCTCTCTCTCTTTATTTCTCACTTGCCTTATCTTTTTTATAATTTTTATTACCTGTTTTACCTGTGGTGCGCCCAAATATGACAGAATATACGACAGCTCGGGCACGAGATGTTCTCCACATTTAATATAATCTAAATGCTCGAAGACGAGGAAGAGTACTTGATTTGATTTGATTGATATGTGGGGTGTAACGTCCCAAAACCACCACATGGTTATGAAAGACACCGTAGTGGAGGGCTCCGGAAATTTCGACCACCTGGGGTTATTTAACGTGCACCCAAATCTGAGCCCACGGGCCTACAACATTTCCGCCTCCATCGGAAAATGCAGCCGCCGCAGCCGGGATTCGATCCCGCGACTCGCGGGTCAGCAGCCGAGTACCTTAGCCACTGGACCACCGCGGCGGGGTGAGGAAGAGTACTTTGCTTCGGCGCGAATGCACTCTCAATACTCTACAGCTGGCTATGCTATGTGCTATAAGCGAGATAGGGGGTGGGGGGAAAGTCAGCTCCATACGTTGACAACGTGAGGGTGGCAAACGCTGCGACAAACCTCCCCCCCCTCACCCCTGAAGGGAACCCTGCACATGGTTATGCACTGCTTTCCTAAACTTTTAAACCAGAATGCCATCTCTTTCAATGGGCGCGTGAGCCTCTATATTTAGACGTGGCCGTAGCGAAAGTCTAGAAAAAAAAATGTTTGCTGAGAGGTGTTGGAACAAACAAAGTTTAGAAATGCGGTATCTATAGGCCTGCGCAAATGACGGATGCGTTTGGCAGCAGCCGGGAAAGCAAAATGTCGGGACGCAAAGGTTCAGGTGTGCGAGGATGCAGGGGCGCTCTTCTTCTCCAGCCTTGTTTTCTTCGTTGGTCGCTGCAGCTTCGGTCTAGGCGGCGCCGTTCTCTTCCCTGCCCCATAAATCACGCCCGCCATACTGAAATCCTCGCTGCTGGCACTGCTCGCGGACCGAACCCCTGCACTGCACCATGGCCTCGGTGCGCATGAATCAATAATTTAAGCGGGCCCTCCTGGGTCACATAGGGTGGCATTACTACCACCGAATGAGAGAAAAAAAGAAAAAAAAAACATTGCATTGTTTTTGATGAAGGTATTATAACATGTTTCGGATTACGAGACTTCTTTTTGTATTTTTTTTCTAAAAATATGGCAGAGTTGTTTATCTTACAGGGATATTAATGGTGGTATGTGGCCGTGACTCCCTGCTGCTGAGTATACGACTTTTCGCATACTGGGTTGCAAAGACGTAGCCCGGACATCTTATTTTTCAGGGGCAAGGGGGAGGAGGAAAGTTGTTTAAGCATAATTTGTATGGTCATGGTCATGCGTCCGTAAAGTGTGTGCGCGCGATTGTATACTCGCGCAAAATTGAAAATTATGAGGGGGGGGGGTTGAATACTCTTCTTCATCACCTCCTCCCGGCTACAACAAGGCTATGTAGAGTGTTTTATGGTGAATTCAAATTCTCGTTTGCTTGCCAGAACCTACACACTAAATCTAGATGAAATTAAACAAAATCTCAAACAATCGAGCAAGCAAGCAAGAAACAAATACGGTTTTATCTGAGAAAAAAAAAAGGCAGATCCCACGTACAGTGGGAATCGATTATATGCGAAGCACGAATGCGGAAGGTTGATATGTCACTTTAAAATCACCACAACATCACGAGGTAGAAGTAAATTATGTCGTACATGACTTCCGTGTCATGATTACCATCTTTGGATGTGCTGTTTACCTTCGTCATATATTCACGTCACGAGATGCCAAACTTAGTATATGTGAACCTAGCGAGACCTAGTCATGTTGTTACATGACACGCATCTCATGATTATCATGTTCGCACCAGTCACGTACCTTCGTCATGCATTCGCGTACCGTAATACCAAATTTCGTATATGTGTCGCTTATGAAATGGCCGCGAACGTATCATGAGCGTGGCATGTAGTCATGTTGTCACATGACACGCGTGTCATGATTTTCATGTTAGGGTCTGTCGCTTGTGTTCGCCACGCAATCATGTCATACCATATCAGTTTTACAACATGTCACGTGAACCAAACCACTGGAAGAGCAGCAAGACCATGAAATGTAAATCATGTCATTCATGACATACATGTCATGATTTTCATGTTATGACTACTCAGATATGTGCTTAACACAGTCATGTTATGTCATACCAAGTTTGGTATCGATACCATTATTGAAGCGGCCAGGAGAGCTAAAAGTCGTAGGCGGCTAGATAGATAGATAGATAGATAGATAGATAGATAGATAGATAGATAGATAGATAGATAGATAGATAGATAGATAGATAGATAGATAGATAGATACGCTTAATGTCGCTGAAATTCGCTAAGAAATGCTTCTAATTTAATTATTCATGTATCCGTATTCGCAATCATCGCTCCGTATCTGTCGGCAGTTTACTTTTCTCAAAGCAAATAAAGCAAAAAAAAAAAAGAAAGGCCTGATGTCCGGATGGTTTCCGTACACACTGTAGCGCAAGTGCCAGACCGATAAAAACGTTCAGAAAACAAGCGTGTTCGATAGGGCGAAATTCCACGCGCAGGAACGGGCGAACGTGCGGGTTTGGTTGGTGACACATGTTCGAGAACAATTAAATGGCTCGAGACGCTGATATCGCACCAGAATGATCATCTCGACAGCAACAAAGGCTGTTTCTGGGCGCCAGTCAGCAAGTCATGCTTAGTCTTGCTCGAAAATAAGAACTATTCGCGTGCCGAAGTAACTATTTCATTCCCAGGCACCTATTAATGTGCAAGTAAAAGCACGAGCTTTCTTTTTGCACTTTGAGCACATCAAAATAATAATGAGTCTTGAGATCGCAATCGTGACTTCGAGTATAGCGAACTGAAACGCCAATGCCGCTAAGCTAGCACCGAAGAAAAAGAACGTATTACGACAGTTTTAGTTGTGAATTAGTTTGACGTCGTTGCTTCGTGATGAACCTTCCTTTGTGCACGATGCGTGTGCAGCGGTGGCACTACAAAAATGTTAAAGGCGTTAACATAGATTCGTAGTCTTAAAAAAGCGCACGAGGACTTTGACTGCCTTTTAGCCGACAATTTTTTTTCTAATTTTCCTCTCTTTCTCTCTGTCTCGCTAATATTTTTATACACAACTTTTTCATTCCCCCAGCGTAGGGTAGCCAACCGGGCATGGGCCTGGTTAACCTCCCTGCCTCCTCTCGTTGTTCTTCCATCCTGCTTGGTGCTTAGTGCTCAGCTTTTTTAGATCTAGAATAGCCTGTAACGCTGCCTGCACAATGCGTCTGCAAAGCCTTCAAGAGCACGGCAACGGTAAGCGAAACGCGAGACACGTAGGAACGATCTACGAAAGGCACGCGTGTCCCCTGCAGACGCAAGCTTGTAAGACGACGCTGAATTCCCGTGTCCGCTTGCTCGCCCTCGACGCACTGTCCTCGAAGTCGTCGAAAGCCTGCCACACTCAAGATTGCTGCCATCGCAATGATGACGAATGAGTTGACTGCATGCGCTGCCTAGGTGTGTGTGCTGTGTTTACTGCGTGTGCGAAAAAAGCACACATGCAAGAAAAAAAAAAGGAATGGATTCCAATGCATCTTCATTTCGCTATCATGCACCAATAAGAATGTAGGCAACTTCACAAATTGCTGTTAGTGGCACAGGTGATGGCTTTCTGCAGCATGAATTCAACAACTGCCTGCGGTCGTGATTCTTCAGTTACACTGTACGGCACTAAGCGGGACATTAGAAGTGAGAATTGAGCTAGTTGGTATGAATTCATGTTTTGGTCGGTGCATCACTCACGTAGGCGTGAGCGGTACAGCCGCAACAGCGTCATTATTATTATTATTATTATTATTATTATTATTATTATTATTATTATTATTATTATTATTATTATTATTATCATTATTATTATTATTATTATTATTATTATTATTATTATTATTATTATTATTATTATTATTATTATTATGCACAAACTTGTTACGTGATTTGCCGGAGAGCGTTTGGAGCACATATTTAACGCTCAAAAAAGTAATATTCATAATTAATGGCTTTACCATTCTGATGGTGGTCGGACGAGAGCGACAGCGCTGATAGCCCGTTATTAATTCACGCTGTGGTGTATGTAAAAGCGGCCCCGTCGACGTTCACATGTAGTAGTTACCCGCCAAGGCAATCTAGTGGTTATGGCAGTGGACCGCTCAACCGAACACCTCCACCGAATTTTCGGTGGAGGCGAAAACTCTCGAGGCCCGTGTAATTGGATTTACGTGCGCGTTAAAGAGCCCCAGGAGGTCAAAATTTTCGGAGCACTCCACTACGGTGTTCCTCATAATTGTATCAAGGTCTTGAAACGTGTGGTCTCAACTATTATTATTATATTCATGTATAAAGTTCACTAAATCATGGTGTTGTCACAATTTTGTACGCCGTGTGAGGTTATGGCGTTGAATAGCGACGTCTGCCTTATTATAACAGTGAAACGAAATATAAGATTAAGCGCGAAAATCAGACGTGTTTCTCACATCTATGCACTCCGTCTTCATAAAATGCCGTTTTGTTTGGGCCGCACGCTAGAGAGTCTTGGGGGTGTCTCGCTGCACTCCCCTTAGAAGTGTGGCAGCTTGGGCTAGTTGGTCTGACATGACGATAGTTATAGCGCGAGAACAGAACGACGACACGTGTCCTTCGTGCCCTTCTTGTCTTTGGCTCCGCCGTGGTGGTCTAGTGGCTAAGGTACTCGGCTGCGGCGGCTGCATTTCCGATGCAGGCGGAAATGTTGTAGGCCCGTGTGCTCAGATTTGGGTGTACGTTAAAGAACCCCAGGTGGTCAAAATTTCCGGAGCCCTCCACTACGGCGTCTCTCATAATCAATTGGTGGTTTTGGGACGTTAAATCCCACAAATCAATCATCAATTCTTGTCTCTGTGTCGTCGTTCTGTTCTCGCGCTATAGCTATCGTCACTCCCATTAGCACGTAGTTGTATATAGGTTCGGTTCATAGTCGCTGCTGCTACATTTTCTTGAGAGCGAAGTGAAAAAAAAAACAGAAAAAGAAGAGGGACGTTAGCGTAACGTTTATTGAGAGAGAACTAAGTGGTCAAAAGCTAATCACGAGTCCCTTGTTATCCACCGCCACAATATCGTGGTTTTCGCTCATCGACCTCAAGAATCACTTGCTCTTCCGTCGGCCGTCCCATCCTCGCTTTTCCTTGCCTTTTGGTTCTCTCTCACTTAAAGTAACATTTTTTTTAGAAGGAACAGAGCTCGGGGTTGTTGGTACTAATCCATAACTTAAGCAAGCCCTAAAAGCACGTTCGTAAGATGAGCAAAAGACAGGAAAATCACTTTTTTTCCCCTTGATCACAGTGCTCCATTCCTCGCTATAGTTACCGCATTCTCACACATGATGGAATGCATTGCCTTGCTATATGGGGATCATTATTCAACGCTGCTCCTTTTCCCTCTCTGGATAATCTCAATTTTCTGTCGCGTGTGACGTAAAACAAGACTGCGCCGACCATCTCATTGTTATTAATGCTACCTTTATAAGTAAATGTCTCGCGACCTCGTCCCCTTCTTGAATTAACAATGTGCCGTTCCCCGCATATGCATCGATCACTGAAGACTGACATGATAGAATTTCGTTGGTTTGTTAGTTTTCTAGCCTCTCGTTTGAGTTGGCGTTGAATCAACCAGTGTATAGTGACGGATTATAATAATATGTGTAGTCATAAGAACATCTTTATGCAATATTTCCAAGATGAACGCGTTGTTAAGCATATCGGGTATTGAGGTTCAAATTGGTGTTCTGCCTCGTTATCACGCAATTTAACTTCATTGTGATATGGTGCTTTGATATATTGTGCTAATGATATATGTTCTTTTAAATAAAAGGATGCGCTTAATGCAACAGATGACTATCGTGCCTTGACATATGAACTCATTCAGACTTATTACTTGGTAGTGTAAAATTCCGAGCAAGCATATCCACCTCTTCTTTTATTTTTCGGTAGATTTTAAATACTTATAAAACTCTCTCTCTCACCTTTCGCCATTTTGACTGTTTTATTCACTGCTTTTATTGAGCCGCTGAGAGCGAATAAAACAATGAACGTATGCGTATCTAATGCAGAAAGGAAACGCGGGTGTGCATTCTCTATTCTTACGAGCTCTCTCGCCGGCATCTTGGGATATGATCGTTTACCTAGCAAGGGCGCCCCCTACAAATCACGCGGATTATTTTTTTACTCTATGTGGGCGGGTGGGGCACTTTTTTGGCATTTCACGCTGTATTTTCACGAGCCATGCGTGCAGTGATTGGTTGCATCACATGGCAGGCTTGTACTGCGAGCTTTCGCCGAGTTTTGTGTGACATGTTATCAATATTTTGAAATATTTTAACGTTTCGCAAGACATGCTCTGTCGTCCGGTTGGATTGCCGTAGAGCCGATTTTGCACTTTTGAAAACTGCTGATATAAGCGATCACGTTGAACGTTATTTTCTTAGCGGTTTATACGACGGAAAATGAAGCTGAATTGAAAATGAGAAATCACTGCTGGAGTAGAGGCACTTTACGGCACTCTGTCGTAATACATCTACAGCTGTGTATGAATGAAAAATGCAAGCCATTATGAGAACTAGTGACAGCGCATAAAAGTTAATAATATATTATTGTTGCAGTTTTACGCACCAAAATCACTATTGATTGAAGGGCGCCGTAGTTGAGTACTGCGGAAATTTAGACCATCTATAGTGTCGTTCAACATGCGCTTAAATCTATGTACACGGGCCTTTAGCACCTCGCCTCCATCGCAATGTGGCTGCTGTGGTAGAGATTCGATCCCGTGACCTTTGGGTCAGCAGCCCAGCAGCGGGTGTGTGATCTATTACGTAAAGGCAATACCGAAAACCACTGATGAGATTTGGGTGAGAGGAAAATTGGTATATAGGCACACACTAAATCGTGCTGCACAAAGCCGCTACTAACTCTGAAGTGGGCTAATTTGGTGCACTCATGAGTGTGCTTGAGTACGTCTTTTTGTACTCTTTCCAAATCGGGGGGCCGAAAAGTGGCGTTGTTCCTTCGTTAAGGATCTAATACAGGACAAAGAAAAACGAGGGGTTCTGCGTCTGCAAATGCATCTGTAAATCTCAGAAGACGAGATAGGCAGAACATCGCCTTCCGCGGGGCAAATATATATAGCTGAGTGGCAAGTGGAACAATCTCCCACCTCAAATAGAAACAGTAGTGACATATACGCTGATTGATTGATTGATTGATATGTGGGGTTTAACGTCCCAAAACCACTATATGATTATGAGAGACGCCGTAGTGAAGGGCTCCGGAAATTTAGACCACCTGGGGTTCTTTAACGTGCACCATAATCTGAGCACACAGGCCTACAACATTTCCGCCTCCAACGGAAATGCAGCCGCCGCAGCCGGGATTCGAACCCGCGATCTGCGGGTCAGTAGCCGAGCACCTTAGCCACTAGACCACCGCGGCGGGGCAGCGTCGTACGCCCACCCACCGAGTGCCCTTCAAGATGTACACAAACATGGCCTTCAAGATGTACTGCGATCGTCAGAGAAACCTCGATGTAGCACACGCGGACGCACTCTCTCCTCGTTTTTCTGACTCTGCGTCGTGTTTGCGGCGTATCGCCTGCACGCGGCTGCGAATCGCCGTGTTGCAAGTTTGATGCCAAGGTGCGTGCATCTCTTTGTGCTACCCGTCTGCAGCCCATTTCATAGCGGTGCTCGTAATAGTTTTCTTTTTTCATGCGGCGCACTTGCGTAGCTCCAGGCGAGAAAAAGAAGCAGTGAATGAAAGTGGTTGCGCACGCACCAGGCCGTTCCCAACCAAGTACCGAAAGTGTAGTTGCGCCGCTGCGCCAGCAGATCTTCAATTGAACCACGCGGCGGCGGAGCATGCATCTCTCGTATTCGAGCGTTGTAGCGCAGGTATGCACGCTTCGTTGACCCCGATAACATCTCAGAGGCGCCACGATGCGCTTTCGCTTTGAACCTGCCTCGTGTTCTTTGCGTCCCCCCTCCGCTCTTTTTACGAAGTCTCGGAGCCCCACTCTACGTACCTCATATCTTTGCTGCAGCTCGTGTGGCGTCTTCTGAGAACGGTATAGCGGCAGGGTGCCTCGCTTGGTTTCGTCGCGACGACACGAGGTGGTACCATAAACTGGCGGAACGATATGTGTTGGGTTAAGGCATATTTAAATGTTTCCGAGGCGGTGTTGAAAGTAGCATGCACCGCTCCAGGCTAGAGGCGTCGACCGCCACTTTGGTT